>NC_138885.1:49111469-50515219 GCF_965194825.1 Balaenoptera physalus
ATTGTATTGTTTTTCAACAGGCTTTCTATGTTTCACTGGAATGTATTGGGTCTTTTAATTTTTGGTGGCCTAGCATATTATCAGGTTTTTTTTGACATTCCCCATGTGAGTTTGAAAATAAAGCACATTTTCTGTTTTCATTGTAAGAAAATTGATAAATATCTATGAGATTTTATATATTCCTTAGGATATTCAGATTTTCTTCTTCCTTACAAAGACTTTAAAAATGTATCAAAATTTTATATAACAATTCTATTTCAATTTCTCCTTTACATTCAAAGAGTTTTGTTTATATATTATAAAACAATATTATTTAGCATGTGAAGATCTAGGAGAATTTCCCACAGGGATTAAGAACACAGAGTAGGAGTCACGTTTACCTACTGTATTAAACTCTACACTTTCCTCATCTGCAAAACTGAGGTAATAATTTAAATTCCCACATGGGTTTGTCATTTGTATCCAACAGCTGTAAAGTTTTTGGAATAGTGTCTAGTTTCTAATACATGCTACTTATGTATTTATTATAAAAATAAACGTAAGTAATATGCTTTGGGGATTATATATTTCATAAATATACCAAACCATCTTAATCATTATTGTCCTACTTAATACCTTTTGATTTATACTTTATCTGATGTTAATCCTTCTATCGCTTTTGTTTTACTTTGCTTTGGTTTTGATTTTTATTTTTCCAGTATGTTTTTGTTAATATTTTAATTAAAAATTTTTTATTGATCATTTTTTCTCAAATAGAACATTTAAATGGGTTTGTTTAATCATTTAAGAGCCTTTGACTTTAATATATGATTTGTATATATCAATGCTTTATATTTATAACAAATATTTGGACTTCCTATTTTCATCATAATTTACATTTTCTGTTTTTATTCTTACTCTCTTTTCTATTTCAATCTTTTGCTATATTGCACATGTTTTCTTGAAAGTGATTCTACCTTCCCATTTCCCCAACACAACAATTTGAAAGTTCTATATTTCACTTTTTTTTTTTTTTAATTTTTATTTATTTATTTATTTATGGCTGTGTTGGGTCTTCATTTCTGTGCGAGGGCTTTCTCCAGTTGCGGCAAGTGGGGGCCACTCTTCATCGCGGCGCGCGGGCCTCTCACTATCGCGGCCTCTCTTGTTGCGGAGCACAGGCTCCAGACGCGCAGGCTCAGTAGTCGTGGTTCACGGGCCTAGTTGCTCCGCGGCATGTGGGATCTTCCCAGACCAGGGCTCGAACCTGTGTCCCCTGCATTGGCAGGCAGACTCTCAACCACTGCGCCACCAGGGAAGCCCTATATTTCACTTTTATTAGTCCCATAATTACTTTTAAAGCATTACAAATTGCTTAAAATTATATTTTTTATTTATCAGCTTTTGAAATCTTGCCTCCCCCATGAATTCCTTTAAAAATTTAATTTTTATTTCTTCCTACTTTCTGTATATGTACCACCTCTGACTTCTGAATGATATACAATGAGCTTTCTGTTTTACACTATTATAATTGTTCTCATATTTACATTAATTTGTGTTTTTAAAATTATAATATTTACAGTCTTTATAAATGTAGATAAACATGATAGCTATATATCTTTTTTTCTCTGTTGTTTGGCTTATGTCTGCAAGTTGATTTTTTAGGATAGATAAATGAGTAATATACTCCTTGGGCTCTTTCATATTTGAACATGTATATTTATTGCCTATGTGTTTTACAATCAGCTTATCTTAGTATACAATCCTTGAGTCATCCACTTTACCCTCAAAATATTATAGATATTGCTCCATTGTCTTCTTTTTCCTCCAGTATTTTTTAATGAACATTTTCAAACATAGAGGGAAGTTGAAAGAATTTTACAGTGAACACCCAAATACTGACCAGTTAGATTCTATCATTAGCATTTTACCATGTTTGCTTTATCATATATCCATCTACCTATCCACCCCTGTATCCATTTCTTAATCCATTTTATTATTTGATGATTTTGAAATAAATTGAAGATATCAGTACATTCGTCTGTCCAAATACTTCACATGTAAATCACTAACTACATTTCGATATTTATTTATAATTTTTAAATTACAGTAAATAAAATTTACTGTAAATTACAGTCAATAAAATGCACTAATCTTAAATGTATGTTTTCAATATTTTGACAAATGGGTTCCACTGTATAACCCAAATCCCTCTTTAGATGTAGAATATTATCCCCCACCCCAGAAAGTTCCCTGATGCCTCTTCCAAGTCAATCCCAACCTCACTCTCTGAGGCAATAATTTCCAGCTGCTCTTTTTCACATCAGTATAGATTTGTTCAATGTATTTTTTAATTTAAAAAAATAGAATTATGCATTCAGTATTTTTTGTGTAAGATTTTCTTCATTTGGCATGCTTTTAAGATTCAGTCAGTTATTGCAAGTATCAATATATGCTTTGATTCATATTTTTTAATTTGATTTTTGTTCTTTTTATTATTATTTAGTTGTAAGTGTTCTTTTTTAACTTGCATACTAGTTCTCCTTCTATTTGTGTCTGTACACATACCTAGATATATCATGAATATTTTATACCAGTTAGTGTCTGCTTATTCCTTTCCTTACAGGTGTTTTTAAAAGCATAAGAATAATTTGTCAACTATTTCTTTTATGGTATTGCTTTCTTTATGGTATTGGTGTGTCTTTAAGAAACGTTGGCCTATCTCCAGGTCAGTAAGATATCCTCCTCTAAATGCTTAATGGTTTTTGATTTTACATTTAAGACAATGATCCAACTTAAATATACTTCTGTATGTGGTATGAGGTAGAAGTCATATTTGCTTTTATCCCCTATGGATTTGAAGCTATTTCAGCACCATTTGATGAAAAAAACCTTCTCTCATTGAATTGCTTGGCACCTTTGTGAAAATGATGATATACATGTGAATCTATTTCTGTACTCTTTTCTGTTCCACTTATATATTTGTCAGTCCTTTTATTTTTCTTTTTTAGTAAACCATATCTCATTGTCTTAATTCCTGAAGTTGTATAAGAAATCTTAAATTCAGATAGAGCAAATATTTCAACTTCATTCTTTTTCTAGAATGCTTTGGATATTCTAGGTTCTTTGACTTTCCATATTCATTTCAGAATCAATCTGTTAATTTCTACAAAATATCTGAGACTTTATCCTTATTTAAAGTTAGATTTTAGGGCTTCCCTGGTGGCACAGTGGTTAAAAATCCACCTGCCAATGCAGGGGACACCAGTTCGAGCCCTGGTCCAGGAAGATCCCACATGCCACAGAGCAACTAAGCCCATGCGCCACAACTACTGAGCCTGTGCTGTAGAGACCATGAGCCACAACTACTGAAGCCTGTGCGCCTAGACCCCATGCTCCACAACAAGGGAAGCCACCGCAGTGAGAAGCCCGCGCACCTCAATGAAGAGTAGCCCCCGCTCCCCACAACTAGAGAAAGCCTGTGCGTAGCGACGAGGATGCAACGCAGCCAAAATAAATAAGTAAATTCATTTTTAAAAAATTAGATTTTAGTTTTAATTTAATTGAATCTACAGAATGATTTGACTACAACAGTGAGTCCTCCAAACCATGAAAATGGTTTATCTCTCAATTTATTTAGATCTCCTTTTATTTATCTTAGCATTATTTTTAAATTTTCTAATCAGAAGTCTTGTACAACTTCTGTTAAATTTTTTCACATTTTTAATATTTTTGATGCTATGGAAATGGAATTTACTAGTGTTTAATTTTTATTTTTCAATATATTGCCTCTACTACATAAAATTCAATTAACTTCTGTTACTAACTTTGAAACCTGAAATTTAAAAGAACTCATTATCAATTCTAGTAATATTTTTTGTACATTCCTTAGGAAATTTCATATAAATTCATGTCATCTGAAAACAGAGGCAGTTTTTCTTCTTTCTTTTCAATCTGAATACTGCTTTTTTGTTTGTTAGTTTGTTTGTTTTGCTTCTTTTCTTGCTTTATTGCAATGACTAAGATCTCTAGTATCATATTGAATACAGATGTGAGAGAGGGCATCCTTGCCCTGTTCTCAATCTTAAAGGAAAGCATTCTAGTTCACAATTAGTCATGATGTTAGCTTAATAATTGTTTCATAGATGTCTTTGTCAGCCTGAGGAAGTTCCCTTCTAGTCCTGGTTTTAAGAGAATTCTTATCATGAATACATCTAAAATGCTGAAATGATGGTGTGATTTTTTTCAATCTTTAATCTTTTCATATGATAAGTTACATTGATTTATCAATGTTACCACATAAACTTCCTGGAGATAAACTCTACTCCATCATAATAAATTATCATTTTTGTATGTTGCTGCCTTTAATTTGCTAATATTTGCTAAATAATTTTTGCACTCATAGTCATGAGGGATATTGGCAGCAAGTATATATATATTTTTCCAGGACATGGAACCAACCTAAATGTCCATTGACAGATGAATGGATAAAGAAGATGTGGCACATATATACAATGGAATATTACTCAACCATAAAAAGAAATGAAATTGAGTTATTTGTAGTGAGGTGGATGGACCTAGAGTCTGTCATACAGAGTGAAGTAAGTCAGAAAGAGAAAAACAAATACTGTATGCTAACACATATATATGGAATCTAAAAAAAAAAAAAAAAGGTACTGATGAACCTAGTTGAAGGGCAGGAGTAAAGAGGTAGACATAGAGAATGGACTTGAGGACACGGGGTGGGAGGGGGAAGCTGGGGCAAAGTGAAAGTAGCATTGACATATATACACTACCAAATACTTTTTTTGGTACTGTTTCTATCAGGTTTTGATAGTAGGTTTATACTAGTCTCTATTTTCTTATAGAGTTTGCATAATGTTGGTGGTTTTCATTTATTAAATATTTAATTGACTTCACCAGTGGAATCATCTGTACCTAGAGTTTTATTTGTAGAAAGACTTTTGATAACAAATTAAATATGCAGTTTCTTCAATAGATATAGGAGTATTTAAATTTTCTCCTTTATGTCAGTTCCAGAAAATTGTATTTTACAAAGAATTATCTATATTATCTCAGTTTTAAAATTTGTTGCATTGGAATTCTCTAAGATTCTTGAATATTTAAATGGCTTTTTCACTACACTTGTGAAACTATTTTTAAATACATTTTCTGTCTCATTATTTCTCTTCTCTCCCACTTCAATTCCATTTATGCTTTGCATTTTGATATTACCCCCACAGGTTCCTGAGGGACAGTTCATCTTTTAAAATTATTTCTTTTTATTCATATTGGATCACTTCTATTAATCCATCTTCAGATTCACTGATTCTTTTCTCTTCCATCTCCATTCTGCTGTTAAAACCATCTTGTGAATTTTAAATTTCAGATGGGGTATTTTTTTATCTCTAGAATTTATATTATATATATTTCTATTTTTAATTGAAAATTCTTATCTCTGTATTCATCATGGGAATATTTTTCTTTACTTAATGGCTTCTTTTAAATCCTTCTCTGCTAATTCTAGCATCTGGATCATTTTGGCATTATTCTTTTCTTTCTAGACTTATTAAAATTTTCCTGATCATTATATGTTGAGTAATTTTGGATTATAGCCTGGACATTATGAATGTTTTGCTGTGAAGACTTCGAGTTTCATAATATTCCTTCAGAGAGGCTATTTGCATTCAAGTAATCAAAGAGATATTGTTATTGTGTTAGAAGGCTATTAACTTTATTCAACTTAAATTGAAACCACTATCTCTTGGGTGGCAGCTCACATCTCAGTTGGGCTGCTTTGTGAATGCCCTATATATGCACAGTTCGGATTCAGCCAGAAACTTGAGGAGAGTTTCTGTATAGAATTTGGGAAAGCTTCATGCTAGTTCTGTTTTCCAATATTTCCCTTTCAATTTTGAGTGGTTTTCCTCTTATCTTTAAGACCAGAAAGACTGGATTTTCTACCACAGTTTTAGCATTCCCATGCAGTACCTTCACTTTAAAAGTTTTAAAGCTGGGAACCTTAGCTGCCCCAGAAGCAAAAGCCCAACTGCCTTGTATTCTGTCATTTAATGTTGATTAACAGAAATTGGCAAATATTCTATATTTTTTCTATGCATCTAACTTCTTCTGTCTAGGTTTCTTAAGATTCTTTCTTTGAATTTGAAATTTGTCAAATTCATCAGTATATGTCTCAGTATTATATTATTATTTTTCTGGATTATGATGAGCCATTTCAGTCTTTATTCATTTAGGAGTGTTATCTTGTATTATATGTCTAAATATGTTTTTCTTTTTCACTATTTCAGTTTTCTTCTCCAATCATGTCAATTATCTGTATGTTAATCTACTTTCCATTATAACACTGGTTTCAGTATTGTTGTATTTTCTCTTTTTAGTTCTCTATCTTCATTTCAAGCTGTTTTATAAAGGAAAATTGTGAATCTACACATATGTTATAATTTTCCCCAGAAATGGGGCTCGTCAGTTTTCCCTAGAGCATCCTACTCTTCATAGTTAGCAATTTAGGTATGATGAATATTCAAACTTTATTTCTTTATTTAACTGGACTACATTTATTGTGGTTGGTTATTTTTAAAATATCTTACAGTAAGTGCCCAAACCCTCATCTCCCACTTACCCACTTCATCAGAGGGTAAAGTAATGAACATTTCCTGTAGCCTTAAGTGATTATTCCTGATTAATGTTTATATCATATTGATTTTGAAAGAAGTTGCTTCCTATTATTCACTACCACATTTCCAACAGAGAATGATCTGTAAGCAGGTTGTTGGAAAAGTATGTTCCTACAAAAACCTTCAACCTAAGGAGGGAGGGAGACGCAAGAGGGAAGAGATATAGGGATATATGTATATGTATAGCTGATTTACTTTGTTATAAAGCAGAAGCTAACACACCATTGTAAAGCAATTATACTCCAATAAAGATGTTAAAAAATAATAAAAAATTAAAATTAAAAAGCAAAAAAATAAGTTATAAGATTATATAGTAAAATTGTAGAAGTCTGGTTAATATACATTTTATATTTCTTAATTTCTTAAAGTTGATTGAGAATAAAAAGCATTTAAGCATGAACTATATACAAAACATTATCCTCAGAGGGCAATCATATAAATAAGATCACATACATGAATAATTTACTAGGATCAATTTGTCTTTTGTGGAAAAGGTGATTATCAAAATAAATATTTTGCCTTGTTTAGATAGAAAGGGAAAAATACTTTGGTGACAAAACATATTTATAAGCCATGTCAATAAATATGTTAATTTAAGTGTTTATATGCTGTGCTTTGCTTTGTTAAATGAATCATTTCAGATGACACATTTGGTTGCAATAATTGTTTCATACAGTTAAACAGATTTCAATTTACTTTTGTCTCCTTGTAGTAGAACTAAATAAGACCAGTAACTCATATTTTATCAGCCCAATTTATTTAAATTTGAGCTTGCTTTTAAATCATACCTTAAGATTTCCCTTAAAAGAAAACTACTATACAAACAAACAAAACATGCTTCAAATACCTTCTTTTTATTTCAGTACATGTTGGGTACATATATTTTCTAACTAAGAAGAACATTTGCTCTGTATTTCAACAGCCTTTTCTGCTTCCCAGGCATACCATTTTCGAACTCACCATTGACTGGGCCTTCCATTCTAGACCAGTGTTTTCACAATGCTTTGTGAAATTTAGCAGGCCAATGTTTCATCTCTTTAGGGACCACAGGTGGGCTTTCCTCAGAAAAAATTTAAAATACATGCCCCAGTGCCCTAGACTTTATTTCTATTTTCCTTTTATATTTTTAGAACACCCAGAGCCAGGAACACCAAATGTGCATGCATTCATTCATTCATTCTTTTATAATTATTGATATTAGTTAATATAATTGATGATTAATAAATAAATAATAAATTGATGATTAATTTATAATTATATATTGCTGATGGGACAGAATTTAATTGTTTTTAATAAATTTATTTATTTATTTATTTTTGGCTGCATTGGGTCTTCGTTGCTGCATGCGGGCTTTCTCTAGTTGCAGCAAGTGGGGGCTACGCTTCACTGTGGTACATGGGCTTCTCATCATGGTGGCTTCTCTTGTTGCGGAGCACGGACTCTAGGTGCACAGGCTTCAGTAGTTGTGGCTCACGGGCTCTAGAGCGCAGGCTCAGTAGTTGTGGCAGACCGGCTTAGCTGCTCCGCGGCATGTGGGATCTTCCCGGACCAGGGCTCGAACCCATGTACCCTGCATTGGCAGGCGGGTTCTTAACCACTGCATCACCAGGGAAGCCCTAGAATTTAATTTTTAATGAACCTCTCTGGAAAGGTAGTTGAAATACATAATGTTGACTCTTATGTTAAAGTATATAGACTAACATATTTATAGTATTCAAATTATACATATAAATAATTTTAATAATGGGGAAGGTAATTATAATATATCTAATAAATCATAAATATGTATAAATAAATCATGATAAATGTTATCTTGAGAAAAATCAATTAAAAAATTCTGAAATATGGCAAAACTTGTTTAGTCTACATCACTGAACTATGGGCTTATAGGTGATGTTTCTTTTTTTTCTCCCTTTTAATTTTTTTATTTTTCCAAATTTCCTCTGATTTGTATAAATTAATTTTATAATCAAAAAATATTATTTAATAGATGATGTCACTGCAATTATCAGGAAAAATAGAAGATAAATTACACATTTAATTATATCTTACATAAAGGAAGCTGTAAGTGCTTTTCAGGTAATGCAGAGTTTACTTGATTCAGCAAACTATTTATAAAGGTATAAAATCCAAATGTTCACTTTTCCCTGATCCCTTTGACAGAAAAATTCCTCTTTTTGTAAACTTACCCATGTTAAAACTTACTGAAGAACATAAATAATTTCCGGTACTTACTTCTGATGAAATTCTGCAAATGTGCAAGCATATTTTCTGAAAGTAGAAAACATATGAATCGTGAGTCATTTTTTACAGAAATGGAATTAATTAATCCAAAGAATTTTTACAAAAAGGTAATTGGCTTAATGGGTCAAATAAGAAATAATGCGATATTTTAAAAGAAGTAAATACAGGAGGATGGGGAGAGGTAGAGACAGAAAAGGAAAGTTTCTCTGCTCATTAGGGCACCAAATGTATTACTAAAATAATGTCATGCAGAGTTTTAAAAATAGGTCACGATGCTTTCACCTTTTTAAAACTTATTAGGACATTAATTTGGATACAGTACATTGACAGAAACAAAGTCAAATACTGACACAGAACATAACATAATTGAATAAGTATTGATTTATTTACTATGGCAAATTTGAAATTTAGTTTTTCAATGTATTGTTAAAACCCATAAGGAGGGTTCATAGTAGCTCCACACTGCCTCATTAATATGTTGATATAGTCTACTCACTTTTTAGATTTCTATTAAAGGTAGAATTCGCAGGTATGAAATGAAAAGCACTCATATTATCATACAAACTATTCAATTACTAACAATACCTCACCTCTTCCCTGTAAACTTTCTTCATTCTTTCCCCAAACATGAACCTACCCTGGACCAAAATATATTATTTCCAAGATTAAGAACACTAAGGTGGATGGACCTAGGTCTGCCATACAGAGTGAAGTAAGTCAGAAAGAGAAAAACAAATACCGTATGCTAACACATATATATGGAATCTAAAAAAAAAAAATGATCATGAAGAACCTAGGGGCAAGATGGGAATAAAGACACAGACCTACTAGAGAATGGACTTGAGGACACGGGAAGGGGGAAGGGTAAGCTGGGACAAAGTGAGAGAGTGGTAGTGTATATATATCCATATATACACTACCAAATGTAAAATAGATAGCTAGTGGGAAGCAGCGGCATAGCACAGGGAGATCAGCTCGGTGCTTTGTGACTAGCTAGAAGGGTGGGATAGGGAGGGTGGGGGGGAGGGAGACGCAAGAGGGAAGAGATATGGGGATATATGTATATGTATAACTGATTCACTTCGTTATAAAGCAGAAACTAACACACCAAAAATGCTTTACATAACTGTAAAGCAATTATACTCCAATAAAAACGTTAAAAAAAAAAAAGAACACTGTCTAACATCTTTTTTCTTCATCATGTACTCAGCTCGTATCACACTACTTATATTTAATTTTATGCTGTCTTAAAAATATTCAAAAGTTTTACATTTATCTAAGACCAAGAATCGTATCATCTTTCTAGAGCCTTCCTCAAACACCATGTAGTGCGCTGAATAATACTAAATAACTAAGTCCTGTACAATTGCCAGAAATTGTCCATGCTAAATATGCATCTCTAAGATTTCTTGGAATTTTTTCTTTTTTATTCCACTGTTTGCTTGTACCTTTAGTAAAACCCTAATATTATTCATTGGAAAGTTTGTTCATAATAAATTATGAAATCATCCTTCAAATGAGGTGATGACCTCCTAACTGAAAATACAGGTGATTGAATAGGAAACAAGAGAAGAAAAATTTTATTACAGATGCTAGTATTAAAATAAGGAAAATCTATCCTGCCTGTTCAAGCACTTTTGTATTTAATACGGAGCTTTTACATAGGTGTGAATATTATGGAAAACAAGCAAAACACAAATTATGAAATCTACTATTTCCTTTGAAGTGTGCTTTCATTTAAGAAGGTGGTTGAGAATAAAATACTTTTAAAGTTTGTATCCAGATATTTTTAAAAATCAAAGTGCAAAAAGATAGAGAGTTGTTTGTGTTTTACTTGTCACAGCTGGTTGTATGCATTTTTTGTAAACATCTGTACAAGACTGGTGATCCTACTCTAAGTCAATTTTTAAAAGCTCCAAAAATTTCCCGTGAAATATGTGCCATAAGGCCAAAGAACACCAACACTTTAGGTTCCCCCCACACCCCCGCTTTATCCTCCCCATGGCACTCTGCTAGTTTTCTCCAAGGGCAAAACATCCTCAGTGCTTCACTGCAGCTATT
The DNA here is from genome assembly GCF_965194825.1 of Balaenoptera physalus. Lineage (NCBI taxonomy): Eukaryota > Metazoa > Chordata > Mammalia > Artiodactyla > Balaenopteridae > Balaenoptera > Balaenoptera physalus. Next base: position 49,122,449 of record NC_138885.1, read on the forward strand.
AAATGACTTTCTGTAGCTCTAAAATATCAATTCCAGCAAAGCATTAACATCTGAAAGATGCTTCTTCAGTTTCTCAGTTGCTCACGCCTTTCATTCCTGATGCTCTCTATCCCAAAGATTTCTGAACTAACTACCTCTAAAGCACATATTTACTGAAAACAGTTGAAAAGTGAATGTTTAAAAAAAAACAAAAAAAGCCTGTCACCCTCTATAAGAATCTTTGTAGCTTCCCTTTGCTGTGCAGCCCTGACATTTCAGTAATTGCTTCAACCTTAGTGCCACCAGGCTTTGTGCCTTCCCTAGATGAAACATTTACTAGACTCCTTATTTTAGAAGTTCTCCGCTTTGATTACTAAGGCACTAAGTTTCTCCTCTGCCCTGGCCAAGGCTGCTTTTAGCCTGTCAACATGTCTGAATCAAGTTTTTTTCTCAGTGAAAATGGAATACCCATGGCAAAAAGTGGTTTCTTCATTTCCTGTCTTCTTTTAAGGCTCAGTCTGGTGAGCTAAATTTACTTGTGGAAGTTTTTGTTTCTTCTTCTTCTGCTTTTTTCTTTGTTTCTGTTTTGTTTTTGTTTTTGTTTTTTTTTGAAGAGGCTGATTGGCATTTTGTAATAACTGCAAAGCTAGTGGAAAAATGTTTATAATAAGTACCTCTGAAAGTTATTAGCTTCTTTATAAGGTTTGTTGGCAATCAAGATTGTTTCAAGTTGAAATAAAACACTGTAAGGAATTATAAACACTTAGGGAGGAAATACACCAAAATTAAAGGAAAGAATAGAAGTTACCCCTATTATCTTTCTTTCAGTGCACCAAACACTTTTCAGTGTTTCTGAGTGTTACCGGTTCCCGTGAGAGGTGGTGGCACAAGGAAGGGAGTGGAGAGGACTTAGATGCTGTACATTTCAAGAATAGTAGATTTTCTAGAGCAATCTAATGCAATCCTCTAATAATTTTGAGGGTAATAAAAGATGGGATTGAGATACTAGTTAAGCAACTAGTTATCTGATTAAGGGCATGGTTACAAAACCTCTAATGGCAACAGTAATTTAGAAAATTTAAAATTTTGAAAATTACTTGAGTATTTTATTCATACTCCTTCATACTACTTTATTTTTATTCATGACTATTTTCGCATGCAATCAGGTAAGCATTCTGCACCAGGCTTCAAGGAAGGGATAAGCACTGTAAAAGAAAGAGGAAACAAGAATAGAAGTCCATTCTTGGGTTTTGAATTTCATAACCTAGGCTACAGACAAATAAGAAGCATTCAAGCTATGAGCAATAGATTTCAGATATCATAAAGAATCTTGGCAAAGTTTCCCTGCCACAAACTCTACTTCTTATTCCTACCCTATTCTTGACTGTAAGGGGAAGCAGATTGAGGGCTAGTGAGGGTGGAGAAAAGAGCTTAAATTCTAAACTTAGTGATTCAATTTATTTACCAAGCTTATATACTAAGGTGTGAGCCCAGAAATTACTACATGATACTTCTAAGCCAAAGGGGCTTGAGACAGCCTCTCAGAAGTACTCCATACCCTAGCATTGCCCAGGATCGGTGGGTCTATTCTTGTGCACTTCAGGGTAGCAAGTGAGTAGTACAGCCATTTCTGCCCTCTTTTGTTACACTTGAGAGGAACAGAAGTGTAGGACAGAAAAGGAATAGATTCCAAGATGGCTTAAGGCTAAAAATAGGGACCACTCAGCTTATACTTTGTGAGTTCCATTGGTTGCCAGTGAGCACAGATACTAAGATAAACCAGGTGTGCCCACCCAAGTTTTGTGGTACCTAGGCCACCTCTTAACCTGAAATCCCAGGAATTAAAGATGAATAAATGGTCAAGGGTAATAATTCTAAAATGTCTTGACTGAGAATCCTCAATCCAGTGAGAGGTGAGTGAGAAATCATACTAAAATTTAAGTATTACCAGAAAATAAAGTTATATTTTCTTCTCTGAGTTAGTGAACTAAGACTACATCATCATTTGTTTATACAGTGGCAAGCAAAATTCCTTGGTGTGTGTATATTATAGAACCATTACTTCAAATTATGTCTAAAACCAAAACTGAGAGACTGTTCTAAGAACAATCTTAATATCAGAAGAAAAAAACAAAATCTTTATATAATTTTCAGAAGCATAGAGGTAATATATTAGATTCACTGCTAGTCCTAGTCTAACCAAAGAGAAGATGATAGCTATTTCCTTTTTTTTTGGCAGACATTTTGAGTTCACAATACATAAAGAAGTCAGAAGTGTTCTCCTTTGTACTAAATCTCCTATTTTTGTTTCCAGCTCTATTAGGCTGTGGACAAATGCAGCAATAAAGTATTATCGTCATGGTTTTCTATTTCCTCCCTTATCACTGCTTTCTTCTCTTCCTTATTTGTTTTTGTTTCTATTGCATTTGTATGTATCGTCTTTATCTTACTTCCTGCTCATTCAGTTTCTACATTTCTTTCTTCTCCCTCCTGTCTTCTCATAAATCAACAAGATAAATGTAAAAATATAGCACAGAACAAAATGGATTTAGATACAAGATCACTTATTTTTTGATAAGCTAAATAAACCTTCTCCACTTACATTAATTCCTTTAAATAAATGACTACAAATTATTAACAAATTGATAAAAATTTAAAATGAAAGCATAAAGAAATACTCAATCTCATTCATAATTCAAGGACAGCAAATCAGTGAAAGATATTAATTTTTACATACCAGAATTGCAAAATTTTAACATCAGTGAAATTATTCACTTAAAATAACTTACAATTTTATTTGTCAATTATATATAACTCATTAAAATTGAAAGTTGGCAAGACCTAGTTCAGGTTAAGTAAGGGATGGAGAAATAGACATACACATATTCTTTGGTGGAAGAGTAAATTGATGCAACATTTTTTGGCAATATCTATCCAACTTGCAGAAATTCCTAAATTCAGCAACTCCAGGTCTAAGAATTTACCTCAAAGATGTATTTTCAAATTATTGACAAGGTATATGAAAAAGGATATCTATTATTATATAATATTTTATATATTGCAAAACTAAAAACTCGTGTCCTCCAGTAGAGCACTGACTGGTTGAATTAAATGCTTGGTGACTTTATAAAGGTGAGATATGTGCTGCTATGAAAAGCTTTCCATAGTTATTATTATGAGAAAAATAATCAAGGTATTATCTTTGTATGATGTGATACCTTTTCTATAAGTACAAAGAATATATATGTATATCTAGGACTGAATAAATAAAAATCTAAATGAAGATAGACATGGAGTTAGATGCTGTTATATGACAATAATTTTTCAGAAAGATATATGAGAATTGGTAATAGCAGTTAACTTTGGTGAAAAAGACAGAGGGCTGGGATGAAGGGGATCAGACTCTAATTTTGTGTTTTTATTAACTATTTGAGCATTCTGTGCATGTGTATGTATCCCTTTTTCCTGTCAAAAGCGGTTGTCTGAGCTGGGACATTAATGCACATTCATATTCATTTAAAACTTTTCTATATTAAATAAAACCACGTAAATGTCATTTTTTTTTTTTTAAAGGTTGAGCAGTCAGAGATTAACTCTCCAAGATTATGTTTTGCTGTTCTTTTGGTGTGGGTCAATTTAGCAGCTACTGTTTATTTACTTATTTATTATTATTTTTTAATTAATTAATTAATTTATTTTTCAGTGTGTTGGGTCTTCGTTTCTGTGCGAGGGCTTTCTCTAATTGCGGCAAGCAGGGGCCACTCTTCATCGCGGTGCTCGGGCCTCTCACTGTCGTGGCCTCTCTTGTTGCGGAGCACAGGCTCCAGATGCGCAGGCTCAGTAGTTGTAGCTCATGGGCTTAGTTGCTCTGCGGCATGTGGGATCTTCCCAGGCCAGGGCTCGAACCCGTGTCCCCTGCATTGGCAGGCAGATTCTCAACCACTGCGCCACCAGGGAAGCCCAATGTCATTTTTAAAATGAAAAAATAACCAGTTTCTACCTCATGTCTCTCATGCAGTTTGAAGTATAAGTTTTTAAACAATAGAATCTTTAGTACAATCTCATTTGGGGCCCTGCACTGAAATTAACTTTTTATGGTTTTCAACACTCCTCTTTTTTATCATTCTTCTAGATTCTTTTAATATAAACCATTTTGTACATTCTTCCTGTCCTCATTCTGACCAGGAATTGCCCAGACACACCACATGCATGCCTAATATTTACATGGAATTACTGTTAGCTAGAACTATTTAATGTACACTAAAATGTTGGTAATTGATAAATTTTTATGTATCATTCTTCCAAAAGTATTTGCATTTTAAAGACAAAAATGATTAATAACTCATATTGTCTGTTTTGGCAGAATTTCAGATATGATTTATATGTTGAAAAGGTATGTGTGTTTTAGAGGGAATTCCTATTCTCCCTGAAATGGGGTCATATAAGAATAGCATAGTCAGTTTAGGAGTAACAAACAGGGTCCATACAGGTCAGAATAGGGTAAGGTTTTGCTAAAGTACAATAACAAAATGCAAAAATGTCACTGGCTTAATACAATAAAGCTTGTCAAATGAACTCTCTTGACAGTGATGGCAGGAAAGAGTCGGCTGCAGAACTGAGCCAAGATAAGTGCATAGACATAACTGACACATTCCTCTCCCACTCACATTTCATTGGCTAACACAGTCACATGGCAAACCTAACTCTAAAAGGCATGGGAGTGCAGTTTTCCTTCCATAATGGGAAGAGAACAGGATATTGGAAACAGTAGAAGTGTTTACTAAAATAGTCTTTTATTTAACCTACCAAATTCTATCTCCAAGTATTTGAAAACTAGTAGTAGAAGAAACGTAGCACAAAAATTATCATATTAAAAGACTTTTTAGTCCTATTCGCTTTGCTAAATTATTCCAACTCTTCTCAATCTCTATTACAAACTCTATTTCTAAACTTTTAATTGATTTTTCTTTATTTTTTTTCTGAACTCTTCTTTGAAAGCTAGAAGTTAATCCATATAGTAAAGCAAGGACGGAAAATAGAATAGTAATAGGATAGCAAGTATTCAAGGCAGATCCAGATTAAAATCTCAGCTCTAAAATTTATTAGCTATGTGGTCTTGGACCCATTAATTAATCTCTCAGAATCTGGTTTCCTCAGCTAAAGTTTGGAATGACCTATTACTAGGGTTTTACAAAGGCCAACTAATGTTTATGAGTTCTTAACCCAGCCTAGTACGTAGTAAGTACTCATTAAATGAATTGACTTCAGAGATGGGCACATATATAGGGCAGTGACATTTTTTTCCCCTTGTTTTCACTGTAAAGAATTCTATGCATAGAGGGGAAGAATGCAAGTTCATTTATGTTTTTCATTGAAAATTCGACCTGAGCCTGTGAAGAGATGCTAATTAGTAGCCAAAGTGTTAGGAGTGTATTGTCTTTCTATTAAAAACTGAGCCAATGGCACACAATTTTTAAGTTATGGGTTTGATACAGTTACTACAAAGACAATTCTGATTCTCAGGTGTCTCTTTTTAAAAATTCACTGCTGTGGTTTAATTCTTCAAGTGCACATAACATATTATTAGTAATTGGATTTTAAAACTTCAGTAAAATGGAATATAAAATACAATTCATATAAAGCATCTTTTAACTTCATCTCCCATGATATACAAGAAAGATTTTTTTAAATAGTACATTTATTATTTCAGTATATTCTTATGAGCTTTATATTCTTATGATCTCAATGTAAGTCCCAAATGCATTGCTATGTTCAATTTTTATATTATAAGATAATCTGGAAGGCAAAGCTAATCTGTATATCTCCAGGCTCACAGTAAAAAGAAAAGGTGTAATTTCTCATGAGTGATGGTTTTACTAGAGACTGCAGTTTTCGTAAAACATCTGGATTACAATAGCTAAAATGGTTTCGATTTTTCTTAGATGTAAATATAACATCCATACGTAGCATAACAGGATTTTCAGCTTTTCTTTCTTTTTGTCAGCCCCTGTAATCACTGAATAAATCACGAACTGTTTACATTTTGTTCACTGTTCAGCTTCATTTCCATCTAGTTTAACATGTGTGGTGAATGTAATGTATTCATTTTTCAAGAAAATTCTCTGTTCTTCTGACACCATGCATGATTCAGCAAAGCACCCTCAGAGTCAATGATAGCTTTGGTGAACTGCCCTTCTATCTCAGTCTGAATACCATAATAGTCTTACAAAGTAGCTGGCATTTTTTTCTCTTCCATGCCAGTGATCCATTATATAATGTTTCCATACAGCTCATATCTTAAATCACATCTTCTTTACTAGCATCATCTTCTTTTGGACAGACTTTTAACATTTATACATTTGAAGCTATCTTCCTGCACATTTGACTTTAATCTAATTCCTCTTAAGCATCACTTTAATCTACTTCTCAAACAACGAAAGTCATTTAAATTATCAGTGTGGGCTACAGCTGATCCCTCAATGCTATAAACTGTAATCACACTGGGCAGTGCTTGCTTATACCTAACCTCTTATTGCTACAAATCTTACCCAACTTCAAACTTTTTATCCTGTGTTTCCAATTTTCATCATATTTCTGGCCTTAGGATTTAGTATAAATCTTTGCTTTTACTAACAGACTCTTATATAAAAGAATCTCTTGCTCTCTCTACTTACAATATCTTCTTGATGCTTACAGAGTCAAGTGCTAACACCAACCACTAGATAAAGCCTTGTAAGTTAGAGAAATAAGAGAAATAGTTCTGGGTGGGAGGACTACAGGACACACAATTAATGTTTCTTCAGGAGATGTTTTCTTTTTTAATGATATGCCAAAAATATAGACTACTTTTCACCCAAGTTTGAGAGCAAAAAAATACTGTCTACTCATTTGTTGCAGTAGTTTGAGGTCCTATCATGTACCAAGCAGTGAACTAGGTGCCAGGGATACAGTGATCACTGAGAGACATGATTTCTGCCTCCCAGAAGTTTATAGTTTAATGGGAAAATGGGTAACTGAACGTAAGACTACAATTCAGTATGATAAAACATATTTGTTGGTGAATATACAAAATGGTCAGATGCATGTTTCCAAAGCACAATCATAGAACCTGAGAGATAATTAGCTGTTAGCTCAGTGAAGTGGCAGTGGTGTGAGCATTCTTGGCAGAGAAAACATCATGTGCAAAGGGACTGAGGATTTTTGTTCATGTGCTTTCAACAAGTCTTGTTGCATAAAACATTAGAATCATCCAGTAGCCTTAATATTACACTTTTCCATTTTGGAGGGCAGCATATTGGGTTGAAAGCAATTGTAGTGTCAGAAACTATAAAGTTGTCACATTAGCTTTGTCACAGGGCAGGTTCAGGAGTGTGGCATGACTTTCTATTGCCTCATTTTCCTGATTCTCACCCTGCCATCTCATATTGTTACAAGAAAATGCACTTACAGACTTCTCGGTGTCACAGAATTAGAATGCACACTTCTGTAGAGAATTGATTCGTTTTCTTTCTAGTTGAGATGTACAACATGCACTGGATGATGAAGCTTTGGCGTGCTTGCCAGACAAGAATAAGTAGGTAGTTACCACCCAGAGCGCGGATATCTCTTGGTGACGAGGAAAACTGCCATTTGAAAAGGAGGCTTTCGTTTAGCCAACATATGAAGTAGGTATTCTTGATTGTCACAGATCTCAGAAAGAATAAAAATGGGGCACTTCTTTGCCTTGAAAAACCGTCTTCAATTTTTTTAAAAAAGCCAAAAAACTTAAACCTAAATGGAACAGGATATCAGATGTGACATTTTCTGTTGTCGCAGAATTAGTCAATAGGAGTCAAAGTTGAGACGAGGTGACTATTGCTCCAAATTCTACAGAGAATTACAAACAATTGGGGTTAGACACTGCTTCTTAAGAATAGAATATGGCAAAAGCGATAGGGTGTCACATTTCCAAGATCCAGTTGCAGAAAGACTCTGGCTTCTGTTTTACTTATTCTCTCTCAATTTTTAGTTTGCTTGCTACGAGGAAAGCCAACTGCCTAGTTGCAAGTTGCCCATGGACAGGCCCTGAGGACAAGGATCTGATATCTGTGGGCAGCAGCCAGTGAGGACTTGAGTCCTGCTGTTATGGGCTGAATCGTGTCCCCTCACCAAATTCATATGTTTTAGCGCTGTAACTCCCCAAACCTCAGAATGTGGAAGTATTTGGAGGCAGGGTTTCTCAGAGGTAATTAAGTGAGGTCATTAGCATGGGCTTGGATACAATGTGAACCAAGTCCTTATAAAAAGAGGAAATTTGAACACAGCTACAGAGGGAAAAGGATGTGAAGACAAAAGTATAAGATAGCCACCTATAAACCAAGGGGAGAGGCCTGGAACAGAGCCTTCCCTCAGAAGGGACCAACCCTGCCAACACCCTGTTCTCAGACTTTTAGCCTCCAGAACTGTAAGAAAGTAAAATCTTTTGTTTAAGCTACCCAGTCTTTTATACCTAACAAACTAATACACCGGCCAACAACCATGTGTGTGAGTGTGCCAATAGATATTTTGAGGCCTGTCAACAGTCAGATGAGTGAGTTTGGAAGAAGGTCCTCCCCCAGACTGAGACTTGAGAAATGGTTGCAGATCTACTTGAAATAGGCAAGTCAGGAAGGGGAATCCAGTGTGTGGTGAAAAATGATGGATGTATTTGGCTGTGGTGTAAATGTGGAAGTGATTTCATCCAAAGGCGTCACAGCTATTTGAGACTGGGGTTTAAGAGTGAGATGACTTCACATTGATAGAAACATCTTTGAATACATTACATATTTGATGCCAAAAATACATAGCAAGAATATCAATGTGGCAAGAATAAAACTTTGGAAAATAGCATAAACACGGAAGAGAGGATCTGGCAGGAAAGCCCAGGAAGGACAAGTTCTAGAAGTGAGATAGCTACAAATGTATCTTGAAACCAAGGGGAGATGACCTAATCTTGAGGTTAACAAGACAAAAGAAGACATAATCCCTGGAGCAAAGGTTTCTGTTTCTTTTCCTAGTTGAGTATATATACCAGAAAAATCTTCTACAACCCTCATTTTCTCCACTTCCCTTCTTTCATCAGTCACCTTCAATGGTTCCTTATTGCTTTGAGGGTACATTTTACTCACAACCTGGATTTCCACCCCTCCTTCTAATTGGCCAGGACCAAGCCTTATATCTGTCATGTGTATGTCATCTCTCTGCTCTATTTCATCATATCTCCTTATTACTGCCTCCTATATACAGTTTATTATTTCTAATTCCATAACTCAAAAAAAATTGACATATGCTACATTTGAGTGTGTGCCATTTGTATTGTTTTCTGTACATTTCTGTGTATGAAATATTTCATTATTTATAAACTAAGCCAATGAAAAAAATATTTGGGAGCCATGGGAAATAATTTTTATTAAATAGGAATTGTTCATAATTCTACTACCTGTTGGTAACCACTATAAAATGTTGGCCCATATCTTTTCAGTCTTTTTCTATATATATGTCTGTATGTAATTATTTTATTGAGTGTTTAGATTATTTATATTGGGATTATGCTTTATAGTGTACTGTAACTTACTGTTATCATGTAAAGGTCATGCTGAAAGTTTTACAAAGCTTTATTTTTCCCAGCATGATTTTTGAAGGCTACATGTTAAAGTTTTGTATGCCCAAGTTTATATAATCAGTCTGCTACTATTGGTCATGAAAGTGATTTTCCTGTATCATAGAAATGCTTATTTGAATCACACTCTATCTTTAAGATAAATTTCTAAAAGCGGATAAGCATGTTCTTAAGGAATTTGATTTGTATTGTCAAAGAGTTCTCCAGGAAAGTTGTATATTCAATTTGGGAAGAATTGGCATATTTACAATATACGTGCTTCCTGGCAGAAACATAGTAGATTTCTTCATTGATGTGACTTGGTGTTCTGAAGTAATATTTTACAGATTTTTTATACAAGTTTTATACAATTTTCCTGTGCATTTTTAATACTCTTCTTTGAGATAAAATTGTTCTTTCACTTTCTCTCTACAATCTAAACCCAGGACATTCTTCAGAAAATGAGCACAATATTCTATAATCTATAACTCAGCTTCCTAATCCTTTAATTGTATAGTAGAATGTTTCTCAACTGATAGTTCCTCAAATGACGAAGATAAGCTATACTACTTCCTACTGCTTGTTCACTCTGCTTTCTCACTTCTGGAATCAAAACTGTAAAACTGAAACCTATTTTGAAAATACTCTTCCAAGGTTGGACAATGGCGTTGTTAGTTTTCTTTGTTCTTTTCCACACAAGAAAATTGCCTTCCTGTTTGACATGTTATGTATCAAAGGAAATTTCACATCTTTGGATATAAGGACTAATAATCTAACCTGGCAAGTAAAATGAAAGAGAGCATTTACTTATATTTTATACCAACAGTATTTCATGCATCTCCATAAAACCTAAAATGCAAGCAAGATAGAAACACTAGTTAAACAGATGAGTGAATACTCTAGAAATTTGGCAGTTTCAGGATGTAATTTCCCACAGTGTACATAGATTTTCTCTTCTAAGGAAGTTGATCCTATTAATGCTATACTTATTGTGATACCTCTTAGCAGATTACTTTGAATTTTCAGAAGGTGAAAGAAATGTCCTTTTTACTATGAAATGTCTGTCTTAGCAGTCAGTATCAAAGTGTTGAGTTCAGTCTTGAAGACAGGAAACAAAGATGGGCAGCTTCAATCTTGGAATTTAAAATTACCCATCAAAAAGGACTTTTATTTCTCTTTCTTAAGGTCTAAGTTAATAAACTTTAAAATTAAATCTCACCTAAAATTCAAAAAAAATGTTTCTTAAAAATCTTAACATTAAAATATTAGGTGATAATTTAGTGTCCTACCTTTATTTTTTTTTAATTCAGAGAATTTCACTGGAATTTTCTTTAAAATTTCTCTCCTTTCAATTTTTTCTCTTTTAGAATTAGTTTATCATCAGTTATTCAGAAAGATCTCTAGCACCATAAAAAATAATTTAATATAGCAATGTGCAGCTAAACAGATCTATGCCTAAAATTTTTTAAACCAGTGAATGTTAGCTTAGGTTCTCAGAACATATTCTGTTAAGTATATTAGGAAAACTTCACATAAAAGCAATATATCAGAAATTTTTTGAAGCAGAAATAAGACAGATTTAAGCAATGATAAGCATAGTAAAAAGATGTGTTATTTCTATTTCTGGTAAAGAAATCTTTCACTTATAGATAAAATAATGCTTTAGCACAGTTCGTTCCATTTTGTTCCTTACCATAGTTTCAAAACACAGGTGACACAAATGAAAAAGAAGGTAAGAAAAGGTTAAACAAGCCTAGCAAATTTGACTTTTATCTGAGGGTGGTGGTGAGGGGCCTAAATTTGTTTGTTTGAAATGTTCCTCACTGTGTCAGTTTGCATTCATTTCTCTTTTTAAAAGAGTCACACAACTAATATCTTGCAATTGATTGACAGTCTGTTTATAATATTATAATTTATAGACAAAATAATCCTCCTGCATTATTTAAACTTGTTGGTTGGAAAATTGGCTGAAAATTGGGTCAACTTGGGGGAAATTTTAACACAGTAGCTAATTTTGTAGAAACCTTCCTTACAAAGCTAGTAGGAAATGCACTCCCTGTTTACCACCATCAAAGCTGAAGGGATTATTCTCAGTGGAGGAAACAATGAGCCGAATTACCTGACCTTGGACTTGCTACACACCTGCCAATGATCACAGGAACTACCTGATGAACTCCTGGACACAAAACAAGAAATATATTCAGAAAAACAAATCCAGTTAGACATCTTTTTTGTCCCATTCATAAAAACCAATCTTTGGAAGTTTTCTTTATGACTTCTACAAAAAATACAATTTCCTCTTGGATTCCACCCAATTTAAGGTTACAGCTGATTCCTCAAAGAGAGCCAGTTGTGGATATTCACTATTAGAAAATATTATTTCACGTTTTTATCACCGGGTCTGTTCCTTTTTTCTAGTTAGTTAAAGGCTACTCTCAATGTCATAAGCTTCTTAAATTCACCTGCTATGTCAAGGATGAAAAACCATGCCCACAGGCAGTCAATTCACAATTATTTACTTAAAATAAACTATCTGTGGTCCATTTTATACCCATAATAGGGTATGTAGGTTGGAGTGCTCTCTTCTAAGCACGTGCTCTTTCCTCCGCCCTTGACTGGCATGCACTGGCAGATAAAATTGTACCAGAGTGCAAGGAAGACGAAAGCCCTCTCTTACACTCCGTAGATCAGAGAGTACAAAATTCACTTGACTCCTTTCTTGCACACATGCAACTTTAGTAATGAGGGCATTTCTGTGCAGATAGGGAGTTTATATAGATGATGTGTTTCATGCAGGAAAGAACCCATTACAGTGCACATCATCAATGTTTTCCACTCGACTTGTGGCCCATGGTCAGGCAGATTCTGGGATGCCACAGATTGGGAGAATGTGAGGCCAGTTACCGTGGAACAGAGGAGAGAAGAGAGGGTAGAGTGGGAAACGTTTCCTCCCGAATACAATGTGAATCTCAAAAAAAATAATAAAGAAAAGAAAAAGGTATCTGTGCTGTGATCTGCACTATGCATTATTTAATAAAACACATTATATCTGTCATAACGAACTCCAATGTTTATATTCTGCAAGCAATCTAGTGACACTGAAATTGCTCATATGGAGTAACTAATTGAAGCCCTGGCTTACCAATTGCCATGGCAAATGATCTTTTACAACAATAAAGATGATCAGTTAAGCATAACAGAAATTATATCATGAATTTAGTACACTGAAATTTAAAGAAAACATCTTTGGCTGTATAAGATGTTTGAAATTCAATGCATGTTTCCAAATAAGCATAGAAGACATTGCTATAAAATACATTTTTTGGCCAAAATATTCTGTTTCCAGTGTAATGAGGTGTCTATTTATAGAATTTTGTATAATATCTCATGAAGGTGAAAGTGGCCTTGTTGCCTCTCAATATTTTCTTTGGTGCCATAAACTTAAAAAAAAAAAAGTTAATGTCGATTCTTTCTCTACTGCCTATTTGGTTACTGAGCCCTTCTATTGTGAACAAAAAATACGTTTTATATTTTCAGCAAATAAATGTAAATCATTAAAGGGAGTAAATTTCTCTTCCCTTACATGTTTGGTGCAATGAATTAAAAGGTTTATTTTTTACCATTAATTTCATTTTAGTCACATTTTTTTCACAAATGGAGAGAAATGTTTTAAGCTTTAGTTTTGTATGACCTGTATTATCAAAGGAAGAGTTAATAATGCATTTGATGATCATTAACATGAAAGCTAGCACACGGGCTACAATTAAAGCTTACCTAGTCAGCAGACACAGAAGAGAGGTGAATAGAAGAGAGCATAATGGCAAGTCTGTTAAGTGTGCCATTGACAGAAGGGTTTTAAAATTTTTTTTAGACAGTAAAAGCATCTAGTACCCAGCTTCAGTCTGAGAGAGAAAATGTCCAGAAGCATTGCCATTAGGCTATAAATCACTATTGGAAAGAGGTAAGCTGTGTTTCCATAAGTAGTTTAAAAAAAAAAAATGACTTGGTGTTGCTCTTGGTCTTTTAAAAAGTGTTAGGTTGTCATCGGACCAAAGGCCTTTTTTGAACCACTCTCTGAACTGACAAAATAGCATTCACTTTGCACAGGTTAGAGACGATCAAACTCTCCTAAGAATTAATCACATTGGCTAAACATGTTTAATCTCATGGGATCCCTCTAGGACGTTTCCTATGACTCTGCTTCCTATTTCACCTCCAGTCGGCAGGGGTAGAGATCAGAGGCTTAATGTGTTTCCCTGAAGAGCCCGCCAACTACATTCTTTTTGGTCACTAGTAGTACATTATAAAAGAATTACAAACCTCCCCTTACAATCAGAGGTAGAACTCCTGTGGGATTCAGTTATACCTTTGAAATGAAGTAAAGATAAAATTACAACAAAGACAAGCAGTGCATAGGCCTGCCGTCTGACCTTACTGAGACCCCTCTCTCATGCTATTGTTGGCCTATTGAAGTATTCTCGTAAGCGTATTAGAAATACACTGATATTTGGCCTAAAGCCAGTGGAAGCACGTGGTGTAGAGTGCCTTCTATACTCTATTGTGTCTTTCTGGAGTAATTCTGACATAGGTTCTACTATCATCTAGCCCCCAGCTACTTGTGGGCCACACCACTGGAATTACCTGGAAGCTTGTTAGAAATGAAGAATCTCAGCCCCTTCCTGGAACTACTGAACCAGTATCTGCATTTTTAAAACATCCCCAGGATATTTGTGTGCACATTGAAATTTTAGAAGCCCTATTCTGTTTTCCCTATTTGATTTAAATCAATATATAAATTGCTCTATGCTAACCAATAGTTTCTCTTAATCTTACAATTCAGGGTTTCCTGTGCTTTTTCTCCTGCTGCCTTTTTACTTTTCACTGGATGCATAGAAAATCACTTAAACTTTTCAGTTTTCAATTAAATTTTTTTTTAATAAATTTATTTATTTATTTATTTATTTTTGGCTGCATTAGGTCTTCATTGCTGCACATGGGCTTTCTCTAGTTGCGGTGACTGGGGGCTACTCTTCATTGCAGCACGTGGGCTTCATCATTGCGGTGGTTTCTCTTGTTGCGGAGCATGGGCTCCAGGCGCATGGGTTTCAGTAGTTGTGGCACGCGGGCTCAGTAGTTGTGGCACATGGGTTCAGCTGCTCCGTGGCATGTGGGATCTTCCCAGACCAGGGATCAAACCCATGTCCCCACCATTGGCAGGCGGATTCTCAACCACTGCACCACCAGGGAAGCCCTCAATTAAATTTTGAACAAAGTTTACTGGTGATAAATGTAACAAGGAGTAGAATAATTAGAGGTAAAACAGAACATATAAGTGAATTATATATTTTCTGAGTTATTCCTGAGTGTGTGTGTGTGTCACTGTTTAATCCTATGTTTTATGTGTACTTATCTCTTAAGATAGGTGCAGTGTTTACTACTGATGATTCAGTAGTAGTAAATTGGATTCCAAAATCTTCAAAAATGAACTGGGACTTTAACACAACATAAAAATGTCCTGTTAGATTTCATAAAGATATACTTGCAATCAATTAGCTCCTGTTTCCTAGTGAATAGGGAATAATTAAATTTCCAAAAAGACTCCTTTAAGAACCAGTTTTAAGGGGAAAATTCATTATAGTGTTGTTGCATGGGAAAAGATTCTTTTACCTAAGTTATTATAACAGATGTATTAATTTTCAAATTGGACTCTTTAAAAAGTTGTTTGGTATCTTTCCATGGTATAGATAAACCAACAGTTGTTTAGAGTTTACTACCTTTTACTTAAAAATAGTTAAGCTGATTTTTCCATATTTCTATCTGTATAGCACTGAGTGCATTATTGCTGATGTTTTAAAGAGGATATTATAAATGTTTCTGAATAAGCATGTATGTGCATCTGAGAAGTACTGGTAGATTATTTTCACATCATACAGACACCAACTCTATATTTATTAACTAGTTCTAACAGGTTTTAATTTTCCAGAATGCAAAATGCCAGCTCATAAGCCTACCCCACCTATTGGATGACTTAATAAGTGTCCATATGGAGAAAAATGAGGATTATGAATGCCATAAGAAAAGCCAAACACAGTTACAAATAAAGTGAAACCTTGGTGGATATTTTCTGTTAAAAGTCAATATTTATTTTATCAAGTTGTATGTGTTCTTGTTAAATTTAAAACATCAATCTTGCTTCATTTCCCTGAAAGGATTAAAAGGGCAGCTGCATAAGCCAGAGCTTCTTGGGACTTCTTAACCTCTTATTTAGGTGGCTCCAGACTCTGCTTACCTCCCCCCAGCCTCCCTGACCAGAAAGCCTCCTAGAGTTGCTGGAAATTCCATTCATTTCTCCACACTCAAACCCTGAAAACATTCGTATGTGCTAATGAAACAGGGAGTGATGTAAAGGAACTGGACAAACACCCAGGAGTCTCAACAATCGCCAAGCCAAACCTCTTTCAGAACCAAGAATTGTCAAGTAGCTATCCATTGCTTCCTATTCTACTGCACTGCCATTAAGGTAACTGTCCTCAATCATGTTATTGTTCCAAATTACTTACTGTCTATTCCTATGAAGAACATATATTTCCCTATCCCATATCCCTATATCAGGCTTGATTGTATGATTTAGTATGGCCAATGAAATGTGAACAAAAGGTGACAAGTGCTATTTCCAAACAGAAACTCTCCCTCTTTAGAGGAGATAAATGCTATCTCTCTCTTTTTTTTTTTTAAACATCTTTATTGAAGTATAATTGCCTTACAATGGTGTGTTAGCTTCTGCTTTATAACAAAGTGAATCAGTTATACATATACAATATGTTCCCATTTCTCTTCCCTCTTGCATCTCCCTCCCTCCCACCCTCCCCATCCCACCCCTCTAGGTGGTCACAAAGCACCGAGCTGATCTCCCTGTGCTATGCGGCTGCTTCCCACTAGCTATCTATTTTACATTTGGTAGTGTATATATGTCCATGACACTCTCTTACCCTGTCACATCTCACCCCACCCCCTCCCCATATCCTCAAGTCCATTCTCTAGTAGGTCTGTGTCTTTATTCCCGTCTTGCCACTAGGTTCTTCATGGCCTTTTTTTTTTTTTTCCTTTGATTCCGTATATATGTGTTAGCATACTGTATTTGTTTTTCTCTTTCTGACTTACTTCACTCTGTATGACAGACTCTAACTCCATCCACCTCATTACAAATACCTCCATTTCATTTCTTTTTATGGCTGAGTAATATTCCATTGTATATATGTGCCACATCTTCTTTATCCATTCATCCGTTGATGGACATTTAGGTTGCTTCCATGTCCTGGCTATTGTAAATAGAAATGCAATGAACATTTTGGTACATGACTCTTTTTGACCTATGGTTTTCTCAGGGTATATGCCCAGTAGTGGGATTGCTGGGTCGTATGGTAGTTCTATTTGTAGTTTTTTAAGGAACCGCCATACTGTTCTCCATAGTGGCTGTATCAATTTACATTCCCACCAACAGTGCAAGAGTGTTCCCTTTCCTCCACACCCTCTCCAGCATTTATTGTTTCTAGATTTTTTGATGATGGCCATTCTGACCGGTGTGAGATGATATCTCATTGTAGTTTTGATTTGCATTTCTCTAATGATTAAGGATGTTGAGCATTCTTTCATGTGTCTGTAGGCCATCTGTATATCTTCTTTGGAGAAATGTCTATTTAGGTCTTCTGCCCATTTTTGGATTGGGTTGTTCGTTTTTTTGTTATTGAGCTGCATGAGCTGCTTGTAAATCTTGGAGAGTAATCCTTTGTCAGTTGCTTCATTTGCAAATATTTTCTCCCATTCTGAGGGTTGTCTTTTGGTCTTGTTTATGGTTTCCTTTGCTGTGCAAAAGCTTTTAAGTTTCATTAGGTCCCATTTGTTTATTTGTGTTCTTATTTCCATTTCTCTGGGAGCTGGGTCAAAAAGAATCTTGCTGTGATTTATGTCATAGAGTGTTCTGCCTATGTTTTCCTCTAAGAGTTTGATAGTGTCTGCCCTTACACTTAGGTCTTTAATCCATTTTGAGTTTAATTTTGAGCATGGTGTCAGGGAGTGTTCTAATTTCATACTTTTACATGTACCTGTCCAATTTTCCCAGCACCACTTATTGAAGAGGCTGTCTTTTCTCCACTGTATATGCTTGCCTCCTTTATCAAAGATAAGGTGACCATATGTGTGTGGGTTTATCTCTGGGCTTTCTATCCTGTTCCATTGATCTATATTTCTGTTTTTGTGCCAGTACCAAACTGTCTTGATTACTGAAGCTTTGTAATATAGTCTGAAGTCAGGGAGCCTGATTCCCCCAGCTCCATTTTTCGTTCTCAAGATTGCTTTGGCTATTCGGGGTCTTTTGTGTTTCCATACAAATTGTGAAATTTTTTGTTCTAGTTCTGTGAAAAATGCCAGTGGTAGTTTGATAGGGATTGCATTGAATCTGTAGATTGCTTTGGGTAGTAGAGTCATTTTCACAATGTTGATTCTTCCAATCCAGGAACATGGTATATCTCTCCATATATTTGTATCATCTTTAATTTCTTTCATCAGTGTCTTATAATTTTCTGCATACAGGTCTTTTGTCTCCTTAGGTAGGTTTATTCCTAGATATTTTATTCTTTTTGTTGCAATGGTAAACGGGAGTGTTTTCTTAATTTCACTTTCAGATTTTTCGTCATTAGTGTACAGAAATGCAAGAGATTTCTGTGCATTAATTTTGTATCCTGCTACTTTACCAAATTCATTGATTAGCTCTAGGAGTTTTCTGGTAGCATCTTTAGGATTCTCTATGTATAGTATCATGTCATCTGCAAATAGTGACAGCTTTACTTCTTCTTTTCCGATTTGGATTCCTTTTATTTCTTTGTCTTCTCTGATTGCTGTGGCTAACACTTCCAAAACTATGTTGAATAATAGTGGTGAGAGTGGGCAACCTTGTCTTGTTCCTGATCTTAGCGGAAATGGTTTCAGTTTTTCACCATTGAGGACAATGTTGGCTGTGGGTTTGTCATATATGGCTTTTATTATGTTGAGGAAAGTTCCCTCTATGCCTACTTTCTGCAGGGCTTTTATCATAAATGGGTGTTGAATTTTGTTGAAAGCTTTCTCTGCATCTATTGAGATGATCATATGGTTTTTCTCCTTCAATTTGTTAATATGGTGTATCACATTGATTGATTTGCGTATATTGAAGAATCCTTGCATTCCTGGGATAAACCCCACTTGATCATGGTGTATGAGCCTTTTAATGTGCTGTTGGATTCTGTTTGCTAGTATTTTGTTGAGGATTTTTGCATCTATGTTCATCAGTGATATTGGCCTGTAGTTTTCTTTCTTTGTGGCATCTTTGTCTGGTTTTGGTATCAGGGTGATGGTGGCCTCGTAGAATGAGTTTGGGAGTGTTCCTCCCTCTGCAATATTTTGGAAGAGTTTGAGAAGGATAGGTGTTAGCTCTTCTGTAAATGTTTGATAGAATTCACCTGTGAAGCCATCTGGTCCTGGGCTTTTGTTTGTTGGAAGGTTTTTAATCACAGTTTCAATTTCAGTGCTTGTGATTGGTCTGTTCATATTTTCTATTTCTTCCTGGTTCAGTCTCGGCAGTTTGTGCATTTCTAAGAATCTGTCCATTTCTTCCAGGTTGTCCATTTTATTGGCATAGAGTTGCTTGTAGTAATCTCTCATGATCTTTTGTATTTCTGCAGTGTCAGTGGTTACTTCTCCGTTTTCATTTCTAATTCTATTGATTTGAGTCTTCTCCCTTTTTCTCTTGATGAGTCTGGCTAATGGTTTATCAATTTTGTTTATCTTCTCAAAGAACCAGCTTTTAGTTTCATTGATTTTTGCTATTGTTTCCTTCATTTCTTTTTCATTTATTTCTGACCTGATCTTTATAATTTCTTTCCTTCTGCTGGCTTTGGGGTTTTTTTGTTCTTCTTTCTCTAATTGCTTTAGGTGCAAGGTTAGGTTGTTTATTCGAGATATTTCCTGTTTCTTGAGGTAGGCTTGTATTGCTATAAACTTCCGTCTTCGCACTGCTTTTGCTGCGTCCCATAGGTTTTGGGTTGTCGTATCTCCATTGTCATTTGTTTCTAGGTATTTTTTGATTTCCCCTTTGATTTCTTCAGTGATCACTTCATTATTAAGTAGTGTATTGTGTAGCCTCCATGTGTTTGTATTTTTTACAGATCTTTTCCTGTAATTGATATCTAGTCTTATAGCATTGTGGTCGGAAAAGATACTTGATACGATTTCAATTTTCTTAAATTTACCAAGGCTTGATTTGTGACCCAAGATATGATCTATCCTGGAGAATGTTCCTTGAGCACTTGAGAAAAATGTGTATTCTGTTGTTTTTGGGTGGAATGTCCTATAAATATCAATTAAGTCCATCTTGTTTAATGTATCATTTAAAGCTTGTGTTTCCTTATTTATTTTCATTTTGGATGATCTGTCCATTGGTGAAAGTGGGGTGTTAAAGTCCCCTACTATGATTGTGTTGCTGTCGATTTCCCCTTTTATGGCTGTTAGTATTTGCCTTATGTATTGAGGTGCTCCTATGTTGGGTGCATAAATATTTACAATTGTTATACCTTCCTCTTGGATCGATCCCTTGATCATTATATAGTGTCCTTCTTTGTCTCTTGTAATAGTCTTTATTTTAAAGTCTATTTTGTCTGATATGAGAATTGCTACTCCAGCTTTCTTTTGATTTCCATTTGCATGAAATATCTTTTTCCATCCCCTCACTTTCAGTCTGTATGTGTCTCTAGGTCTGAAGTGGGTCTCTTGTAGACAGCATATATATGGGTCTTGTTTTTGTATCCATTCAGCCAGCCTGTGTCTTTTGGTGGGAGCATTTAATCCATTTACATTCAAGGTAATTATCGATATGTATGTTCCTATTCCCATTTTCTTAAATGTTTTGGGTTTGTTATTGTAGGTGTTTTCCTTCTCTTGTGTTTCTTGCCTAGAGAAGTTCCTTTAGCATTTGTTGTAAAGCTGGTTTGGTGGTGCTGAACTCTCTCAGCTTTTGCTTGTCTGTAAAGGTTTTAATTTCTCCATCACATCTGAATGAGATCCTTGCTGGGTAGAGTAATCTTGGTTGTAGGTTTTTCTCCTTCATCACTTTAAGTATATCCTGCCACTCCCTTCTGGCTTGCAGAGTTTCTGCTGAAAGATCAGATGTTAACCTTATGGGGATTCCCTTGTGTGTTATTTGTTGTTTTTCCCTTGCTGCTTTTAATATGTTTTCCTTATATTTAATTTTTGACAGTTTGATTAATATGTGTCTTGGCGTGTTTCTCCTTGGGTTTATCCTGTATGGGACTCTCTGTGCTTCCAACACTTGATTAACTATTTCCTTTCCCATATTAGGGAAGTTTTCAACTATAATCTCTTCAAATATTTTCTCAGTCCCTTTCTTTTTCTCTTCTTCTTCTGGGACCCCTATAATTCGAATGTTGGTGCATTTAATGTTGTCCCAGAGGTCTCTGAGACTGTCCTCAGTTCTTTTCATTCTTTTTTCTTTATCCTGCTCTGCAGTAGTTATTTCCACCATTTTATCTTCCAGGTCACTTATCCTTTCTTCTGCCTCAGTTATTCTGCTATTGATCCCATCTAGAGTATTTTTAATTCATTTATTGTGTTTTTCATCGTTGCTTGGTTCCTCTTTAGTTCTTCTACGTCCTTGTTAAATGTTTCTTGCATTTTGTCTATTCTATCTCCAAGATTTTGGATCATCCTTACTATCATTATTCTGAATTCTTTTTCAGGTAGACTACCTATTTCCTCTTCATTTGTTAAGTCTGGTGTGTTTTGACCCTGCTCCTTCATCTGCTGTGTGTTTTTCTGTTGTCTCATTTTGCTTATCTTACTGTGTTTGGGGTCTCCTTTTCACAGGCTGCAGGTTCGTAGTTCCCGTTGTTTTTGGTATCTGTCCCCAGTGGCTAAGGTTGGTTCAGTGGGTTGTGTAGGCTTCCTGGTGGAGGGAACTAGTGCCTGAGTTCTGGTGGATGAGGCTGGATCTTGTCTTTCTGGTGGGCACGTCCATGTCTGGTGGTGTATTTTGGGGTGTCTGTGGCCTTATTATGATTTTAGGCAGCCTCTCTGCTAATGGATGGGGCTGTGTTCCTGTCTTGCTAGTTGTTTGGCATAGGGTGTTCAGCACTGTAGCTTGCTGGTCATTGAGTGATGCTGGGTCTTGATGTTGAGATGGAGATCTCTGAGAGATTTTTGCCGTTTGGTATTACGTGGAGCTGGGAGGTCTCTTGTGGACCAGTGTCCTGAAGTTGACTCTCCCACCTCAGAGGCACGGCCCTGATGCCTGGCTGGAGCGCCAAGAGCCTTTCATCCACACGGCTCAGAGTAAAAGGGAGAAAAAATAGAAAGAAAGAAAGAAAGAGGCTATAATATAGTGAAGTAAAATAAAGCTATTATAAAGCAAAGCTATACAGACAAAATCTCACCCAGAAGCATATACATATACACTCACAAAAAAAGGAAAAGGGGAAAAATTAATATATCCTGCTCCCAAAGTCCACCTCCTGAATTTGGGATGATTCGTTGTCTATTCGGGTATTCAACAGATGCAGGCACATCAAGTTGTTTGTGGAGTTTTAATCCGCTGCTTCTGAGGCTGCTGGGAGAGATTTCCCCTTCTCTTCTCTGTTCGCACAGCTCCTGGGGATCAGCTTTGGATTTGGACCCGCCTCTGCGTGTAGGTCGCCTGAGGGCGTCTGTTCCCCGCCCAGACAGGACGGGGTTAAAGGAGCAGCTGCTTCGGGGGCTCTGGCTCACTCAGGCTGGGGGGAGGGAGCGGTACGGAGGAGGCGGGGCGAGCCTGCGGCGGCAGAGGCCGGCGTGACGTTGCACCAGCCTGAGGCGCGCAGTGCGTTCTCCCGGGGAAGTTGTCCCAGGATCACGGGACCCTGGCAGTGGCGGGGTGCACAGGCTCCCGGGAGGGGCGGTGTGGAGAGTGACCTGTGCTCGCACACAGGCGTTTTGGAGGCGGCAGCAGCAGCCCCAGCGTCTCACGCCCCTCTCTGGGGTCCGCGCTGATAGCCGCGACTTGCGCCCATCTCTGGAGTTCGTTTAGGCGGCGCTCTGAATCCCCTCTCCTTGCGCGCCGCGAAACAAAGAGGCAAGAAAAAGTCTCTTGCCTCTTCGGCAGCTGCAGACTTTTTCCCGGTCTCCCTCCCAGCCAGCTGTGGTGCACTAGCCCCTTCAGGCTGTGTTCACGCCGCCAACCCCAGTCCTCTCCCTGCGATCCGACCGAAGCCCGAGCCTAGGCTCCCAGCCCCACCCGCCCCGGCGGGTGAGCAGACAAGCCTCTCGGGCTGGTGAGTGCTGCTCGGCGCCGAGCCTCTGTGCGGGAATCTCTCCGCTTTGCCCTCCGCACCCCTGTGGCTGCGCTCTCCTCCGTGGCTCCGAAGCTTCCCCCCTCTGCCACCCGCAGTCTCTGCCCACGAAGGGGCTTCCTAGTGCATGGAAACCTTTCCTCCTTCACAGCTCCCTCCCACTGGTGCAGGTGCCATCCCTATTCTTTTGTCTCTGTTATTTCTTTTTTCTTTTGCCCTACCCAAGTACGGGGGGAGTTTCTTGCCTTTGGGGAGGTCTGACGTTTTCTGCCAGCGTTCAGTGGATGTTCTGTAGGAGCAGTTCCACGTGTAGATGTATTTCTACTGTATCTGTTGTTAGGAAGGTGATCTCCGCGTCTTACTCTTCCGCCATCTTCTCTCCTCTCCTGCTATTTCTCTTTATACTTGCCCAGGAGAGCGGCGTGTACCTGAATCCTAGAATGAAGAAATGGAACAAAGCTACAGCTAACCTATGGCTTATGTTGTACATGATGTGAAGGAGAAATAAGCAATTTTTTGTTAGGCATTGAAAATTTCGGTTGTTTGTTATGATACCATGATCTTGACGAGGCTGACGATAAAGTGATCAGCTATCCTCTGTCGTTGTCAACTAATTTCTCTTCCCTTTAGTGCTCTCCTCATTCTTGCTCTCGTGTGTTCTCTTTCTCTCTTTTATATATAACATTATATATATATATTTTTTTCATTGTTTCTGCTTATGTATATAGTATCATGTCTTCTCCTATTGTGACTTTAGTTATTTTTGGACTTCTACGTCTTTCCTCTTCTGTTTCTAACACCTGCTACCAACCCTCTAAGACTCTCATTAAAATGCCCAAGAGCATAAGTCATTTTATCATCCTTGTTGAATGGAATTCTCCTGCCCAACCGGTTAACTGGCCACTAGTCAGCCTTTATATTGGTATACATAAGGAATCTGTTCTGGCATGGCATTTGCTATGTGGATATTATTTTGGTAGCAATTTCTATGATTGAAAAAATATTGCATAGCTTTAAGTTTTCTTAGAAATAATGAATAGTTATTAGAGTCTCCCTCTTCAAGGCTTTTTCGAAACATTAGCATCTATTTATGGAGTAACTGTACAATATTACCATGGAATTTATTAAGGAAATCCAGAAGTAACCAGAAGCTATAATAAAATTACTGTGTTATGAGTCCATCTAATCCTTAAAACCACCTTTCAGGTTTACAGTTCTTAAAACATCAGTGGATATGGATGCCAATTTCATGAAACATCCCTGAGAATAATACATCCTGAGTTATTTTTATAACTTAGAGTGTTCATCCTGCAGAGGAGAAATAGCTTCAATGTTCTTTCATTTGTGTTCAATCAATTTTTCACAAGTTAATATTCCTATGCAGGCCTGTTTCATTTAGTTACAGCATTACAGAAACCAAAGGTTCAAAATACCTCTAGGAAAAACCCTCAGAAAAACTGTGAAGTTTGTAATGACAGCAGAGGGAGAAAGAATGAATTAGAAATAGTACTGGGTCTTGGCCTTAAATGTTTCTGCTATTTTTTGGGTGTGTGATCTTCACTTCTCTGAATTTCAGTGCTCAAAACCATAACACAAATTAGATTCAGTATTCAGTACAACTAATTGGAGACTCTCATTTTGATGACATCCTATAGTCCCCTAATTCAATGTCTACAATTACAGGCTGCCTCTGTAAACTTAGTCTTCCTCAGGACCAATGTTAGCCTATTAGGCCAAACACTGTCTCACACTTTCACCTTTCTCAAACTCAACTTTCCCCTGTTCCAAATCCAGATGAATATTTTCATTGTCTTATTTAAGAAATTAATTTATTTCATTGTACTAATGCTATGGACTGAACTGTGTCCCCATAAATTTCATACGTTAAAGCCCTAACTCCCAGTGTGACAGTGTTTGGAGATAGGGCTTTCTGGAGGTAATCAGAGTTAAATGAGGTCATAAAGGTGAGTTATAAGCTGATAGAATTGGTGGCCTTAGAAGAAGAGGAGGAAAAAGAGATTTCTCTCTCCCCGTACACACTAAGAAGAGGTCTTGTGAGCACAGCAAGATGGTAACCAATTACAAGCCAAAAAAAGAGGTCTCAGAATGAAACCTACTTTCCTGGCACCTTGATCTTTGGACTTCCCAGCCTCCAAAACTATGAGAAGTTTCTGTTATTTAAGCCACTCAATCTATGGTACTTTGTTACGGCACTCTGAGCTGACTTCGTAATTAATCACTATATTACCTCCCATCCTCCTAACACACAACCTGCTGGAGTGGAAATGTCAGCTTTTGTCAAAAGCCTCTTTAGACATCCTGAAACCAGTGAAATGGCATAAATAGTAGGGGTGGAATGTCTGGCTTGGAACATGCAGCAGAATAAAATTAGCGTTAATGTGATGATAATAAAGAGCAGATAAAAGATTCTGCCAACAAGGGGAATGTGTCAGAGGTGACAAGACTTATGTGGAAAACCCTCAATCTGATGATCCTCTTGTTCTCCTTCCTTGGTTTTCAAAAAAGCTAGTGACGAGTTAGAATGGAAAAGGAAGAGTAGTTATTTCTTTCTTAATTATTTAAAGAAAATGTTTAATTTTTTCCCTATGGTCTGAAGAAGTTCTGAGCAAATGATGTAGAAATAACTAGAAGAAAAATGTAATTATTTCATGTTAAAATAGGGGACAGAAAAAGTATAATGTCAAACCCCATACATTTTTATAATATAAAAGAATGGATCAGAATGACATCTACAGAGAATGAAGCAAATCAGAAAGATATACTCAAATGAAGTATGAACAGTTTCACATTTTATTTCTAAGTGAATTGAAAGACATAAAAATGTTATAAAATAAAACAAATAACTTTAATAGGACTTAGAAAAGCTTGGAACATGAGTGACAGAATTTAAGAAAAAATTAGATATAAAAGAAAATATTATGAGAAACTAAAACTAGACTAAATTAAACACAAGAACAAATGAACAAAAATTTGGAATATAAGTATATATGTAATTATGTAACATGTATAATATAGCATATGAAATATAATGTATAATGTATGTGAAATAAAAATGAAAGAGTAAAAGTAGAAAAATTAAAAATCAAAAAGAAAAGAGGGGTGGGATAGGGAAGGTGGGAGGGAGATGCAAGGGGGAGGAGATATGGGGATATATGTGTATGTATAGCTGATTCACTTTGTTATAAAGCAGAAACTAACACACATTGTAAAGCAATTATACTCCAATAAAGATGTTTAAAAAAAAAAAAGATATGGAAAAGGAAAAAAGGATTAAATTAGGAAGTGGGAGCTATTAATAGGTAAAGAAAAGCCAATATATGCATAACAGAAATCTCCGAAAAAAAAAATCAAAGCAAGGGTATAGAATAAATATAGCAAGTAACTTATACTGAAAAGAAAAACTTATATTGTCATTAAACTTTTCCACACCAGTGATTTATATCAAAAGAAAATTGAGCAATATAGTAAGATACTCAAGATGTGAAAATGTGAGCCACAAATTTTACAGCAAGCACAACTTACTTTCTCACATAAAGGTGACAGACTAACTGTTGTTGACATGTATAAATTCAGGGAAAATTGTTCCCTTTTCTGAGGAATCCATTAGAGGGCAGCCATTCAGAAAATCAAAATGAGTTAGGAGACATTGACATAAGAACTAGTGATGAACTGTAAACATAGTTATTTGTAGAATTAATTTTAAATGAGAGTTAAAAGGGAGAGACTATAATATCTTCAGACCATCTATATATAGTACACCTATCCCAAAAATGAGGGGCGGGGAGTATGAGAATAATATATGCAAAAATATTTTTTGAGAATTATCAGTGGAAGTGGTGATATTAATATTGTTATTATAAGACTTTAGTATATGTAATGTGTGGGAAAAATTAGTAATTGTGGAATTTTCATTTCTAAAATCCCCTGTGTTCTTTAAAACCAGGATTCTAATTCACGGTGAGGAAGAAAATATATTTAGATGTAATACAAATGATTAATTTTAAAATCCTGTAGTACTAAATTTGAAATGGAAGTATGAAATCAAGAGTATTTATCCTGATACATATTATATGTATATATGTAGTGTGTACATACATGTGTGTATATATGTACATATATACACAAATAGTATGTGTATGTGTGTGTATATACATATACATACATACATATAAATATAAATGTATTCATAGCTTTAGCACCAAAAAGTCTAGAAACAGTGGCCAACTCAGGAATAATTAGAATCTTTAGCACCAAGTATGCAGGTTGTAGTCTTGAAATATCTCTTACCATCAAAATACTATGCTTGGAAAAATATCTGATGGCAGATCTGGGGCAGCCTATGTGCCAGCTAAGCCTAGAACACTTCGTTATACCAGTTGGTTATGAAGCTATCAAAGTTTACTAGGGTAATGTTTAAAATGACTAAGGTTATGTCAAAAGGAGCAAATTTGAAGAAGCTCCCACTGGCCAAAGATGGGATAATTTATACTTCAATAAGGATAATAATTGCAATTGATTTAAATTTATAGATAAACTATCTTTAAAATAGTTAAATAAGGGGAAAGAAACAAGCACATATCTTGTACCACTGACTAACTAAATAATAGATGAGGGGTATCTCTTTTAGTAATACTTCAGCTAAAAAATAAGCAATAAATGATGGAATTGAAATACTATTAATTTGGCAGCTGTTGAATGGCTATGCAGTATTTCTTCAAAGGATCATAAAATTATTTTAATTGTTTTATCAAATACTATGTATTTACAAACATTTATAAAAATATGAAAGATATAAAGAATAGTGATACAATGGAGACTTGTGTTCTATCCCCCAGTTTAAGAAATATGTTAGTAACTTGGAAATTCTCTATATGTCAGACCTCCCATTCTTTCTCATAGGTTATTTCACAAATCAACTTGGCTACTGTCAAAGTTTCTTGTTCTGTGCTATTTCCAAGATTTTATTCCATTGCTTTACATATATTATGTACAGTTATTTTAAAGTCTGTGTCTAATAATTCCAATATCTAGTCTTGAGATCTTAAGATTATGCTGTCTAGAATTTCCATTTGAGCATGGGATCTTGCCTTCTTGTACATTTTGTAATTTTTTTTCCATGAGTCCATAATTTTTGGATCTTTATTCATGAAAATGCAGTTTGAAACTTAGATTAAAGGTGTCTTTTTTCCTAATGAAAAAGCATTTTTTGCATATGCTTTTGATAGATGCCTGGCTAAACTATTAACCCGGAAGCATTTTCAAATGAACTCTCAACTTGAGATTTTTAAGGCTGCCCTACAGAGGTGAATTTTCTTATCACTGGCTCTTCAATGTCTACTTAAGAGTACATGGAACAAAGTAAAAATCAATACAAACAGCCAAAAGAGCTATATTTAATATTGTGGGTGGCACTTTAAAATGTGAGTTATAGGGATATGACTATGTTTTTTGTCCTATAATACTGACAACCTTCTTGTGTTTTATATGGTATCTCATTTTATCCTCAAACTACTCTAGACAGTTAATATTAGCCACACTCTATAGTTAAAGAAACTAAAGTTCATAGAATTTAGCTAACTTTTTCCCACAGCATTATCAGTTTGTGCCTGGTTTTTCTGTCACATTCCATTACTGTAGGACTTGGAGGTGGAATAATTTTTCTCCTTAATTCTCATTACCAATTTCAGCCCATTTCTCTTTTCTGCTCCCTTTTCTTAAAGACAGTCCTTTGGAGTGCCTGATTTCAGACTAGATTTCCTATTAGTTCTCCATTTTGCTGTCATCCAAAGTTTTGAAAGTTCTTCTCTTAGTTGTTAAATATCTTAGTACCTAGCTCATTCCCTTTGCAACTTTATGCCTATCATTTTCCCATTTTACCCTCAATTTTATTGATGTGTTTAGTACTTAGCCTCTCACAAATGTCATATATAAGCACCCTCCTCTGACCACCTCCATGCTCTTTTGAATTCACTTTAGCTTCTTCTCTCCAGCAATTCTTTTGCCTTCACTGAAGCATCCAATCTTTTGACCCAACCTATTATTCACTGTCATCTGCCTTATCTTATTCTCAATTTTCTCTTTAACCATGTTAGCTTCCATGATTAATCACTTTAATCACTCCCTCATAGAAGCCCTCAACTCCTCTGCCTTTCTGCAGTGCTTTCAAAACTTGCCTGACAAAATGCCAAACCTGATTATGCACATCACTCTGCTTACTCTGTACACGCACCTGAATATCTGAACATGCCTGGAGAGAAAACAGAACCATACTGACTGTTTTGCACTTTAGATTTCTAGTCACTAATCTTCAGTGGGCACTCAGGAGTGCTAAGCAATCCTCTAATTCCCTAGTAAATTTGCTGGTCTACTCATCAAGATGATTCTTTCCTATTTCCCCTCTCTCAAACACCTTAATCCCTCTCATTTTCCTCGAGGACAGTCAGTAACATCTATTCTTGCTTCACTGATAACATAGAAGCCACCAGGAGACAATTCCCTTGTCTTTTTATCATCAAATCTTTCAAATTCCATGCACATGCATCCAATACTCATTGAAGCACTTAGGATGCTTTTGCCAGCAAGCAGCAAAATACACTATTAAAACTGTTTTTTGGGTTTTTTTTAACATCTTCATTGGAGTATAATTGCTTTACAATGTTGTGTTAGTTACTGCTGTATAACAAAGTGAATCAGCTATACGTATATATTATATCCCTATATCTCCTCCCTCTTGCATCTCTCTCCTACCCTCCCTATCCCATCCCTCTAGGGGGTCACAAAGCACCAAGCTAATCTCCCTGTGCTATGCAGCTGCTTCCCACTAGCTATCTATTTTACATTTGGTAGTGTATATATGTCCATGCCACTCTCTCACTTCGTCCCAGCTTACCCTTCCCCCTCCCCATGTCCTCAAGTCCATTCTCTATGTCTGCGTCTTTATTTATTTCCTGGCCCTAGGTTCTTCAGGACCTTTTTTTTTTTCAGATTCCATATGTATGTGTTAGCATACGGTATTTGCTTTTCTCTTTCTGACTTACTTCACTCTGTATGACAGACTCTAGGTCCATCCACTGAACTACAAATAACTCAATTTCATTTCTTTTTATGGCTGAGTAATATTCCATTCTATATATGTGCCACATCTTCTTTATCCATTCATCTGTTGATGGACACTTAGGTTGCTTCCATGTCCTGGCTATTGTAAATAGGGCTGCAATGAACATTGTGGTACATGACTCTTTTTGAATTATAGTTTTCTCAGGGAATATGCCCAGTAGTGGTATTGCTGGGTCATATGGTAATTCTATTTTTTGGTTTTTTTATGGAGCCTCCATACTGTTCTCCACAGTGGCTGTGTCAATTTACATTCCCACCAACAGTGCAAGAGGGTTCCCTTTTCTCCACACTGTCTCTGGCATTTATTGTATGTAGATTTAAAAAAATTTTTTTTTAATTTTTTAACATCTTTATTGGAGTAAAATTGCTTTACACTTGTGTGTTAGTTTCTGCTGTATGACAAAGTGAACCAGCTATACATGTAGATTTTTTGATGATGGTCATTCTGACTGGTGTGAGGTGATACCTCATTGTAGTTTTGATTTGCATTTCTTTAATGATTAATGATGTTGAGCATTCTTTCATGTGTTTGTTGGCAATCTGTATATGCTATTTGGAGAAATGTTTATTTAGGTCTTCTGCCCATTTTTGGATTGGGTTGTTTGTTTTTTGATATTGAGCTGCATGAGTTGCTTGTAAATTTTGGAGATTAATCCTTTGTCAGTGGCTTCATTTGCAAATATTTTCTCCCATTCTGAGGGTTGTCTTTTCGTCTTCTTTATGGTTTCCTTTGCTGTGCAAACGCTTTTAAGTTTCATTAGGTCCCATTTGTTTATTTTTGTTTTTATTTCCATTTCTCTAGGTGGTGTCTCAAAAAGGATCTTGCTATAATTTATGTCAAAGAGTGTTCTGCCTATGTTTTCCTCTAAGAGTTTTATAGTGTCTGGCCTTACATTTAGGTCTTTAATCCATTTTGAGATTATTTTTGTGTATGGTGTTAGGAAGTGTTCTAATTTCATTCTTTTACATGTAGCTGTCCAGTTTTCCCAGCACCACTTATTGAAGAGGCTGTCTTTCCTCCATTATATATTCTTGCCTCCTTTATCAAAGATAAGGTGACCATATGTGTGTGGATTTATCTCTGGGCTTTCTATCCTGTTCCACTGATCTATATTTCTGTTTTTGTGCCAGTACCATACTGTCGTGATTACTGTAGCTTTGCAGTATAGTCTGAAGTCAGGGAGCCTGATTCCTCCAGCTCTAGTTTTCTTTCTCAAGATGGCTTTGGTATTCGGGGTCTCTTGTGTTTCCATACAAATTGTTGAAATTTTTTGTTCTATTTCTGTGAAAAATGCCATTGGTAGTTTGATAGGGATTGCATTGAATCAGTAGATTGCTTTGGGAATTATAGTCATTTTCACAATGTTGATTCTTCCAGTCCAAGAACATGGTATATCTCTACATCTGTTTGTATCATCTTTAATTTCTTTCATCAGTGTCTTATAGTTTTCTGCATACAGATCTTTTGTCTCCTTAGGTAGATTCATTCCTAGGTATTTTATTCATTTTGTTGCAATGGTAAATGGGAGTATTTCTTAAATTTCTCTTTCAGATTTTTCATTATTAGTGTATAGGAATGCAAGAGATTTCTGTGCATTAATTTTGTATCCTGCTACTTTACCAAATTCATTGATTAGCTCTAGAAGTTTTCTGATGGCATCTTTAGGATTCTCCATGTATAGTATCATGACATCTACAAACAGTGACAGTTTTACTTCTCCTTTTCCCATTTGGATTACTTTTATTTCTTTTTCTTCTCTGATTGCTGTGACTAAAACTTCCAAAACTGTGTTGAATAATAGTGGTGAGAGTGGGCAACCTTGTCTTCTTCCTGATCTTAGTGGCAATGGTTTCTGTTTTTCACTATCAAGAACGATGTTGGCTGTGGGTTTGTCATATATGGCCTTTATTATGTTGAGGTAACTTCCCTCTATGCCTACTTTCTGGAGGGTTTTTATCATAAATGGGGGTTGAATTTTGTCAAAAGCTTTTTCTGCATCTATTGAGATTATCATATGGTTTTTATCCTTTGATTTGTTAATATGGTGTATCAGAATAAGTGATTTGCATATATTGAAAAATCCTTGCATTCCTGGGATAAACCTGACTTGATCATGATGTATGATCCTTTTAATGTGCTGTTGAATTCTGTTTGCTAGTATTATGTTGAGGATTTTTGCTTCGATGTTCATCAGTGATATTGGCCTGTAGTTTTCTTTTTTTGTGACATCTTTGTCTGGTTTTGTTATCAGGGTGATGGTGGCCTCGTAGAGTGAGTTTGGAAGTGTTCCTCCCTCTGCTATATTTTGGAAGAGTTTGAGAAGAATAGGTGTTAGCTCCTCTCTAAATGTTTGGTAGAATTCACCCGTGAAGCCATCTGGTCCTGGGCTTTTGTTTGTTGGAAAATTTTTAATTACAGTCTCAATTTCACTGCTTGTGATTGGTTTATTCATATTTTCTATTTCTTCCTGGTTCAGTCTCGGAAGGTTGTGCTTTTCTAAGAATTTGTCCATTTCTTCCAGGTTGTCTATTTTATTGGCATAGAGTTGCTTGTAGTAATCTCATGATCCTCTGTATTTCTGCAGTGTCAGTTGTTACTTATCCTTTTTCATTTCTAATTCTGTTGATTTGAGTCTTCTCCCTTTTTTTCTTGATGAGTCTGGCTAATGATTTATCAATTTTGTTTATCTTCTCAAAAAACCAGCTTTTAGTTTTATTGATCTTTGCTATTGTTTCCTTCATTTCTTTTTCATTTATTTCTGATCTGATTTTTTGATTTCTTTCCTTCTGCTAACTTTGGGTTTTTTCTGTTCTTCTTTCTCTAATTATTTTAGGTGTAAGGTTAAGTTGTTTATTTGCGATTTATCTTGTTTCTTGAGGTAGGATTGTATTGCTATAAACTTCCCTCTTAGAACTGCTTTTGCTGAATCCCATAGGTTTTGGGTCATCGTGTTTTCACTGTCATTTGTTTCTAGGTATTTTTTGATTTCCCCTTTGATTTCTTCAGTCATCTCTTGGTTATTTAGTTGCGTATTGTTTAGCCTCCATGTGTTTGTATTTTTTACAGGTGTTTTCCTGTAATTGATTTCTAGTCTCATAGCGTTGTGGTTGGAAAAGATACTTGATATGATTTCAATTTTCTTAAATTTACCAAGGCTTGATTTGTGACCCAAGATATAATCTATCCTGGCGAATGTTCCATGAGCACTTGAGAAGAAAGTGTATTCTGTTGTTTTTGGATGGAATATCCTATAAATATCAGTTAAGTCCATCTTGTTTAATGTATCATTTAAAGTTTGTGTTTCCTTACTTATCTTCGTTTTGGACGATCTGTCCTTTGGTGAAAGTGGGATGTTAAAGTCCCCTACTATGATTGTGTTACTGTCAAGTTCCCCTTTTATGGCTGTTAGCATTTGCCTTATGTATTGAGGTGCTCCTGTGTTGGGTGCCGAAGTATTTACAATTGTTATATCTTCTTCTTGGATTGATCCCTTGATCATTATGTAGTGTCCTTCTTTGTCTCTTGTAATAGTGTATTTTCAAGTCTGTTTTGTCTGATATGAGAATTGCTACTCCAGCTTTCTTTTGATTTCCATTTGCATGGAATATATTTTTCCATCCTCTCACTTTCAGTCTGTATGTGTCCCTAAGTCTGAAGTGGGTCTCCTGTAGACATCATATATATGGATCTTGTTTTTGTATCCATTCAGCCAGTCTATGTCTTTTGTTTGGAGCATTTAAGCCATTTACATTTAAGGTAATTATCCATATGTATGTTCCTATTACCATTTTCTTAACTGTTTTGAGTGTGTTATTGTAGATCTTTTCCTTTTCTTGTGTTTCCTGCCTAGAGAAGTTCCTTTAGCATTTGTTGTAAAGCTGGTTTGGTGATGCTGAATTCTCTTAGCTTTTTCTTGTCTCTAAAGGTTTTAATTTCTCTGTCGAATCTGAATGAGATCTTTGCTGGGTGTAATCTTGGTTGTAGGTTTTTCCCTTTCATCACTTTCAATATGTCCTGCCACCTAAAACTGGTTTTAATATAGGGTTTTTGATATTTCCTTAAGGAAAACCAGAGATATGTGGTTTCAGGAATGGTTAATTAAACATCCACCCCTCTACTTATCTACTGGATCCCATCGCCTCTTAACTTGCTCAAGGATTTTATCCCTCAAATAACCCCTGTTTCTTTTGCATCAGCAATTTCTCCCTTCTAAGTAATTATTCCCCTTATCATACAAATATGCTTTAATATTACTTCATTGAAAAATTCTTCCTTTTAACCTGAAGATCCCCACCAATTACACCAAAGAAACAAAAATTTTTGAAAGTTGTGTATGATCACTGTCTTCACTTTCTTTTTATTCCCTCTAATGAGATTAAATTATTGGCAATTTACGGTACATTTTAAGAACTTTTATCTAGTTAAAATTTTTGTATTATTATGGGTTACTGTCATCACAGGTGTTCTGAATGTGTTTCACTAAGTTCCATTGACTTTGTCTTCTTACTTATATCTTTGTTATTTTATAATAGCATCCATTATTTTAATTAATACCAAATAGAAAAGAAAGAGAGCTGGGAAAAGAGAATTGAAGAATAAGGAGAGGATAATGAGTGTATGGAAAAGAT
This sequence comes from Balaenoptera physalus, assembly GCF_965194825.1. Taxonomy (NCBI): domain Eukaryota; kingdom Metazoa; phylum Chordata; class Mammalia; order Artiodactyla; family Balaenopteridae; genus Balaenoptera; species Balaenoptera physalus. The sequence goes on from NC_138885.1 coordinate 49,157,180, forward strand.
CAGCAAAATTCTTGGAAAAGTGTAGGAAAGGATGGAGTGAAGGGAAGACATCTTTATATGAGGGACTGTCATGGCCATTGTCTTTAGAGTCATGACCTTTTATTAAATCAACGCAGAGTACCATTTACATCTTTGTGGACTGCAGTTTGTCTAGTAAAATGTCTTGCTTATAAATAGGTACAAAGTAGTTATTTGTCCATTTAAAATTTTCAAATTATAGAGTATTTTCAGAAAGACTAACCAAACATCACATGTAATTTGCACAGTCACTTGGTGAGGAAAACTGAATAAGAATGACTATCTTTGTTTTATTGCATCTGTGATTTGGGACCAGTCATTTAACCTCTCTGAACCCTAATTTTATCATCAGTAAAATGAGTATAAAGGCCCATATTAATAGAGCTTTAGTGAGGATAGAATTAATTTAGCACCCAGCACATAGCAAGGGTATTTGTGTTATCTGTTTTTTTTGTTTTTTTGGGTTTTTTAAAATTTTTATTTATTTATTTAGTTAGTTAGTTTTGGCTGTGTTGGGTCTTCGTTTCTGTGCAAGGGCTTTCTCTAGTTGCGGCAAGCGGGGGCCACTCTTCATTGCGGTGCGTGGGCCTCTCACTATCGTGGCCTCTCTTGTTGTGGAGCACAGGCTCCAGACGCACAGGCTCAGTAGTTGTGGCTCATGGGCCTAGTTGCTTGCGGCATGTGGGATCTTCCCAGACCAGGGCTCGAACCCATGTCCCCTGCATTGGCAGGCAGATTCTCAACCACTGCGCCACCAGGGAAGCCCCCGTGTGTTATCTGTTAATATTATTATCATTATTATTTTAAAGAAAGGTTAGACTTACCCAATTGGAGAATGATGAATTCTTGATTGTAGTCCAGGTATTTTCATTTTTAAATGATCTTCTGCTTTACCATATCGTTGGATTCAGTGGGTATCACTTAGCATGGGTTTAAACATAAATTTAATTCCAGGCAAATTTTTATTTCCTTTGGGAGATTGATGTTTGTCTTCTTTCCAGATAACGAGAATTAAAAAACTGATTAGCTTTACCTCTGTTCACTGGCTGCTGAGAAGCTGAATCAAATTTAAAGTGTAATCATAGCAAATTATCTGTCTTTATTGCCTTTATCTTCATTGCTTTTATCTATTTCTTATTAGTATTCTGCTTTTCCCTGGTAATTATTTTTTACATATATTTTCTTATTAGCTGTCCTTCTGAATTTCTTAGAAGAATTACTCACCACTGTTGAACAAATAAATATCTGCTACTACTATTGTTGGAAGTTGCAATGTAGAGTTACCCATGTGAGAAGTAGGTAAATTGCAAGCCAAAGCCTACAATTTGAAGCTTCCACCCTTGTGGCTTTTTATTTAGGGCTCATAATTGAAACCATTATTTGTTTTCTCTGTCTGTGATGTCTTAATATATGCGGAATAGTTCTTCCAATTGTCAGTTACACAAGCCTTTTTTGTTTCTCAGGCTCAGCTGCTCTGGGGGATGACAGTCTTTCTTTTGAAGTGCTCACACCAGGGTTCTTCAAAATTAACACATTTGCCACAGAACCTGTACCTTTTTTCAATCTCTATCTCTTTCTAAATTGAGATATAATATACATAGTAAAGTGTATAAAGTACAGTACTCTTAATTATGCAGTTTAAGAATTATTTGCATGTTTACACCTTTTAACCACCACCCAGATAAAGATATAAAGCATTTCCAGCATTCCATGAGATTCCTTTGTGCCTATCTTGTCTATACCACTTCCCCCAAGAGGTAACCACTATTCTGATTTCTATCATCATCAGTTAGTTTTGCCTGTTCTTGAATTTTCTGTAAGTGAAGTCATACATACAGTATTAACCTTTTTGTGCATCTGGCTTTTTTCTTCCCACTTCACATGTCTATGAGATTCATCCATATTTTTTCTTGTGCCTGGTATTTGGCTGGTGTTATTTGTTTGCTTGCTTGCTACACCTAAAAGGCTCTACTTAGCTAATACAACAGATTGTTCTATTTTATTGTTATGTCCTATTCCATTGTATGAATATACCTCAACGTATATTTCAATTCTCCTTTTGATAGACATTTGGGTTGTCTCCAGTGTGGGAGTATTATGAGTCAAGCCAGTTTGAGCACTATATATTGGCTGTAAAACCATCTCCATCTAGGTATTTATATGATGTAGAAGAGACAAAATTACAGAAACATACATTATTTTACTTTCCTTCACTCCTGGGTTTTTGTTGTGAAACTCCTCGATTCTTTGTAAAAATATGATGAAGATGGAAGTCTTGCAAAGGAAGAGGAAAGGAAACTAAAGGACATAAAATACCAGTTAGAAGGATAGAATGGGAGAATTTCATTTACTATAAAAAATATTTCTCTACACAATTTCTTCAGAATCACAAAACTAATAGAAATTTTAGTTTTCTTTACACCATGTTTTACCTTATTACTTTGCACCCACAGCATAATAGAGAGAAGAAAAGACTTGTTTAGCTGTGGCCATCTCCTACAGATTATTTTCCTCCCCAGTCCTAATTTATATTCCTTTCTCTTTAACGTTGGCCCCTTACTCCTTTGCTTATCTGAGGTAGAGGCAGAGAATACCCAATGGTTTTCCTAATCTGACCTTATCTGGCAAACACTGGCAGTTTCTCTATAGTGTTTGTACTGCTTTCTCTATGCACAGAAATTGTTCCCTTTCTTATATAAATGATGATATCTTATAGGAATGTGACTTTAAAAGATCCTCCAGGTTTTCTTCATCCTTACAAAATTATCTGAACCATTTTACATGCAGACATATAGTTATTGTGTTATCTTATTCAGTGATATTGCTGATAGATTAAAATATATTAAAAAATTCAAAATGGTTTTCCCCTTCATCTTACCTTTTCTCTTTTTATCTATGTTTCATTTCTTATCAACTTTGTACAGAGATCTGATTTCTTGTTGAGTTCATCACCACATTATCATTCTTTACTTACATTAGAGTCTGTATATGAGTTTTGCATTCTTATCTATTTTCTTGACAGGGATTCAGAATCTAAGTATACAGTTCTCTATTGCAAACCAGTGGAATAATATTACCAAACTGGAGGTAGAAAGAGAGTGAACAAGTGTAACACTGTTTTTCAGGATTTGGGGGGACTGAAGCATTTATATATTGATAAAACAAACTTAGTATCATGTAATATTATTACTTAAAATATATTTTAAATATTTATTGGCTATCAAGAAAACTAGAAAAATGTTCTCAATTTTCCTAAGTCTTAAACCTAAGCAACTTTGAGTAAATTCTGGAATCAGAAAGTAACAGATCACCCAGACCAATTCCCCTGCCTTAGTCAGCTCAGGCTGCTTTAAACAAATACCAAAGACTGGGTGGATTAAACATAAGAAATTTATTTCTCACTGTTCTGTAAAATGGGAAGTCCAAGATCAAGGTTCCAGTCAGCCAATTCGGTTCCTGGTGAGAGCTCTCTTCTTGGCTTGCAGACAGCTGACTTGTAGCTGTGTTCTTACTTGGTCTTTCCTTAGTATATGCACGCAGAAAGAAAGAAAGAGACAGAGACAGAGAGACAGACAGAGGCAAAGAGATGATTTGTTATAAAATCACTAATCCCATCTTGAAAACCCCACAGATTAGGGTTGTTGCTCTAACTGCATATTGTCAATGAGGTCATTCACTTGGTTGCATTCGTCTGGAAGCCAGGCTGGGCCTGAAGATTGACACAGGCAATTTGGTACTTCCCCACCTCATCTCTCTTTCCTTGTGGTGTCTCATCCTTTAGTCTCTACATGGTCCTCTCCCCAACAAGCTAATCTGTAACTCCCTGTAGCATGTCATCTATCTGCCTTCCAGGAGAGAAGACAGAGCTGCCGGGCATCTTAGAGTCCAGATCCAGAACAGGCACATTGTCACTTCTTCCACATTCTATTTATTGAAACAAGTCCCGAGCAGTCTAAATCAAGGAGTGAAGTGGGGGACAGTAAAAATAGACTCCATTTCTTGATTAGAGGAGCCACAGAGTCTCATCACCAAAAGCTGCAAGATAGGATATCATTGCAGCCACCTTTGGAAACATTCAACCACATCCAGAATGTAATAAAATGGGCCAGGACTACCTCTTCTCTTACCCTCTGCCAATCAATGTTCCTGATTGTTTTCATTCCCATGTTCTCTCCACCCAGTTTCAAAGACCTTCTGACTCAGGCTTTATGAATTCTAATCTTGACACTAATTCTGACCCAACTGAATTTTTTATAATATGTTAATAGACTTTAGTTTTTAGAGTGATTTAGGTTCATGACAAAATTGAGTGGATGGTACAGTGATTTTGCCTGCTCCCACTCATGCATAACCTCCCCCATCAGAGTGATACATTTGTTGCAACTGATGAACCTACATTGACACATCATTATGTTTGGACCCAAAGTCCATAGTTCACATTAGGGTTTGCTCTTGGTGTTGTACATTCATTGATTTTGGACAAATTTATAATGATGTATGTCTACCATTATAGTATCAATTGGTAAACACTTGTATTCTTCTGAAATACAGTTTTGCTCATTCTTTTAACTGCCTGAGGTTGAAAATCCCACCTCACTGAGAGGAAGTAGGGAAGAATTGATCAGTGTTGAAACACCTCTGCTTGTCAGAAAGATTCTCCACAGAGTGAATACAATTCAGTGCCTTATAAATATTATTAATTTTTCTTAGTTTTATATGTAAGCTCTATTTAAGTACTAAAGACCATTACCACACTCCCATCTAAGCTTTTGCTTGCTCTTTTCTAAACACTCCTATCCTCTGTCATTGTTTCCAAACCCTTCACTAGCCTGACCATTGTCTTACCTATGGGCTTCATTTGGCTGATACATCTCTTAATGGGAACACAGTTCATTTGGAGAGTCTGGGCAGTGCAAAATAGAGAGTGTCATCTATGCCCTAGTTCTGGACACTATAAATCTATTGACACTCTTGTCTTTGTTTGAGCTTGTGAACAAACAAAAATTCTTAGGTTTTGTTCACACTTTCTGTCCAGTCGTCTCTTCCTCATCCTAGAAACAATACATCCATTTTTCTGTGTATAAACTTAAGTGAAGTGTCTGGGGACATTTGAAGAAACTATTGAAAATTTACATTCACCTCACTCAGGTAGAGCCTGACAAAAAAATTGAGGTATATACATCTTCAAATAAAACTTCTAAATGAGAAACTCATAATTTTTAATACTGTTAAAATTTACTCCTTCAGACTCATTAATCTCCAAATATACACATTTTGATACTGTTAAGTAATAGCTATAAGCTACTTCATAATGGGGGCAATGCAGGTCTGGTTAAGTAAGGTCATTAACTCTGCATGTCTTAAAATAAGAATGGTTCCATTCTTAATAAGTTTTTGCTAAACATAATGGAGCATTTAGAAAAAAAATGTTCTCAAATAGTTACTTGTCATAAAATCCTGAGGTAAGATTTTGTTATAGGTCTCAACTCCTATTATTGTGTTCCATTAAAATGTGCTGAAGGTTTATTCTTTTGTATTAAGAAAAGTCTTCACACCTGAGATTCTTCATTCTAATACCCATCCAAGTTTTTAATCTTACACCGTGATATACATTTATTTATTCAATTAAAAATGTCAGTTTCTTCTTTCTATAAAATGACTATCCATGATAATCCCTCTATTTTCTTCATTCCCTCATTCAACACCTGTGCTAGATGGAAGGCATATACCAGTGGTCCAGGCAGGCAAGTTCCATGCTTCTGTGGAGCTTACATTCTTATGGGAAAAAATAAATAACTAAAAATATGTTATAATTTTAAATATAAGCTCTATAAAAAATGAAAGAGGGGATTAGAATGAAAAGTAATGCAAAGCAAGGAGAAGTGAATGGAGGGAAGAACTACTTCACAGGCAGTCCGGGAAGGGCTCTCTGAATCTGTGGTGGTATCTGAACAGAGACCTGACTCCTGAGAAGGAAACAGTCTGAGGAGATGTGTAGGCATTCAGGTCAGAGGCACAGAATGTGTGAAGGCCAGAAGGTGGACCAAATTTTGTAAGAAAAGGGGGAGTGATAGGAGCTGAGGTCGGGGAAGTACGGAAGGACAGTTCATGAAGTGATTTGCATGCCATGCACATATTGTTCAGCTTTTAGTTTTGAATACAGTGGAAACTGTACCAAAACTGCTGGTGCCACACTTAGAAGTATTCTTAGATCCATTTATCAGGCTACTTAAAAGGCTGCCATTTTTTAGTAGGATCTACAGCAAGAGACAATTTTGTGACAAACTCAGATTGTGGTGCAAGCAGTCTTGCCACTTGATGCACAAGGTCTGGCAAATTCCAGAGTTCTTTAAGTATTTGTGGTAAATAATGGCAACATGTTGAGTCTCAGGCAACCCCCAATAAGAGATTTCGAAGCAGAGTCTTTAGCTTCTAGAGCAAGATCAGACATTATACAGGAGAGAAACCTACATTGTTCAAAAAGCATCTCCTGCCATGGTATTGGGCACTGGTAGAGAAAGTAACTGACCACAGAATATCAAATGTCTGTGCAACCAGAGTTTCCATCATAAATTAGTTTTTTTCACCCACCAAGTTATAATGCCTGGCAGGAACAGCAACAATCCACCATATAAGAGGAGTGCTACATGTGGGATCAGCCCTTAGCAGATGGCTCAGAGCCCAATGACATTCCTGCACCAGTGACTCTCCCTCAGTATAATTACATACAGAGTTTAATAAGGTGTTTATTAAGTCTGTCTGATAGAGGAGGAAAACTCCTGGCTGGGTTCAAAGGTGTATTGACCCACACAAAAATTTGTACATGAATGTTCATAGCAGCATTATTTATAGAAGCCAAAAAGTGGAAACAACCCAAATGTCATCAACTGATGAATAGAGAAAAACATGTGGTATATCCATAAATGGAATATTATTCAACCATATAAAGGAAGTAGTACTGATATATGATACAATATAGATTAATCTTGAAAATATTATGCCAAGTGAAAGAAGTCAGTTACAAAGGACCACATATTATATGATTCCACTTATATGAAATGTACAGAGACAGAAAGCAGATTAGTGATTGCCCATGGCTGGGGGAGATGGAAGGTTTGGTGGATGATGGATAGCAGTTTTTTGGAGGGAGGGTCATGAAAATGTTCTAAAATGGCAACATTGTGATGATGAATGCACAATTTTGTGCATATACTATAAGTCATTGCATTGTATACTTTAAATGGGTGGGTGAATTGTATGGTGCATGCTTTATATCTCAATAAAGCTGTTTTAAAAGAAGATGGATTGGCTTGTTAGCATGCTAAAAGCTTAAAATTGGTTACTGATACATTATAGCTATAGGTAGCAGTGGTCCTGAAAGACAGTGATGAGGGGGTAATCCTCCCAATTGGCAGAACTTTGAGCAGGACTCCTAGTCACCAATTTAGAGGGGAGACAGAAGTGGTTGAAATTAAGGATATACACAGATTCTTCGTCAGTGGCAAATAGTTTGGTTGATTGGTCATGGACATGGAAGGAGCAGGCCTTGAAGATCCAATGCAGTAAGGTCTGGGAAAGGAGCATGTGGATAGATCTATAGGAATGAGCACAAAATGTGTGGATCTTTTTGTGTCACATTAATGACTACCAGGAACATCCACCATACTGAAAATCGGTGGATAGAGTGATCAGCCCACAGAGATCAACCAATTTCTGCCCTCAACCACTTCACTGCTTGCACAATGGGCCCAAATTGGAGAGGCTCTGGGAACAAGGATGGGGAATATATATAGGTCCAAGGCTGACCTAGCTACCGTTGTTGCCAAACATCTAACCAGCCTCAGAAAAAACTCTGAGACCCCATTCTTCCAGGAGATTAACAAGTAACTTGGAACAAGTTGATCACATCAGACCTCTTCCATCTTTAGAGGGGCATCAATTCAACATTATTTAGATGGATACATATTATGATATGGGTTTACATTTCATGCCAACAGTGCCTCAGCTAGCACCACTATTCAAGGGTTCCGAGTGTTTGATTTATCAAGATGGGACTCAGCATAATACAGCCTTGGACCAAGGAATCCACTCTTTTTGAAGGAGGTGTGATAATGGGCATATGACCATGGACCCCACTGCTTCTGCCTTATACCATATCATGGTGAAGCTGAGAGATTGATAGAACATTGGGATGGTGCGATAGGCAGAATTCTAAGATGGGTCCCCAAGAGTTCCATCCCCTGGTGTATACAACACATTTTCTCCCACTTATTCAATCAAACACTAATCTAGCTTTTCTATAAAGGGATTTGCTTATGTGATTAATATTCCAAATCAGTTGATCTTAAGATAGTATGATTATCTGGATGGATCTAGTCATATGAGCCCTTAAATGCACACAGTTTTCTCTGGCTGGTGACAGAAGGGGAAGTTAGAGATTCAAAACACCAGAATGATTTGGTGTGCTGTTGCTGACTTGAAGATGGAAGGGGCCACTTGGCAAGGAATTCAAACACCCTTGATGAGCTGAACGTAGCACCCTGATGACATCAAGCAAGGACTTTACAGGGGACTTTAGTCCTAAAACCACCAGGAACTGGATTCTGCCAATAACCTGAATGAGCTTGGGAGGGGGTTTTTGTCCCTGAGCCTCCAGATGAGAACTAAGCGCAACCAACTCTTCGATTTCAGCCTTGTGACACCCTGAATCCAGCCAAGCTGTACTGAACTTCTGACCTACAGGAGTGAGCTAATAAACGGGAGTTATTTTCAGCCACCAAGTTTGTGGTAATTTGTTACATAGCTATAGAAAACTAATACAGATGATCTCCGAAATGTATACCTAGAATGCCAATCTTATGGAGTTGGGACATTTTCTTTCAAGCTGCAGCATATACTTTGAATTATCAGCTATTATATGGCGTTGTGTCCCAATAGGTAGAGTAATTAGGTCTGGGAACAGAGAGGTGGAAGTAAGAGTGGACTATCTAATTGTCACTTTGTACTTTTCATCTCTACAACTTTAGGCTCGTTTGGACTAGAGATCTTGGTTCCAGGCATGACATGATATGGCCTTCCACCAGGAGATGCAGGTAAGGTTCCAATAAACCTAAAGCTATGGTGGTCACCTGGTCATTTATCGATCCTCACACCGGTAAGTACAGATAAAGAATGGAATTGCTTTACTGGCATGAGGAATTGAGCCTGATTTTCATGAAGAAATAGTGATGATCCTATATAATGGAGGTAGACATGATTATGCTCAGAACTCAGGGAACCTATTAGGGCTTCTCTTGTTTTATTTTTGCCCAGTAATAGCCATGATTAGGCAATTACAACAGCTACAGCCTGCCAGATTCAGCCTGACAAGTGTACAGTAATGAGAGGTTCAAACCCCTAAGGGTAGAAGGTAACGATGACCCAAAAGGCTATTCACCTAGTGATTCTCAGCTTGGAGAAGGGGAAAATTTTGTCCCCTGGGGGACATTTGGCAATATCTGGAGACTTTTATGATCACAACTTGGGGGAAGGGGTACTACTGGTATCTGTGGGTTGAGGTCAGGGATGATACCTGACATCCTACAATGCCCAGGGCATTTCCCATAACAAAGAATTATTTGTCCCAAAATGTTAATAGTGCTGAGGTTGAAGAACTCTAACTTAATTCAACATAAATGCTGACCAACGTTAAATGGAATGTAGAAGCAGTGATAGAGGAAAATGATAGATATTAATCTCCACCTTGAGATCAATTTCAGGAATGGACTTGTACTGTTGTATGTCTATATGTATGTAAAGGATACAAGCCATTTTCCTGAGATTAAGTAAGTCATGCATGGATCAGAGTGGTACAAAAGGTGCAGTATCATTTAGCTCTCATGGTTCCATCCTTGATGGAACTTAACTTTTCTAGGCCCTCAGGCCTGCCTTCCAGTTGTCAGTGTCTATGACTCTTTGCTTGAGGGCTCTCTCTCTCTGTCTCGGTCTCTCCCTCTTGGTCCACGGAGGCTGTTCCACATGAATGAGTGGCAGGCCAGAAATGCTGGGGAATCAATGCCTACGGTCCCCAACCACCATCCCTTGTAGGAACAACCTCAACAAATGTCTAACAGGAACTGACTTCTTTGCTCAGCCAAGTGGGATTACATGAGGCACATGTTCTATGCTGGCTTCTAGAATTCCCTACAGGATTCATCTTCACTTGCTCACCGTGGCAGTTTGCTTAGGAATGCACTGTTTATGGCTTCTTCCCTTTTTCTGTCTTATGTCCCCAGTCTGACTGGTATTCCTTGGGATCAGCTGTCAAATAAATTCTTTGTACTTCATCCCTTACCAAGGTCTGCTTCTGGGGAAATCCAGATTAAGACAAACTTTTGGAGATTTTTAAGGCGGAGAATGATGTCATCTAACTGACATTTTTAAATAGCTGCTGTAGCTGTTTCATAACAAATGGGCAATTGGGAGGGTGAGCCATAGTGTAAGCAAGAAAAGCAGATAGAAGGCTGTTTCAGTAGTTCAAGAAAAATGCTGGGGCCTTGGACCCAGATAGTAGCATTGGATTCGGTTACAGCTGGGTAGATTAGGGAGAGAGCTGGAGATTGAGAAAAATGTGAAAATTTTGGCATGAATAATTAGATGTGTTCTTAAGAAAATGAGGAAAAGGAAGCTGCTGACGCATGAGTGCTGAGGATATAGAACATGGCAGAGGGAATAAAAATTTCTTTTTTTTACACGTGGTCATTTGGTGAACTTTAACTTCTAAGGTTAGGTGCTGGGTAGACAGTTAAATGTGTGAATCTGGAGCTCTGAGAAGAAGTCAAAAAATTAATCTTGAAATAATAAACATATGGCTGGCGTTTAACCTATTAGTTAACCTAGAAAATAGAATTTGATAGTTGATATCTGACAAATGCTCAGAAAAATGCTTGTATACTACTGAACTTTAGAGAACTAGCAGTTGAAGTCTGAATTTAGAGAAGTCTGAATTCTTTTATTTTGCTATTGTAGAAGAAGTCTCAAGTCTCTCCAAATTTAGTTTTGGGGGTAATGAGGAAACCTATTGGCTCTAAGAATGATGTTCAATTTCTGAGTAAATATTTCCTTCTTATACGAAAAGAACAACTATACCTTAGCAGTCTGATTTTATAAATGGCAACTTTTAAAAAATATTTTAAGAAGTAAAACAATCACTAATCATTTCACCATACTGAGACAATAACTATTAATTTTTTGTATATTATCTAACATCATACCCAAAACATTATTTTGTATTTTGCTTTTAATTTTTACTTTGCATGTTTTGAAAGGTTTCTGAGTTTATCAAATGTTTATTTTTAGAACACTAAAACATATCAGTGCAACATATTTCATCACATAGCTCTACTACAATTTACTTATTGTTAGACATTGAGTTTATTTACAATTTTCTATTACTATAATAGAATATACCCTTACCAAGCCTTTGACTACACCTCTGTTCATTTTCTCTGGTTAGATACCTAGAAATGAGAAAGTTGTTTAAGGTTGTAGGCACATATTGTTATCATGTATTCTAAGCAGGCTGTGCCAATTTAATACTGCCAGCTGAGTGTGCGAATGTCCTTATTATCGCCTTGGCAATTTCATACAAAAAATATATATAAATTTTTCATCTTATCTGCATTTCTCTAATTACTAAAGAGAATTAATTTTTCATATATTTTTTGCCATTTTTATTTCTTCTTTCTCATTACATGTTCAGATACTTTGCTCATTTTTCTAAGGAGAAATGTTTGTATCTATCATTTGTTTGTAAAATTTTTGCATGACAAGAACTGTGTCTCGTTTTCTGTACAAATTTGCAAAATTGCCCCTATGTACCATCACCCTTTCATTTTTGCATGTAATGACTTTGTTTACAAAATTTGCACATTATATGTAGTCAGTCGAACTCTTCCTTTGAAGTTGTCCTTTCTTTGTGTTCTTATATATTATTTCCATACTCTGAACAAGTAAATGGCAACCATTATTTTCTTCTATTTTTTAGTGTCCTTATTTTACATACTTGAAATTTTAATTCAACTGAAAATAAATTTGGTTTCAAGTGTGATATATAAAATAAAGGTATCTTAGGTTTCTTCCTAACACCATGTATTAATTAATCATTATAAATTTGAAGATATAACAGAGTCTATTTCTCAACAGTTTGTTTTATTTAATTAATTTCACTATTTATATTGTGGAGTATTGTTTGGAGTATTGTTTATCATGGATTTTCATGTTCATAATATAAAGTCACTTTTATTATGTTTGTTGATTATCTCTGCCAATTTTTTTTTAATTACAGTTGAACTCTAAAATATTTGTTACCATCATTCTGCCACCCAAACCATTTATATCTATAAAGGTACTTGGGGAAAATGGACATCTGTTGTACATCTACTATGTTATTGTCTCTCAAACCCAAACCCACCCTTCTACACCCTGCTTTGTGATGCTGGAGCTCAGGCTCTACAAGCTACCTTTCCTCTTTGTGTCAGCTTCTTGGAGGGAGGCTATAAGGCAAGAGAAGGGTCCAGGAACTAGCTCCTTCTTATCTGCTTCCTGTGGGCTCCAGGTATACTTCCGTTCCTGTGAGCATCTCCCTAGCAACACTTCTCCCCTTTGGCAGCAGCAACTGTATTCATTTTGCAGATTTTCCCACCTTCACAGAATCAGCCTAACTATGTCCCTTCCGAGACCTCAGCACCAACTGCCAGTGCCCCCTCCTCAAAGGTCTTTCAGTTCTGTGAGACCTCCGCAAACGTCAAAGTATTAATAAATCCAACTTCTTTCCTTTGTTTCCTCAGCCCTAGGAGTGGTATCCTTGTGAATTATAGAGTTCTCTTTTTACCTCAGTGATCTAATTAGGGGCTTTATACCTTTCTCTTTTAATTGGGTCGATTATTTTCCTGACTGGGCTCTAATAACTGGAACAAAGTATTTCTCCTCTGTATTCGTCAGGGTTTTCCAGAGAAACGGTACCAATAGGATGTATACTTATATATGATTATATACAGTTATGAGATGGGTGAGTCCCGAGATCTGTAGGGTGAGTCAGCAAGCTGAGGACCGAGCAGAGCTGCTGGTTTAGTTCCTGCGTACAGGCTGGCAAGCTCGAGACTCAGGAAGAGCCAGTGTTTCAGTTCAAGTCAATCAGTCAGGAAGAATTCTGTCTTACTCGGGGGAGTATCAGCTTTTCTATTCAGCCCTTCACTGGTTGGACGAGCGGCACCCACGTTAGGGGGGCAATTTGCTTTACTTAGTCTATTTAAATGTTAATCTCATGCAAAGACACGCCCACAAAAACACCCAGAGTAATGTTTGACCAACTATCTGGGCAACCCAATGCCCAGTGAAGTTGACACATAAAATTAGCCATCACATCCATATTTATTGACTTAACTTTTAAGTCTTTCAACAGAATTTCATAGTTATATCTATACATTCTGTATTATGCATTTCTAGTTAATTATGAAGTATTTTATACTTTGTTGTTTGTATGCCGGGAGTAGCTTTCCAATATGCTTTCTAGCAGATTATTGCTGGGATAAAGGAAAACTTTATTTTCATTTTAAGTGTTTTTTGTTTTTTTTTCTGCAGTTAATGAAAAAAGAGAACTATACATTGAGAGGACAATTATGTTTCTAACAGTATATATTAAAGCCTTTGCTAGCATAAATTGAAACTACCTGTTTCATCAATGCTTGAACAACCTGACTGTCTAGGTGAAGGTCTATATCGTAACACACATTCACTGGTAAAAAAAATGGGGAAGGCTTAGTGGAGACTAGTAAAGGCAGGAAATGTCACAGGAGGCATTGCTAGAACTGACAATTATTTCCAAAAGAAATTCTATTTATAATGAATTACGAATGTTATTGGTGGATGTGAATTAGAATTAGAATTAGAATTAGTATTGGCTGTTTGCTAACAGAGTTCAATATGAATAAATGTCATTGGTGATATTGTGTTATAGTCCTTCATTTCAACCAAAGTCAAAATGAAGGGATTAAATTAAACTGAGCCAGAATTTAGATTAGGTAGGAGAAGAGCCATTCTCCTACCTAATTGCATTAGAAGGGCCATTTTGTAATATATTTATATAACATATTTGTAATATATTTATTTAGTATGTCTCTCTTTAGAACAGGGATAGGCAAGCTTTCTCTGTGAAGTGTCCCATAGTAAACATTTTAGGCTCTGTGAGCCAGTCAGTCTGTCACAGTTACTCAACTCTGACCCTGTAGTGTGAAAGCAGCCACAGACAATAATAAACAAATAGGCAGAGCTGTGTTCCAACAAAACTTTGTTTACAAAACAGGCAGCAGGCCAGATTTGGGCCCTGGGTTGTAGTGTGCCAACCCCTGCTTTAGAATATTAGAAGAGAGAATGTAAAATCTACTTGCCAGGGAGAAACATTTTGGTTTTTAGCAGCTCTCAAAATATGGTGAGAGTTCAGGGCTTTGTACCACCAAGCTTTCTCTTCCATGTGATCCCCTTCTGAGGCTACTACTGGGTATCTGCACCCTGCAGTCTTCTGACTTATCACCCTGAAAAGTGTTGTATGATTTCTAAGTCATGTTACTGATAAAAGTTGTTGCATCTTCCGCCAATGGAATTTTTCTTTTGTTATTTAAACATACTTAAGTTTGTTTTCATTATGATAAATTAGCTATGTTACTATATTGGCCTGCCTATCCTTACTCTCTTGCAAGGGAAATTGCATCACCTGTAGCTTCTTTTAGTTACGTAGCTATATTTTCTGCTCTAAAGCCGCCCTCACTTTCTGGATCAGGGGCCTGTGGTTTCTTCTAGAGAAGCTCAGTCACAGACTGGCCACTGTGTTGTGATGTACCTAGTGTGCCAAGATGAGATAAACCAGGAGATGCAAACTGGAAAGCTCCCAGAGGCCAGGCAGATAATATAAAAGACTGAAGGAGGCCAGGGTAACAAGTAGTTTCCTTTCTGCTGCTTAGAGGTTCTCCTCTAAAATAAGTCAGTACATAAAGATAAAGGTAAAAGGCAGAAGAATTTCAGCTTAGTGTGGGACACAACTGGGAGAGGTGGCAACCTGGACACACAAGCTCTGTCTAGAGGGCTGTAGCTAATCAGCCCCAAGTCATTGTTACTTTGAAAAGAATGTCTAGTGTTGCCAGAAATTCTCCCTACCCGCTTCCTCCAAGGGATAGCAGAAATTAAATTTTTTTTTTCTGGAAGAAGTTTTCAACTTGTAAATGTCAGGATAAAACCCTGTTATGGGGCCAATAATGTGTCAGTTTCAAGCAAAACAGATCTGGATGGCTTGAAATAACCCTTGAGCCACAATTTACAGCTTCTGTAGTAGAGAGCAAGTTTCTTTTTGGAGAATTTAAATTTGGAAACATAAAGAGGCAGGTAATAGGCTTGTGTAAGAGGCATAAGAGGAGGAAAGAAACTGACAGAAAATGAGACAGAGTTGGAGCCATGGCAAAATGAAATCATCTGTACCTAGAACACAGGTTGTGCTTAGTAAATATTTGCTTTTCAAATTGAATAAACAAATCTTCAAGTTAGATATTTGAGCTACCATAAAGTATGAGTCAGCAGAGTAAGTCAATTGGCAGTGTCTATTGAGAGAAGAGCAGAAAAGACATGCAAAGAAAAATAGAAACTCAAAAGGTGATCATTTACTCTATGAGAGAAAAAGGAAGAGAATGTGGTCACTGGAGTTGCCTCTTTTCATGATGCTTATTCATTCTAGTTCTGGACCTTTACCACGCATAAGCTTACAATAAAGTCTTCTTACCCTGGGCTAACTTCAGTGGATTTCTTTTCTTTGTAATTAAAGAATCTTAACCAAGCATATAACATTACTGAGTATAGCTGGTTGTTGTAAAATCAGTGAATAAAGGATCATGGTGGTTCATCTTATCTGTGGGGTCCAAAGAAAGCCCATAGGCAAAATATGTTCAACTCCTAAACATAGGAATTATTCATCATCCAATGATGTACATTGTTGTCAGTTAATTTAAGATTATAAAAGTCGTTACCTATCATTCAAAGACTCTTACGCAATCTTTGGTGCAAAAATTTCAAAATACATAAATGCTTTGTTATCCAATAAGTGTATACTTCATAATATAAAAAAGACTATCCAACTATCACATATATTTATATCATTATTTTAGTGCTATCATTTCATGTCATATTAAAATATTTTAAATATACATTTCAAGAACAGATTTTAGATTTATGGAAACTGATGCCAAAAACTCAGCCTCTGTACACCAGTGCTGAATTGAATCTGGCAGACAGAATTTTGGGTGAAGTAGAAAAGAATAGCTTTATTGCTTTGCCAGGCAAAGGGGGACACAGTGGGCTCCTGCCCTCAAAAACTGTGTGTCCCCACCCGGGGGATTTGGTGAGGAGTTTTATAGCAATAGTTCAAGGGTGGGGTTGCTGATAAGATTAGGTTGTGTGCAGGGCCTTCACTACTTTAATTTGGCTTCAGGTAATATCTTGATGAGCTTCTCTGGTTCCTTTAATCTGGCCTCAAGTGGTCTTCTCTGGAATGAAGAATGCTACATCTTCCAATTGGGGGTTTTAGTTCTATAAAGAGCTCAAAAGATATTATTATGTGTATCCCTTGAAGGGGAACCAGGACCTTGCTCCAAGGCTGCACTATTGTTTCTTGACTGTTCCTCTCTTATCTCTGCATCCCCTCCCTTCCCTGATTAGCAACTGTTTGAATCTGCCCTCTGGAATTCAGGGAAGGTCATGGAGACTGGAGTCTATTCCCTACAAGAAATGGGGGACATGTAAAGTCTTCCATGCCCAGGAGCCCCACAGGGTCCTGCTTGGTTTCAAAACTAACAGATTAACTCAGATTTTGATGGGTAATGAGGCCACTTGTTCCACGTGACTTGAGACAATTTGGCTACTCTAAGATTGCATATCAGATTAATCTATACTAAGTCCATTTTAGTCGTGCCACTTTTTGGAATAGTGAACTTAGCAAGAGCACTAAATTCACCTTAATGTGCTGAATAAAATAAAGCAGTATGGGTTGATTATTTTCCACCAATCCTTGCTTAAGATAATATAATTTTAAAGACTTTAATTTTAGACTTCCATTTCCAGTTGACAAATTATCAAAAAAAATCTGGAGAAAACATGCAGCTTTAGCTATGGCTTTAAAATCTGAATGCAATGAAGGTGAGATAACACAAGAAGAATTTATTGATGTGATAAGAAAAAAAGTATAAATTTTTATTTTAATTATAAAACCATCTCACGGTATTTTTGAACTTGAAATCCATATACCTAACAGATTACTCATAATTTGTAGCTTCATTCGATGCTGAACTTTTCCTGAACTGTTTTGAAATGTACATTTTTATTATTTTTTAATATTAATAATACAATTAGAAACTGGAAAATCTGGGCCCATGTTAGATGGACTTTCTCTTCTGAATCACCATGGAGACTTTGCATGTTCATGAACTAAAATACTCACAACTTCAAGACAAGGAGTAAGGAGCAAATAAAACACAATTTTAAAGTTAGTAAATGTACTGAAACAATCATGAAAATCTGGCTCTATAAAGAGTTTAAATTTGCCATTAGAAGATGTCTTAGTAATGGTGAGAACATAAAACAATTTTTTCAAAAAGTGGTGGGATAGGAGATGGGGTGAAATGTACTCTTGGTAAGTGATTATGCATATTTTTCTCTACTGCCAAGTAATGTGGTTGGCACGTAGAGCTATTGCGTGTTCATTTACTTGCATTTTTCTATGTAAATTTGCCCCAATGCACTGAAGAACTTTAATTACAAAAAAGTATATACAAACAAAGTAACACATAATATAATATAAATCCATTGGCAAGAGCATTTCACTGGACTGTTTTGGATACATTGTTTTTCTCAGGGTTTTGAAAATTTTTGGCATTATGTAATTATTATCCTAAAATATCTATTTACATAAATTTACTTTCACAATTAAAATTACATGTTAAGAAACAAAATAGGAATATGTGACATAATGCAAGAGTGATTGGCCTTATGAACATACTTGAGGATCAGAACATTCTATGTAATCTATGTAGTAAATCAAAAACTTTTCAGGAAGCAACAATCTGATCATACTGAGAAGCATAAAATGTTTAGTAAAGAACCACAAAATTCTGAGCTTCCAGTTAAAGACTTTCTGTATGTATCAGGGTCCAAACAGAAAAAAGATGGAGCATGCAACTGGGTAACTTGAAAAAAGCTTAATAAAGGGAAGAACAGAGGTAAACCACAGGGATAGTGCAATACCCTGAGGCTTGTAACAGCAGCTTTTAACAGCTATGTTGTGAGGACTGCCTGGCAAACAATATATAAATAAAATATAACCTTAAGCAAACAATAGAGCCAGCCCAGAGTGACCATGGAGGGAGGCGATACAAGGATTATATACATTGACCTCACTCTCTTGCCTCCCTCTAATCTCCTGATAACGTTGCCCATTGGGTTAAGTCAACCAGAAGCCTTTCAGACCACAGTTCAGATTACACAAGAATGGAGAGTGTAACTGAAGAGGTAGATCAAAGGTATTCAACACAGATTCCAATTTCTTATTTCTCAGCCTTTGTATGTGTGTAACCTTGGAAAGTTACTTAACCTTTCTAGGTCTGATAATCTTTTAAATACCATCTTTTAAATACCACCCCTTACAGTTCTAAGCTATCATGATTCTCTGAACACAACTTTAGAATCAGTTTTGCTTTAATTTGCAAGGTTTTACACTACTTAAAATCTATTTTTAAAATATACTTTAAAATCTCATAACAATTTAAAGGTTTACTTTCAACTACTCCTAATTTTGATATGCCTTTATGACCCTATTACTTACTCTTGGCAATTAACCTAACCTTAAGTACAAAGGTTCTCTAGTAAGAACTTTAGCTATTTAATATTTTTCCTTCCTATAAAGGAATTCTTTTGAGCCTCAAATCATTTCTCCTCTATAATTCATTTTTAAAAAATATATATATATGTTTACCTACTTTTCTTTCTTCTTTTTATTAATTAATTAATTTTTGACTGTGTTGGGTCTTCGTTTCTGTGCGAGGGCTTTCTCTAGTTGCGGCGAGCGGGGGCCACTCTTCATCGCGGTGCGCGGACCTCTCACCATCGTGGCCTCTCGTTGCGGAGCACAGGCTCCAGACGTGCAGGCTCAGTAGTTGTGGCTCACGGGCCTAGTTGCTCCGCAGCATGTGGGATCTTCCCAGACCAGGGCTCGAACCCGTGTCCCCTGCATCGGCAGGCAGATTCTCAACCACTGCTCCACCAGGGAAGCCCTTCATTTTGTTTTATATGTAAAAATTTTCATCACCTTTAAAAATATGTAGATATTTAACCTAAAATAATCTATTCCCTTATGATTTTAAAACCCAGAATTCTAGTGTAATTCTAATTTATTGCTAGATACTTTTACTTAGCATGAAAAATTATTTTCAAAGAATATGAATAAGTGACTAATATTGATTGAGCAGTTTGAGTCAAGCAAATTTTGAGTTACACATTTTATACCTATTTTTTCATTTAAACTTACAAAATCCTCATATTACATATGTTACATATGTTGTTACATATGTTATTACATGTTACATGTGTTATTACGTGCATAACATATGTTGTTACACATGCTACACGTGTTGCTGCACATGATACATGTTATTACATATGTAACATGTTGTTACATATGTTACATATGTTGTTACATATGTATTAATGACTGATTTAACAGAAGAGGAAATTGAGGAGTAAGGATTTTAAATCCTAGGTCACATAAGTAATAAGTGGTCAAGCCAGGATTTGAGCACATATCCATCTCATCCATCTCACTTCGTGAAATACACAACATAGTATTTATACTCTTCTCCAGCTTTCTCTAATAAATTTTACTATACAAGATATGCCTATGTTTTGAGAAAATCACATGAACATCTGTGTTATGGTTAGATTTAAAGTTTAAAGCGGAGCATCTGTAAGTACAGAATTATATTGAGGTCCTTTTTTAGTAAGTGATCTGTGTCTATAACAATGTACTTTTGAGCTCTAGAGAGTTCAACACTCAAAGTACACAAAAGATGGTGTTTACATTTTTAATTTTTATTGTTGACATATTTCAGGTTTAAGATTTAAGCTTGTTGATCCAAGGGAAAACAAATGAGGCAAGTACAAAAATCTTAGGGAATGTGTTTTCCTATACAAAAGAAAGTACAATGCATGTAGAGGAGGAGGGTAGAAGTTTAGAGTGATTATATTTCCAATAATGGTAAAATAGCTTGTTGGTGAGCAACTACACCACTGAGAACAACTAGAAAAGATGAGAAAACAAAAACAAAACAAAATCTGACCAGCAAGGTAGCCAGAATGTGAAGAAAGGGAAATAAATTGAAATAAGCCCGATATTTAATCCCTTTTTCTTTTAAAATTATTTGCCAATTCATGTCATACAGAGGTGAGAGACCAAGAACTTAAGCAAAAAGAGGCATTTAATGGATAAGTAACTGCACAGATTTTCAGACGTCTCATAAACTGATGAGACAAATATTGAAGAACAGAGAGTATCGAAGAGAAGAGGTCCTGGATAGTACATTTGGGAACCTGAAAGTGTCACAACCTGAGAGCAAGAGTGACCTGGAAATACACCAGCTTTCACAAAGGACTGAAAAATATCTTCAAACTAGCTCAGTCCCCAACTGGATGAAGATCATCTTTTCTTACTCAAACTGCCTGCAATAAATCAGAAGTATGTATTTTTTTCTTATGGAAAGAGACTATATCAGTTAGAACCTGATTAATTTTTTAATTTTTATTTTTTATACACAAGGACTGGCATATAATAAAAAATAAAAATATCAACACTGCCAAAAGAAAGGCAAATTATAAAATAAAAATCAGAGGAAAAGGAAAACAAATTTCTCCACCAAATAATCCAAATATTGGGGTAATCATACATGGACTTTAAAATAACTGAGATTAAAGTGCCCTGGAAAATGTATCACAAAATTGAAAATGTCACCAAGAAACTGGAATATATAAAATGGAATATATTGGACATTCTAGAACTGAAAAAAATACAATAGATTTTATTAAGAATTTAATACATATATAAATATATAATAACAAATTAAACATAGCAAAAAAGAAGATTAGTGAACTGGAAAATATGTCAATAGGAACTATCTATACTGAAGCACAGAGAATAAAAAGAATGCAGAGTATGTAAAAAGAGCTTATGAGACATGATAAAAAGATAAAGCACTGGTATTTCGGAGGTTCCAGAATAAGAGAAAGGAGAATGGGCAGAAGCAATATTTGAAGACATAGTGGTGAATATTTTCCAAAATTGGCAATAGATATTGTGATGGTTAATTGTATGTGTCAACTTGACTGGGCCATGGAGTGCCCAGACATTTGGTCAGTCGTTATTCTGGATATGTCTGTGAGGGTTTTCTGGATAATATTAACCTTTGAATTGGTGGACTGAGTAAAGCATATTGCTCCCCCTAATGTGAGAAAACCTCATCTAATCAACTGAAGGCCTGAATAGAGCAAAAAGTCTTAGTAAGAGGGATCTCCTCCTGCCTAATGGCTTGAGTTGGAACACTGGTATTTTTTTGGCCTTCAGACTCAGACTGAAACATGAGTTCTTCTTGGTTCTTGAGTTGGCCAGCTTTCAGACTGGAACTTATCCCATCAGCTCTCCTGGTTCTCAGGCCTTTGGACTCAGACTGGAACTACACATTGTCTCTCCTGGGTCTTTAGCTTGCCAACTATATACAGATCTTGGGAATTCTCAGCCTCCATAATCACAGCATGAAACAATTTTGTTTTATACACATACGCAATCCTATTTGTCCTGGAGAACACTGACTAATATAGATATTAAGCTATTCAAGAATTTCTTTGAAACCCAAGCAGGATAAATATAAATTATCACACTTCAGTATACTACTGTCAAACTTTTATAAACCAAACACAAATCTTAAATGCAGCCAGGGTAAAAGTGTATTATTTTCCAAGAATAAACAACAAGAGAGCTGATTTCTCAACAGAAATAAAGGAAAAAATAAGACAGTAAAATTACATCTTTAAGGTGCTGAGAGAAACTGCCAGCCTAGTAAAATATCCTTCAAGAATAAAGGCAAAGTAAAGGAAAGGCTTTTCCAGACTAACAACAATTTAGAGACTTCTGTATCAGTATATAGGTACTAAAAAATTACTAAAGAAAGTTCTTCAGGCAGAAGCAAAATGATTCAATATAAGAATAAAGAAATAAAGGAAGATGCATGAAAAGTGACAAATGGGGAAATCCAAATAGATGTTTTATAAAACACTGATAATTGTTGTTTCAGGGGTTTAAATATACGTAGAATTCAAATAGAGGATTAGAATACATACAAGGTGGGAGGGAGGTAAAGAGAGAGAAAGTTATCAAAACACTACCATTGTCAGAGAAGAAACAAAAATAGAATGTGTGTTGTAATATATACAGATATTCATAAAGAAAAAAAAAATGCATACTTAAAGAGTGAATGAGGGGCTTCCCTGGTGGCGCAGTGGTTGAGAATCTGCCTGCCAATGCAGGGGACACGGGTTCGAGCCCTGGTCTGGGAAGATCCCACATGCCACGGAGCAACTAGGCCCATGAGGCACAACTACTGAGCCTGTGCGTCTGGAGCCTGTGCTCCGCAACAAGAGAGGCCGCGATGGTGAGAGGCCCGTGCACCGCGATGAAGAGTGGTCCCCACTTGCCACAACTAGAGAAAGCCCTCACACAGAAACGAAGACTCAACACAGTCATAAATAAATAAATGAATAAATAAATAAATAAATAAATAAATAAAAGAACGTGAATTTCTTTTAAAAAAAAAAAGTGAATGAGATCACAGCAAGATCTTTTCTGACCCACCTCCTAGGGTAATGGAAATAAAAACAAAAATAAACAAATGGGACCTAATGAAAGTTAAAAGCTTTTGCACAGCAAAGGCAACCATAAACAAGACAAGAAGACAACACTCAGAATGGGAGAAAATATTTGCAAAAAAATCAATGGACAAAGGATTAATCTCCAAAATATATAAACAGCTCATGCAGCTCAATATCAGAAAAACAAACAACCTGATCAAACATTGGGCAGAAGACCTAAATAGACATTTCTTCAAAGAAGACATATAGCTGACCAAGAGTCACATGAAAAGATGCTCAGCATCACTAGTTATTAGAGAAATGCAAATCAAAACTACAATGAGGTATCACCTCATACCAGTTAGAATGGGCATCATCAGAAAATCTACAGACAATAAATGCTGGAGAGGGTGTGGAGAAAAGGGAACCCTCTTGCACTGTTGGTTGAAATGTAAATTGATACAGCCACTATGGAGAACAGTATGGAGGTTCCTTAAAAACTAAAAATAGAATTACCATATGACCCAGCAATCCCACTACTGGGCATATACCCAGAGAAAACCATAATTCAGGAAGACACATGCACCCCAATGTTCATTGCAGCACTATTTACAATAGCCAGGAAATGGAAGCAACTTAAATGTCCATCAACAGAGGGATGGATAAAGAAGTTGTGGTACATATATACAATGCAATATTAGTCAGCCATAAAAAGGAATGAAATTGGGTCATTTGTAGAGATGTGGATGGACCTAGACTGTCATACAGAGTGAAGTAAGTAGGAAAGAGAAAAACAAATACCATATATTAATGCATATATGTGGAATCTAGAAAAATGGTACAGATGAACCGATTTGCAAGGCAGAAATAGAAACACAGATGTAGAGAACAAATGTATGGACACCAAGGGGGTAAAGGGGGGCGGGGCGGTGGGGTGAACTGGGAGATTGGGATTGACATATATACACTAATATGTATACAACAGATAACTAATAAGAACATGCTGTATAGGACAGGGAACTCCTGTGCTATACAGCATGGGAGTACACTTCACTGTACAGTAGAAACTAACACAACATTGTAAAACAACTGTACCCCAATTTTAAAAAAAGTGAATGAGGATTTTAAAAGTGCTGAAAACAGCAATTAATCAAAAAAAAAAAAAAAAAGGAAAATAGGGGGAAGAAATAGAAAACATTTGTAAGATAGTAGATTTAAACTTAAGTAGAAATCACATTAAATGCAAATGGTCTAAGTAATTTAATGTGAGAATGATAATAGATAATTCTCATAGCAAATTAACTCATGAGTCTAATATAGAAATAAAAAACACTTATTATTAAAGAGTTTAACTCAGATTCATGAGTAAACTTGGCATATGTTATAACCAGTTCAAAAGAGAATTCTAAGAACAGGCATATTTATAAATCAGGAATAATAAAATCAATATGTATATAGTGGGAAACTTTTTTCCTCAGTATGGGAGGAAAGATAAATCTCCACCAAACCAGATATCATTTGCATATATACAAATTTACTGATTTACGAAATAGCTCAAAGATAACGAAAGGCTAGAATTAGTTAACCTGGAGAGATGGCCACATTAAAACAATTTTTTTCCAGTAAAGATTTCTAAAATAAATATAGAAACAAAATATAAGTAATGCTGTTTATAAGAGAAACAAATACAAGGATACACGAAAATTGAAAGTAAAAGCATGAAAAAATATATTGCATGTAAAAACTAACCAAAAACTCAGTGTAGTCAAATGATTATCAAAGAATTTAAGAAAAAAAGTATTAATATAAATAATATATTTCACAATGATAAAGGGATCTGTCTACCAGGATAGGTTATTTATATTGCAATTGTAAATTTTAATGTGTCTAATACTAACCTCCCCTCAAATTATATAGAAAGAATTGACAGATTTGAATAAATAGACAAATCTACAAGCATAACCAAGGATTCTGAATACAAGTCTCTCAGTAACTCATAGAAGCAGACAAAAAAAAAAAAAAAAAATAGAAGATTTGAATAACATGATTAACAAATATATGTGCTCATTAACACACATACCCAACACACATAATATTGCACCCCAAACTAAAAAAGAGTGATGTAGACATGGAACATATACCAAAGTTCTAAAAAAAAATTGAAAAAAATGAAATCATACAGAATGTTTCTCTGATCATACTGGAAATAAACTAGGAATCAGTAATAGAGATATCATGAAAATTCCACATATTTAGAAATTAGGCAACATAATTCTAAATAATCCAGGGGTAAAAATGTAATTATAATGAAAATTTGAAAACATTTTGAGCTAAGTGATAATAAAATTAAGGTATGTGTCAAATTAGTGTTATCCAGCTAAAGCAGTGCTTAGAGGAAAATGTGCAGTATGTATTAGGTTTGATTTTCCCAGAAGCTCTCCCTAAGCCAAGGATGTATTGGGAAATGCTCCAGAGAGAAACTGATAAAGGAGTGAGTGAGAAAGCAGGTTGCTGAAATGTAAAAAGCCACAAAATATGTGATTTCCTCTAAAAACTCAACCTCAGTCTGATCCTGTGAAGAACTCTAGAGAGAAAATTTCGTCTCAGTGTGAGTCTCCTCTGGAAGCCAGAGAGAAGGCCTCTGGACCTCTGAATCAGTTAGCAATTGACTAGTCTGTTCCAGGAAGGTGTAAACTTCTAGGCACTTCAACCTCTCCAAATAGTCAAGGTGGCTTAAGTATTCCAAAGGGAATTCTTTGAGGATGGTCTCAACTGCAAGCCAGAAACTGAGAGATTCAAAGGCACTGGTAAAAGGTATTTGAGGGAATCTATGTACCATACAAGAGGGATTTAAGCTCCTGGGCACTTATGGATCTTCATGGATGAGGTAGTTTCAGTATCCTGAGGGTAATACTCAGAGAAAGATTATAGCTATCCACAGTCAGCAACAAAGAAGATAGAAACTAGGAGATGGGTATATAGCACTGGTAAAATGAATACAAGAGGATTTGAGCAAGGCATTGATGGTGTCCACCAGATACACTTAGGCTGAAAATTAGTCTCTAAGATTCCATCTCAAGAAGTCAGAAAACTATAAGTAAATTAAATGTGAACAATGTAGGAAGACAAAAATAGTAAATATGAGAATAGAAATTAATGACTAGAAAGCAAATATGAAATAGAGAAAACCAACTAAGCCAAATGTTTCTTGGAAAACACTAGTGAAATTAACCTGGTAATATTACCTATCAAGAAATCTGAAGAAATACAATTTACCAATAACAGGAATTTTAGAAAAGGTGAGTATCATTACAGACCTTACAGGTAATAAAAACATAATATGAGGAAATAATGAAAACAAAAACCCTATGCCATAAAAATTAAAATTTAGAGAAATACACAAATTCTTAGGCTGTTACCCCAAATGGAAACAATATGAAATAGATAATCTGAAGTTTTCATAGCTATTAAAGTAATCAAATCTATATTTGAAAACCTTCCCAAAGAAATTACTGGCTCAGATGGTTTTATTGGTGACTTCTACAATATATCAAAGAAAGATATTGTACTAATATTATGAAAATTCTTTCAGAGAATAGAAAAATTTATTTTCCAAGGCCAGCAAAATCTTGATCTCAAAACCTGACAAGGACATTAGAAGAAAGAAAATTACAGGTCATTCTCTCTCATTTATTTAGCTGTAAAAGTATTTAAATACAGTATTAGCGGGCTTCCCTGGTGGCGCAGTGGTTGAGAATCTGCCTGCTAATGCAGGGGACACGGGTTCAAGCCCTGGTCTGGGAAGATCCCTCGTGCCGTGGAGCAACTAGGCCCGTGAGCCACAACTACTGAGCCTGCGCGTCTGGAGCCTGTGCTCCACAACAAGAGAGGCCGTGATAGTGAGAGGCCCGCGCACCGTGATGAAGAGTGGCCCCCACTTGCCGCAATTAGAGAAAGCCCTCGCACAGAAACGAAGACCCAACACAGCCAAAAAATAAAAAAATAAAATAAATAGAGTATTAGCAATCAAAACCAATGAAATATGGAAAAATACTATATCAAGATCAGGTTGGATATATTCCAGGAGTGTAAGATTGTTTTAGTATTCAATTCACTGCACTAACAGAATAAGGTAGTAAAAACTATATTGTTATCTCAATGGAAGCAGAAAAAGCACATGAGAAAAGTTAAAATATTCAGGATGAAAGTAGGAATAGAAAAAACTACCTTAAGCTGAAAAAGAACATCACAAAATTCTACAACAAAAATCATACTAAATAGTGAACTATCTAGAGCTTTCCCTTAGAAAATAGAACAAGACAACAATGTCTGCTCTTAAGTCTCTTATATCAATAATGAACTGAATCCAATATTGTATTCTTGCTTAGCAGTGAAATGAGGCAGGAAAGGGAATAATGTTCAAAGGGTTAGAATTCTGCTTCCAGCGAAATGTATGAAAAAACAGTTTTCAGACAGCGATAACTGGGCAATGGAAGGTACCGATCTATCAGAAAGGGGAAAACAACAAGGTGAGTTCTACAATTACCACAGTTTGTGACCTTGAGAATGTAGGGAGGGAAAACCGAGATAGGTCTCAGCAGTCTCCCTGAGTTGAGGGAACAGAACTGGGAGGACAGGGAGGGCAGAGAGGCCAGGCTAGTAGAGTTTGCAAAGCAGACGTCTGGAGAGCTGCACAGAGAACTCCAGAAATCTGTAACGGGCTCTTTAAATAGTCAGCTGTGTACTAATAAGCATATATGTGTAGAACCTACCTGGGGCTGCCAAAGCAGAAAGAGCAATCCTTGGAGTTCACACAGGTCTGGGAATGGATTCTGTTCCTATTAGTAGGATGCTGGATAGAGTCATCAGAATGGTTTCATCTCTGTAATGGGGAAAAAGCCTAGAATAAAAGCTGTTCTGCTCCTGTCTAACAAATCTCAAAATCTAGCCTTGAAAAATATCAGTCTATCGCTAGACAAATTAGCTGTGTTTCAGAACAAAGCCCAAGGAAATGTATAGAAATACAAAAATTTCAGCATTCAATGTCTGTCATCCAAGCAGAAATTACCAGGAAAGAAGCTGGAAAATCTGATTCATAATGTGGTGAAAAATCAATCAGTAGAAGCAGAAACAGAGGAGACATGTATGGTAAATGATAGACATGGACATTAAAACAATTTTTATAACTATATTCCATATATTTAGATGATGGGGAAAGATTGTGCATAATTAGGAAATGCGAATATATATTTTAAAAAATAACCAAATCAGACACCTAGAGGTGAAAAATAAAATTTCTGAGATGAGAAATGCACAGGATAAGAGTAAATGCAGATAAGACATTGTAGAAGAAAATGTAGAAGAGTAACAGAAACTAAAATGATACAGGAGATAAAAGACTAACAAAAACAGTGGAGGAGCATTAGGATCTATGAGACATCTTCAAGTAACCTTGGTGTAACTAGAGATCCCAATGAGGGTGGAAGGAGGTGATAGAGGAAACAGTAAGAAATATTTACAGCTTCCCAGTGCCCCAACCCCTCCCAGCACCACCAGACATGGACGTGCCCACCAGAAAGACAAGATCCAGCCTCATCCACTAGAACACAGACACTAGTCCCCTCCACAAGGAAGCCTACACAAGCCACTGAACAAACCTTAGCCACTGGGGGCAGACACCAAAAACAACAAGAACTACAAATCTGCAGCCTGCAAAAAGGAGACCCCAAACAGTAAGTTGAGCAAAATGGGAAAACAGAAACACACAGCAGATAAAGGAGCAAGGTAAAGACCCAACAGACCTAACAAATGAAGAGGAAATAGGCAGACTACCTGAAAAAAAATTCAGAATAATGACAGTAAAGATGATCCAAAATCTTGGAAATAAAATGGAGAAAATAAAAGAAACGTTTAACAAGGACCTAGAAGAACTAAAGAACAAACAAACAATGATGAACAAAACAATAAATGAAATTAAAAATTCGCTAGAAGGAATCAATAGCAGAATAACTGAGGTAGAAGAACGGATAAGTGACCGGGAAGATAAAATAGTGGAAATAACTACTGCAGAGCAGAATAAAGAAAAAAGAGTGAAAAGAATTGAGAACAGTCTCAGAGACCTCTGGGACAATATTAAACACACCAATATTTGACTTATAGGGGTCCCAAAAGAAGAAGAGAAAAAGAAAGGATCTGAGAAAATATTTGAAGAGATTATAGTTGAAAACTTCCCTAATATTGGGAAGAAAATCGTTAATCAAGTCCAAAAAGCACAGAGAGCCCCATACAGGATAAATCCAAGGAGAAACACGCCAAGACACATATTAATCAAACTATCAAAAATTAAATACAAAGAAAAAATATTAAAAGCAGCAAGGGAAAAGCAACAAATAACATACAAGGGAATCCCCATAAGGTTAACAGCTGATCTTTCAGCAGAAACTCTGCAAGCCACAAAGGAGTGGC
Organism: Balaenoptera physalus; assembly: GCF_965194825.1. Taxonomy (NCBI): domain Eukaryota; kingdom Metazoa; phylum Chordata; class Mammalia; order Artiodactyla; family Balaenopteridae; genus Balaenoptera; species Balaenoptera physalus. The sequence continues at coordinate 49,186,625 of NC_138885.1, forward strand.
AGGACATATTTAAAGTAATGAAGGAGAAAAACGTACAACCAAGATTACTCTACCTAGCAAGGATCTCGTTCAGATTTGATGGAGAAATTAAAAACTTTACAGACAAGCAAAAGCTAAGAGAATTCAGCACCACCAAACCAGCTTCACCAGAAATGCTAAAGGAACTTCTCTAGACAGGAAACAACAGAGAAGGAAAAGACCTAAAATAAAAAACCCAGAACAATTAAGAAAATGGTAATAGGAACATACATATCGATAATTACCTTAAATGTAAAGGGATTAAATGCTTCAACCAAAAGACATAGACTGGCTGAATGGATACAAAAAAAAGACCCGTATATATGCTGTCTACAAGAGACCCAATTCAGACCTAGGGACACATACAGACTGAAAGTGAGGGGATGGGAAAAGACATTCCATGCAAATGGAAATCAAAAGAAAGCTGGAGTAGCAATTCTCATATCAGACAAAATAGACATTAAAACAAAGACTATTACCAGAGACAAAGAAGGACACTACATAATGATCAAGGGATCAATCCAAGAAGAAGGTATAACAGTTGTAAATATTTATGCACCCAAGAAAGGAGCACCTCAATACATAAGGCAAATACTAACAGCCATAAAAGGGGAAATATCAACAGTAACACAGTCATAGTAGGGGACTTTAACACCCCACTTTCACCAATGGACAGATCATCCAAAATGAAAATAAATAAAGAAACACAGCTTTAAATGATACATTAAACAAGATAGACTTAATTGATATTTATAGGACATTCCATCCAAAAACAACAGAATACACTTTCTTCTCAAGTGCTCATGGAACATTCTCCAGGATACATCATATCTTGGGTCACAAATCAAGCCTTGGTAAATTTAAGAAAATTGAAATTGTATCAAGTATCTTTTCTGACCACAACGCTATGAGATTAGATATCAATTACAGGAAAAAAATTTGTAAAAAATACAAACACTTAGAGGCTAAATAATACACTACTTAATAACCAAGAGATCACTGAAGAAATCAAAGAGGAAATCAAACAATACCTAGAAACAAATGACAGTGAAAACACAGTGACCCAACACCTATGGGATGTAGCAAAAGCAGTTCTAAGAGGGAAGTTTATAGAAGTACAATCCCACCTTAAAAAACAAGAAACATCTCAAATAAACAACCTAACCTTACACCTAAAGCAATTAGAGAAAGAACAAAAAATGCCCGAAGTTAGCAGAAGGAAAGAAATCATAAAGATCAGATCAGAAATAAATGAAAAAGAAATGAAGGAAACAATAGCAAAGATCAATAAAACTAAAAGCTGGTTCTTTGAGAAGATAAATAAAATTGGTAAACCACTAGCCAGACTCATCAAGAAAAAAAGGGAGAAGACTCAAATCAATAGAATTAGAAATGAAAAAGGAGAAGTAAAAACTGACACTGCAGAAATACAAAGGATGATGAGAGATTACTACAAGCAACTCTATGCCAATAAAATGGACAACCTGGAAGATATGGACCAATTCTTAGAAAAGCACAACCTTCCAAGACTGAACCAGGAAGAAATAGAAAATATAAACAGACCAATCACAAGCACTGAAATGGAAACTGTGATTAAAAATCTTCCAACAAACAAAAGCCCAGGACCAGATGGCTTCACAGGTGAATTCTATCAAACATTTAGAGAACAGCTGACACCTATCCTTCTCAAACCTTCCAGAATATAGCAGAGAGAGGAACACTCCCCAACTCATTCTACGAGGCCACCATCACCCTGATACCAAAACTAAACAAGATGTCACAAAGAAAGAAAACTACAGGCTAGTATTGCTGATGAACATAGATGCAAAAATCCTCAACAAAATACTAGCAAACAGAATCCAACACACATTAAAGGGATCATACACCATGATCAAGTGGGGTTTATCCCAGGAATGCAAGGATTCTTCAGTATACACAAATCAATCAATGTGATACACCATATTAACAAATTGAAGAATAAAAACCATATGATCATCTCAGTAGATGCAGAAAAAGCTTTCAACAAAATTCAACACCCATTATGATAATAACCCTCAAGAAATTAGGCATAGAGGGAACTTACCTCAACATAATAAAGGCCATATATGACAAACCCACAGCCAACATCGTCCTCAGTGGTGAAAAACTGAAACCATTTCCACTAAGATCAGGAACAAGACAAGGTTGCCCACTCTACCCCCTAGTATTCAACATTGTTTTGGAGGTCTCAGCCAAAGCAATTAGAGAAGAGAAAGAAATAAAAGGAATCCAAATCGGAAAAGAAGAAGTAAATCTGTCACTCTTTGCAGATGACATGATACTATACATAGAGAATCCTAAAAATGCTACCAGAAAACTACTAGAGGTAATCAATGAATTTGGTAAAGTAGCACGATACAAAACTAATGCACAATCTCTTGCATTTCTATACACTAATGATGAAAAATCTGTAAGTGAAATTAAGAAAACACTCCCATTTACCATTGCAACAAAAAGAATAAAATACCAAGGAATAAACCTACCTAAGGAGACAAAAGACCTGTATGCAGAAAACTATAAGACATTGATGAGAGAAATTAAAGATGATACAAATAGATGGAGAGATATACCATGTTCTTGGATTGGAGAATCAACATTGTGAATATGACTCTACTACCCAAAGCAATCTACAGATTCAGTCCAATCCCTATCAAACTACCACTGGCATTTTTCACAGAACTAGAACAAAAAATTTCACAGTTTGTATGGAAAAACGAAAGACCCTGAATAGCCAAAGCAATCTTGAGGAAAAAAAACGGAGCTGGAGGAATCAGGATCCCGCAATTCAGACTATACTACAAAGCTACAGTAATCAAGACAGTATGGTACTGGCATAAAAACAGAAATATAGATCAATGGAACAGGATAGGAAGCCCAGAGATAAACCCACACACCTATGGTCACCTTATCTTTGATAAAGGAGGCAAGAATATACACTGGAGAAAAGACAGCCTCTTCAATAAGTGGTGCTGGGAAAACTGGACAGCCACATGTAAAAGAATGAAATTAGAACACTCCCTAACACCATACACAAAAATAAACTCAAAGTGGATTAGAGACCTAAATGTAAGGCCAGACACTATCAAACTCTTAGAGGAAAACATAGGCAGAACACTCTATGACATAAACCACAGCAAGATCCTTTTTGACCCACCTCCTAGAGAAACGGAAATAAAAACAAAAGTAAACAAATGGGACCTAATGAAATTTAAGAGCTTTTGCACAGCAAAGAAACCATAAACAAGATGAAAAGACAACCCTCAGAAGGGGAGAAAATATTTGCAAATGAAGCAACTGACAAAGGATTAATCTCCAAAATTTACAAGCAGCTCATGCAGCTCAATATCAAAAAAACAAACAACCCAATCCAAAAATGGGCAGAAGACCTTAATAGACATTTCTCCAAAGAGGATATAGAGGTTGCCAACAAACACATGTAAGAATGCTCAACATCATTAATCATTAGAGAAATGCCAATCAAAACTACAATGAGATATTATCTCACACCGGTAAGAATGGCCATCATCAAAAGATCTACAAACAATAAATGCTGGAGAGACTGTGGAGAAAAGGGAAACCTCTTACACTGTTGGTGGGAATGTGCATTGATACAGCCACTATGGAGAACAGTATGAAGGTTCCTTAAAAAACTAAAAATAGAACTACCATATGACCCAGCAATCCCACTACTGGGCATATACCCTGAGAAAACCATAATTCAAAAAGAGTCATGTACCACAATGTTCATTGCAGCTCTATTTACAATAGCCAGGACATGGAAACAACCTAAGTGTCCATTGACAGGTGAATGGATAAATAAGATGTGGCATATATATACAATGGAATATTACTCCACCATAAAAAGAAACGAAACTGAGTTATTTGTAGTGAGGTGGATGAACCTAGCATCTGTCATACAGAGTGTAGTAAGTCAGAAAGGAAAAAGAAATACCGTATGCTAACACATATATATGGAATCTAAAAAAAAAAAAAAAAAAAGGTTCTGAAGAACCTAGGGGTAGGGCAGGAATAAAGACACAGACATGGAGAATGGACTTGAGGACACGGGGAGGGGGAAGGGTAAGCTGGGACGAAGTGAGAGAGTGGCATGGACATATATACACTACCAAATGTAAAATAGATGGCTAGTAGGAAGCAGCCGCATAGCACAGGGAGATTAACTCGGTGCTTTGTGACCACCTAGAGGGTTAGGATAGGGAAGGTGGGAGGGAAGGAGATGTAAGAGGAAGAGATATGGGGATATATGTATATGTATAGCTGATTCACTTTGTTATAAAGCAGAAAGTAACACAGCATTGTAAAGCAATTATACTCCAATAAAGATGTTTAAATAATAATAATAATAAAAATAAAATAAAATAAAATAAAATAAAGAAATATTTACAGATTTACCACGTTTGATGGAAACTCTCTACCCATAGTTTTAAGAATCTCCGCAAGAAAGAAGAAAACTACACTGTAACTTATCATAGTCAAATTGCTTAAAATAAGTAATAAAATCTCAGAATTACCAAGAGAAAAAAAAAGACACATTACATTTAGAGGGATAAAGAAAACATTTCTGTGTAATTCTTGTTGAAAAGAATTCAAGTCTAAGGTAATAAAGCAATGCCTTTGAAATGCTGAGAAAAATGAAACCCCACAATCAATCTTGAATTCTATATCCTTATCCTATGTGAGGGAAAATATCTTTTTAAAAATGTAGCCAATTGAGGACTTTTAGAGAGAAAGAAAAGCTGACAGAATTAGTTGCCAGCACATCTCCACTATAGCAAATTATAATGAAACCTCTTTAGGCAGAAGAAAAATGATGCCAGATAAAAACATGTATCTACTCAAATGAATGAAGGGCACCAAATATGTAAATATATAGATAAATATAAAAGACCATTTGTCTTAGTTTTAATATCTTTTTTTAAGATACTGAATGATTTAAAGCAAAAGTGATAACAATGTATTATAAAATTTTCAACATATGAAGAAATAAGATGCATAACTTGAATAGCACAAAGGTTGGAAGAAGGGAAATAAAGTATACTGTTGTAAGGTCTATACTATATGTGACATATAATGTTACTTGAAGGCAGACTGTGGTAAGTTAAAGATATATACTATTAATCTTAAATCATTTGTCAAAATAACAAAGAATTACAGCTAATAATCCAAAAAACGAGATATAATGGAGTCATAAAATTACTCAATCTAAAAGGAGGCAGAAATAGAAGAAAAAGGAAACAAGTAAGTAATTAATACATGCAATAAATAGAAAACAAAGAGCAGGATGATAGATTTAAATCCAACTGTATTAATAGTCACATTAAATGTAAATGGTCTAAACACAAAAATTAAAAGGCAGAAATTGCCAGACTGGGTAAATTTAAAAAAAAAAAAAAAAAATGACTTAACTATACACTGTTTACAAGAAAGATACTTTAAATATATATCAATACTATGCAAACATTCAGGCTGCAGTGGTGATGGTAATATTAGATGAAGTAGGTTACCTAGTCAACAAGGTTTTCGGAATTTCAAAATACATAAAGCAAAAATGCAAAGCAATGAAAGGAGAAATAGACATATTTATAAATATTTAAAGATATCAACAGTGCTCATTCTATAAGTGATAGAAGGACATGGAAAATCAGTACTTATATAAAAGACTTGAAAAACACTATCAACTGAATTGACTTAATTAAAATTTATTGAACAACCCATGTAACAACAGTGGAACACACACTGTAAAATGGTATAAGTACTGAAAAAAAACACTATGGTGATTTTTTAAAACTTTAAACATATAACAGCCATTTAATTCTCAGGTATTTAGTCAAAATAAATGAAAGCATATATCCACAGAAAGACTTGTACACAAATGTTCATAGCAACTTTATTTGTAAGAACCCAAATCTGGAAACAACCAAGTATCCATCAACAGACAAATGGATAAACAAATTTTGATATATATATGGAATACCCCTCAGCAATGAGAAAGAATGAACTACTGATACATGCAACAACATGGATTAATACCAAAATAATCAGACAAAAAATAATATAAACTGTGTAATTCATTTATATAAAATTCTAGAAAATGCAAACTAATCTATGGTGACATAAAGCAAAATAATGATTGCCTTAGAAAAGGGAAGGGAGTTGGTATGAAACTCACGAGGGAGCAATTACAAAAACACATGCAGAAATTTTGTGGGCTGATGGATATGTTCATTATTCATTGCAGTGATAGTTTTAAGGGTGTACACATACGTCAGAATTCATCAAATTGTACACTCTAAGTCTCTGAAGTTCATTATATGTTAATTATACCTCAACGAATCTATAAATATATACGTATTGGAAAGAAAGAAATACAATGGTCATTATTACAAGTAACAGTTAAGGACCTAGAAAATCCAAAAGTAACCACAGATAAACTGTTAGAAATATGTTGCTAGATATAAAATTAATATATAAAAAGCAATTATGTTTCTAAATTTCAGAAATAATTTTAAAATAAATATAAAAATACAATTTATATTATCAAATAAAGTCAAATTCCTCAGGATGTAGTAAAAAATGCACAAAATATTTGCAAAGACAACTTCAAATATTATTGAAAGTAAACAAAGGAAACAATAAATGGGAACATATAACATATTAACAAATAGGAAGAGTCAATATTTTAAAGATTCTTTTTTTTTTTTTTTGGCCGTGCCACATGGCATGTGGGATCTTAGTTCCCCAACCAGGGATCGAACCCATGCCCCCCTGCATTGGAAGTGTGGAGTCTTAACCACTGGACTGCCAGGGAAGTCCCTTTTTTTTAAAGATTCAATTCTTCAAAAATTAATATATGGTTTCAGTATAACTCAAACAAAACCAAGCAGATTTGGAGGGAAAATGGACAGAATGATTCTAAAATGTATATGGAAATGCAAAGGGCTAAGAATAATCAGGTCAATCCTGAAGAAGAGGAAGAAAAATGGACAACTTCAGCTACAGAAATCAAAACATTATCATACTACATTAATTCTGACAATGTGATATTACTATGAAATATATCTTGCAATGATATAGACTTTGGAAACAGTTCTACATGTATATAAACACTATATTTGTAACAAAGTTAGAATTTAAGAATGGTGAGAAATAGATTGTTTTCCCAATAAATGGTATTGAATCAATTAAATATCCACATAGAAAGGGTTAATCTTGACCTATATCATATATTAAAAATTAATTCCAACATAATATAAATTCAAATGTCAAAGATGAATCAGTAATGCTTCTAGAAATTAACATCAGAGAATATCTTCATGACCTAGGAGTGGGGAAAGGATTCTTGAAAAAGACATCTAGAGGAGATTAACCAAGATGGCGGAGTAGAAGGACGTGCTCTCACTCCCTCTTGCGAGAGCACCAGAATCACAACTGGCTGCTGGACAATCATCGACAGAAAGACACTGGAACTCACCAAGGAGGATACCCCACGTCCAAGGACAGAGGAGAAGCCACAGTGAGACGGTAGGAGGGGCGCAATCAGAGTAAAATCAAATCCCATAACTGCTGGGTGGGTGACTCACAGACTGGCGAACACTTATACCACAGAAGTCCACCCACTGGAGTGAAGGTTCTGAGCCCCACGTCAGGCTTCCCAACCTGGGGGTCTGGCAACGGGAGGAGGAATTCCTAGAGAATCAGACTTTGAAGCCTAGTGGGAATTGATTGCAGGACTTTGACAGGACTGGGGGAAACAGAGACCCCACTCTTGGAGGGCACACACAAAGTAGTGTGCGCGTCGGGACCCAGGGGAAGGAGCAGTGACCCTGGGGGAGACTGAACCAGACCTACCTGCTGGTGTTGGGGGGTCTTCTGCAGAGGCGGGGGGTGGCTCTGTTTCACCGTGGGGACAAGGACACTGGCAGCGGAGGCTCTGGGAAGTGCTCCTTGGCATGAGCCCTCCCAGAGTCTGCCAATAACCCCATCAAAGAGCCCAGGTAGGCTCCAGTGTTGGGTTGCCTCAGGCAAAACAACCAACAGGGAGGGAACCCAGCCCCACCCATCAACAGTCAAGTGGATTAAAGTGTTACGGAGCTCTGTCCCCCACAACAACAGTCAGCTCTACCCACCACCAGAGCCTGCCATCAAGCCTCTTAGATAGCCTCAACCACCAGAGGGCAGACAGCAGAAGCAAGAAAAACTACAATCCTGCAGCCTGTGGACCAAAACCCACAGTTACAGAAAGATAGACAAGATGAAAAGGCAGAGGGCTATATATCAGATGAAGGAACAAGAAAAAAACCCAGAAAAACAACTAAATGAAGTGGAGATAGGCAACCTTCCAGAAAAAGAATTCAGAATAATGATAGTGAAGATGATCCAGGACCTCGGAATAAGAATGGAGGCAAAGATTGAGAAGATGCAAGAAATGATTAACAAAGACCTAGAAGAATTAAAGAACAAACAAACAGAGATGACCAATACAATAACTGAAATGAAAACTACACTAGAAGGAATCAATAGCAGAATAACTGAGGCAGAAGAACGGATAAGTGACCTGGAAGACAGAATGGTAGAATTCACTGCTGCGGAACAGACTAAAGAAAAAAGAATGAAAAGAAATGAAGACAGCCTAAGAGACCTCTGGGACAACATTAAACGCAACAACATTCGCATTATAGGGGTCCCAGAAGGAGAAAAGAGAGAGAAAGGACCAGAGAAAATATTTGAAGAGATTATAGTCGAAAACTTCCCTAACATGGGAAAGGAAATAGCCACCCAAGTCCAGGAAGCGCAGAGAGTCCCATACAGGATAAACCCAAGGAGAAACACACCGAGACATAGTAATCAAAATGGCAAAAATTAAAGACAAAGAAAAATTATTGAAAGAAGCAAGGGAAAAACGACAAATAACATACAAGGGAACTCCCATAAGGTTAACAGCTAATTTCTCAGCAGAAACTCTACAAGCCAGAAAGGAGTGGCATGATATACTTAAAGTGATGGAAGGGAAGAACCTACAACCAAGATTACTCTACCCGGCAAGGATCTCATTTAGATTTGATGGAGAAATCAAAAGCTTTACAGACAAGCAAAAGCTAAGAGAATTCAGCACCACCAAACCAGCTCTACAACAAATGCTAAAGGAACTTCTCTAAGTGGGAAACACAAGAGAAGAAAAGGACCTACAAAAACAAACCCAAAACAATTAAGAAAATGGTCATAGGAACATACATATCGATAATTACCTTAAACGTGAATGGATTAAATGCTCCAACCAAAAGACACAAGCTTGCTGAATGGATACAAAAACAAGACCCATATATATGCTGTCTACAAGAGACCCACTTTAGACCTAGGGACACATACAGACTGAAAGTGAGGGGATGGAAAAAGATATTTCATGCAAATGGAAATCGAAAGAAAGCTGGAGTAGCTATACTCATATCAGATAAAATAGACTTTAAAGTAAAGAATGTTACAAGAGACAAAGAAGGACACTACATAATGATCAAGGGATCAACCCAAGAAGAAGATATAACAATTATAAATATATATGCACCCCACATAGGAGCACCTCAATACATAAGGCAACTGCTAACAGCCATAAAAGAGGAAATTGACAGTAACACAATAATAGTGGGGGACTTTAACACCTCACTTACACCAATGGACAGATCATCCAAAATGAAAATAAATAAGGAAACAGAAGCTTTAAATGACACAATAGACCAGATAGATTTAATTGATATTTATAGGAGATTCCATCCAAAAACAGCAGATTACACGTTCTTCTCAAGTGCGCATGGAACATTCTCCAGGATAGATCACATCTTGGGTCACAAATCAAGCCTCAGTAAATTTAAGAAAATTGAAATCATATCAAGCATCTTTTCTGACCACAATGCTATGAGATTAGAAATGAATTACAGGGAAAAAAACGTTAAAAAGACAAACACATGGAGGCTAAACAATATGTTACTAAATAACCAAGAGATCACTGAAGAAATCAAAGAGGAAATAAAAAAATACCTAGAGACAAATGACAATGAAAACACGACGACCCAAAACCTATGGGATGCAGCAAAAGCAGTTCTAAGAGGGAAGTTTATAGCTATACAAGCCTACCTAAAGAAACATGAAAAATCTCAAGTAAACAATCTAACCTTACACCTAAAGAAACTAGAGAAAGAAGAACAAACAAAACCCAAAGTTAGCAGAAGGAAAGAAATCATAAGATCAGAGCAGAAATAAATGAAACAGAAACAAAGAAAACAATAGCAAACATCAATAAAACTAAAAGCTGGTTCTTTGAGAAGATAAACAAAATTGATAAGTCATTAGCCAGACTCATCACGAAAAAGAGGGAGAGGACTCAAATCAATAAAATCAGAAATGAAAAAGGAGAAGTTACAACAGACACTGCAGAAATACAAAGCATCCTAAGAGACTACTACAAGCAACTTTATGCCAATAAAATGGACAACCTGGAAGAAATGGACAAATTCTTAGAAAGGTATAACCTTCCACGACTGAACCAGGAAGAAACAGAAAATATGAACAGACCAATCACAAGCAATGAAATTGAAACTGTGATTAAAAATCTTCCAACAAACAAAAGTCCAGGACCAGATGGCTTCACAGGTGAATTCTATCAAACATTTAGAGAAGAGCTAACACCCATCCTTCTCAAACTCTTCCAAAAAATTGCAGAGGAAGGAACACTCCCAAACTCATTCTATGAGGCCACCATCACCCTGATACCAAAACCAGACAAAGACACTACAAAGAAAGAAAATTACAGACCAATATCACTGATGAATATAGATGCAAAAATCCTCAACAAAATACTAGCAAACAGAATCCAGCAACACATTAAAAGGATCATACACCACGATCAAGTGGGATTTATCCCAGGGATGCAAGGATTCTTCAATATACGCAAATCAATCAATGTGATACACCATATTAACAAATTGAAGAATAAAAACCATATGATCATCTCAATAGATGCAGAAAAAGCTTTTGACAAAATTCAACACCCATTTATGATAAACACTCTCCAGAAAGTAGGCATAGAGGGAACCTACCTCAACATAATAAAGGCCATATATGACAAACCCACAGCAAACATCATTCTCAATGGTGAAAAACTGAAAGCATTTCCTCTAAGCTCAGGAACGAGACAAGGATGTCCACTCTCACCACTATTATTCAACATAGTTCTGGAAGTCCTAGCCACGGCAATCAGAGAAGAAAAAGAAATAAAAGGAATACAAATTGGAGAAGAAGAAGTAAAACTGTCACTGTTTGCGGATGACATGATACTATACATAGAGAATCCTAAAACTGCCACCAGAAAACTGCTAGAGCTAATTAATGAATATGGTAAAGTTGCAGGACACAAAATTAATGCACAGAAATCTCTTACATTCCTATACACTAATGATGAAAAATCTGAAAGAGAAATTATGGAAACACTCCCATTTACCATTGCAACAAAAAGAATAAAATACCTAGGAATAAACCTACCTAGGGAGACAAAAGACCTGTATGCAGAAAACTATAAGACACTGATGAAAGAAATTAAAGATGATACCAACAGGTGGAGATATATACCATGTTCTTGGATTAGAAGAATCAACATTGTGAAAATGACTATACTACCCAAAGCAATCTACAGATTCAATGCAATCCCTATCAAATTACCAATGGCATTTTTTATGGAACTAGAACAAATCATCTTAAAATTTGTATGGAGACACAAAAGACCCCGAATAGCCAAAGCAGTCTTGAGGGAAAAAAACAGAGCTGGAGGAATCAGGATCCCGCAATTCAGACTATACTACAAAGCTACAGTAATCAAGACAATATGGTACTGGCACAAAAACAGAAACATAGATCAATGGAACAAGATAGAAAGTCCAGAGGTAAACCCACACACCTATGGTCAACTAATCTATGACAAAGGAGGCAAAGATATACAATGGAGAAAAGACAGTCTCTTCAATAAGTGGTGCTGGGAAAACTGGACAGCTACATGTAAAAGAATGAAATTAGAATACTCCCTAACACCATACACAAAAATAAACCCAAAATGGATTAGAGACCTAAATATAAGACTGGACACTATCAAACTCTTAGAGGAAAACATAGGAAGAACACTCTTTGACATAAATCACAGCAAGATCTTTTTTGATCCACCTCCTAGGCTAATGGAAATAAAAACAAAAATAAACAAATGGGACCTAATGAAACTTCAAAGCTTTTGCACAGCAAAGGAAACCATAAACAAGACCAAAAGACAACCCTCAGAATGGGAGAAAATATTTGCAAATGAATCAACGGACAAAGGATTAATCTCCAAAATATATAAACAGCTCATTCAGCTCAATGTTAAAGAAACAAACACCCCAATCCAAAAATGGGCAGATGACCTAAATAGACATTTCTCCAAAGAAGACATACAGACAGCCACGAAGCACATGAAAAGATGCTCAACATCACTAATTATTAGAGAAATGCAAATCAAAACTACAATGAGGTATCACCTCACTCCTGTTAGAATGGGCATCATCAGAAAATCTACAAACAACAAATGCTGGAGAGGGTGTGGAGAAAAGGGAACCCTCTTGCACTGTTGGTGGGAATGTAAACTGATACAGCCACTATGGAGAACAATATGGAGGTTCCTTAAAAAACTAAAAATAGAATTACCATATGACCCAGCAATCCCACTACTGGGCATATACCCAGAGAAAACCGTAATTCAAAAAGACACATGCACCCGAATGTTCATTGCAGCACTATTTACAATAGCCAGGTCATGGAAGCAACCTAAATGCTCATCAACAGACGAATGGATAAAGAAGAGGTGGTACATATATACAATGGAATATTACTCAGCCATAAAAAGGAACGAAATTGAGTCATTTGTTGAGACGTGGATGGATCTAGAGACTGTCACACAGAGTGAAGTAAGTCAGAAAGAGAAAAACAAATATCATATATTAATGCATGTATGTGGAACCTAGAAAAATGGTACAGATGAGCCAGTTTGCAGGGCAGAAGTTGAGACACAGATGTAGAGAACGGACATATGGACACCAAGGGGGGAAAATTGCGGTGGGGTGGGGATGGTATTGTGCTGAATTGGGCGATTGGGATTGACATGTATACACTGATGTGTATAAAACTGATGCCTAATAAGAACCTGCAGTATAAACAAACAAACAAACAAAACAAAAAATACTAAACTTTCATTGGGTTATTTGTATGGAAATATGTTAATATAAATGTTTCAGACATTACATGAAATTTCTAAAAATCTTACATGTTCTGGTATAATGTTATAAGTCATAATCCTAGTTATTACCTTAAAATGTATATCTCAGAAATAACTAATTTTCTTGTCAACTGCATTATTATGAACTTTCATCAAATTTTTAACCGTGGTCATTTTTAAGTCTTTTGTCATTTACAGACAGTTCTGTGTGTACTCTGATGCTTTTGCAAATATGTTCCTATAAAAGGGTTTCATCTTTAAGAAATTCATGGAAAAGACTCTGACAAGTACAGGTTTCTGGTAACTGACTGTACTGCTGAACTGAATGAATAAGCATTTTCAGAACTCTAATGAAAAACTGATGAACTCATAAAAGTGCTAACAAAAGATCAAGATGAAAAAAAAATTAATTACATGGGACTGAGTGAACTGATGAGGATGAGTATAATTTTTGTGACTTTCTCTCTGAATTAAAAAAAAAATCCAACAAGGACTCAGAGGCAAAGAATATACAAATCAATTTTCACTGAAAGTAAAGGAGCTGTTACAGTGGAGGATTACTGGACTGAATGTCAATATTATGACATAGTATGAGTGTGTTTCATGTTTGGTAATTGCAATCATTGTTGCTTTTGTTGTGGTCATCCACGTACAATGCTTGGTGTCAGTCTATTTATCTCTTGTAAAAATAAAATACAGTGTGTGTGTGTGAAAAAGACATCTAATGCATTAATCATAATAAAGATTGAGAACTCTTAGAACTCAATAATAATAAGAAAAATAATCTGATTAAAAAGTGGGCAAAGGAAAAACAAACAAAAGATGGGCAAAGGACCTGAATAGACATTTCTCCAAAGATTACGAATGCCAATAAACACATGAAAAAATATTCAATATCATTAGCCATCAGAAAAATGAATATCAAGGCCACAATGAGATATCACTTCACACCCCCTAGGATGGCTATAATCAAAAAGACATAATAACTAGTATTGTCAATGATATGGAGAAATTGTAACCTTCACACACTGCTGGTGGGACTTTAAAATGTTGCAGCTGCTTTGGAAGAGGGTCTGGCAAATCCTCAAAATGTGAAACATGGAGTTACTGTATGACCCAGCACTTCTACTCCTAGGTATATACTCAAGAAAAATGAAATCCTATGTCCACCCAAAACTCATATATGAATGTTCATAGCAGTATAATTCATAATAGGAAAAAAAGTGACAACAAATTCAAATGTTGAATGAATTAATAAATATAATGTAATGTATCTATGCAACTGAATATTATTCAGCTTTAAAAAAGAATAAAGTACCAATCTGATCTCAGCAGTCATTAGGGAAATCAATTGAAATCCAAATGAGATATATCATGCCAGAATGCATAAAATTTTAAAAGACTAAAAATTTCTTGCCTAGATAAAAATGTGAAGAAACTGGAATTCCCACACACTCTAGTCAGTAGTGTAAATTCATGCAATTACTTTGGAATCATTTTTGGCCATTTCAAATAAGTCTGATATATCCTCTGATTCATCAATTCTTCTCTAAGGAAGAAAGTGTGGCGAGTATCAGCCCCCAGAAATGAGTGTATGTGTTTACCAAAGGACATCCATCAGAATTTTCATAGCAATATTATTTGTAATAACCAATGACTAGAAACAAACTAAATGGTTGCCAACTCTAAAGAAGAGTATAAATCATAGCATCATACAGAATACTATACTGCATTGATAATTAATGATCTACCAGTACTTTCAACACATGGGTGCCTTTCATAAACACAAAAATGAGAGAAAGAAACCCTATGTGAAAGAGTGTGTATGATTACTTTATATTAAGGTTAAAAAATAGGTGTTAGAAATCAGGATACTGGATACCTTTGGGAAAGAGGGAAGTAGTGATTCGAGGAGAAACATGATAGAGCTTCTTGGGTTTTAGTGATATGTTGCAACTGCGTTGCATCAAGTTGCAAGAATTGATTGTTAAATTTTTTAATTTTGCAAGCTGGTTGGCATCAATTTGGTAGCTTGAAACTGGCCATGCTGGGAGTATTCACATTATGGATGTTGTGTTTTTTCAATGTGCTTTTGGTTTTTGTTTTGTTTTGTTTTGTTTTGAGGTGGGGGGATTAGTTGTTATATATTTACCAGCATAATACTGGTCCAAGATGTGCTCACTTTGTGAAATTCACAGTTATGCACATGTGATTTGTGAACTTTTCTTTACTTATGTTCTACTTCAAAAGATAATTCATAATTCAAATGAGAAAAAAGTGTAAGTCACTATAATTTCAAACAAATATCCTTAGTATAGGTTAATCCTAATCCAGAGAAAGTGGAGCAGGAGAGCTAGGTAGGCAGCTGTGAGAAGCAATGGGGCCAAAGCACTAATACAATCATTGATTTATCCATTTTCACTACTTAAGTCAAAGGTCATGACCTTTTATTTTTAGAGGTCAGACAGGTGACATAAAAGAATGAAGATAGAGTTTGCATATTTATGCACATAGGAATATTCTGTACCTCCACACAGAAATGTTTTTTTCTATTTTCCTTGAAAATCACATACTTCTTCTTGATACATTTGTAACCTGATTATTAGGATATTGAGCCCTTATATCAGACTGACAAGGTTTGAATATAGCTTTTTAAATTTTTAGTTATGTGATCTTGGACAAATTATATAACTCTAGCTTCTAGTTTCCTCATTAGCAAAGTAGTGAAAATAATCATACCCCATCACTTATTCATTCAAAGAAACTTATGGAGCAAGGGCTATGGGCCAGGGATGATTCTTAGAGAATGGGATATAGCAAGAAGTAAAATATACAAAGATTCATTATCTAAAATTCTTTCTATTATAAGATGGACACAAAATAAATAAGATACATAAGTAAAATCTGTATGTGGTGATAGCCATGAAGGAAAGTCAACTAGGGAAGGGAAATTGGGGTGTTAGTGGCTTAATATTCAATTACCTGGTTAGTTTTCACAGAGAAGATGACATTTAAGTCAAAACTTAAGATACAACTCTTTGGGGGAAAGGTGTTATAGGCAGAGGGGACAGGAAATATACAATCTTGAATTATTTGAGAGATAGCAAGGAGGCCAGTATGACTGGAGTAGAGTGAGAAAGTGTCAGAGATATAGGCCACCACAAGGATTCTGAGATGCGGGTGTGTGCAGAGTTTTGAGCAGAATAGTAACGTGACCTAACTTGTATTTAATGGGATCAGTTCAGCTGCTTTGTTGACAATAGATTCAAGGAAGGCAAGGATGGAAAAAGGAGGCTGTTATAATAATCCACATGAACAATGACAGATGCTTAGTCCAGTGAAGTAGCTCCATTTTGCATTTAGCAAAGTAGGTTCAATTTTTCTAGATCTTCTAATTTTTTTAAATTAATTAATTAATTAATTAATTTTTGGCTGTGTTGGGTCTTCGTTTACTGTGCGAGGGCTTTCTCCAGTTGCGGCAAGCGGGGGCCACTCTTCATCGCGGTGCGCGGGCCTCTCACTATCGCAGCCACTCTTGTTGCGGAGCATAGGCTCCAGACACGCAGGCTCAGTAGTTGTGGCTCACGGGCCTAATTGCTCCGCGGCATGTGGGATCCTCCCAGACCAGGGCTCGAACCCGTGTCCCAGGCAGACTGTCAACCACTGTGCCACCAGGGAAGCCCTAGATCTTCTAATTTTTAAGACAAGCCACATATCAAGATTTTTAGTGAAAAATATCCTAATTTTCTAATATTGAATTAATTTGTTTTGTTTTTTTAACACATGAAGACACATATACAAAACCTATATCTACAGATGTTTTACTGGAATCATTGTGTCGCTGGAATACTGCTTCTAGTTCTCATGACTGCTCTTTGTAGCTAGGTCTATTCTTCATAAACAGGCGAGTTTCCAATCAGGTTCTGGCTTGATGTTTCTCCTTACTTATTCCCTACTTTTTGGTATTGGCTTTCATTTCCGGTACTGAATCTTGAAATATGACACATTATTAGAGAAATATATCCCTTACTAGAAGAAACAAATAGGAAACTTACTAGTGTTCTTTTAGCCCTGGCGAGCTATTTTTGGCAATATTTTTTCTTGGATATTTATCTCAAAATATGAGAGGTTAATAACTGACAGAGGAAGTAGATGAGTAAAACACTATCCAACTATTAATATTAGAAGAAAAAAAGCAACAACATAGATTGGCTCTGAACCACAGATAGTGACCCTAAAGTGCAGATTGGGGAACACTTTCTAATGTTATTGACATACCCATCTAAATTTCTATTTAAAAGTGAATATTTATTTTAAAATTTAAAAATCATCATTTCAGGGACTTCCCTGGCGGTCCAGTTGTTAAGACTTTGTGTTCCCACTGCAGCGAACCGGAGTTCAATTCCTGCTCGGGGGACTAAGATCCCACATGACACGTGGTGCGGTCAAAAAAAAAAAATCATCATTTCAGAACTTTCTAATGGGAGACTTTGCAAAACCTTGTAGTAAATTCTGCAGTATTATTCAGTATTAATAGAATAATTGGCTTAGAATCCAGTTCAGATAGTTCTGTAGCATGGTTTATCATGGTGAAGTTTATAACTTATATGTGTAAAATTGGCTCTTCTTTCCTTTGGAACCAATAACAAAAAGTCAGTAGTTAAAAGGTAGATTTAAAAAGTGGGAAAAAGAAGTCCTAGATATCTACTTCTCAATAATGGGTAAATAAATCAAACTAGGAATATGAGAGAGAGTTACCTGCTTATTTACTTGGTCCTAAATTGGTTGGATTGTATCCTCTTCTTCTATGTGCAAAGTTACAGAGGATTCAGCAGGTGGTTGTTGGCAAGATGTTCTTCACAGAGGAGCATTCATTGCCTAATTAGGGGCCATTAAAAAGGTTGATCATGAAGAGACTGATAAAAAGCCAGTTTTCTCCTGGTATGCAGTGGTTATTGAGGAGAGAAGAATATAGGCCTATGTGATGATACATGCTACTTATTGGGCCCTTATTAAGTGGCAGGCACTCAGTTCTGTCTACTGGGACATTTTTATGACCAATGCAGACAAAGCCCATGGAGCTTACCTTTTAAAGTGGAATCTGTATGCATATGTGTGCTCAAGTAGGGTTGTGTGTGTGATGCTTGCACACGTGCACTTGTGCAAATGATAGGGGTAGCAATTAAGACTCAGCAACTTTTCATACTGCAAATGTTTATTCTGATTCTTGGTTAGAACCATTACTGAGTTTAGAGATTTGAAGAGGGGGAAAAGCAGTGAGAGAATTTCTGATATGTACTCAGTTTTGATCACCTTAGCTCCTATCCCAACATTGTTCCCAAAGCAGGGAGCATGAAATCTAAGATTCACCTTAAGAACCCATTATATTTGAAAATTGATAACAACAGCATTTAAAATACAGGAAACTTAGAAATAGTATCACTTCTTGGGTACCTAGTATGAGCCAGGTATATATATACTGCATCATTTAATTCTTAAAACATCTACTTTGATATATAGTGCATACTTATTTTACCAAAAAAGTGACTACTTCTCAGAAAGGTACATGCCCAAGGTCACATTGTTGCTAGGTGTCAGAACATTTACTCCATGTCTGTTTTGCTTGAAAGTCTACAAACTGATTGTGGCCCTCTGAGCTTGAGAAGAAAGATGATGTATATATGAAAACACATACACACGCAATTTTGTATAGGTTGATGAGTAAATATGAGTGTGATTTTTTCATTTACTAATTTCTGTGCTTTGTTTATGATGGAAATGGAAGCGGAAGCACCCCCTTTTGAAAAGCTGATTGTAATATAGTTAACTTTTGATGTGCTTTCCTTTCTTCAATGGGTTTCTAGAGGCCATGACACTAAGTTTTATATCAATTTTTAAAATCTAGCTACTGGCAGCTCACATGGCTTGTGGATTTGGGGGGAAGGAAATATTAATTTCAATTATTCACTCTGAAAAATTTCATCATTGAGTACTGGAGTATCCTTGAAAGTCAATATAATGCCTACATGTTACGTGGTGTTCTTAGTCCCATTCTGTGTTTAATGAGAGGTAACTCTAAAAGCTGATTTTCACATTCAAGAATCTTAGAGGAATTGCACACTTAGAAAGATAACTCTGGGCATTCCTAAAATTAAAAGTTATACAAGTTAATTTTACTATAATTCATAGATTCACACACACAGACACACTTGTACACACATACATATGTACATATATAATGACGTTTTGTTCAGAGAAGCAGCAAAAATATGTCAATCAAATTTATATAGCTGAAAATATGGAAAGATTTTGAGAACTGTTTTGTATATTCTTGGAGCAAAGATACACTTAAATACATTAAAATCTATTTTCTTTTCAAACTTGAGTAATTGTTAACATCTTAGTATATAAATCGTGAAAGCTCAACTCCCTTGTTTATGAAATTCTTCTTGGAGTCTATTATTATTCTCTCTCTTTTTTTTTAATTTTATTTATTTATTTATATTTATTTATGGCTGTGTTGGGTCTTTGTTTCTGCGCGAGGGCTTTCTCTAGTCGTGGCAAGCGGGACCCACTCTTCATCGCGGTGCGCGGGCCTCTCACTATCGTGGCCTCTCTTGTTGTGGAGCACAAGCTCCAGACGCGCAGGCTCAGTAGTTGTGGCTCACGGGCCCAGTTGCTCAGCGGCATGTGAGATCCTCCCAGACTAGGGCTGGAACCCGTGTCCCCTGCATTGGCAGGCAGATTCTCAACCACTGCGCCACCAGAGAAGCCCTATTATTATTCTCTTTATGGCTAATACAATTGATTGCTTTTATATGATACTAGTGATTGTTCCAAGACAATAGTACCTTAAAACATCATTGCAAAGCAGCCGCATAGCACAGGAGGATCAGCTTGGTGCTTTGTGACCACCTAGAGGGGTGGGATAGGGAGGGTGGCAGGGAGACACAAGAGGGAGGGGATATGGGGATATATGTATACGTATATCTGATTCACTTTGTTATACAGCAGAAATTAACACAACATTGTAAAGCAATTATACTTTAATAAAGATGTTAAAAAACAAAACAAAAAACAAAAAACATCACTGCATACTCTACCCTAACATGTCTTCCTTAATATTGTCTATTAAGTTTAAAATCATGGGGCCTATTGTTTAAATGTTCCATAATTTTTCTTATTCTTAATCTGTTAAGTTTTAATTCTATACTTGTTATTACAATACCTTACATTTGTAAAATGCTTTCTGTTTTTCAAGGAAATATATATATATATACATATATACACATATATATATTTCCTCTTTCTATATCATAATATAACTATTACATATTTCTGACTTAATAGATTATTATGCATTTCAGGCTAATGAAAAATCATAATAACATGTTCACTTTTTATATTTAACCTGTAGTATAATATGAACTACTAATCTTTCAAAATAAAGTGAAATATATCTTTATTTAAATTTCATAAATTCCTCACAGTTAATTGTAGTCCTCTTTCTTACTAAATGATAGTCATTTTTCTGTCATTTAATGTTGAGACAGTTGCCTCATCACATAAATTTGGCAACACAAATGGATTTAAAGTGAAACAGATTCTCTCCTTTTATCCAGACTCTAACTGGATATTTAGATTGAGTTCAAGACAAAGAATTTGTGACACTCTACTGAATATTTTCTACTTCCTGTTCCCTGTTAAACACTGAATAATTTATGAACTTGACTATTTAAAATTTTCTTGTCCAGTACACATAATTTTTGTTTTGTACATTGTGTAGCAGCATAAATAATTTGCCTTGAATAGGATAGCTGAAGAAAAATGAGGCTGAAAAAGAAAACGTCATATGATTCTGGGAATCATTTTTTCATATTTAAAATTAAAAATAGTGGCTTTGATACTTTTCTTTGTTCCTTATATCTGACTTTCACTCTGTAAGACGATAGCTTTTAACTTTGTGCATTGATGGAGTAGAGAGCTATGGTAGCTATTTGTTGGCTAAAATATTCTGTGGTTGTTACATTAATATGCTGGAGTTATGAGTAAAGCTTCAAATAACTAATTAAAACACACTGGAAAATTCTTCATTACAAGAGGGTGATGTTTTAAATATAGCTTTAAAATACAGAAATCAATAAAGTTTACCTGCCATGTAGTTGTTTCCAATAAGCATTCATATTCAAATTTTAAATAGAGAGTACTAGATTCTTAGATGTGAAAATAGTTTTGCCAATATAATGGATTATTCCTGACCTTTAACAAGCAAGTGAAATATTATTGACAGGATGATATAACTTAGTACATATATTTAATGAATACATAGCTAATACTCATTATGTGCCAGGCATTGTACTAAGTGATACAGTCCCTGCTTTCCAGGGATTTATCTTCTAAGAAGGGTTACGTCCACATGGTATATGTATATAAGTGAAAAACTCCGAGGTTGTGGATATGTGATTGCTTCATGTTTTGAACTCTGATGGTACTTAACATTTTACTTCATATTTGCCTTTTGATTTAATGGAGATACAGAGAGGTTAAATGATAACAAACCCACATTCCCTTAAGTGAATGCCAATGATTTGCCACATTGTCCTGCTTTCCGTCTACTTATTTATCTCTATTTATGAATGCTGAATAGTGGCTTAGTTTCTTCCACATTGGCCTGCTTACTATCTATTTACGTATCCCTGTCAATGTATGTTAAATAATAGCATAGTCAGGCTGGTGTGACCCCTAAGTTAGTTGGGAGACACTCATTTGTCGCTCTCCGTGGTGCTGAAAGATTTTAGTGGGCTAAACATGAGTTGTTTCCCCTAATTCTTTGGCACTAATGATTACTGCCCAATCAAGAATTCAAAACAAGGAGAGAAAAAGTCTAGGAAAGGGAAGGAAAGATAACATAGGACGATAAAGGAAAGGGAAGGATAAAAAAGAGAAAGGTTTACAGGAAAGGCATAGCTGTTGATTAATTGGTGGTTGGATTGATTTATTCATTAACAACAAAAGTTTACTGTACAACAGGCACCCTGCTTGGAGTGAAGTTACAACAACTCCCTCCACCCCCACTGCCACCTTATAAACCTACACTTTACCCTGGTGTATCCTACTGTATATTGGAGGAAACAGACATTAATCACACAAATATGGAAAACTAAATTTGCAACTATGTTAGATGCTAAGAAGGACACAGGTCTTTGTGGATCATGAAATAAACTAGAGCAAATATTAGTGTATCAATATGGAGCTTGGTTAAAAATTAGTTACATTTTCTTCACATTATTAAATTATTATTATAAAAATAATATATCAAGGAAGATAAGATCTACTGAATTGTTTGACTTCCAAATAAAATCTTTAAAAAATATTTTAATGAGATCTTGCCTCCATGAACTCAACTTTATATTTATGCTTGAAATAGCTATAATATTTCCTAATCATGACATTTTCAATGATGATATAATAGTTGGTCAACATCAAAGGTGAGAAAATTTGTTTGCACAAGTAGGTAAAAAGGAGTTTAAACATTTACTTTTATGACCAAATATTTATATCTGTTAAAATGGTATTTAAAATATATCAGCTCTACTTTTATTTCATTAATAGTTGTGATTTTGAATGTTTGTGGATATAAATGGATTTCAAATATGTTCAAAATGATTATCAGAAAAATAAAAATAAAGTTTGAGTTTGAAGAATGCCTAAGCATTATTAAAATAGCCAATCTGCAGTTGACATGGCTACCACAAAAAATAGCAAATCAGCTGCATACAGAATAGGATTATCTGTTATTTCTGTTGCTGGAGCTTTGGGTCATTAACTGGAGCTATGCTCACTAGAAGTTCCTGCCCAATCTCCTTGCTCCCCCATCTGCAGTGGGTCACATTTTGAACTTCATGTGATGTTCCTTTGCTCCTGAAAAAAAAATCCTCAAATCATTCCATGAGCCCTTGTCAGTTGTTTGCAGCTGAATGCTGAAGCAGATGTCCAGAAGTAAACACCTCTTTATCTATGCCACAGGAAGAATTGAACACACACTCAGATACCACTTGCTTAGGCCATTATCCAAAGAGCTGTGAACAAGTTTCTAATGATCAGAGGCTGCCTGGCTATGGACTCTGGCAACTTGAGGCCACCCTACTTGGCAACTCCTGATGGGTGAGGTGATCAATATATCATGTGATATCTAAATATCATTTGTGGCAAACCAGTTTGAAAGCTCAGCTCTTGGCCTGTTTCAATTTTCTTCTGAGAATTTGTTACCACCTGCCATAGTTACATACTTGCTTATTTGTTTAGAACATAGCACAACAAAACGTAGCATTCATGAAAGCAGAGTCATTGTCTTTTTGCTCACTGTCGTAGTCAAGTTGCATGGTCTAAGTATTCCATACATATTCATTGGATGAAGGACTAGACTCTAAGTTCAATGGGACTGTCTTTATTCTTTATCTTCAGTACCCACCCCAGTGCTTAGCTCATCGTAGGTACTAAGGAGGTAAGTAGGGCCCAGATTATAAAGGTTTTGTAGGACATGTTAGGAATTTTAGACTATTTCTTAAAAGCAATGAAAAGCCACTGAAGTATTATAATTAAAAAGAAGTATTGCCCTCTCCCCGCCGTGAGGGGTCTCGGGCGGCCAGCGGACCACGTGCTGCCCCGGGCAGGTGGGGGTGGGGGCTCTCCCGGGCAGGGGCTGGTTCTCTCCCGGGCAGGCATTGGTCCCAAACAGAATTCTCAGCCCCTCGGGTCTCTCGGTGCCCTTAGCTCGTGGATCTAGCCTGCTTCGACTAGCGTTCCTGCCGAATGTTTTCTAGAATTTAATTGTACCGACCCAAGGGTCTGCTGTGTGCCAGGTGCTGAGGGTACAGCGGGGAACATCGCCTGATGGAGCTGACAGTCCCAGAGAGGGCCAGGCACCAAACTAATCCCGTAGATAAAACGCCCAAGACCCTGGCGATGTAGCACAACAGGAAGCAAAGCAAAGGGAAGCAGAAATGAGAAACAGTATCTTAGCCCAAGTTCTGGATCAGTCAGCCTGGGCCCGATTAAGTAACTTAGCACTTGTAAAGCCTGAGAAAACTAAAGCAGTAGAGAATTACCTTATACAGATGGCACGGTATGGACAACTAAGTGGGAAGGTATCAGAACAAGGTTTAATAGAAATCCTCTAGAAAGTAAGCCAACAAACAGAAAAGAAAACAACAGTTAAATTCAGCAGAAGAAAAGTAATGGACTCTGATGAAGATGACGATTATTGAATTTAAGATGTCTAGAGACTGGGACTTAATGGAGCAATTCTAGGAGAGATAATACTTGGCAGAAGTTAAGATCTTGATGGGATGTTTACTTTGTTTACTGTCTATATGCCTTTTAAAAATAAACTTGTTATGCAAAGTAAAAAAAAAAAAAAAAAGAAGTATTATTTCACTAAAGTAATTTTCACTTTAGAAAATAAAATTCTTGCTTTCTAATTCTCTTAACAGAGAAATGTTAGGCATCTCCTTTCTCCTACTCATCCAATCTTAACCTCTCTGAGTTATATAATACATTTTTCCTTCTCCTTCACTGCTAATAATTTGCCCAAACCTGACAATTTAATTTCAGCATATATATGTGTGTATATGTAATTTGCCTTCTTGGTTAACCACAGGATGGGCAAATGTACCTGATAAACTCATATTCATATCTTCAGTATATTCTCCATCTAAGTCACTCTGTGCCTTATAACTGATTAATTGTACAGTGTTGGTCATCCCATTTATGTAAACAAATACTTGCAGTAACTCCTTATGGATTAAGTATAAATTTTTAGTGTCCTATTTGAAACAAAGTACAATATAAATTTTTATTATATTTAACACTCATTTACATAAATTATTACATCTAACCTTCTTGTAAGATGAGCAGACTGTTTCTGCTCTCATTTGAAAGAAAAAGAAGGAAAGAGAAAGGAAGGAAGGGAGGAAGGAAGGAAGGGAGGGGAAGGGAAGAAGGGAGGAAGGAAAAGGGAAAGAAAATAGCAAATGTTGGCAAGGATGTGGAGAAATAGAAACCTTTGTGCACTGTTGGTGGGAATGTGAAATGGTGCAGCTGCTGTGGAAAATGGTAGGAAAAGTTTAAAAGAGAATTACCATAAAAAATAAATAAATAAATTCAAACTTAAAAAATGTTGCAAACTTACTACAAAGAATTCCCTTATATTCTTCACCCAAATTTAACAACTGTTAATATCATTCTCTCTATAGATGTTTCTGAATCATTGTGAACAAACTGTAGCCACTAAGCCCTTTTTATTCCAAAATATTTCATTAGTGTAATCACAGTATAATTAGCAAAACTGGGACATTTAATATTGATACAAAAGTAGTTGTAATTTAACACAGATAAAAGACCTAGAGATGAGATATTACAGAGTTTATTCATATTTTGCCAATTGTTCCAACGTCCTTTATAGTTACGTATTTTTTCCAGTTGAGTATTCAATTCACGTTGTATTACATGTTGCATTTAGTAGTCATGTCTCTTTAATATCCTTTAGTCTATAACAGTTCTTCACCCTTTTATTTTTTTAACTTTCATCACAGTGTCATATATGAAAAGTACAGATATTTTGTGGAGTTTCTCTGTTTAGGTTTGTCCTTTGCTTCCTCATGATTATAGTTGCTTATGCTTTTATTTTTTGGTCTGGAATACTAAATAAATTATATTGTGTATTTCTTAGTGCATCACATCATGAGGCTCATAATGTCACTTGATACCATTATTGGTGATTTTAATCTTGATCACTTGGTTAAGACGATGTCTACCAGATTTATTCACTTTAAGGAATATTTTTTCCTTATAAATTTCCCTTGTAATTGAGGAGAAACTATGGATTACAAAAATGGCCTCAGGTACTTCCTTCCCCTTTGTGTGTACATTCTTCTCTGCAATATGATTTTGCAGTTTCACCCATCAAGACATGGAGTATATTACTTCATCCTTTGAATCTGGGCTTGGCCATGTAACTTCCTTGGGTAAATGTGTGTCAGCAGAACTATGAAAAATGCTCTACATTGGAGTTTGCACTATTCTGTTGCTTTTCGGAACAATTTGGAAATTATAGATGTTTATTGTTTTAAGCCACTAAGTTTGGGAATGGTGTGCTATACAGCAAAAGATAATAATTCCCAGGGAGATACTTTGGGACTACATAATTAACTGCATGTATAACTTTTACCAACTAGTTTTATGATTCTTGCCTTAGTTAAATATTACTACAAAGCTTGCAAAATGCTATTGCTATCTTTTTTAGAGATGAAGAATGTAAGAATGGGGGCTTATATGTTTTTCAAGGACATATGTCTAATAAGTGGCTCTGCCAGCGTTAGAAGCTCAATCTTTTACCTGCTGGTCCATAACTTTTCTCAATATGCCATACAGAGGTGAGTGATGTGATGACAGAACTCACAAAAGCAAGCAATAGAGAAAAAGACCAGTGTCCTTGGTGTTATGAGTGGCACCCTGTGTCCTCACACATGCACAGAAACCCCTCTGGTAGAGGCTCCCTAATTGATGAGATGGGGGCGGGGGGTTGGGCAGGATGGACAGTGTAGGAGGAAACATTAAATATAGTTATTATCATACCAGTTTAGATAATAATTGATTCATAAAAGGATATAAAGATAACATCTCTAAAAATTGCCTTTCATGAATATAATCAAGAATATCATTGACATACTAGATTAAAATTAATATGTTGGTACAATATGGCTCTTAATATTTTTGGAGTAGGTCTCATATCCTCCCCTACTTTTGCCACATAAACTAAAAAGACGGAGCTAAGACAACATGAAGTGACCCTGTGAGAGGAGGAAAGGACCCCTATGTTACCCCCTCTTACAAATAAGAAAACTGAAACTGTATTAAGTCAAGAACCAAAACTGACCAAGAGCCAAAAGTGAATAAATGGCAAAGCAGAGACTTGAACTCAGCAACCCCAATTTCCTAGAAGAGTCCCTCCCACATGGCAGTGGGGGATAGGTCCCAAGTCTCAGAATGCTAATAATACCTCAATCTTAAATTTGTGCCTTGTTCCATGCACTGTTCTAAAATCCTTACATGTATTTTAACTCATTTAGTATCATGGACTTTTTATGACACTACACAGTAACTTTACTCTGAAATGCAAGCATTCAGGCGCCTGTGTGTGTGCATGTGTGTGTGTGTATGTGTGTGTGTGTGTGTGTGTGTGTGTGTGTGTGTGGTGTCAAAGACCCTATCTTCCTGACTGAGAAAGGAAATCAAAGCCTCGCTTTTTTCTTTACCGCTCCCTAAAAAATTCAAGAGCACAAGGAAGCGCTTTGCGTTTCCAAGTCGCTTACAGTGCTTTTGGTGGCAGCAGCTGTCGCTAGCCAGAACACTAGGATCCTGGCAGGGTAAACGAACTGTAATGGACAGGAGGTCAAACTCTTGTCTGTCCTTTCTGCTTCAGGGCGCCTAAACCTCAAGTTCCCCGCAGCCTCTCTCCACTGGAGAGCCGACAGCGGGGGTGAGGTTGCTAGAGCGTTCCCCGAGGGCCGTCTGCGAGCCCCTGCACCCCCCCTCCCCACGCCAGCACCCCTCTAAGAGGCGCTCTGGTGCACTGGGCCGACACAGTGCACGCAAGCCTGTTTTCTCACGGTGGGGCCCGGGGGCGGCCAGGGGTCGCCGGACGCTCTCGGCGGAAAAGAGCCGACCCCTCGGTTGCAGCTGGGGGCCGTGACTGCCAACTATCGCGGGACTTGTGCGCATCGCAGGAGCGCCAGCTCCAGAAGCAGCTGGAGCGCGCTCTGTGCGCACCGCCCAAGCCCGGGGAGGAGCGGGAGCCGGGAGGGAGGAGGGCCGGGGGGGCTGGTTACGTAAATGATACTAGCCCAGTGAGAGGCCTTCAGGCTGTGGCTACGGGAGGGGGAGGAACCACGCGAGGAGGAGGGGCTGGGAGGGAGCGGGCTGGGGTGGGAGGGGGCAGGGGGGCGAAGTGACCAGGCGGTGGCGGCGTCTCTGCCGAGGTGACAATGTGCTAGGAGCCCTCGCTCGTTCTCCTGCGCCTCCTCGGCCTCGGCGCCCGCTCTCGCGGAGCCCCTCCAGCCCGCCGCTGCGCTATGAGGGCGCCTCTCCGGGGCTGGCCGAGGCCGGAGCCGGCTCGCTCTGCTCGCGGGGAAGTGTGAAGAGAGAGGCGCGGGCGGGAAGCGGGGCTGCGCGCGGCGCTCGCGGGCCGGCGCGGGTTCCAGGTGAGCGCGGGCTCCGCGCGCCCCGCACTCGGCGCGGCCGGCTGGCGCCTGCCGGTCTGGGTCGGAGGCTGAATTCCGTGCGTGGACCGCCGTTCCCTCTTCGCGGGATCCCTGGCCACGATAGCAGGTCTCTGTCTCTCTCTTGCTTCCCCTCTCTTCCTCTGATTGTCTGGGGCGAGTCCTCTCTGGGCGGCCCGGAGTGCCCGGGTGGGCGCCGCCAAGTCCCGCAGCGGGTGGCAGGGCTCAGAGCCGAGCGCCCCGGGTCGGTCCCGGGGCGGGGGCGCCGGCGAACCCGGTAAGGCGGCCTCCCGGGCTCTCGAAGCCCGCTCTCCCGCTGCTGCAGGTGCCGAGGGAGGACCGAGAGGCGCGGAACTTTCTACCGCCGCCCGCCCTCTACCCTGCTTTCTCCGCTACCCGGCCGAGCTGGGGGGCACTGGCCACCCTCTGCGTTCCGGTGGCGCTCGGCGCCGGGGGCGGCTCGGCCTTTCCGCCCCGGCAACTTTCTCCCACTAGCTGCGGGCGGCCGGGGGCTGCGGTGCGCGGGCGCTTCTACACCGTCCGTCCGACACCGGGGACGCGCTGGGTCTCGGGTGTCTTCCTCGACGGTTGCCTTCCTCTCTATTTCTGCTTTCCTTTGCCTCTCAGTCTCTCTGTCTGTTTCTGACTCGGTTTCTTTCTCTGATTCTTTCTCTGGCTCACCGCACCCGCTCCGGGTCTCACTGTTCCTTTTTCGTTCTCTTTCTCCCTGTTTTTCTTGGGATGTCCCCGTGTGCCTGTTATTCTGTCTCTTCCGTTGTCTCTCCGTCTTGCCGTATTTTCTCTTTCTGTTTCTGCCTCTCGCTGCCTGTCTCTGTCTCCCTCTCTTACCTCTCCTGCCTGGTCCTCCCGAACACCACCAGCTCCCAGATCCCGAGGCTCCTTGTCCAGGAGAGCACACCCCGGCCGGCCCACCTTCTGGGCACCTCCAGGTACAGAGATCTCCAGGTACGGAGACCTCCCTTCTCGGGGCCGGAAGGGACGAGGGGATTGGAAACAGAGGGCTCTTGTCTGGGCTGTCATAGAGTCGAGGGGCTGAATGAGGGTCGCGAGGGCCGCCTCCCCTCCCTGGGTCCGAGGGAGCTGCGCTGCCACGAACCCGGGCGCACGGAGGCTGCTGGTTTGGACAGCGAAAGCTGCCGGCGCCCCTCCCCTTACCCCGTTCTTTGACTAGGATCAGTTGAATTTCCAGGTGGAGAGCCTACATCTCCAACCCTTACAGGCAGCCACAGGAGGAGACAGTGGGCAGATAAACACAGAAGCTTCGGGATCCAGGGAAAACTAACCTGGAAAGGGTGGGAGCTTTCCTGAGGCAAAGGTGTTGCTGACGGAGGAGAGGAGCGCTGGGGATTGCCTGCTTTCGACTGTCATAACACTCAATCCTTGAGCGGTTTCCTTGGGAGAGAGCGCGGTCACTCTTCCCACAAATACAGCATGAAGATTTTATTTGCAGGGGTAAAGACACTTGGCTGCCCGAGCCCCCTGAAATTTCGAGCATCCTTGGGGCCCCCAGATCTTCAGCTTTGTATGAAGGCTGCCTTTGCTCAGGGTTGCCCCCACCACCGTGTGTGTGTGTGTGTGTGTGTGTGTGTGTGTGTGTGTGTTTGCGTTCATGCCCTCTAGTGTTAGAGAAACCTGCTGGTTTCAGACTATTGCAAAGTAAGGTCAACCTATTGGTGACTTACTTTTGATCTCTCATCTTCCCAGATCATTCTCCTTTCCTTCACCCATCCTTTCCTTTTCTTCATCTTGACTTTTCTGTTGCGTTACTAATCTTTCCTTTCTCGGGATCTCTGCAAACTCCTCCTCTCCTGCAGAATTAGAACCTTAATATTGAAACTGTTAGAGTGATTTCAGAGGTGGATAGATTTGGAGAATTTTCACAGCCTAAGGCGGGCTTTGAACATAAGAAACGTGCATTTCTCTGCACCATTCCCCACAAACCAGGATTTCACATCTCTTCCTTATGCCCCTGCCCACCTTCAACTCCATTGAGAATTTTCCCTGGCTGCTTTTGCTTGTTTAGTTAAATGTTTTTAATTCACCATTTCTGTGATGCTCATCCCATTCTAGGGCTTAAGCTGCTTGCTTAAGTAGAGGCACTGTGTCTTAGATAAGATTTGGGGGAGAAGAAAAGAAAGCTTTTCCAAAGGAAACACAGTGCTGCTGGTATAGATTAATTCTGGATCCCAGTGTCCAGATTGGGACAGGTGCTGTTTCAGATATGCAGGCCCTAGCACAATGTAGGAAAACTAGTAAATGCTTGCTGGAAACTTGTTGGTTGATTGATTACCATGGAGCTAATTATTGGCTTTGAAGTTACCTAGCTATGCTTATAAGCCTACATACAAGAACTTGAATTCTGCCTCTCTGTTTTGTTTCATTTAGTCTTTTATGAATGGGAATTGAAGACTAGTAGAAGGGATGTTGAAACGTGAGTCCTCTGTGTCGTTTTAACTCATTCGCTGCTTGAATTTGCCCCTCTGGGCAAGTGTTTAACTTGACTGATATTCTTTAACAGTCACTGCAGAACTAAAGAAATGAGTTTAGAGGCTCTGATGGGTGGCCTCTCTCAACCTTCTTACCTGAAAGTGAACTAGGGCATGACATCATTTGCGAGTGAATACTTTCCTGTGTGTGTGTTTTTTTTTTTTAAATTAATTAATTTATTTATTTTTGGCTGTGTTGGGTCTTCGTTTCTGTGCGAGGGCTTTCTCTAGTTGCGGCAAGCGGGGGCCACTCTTCATCGCGGTGCGCGGGCCTCTCACTATCGCGGCCTCTTGTTGCGGAGCACAGGCTCCAGACGCGCAGGCTCAGTAGTTGTGGCTCACGGGCCTAGTTGCTCCGCGGCATGTGGGATCTTCCCAGACCAGGGCTCGAACCCGTGTCCCTTGCATTGGCAGGCAGATTCTCAACCACTGCGCCACCAGGGAATCCCTTTTCCTGTGGTTTTAACAAGTGAAAAGTTCTCTTTTTTAATATAAAGAACAGATGTATCAGCTTAAAATATTTGGGGGCTATAAACTGATCTTCAAACTGAATCACTTACCGTGAATAATTTATAGGTTTCCTTACTGCTTCAAATATATATGAGAGGTGTGATACTACATGTATATGAGAATTTGCCAAAGTACCTGGAAATGTAATGCCTCCTGATACAATGTACTAGTAGGAATCCCTGTGCTGCAATATTGCTGTTTTGATGATATGTTAGTTACTTCTTAAAATAGTTGGGTATTTACCATGAGTATTGTTCAGGAGCATGTTCAAGGCAATTTTGCTTTAAAAATATTACTTATAAATCAACTCATACTCTATGCAGTTTTTTTTGTATTTAAAAATAGCAAAGACATAGTGAAGGTGGACATGCTGATACTGGTTGAGTTACATTCTGATTTCTAACTGATAAGAATATTGAGACACATTTAACTTTCTAACTTAATGTACATTACTTTCAGGTTAAAGTTATGTCAGAGTGAAATACAGTGCTTCCATTTTGCCACCTTGATTTTTAGAAGTGGTAGTTGTACTAGGAACATTTCCATGTAATAGAGATTTTGCAGCTTTTTAAAACTTTGGCATTTTAGGAAGAGGGTGAGAGAACATGAAATAAATGAATATTTTTATTCTTTCTAGTTAGGAAAATGAAGAAGATATTGGTATTTCTGAATAACAAGAAAAGTATAGAAAATGGCTGAGAGTAAAGTATGAATAAAGTCCCACCATGTGAAATAAATAACAATACTACATGTCTCTGATAAGTGTTTATTGTGCTTTATGAAAATGAACAGATCCTATAGTTTTGTCCTTTAATTTGCCTTATTAAACATCCTGTTTTCAAGAGGCACCTTTTGCAATAAACAACAAATTCTGGATTGTGACTTTTAATACATCACGTTTTTGGGCTTATGTCGCCATCAGTAGTAGGAACGTGTAGACATCTTAAACCTATTGAGATCTAGCAGGACCACTACTTTGAAATCTGAGTGACCATATGCCTAATTATTCAAGAATTTTAATTGGGCTTTGGTTCTGAATGCTTCCTGTCATCAGAATAAACACATGTGAAGCATCAAATCAAGACTTAAGTATATTTATACTCATATTGACTCTGAAGTCTATTTGATGACATTTCTTAATATCCCCCCTGCCCTCTCCACCAGATACATACTAAGCATATGTTTGAACACATAAATCACATTTAAAGATCCTGTACTGTCTGCTTTGATAAACCATTTACCATTTTAGCAGATTAGATTTCTATTTACAATTTCTATCTTAAAGCACATTGTTTAGTTAAGTATTTCTGCCATTCAGTTACAGGCATACATTTTTTTTTCAGGGTTTAAGTGGTGTTTTTATTTATTTTTTTAAATTAATTTTTATTGGAGTATAGTTGCTTTACAATGTCGTGTTAGTTTCTACTGTACAGCAAAGTGAATCAGCTATATGTATACATATATTCCCTCTCTTTTGGATTTCCTTCCCACTTAGGTCACCACAGAGCATGGAATAGAGTTCCCTGTGCTATACAGTAGGTTCTCATTAGTTACCTATTTTATACATAGTATCAATAGTGTATGTATGCCAATCCCAATCTCCCAATTCCTCTCACCACCTCCCCTTACCCTCTTGGTATGGATACATTTGTTCTCTATGTCTGTGTCTCTACTTCTGCTTTGCAAATAAGATCATCTATACCATTTTTCTAGATTCCACATATATGCATTAATATACGATATTTGTTTCTCTCTTTCTGACTTACTTCACTCAGTATGACAGTCTCTAGGTCCAGCCACATCTCTACAAATGACCCAATTTCGTTCCTTTTTATGGCTGAGTAATATTCTGTTGTAAACAGGCATATATATTTTTGAAGAGTCCAGCTTTCCATTGCGAAATTTAGTACTTAGAGAATTCAAAGAAGTTTGTGAAAATGAATACACATATGAATTTAGTAGTAGTTGGTCATTCATTGAGGGCATTATAAGCAGTTATCTTTGGGAGCAAAGTATAATCAAATAGGTTTTATTCATTTGATACTTCTTCTTGATTCAAATTTATATCTATTTGTATGTTTTCAAGGTAGTTTATTTATAATAATATGTTTAATTGGTCCAAGATGATTACCAAGAAATAATTACAGGTGGCTAAAGACCTCTGTGTGATTAATATGTATTCTAATGTCCCTTTTAAATACAATAACTAAAATTCATTTTTAGCTATGAGTTTTCCAATTTTTTTTTTTAGTATATCTGGGACCTATTTATTGAAGCTGAAATTCTTAATTTTTAAAAGTTATTACTGCAGGTTATTAAGAGATTACTGGAGC
This sequence comes from Balaenoptera physalus, assembly GCF_965194825.1. Taxonomy (NCBI): domain Eukaryota; kingdom Metazoa; phylum Chordata; class Mammalia; order Artiodactyla; family Balaenopteridae; genus Balaenoptera; species Balaenoptera physalus. The sequence goes on from NC_138885.1 coordinate 49,220,613, forward strand.
CTAACTTTCCTCTGAGGGCCCAGCTTTACTCAAATGTCCACATAATTACAGACCTCATGAACTATCAGGTTCTCTCTTAATGTTTACTATAATTGTCCTCCCTTCACAATAGACCGAAAGCAAGATGCAAAGTATCAGTTGTTAAAAATTGTTCCGTATTAACGGTTAATCCTCCCAACATAGCTTGAGAGGGATGTAGGGAAAGTAGTGACTGTTACCATCATAGGTGTGAACATATTTGTGATTCTATTTTCTGTTATGTGAGAAAATTAAACACACTGTCCATATTAAATACTCAGGCTTCTTTCCTGTTTTTTTTCAGGAGTGCTTACTGTTAAGATATATGGGAACTGTCCAAGATATATCAGGATTTTTAACATGATGTAGAATTAATTGGGACTCTGTTTAGTACATTAAACTACATTGAATTGTCACTTAAATCTTATTTAAGATCTTGTAGAATATTATAGGAAGAGTGTGATTAAATTCTTCGTTGGCACTTTGGTGAACATAATACATGTGCTAAGTAGCCACTGTAAATAGAAGAATTTAAAGCACAGCCTGCACATTCAAAATCTTCTAAATTACACCTCAGAGACTGTAGTAAATGTCAACTTAGTCTCTTGCCTAATATTAATTGCCTTGATATTGTAAGCACAGTGCTTTTTTTTGGTTAAGAAATGAATTTTGACATATGGGGAGAATTATCTTATTGTAGATCAGAAGAATAATAACTTAATTTCCTCTTGAGATTTTTGTTATATAATTAGTTTTAGATAGAGAGGATGAGATTTACATGACTATCAAGACCCGCATGCAGTACTGCCATTAGTCGAATGAAAAAAAATGGGGAATAAATACTTGGAAAAAAATATATGTAAAGTTACAGCCATTTCAACTTATTTATGAGGGAGTTAAAAATGAAGAGTTACAAACTGATAAAATAACTAAAATTTATTGGATACATACTTTGCACTTGTATTGTGAGTAAGTAAACATCTAATAGCTTGAACTACATTTTATCCTCATAATCGTATGAGCTGTAAGTAGTTATTACTATCGCCACTGTATAAATGAGGAGTCACTTGCTCAAAGTCACACAGCTAATATGTCTCATTAGGGCCAGGGATCACATCAGTTCTGTCTGTCTCTGAAGCCAGTGCTCTGATAGTTCCCAGTCTGACATTTTCACTGACTAATAAAATTTAAAAAAAAAAATGAGCATCAACCTCCATGTGAACATTTTCTTTTGCATGGTAAGAATGATTTTTAGAAGTCTATTATCACCATCATTTTATGAAAGACCGCACATTGTAACACCAACTAAGGTGGCAGTACTAAATCTCAAAATATAGTTCTTAAAATAGAATAAATTTAGCTCCCTGTGCATTTTTCTACATTGCATTTATTTTTCTAATTTAACAAAGACTGAAGAAAATTTCATCACAGTCTGGTAATTTATTTCACCACATTCTGTAGCCTGCGATTGGGAACACTTCCTTAGTCTGAACCACTAGATATACTGCCTACCCAGTGGATCCCAAGCAACCAAGCAGCACAGGCCAGCATGGTTGTGATACTCATGACTTCGTCCTTACAGCTATTCCCTTCTCTTTCTACTTGGAAGTTTGGGCAATAAGATTTGTACCTAGGAAGGATGCTAGCAATTACACTAGCCTCAGTTTATTGCATCAGTGTTTATTGAAAGGATTGGAGAATTGGAGGCAACTTGCTCCGTCGTGGCACTTAACCACAAATCACTGTCACTAAGATGGTGCCAATCTGTGTCCTTGAATAAAGAATGAATGCTGGGCAAAAACAAAAGGAGCATGTCGTAAGAACTTATTCTGTCCTTCCCTTTAACCAGTATGTCCCAGCCTTTAGGGATCAGTTTGCTCCTTTTTTACGTCTTTGTTTGCCTTGGTGAGGACAAAGCAGCTTTGCTTTAGGTAAGAAAGAAAATTCCAAAGCTAAACTTCTGCTCTTGGAAAACTGGCTGCTGCTATTAAATCCCAAGTGGCTTTGGATAGTGACTATTGCGGCCATTGAAGAGGAAAAGGACGCTGATGGAGTGTGTGAGATGTAGTTAAACTGACCTGTGGTATCGTATAATGTCACTGCTGACAAACCAGTTTGGAAATTGAAATTACCTCAAGAGATTTTTGTTTGTTTGCTTGTTTTAATACAGGTTATCAGATTCTACTGATACAGATTCTCATTTGCCTGGGATGGATCCATAACGATCTATCTTCATAAACATTTTTCCAGATGAATCTGTTGTACAGTGAGGTTACAAGCAACCGAACTACATCTAGTACATTTTTCAGATTTATTTAATTTTTATTTCTTTAACAAAATATAGAAGCTACTATGTTCTGGACATTGTTCTGAGTGCTTTACAGATATCAATTCATTTAATTATAACCACCCTCCAAAGTAGTTTTTATTAGTACCTCTATTTTACAGGCAAGGAAATTGAGACCCATAAAGGTTAAGTAAGTTGTCCAGGGTAAGCTGATGAGTGACAGGGTACGGACTATGCTATTTTGATGAAATGATTAAAATGATCTGCTTTAAGTCACAAAGTATGAAGCAAGAGAATTGGAAATGGAACCCGTGTTTCTATGTTTTGTTTCCTATTTGAATAAGTTTTGCCTTTGAAAGTGAAGGAGGAAAATCTGACCAACAAACTCAGATTTGTAGAGTTGGAAACAAAAAATATTTACCTTTTAGAAGTCATAGCACCAGATTAAGAAAGAAAACTAATTATGAAAGGGACAATAAAATAAATATGGAAAAATCAGAGTGATTTTCTTCAAGTAGATTCATTCTTGTCTCTTCATAGGTGCAGGCCACCCTCCCCCCTCCCTGCCCCAGTGCCCAGTAAAAAAGAAAACAAAAAACAAGTTAACACACAGTGATGCAGACAAAAGAAAAAAAATTAAAATCTATAAGTAGGATTTCTATATATAGACTTCAATCTATAACTAAGATCTACATCTGTAACTAACGTAATAAGAAATAGCTTATTTTCCTGCAGTACTATTCATAAATTGTTTAAATTACATTAGGAAATACTAATATTTTCATAAACATTAGTATTGGAAAAATCCTCCTGAAACTTCTGGATTTTTTTTCTCAAATATGTTTTTTGTAAGCTTTATACATTATAGAATATCTATATTAATTTGTAATCACTGTTAATCTGTAAAGAACTGATGTATTAATCTTTGATGAGGTACATTTTTCTCCTTACTTCTGGCCTTTGGTTGATTTTTAGCAACTTTCTGTTACTTATTTTTGTTTAATACACTCCTGCAGTGTTTAATGACTTTTCTTCAGTCTTAAAAATATTATTTTATACTGACTGATACTTGATTAGATTGTGTAAATTATTTGAATTAGATACCCTAGTAATGAGTCACTCTGGTTTTTTAAAAAAATAAAAATCTATTTGAAAACAATTCTGTTTTCAGATTCTATAAGTGAAGTGAGGTTTATGAGATTACTGACTAGCTGAGTTTTAACACTTAGTACTGCAGTCTTTTCTCTTTCTCTCATGGCAAATTCCACCTCTTTCTGAATCCTCAAGACTCATGTTTCTTTGATTCTCTTGATAGTTCAGTCTCAAATGGGACTATACATCCCTCGTCCTGAAAAATATTAGAAACCAGCCTGTGTCTGTTCATGATTCAGATTTCACTCATATCCTATAGATTTTCAGTGCAGCTCTGCATTTTCTTCTCAAGTAAATACTGTGTTTCATCATTTCTCAATACACTTTTTCTTCCATATCTTTTTCCCGCTCCTCTTTTCCTTTCTTCCTTCTTCGTGATGCTCTCGACTTTCAATTGTCTTTCTTCTGTGGCTTAATACATCCTCATGTAGCAGGCCTGCACTGTCTATTAGTTCTCTTGATTCTATATAAAAATGTAAATAAAAAAGAGCTCCTGTTCATTTCATCATTTAGTCCCTGAGTAGGTAATAGACAGACTCTCTAGCTCTTGCATCTGGGTCATTTAACCGGAGGATGGGGATTCTAAATTCGCATCTCATTACCTTTGTCTACTTTTAGAATTGTGTGCTTGGGCCCCGTGGTCATTTGGCAGGCCCTGGCTCCAAGGGACCGCTGTATTATTTGAGGGGATGCCAATTTCAGTGGCCACACAGTTCTCACATTCCTTGGTCAGATTTTCCTTATAAAATTTCCAATATGTATTTCATTATTAACTCTAGACTATTGACTTCATGTCAGAAATTCATTGTGATATTAATTGATAGATTGTGATGGATAATTTTTATAATTTATGTTCTGTGGCTCCTACTCCCATTTCAGGATAGTATTTTTCCTATGAGTTAAACCTAGAGCATATATTTTGTCACAGATTTTTAAAGAATTTTATTGTTGTGCACTAAGTTGAGATGAATTGTAGGTATTGGATGGTGCAGCTGAATTAACACGTTGAATTGCTGGTTATGAGATACTTCATTTGCTGTTGCAGACAACAGTAGGCCCATTTTGCTTCTACAATGCACAAATTCTTATTACCTATATAAAATTCTAATTCAAGTGGGATAATATGTATGCATCATTTCCATTCCTTTTGTAGGGAAAAATAACCTCCACAAATATAAGATATTTGCAACTATCTCATTAAATAATTTTGAACTTCAATACATCTTTTTTTTTTGAGAATGTTAGTGAGTTATTGCCCACAAAAAGGACATTTCAGAAACATGAAATCAGTAGTCCTTTTTACCCTGTGTACCCTAAGATACATGCAGATGTGCAGTTTGCATTTATTTCAGTACAGAGCCTTGTCTGAATGATTCTTAATAGCAGTGTCGCCATGATGACTATGGTGATGTGCAACAGTATAATAATTACGTTTGTTCTTGGGTTTTCTTCATTTTACGTGTTTTAAGGGCAGCTTCTCTAGGTCAGTGAAAAGGCTTTTAAACAGGCGAGTATTTATTTTACAAGGAAGGATTGAAGCGTACCTTTATCTAAACTTCCTCCTGAAACCTCATTAATTTATGCATTAAATTAAGGAGTTAAAAAGATATCAAACTGTTACAAATTGGATGCAATGAAGCAAGGCAGAGGAAACTGCCAAAGATGGGGCGAGGAGGGAGCCCTTTTGCCCGAAACAAGCACCCAAAGGCTTAAGGTTCAACAGTGCCAGGAAAAATAGAGGGCAGAAGTGAGACGCTGGGGCTGAAACAAAATCATCAACGTGGATAGATGGACTAGCCACCCTTCTATTCACCAATTCTACTTCCTACACAAATATCCTTGTAGCAAGATTTTTTTCACTGCCCCTCCTGACCATCCCCCTTAACATAGACTAATGAAATTACGTGGACTGCTGAGGGACAATAAGGGCAATTAAGAATGCATCTTACAACGGTAGAATAAATTCTCTTTTATTTTGATACTTAGGGACTTTAAGCCTAATGATTAGCTGCTGGCTTACCCTAAAGTAAAGTCTTCTAAACAACAAGACCCACTCAAGTACAGAGGGCTCAGCCATTTCTGTTCCTTTATTCTTAAATATAAAACAGCAACCAAGTATCACCAGACATTTAAGAAATAATTTAAGAAAAAAAAAATTAACAAAAATATGCAACATGAAAAAGAGACAGAGCCTTGGCTTCAAGATGGTGGAAGTGTAAGACGCGGAGATCACCTTCCTCTCCACAAATACATCAGAAATACATCTACATGTGGAACAGCTCCTACAGAACACCTACTGAATGCTGGCAGAAGACCTCAGAGCTCCCAAAAGGCAAGAAACTCCCCAAGTACCTGGGTAAGACAAAAGAAAAAAGAAAAAACAGAGGCAAAAGAAAAAAGAAAAAACAAAGACAAAAGAATAGGGATGGGACCTGCATCAGTGGGAGGGAGCCATGAAGGAGGAAAGGTTTCCACACACTAGGAAGCCCCTTCGTGGGCGGAGACTGCTGGGGGTGGAAGGGGGAAGTTTCGGAGCTACGGAGGAGAGCACAGCACAGGATGTGGAGGGGAAAGCGGAGAGATTCCCACACGGAGGATCGCTGCCGAGCAGCACTCACCAGCCCAAGAGACTTGTCTGCTCACCCACCGGGGCGGGCGGGGGCTGGGAGCTGAGGCTTGGGCTTCGGTTGGATCTCAGGGAGAGGACTGGGGTTGGCGGCGTGAACACAGCCTGAAGGGGCTAGTGCACCACAGCTAGCCGGGAGGGAGTCCGGGAAAAGGTCTGGAGCTGCCGAAGAGGCAAGAGACTTTTTCTTGCCTCTTTGTTTCCTGGTGCGCGAGGAGACGGGATTAAGAGCCCCACTTAAAGGGGCTCCAGAGACGGGTGCAAGCAGCGGCGATCAGCGCAGACCCCAGAGATGGGCATGGGATGCTAAGGCTGCTGCTGCCGCCACCAAGAAGCCTGTGTGCAAGCACAGGTCACTCTCCACACCTCCCCTTCCAGGAGCCTGTGTAGCCCGCCACTGCCAGGGTCCTGTGATCCAGGGACAACTTCCCCGGGAGAACACACGGCATCCCTCAGGCTGTTGTAATGTCACGCTGGCCTCTGCTGCTGCAGGCTCACCCCGCATCTGGACCTCTCCCTCCCCCCGGCCTGAGGGAGCCAGAGCCCCCGAATCAGCTGCTCCTTTAACCCCGTCCTGTCTGAGCGAAGAACAGACACCTTCAGGCGACCCACACACAGAGGTGGGTCCAAATCCAAAGCTGAACCCCGAGAGCTATGGAACATTCTCCAGGATAGATCATATCTTGGGTCACAAATCAAGCCTTGGTAAAGAAAATTGAAATCGTATCAAGTATCTTTTCCGACCACAATGCTATGAGACTAGATATCAATTACAGGGAAAAATTTGTAAGAAATAGAAACACATGGAGGCTAAACAACACACTACTTAATAACCAAGAGATCACTGAAGAAATCAAAGAGGAAATCAAAAACACCTAGAAACAAATGACAATGAAAACAAAATGACCCAAAACCTATGGGATGCAGCAAAACAGTTCTAAGAGGGAAGTTTATAGCTATACAAGCTTACCTTAAGAAACAAGAAACATCTCAAATAAACAACCTAACCTTACACCTAAAGCAATTAGAGAAAGAAGAACAAAAAAACCCCAAAGTTAGCAGAAGGAAAGAAATCATAAAGATCAGTTCAGAAATAAATGAAAAAGAAATGAAGGAAACGATAGCAAAGATCAATAAAACTAAAAGTTGGTTCTTTGAGAAGATAAACAAAATTGATAAACCATTAGCCAGACTCATCAAGAAAAAAAGGGAGAAGACTCAAATCAATAGAATTAGAAATGAAAAAGGAGAAGTAACAACTGACACTGCAGAAATAACAAAGGATCATGAGAGACTACTGCAAGCAACTCTAGCCAATAAAATGGACAACCTGGAAGAAATGGACAAATTCTTGATTGAATGATGAACCACCTTCCGAAACTGAACCAGGAAGAAATAGAAAATATGAACAGACCAATCACAAGCACTGAAAATGAAACTGTGATTAAAAATTTTCCAACAAACAAAAGCCCAGGACCAGATGGCTTCACAGACGAATTCTATCAAATATTTAGAGAAGAGCTAACACCTATCCTTCTCAAACTCTTCCAAAATATAGCAGAGGGAGGAACACTCCCAAACTCAATTCTATGAGGCCACCATCACCCTGATACCGAAACCAGACAAAGATGTCACAAAGAAAGAAAACTACTGTCCAATATCACTGATAAACATAGATGCAGAAATCCTCAACAAAATACTAGCAAACAGAATCCAACAGCCCATTAAAAGGATCATACACCATGATGAAGTGGGGTTTATCCCAGGAATGCAAGGTTTCTTCAATATACGCAAATCAATCAATGTGATACACCATATTAACACATTGAAGGAGAAAAACCATAAGATCATCTCAATAGATGCAGAGAAAGCTTTAGACAAAATTCAACACCCATTTATGATAAAAACCTTCCAGAAAGTAGGCATAGAGGGAACTTTCCTCATCATAATAAAGGCCATATATGACAAACCCACAGCCAACATCGTCCTCAATGGTGAAAAACTGAAACCATTTCCACTAAGATCAGGAACAAGACAAGGTTGCCCACTCTCACCACTATTATTCAACATAGTTTTGGAATTTTTAGCCACAGCAATCAGAGAAGAAAAAGAAATAAAAGGAATCCAAATCGGAAAAGAAGTAAAACTGTCACTGTTTGCAGATGACATGATACTATACATAGAGAATCCTAAAGATACTACCAGAAAACTCCTAGAGCTAATCAATGAATTTGGTAAAGTAGCAGGAAACAAAATTAATGCACAGAAATCTCTTGCATTCCTATACACTAATGATGAAAAATCTGAAAGTGAAATTAAGAAAACACTCCCATTTACCATTGCAACAAAAAGAATAAAATATCTAGGAATAAACCTACCTAAGGAGACAAAAGACCTGTATGTGGAAAATTATAAGACACTGATGAAAGAAATTAAAGGTGATACAAATAGATGGAGAGTATACTATGTTCTTGGATTGGAAGAATAAACATTGTGAAAATGACTCTACTACCCAAATCAATCTACATATTCAATGCAACCCCTATCAAACTACCACTGGCATTTTTCACAGAACTAGAACAAAAAATTTCACAATTTGTATGGAAACACAAAAGACCCCGAATAGCCAAAGAAATATTAAGAACGAAAAACCAAGCTGGGGGAATCAGGCTTCCTGACTTCAGACTATACCACAAAGCTACAGTAATCAAGACATTATGGTACTGGCACAAAAACAGAAATATAGATCAATGGAACAGAATAGAAAACTCAGAGATAAACCCACGCACATATGGTCATCTTATCTTTGATAAAGGAGGCAAGCATATACAGTGGAGAAAAGACAGCCTCTTGTATAAGTGGTGCTGGGAAAACTGGACAGTTACATGTAAAGTATGAAATTAGAACACTCCCTAACACCATACACAAAAGTAAACTCAAAATGGATTAGAGACCTAAATGTAAGGCCAGACACTATCAAACTCTTAGAGGCAAACATAGGCAGAACACTCTATGACATAAATCAGAGCAAGATCCTTTTTGACCCAGCTCCTAGAGAAATGGAAATAAAAACAAAAATAAACAAATGGGACCTAATGAAACTTAAAAGCTTTTGCACAGCAAAGGAAACCAGAAACGAGAGGAAAAGACAACCCTCAGAATGGGAGGAAATATTTGCAAATGAAGCAACTGACAAAGGATTAATCTCCAAAATTTACAAGCAGCTCATGCAGCTCAATATCAAAAAAACAAACAACCCAATCCAAAAATGGGCAGAAGACCTAAATTGACATTTCTCCAAAGAAGATATACAGATTGCCAACAAACACATGAAAGAATGCTCAACATCATTAATCATTAGAGAAATGCAAATCAAAGCTACAATGAGGTATCATCTCACACCGGTCAGAATGGCCATCATCAAAAAATCTACAAACAATAAATGCTGGAGAGGGTGTGGAGAAAAGGGAACACTCTTGCACTGTTGGTGGGAATGTAAATTGATACAGCCACTATGGAGAACAGTATGGAGGTTCCTTAAAAAACTAAAAATAGAACTACCATATGACCCAGCAATCCCACTACTGGGCATATACCCTCAGAAAACCATAATTCAAAAAGGGACATGTACCAAAATGTTCATTGCAGCTCTATTTACAATAGCCAGGACATGGAAGCAACCTAAGTGTCCATCAACAGATGAATGGATAAAGAAGATGTGGTACATATATATAATGGAATATTACTCAGCCATAAAAAGAAACGAAAGTGAGTTATTTGTAGTGAGGTGGATGGACCTAGAGTCTGTCATATGGAGTGAAGTAAGTCAGAAAGAAAAAAACAAATACCGTATGCTAACACATATATATGGAATCTAAGAAAAAAAAAAAAGGTCAAGAAGAATCTAGGGGCAAGACAGGAATAAAGACACAGACCTAATAGAAAATGGACTTGAGGATATGGGGAGGGGGAAGGGTAAGCTGTGACAAAGTGAGAGAGTGGCATGGACATATATACACTACCAAACATAAAATAGATAGCTAGTGGGAAGCAGCCGCATAGCACCGGGAGATCAGCTCTGTTCTTCGTGTCCACCTAGAGGGGTGGGATAGGGAGAGTTTGAGGGAGGGAGATGCAAGAAGGAGGAGATATGGGGATATATGTATATGTATAGCTGATTCACTTTGTTATAAAGCAGAAACTAACACACTATTGTAAAGCAATTATACTCCAATAAAGATGTTAAAAAAAAAAAAAAGAAAAAGAAGAGGCACCAAGATAAATGAAAACCAATGACAAAAAATGACCTTGCATGGTACAGATCGATTAAAAAAAATCATAAAAGAGACCAAAAAATGAAAAATTTTTAAGAGATTCAAGAAAATATTACATTCATAAAACAAGAAGATGATAGGGAAGAGACAAAAACTAAACGAGAAAAACTGTTGGAAATTAAAGATTTTCAATCAGTAGTTTTAAGGGACATTTGTAATTTCAAATAGAGAAAATCTCTCAACAGTGCAAAGAAAAAGAACAAAAAGATGAGAAAGATGAGTCACTGAATCTCCCTGAAGTGTGACTTCCTGCTAATTGGAGTTCTGATTGTAAGAAAACAAAAAAATAAAGTCAGAACATGTTTTAAAAATTAATAGAATAATTCTCAAATTTATGAAGGAAGATGATTTGCAACTCAAAATTCCAAAGAAAACTAAGAGAAGGAATAATTGACTATATTAATAGGAAGAGTATGGAGAAATGTGGAGTGTGGTATGTGAGATAATTTAGATAATGTCTAAAGTACTCTGGGTCTATTTGTTTGGTCAAAGTATGTTTTAACTTGATTTTTTAAAAAAATATGGTTTCTTTAGGTGTGTCTGTACTAAATCTGTACCAGATTTCCAGAGATTCCAGTCACTCTGTTGAATCCCCGTGGTCCATAAAGACATTTGAATTTAAGCTTTTTGTTGTGGAACTAATAAACAATTAAAGGTGATTCCCTCTGAGGAAAGAAACAGGTTGGGGTTCGGGGAGGGGACTCCACTGTATAAAGAAATATAAATCCTTGGAACTTCTGTTACTAAACACAGTAGCAGTCATCCCTTACAGTATGATAAAGATTATGGGACTAAGAGGAGAGAATTGGATTTTAGTCCTGGTAAAACCATTACTAAATTCTGTATCGTGTCATTTAAGTTCTTTGGATCTCTGTTTCCTCATCTTTGAAATGATGCAACTGGTAAAAAAAAAAAAAATACCTAGTATGACTCTATATTCTAGTGTTTATTTATTTTGCAAATGTAGGTCTATCATTTTCTTTGAGAATGAAATGAACTATAAATTTTCTAGGTCTTATTTTCTTATAATTAAAAAATAACTTTTATTTTTGCTGATGTAAAAATGCAAAGCCTTACCGAATGATTCTCTAGAAGATTTTATGTCCATTCCACCTCTGTTTTCCTGAACATTTTAATAGTACTAAACAATAATTTTAAACAACATTTTGTAGTGGTTTCCAGATAGAGACGGTAAATTTTATAGTCCTCTGCGTTATTAAATTATACCAGTTATTCTGATTACCTGATGTGTCTGCAGATTCACAGAGGAATTGATAGATGAAGGATGGCCATTTCAACATTGCACAGATGTGAGGATATTGCCAACTTAGATCGGCAGCTGCTCTGGAAGTTCTCACTGCTTCTTATTATTTGGACTAACACTTTAATTTTGTAGCTAATCAGAAATAGTTGCTTTAAAGATGCTAGCTATTCCTAATGAATGTGAGAACACAGATGGGTCCCATAAGAAATGTCTAACCTGCTGGTTGTTAGATTTCTCTGTGTGTGTGTGCATGCATGTGTGCTTTAGCATCTTTTAACTACGAATATCAATTCAACAAACCAAAAGAAAATTGTAATAGCTTTCTATAGATAGATAGAAATAAAGAGATTGACAGAAAGAGAGAGGGACTGAGGCAGAGACAGAGACAGACAGAGAGGGAGAGGAAGAGAGATAAGGAGGAATGAGGAAGTTTCCCAGTCTCTCCCCACCACCAACTTGGGGCTTGTATACCACAATAACGTATTGTGAAAATTGAGAACACAAATTACATATTAAATAATATGTTAAGATCAATTACGTATTAAATAATATGTTAAGATCTAGTATTTTTATGATTTGGAAGGATAGGGGATTCTGAAATGAGAAAAAAGTTAACAATGAGGCATTCTTTAAAGCTGTGGATATCTGGTTTCTGTTGACAGGTTGTGATAATAATCCCTTGGGTCACCTCCTTTTACCATTTGCTGAGTGATCTGGTTTTTGGACAGTCACTGGGGACAGTGAAGAGCGCCTCTGTCCTGTTATCTCACCTGGTTTGATGAATCAAGGGTCCATTACATTTCCTTTTAAAGGTGAAGTTCTTGGCCATTAATTAGAACCGTTAGCATATGAACCATCCCTTGATTCTAAGATAAGATAAATGCCTGGACTCAAGTTTGGAAGAGGCAGTGGAACATGGTTGTGCTAAAGCTACAAGTTTAAGACTATGGTGCCTGCATAAATGCAGCTCAGAAGTTCTGAATTATCCAATTACTTAGCAGAATGACAAAGCATAGTTAGATAGCCTCTGTGGGATTTAGTTACTTCATCTTTAAAGTGAGGGTAATAGTAATAGTGGCTAACACTAATACAACCCAGGTTTCTAACTGGTTTTGCGGGTCTCTTTTAAGTGCTTTACATAATATTAGCCCTTTTAATTCTCACAATTCTAAGAGCTAGATGTTTATTTTCATCTACCTAATAATTATAACTGTTTTAATGTGTTGAGGTGACAATGCATGTAATGTACTGATTATTGTGCTTGGCACTTAGCACATGCTTAACAAATACTAGCTGTTATTAGTGTATCTCCTCTTCCAGGGTCCTCTATGGGCATTTAGTATGGCAGGTGCCTAGTAAATCTGGCCTGCTTAACCGATTTCTGAAATAAAATTCTCAGACCTGGAAGAGTTATTGTGAAGAGTAACTGCAAAATCAGATCCCAGGAGGCAATAAATAAATAGCAGTCAAAGATAGGATTGAAGCCAAGCAAAATAGAAACACAGTAAAACTATATTAGTGAAATATTTATAAATCTTGTTTAATAGAGAGGTGAAGGTAAAAGAGGGAAGGCAAAGGAATATCATATCATGATAAATATATCATAGTATTGCACACATTGTACACAGTGCTAAACACTGAAATGCCACTTTGCAGAAAGTGCATCTAGCTTAAAAAAAGGGTGGTAAGAGTCTTCTATTTCCTTTAACTTCTAGTTAAAAAATTCTAGTGTCACTGCTGATTTTTGTTAGGTGTTCTTGGCTATGTTGTGCGGTCATCCTCCCCTTTCCCCTTAGTTTTTTGATCAGCTTTGACTGTTATTTTTTCTTGGCTGATTCTTAAAGAAATTGAAAAGTGAGTGCTTTTTTTGTGTGTGTGAGTATGAAAAATAGTAACAATTTTAAAATGTTTCCAATCCTAGCCTTAGTCCCTTGAGTGAAAAAGATGAAACATTATTATTTTTTGTTCTTTAGAGACACAGACTTCATTTTTATTATGTGATGTCTTGTTGTTTTTAGTGATTTTTATAAAAGCTTAATTGGAGAATTTCTATTTTTTTATGTAGAAGGACATAATTTGAGATAACAAATTGCAATTGATTTCTCATTTAGAAATATTTGAATTCCAGTTCTCTTTTCTTGTCATATGAGGAGAATATGTTGTTTTGAACACTGATAGTTTGTCAGTTCCTTCACAATAATTTGTACAAGTGATAATTGTACATAAATTCATAAACTGCTGTTGGGAATCTAATGATGCATCATGCTGTTTTTGATTTATTTCCGAATCATTTGCAGTCTGTTGAAATGTACCAGGACTAATTGTTTAATGTAACCTGTAACTTCCTCAACTCCAAAAACATGTTCAGTAAAATAGAATATTTATTTTTAAAAAATGATGAAGGACTAGCTTATCTTTTGTGAGAGTTTATAAGAAGTGGTTGTATGGGTTATTAAATAGTTTATGTGTTTTATCTGTGTTTAAAACTCCTTTGCATATTAAAAATAATGAAATTAGTTAAATAACCTTTTACTACTTTTCTTATTGTGATCCAAACAGTTTTCTAGAGCTGCCTAAAATAACGTTGGGTCCTTAGCTTACATTTGCCTAGTACTCCTGTTGCCTCCCATTCTGAAGTTTTGTGTTTGAATATTTTTTAAAAGTGATTAAAAAGAAAAGTTTAACTTAAACTTCAACAACCTTTCAAGAAATCTCTACATGAGAAATAATTACAATCAAGTAATAACTCCTTCTGTGTCTGGGAACCATGTATGAGGTTAACCATTTTCAAACAAGGTTACATTAAGTCACAGACAGACAATTGATTTTTTTGTAGTGTTGCATCTATCTGCCAAAATACTCCACTTGTAATTATTTTATAGTGTGATAGTCCACCGATAATTAACCTTGTAAACTCACTTTGTGAACAGTTTTCATTTTATTTAAAAGTGCTTTGGAAGTTAGTAGCTCACAAAAATATTCACCATCATTGTAAATATAAAACCAAGATATAGAAAGATTTAGCATTATCATTGGTTTTGCAGTATGTTTTTGACTAACACTAAATCAAAGATATATACTCTTTCCTGTCACAGAGCAGGGCTGATGCCCACTATGTGTGTGTGTGTGTGTGTGTGTGTGTGTGTGTGTGTGTGCCCACGCACGCACGAGCATGCGTGTTCCACAAAGGGCTTCTACTGAAAGTTGAGTTTTTCTTTTTATGGGTTTCCTGGGTATTTATTTTATGGACTATTGATTTACAATATTGTGCTTTAGGTATACAGCAAAGTGATTCAGTTATACATACATATATACACATACAAATTATTTTTCAGATTTTTATCCATTGTAGGTTATTATAAGATATTAAATATAGTTTGCTGTGCTGTACAGTAAGTCCTTGCTGTTTATCTATTTTATATATACTAGTGTGTATCTGTTAATCCCATACTCCTAATTTATCACCCCCCCCCCCCACACTTCCCCTTTGGTAACCATAAGTTTGTTTTCTGTGTCTGTGAGTCTGTTTGTTTTATAAATAAGTTCATTTGTATCATTTTTTTTAGATTCCACATATAAGTGATGTCATATAATATTTGTCTTTCTCTGTCCGACTGACTTCACTTAGTATATAATCTCTAGGTCCATCCATGTTGCAACAAATGGCAATATTTCATTCTTTTTTACGGCTGAGTAATATTCCATTGTTTATATATACCACATGGTCTTTATCCATTCCTCAGTTGATGGACACTTAGGTTGCTTCCATGTATTGACTATTATTGTAAGTAGTGCTGCTGTGAACATTGAAGTGCATGTATCTTTTCCAATTAGAGTTTTCATATTTTCCGGATATATGCTCAGGAGTGGGGTTGCTGGATCATATGGTAGTTCTATTTTTAGTTTTTTAAGGAAACTCCATACTGTTTTCCATAGTGGCTGCACCAATTTACATTCCTGCCAATAGAGTAGGAGGGTTCCCTTTTCTCCACACCCTCTCCAGCATTTATTATTCGTAGACTTTTTGATGATGGCCATTCTGACTTGTGTGAGGTGATACCTCATTGTAGTTTTGATTTGCATTTCTCTAATAATTAGTGATGTTGAGCATCTTTTCATGTGCCTGTTATCTATATGTCTTCTTTGGAGAAATGTCTATTTAGGTCTTCTGCCCATTTTTTGATTGGGTTATTTGTTTCTTTGATATTAAGCTGTGTGAGTGGTTTGTGTATTTTGGAAATTAAGCCCTTGTCAGTAGCATCATTTGCAAATATTTTCTCCCGTTCTGTAGGTTGTCTTTTCATTTTGTTTATGGTTTCCTTTGCTGTGCAAAAGCTTATAAGTTGGATTAGGTCCCATTTGTTTATTTTTGCTTTTATTTCTTTTGCCTTGGAAGACTGATCTAAGGAAATATTGCTACTATTTATGTCAGAGAATGCTTTACCTATGTTCTATTCTAGGATGTTTATGTTGTCATGTCTTATATTTAAGTCTTTAAGCCATTTTGAGTTTATTTTTGTGTATAGTGTAAGGGAGTGTTCTAACTTTATTGGTTTATATGCGGCTGTCCAGCTTTCTCCTGGGTGTTTTTGAGTGTGGCTCTCCATGATCTCTTGGGCACCACTCAAGTTACTTATTTTATGATAATTCAGATTTATTCTTGACTGTTAGTTGTTTTATTAACTTTAGGGTTTGTTTTGACCTTTTGTTGGACCAAATTAAGTTTTGGTCTAACTTTTTAAACTTCCCTATCTAAAACCTTATCTTCATTATAACTTTCTTTTTAGGTTTAATTCAATAGTTTTGAGTTTTTAACCAGTCTTCCAGGTTCACACCTTCAATTTATTAGAAAGTTCATGAATTCCTATCTTTTTGCTGATACCCATATATAGAGCTCCCTTTGCAGGGCCAGGTGTGTTTATTGAAATGGCCTGATGCCAACAGCATTTCACCACCACCAACTCGTCATATACCCTTTCACTTTCTCACTCCTCTTCACAATAACACACCCTAAAAACCCCCCCATTTAGTCATTTTTTAGCTGATGTTATTTTCTGTCCATCTATTTTTTTATCATACATGTATTTAGCACTTGCCTAGGAAAAAAAGTTATGTGATTTTAATAAAGTTGTATGCATCTGTATTTTATTATAAATCTCTAAATACCCATGCACTTTTAATTGGCCAGAGGGCTACATCTCACAATAACTTGATATATAAAATTGTGGGCTAATAAAATGTTGCCACATTTTAATACGGAAGTGCACTTCACTGCTGCATGAAATGATTCCTGCTTAAGCAGTCAGTATACATAATCAGTTAATAAATCTGGCTAGTGGTTTTGGGGTCTACTTGGTCTAAGACACTATGTAAATGCAAGATCAGGAGCTTCCAAAATTTCGTTAAGAGGCACATACTTACAGATGGGTTTTCAGCAAGGGGTTCATGTGCACTGCATGCAATTACTGAGTGCTTTTGCAATTCTAAAGCCCTGGGGGTCCACATGGCAAAATCCTTTTTTCTTTGGGTCTGCCCTTCTTTCTTTCTGTCAAGTCTCTGCCTTACTGAAGTCTCATACTATTAAAAAGATGACTTTCTCTTTCCTGCTTCTAGGGGTTATGTCCTCATTCGAAATGAACAACATTTGCAAAATAGAGCTACATATTTTCATAAGGCCAAGCCATTCTGTCAAGAAAGGGTCTCTTATACCATAAAAAATATAAATGTCAAATCCTTCCATGTGAACAGTATTACAAATTTATTAATAAGGGGCATTAATTAGAGACATTGTTATCGTGTAGAATGTTTACTTTTTCTTCTCTGTGTTTTTCAGCAAAGGCATTCAGACTGTGTTATTCGTGGCTGTATTCTATAGGAAAATGTGTGCCTTTACCACTGTGCGGGGGCTTCAAGGTCAGTGAGCTTCTTCAGTAGCTAAAATTCTCATCTGATGATATGCTTGGCTGATTGCCATCAAGCAAGTCATTCAGAGTACTTAAGAATTCTGATTTCACACACCGTGTGTCAGTCTCAGGGGTAAAATTCACACTGCACCCCAACTTCAAACTTTTTCACGTGTTAACTTTCTCAATCCAGGTTCACACCTTCAGGTCATTAGGAATTTCATGAATTCCCGCCTCCTTGCTGACACCCATATATAGAGCTCCCTAGGCAGGGCCAAGTGGCCCAATATCAACATCAACAACAACAGAAAGGAAGGAAGGGAAGAAAAGGAGCTTGTATCCCTAGAATGATTCCGTGCTGCGCTTGACCTGTTCTCCCTCCCTTTAAGCAGCTGCAGTCCTGTGGCTTGTGCCTCAGACCCCTTCACTGACCTTGGCTTACAGTGCCGTTAAATCTGAGTAAGGCAAAGCTTTCCTTTTTCCTTCCAGCAAGTCTCGGGAGTGAGATCGTGTCACTGGCATTTATCCTCTGACCCTCAGCTCTGTTTCTCCTTGAAAGGGCACTAATCAAGTTGTCCCACTATGGATGCTCATGAAGCATTTAACATTAAGTACATACATTTTTCTTTCTGCAGTATAATGAATCCTTCCTTTCATCGTCCTAAATTGTAGATGTATATCTACATCCGTCTTTAATAGATTATGAAATGCGAGAAGGCCGTCAAACGTAGTTCTTTTTGTGCTGTACCTAGCAAAGTGTCCTACACAGTTAAGTCCTTCCTACATGCATTAATTAGATTGCACATGTACAGAGAGGTCCCCTAGGCCTTCCAAAGCTGTAGACGCTACTTTGGAAAATGATGCAGGCCCAGAAGGATTTAGGTCAGTCAAATTTTTATCTGGCTTTCCCAGAAGGATAGTTGAAAATGCCTTTCTACTGTGCTGTATTAATCTCTTCCTTGTGATGTTTTTCCCTCTCACATTCCATTGTCAGCTCGTCAAAGATTGTGCACTTTCTGTACTTTTTGTCAAACTCATTGGGTATTTGACATAGCAATGGCTTTGTGATTTTCACCAGAGTGGCCCAAGAGTTCTGCCACCTCTGTCATTTTAAAGAATTTGTCTGCAACTTGTTTCCTTTGCAAGGGATGTAAGTCGCAGAGTTTAAGATTGAAAGGGATCTTGAGGGTGAGCCTGTCACCCCACCTTCCCTCAGTCAAAGTGGTGCCTAATCTAAACCCAAGACTGACATCTTTCTTTAAAATAAAGTTACTCCACATCGTGTAGTCCATTACCTACTCCACACTGCCAATAGGGGGATCTCACTACATATAATTCTGGGCATGTAACTCCTGGGTGTAAAAACCTATGAAAGTTCTACAGGTTAAATTTCAAATTCTTTAGTATTGATATATCATTCAAAACCCTTCATAGAGATTTATCCCAATGAGCTTTGCAGCCTCACTTCTCATTTGTTACCCTCTCCTAATCTATTTCAAGGATTCACTGAATTATCTCTTTGTTACCTGGACATGGCATAGATATCCATGACTGTTTCTTTGCTCACACTGCTTTGTAGCCTTGAATTACCTATCTTGTCCTTTCAAGGATCAGCTTAAATGCTAACTCTTTTTACAGGATTTCCCCAATCTCCAGGGCAGAATTTTTTCTATTCCTTTTTCCAGTTCCCACAGTACTTTGTTCTTATTGCTGTTGCTAACTTATACCATGTTATCATGGTTTTGTCTTCCTCTGTCTCCGATTTTAAATTATAATCTTTTTCACAGTGGAGGCACCACATTCCTCATTGTTCCCCCGAGGCCTACTAAAGTCCATAATATAGCTAGTTATTCAATAAATGTCTTGAAAACATTGATTCAGTAGGATAAAGGGCTGTGAATTTAATGATGCTCTATTGAATGAATCTTTGTGACACTCCTCATATCTGTTTCTAGAATATGATGGGAATATAAAAATATTAGCATAATCTATTCCAAAGATAATCACCACAAATTTATCAAAATAGTGGGTTCAAGAGGGTATTTAAAAAACATTTAATTCCAGCAACAAGCCACAACTTGAAGTCCCTTTCAGCATTTCTGGAGAGTGGACCTTCAACTTCTTGAACTCTTCATTTGGCCCTTTCTTAGGGAAGCCCATTCTATTTTGTCATTCTTTATAGTAAGAGGGCTTTTCCTTATGCAGAGCTTAAATTCTATTCCTTGTGACTTTTCTCGTTGGTCTTATTGGTCTTAGTTCTGCTTTTTGGGAGCACAGAAAACAAATTTAAGCCGTTTTCCACATTATCAGTTCAGCCTTCAGGTTTCTGCTATATATTCTGTTTTACAGGCTGAATGGCCCCTAATTCCACTGTGTGTGTGTGTTTGTATGTGCACATAAATACACACACACACACACACATATATATATCCATGTTTTATACATATATATATGTATATAAAACTTCTGTGTTAGTGCACGATCAGCCAGAAAGCAATCGGAAATCATTTTAACTGGATGTAAGATAACTTGCATAGATAGAGGTAGAGACAGAGACAGAAAAATAGGTTACCATATAAACAATTCACATTCTGGTCAGTATATGTTCATATATATAATTTTAGATTTTACATAAATAAAGGATGACAAATATTGCGTTATACTTCTAGATTTTAAATTCTAGAATGATCACATTTTCTGGTTATTTTATTGCTATGCAAGAAATTATCCATACATTTAGTGGCTTAAAAATAGCAATTTATTCTAATCTCTCATCGTTCTGTGGGTTGACGGAGCTCAGCTGGGAGATCCTCATTTGGGGTCTCTCATGTAGTTGCCATCAGGTGGTGGCTGGGACCGGAGTCATCTAAAGGCCGGATGAACTGGACGCCAGTATGGTTTCTTTACTCACATGTCTGATGCCTTGCGCTCCTCAAAATGGCCACTCTCTCCAGCAGAGTGACCTGAACTTCTTCCATGACAGCTGAGGTCTCCAAGAGGCAGAAGACAGAAGATGCGAGTTAAGGGTTACTCCTGGTCTGGTACAGTGTTGCTTCTATCATATCCTCTTGGTCAAAGGAGACCTAGTGTCTGCTCAGATTCCAGGAGGTAAAGAAATAGCCTCATCTTGTGATGGGCGAGTGTCAAGCTCACATTGCAGAAGACCATGCAGGATGGGACATGTTGTGGTCGTCTTTGGAAGATACAACCTGCCACACTCTATATTTGGATGGTGTAGTGGAGTTAAGGATGCACTTTCAATCAGTTTTAACTTATTCTCAGAAGAAGTGAATACAAATGTGTACATTTAAACAGTGGTGTAAAACATGAAGAAAGCACCAAAATTGACCATAAAACATAATAGAAAACTAACTCACATCCGCTACCTAAAGTTCATCACATATTTACACTGCATTTCTAATTGGATCTCATGACTTGAAAAGTCCGAGTTCTAAATTTAGGTTCAAAAGAAACTTCACTTAAAAAAAAGCTAATATCTAAATAATCTTTAGTTTCTGGAAATTCATTTTTAGTGTGTAATATAATCTCTCCTGCTACTGTTAAAGCAATTTCATTACTTGGAGTCTAACTTTAAAAATAATCCTTCATACAATTAAATATAACTAAACTACTAGGTATTTCCTTTTATGAAATATAAATTTTTCTATTTGAGCCATTTTTAATGTATTGTAATTTCCTAAATGTTAATTCTTTCCATTCCTCACCTCTGAATTCCTTTGAATTTTTTTTCATTTTAAGTATTATTTGACATATGAACCCTAAGATTTGCTAATATATTCTGGTCAAATAATCATTAAATCCTTGACAGAGAAACATTTTCTTTATTCTTACCTGCAAATTCTCAAGTAGTTGTATGTTTCACTTAGAAATTGTGTCCAGTGTTTGCCCAGAGTGGCCTGAAGAAATTAGTGCTTTATTTTTCCCTCACAAAATATGAAGTCTTGATGTCAGCAGTCTAAGCCTGAGAAGACTGGCTCTTTAATGTCACCAGGGATCTTGGATTCTTGTAGACATTTTAAGATCTCAAAATAGCTGCCAGAGTTCCAATCATATCTACATGTTGGGCAGGCAAAGGCCAAAGAGCATAAAGTACATATAGCATCTAAGGCCGGAGAGAATAAATATTGAGGAGGCAACTGGTAGGTCCAGCCATATCACATCAAAAAAATGACATTTTATTAACTTTTTGAGAATTTAATCTTACTGCTTATTTATGCCCCAATTTTGTCTATACTAGTCTCCAGCTCTTTTAATGCTGAAGTTCTGCCTGATTTATAGCTCTGTATTTGGTTCTTACATATGCAGTGTGTTGCTTTTGTTCCCTCTGAGTTTTCAAGCTAGTATTCTTTCTTTTTGAATTATAAGATTATATATATATATATATATATATATATATTTGCAGAAGGTTTGCAAAATTAAGTAAAATATTAAAAAGTAAGTTCATATTACTTATATTTTTACATTATTCAGAGATCATAACTATTAACATTTTGCTGTATAGTCCTCCAGTCTTTCTGAATTTTATACATATATTTGTGTATATGTAAATACATGTGTGCATACATATTTATAATTATTTACACAATTGCTACTTTATTCATCATGTTATTTTAGAAAGTATTTATATTGTTTTAAAAATATATTGATATATTGAAGATTTCTGCATATAGATAAATACTGTTTGAGACATGAGTTCTGTGACTGCCTGGCATTCTATCATCTACACAAACCACACCTTACTTAGTTGATCTCTAATTGTTAGACACTCTAGTTGCTTTTAAGGATTTACAGTTATAAATATTATAAATGACACTGATGAAGTTCTCTGAACATAAATCTGCCTGAATCTCTAATCTGTTCTTGGAAAAACTTCATGAAAGTGAAGTGAGTCAAAAGATAGAGATATGTAAAGGAAGAGGTGAAATTTTTACAGTGAGTAGAAAGTAATGAGGGAAGGATATAAAATAAATCATGCTTTACTGTGTGTTTGCTGAGAGTGAGGTTAAGTGAGTTAAGCAAACATCTTTCACCTTTCATCTCTGAGGACGAAGGATCCAACATCTTCTCATACCTCTGCCGGTGAAGCAGGGGATGAAGGTGAAGGCATTCAGTGTTCTTTATAAGAGAGGCTAGTGAATGTTTGTAACAATCACTTTGCCAGTTCCTTGAACATTCAGTGGAAAAAAAGTGAAATAAAGTAAAGGGAACAAAGAATTGACTGAGAACCCACTTGAGTTAGGAAACAGGTCTTGACTTCTCAACTGGATGAATAGAGAAGAGGGACGGATGAAACAGTCTTCAGTTAGGGAATGCCACAATGTAGACACTGTCTGCAAGGTAAGCACACTGTCAAAAATCAAGGGGTGAGGGTGTTCAGGATCTTGGTCAAGGCATTGCCTACTGTTTGAACCATGGAGTAGACCCGATATGGAATTATGCAGTGACTTAAATTGGCTAATGGACTTCAGGAGAATTACATTTTTAAATGCAATGTTGAGGAGATCCTGATTCGGCATGCTGTTCATGATAGAAGTTATCATAGGATTATTACCAAGCCGTATTTACAACAGAAAGTGTACAAGGAGTTGACTTAGGGTTCTTGAATGCCAAATGAAAATGGGGAGGGAGAGAGAGAGAACACAGTGATGACTTTAGAAGTTATAGATTAATCAGCTTGCTTTGATACTTGCTTTTATTCTAGGAAAATAGAATAAATCAAAAAGACATTTGATTTTTCATACACCTCAAAGGGCAGAACAAATGGGGGTAACAACCAACATGGCTTTAAAAGAAGTAAATCACTGCAAGTTCATCTAATTTTATTATCTGACACAATGACAGGACTTAAATATGAGGGGAAGCAAAAGAGTTCATATGTCTTCATTTCAGTAAGGTTTAGTTTTTATCTCATATGACCTTCTCATCAACTAGTAAAGAAAATGTAGTCTTGGGTAAAGGGAGGGATGGTTTGTTATGTGTTATTGAATCAGTGACCTGCCAGGGCAGACCAACTGAGACTCCAGAAGGGTTGATTGGGTGCTTATACTGAATAATATTTGTATTAATCTCCAGAACTTAATAATACAAAATATGGATTCTACAGACTAGGAAAGTTGCTAAATCTGTGTGAATTTGCAAGAATACAAAGTAAATACAGGAAAAAAGAAAGGTGGCTAAAGTAACTTGAAGACTGATGAAAACTATCAATTAAGGTGGCACTTAAAATGCTAATAGCTAACATAATAAAATGTAAATGGTAGTATGTAGACATACTGACGCATTGTTGCTATAAATTAGAAATGAGACTTGGTAGAGGGGCTTGGATTATTCAGGGGTCTCTAGTGTTTTCTGTCTTTGCTTGCATCACGCGTCATGTAGTAATCAATCCTCTTGTATGTTCTCAGTTACAAGACTGTAACATATCTTCATCTTCCTTAGGTCCTGTAAAATCTCAACTGTTGCTTCCTAAGAAAATAGGAAGTGTTAATTCCTCCAAAAATAAATAACTATTTTACTTAAAACTGCTCTGTTTCCATGCTTTTCCATACGAACAATTTTTTATTTCAAGGTCAAATTTTTGGCTAACCTCTTTGTAGACATTTTAAAAGGTAAACTCAACACTTGTAACACCAAGAATGCATAAAACTCAATTCAAGACATGACAATATGAAGAACTAGGGCCAAATCAGGACACAAACACGCAAAAAATACTGTGTCACAACTGCAAATGGCTGCAGTGACTGTAAAATATAAACTGATTGTGGGGTTGTTCAAATAAGAAAATATGAAAATTTTGTGCATCTGTGTTAATAAAATATAGTTGAGCAAATTTTAACAGCCTCATGCTATTTGATCTAGCAATTTCCCTTCTGGGTATTTTATCCTGAGGGAACAATCATGCTATGGCAGAAGATACATTCAGAAGGACCTTTGCAGTGTTTTTTATTTTTTGGTAACTGATACTTGATAACAAGTTATAGATAAAAAATAAATCAATGATGGCATCTATGGGATACCAATCAGTGAAATAATTTTGCATTGTAATGATAAACAAACATAATGTTGTCACGGAATGAAATTCACAATAGAGTAAAAAAAAAAGAATCTATGAGTTTTTATTGTATAATTTAAATAATGGTTTGGAAATAAAGATAGTAAATATATTGTTTGAAATGAAATATATTGTTTTAGGAATTAAGGGCGATTTTTATTTTTTTATGTTTCTTTTTTTCCTGAATTTGAAAAAAACAGAAGTTGGTAATTTTGATTTAGAAAAACAGTCATATAAGGAAGAAACACTTACACTGATGACCTTCAAGGACTGTTTGATAATCTTTTTTTTTTTCTTTAATTGCTGAACACTTTTATTTGTGCACATCACTTTATTATTTAACTTTACGTTACTGAATTCACTGACTGTAATATTGTTTGTATGGTTTATTTAAAAACCCAAAGCTAAATTCCATATTTACTTTCATTCTCCTTTATTTTATGAATTTAATATGCATATATAAATATGTTATTAAAAAGATATCTGATTTAAATATATGCATATTTAATATATAAATTATATATAATATATAAAATGCAGGAGAATGTGTATATATATCTGGATTTTTGTTATTTTAGTTGTCCAAAAACATTGAGCAATGATTCTGATTTGTTTTTTAACTTCTTAATTTTTTTCTTAATTTAAAAACACTTCATTGATTATCTCTTTGGCTATTTTTCTGTGATCCCAAAATATCTCAGTGAAAGTAAGACATTTATTTATTTCTACCTATTTCCTCTAATTTAAAATTTTGATATAGCTTCAAACATACAGAAAATTGTAATTATTATACTTAAGAACCCTGAATACTCTCTGTCCAGATTCGTTAGTTATTTACATTTTACCCCTTGTGCTTTATTATTTCTGCTTGCTCTTTCTCTCTCCATATATGCTCATATATATATATATATATAGATAGATATAGATATGCGTTGTATAATTACATAATTATATATACATATACGTATGTATATATGTACATACATATAATGTTTCCCTGAATCCTTTGAGAATAAGTTACATGCAACATGCTTCTTTACTTGAAGTACTTTAGTGTGTATTTCCTAAGAATAAGGACATTTTCCTATATAACCACAGTACAGTTGTAAAAATTAAGAATATCATTTTTAACAAAATACTATTATATAACTCACGGTGCATCTAGGATCACACGTGCATTTGGTTGTCATGTCTTTTTAAAATTTCCTTCAATCTGGAACATTTCTTCAGTTTTTAATGACTTTGAAGAGTTCAGGCCACATATTTTTAGACTTTCATCAATTTGGGTTTTCCTGATATTTCCTAATTATTGATTCAGTTTACACATTTTTGGCAGACATACCACAGAAGTGATGTTGTGTCCTTCTCAAGTGCATCATACTTGGAGACTTGTCACGTGTGTTTGTGCCGTTTTGATGATGTTGTCTTCGATCATTTAGTTAAGGTGATCTCTGCCAAGTTTCTCCATTGTTTTCTCCATTGTAATTAGTAAGTGATTTGGGGAAGATACTTTAAGACTATGGAAATATCCTGTTTGTCAACACACTTTCACCCATGAGTGCTGATCCGCAGGTGTTTTCTTGACTAAATCAGTTAACTATAATGTGTGCTTAGTGGTGATTTTCTAACTCCAAGGTATATTCTACAGAAGGGAAGAGTTTTCCAATTCTTCCTTATATACTTTCTTTTATTTATATTTTATATTCTGTAATGAAGTTTAATTCTTCATAATTATTTATTCTGATTTTCCAATTGTCCCAGATTTGACTTGTGAGAATTTCTTGAAGCTGGGGCCTAAGTCCTTTTGACTTAGCCCCATCATTTTAAAATGCCTTATTCCTCCCCAAGAAAAAAAATGTTGTCACCTTGAATTCCATATACTTTTTTTTTTTTTTAATTAATTTATTTTTGGCTGTGTTGGGTCTTCGTTTCTGTGCGAGGGCTTTCTCTAGTTGTGGCAAGTGGGGGCCACTCTTCATCGTGGTGCGCGGGCCTCTTCACTATCGCGGCCTCTCTTGTTGTGGAGCACAGGCTCCAGACGTGCAGGCCCAGTAGTTGTGGCTCACGGGCCTAGTTGCTCCGCGGCATGTGGGATCTTCCCAGACCAGGGCTCGAACCCGTGTCCCCTGCATTGGCAGGCAGATTCTCAACCACTGCGCCACCAGGGAAGCCCCGCCGTATACTTTTAAGTCTTCTCCCTGTGTTCACGTTATAATATGTCAGGATGATTTTTCAACATTTTCACAGTTTCAGTGGACTTTCTGAGAGTGAATTTTGTGTCACTCTTAGGACCTTTGTTTTCTTCTTCTCTCTCCCTCAGTTTCTAGACCCTTTAGATAGATCACTGTAATACATATAGTGGGAGCTTGAAAGGTAGCTCTGTTAGAAATTGGTGTTTAATTTTCTGTTTACAGGTAATCTGACATTTTTATTATCCTCCAACTTCCAGTTATGCTGAAGGCCTAGGATTTGTGTGTTTTTATTTGTTTTTGTTGGCCGTATATTTTACAGCGTGTGTGAAGAATTTCAGATTTAGGTGGCTACTGTTACCACAATTATCCCAAATTACAGGTCCATATTTTTTAAGCATTCTACAAAACATATTGATATTTTAAGTTATTTGCAATATGCCATGATATAACCAGAATGTGTGGGCTGCATTGCTTTACCTTTAGTGGTCACTGTTCTCTTAATCTAGTTTATTTAATTAAATTAAAGGTTTTTTCTTTATCATTATAATTATTTTGTCGAATAGTACACCTATCAACCCAGGAGGTATCTCTCTGAAAGATGTGTCCATTGTAAATGAAAAATCATGATTTGAGATGATTAATGCTTATGACTATGTACCAGTCAACTGTGTTTTAAAATTTCTCCTTTAGCTTTAAAAATTATCAAATATATATTTAAATACCTGGAAATTCAAGCCCATGAAATTTTAAGTTGTATGTGTAGGTTAAAATAAGGTAATCAATAACCCCTGATTAGGAGAGTATAGTGAAATGTAGTTAGAAGCAGTCACTTCAACTCATGAAATATGCTCTTGGAGGATAATTAATATTATTCTTCCTGTTTCACAGCAAAGAGGTCTGATTGTAGTTGGTAGGTAAAGGGGTTTTTTGGATCAGGAGCAAAACTCTCTGGTGCTTGACAACTGCAGAGTAGAAGACAATTTGCAAAAGTAGGAATTAGATGAGTGCAGGAGGCATGTCCCATGTGAGACTGGCAACCATTTCTCTGCTCTCTGGAAGCTGTGAACCCAGCCTTAAGATATCTTTGCTCTTTCAAAAAAAAAAAAAAAAAAAGAAATTAGAACTCTTATGAGAAATCTCTTGCTTTTGAATATTTTTTAACATGCCCCAGTTTGCAACTTCTGCCCTGCAGGAGGTGTAGGGGCTAGTAGGTGTTGTAGTGGAAGAAACTGGGGTCGGAAAAGCTGGCTCTGAGTCCAGGATCACCCCTATTAGCTGTGTCAGATTGGGCAAGTCATGGAATTAGTGTTAACTTCAGTTCTGTTGCCTAAGAGGATGACTGTGCTAAAGCATGAAGAAATACACAGGCCTGCTAATTGTTATAACTTTATAATTCTATTGAAATTATGTGTGGACATGAGTTTGTACCTTCTATTAAGCTCTGAGTTTTAAACTTAGAAAAATGAAATTTATAAGAATACATGGTTTCTTAAAAACTTTTTGACTTACTTTTGACCTTTAACTATAAATTCGCTAACTATCTCTAGTTTCCTCCTTTTGAGAAGCTCTCTGTTGAGGATTAGTAAAATCATTCATTCCTGTAGCAGGTAGAGGCCAGTGCCATCCTGTTGTCTTTCACACACTAAAGGAAGATAAATTCATTAGACGTTCG
Organism: Balaenoptera physalus; assembly: GCF_965194825.1. NCBI lineage: Eukaryota > Metazoa > Chordata > Mammalia > Artiodactyla > Balaenopteridae > Balaenoptera > Balaenoptera physalus. The sequence continues at coordinate 49,249,133 of NC_138885.1, forward strand.
ACTCAGAATGCCTGTTCTGCTGTTGAACTGTTGATTTGGTAAGCTAGTATTTCTGCTTAGTCCTATAAACAACTAAATATCTGGGCGGAAATTCTGCTGGTTGCTGAAAACTAACGTCTCTCTAAAGATGCTTGCTACTTTGTATTGTCCATGGTGTGTTTAATCTGTCTGAAACAACATGTTGTACTTTGAAGGGTTACTTTAATTATCATTACGTTGTGTTTTGTTTTGTTTCATTTGAACAGTTCTTTTATAAAACAGTATACCCAGAAGCATAAAATTCACTTAAGCTGAAATATTTTGCACTTTGAAATTACTGTGCTTTCCCTAACACCTCTCCCCTAAAACGAACACATTAATTAATGAAATCTGATTAAATAACTTTCTCCTTATAATTGGCCTTCTGAAAAAAAAAGAAATGAATGTTTGTCTATTTTTGTGAGGTGTGCAAGTGGCATGCCTGCATTTTTCTCAGTACATTGTTTTCAATTAGAATTGAAACACAGTTACAAAGTGAATTGGTGTAATTCTCTGCATAAATCAAGCAAAATTCTCCTCCGACTCTGATCTTCATATATTAGACAAAAGTACATTTGCAAAACTTGAATTATGTAATAACTACCTAAAATCTCCAACTAAATTTACCTATAAATATCTTATTTTTGAATTGCTTTTATGTTATTCTGGCTTGTTCTGGGGGCCTGTGTTTTTTGCCCCCAGAACATTGGAAGCCAATGTGCAGATTCATCTTAAGAGTGTCCTCCTTGACTGATGTATAGAATGTTTGCATATTGTTGGGAACATTTCTGTTCATCAGCCCATTATAATATACTAGATGTATAATCTATATTTTGCAAAAGCTCATTTCGGTATGTTAAAATATGTGGTGTCTAAGTGAGTGTTGTTCTGGATTAGTTTTTCTGTGACCTTGGCAAATTGCTTACTCTTTTGCATTTCTTTCTTTTCACAGATGCATTTTGTAGGAGTATTTTGAGGATGAATGTTTGCAAATCATTTTGAAATTGCCAAGTGCCACATACAGTAAGTAATATGTATTTTTATTTTTCCACTCAATTGCAGTCATGCAGAATAAATTTGGCAGACAGTCAGGAAGAATACATTTCTATTTACAGTTCTTGATATTTGTGAATACTGAGGAAAAATGTATATAAAAGATAAAGATTTGAGCTATTTGCTAGTCTGAATTAAGTTGTATAATTTCAAGATTTCTAATGACTGATTTTATATTTGTTCTATGTACATAACTGGTACATAATATTTATCACTTTTTATTTAAGTGAGTTTTTTTCCTTTTAATCATAAGTTGACAAGCACGAAGAAAAATTAGTGTTATTAGCCAGTGTTGCTATGGAGATTTTAAATAGGAGTACAGAATTAAATATTTGGATTTGCTGAGGATTAAGATTTGCTGTGTATCAGGCATTTATATATTTTGTCCTAATTCTCCCCAAAATATTTTAAGATTACTATTTTTATTCCCATTTTATAAATGAGAAAACTGAGATCCAAGAAGTTTTAATAACTTGTTCAATATCTATTCAAAGTGAAGACCTGGGCTTTGATCAAAACACACAGCTTTTCAAAAAATATTACCTTCACCAACAACTTAGAAAAAGTTAAATTAATTTTATTTAAGAGCCTGAATATTTAAATATTTATTTAATATTTAATAAGAATACAAACATTTTCTAATTATTTCTTTGGATTTTTGTTTTGCTTAAGCAGTATCATGGAAATGTTGCAAATTTTTTTTCTGTATCGTCTGTCATGTCATTACTTCCATTTCAAATGATGCTTTCAATTCCTGACTTGGATGGCTTTGAACTAGTAGGAAATAAGTGAAAATGTTGATTCTGAAAGAAAGTTAATGAATCACCTAAATTATTCTTTGATGAAAAGTGTTTAGAATTAGAGTTCTGAAATTCTCTAAAAGTCATCTTTCATTTATTAAAAAAAGCAAGTGCTCTTATATTATTATTTTAAAGTTGGAAGGAACCATAGAATCATAGAGTCCTAGCCTCTGCATGCTCAAATTCCTTGTTTGATGAATTGGGATAATCTGGAGGACAGTTCTAAATTAAAATTTCCAAAAAATGTAGAGGCAATGATGTCAGTATTGATGTTTGTACATTGTCTCCCAGTATAACTACTTCAAAAAAAAAAAAAAAACAACAGGTGGCATAGTGTAGTGTTTTAAGAATTTTGACTCTGGATTCAGACTTCCTGGGTTTAAATTCTGGATTTATCGCTTTTTAGCTGTGTGACTTTGAATAAATTACTTTAAAATGTCTCTTTAAAATGAATATAAGATTAGGAACTACTGAATTTGTGGTGAGTTAATACATGTAAACTATAGCACAATTCCATCTACATGGTTAATGCTCGATAAATGTTCATGGTTATTAAATTGGAATTGAGTCATTTGGATATTTCAATTCAAGTATGTTTGTTTTTTTTTTTTTTTTTTTTTTTTAACATCTTTATTGAAGTATAATTGCCTTACAATGGTGTGTTAGCTTCTGCTTTATAACAAAGTGAATCAGTTATACATATACAATATGTTCCCATTTCTCTTCCCTCTTTCATCTCCCTCCCTCCCACCCTCCCCATCCCATCCCTCTAGGTGGTCACAAAGCACCGAGCTGATTTCCCTGTGCTATGCGGCTCCTTCCCACTAGTTATCTATTTTACATTTGGTAGTGTATATATGTCCATGACACTCTCTTACCCTGTCACATCTCACCCCACCCCCTCCCCATATCCTCAAGTCCATTCTCTAGTAGGTCTGTGTCTTTATTCCCGTCTTGCCACTAGGTTCTTCATGGCCTTTTTTTTTTTTTTTTTTTTTTTTTTTCCCCTTAGATTCCGTATATATGTGTTAGCATACTGTATTTGTTTTTCTCTTTCTGACTTACTTCACTCTGTATGACAGACTCTAACTCCATCCACCTCATTACAAATACCTCCATTTCATTTCTTTTTATGGCTGAGTAATATTCCATTGTATATATGTGCCACATCTTCTTTATCCATTCATCTGTCGATGGACATTTAGGTTGCTTCCATGTCCTGGCTATTGTAAATAGAGCTGCAATGAACATTTTGGTACATGACTCTTTTTGACCTATGGTTTTCTCAGGGTATATGCCCAGTAGTGGGATTGCTGGGTCGTATGGTAGTTCTATTTGTAGTTTTTTAAGGAACCTCCATACTGTTCTCCATAGTGGCTGTATCAATTTACATTCCCACCAACAGTGCAAGAGTGTTCCCTTTCCTCCACACCCTCTCCAGCATTTATTGTTTCTAGATTTTTTGATGATGGCCATTCTGACCGGTGTGAGATGATATCTCATTGTAGTTTTGATTTGCATTTCTCTAATGATTAATGATGTTGAGCATTCTTTCATGTGTCTGTAGGCCATCTGTATATCTTCTTTGGAGAAATGTCTATTTAGGTCTTCGGCCCATTTTTGGATTGGGTTGTTCGTTTTTTTGTTATTGAGCTGCATGAGCTGCTTGTAAATCTTGGAGATTAATCCTTTGTCAGTTGCTTCATTTGCAAATATTTTCTCCCATTCTGATGGTTGTCTTTTGGTCTTGTTTATGGTTTCCTTTGCTGTGCAAAAGCTTTTAAGTTTCATTAGGTCCCATTTGTTTATTTGTGTTCTTATTTCCATTTCTCTGGGAGCTGGGTCAAAAAGAATCTTGCTGTGATGTATGTCATAGAGTGTTCTGCCTATGTTTTCCTCTAAGAGTTTGATAGTGTCTGCCCTTACACTTAGGTCTTTAATCCATTTTGAGTTTATTTTTGTGCATGGTGTCAGGGAGTGTTCTATTTTCATACTTTTACATGTACCTGTCCAATTTTCCCAGCACCACTTATTGAAGAGGCTGTCTTTTCTCCACTGTATATGCTTGCCTCCTTTATCAAAAATAAGGTGCCCATATGTGTGTGGGTTTATCTCTGGGCTTTCTATCCTGTTCCATTGATCTATATTTCTGTTTTTGTGCCAGTACCAAACTGTCTTGATTACTGAAGCTTTGTAATATAGTCTGAAGTCAGGGAGCCTGATTCCCCCAGCTCCATTTTTCGTTCTCAAGATTGCTTTGGCTATTCGGGGTCTTTTGTGTTTCCATACAAATTGTGAAATTTTTTGTTCTAGTTCTGTGAAAAATGCCAGTGGTAGTTTTCAAGTATGTTTGCTAATAAGCATCATAACTTCATGATCACGTCATATAAAATATACAACAAAGGTACTCAGTGAATACTGTTGATTGACATGCTCAAAAAGAAACTAAACTTCAGCTTTCTTCATACACAAATCAAGATGCTCTTAGTGGATACTTTTCCTCCTTTGAACTCTTAGTGAAGAAACAAGCTATTTAGTCAAACAATATGTATATCCTATTATGTGGTGATTGCAAATCTAGACTGAAAGTGTGTTTTTGTGCTTTTTGGAGAAAAGAGGGGGAAGTTGTGTGCTTATGGAATCTGAAAAGCTTGTTTTGAAGGAAGCCAGGCAAACTTATAGATACAGAATAAAGAGAATTGTTAAAATGATTGTCAAATAATTTGGAGGAACAACCTCATCCAATGTTTTGTTAAACGATTCATGGAAATTGAAGGGATGTGGGCAAGAAAAAATATATATTAAGTATCGACTCTATCCCATGCACTTTGCATTCAACATCTAAGTTAATGTAAGCAATAATATCATGAGGTAGATATGATGTTATCTCAATTTTCATGTGAGGAAAATGCACCACAGAAAGTTTAAATCTGTCATTCATGGGAATGAAGCTTGAGATTTATCTAACTTTTTATTGAAGCATAATTGACATAAACATTGTGTTAGTTTCAGGTGTACAACATGATTCAATATTTGTATATATTGCAAAATGATCAGCACACAAAGTCTAGTTAACATCTATAACCACATATCCTTATATATTTTTCTTCTTGTGATAAGGACTTTGAACATCTACTCTCTTAGCAACTATCAAATATGCAATACAATATTATTAATTATAGTCACCATGCTGTACATCACATCCCCATGACTTTTTATTTTATAACTGGAAGTTTGAACTTTTGACCCCCATCACTCATTTCACCCACCCTTCACCCTCTCCTTTGGCAACCACCAATCTGTTCTCTGCATTTGTGAGCTTGGGGTTTTTGTTTGTTTTTAAATTCCACATGTAAATGAGATCATATGGTATTTAGCTTTCTCTGTCTAACTTATTTCACTTAGCATAATGCCCTCAAGGTCTGTTCATGTTGTTGCAAATGGCAAGCTTTCATTCTTTTTCATGGCTGAATAGTATTCCATTGTGTGTATATATACATCTTCTTCATCCATTCAACCATTAGTGGACACTTAGGTTGTTTCCATATCTTGATCATTGTAAATAATGCTGCAGTGAACATGGGGGCACATATATCTTTTCAAGTTAGTGTTTTCGTTTTCTTCTGATAAATACCTTGAAATGGAATTGCTGGAGCATGTGGTAGTTCTATTTGTAATTTTTTGAGGATCTTCCATACTATTTTCCACAGTGTTTGCACCAATTTACATTCCCACCAACCGTGCACAAAGGTTTCCTTTTCTCCAGATTCTCACCCACTTTTGTTATTTCTTGTCTTTTTGAAAATAGCCATTCTAATATGTGTGAGGTAATATCTCATTGCCGTTTTGATTTGCATTTCCCTGATGATTAGTGATGTTGAGCATCTTTCATGTGTTTGTTGACCATCTGTATGTCTTCTGTGGAAAAATGTCTAATTTGAATCTTCCACCCATTTTTTTAGAGGTTGATCTAATTCTAAAGCTTCTTTTCTTCATCCTCTTAACCTGATATTGAGCACTGAAATTCAGTGACTGATCTTTCTTTTATTTGCCTAAAAACCTTACTCTCAAACCTCAGATCATAGATATTAATTCTTTAGTAAATAAGTAGTTGATAATTGAATTTCAACTAAATAAATGACAATTGCTTTATATTAAGTGTTGGTAGGACCACTCAGCAACCCAAAACTTATTACCTTGAAAAAAGTGCTGTTTGAGTACAGAAAACTTGAAAAATACCAAAGTTTCTTCCCTAAGGCCAGAGGTCATATCTTATGCTTCTATTAATCTTACTTCATAGAATCTGAAGTGACTGAATGAACACACCTTTTTCTTGCAGTTCTTCAGCCACTTCATGCAATGCTGAGAGGTTTGAAGAGTCCAGCTTGACTTAATCATTCTCCTCCCTAGTCATCATTTTCAGGTGTGTTCAAACTCAGGGACATCCTTAGCAACACACCAGCCACACTGATACTTTCTCTTTCGCTCTTTGGTGATCTTCATCTTCTTCCATTTAAGTCATCCATCAATCCCAGTCCCTTTACACATCACTTCTTGAAACAAACCATTAGCAACATTTTACCTCAGGGATATTTTCAAACTTACTAGTATACAAAATATTATTGCTCTAAAAATGAATGGGTCAAGTCTTTGGTTTTTCTCACACTACTCTTGGTTTTGAGCCTGAAGGACTTATGGAATTCTTCTACTTTCAATTTCCAGAGTTGATCTCTGAAAGACAAAGCTAGTGATTACATTTAATAATTCTATTTCACTCAATTCAATAAATACTTATCACATGCTGCCATAATATGAGAGGCACTGTGTTGGTTAAGTATGAGAGCAGGTGGGAGGGAGAGACAAAAATGACTTTCAAGAAAATTCTGTCTTCAATTTGAGGAAATAAGATATGCCCAGGCCTAAATAAAGCAGAGGATGTGGTATTAGTTTATGATATCATCAAAATAGTCTAAACTAGTCAAATTAATAAAGTCATTTCAAATAATTTGAGAAATAATAAGGTTATATTAATGTATACATATATATGAAAAATAAAGCATTAGAGGAGATTTAAGAAAGGAGATACAATTCTAAACTGCATTCATTCAAGGTTTCACCATGGAGATTGCATTTGTGCTAGATCTTTATGCAGGTGGAAAATATTAACAGAAAAATCAAGGAAATGACATATCCAGGGTTAGAGGTGAAAAGGTATACTTCACATTCAATGAATGGTCAATTAATTAGTTTGACAACAGAATAAGTTTCTTGTCTTGGACTGAAAACAGAAAATACTGGAAAATAAGGCTGGAGCTAGTTTGTAGGAGATACTGATCATCAGAATAAGAAATTTGAATTTACTAGGCAATTGACAAAACAAAGAGAATATTTTGTAAGCCCAATCCTGTGAACAAAAGTTTCTTATTTGAATATTAATCTGGTGTTGTCTTCACGAAGGAGTCCAGTCGTAGTCAAGAAGAACAATTTATAGGAAAATGTAGCACCTTATATAAGAATGAAGGAATGAAGGTGAGACCTAGGTCATAGCAGTGGGAATGGAGAGAAAGGAATAGATGTGGGTGAGATTTTGAAGGCAATAAGTCAGGGAGTAATAATAGTAATTAACACTTGTGTAGCATTTACTATGTACTTGGCTCTGTTTTAAATGATTTACATTTATTATTTAACTTAAACTCGAAACAACCTTGAGCAGTAGATGCTAATGTCATCCCCATTTGCACAATAGAAACTGAGGCAGAATTAGCTAAGTAAATTGTCCCAGTTCAAATAACTAGAAAATAGCAAGGCTGATACTCGCGCCCATTCAGTCAAACTCCAAAGGATCCATAGTTCACCACTACATATCATTCCTCTAAAAAATAACTGAGATTTCCAGGTTGACTGAACTGGAAAATGATGTTACCAATAATCAGATAAACATATTTTTTTTGTTTTTTAAGAGTTTTCCCCTTGTTTAGTTAAGTCTTTGGTAGGGAGAAAACTCTTCTGACCTTTGGGGAAAAATATCCCTGTGGTTGGGATGAATCTTCTATACATATTCACTTCTATGCTGGGCAACAGGAACAGTGTAATTTATGATATTGCTCAATTATAAATGAGGAAAGTAAATATGTCATCTTAATGTGATTTGTCTCCCTTCCTTAGCAGAGCTTACAATGAAACAAGGATAGAGTGCTAAATTAAAGATTTAATATCTTGTATCCATGAAAGATTCGTATTTCAGACTTAGTTTACCTATCATACCAAACTGTAATTTTGACAAGAGAAGAAAACTAACACCTAGCATAGGGAGTATCTCTCTTTTTCTATATTGGAGACAGTAGAATGCACTACATAAGAGCATGGACTCCAGAACCATACTAATGCATGGGTTCAGATCTTAAAATGAGACCTCTGTAGCTGTGTAACATGTAAGCTCTCTCTGCCTCAGTCTCTTCACCTCTGAAATGTGACAGTAATAGTACTTTGTCTTCTGAAAATTGTAAAGATCAAATGAGATAAGGTACTTACAGTGGCTCCTAACACAGTAAATTCTCAGTAGATGTTAGTTTTATTCATTGAACTTTGTCTCATATACAGTTGACCCTTGAACAACATGGGAGGGAAGTTAGGGATGCGCACTCCTGTGGAGTCAAAAGTACACTTACTGCTATCTCTGCCTTAAAAATAAAGGAATTGATAAATGATTCAACCAAAGGCAGGAAGCTGAAACAGTTTGGATAGAATCAGGACTCAAACACTAGTTCTTTTGATTTTACATACTGTGGTCTCTAATGAAACACAAACTCTTCTCCACACTTAGTTAAAGAAAATACAGGTACTATATTTATTGAAAAAAATCCACATATAAGTGGACCCACATAGCTCAAACCCATGTTGGTTAAGGGTCAACTGTATCATAATTTTTAATTTGTAAAATTTAATTACAGAATTATTGCCATTTTAAACTTTTTTTTGCTGTGAATTTTTATACATTAAGCACACAAAACAATAATTTTTATAAGCAAAGACCCATGCATCCATCATACAGATCCAGAAGTAGAACATTTTCTGCATTCCAGAAACTCTGCTTTTTCTTCTCCTAAAGATTAACCCCCGCTTCCATCAATTCCCTGACAGATAACATTTTTGTGACCTTTGTGGTAATCATTTCCTTGCTTTTCATTAGAGTTTTAACCTTTCATTATGTGTCGCTAAATACAAAATTTTAATTTAGCTTGATTTTTGAATTTACATAGATAATAGTCATATAACATGTATTCTTTTGTGTTTGGTTTCCTTTCCTGAACATGTATTTCTACGTTTCATTAATTTTTTTATGTGGTTCATTAATTCTCATTGCTGTATGGTATTCCATTATATAAAAATACTACATAGTATTTATCCACTGTGTTGTTGATGGACATTTGGGCTGTTTCTAGGTTTGGGCAATTATGAATAATGCTACTATGAACATTCTTTTAAATGTTTCTTGCTGCACATGTACATGCATTTCTATTGGATATATACTTGCCAGTGAAATTGCTGTTACATTTTAAGCAAATTTTCAATTTTAGTAGATATTGCCAAACAGTTTTCCATAGTAGCTATACCAATTACACTCCAGTCAGTAGTATATGAGAATTCATAACTGTTTCATCCTTACCAGTACTTGATTTAATCAGTCCTTTTAATTTTAGCCATTCTGATGAAAGTATAGTTTACATTTCCTTGTTGAATAAGGCGGTCGTGCTATGTGGTTTAATTGCCATATGTTTATTATTACTTATAAATTGTTCAGGTGCTTTTGCTTATTTTTCTATTGTGGTGATTTTTAAAATTGTTAATATGCAGAAATTAGTTATATTTGGATTAAGAACCCCCTATAAATTAAATGTTGCAAATACCTTTTCCCTCTCTGTGACTTGCTTTTTCAATTTCTTAATGGAGTTTTTGATGAGGAAAAGTTTTTAAGTTTAGTCTTGATTATATTTTTGCCTCTTTGCATTTAGATTATTCCAGTTCAATTGATTTTCATGAATGGTTTGCGGTAGAATTGAAATCCTATTTTCCTTTCAAATGGATATCTAGTTGTTACAGAATCATACTGAAAATTCTCTCCTTTGCCTACTACTCTTCATTGCCAACATCATAAATTAAATGCCCATATGCCTATGTTTTGGGGGCAATTATTCTTTTTAATTGGTCTTTTAGTGTCTTCTTACTACTTATGACACTATTTTAACTATGGTCACTTTTTCATTATTCTTGATATCTATTAAAACACACTCTCTGTCTGACTTACTTCACTTAACATAATACCCTAAAGGTTCATCCATGTTGTTGAAATATATGTGGAATATAAAAAATAAATAAATACATGAACAAACCAAACCAAACCAAAACCAAACACATAGTTACAGAGAACAGAGTAGTGGTTACCAGAGGGGAAGAGGTAGAAGGTGAAATGGGGAAAGGGGGTCAGCAGTACGGTGACTTACGGAAACTAAACTTTTTTGGTGGTGAACACACTGTAGTGTATACAGAAGTCGAAAAACAATACTGGGCACATGAAACATATAATTTTACATACCAATTAAAAAATATTCTCCCACAATATTTTTATTCAAGGAATCTTGACTTTGCCTTATTTCATATAAATTCTAGAATTGCTATGTCAAATTTGACAAAAAAGTTAGGATTTTAGTTGGGATTACATTCAATCTATTGCTAAATATATTCTTAAAGAGTTGGCATAATTACAATGTTGACTCCTTTAATCTATGAACATATACAAAGTAGATACTTTATATATTTAGGTCTTTTTAATTTCTCTCAATTATATTTTCTGGCTTTCTGCATAGAGGTCTTATTCATTGTGGTTAATTTGTTCCTAGAAGTTTTACACAGCTTAATATTATTATGTATTATATATTTTTAAAAACTTAATTTTCTTTCTCTTCCTCATATAAAGAAATGTAATTTTTATATTGACCTTGCATACAGCAGGTTGTAGACTCACTTATTAATTTTAATAGTTTTTGAGTGGATTATTTTGGATTTTCTACATAAAGAACTATGTTGTCAGTGATCAAAGATAATATTATTTAATAGTTTTCAAATTTTATACTTATACTTTTTTTCATATCTTATTGAATTAGCTAGACTGTTCAGAACAAGACTGAATGAAAGTGGGAAGAAGAGTGGAAATTCTGTTGTTATTTCCAAATCAAAGGGAATACTGTCACCATTTTGCTATTAAGCATGATGTTTATTGTAATATATTTTGTAAATATCATACATTAGATTGAGAAATTTATTTTTATTCTGATTTTGTTGGGATTTTTAATCATAACTGGGTTTTGCATTTCATCAAGTGCTTCCTCTGTATCTATTGAGATTATCGAATGATTTTTCTTTTTTTCTTTGTTCATCTAACAGTTTATACAGATGGGTGTTTTTTTTAAAGACTTCCAGTTCCAGCAGCAGTGCGGCTGCTTCCTTTTGCTTAGTGTGGGTCCTAGAGGGCCAGAGGATTTTTCTCGACGTCTGTTCTCTACCCTCCTACGCTTGCAAAATGCAGGAAGCCTCGTGTCACATCTTGCACCTCCCCAGGGTAGACTGCTGCTGCTTGTTACTTGGCGCTGTGCTCCTGGTGGGAGCGGAAAAGTTCTGGGTTACTTTGCTCCAGTCTTAATCTTACAATGTCCTGTGCATCTGGGCCTTAGCTGTGTGGCTTTTTCAGTATTCCTACCCATTCCTCTCATCATGCTCACCTTCTTCCTTGATTCTGGGGTTATTTGGTGAGAGAAAGTGTCCTGCTCTTCCCCCAGTGGGAACAGATCTCTGCATTGCGTTAGGGTGAGATTCTGGGCTCAAGAGTGTTACCTGCTCCTCCAGCAGGGCCTGATGACTTTTGCTTCTACCTCTTTCCCAGAGACTGTGCATCTCTTCCAGGGCCCTTGGGGGTATGAGGGTTTTCTGTCCTAAAAGGCTAAATTTTGCTTTTTATTAGAGAAGGGTGTGGGGGAAGCAGAAAGGGTTTTGTGCCTTTGTGACACCAAAGTGCTCTCTCTGGCTTTCTGCCCTGACCTTAATCTTGCTGCTGAGCTGCCAGGAGATGCCTAAAAAAAAAAGAGCTTATGAATGAGTGGGTATGCCTTTGTGTCTGGGAGATCCCAGGGTGTCTATACTATTCTGTCAGCCCATTCTGGCCTTTGAGTATTTGTTACCATTTTAGCTGTTTTCTTCTTACCCACTTTCAAAATGAGCACCCATCCCTCTCATGTTCTGCTAAAGGTGAAATCGTTCCCATGTCCTGTCTCTCCTCAGAACGGCTGTTACCCTTTGCAACTGAGTTAATCTCTTGGCCTTGTGACCCCAGCTCTCAGATGAGCTCAAGAAAAGTTATTACATTATAGATTATCTGGCCCTTTCTCATTGTTAGGATAAGAGTGATATTCTCTTGTGGCTTTTCACCTTCCAAGTGGTAGGAAAACTGCACATTTTTTTTAATATATATATATATATTTTAACCCAGCTTTTTAAGTTTTCCGAAGCAAGATGAGTTTTTTTTTTTTTTTTCTCTATACATTACCTAGTCTGCACTTACCAGAGCCAGAACTCTTGAGTCAATACTATTTTTAGTAGTCTTTCCACACAAAGTGAATTGTTGCTATCACAGTTTTGTGAGCAATTGAGGCTTCAGTGGGTTATGTATAACAAAATTTCATTGGTTTAAACAAGGTAGAATTCAAGTTTTCTCCTGCATAAAGGAGTCTGGTCATTGGCATGTGGGGCTGGAATTGTGGTACTTTGGTCATTAGGGAATCAAGTTTCTTTATCTAGTTCTGTTCCAACATTTTAGCAGTATGACTTCATCCTCAAGGGTTTTCCAATGGCTAAGCTGACTCCTGGATCCCAGCCATCATATTTGGGTTCTATGCAGCAAGAATGAAAAAATAAGACACAAGAGGGAGGAGATATGGGAATATACGTATATGTATAGCCGATTCACTTTGTTATAAAGCAGATACTAACACACCATTGTAAAGAAATTATACTCCAATAAAGATGTTAAAAAAAAATGCAATGGCAAAAGGGCATGCTACCAGCTGGTTTAGCCCTGCTCAAAAATATTCCCTGGAAACTTTACCCAATATTTTCTACATGACCATCATTACTCTTTGCTGCAAACAAAACTATTATGTATAGTGTTTTAGCTGCACACACGACTCCTCTGAATGTGTCCCTAGTAAGGAAGGGGAAGATTAGTATTGGGTAGGCTCTTAGCAGTCTTAGACACAATTAGAGGATGGGGACTACATTTAAGTAATCAGATTTCTGAGGCAGGATGGTGTGGATTAAAGTACACAGCTTCTATCACCAAACAGAGCTGGGTTCTGATCTCAGCTCTGCAAATTACTAGCTTTGTGACCTTGAGCAAGGTCCTTATCGTAACTGGTCCTACTTGCTCAGCTGTAAGAGAGCATGATAGCAACTACTTGAAACATTTTTGTGAGGATCGAATATGATAATACATGCAAAGGGTCTATCACATAGGAGAGGATCAATAAGTGGTATGTTTTATTGCACCCACCTTATATTAACATAAGTTCAGTTATTTAAGGGAGGACAGAGTCTATTCATGACTAATACTGATTGAGAGCGTAGAAAGGCAATTTGCCTTGTTTCTCTTGGGTAAAGCTTTACCTTTTAGCTGGGATGGAGAGTCTCAATTTCTACCCTTTAAATAGATCCATTATATTCTTTGAACTATACTGAAATATTGCTCAAAATTTAGGTTTATGATAGTAATATGTATGTAATGTCAAACCGAAAAACAGATAAGAAGAGTTCTAGTTTGAATTCTACCGCTAGAAGTTATGAAACTTGTGAAAGTCATCAGAACTCGCTGGACCTCAGTTTTGTCAGCTGACAATGAATTAGGTGAACGAGTGGACCTCCACTACCTATTCCACAGCTTTAAAGCACCACAATTCTATGCATTTTTATTTGCCCCAGACAGATCTTCTTGTCAAAAGAAATATCCTAAAGACCAGGAAATAAGTGATAAAGACATATTTAGACAAACTAAAGTTGAATTTTTACAGGAACTGGCTTGGTGGGGAGGTTTTGCCAGTTCGGAAAGAAACAATAGGTATTCCTTAAACAACATGGTGTGTGTTAGAAAACTGGCTTCAAATTCTGGTTGGGAAGATGCTGGCTTAGATAAGTGTGTCATTTGGGGCAAGTCACTTAAATTCTCTGAACCTTAGATTACTCATTTATAAATTGGGCAATATTTATTAAAGCCATGATGAGCGTAAAGAACAACATAAAAGTACTTTTAAAAGCTGTGCAACTTTAGTGCTAAGCTCTTTAGAAGGTCCAATGGGTAAAGTACAGAAAATACCCTCACTCTTTGGTATGGAGATTGTAAGATAAAATTTTATAAATAAAATACAGCAAAATAAAGCTACTAAGGACCACTGTTTTAAAGTTTGTGTTAGATTTTGCCAATGTATTTTTCTGTCCATGTTATGTTGTAGCAAGTGGTACGTCTAGCTCACCCCAGAGAGGCCAGACCAGCAAGGCATGTGTATGACTTGTGTATGAAGTCTCTCCTTGAGGTGAATTTCTAGATGTGATCTTTCTCTCCATCTGAGGCATTCAGCTTGCGATCCAGTGAAGCTGAAACAAAAAGCAAATCATCTGCAGTGTGTGGCTTTTAGGGCTGTCTACTCTCCTCAGTTTGTCCAGTCGAAGTGACAGTTAAGGCTCCTTCTCTATAAATAGCAAGTTATTAGTAAAAGCATGGTTGCCATATGGCAAAACAGTCTCTGTTGTTAAACTGATTAAATGCAACAACAGTGTCTGGTCTTTAAGAAGATGTTATGTTCTGTGATAAAAGCCTAGAGATTATTTTTGTTTTAAAACTTATACCAAGCTTATAGAGCTTCTGTTTCTAGATATGTATGTGTGTTTATTCATCTTGTCAGCACCTTTTAAAACTCTAGAATGTATATTAAAGTGTGTAAAGTGCACTAATATTAAGTATACAGATTGATGAATTTTTACATAGTTATGTACTTGTGTTACTACTACCCAGATCAAGATACAGAACATTTCCAATCCCCAAGAAGTTCCCCTTATATCTCTTCCCCATCAATAACCTTTTGGTTTTTAATATTCTTTAAAATTTTGGCTTTATGATAGTGCATATGAAAAGGTAGGAAGTCTTTTGAAGGGCAATCCAACCTCTTTAAAAATTTTGGAAGTATTAATAATAGTTTCAAAAAATAAAAACCTCTAAACAATGATGAATAATGCAATGAACTATAGTAATAATATTGTAAGCAATAAACTTCATTACACATTCACTGGAATGAAACAGAATTGCAATGTGGAAACCTTATGAAATTCTATCCAAATCTCCCACCTGCGAACCAAAAAATAGAGCCACCACACAGGCTGGTGAGTGTTCCATCGGTCATGTTGCCAGGCAACCTCAGTCAGTACCAGAGACACCCAATTGAGCAGCAGAGAGTCAAACTAGAAGGTATCTTGGAAACAGTAGGGTCCAGGTGAAAAAGAGGGAGGGAGGAGAGAGAGAGAGAGAGAGAGAGAGAGAGAAAGAGAGAGGGAGAGAGAGGGAGAGAAATAGAGTCACTTGGGCACTTATCCATGTTAGTCACGACCACAGTTTTTTCCCCCCACCTAGTAAAATGCAGCTAGCTTAGAGCAAAATTCTTTGGGTTTCTACTTACTTCACTGTGCTTTCCTCCTTTGCTGTGTCTGTAGGTATGAGTGCAAAGGTTTGGAAAGATGCATCATCATTAATTTTTAGGAAAGAAGGGTGTTACAAGTCATTTTCAGCCCATCCAAATCAGGTTAACTAAGAGTTCACTGAGATTTGAATCATACAGTATTCTGTTTGCTTTAGTCATACTTAATTAATCTGATTTTTAAATTGATATACTTTGTTAAAAAAAATGAAAAGTATAAAATAAAATACCTACCACCTGGAGTTAACCCCTTTCATGGAAGAAGGCATAAAGGAATAGTGAGGGAGGCATGCCTGAGTCCCTCTGGGCAGGCATCAGAAGTGATATACCCCAGGCAAACATGGTGAGAATCTGGGATGACAACTTCGGCTGAGCCCTCTACTCTGAGATGCAACTTCTATGTATTTTTCTAGAGAGATATATCTTCCATTCTCCATAATTTGGTATAAAACATTTTCTACTGTCCTGTGCTCTAACCTCACACTACTCTTCTTTTCTCCTTCTTAAAAGATGCCATACAGAGAAAATAGCATCTGTGAACTGCAAGGTTCCTGCTAATTTACTTCTATCCATAAATCCTTTCATTCTTCCCTTCTGATGTGTCTTCCTCTGTAAGCCGGTGCCATCATGCATGCTCTGGACCTTATACCTGTATGTGTCCTAAGAGCCCTATAACTCAAATGAATATTTTCTTCCTCTTCTGTATCTTCAATCTTCTCCCCCTTTCCTGATTTCCTTCGCATTGGCATTAAACATGTCAAAGTATCTTTCTGCTTAAAAACAAATAAGCATCTATGCACAAATCCTCCCTTCATTCCAAGTCCACCTTCAGCTATACAGTAACTCTTATCTCTACTTACGATTAAACATTTCCAAGAATTGTTTCCATTCTCTGTCCCAAATCCTCATCCTCCATTCACACCTCAGCACACGGGGGCTTGCTTTCCCTGCTTGTCTGAAACTGTTTTTTCTTACACCACTGAAGTTAGTCCTGGGACTACATATAGACTATACTTCTTTGATCTCTTAGCATGATTTTGTACCATTAATCATGCCCTCTGTTTTACAATATTCCTTCTATTGGAATCTTTAACACTACACTGTCATGATTTTCTCTTCCCTTGATAGACCTCGCCCAATTTCACTTGTGGGCTTAACTTTCTTTTAAATTGGACTCCATAGGATTCTTTGTGGAAATTTTGATGCCTTTAATTAACATTGGTTTGCTAACTCCCTCATCTTTATCTGTCCTAAAATTCAACTGCTATACTCACCTGCCTTCTGGGCAGTCCTACTTTATGTCTCATAGGTGCCTCAAAATCGTCAAAGTCTACCAGCAAATTTATGAATACCCCTAATTTTTTCTATAATAAACTTAATTAAGATATATAAAGTGATGGAATGCATAAAGAACAAAGTAAAAATAATAAAATGGGTACTCTTAACAACGGACCTGCTCTTAGCAGGTCTTTGATTTTATCTGGAAATACTGTATTAAAAACTCTGAGAGGAAAGATGTCCCAAGCATCTAGCATAGGGTTGAGAGATTTTAGGTAGTTAAATTTGCCAAATAAATGAAATAAATAGCTTATATTTGAAGGAATCTTAAATGCTTTTCTCTTTCTGAGTTGTATTAACAAAAATTTTTTGCTCATCATAATATTGATCACAATAGTAGCAATGGCTAAAATGTACTGATTAGTTACTATGTGCCGGTTCCTCTGATTCTCATTTTATGTGCATACTCTTTCCCATGACCTTTTAAGTAGGGAGAGCTCTTATTGCTATTTGATAAATCTGGGAACAACTGGACTTAGTTGGGCAGATTAACCTCTCCAATATCTCCAAATTAAAGGATGGCAGAGATAGGACTTGAATCAAAGTCTGTCTAATACCCCTAGCCATACTGCATATGGCTGCATTTTTAGAAAAAATAACACTTTGTATGTTTCTGTCTCTTTCATATAAATGTTCATTGTTCTGGTATTTTTGCTATTATTTAGCCTCTTCAGTGTCTTAGTAGTAACACATGACTACAAGTACAGTCTTTCTTAGGGATCATCAATTGTCATTTTGGTTTTGGTTGGAATAAAGAAAGAACTTAAAATATGCATTCAGGCGCTGGGTAAGAGAAAAGGAGCTTCTGTATAATGGCCAGTGGAGATTATAGAGAAATATTGGGATGGTCAAGAGATATGGTGTTTTCTCCATAGAAGAGGAAGAAAATACAAGAAAGCTGGAAAAGAATGGGAAAAATAATTGACATGTGGAAAAAACAACAGACAAACATATCCTGCAAGGCCAATTGTAAATTGAAATGAAAAATCCTGGTTCGGTGACTTTTATAACTGGAAAAAGAGGAGAATATGGCGAGGAAATGAGATGAATAAAAAAGGAATATATGAAATATGATGAAGAGTAACATGATTAAATCTGATCAATGAGAAATGTAATTTAATACAATGAGAGAGTGTGAATAACCAGGAATTAAAATTGGTATAAAGAAAAAAATCCCATGCAGCAGTTAATAGGTTTCATTGATTCAGATTGCTGCCTTTGTACCTCTCTGCCAGAAATGTGAAGCAAAAAGAAAAATAAAATGTTGATTGCTGTTCTGGTGGTATGGAGCTGAATGGATGTGGGAAATCTGATAATTTTTATATTGATTATGGTTTTTTGCAAGAGAAGAATCATACCAGCATTTTCTTTCTCAGTTTGAACACTGTTTCATTTCACAGAAATTAATAGATAAGAGATTTTGATGCAGAGCACACCTACTGATTTGTTCAGAGGTCAATCACTGGTTGGAATTATTTATTCTGCTTATCGAAATCAAAAGAAAGTATCATAAACATTCAGCCACATAAATAGTGGAGCTTTTCCTTGTACTAACAGATGTTATTGATCTTGAAGCTTTATACTTTGCTGTTTAAGCTATGAAACTGTAAAACCTTTGCAGAAAACTTATGAGTTGTTTGCTTTTAGAATTTGACTCTAAAATTTTGACCTTGACTCAAAAATAAGCTGTAATAAGAAAAACTGTCTATTAATAACATTGTTTCTCACTGCTATGATATAATCTATAAAAATACCATTTCTAGAAAGGAATCTAACAATTGAGAGAAGTTTGAGTAGGGTGATAATCACTTTTCTCCTGCCCCTTACTACTACCTCGCCCCCCACCATATTCCCCATTGCTAATTTCTGGTGAATAATACTGAAAGAAGAATTGTTTCCAGAAGTTGATTTAATTGGCAACAACAGGCACAAAATGATAAATGCACATACATTTTTTTGTACCCCAGAGATGTAATGTTATTTAATTATTGTATTAAAATGATAACTAAGGTCACTTAAGACAGTACTTTTAGATTGGTTGTTTAAAAACAGACTGTAGGATAGATTGTATTAACTGTATACTACATCTGGTTTTTTTTTTTTTTTGGACTCTGAATAAAAACAAGTACTGGGGTGCCTTGCTTTTAACCAGGGAGGTTTTCTTGGTTGTGGTAATTTGATTTTTCAATCTAATCATTTTTGCCATTATCTCAGTAATGATTTTTTCAAATGACAGTATACTATTGATAGGAGACATTTTCTAGAGTAGCAATCACTGTAGTTCTCAGGTATTTCAATTAACATGCCATTTCAACCTGAATCATTTATAAGGGAAGAACATTTTGGGGTCTGAATAGGTATGTCTTCAATATATTACAGTTTCCTTACATAAGTGAAATACAAAATCCATTTGTGTTGTTTCTTTCGTAAAAATGTAGTTGGATTTGATGAAATGCAGGCTGCAACACTGAGAGTGATTAGAAGTCCTTAGTCTTCCCCAGATTCAGTAATTGCTTTTAAATATTGGTCCTGATGGTTTTAAGAGGGTATTTATTTGGAAGAAAGGCCACAAATGCAAACAGAAAAAAATAGCTCCTGAATCTTGGGTGAAACTCCAGGTTTGGAAAGTTAGCCATTTTTTAAAAAGGAATGTGGAGGTTAATAGAATATGACATGTAGGGTGAAATTTTATCTTTCCAAAGTCACATAGATTCTCTAATACTGGAGACCAGTAGAAGAGAGAAATTCTGAAACAGAATACTTAAATCAAGCTTTATTTTTAATGGGAGGTTCTGCCTTCCTTTTCTTTCTTATTTATTCTGTTTTATGAATAACTTTTGACAATCCCTTGGATCTCTCTATTTGTTATAATTTATCATAACTGTGTATACCTATGTACTCTTTTTATAAATAATGCTGTCATAACATTGTCTATGAAGACTTTTCTTTAGTATGGCGTTTTAACAAGAGAGTTTTGCAGTGGAGAAATTTAGGATTATTTTTAAGAAAGCAGGTCAAAAATCATTTTTATTTTTAAGAAACCACATTTCTCCCCAAAAAAGTTTTTACCAATTTACGTTTCTACCTGTAAGGACCCATTTTATCCCCTCTTCGAGAAAACATAATTTTCTCAGAAACAGTGTTTAATTTACAGTTTTTTAATTGGCATAATCCCTAATTAAATGAAATAATAGTTTCCCCAGATGATAGGGGAAATGTAACCTTGTTTTCCGCTTGCTTATTCATGTGCTTATATATCATGGTAATCTCTGCTCAATTTTTAAATTTTGTAAAGAGGCATATTTTTCTCTTTCTCATGTATTTTTGGCAAATATCCTTACTTTATAATATTTCTGTGTTTTCTATTATTGGATTACATACTTTGTTATATTAGATTGCTTTATATTGATTAACAAGTTACAGTTTTTAGCAATTTTCTATGACAATGTTGCTCTGCTAATAAGAATATGAATGTTAATTGTTGGGGGATATAATAATTTTACTTTACTTTTAATTAATTGGGGGCTAATTATTCAATATCCTGATTTTTAACTCTTTATTTACTTCTTTCCTCTAATTGCCTGTCTTTTATGGCACTTAATTTATGGTTAATAACTTCACCAGGAAGGTTGCAGAAAAAACCCCGACAAAACTGAAGCTGCAAATCAAACTAATAAGTAAGGATATAGTGGCTTTAATAAAGTGTTTTTTGGTTCTGATTTTTGCTTCTTTTGAGTGGAAGAAGTTGAATATTTTACTTGTTAATAATTTTAAAACTAGTTTTAAGAAAGGTGTGCATTTCTCTCATGTATCAATTATGGTAAAAATTTTACTAAATTAAAATATTCAAGCCGACAAATAAAATTTTATTTACATTTGTGTAATTTTAGGATAGAATATCAGAAAGCAGCTTTATTTAGTCTATTTTACTTTTGGAGTTTTCTGTAACCAAGACCCTTCTGCATCCTTTCCTTTGTGCTGCTGGGATCCTTTTGTGCCCTAGAGTTCTGGGCTTTTGTTTGATGATACTTCACTCTCTTTTTATCTCGCACTAATTGCTTGTTGAAACAGAGTGGCTGTGATATAATTTTACAAGCTAATTTAATATTATTCTTCATTATTTTCTACAAATAAACACCCCTGTTTTGAAAAGAATATCTAGACTAGAAATAGCCACATTACCCTGACTATTTCAAAGAAGGAACACTTGTAATTCATTCCTTACATCTTTTGTCATGAAGAATTCAAAATCCTTAAGGCCAGCTAGGAAGTAGGAAGCTGAGGTTAAGATTTTCTAATGGTTTAATGTCTCAGGGGATTCATTTATTTTCTTTTTAATCATGTGATTTATGGCAGAAGATGGCCAGCTTGCTGGTGAAATTCTACTGGAGACTGTCGAAATGCTCTACTGTTGTCTTAAATCTCTGGGTTTTATATCCAGTTGAACACTTTGGATTTCTGTTTACCTCTCTTGGCAACTATTAATGAACAAGCTTAAACCACTGGTATGTCATGTTATAAAATGAATACTGAGCAGTTATTAAATACCTTAAACAAATGAAAGATGAGCAGTTTTTAGGTTGATACAGTTTTTACAGCACTTAATTTCATTATTTTTTGAGGGTCATGTATTGCTTTTTATAAGCTTTTTTTAAATGAAGACTTAATTTCATTATGTTTTAATGAGAATCTATTGCTTATAGAGTCTCATTAACATATATTTTAGGCTTTGACATTCACAGTATCTTCATAGAATGGATATTGCTATAACCAAGCGTGACTGAAAAGACCAGTGTGTAAAAAACTGCCTTGAAAAATGATGTCTGCCACATACACATTCTCTATAAAGCTTCACCTTTCTTTCACTCTCTCTATGCCCAATTATCCTATCTGTTGCTGTATTCTCTTAACATTAATAATTACACATTATAACTATCTGTTGAAAAGAGTTCCACATCTTGGAATCACTCCAAATGTTTCGCTTACCTCTTTTCTTATCCCTACTCTGACGCTCTTGTCTATCTCCCCTACTGGATCGGAAACAGGAAGGCAGAGATTGCATCTTTGTATCTGTTTTAACTTTGGTGCCTAGCATAGATGCTGGTATCTGTGTAGATACTCAGTTTTGTCTGTAGGATAAATGAAAGGCGTACATTACTTTTTATAATTAAAGTAGTAGTTTTATTCTGGAAATAATACATGCTTTTATTAAAAATTCAGAACTACAGAAGACTATAAATCAATTCTCCTCCTAGAGATTATCAAGTTTAGCGGGTGCATCCTTTTAGAAAAATTTCTGTATGTATGAAAATCCACACAACACACATACACACTTCCTGATTTTTCTGTGTGATGATTTCAGGTCTCTGAAGGGTCTGGAATTTGATTGTACTTAATTAAACACTACTAAGTTAGATTGTTACTGTTTCATAGATGTTGGCAGAATAGACTCCTGTGTCAGGGCAAAGGACATTTTTAGTCATGGCACAGCAAGTAGCTTAAGTTTCAACATGTTTGCCCCAGCTCCCCTTGCCTCCCAGATGCCACAGAGGTAATGGGGACTGCACCAGTGGATGCCTGCACACATGACAAGCTGCATTTCAGGAAAAGAACGATAACCATAGGGAACCCACCCTTTTATCGAAAGCAGTAAAAGGTTGCTCTTTGTCCCAGAGAAAGACCTCACCTCATTCTTTAAGTTGCTTGCTGTAAACACAGCCCTGAGAAATGGCCTGTGTGAAGCGTGTTTGGGGCCCTGCCTATAGGCATACACAGCGAGAAGTGTAGGAGTGTGAGAGACCCTAAGGAGGAGGGTATCCCAACAATAGCTACCTTTGGGTCCTCCATCATTTTGGCTTCTGGTGAATTTTCACATGAGTCTGCCATTCCGTTGAACATCTTGATTAATCTGATAGAGGCTGGGAACGATTTCATTCAATTTTTCTCATACTGTATTTACTTAAGGTTATTACGAGCAAAACTTAAAACAGCAGGATTAGGCAAACCTGCAGTTTTGACTTCAATCATGTCTCCCAGGGTCCTCGACTCAATCGTTGTAAATAAGTCTCAGAGGGTATAAGTGGGTCTTACTTTATGCAGCCCAGATGTAGTCTAAGGCCACCTTATTATCCAGGGTGACTAGTGCAAGAGAATTTAGCCCGATTTGCTGATCCTTGGTTGTCATTGTAGTAGGCAATCAAGTACCTCAGTCCCCAGTGGCAAGATAGTCCATAGGCCATTCTGCCCCAGATCCAAACATAAAGTCCAAAGGGACACGGGTTACTCTAGTTCAATATTTGTTGATAAACTTGATTTGGATCACCATTACATTGATATGGTTAAGCATGTGCCATGTCACTGAAGACTTATTTATAGCCTGGATTGCCATATAGAGCATAACCCAAAGCTGCTCAGACATCAGGAGAAGCAGAGAAAGGGTCTCTTTTTGGTAGCTGCCATTGAGGGCATCAGGCACAGCAGGCTAGTTCAGGTCTGGTCATGCCCATATGAGTGTTTCGGTTTTATAGCATATGGATGAGGTGACAAAGAGATAGTAGTTCAGACTGCCAGCTGCGGAAGCTGCTTCACTCGGGCAGGCCATGTGATTATATTGCCAGGCTCTAATGTTGGGGTGACAAAGAGAATATGAATTGACCGCCCTCCGCCCACCGCTTCCCTCCACCTCTTCGGATACAATTTGTTTTCTCCTCAGATATCAGGGTTGGTAAGCTCCCTCCATAGCCATGACATTTTGTGCGTCCTAGCCTAATAAATATAACATCATCTCTTTTTTTTCAACATCTTTTACTGTGACCCAGACCTTTCATATGGAAGGGTTAAATATGAGTGGGACAAGGGCATTTTTACAAAAACTACAGATACCACCTGTGTTGGCTCACATTGTCCATTGTAGTTGGATTCCATTAGCAGTGTACACAACAAAGAGCTTATTACCCTCATGGTCTAGGACCATGTCAGTCCAACACAAGAATCCAGGTGGTGGAGTCAGAATTAAGTTTTAATGCTCCAGGCCTCTTTGTGGCTGCACTGCCCGTTAGAGGTATGCCAACCGGACTGACTCGAGGTTGTTGTTGGGGAGAGAAAAATGCACCATGTTCAGGAATGGACAGGGTGGAATCCATATGTTCAAAAATAATTTTATAAAATTCCCCACCCATTTCATCCTGATCATTAATCAGTAGGCGGCCACGAGAAGATGAACTTTCTTTTGGGAAGGCCAAACTTAGGAAGCCACTGTCTTGCTCAGGTGGGTGGACCAGGAGTTGATTAGAAGTTTGGTCAGGTGTCTTTTTCAGTCAGTTTCTGAGGAGGTCATTCCAACATTCAGCAAAAACTTTGGTAGAGTTTATGGAAAATCTAATACCTTTACTATTACTCCATCATTGAGTGGCCTTTGCGACAAAAGACACAGCATTGTCAGACTGTAAGCAGTCTGGAAATCAGAAAACCGACCCAGTTTAGTTTCATGGGCCACAGTACTGTTGCCAGAGGTGGCTGATTGGACGAGAACAGCAACAGTGTAACCTGAGACTGGGTAAGATGATGACTTGGGTGCCTGTACCAAACAGAGCCATACTCAAACAGAGCTGTAGGTGGAAATTCTCCTCCCACCATCCCCCCTTAACTTCTGAACCATATTTATACAGGTACATATGAACTTCAGTCTGCTCTGGTGACAACCTCCCTCACCTTCACCCTTAATCATATTTTTGTCTTAAAGCAGTTGAAGTCAGGGTAGAGGGGACCAGAGGTTTCAGAGGGCATGGAGCAAGAGAGCAGCTTTATGCTGGTGAACAAGTTATTTTCAGTTTAGAGCACCATTCACCCACAGCTCAACTAAATGAATGTTTAATGTTTTCAGTTTTCATTATTATGACTGCCAGGGTTTGTTTAATTTTCCCCACATTTTTACCAGACCTTTTACTTCTCGGTCCTTCTTGCATTCATTCATTTAACAGGTGTTTATCAAGCACCTATTTTGTGCCAGAAAATGTTTTTGGTGTCTTAAGGATAGCACAGAGAATAATAGACATAATTCCATGGGGGGAAGCAGGCAATAAATAAATTAACAAGTACTAGTGATATGTATTCCGAATAAACCACATAAGTATATTGCATAGATGGTGGAAGGGCATTATCTCAGATAAGCTGGCCCAGAAAAGAAGACTCTGGGGATGTTTGAGCAGAGATCTGAATAAAGGGTGAAGGGTTGTGCCATTGTATTACTTAGGGAAATGGCGTTCTAGAGGGTACTTCAAGCACAAAGATTCTGGAGTGCATTAAGTAAAGGAGAGAGAGTTAGAAGATGAAATCTGAAAGGTAGTCAAGGTCCAGATTTGTTTGTGTTACAGCGAAGTTAGGGATTTGGAATTTACTTTAAATGTGATAAAAAAGCCATTTGTCAGTAATGATCAGAACATAGAAGAGATCTGATCAAACTTAAGTTTTAGCATGATCAGACTGCCTTCTGTGTGGAGAATAGATTTCTATGGGGGTGTATTTAAGAAAATAATTGAGTGATCCCACTCCTATGTATATACTTGAGAAACAAATACATATGTCTGTATAAAAACCTGTACATGAATGTTCATCACCAAATTATTCATGATAGCCAAAAAGTGGGAACAACCCAAATGGGGATCAACTGCTACATGGATAAATAAAATGTGGTATATCCATACAATGAAATATTATTTGTCAAGAAAAAGAAATAAAGTACTGGTATATCCTACAACATGGATAAAGTCTTGAAAACATTATGCTAACTTAAGAAGACAGTCACAAAGGACCACATATTGTATGACTTCATTTATATGAAATGTTCAGAATGGGCAAATCTATAGAGACAGAAACTCAATTAGTGGTAACTTAGAGCTAGGGGCAATGGGAGGGTTGGAGGGTTATAGCAAAGGGGAGTTGCTTTCTTTCAAGGTAATGAAAGTGTTCTAAAATTGATTGTGGTAATGGATGCACAACTCTGTGACTATACTACAAGCCATTGCATTGTACACCAAATGGGTGAATTTAATAGTATGTGAATTATATCTCAATAAAGATGTTTAAAAAAAAAGAAGTTGAAACTATATGTCAAGTTGGTGATGGTGGCTTGGTTTAGAACGGCAGCAGTGGAATTGGTGAGAAGTGTGTTAAATCTGAAGGTAGAGCCAACAGAAT
The DNA here is from genome assembly GCF_965194825.1 of Balaenoptera physalus. NCBI lineage: Eukaryota > Metazoa > Chordata > Mammalia > Artiodactyla > Balaenopteridae > Balaenoptera > Balaenoptera physalus. Next base: position 49,275,324 of record NC_138885.1, read on the forward strand.
TTGCTGTAAGATCAAATAGGGAATGTGAAAGAAAAGAGTTGCCAGAAAAGAGTACAAAGTATTTTGGCTAATTTACGTCAAATCCTGCCTAGGAGTTTTGTAAGATGATTGAGAATTGACAATTGGACTTGGCCATGACTGTATCCAAAATGTTTTCCATATAGTGGAAGGAGCTTAAGCCTGTTGAGTTTAAAAGAGAATGAGAGGATAAGGATATGGGATGTGTAGACAGTGATTATACATAATTCTTTGCAGAATTTTGCATTACACGTGAGCAGAGAGCTGGAAGGATCGCTGAAGAGGAATGTGGGTGGGGTCAACTTGGTTTAAGATGATTTTCCATATAGCATCTTTGTATTGATAGAAATGACTCATTCGAGAAGAAAAACTGGTGCAAAAGAGACAAGTGCATCAGTAAAGTTCGTGAATGTGTGGGAGCGGAGGGTGTTGTACTCCTAAAAGGATAGTTCCTCCATTGTCACACTTGGACTTGCAGATTTAGGGGTGGCAGTAATAGGAACCAGCAAGTTGATACACTCCACGTGGCAGTATGCAAAATTCTCTTCTGATTGTTTATATCTTCTCTGCTAAATGAATACATGTGGTGATGAGCTGAGAGGAAATAGTATGGAGATGGCAGTCTGAAGGCAAACAAGGTGCAAATGTTATCTGAGGGATGGAGATTGATTTGACTAGAACTATTGCAGGATGGCTGCCAGGCACTGCAAGTCCAGTGTGAATTCATAGATTTAAAATGAGAACAGGCAGCATATTTTTGGGGTTTCTTTCTAGTCATGTTCATCTGTTTGCATGTAGGAGTGGTGTAGGGGAAAGTTAAATTTAACCAGTGTATTGGTTTGCTAAGGCTGCCATAACAAAGTATGACAGACTGGGTGACTTAAACAACAGAAATTAATTTTCTCACAGATTTTAGAAGTCCAAAATCAATGTGTCAGTAGAGTTGGTGTCATTCTGAAGCCTCTCTGTGTTGTGTGTAGATGACCACCTTCTCTGTCTTCACGTGGCCTTTCCTCTGTGTGTGTCTGTGTCCTAATAACCTCTTCTTAGATAGATACCAGTCATATTGGATGAGAGCCCATTTGTATGACCTTATTTTTACTTAATTACCTCTTTAAAAGATCTATCCCCAAATACAGTCACATTCTAAAATACTGGGGGTGAAGACTTCACTTATGAATCTTTTGGCGGGAGGAAGGAGTACAAGTCTGCACATAAAACACTGCTGGAGTTTTAAAATTTAAATATATTGAAGTGAGAAAGGGCATATGTAAGAGATATGAAACCTTGTTCTCATACAGCTTACTATTTAAGAAAAAGGGACAAATAATAAACATATTACAAAAATCATTTTTTTAATATGCTGGGAGGTTGTTAATAGGTACCAAGAGAAAAATAAAGTGAGCTAAGGAAATATAGAGTGATTAAGTTGTGTGCTCTTTTATATAGGTTGGTAGGAAAGCTCTCCGTGTGCTAGAAGCTAAGATTTGAAGGAAGTAAGAGCAGGGAGCTATGACCGTATCAGTGGGCAGAGAAAAGGGACTGGTCACTTGGTAAGAAATGAGATCAGAAAGGTCATAAGTAGAAGCACTCTTATCTGATGCAATTGGACTATAATTTCTTTAGTTAATCAAAATGTCATTAAATCAGGGAATCATATAATAGGTACATAACCATTTTGGTTTTGCCTTAAGAAAATGAGCTATAATTTACATAGAGTGAAATGCACAGATCTTAAGTGTACAGTTCAATGAGTTTTGACAATTGTAAAATCCTGTGTAACCCATACTCCATCAGCAACTACATCTGTTAAATATATTTTTCATAATTAAATATAAAATATATCTGTAATGCTCAAATATTGAATATATTTAACGTTAAATACATTTTCAATTTAATATAAATATACTTTAAATACTGAATATATTTGTGACGCTCATCTTGTCTCCTGACCCCCTAAACATACATACTGAACATATACTGCTTCTAGAAGGATTGGGGAAGAGAATTCTCATTCTTTTTTTCTTGTTCTTTCTATGCTGTTCATGATGATAATATTACTACTAATAATAACTAGTGTATATTGAACTCCTCCTATGTGTCAGGCACTGTTATAAGAGCTTTATGTGTATTAATTCATTAGATACTCAGAGTCTTATGAGGTAGCGCCTACTGTTCATATTTTGTGAATAGAAAAATGGAGGCATAGAACATCTAAGGAACTTGAATTAAGCCTTACAATTAGTGAGTGTGGGAACCTCAATTCAGATCATGGCATTGTAACTCTGCAATATAGAGTCGTAGGTCTTATGCTTGGTTTCATCCTAATAGTCAAATTTTATGAATATTTGAAATTTCCTTAATTTAAATTCAAGTGAAGTAATTTTTTTTTTCTTCTTTTCCACCATCTTTCCACATGAGGCATTCATTTAACATTATCATTGATTGCTTCTTTGTCTCTTAGTGTTATCTTTCGTTGTGGCATGGGTTTTACGGTTTACAGTGGTTTTTATGGTGGACTCTGGTTTAGGCTGCAGATAGATTCCTCTAGCCCACCTGAATGTTAAATCTTCATTCATGTGAAGATCAGACTTTCTGTCAATAAGACCTGTAACTAATTCAGGGTATTTTTTCAAAGCTTACTCACTAGATGTATCAGTCCTTAAACCAAACTGCATAATTGTTCAGTCATCAGCTCTCAGAAGCTCCTGCCTAGCTATTTAAAACATTTAAAGTGTGTTGGGTCCCTGCAAGTTCTGGAAGTACTGCCCACAGTCTTCCACGAGCTTCATCCTTTGGCAGCCTCAAGTATAGCCTCATAAAACAGATTTAATAAATTTGCACCTATTATGCAGTTTTCTACAAAAGAAAATATTTGGCTACAGATAAAAATATGTCTAATAGCAACTAGAGTAGATTCCCCGGGTAAGTGATAACTTCCTAATTAAAAACAAAAATTTCTTTCTTATTTTAAAAACATAGTTACCAAACTCCTAAGCTTTACTTAGATCTTATTTTTTTATATTTGAAATACATTTTTTTATAGAATAGTAAAAATGGTGTATATTTTCAAACAAAAAATCTGTAATATCTCAGAATTTCTGGCTAACACCATTATCTAGTGGGCAAGAAGAAAAGGAAAGGCAATATGACTAGCAAGATGGCACTTGAGGACTTCGCTGGTGGCGCAGTGGTTAAGAATCCGCCTGCCAATGCAGGGTACACGGGTTCGAGCCCTGGTCCGGGAAGATCCCACATGCCGCAGAGCAACTAAGCCCGTGCACCACAACTACTGATCCTGCGCTCTAGAGCCCGCAAGCCTCAACTACTGAGCCCACGTGCCACAACTACTGAAGCCTGCACGTCTGGAGCCTGTGCTCCGCAACAAGAGAAGCCACTGCAATGAAAAGCCCGCGCACCGCAGTGAAGAGTAGCCCCCGCTCGCCGCAGCTAGAGAAAGCCCACGTGCAGCAACGAAGACCCAGCACAGCCAAAAATAAATATAAATAAATAAATTAATTAATTAAAAAAATAAAAAGATGGCACTTGATAGCTTTCTAACTCCTGACGTTTTCCTATCTAGAGAAATATTTTTAAAGAGGGGAATAACTGTGCTCAAAAGATTTTGAAACGATTAGAAAATGGGTCATATTTTTGGATAGAAGAGCCTGTAGTTTATGCAAAGTTAGTCATGCTGCACACTGATTTGGCAAGCCAGGGATATTGCAGAACTTGGATTTGGCTTGAGAAACAGAGTAGTGTTTGCAAATAAATAGGGACTTACTGGAATAAAAACATAATACAGATGCTGATTCTCTTAAATAAACCTGGGCCACCAACTGTGCTTATGTTGGTTAGTGTTACTTTGTATATGGTACCATGCTTCTGCTCAATCAGTTTTGTTCTTATGAAGACGAGTATTGAAACAGTGTACGAGATTACTATTTTACAAGTACCACCAGATAAAGAATGACAAAATTTAGTATGTTTTAGGTAGAGGTGTTTTCACAGTAGATAGAATTAAAAACTTGAAATATATAAGGAAAGGTTGTTTCATAAATAAACAAAAATGTTTACAGCAGCTTAGTTTTATCACATAAAATAGTAAAGTCAAAGTTTTCTCAGTGTTAATATCTTGACATATAGATGTACCAGGGTATGAAGTTAGAATAATTTGAATGATGCTTGAAGTGGCAATAAGATGTGATTTTCACTTTCTATTATGGCTAAAGTTTAAATTAAATTCTCAATAACCTCTACTGTTAGGCTTTTATTAGGAAATGACTTATCTTAGACATTTTAATATTTAATATTAAGTGATTTCAGGTTTTCTATTATAATAATATTCTTTATATTTCTTTTAAAAAATGTTCTCATTCGTTATTTTGCTTAAGCCTTACAAGTTTGTGAGACGGATGGGGAAGGAAATATAAGTAAAGAAAATGAAGCACAGAGAGGCAAAATGCCTACCTAAACTCATGTTTCCATTTTATGACACAGCCAGGGATGGTTCTTTTTATGTCTTTTATTATAGATCTTTATGATAAAAAGATCCTGTAATATATAGATCTTATATAATATATAGATTTTTATTATAGGATATTTTATTTTAAGGTATTCCTTCTAAATCTGGGAATGGCCATCTAGTTACCATTAGTGTTATATATGCTTTTCCATAGGACTTTTTTCTACAACAAACTGAAGGCACATGTTCCATCTTAGGACCAAAGAAAGACAGAAAATTTAACAGCTTGAATTGTTTCAAATATCATATTCAGTGAAATATACATAAAGTAACAGGAAATATATATATGGGAATCCTTCCCTTGTCGTCAGGTTTAGAGGTTGAGTTCCAGTGTTTAGTTATAATTTTTACAGAAAAATGAAGTTGAAACGAAATAAAATAATTAGCATGCCATTTTTTCAAGAAAAATAACAAATAAACCTCAGATATCATGCATTCCTTGGATTTGTACATTTTGTATCTTTCTGTTTTAAATATATGTTGAATAAATGTAAATTTTATGTAGACATTGAAAGTAGAGTCTTTGTTATAATAATTTTTTAAATTGTCACTTCATGTAAACTTTGAATTTGTTACTAGTCTGGTTAGATTTGTAACAGGCAACAGCATTTGTGTTGCTTTATTATGCAAAGTCAGCTGCCATTAATTTAAAGAACTTCTGCCTCAGCAAATTGTACTTTGATGTTTTTATTTTGAGACAAGTGTTTCTGAAATAGTCTAAGTATCTTTGTATTTAATAGCTGTTCTCCTCAAATATCTGTCAAAACTGTTACTTATCTTATTCACATCAATAAATATATACTTCAGTTTCTATTATTTTAATGTAGCAAATTATATGAGACTTTTATTTTGATATAGTTACTGTATAGATAGAAATGAATTAACCAGGTAGTTATTGTTCTATGTAGTGTAAATAAAACAAATATGTGTATGGTATTGAATATCTCTCAATAATTGCACACATGTCTTTGTCATGCCTTTAGAATTCTTGCTCTGGTTATTTTAAGTCACTTTATATTAATGTATTATCCTCTGAAATTATTCTCTGATAATTTCTTTGAATTTGTACTGCCCATTCTCAAATGCACATTTGTAGTGGATACTTTCTATGCAGACCAGATGGGCTTTTTAAGTCTAAATAACTGGTGACTTATTCCATGTAATTGCCCTTTTTGAGAATCTGAGAATTTTTTGTGTGTGTTTGTTTTATATCTTAACATTAATAACTATGTGTTCTGTAGGACAGTTTGCAAGTGTTATCGTATTTGGTCCTCATAGCAAATCTTTAAGTTTGGCATTATTATTTTCATTTTATAGATGAGAAAACTGAGGCTTAGAAAGTCTCCCCTACACAGGAAGTAAATAGGCCCAGGCCTATCTATGCATAAAGTCCAGCTCTTAGCCACTGCAATATATAGTAGTCCAGGATGATTTCTAGTTCAGCAGTATTGGCTCCTTAAAAGTGCTGAATCACAGTAAATTTAGAATTGCACTATTTTACAACCTGGTGCTTTACAGAATACCATGAAAGGACTTTAAGAAAAAGGCAATACAACTTGAAGAAATCAAGTAGTTGTCAAGGGCCCAGCAGAGTAGTGGCAGATCTAGGATTAGCTGTTAGAATTTTAGCCACCTGGCTTACATACAACTTTCATTTATTTGAGCTTTTAATTCTGAACTTGAAGGCCAAGTGCTGGTATATATGGGAGCATTAAATAAGTCATATATTTCATGTTATATCACATTTATGCAAAATAAACTGTTCAATAATTAATTTTTCTTCTTCTTTTTTTTTTTTGTAATACAGTGGGATGCATCCTGCCTTTATCCTGGAGTTCACCCCTGTGGCTTGGATTTATCACAGTTGTATCTGTCTCCGATCTCTGTGTTGACTAGAAATCAAGGAAAGACATGAGGAGGTTTGTTTACTGCAAGGTGGTTCTAGCCACTTCACTGATGTGGGTTCTCGTTGATGTCTTCTTACTCCTGTACTTCAGTGAATGTAACAAATGTGATGACAAGAAGGAGAGGTCCCTGCTACCTGCCCTCAGGGGTAAGTGCTTATGAAGCAAATGTTTCTTTCATAGCGATAAAAATGGTGGTGACTCATGACAAAGCATGAAATTTCAAAATAGAAGTTTATTGACTCAGAAGTGCATTTGGGCAGAACTATTAATGTACATTTAACCATGGGAATGCTACTTTATGTTTCTTGGCCTCAGGTGTCTTGTCAGAAGAAATGAGGAGTTAGCTAACCTCTAAGGTACCTTCTAATTCTAATAATTCCAATGTTTTGTGACTGTAGTGAACATTCAAATTGGACAGAATTTTAAATTTAGGCTTCCAGAAGCATAAGCCTTTAGAGTCCAAGCACATAACATAAAAGAGGAAAACTACTGAAGTGAGATGGTGAGGATTGTAGCAAAATGAGACTACACATGACAGCCCTTAAAACTTCCAAAAGCAATGCAAAAGAAAAAGGCACAATGTATTTTTAACAAAACACATGTTGGTGGCCAGATTTAACCTGTGGGCTACCAGGTTGTTGCCCTATGTTAAAAGCAAAAGATAATTTCAAGTGTACTATAAAGTCACTTTAACTCAATATTCCCTATTTAGGAACCAGTTTCAATGACTAGATAAGAGTGAATGCTAAAGAAACATAATAATTTATATAAATGGTGTTTTATTAAGTAAAGTCATAGAGATTCATTTCCTGAAGTTATTCCAAGTAATTTTTCTATGCTTTCTGTTGACTTAAATACCTATTAATTTACTTCTAAAATATTCCTAGTAAATGAGTGCTTCTAAAGTACTTAAGCATGCTTGAAATTAGTTTTATTCTCATTGAATTAAACATTAAAAAAAATCTAATTTACATTAATTCTCTACTTAGCAAAGTGTTTCTTTATAGACATGACAAAAGGTAAACTTTGAGTCCCTGTTGATATGTTTGTATCTTTTGGAAAAGTGGATCTAAATTACTGACTAGAGATTTGCATTTATTTAATGAATGTAATCTGCTTTTAATGTTACAGATATTTTTGAGGTTATTTATTAATCAAAATATGCTAATAAAATGAATTTCATTGATACTATCAGTTGTGTGAGGTTTAGGGAAACAGAGAAAAGCATTTCCAAAAATTAATTTTTGTCAAAAGAGTTTGTTGGACATCTTTAGTTTGCTTTGCAATAATGCTCTGGCCCAATTGGAGAAATTCTGATTATCTTCCTCTTTTCAAAATGAGTCTAATTCTCTCACTACAGTTTTTGACTAGTACAAAGAATTGAGAGAAAGTACTTTGGAACTGACAGAACCTAGACCCATTTAGGTAGTTTATATACATTTTTTATGCCTTTAACTAGAATTATTCAAAGAGGAGAACTTTATGAGTCCATCAGTTTTTGATAAATGAATATGGGGATTAATTTGCTGATCTTTGGTTAGGATCCCAGAATAAATCAGCCTTTTTTGTTTTTTTGTTAGAACCAGTTGAGCTGCTGCTTGGCTGAAAGTGGAAGTGTGTTTTGATGGATCACATCAGTTTAGAATGATCACTTTATTATTTGTTGAACAGAGACTTCTAGACTGGTCACAAAAAATGTTATAATCTGATTCAGCAAAACTATGACAGCCTTTTCTGGAAGTACCAAAAAAGCAGTTTTGCTGATTTAAGTGCTTAATGCTCAGTTTCAAATCTCAAAATGTAAAATTTAATGATGCAAGGCAAAAATAGTAATTTTTCCATGTACTTAAAATGTAAAATTAAACAATACTCTCTTTATTTTTAAGACTTATTTAATGTTATACAGTAATATTTGTCTTGAAAAAATGAAAATTAGGCTTTATGGTTTTTAATTTCATCTTCTACTGTTACTTATTATTTCAGAATATTACTTTATTTAGGAATTTGTGCCATGTATTTCAAATAATATTTTATTTACAGGTAGGTGATGTTGTGCAAAATGCACTTGACTGAAACTTTCATGTTCTAGATATGTTAAAAACAGGCTTTTCTGACAAAAAAGTTGATCTTTCCGGACCTTTGTGTCTCCATTATTAAAACAAAGGGCTTGGAATAGGTGTTTTCTGAGATCCCTTCTAGTTCTAAATTTTAAACAATTTATAAATACCCAATATTAGCATACACTCTGAATTAATTTTTGAGATATGTTCATTCATTCACCAAATCATCAATTATTTAAGTGCCTCTCAAGTTAACATGTTGTACATCTTAAACTTACACAAAGTTGCATGTCAATTATATCTCAGTTTAAAAAAAAAGAAGAAGAACATAGCCCAGTAATGGGCAAAGAAAAAAATCCCAAGCATCAGGACCTCTGGCTTCATAGGTGGTATAACAAGATTACCCCACAGTTAAAAGCCCAGCTTTGTTGACCAACCTGGTCCTCACCTCCTCCGCCTTGAATTAGTTGTGTGACTTTTGGCAAATTCCTTAACAAAATCTTGGTGATCAAGACTGTAGTAATTGGCACAAAGGGTAGACAAACTGCACAATGCAACAGAATAGAGACCCTAGAAGTACACACACACACGTTTGGAACATTCAGTATATGACTGAGGAAGCACTACAGATCAATGGGGGAAAGAAGAGCTCTTCAATAAATATAGCTGAAAATAAAATAGTAATCTGGGTGGAAAACAGATAAAGCTGGATGCTTAACTCATGTCATAAACCAAGATATACTTTGGAAATATTAATGTCACAAGAAAACTTAACTTTTAGCAGAAAAAAAATAGGCATTTATAAGACCATGAATTAAGGAACAATTCTAAAACACTATACAAAATCATTGACCATAAAAGAAAATATTGATAAATTTGACTATATTAATATTGAGAAAGTTGATTCACTTAAATATACCTTAAAAAAAGTAAAAAGGGAAGTTACAAACTGTAGAAGATGTTCAAAGAACATGTAACTGAGAGGTTATTGTCAGGTATATATAAATAACTCCCGTTATTAGTAAGAGAAGCCCACATAGGCCAACAGGAAAAACTGGGCAATAAACATGAATAGACACTTCTTGGAAAAGGAAACAAATATAACAAAACTAAAAAAGAACCTTATGAAAAAATATTTAACATTAATTGTGATGAGGGAAATGCAGACCAAGACTTTAATGATATATTTATATTCATTCAATTGGCAAAAATTAAAAAGGCTGATAATACCAGTTGTTAGAGGTGATGCATCTCCACATTTTTATAGTAACTTCAGATAATGGTTTGGCATCATCTCTGAAATCTAAAAAATTCATGGATGACTCAGCACTCCTAGTGATATAAGTTTTTCCATATAAACAAATGTTTCATAGTGCTACTGTTCATAAAAATAAAAGCTGAAAATAATCCATAGGTCAGTCAAAGGAAAAGCTGATGTATGAATAGTGATATAAAATGATATAGAATAGTATATTTTAGTCAAAATGAATGAACTACAGCAACCTGTACCAGTATGAATTAATCCTCATGATACAATAGTAAGTACAGAAGTTATATTGATATCTTTCAGAGATGATATATGGCATGGTACAGTTTGAAAAGCTAAAACTAACTAAAAATTTAAAATATACACTTTAGGACTCTACAGAGATACGACAAGACTTTTTATAAAGCAATAAAGCTAATTATGAACATAGGATTTAGGATGTCGTTTGTCATGTGTAGGGGGCAACAGTGGCATGGGGTGGGTGTGAGTACTTTGACTGAATGTGGGGCGTAATTAGGGTCCTAGATTTGTTTTGGATGTGGGTTTGATGTATCTGTTACCTAATACAGATAACTAAGCGAGTGAATAAGAGCCACTGAATGGATTTGAAAAAAATGGGAAGCCACTGAAGAGGTTTAAAAGACAGCAGACATGATCACCTCTGTGTTGTGGAAGGATCACATGTGGAGACTAGATTGGGGAAGAGCCACCTCTTCACGGAGGCAGGGTGGAAGTTGTGGTAGCCTTTCGTGAATTCTCTGTGGGAAGTGAGGCCTGCTTAGAGTGGAGTAGTGCCAGTGAGTTGTGAGAGAAGTGGGTAAAATGAAGAGGTATTTGAGATACTGGGAGCTTGCTTGACTGGCTCTGGCAGGTGGAGGAGATGGAAATGTCAAGGACAGATCTCAGGTTTCTTGCAGGGCATTATTTGATCCAGGTTCCTGAGAGCGGAGATGGAGGAGGAGACTATTTGAGGGTGGATATTGAGTTTATTTTGGACATGTTGAGTTTGAGACACGTGTTGGGCAACTGAATGGAACGGTTCAGTAGAAAGTTGACTACATTATTAAACTCTAAATATCAAACTTAAAAGCCATCATTATTCTTTCTAAAATGGATTACATTCTTCTCTGCCTTATTAAATGGGGTATATGGGATATAATTAAATCTTTGCTTCTGAGTCAGCATTATCATTTCATACATCAATTATTGAACGATGCTGTAAAAAAAATGATTATTTTAGGGACTTTCATGGTAGCACAAAGACTTGTTCCAATATTAGATACAGACCCATGAATACTTTTCCTTTTCCTATTTTCCAGAGGATTGCTTTTGGGTCACATAAGTTCTTGTTAGGGGAGTGTGTTAACTCTTTTATGCCACTCTGGGGCCACTTAGAGCTAAAATGCACTGAAGGATATTTCTTTCTTATTTATTTATTTATTTATTTATTTACTTACTTACTTATTTATGGCTGTGTTGGGTCTTCGTTTCTGTGCGAGGGCTTTCTCTAGTTGTAGCAAGCGGGGGCCACTCTTCATCGCGGTGCGCGGGCCTCTCACTATCGCGGCCCCTCTTGTTGCGGAGCACAGGCTCCAGACGTGCAGGCTCAGTAATTGTGGCTCACGGGCCCAGCTGCTCCGCGGCATGTGGGATCTTCCCAGACCAGGGCTCGAACCCGTGTCCCCTGCATTGGCAGGCAGACTCTCAACCACTGCGCCACCAGGGAAGCCCTGAAGGATACTTCTAACTCCTAACTGGTATGGAGTACTAAGTGGTGCTGCTCCCAAGTTGGAAGAGTTAGAATAGCTATTTGAGAGAACAGGTATTTAAAAGGACCAGTGCTGCTGCAGTGCACCCACAAACGCTTTGGGGACGTCTGAGGTCACGTGGCCAGTCTGCATGAGCACCATGCATAATGAGTCCTCCTCCACCTCCTCCGCCCAGGGCCGCACGTCCTCAGGCAAGTTAATTTGTCTCTCTGGGCCTCAGTCACCATCTGTAAAACGAATTGGATATGAGTCATGGTTTTAAATCATGCTCATCTCCAAATGAAGAATTATGTTTCTAGCTATTTTTTTCAATAAAACTATGGAAAATGAACTATTTTCGTATCTGGCTTTTGGTCAGTCCATAGACAGTGTGTACTCTGCTATGAGAACTGGCGATGTGGAAGTGACATGGGGAGAGGTCTGCTTAGAAACCCCAGAAGAGCCTTCTCATCATCACAGAAGACAAAAGGGATATAAAGTTATGAAGGGAAGGAACCTGCAATTCTTTAACTGATCTTGAATCTCGAACATATTACACATACTTGGGAAATGAAATAAAATTTACCTTCAAGAAAAGGGGAGGGAGAGGAATATCTAAGAAAGAGTTGTTGCTTGTATATAGACAAAGATAAGTACATTAGCCAATGATAACAAAAATAATTATAAGCTATGATTGCTCTAAATTCTTTACACGTTAACTTAATTTTCACAAAAAAATATGTGAAGTAGACGTTCTTCTTCTCTTACATATAAGGAAACTGAGGCAGAGTGAGCATATGGGGAAATCACTTTTGTGTTTCTCTTTTACTCACACACGCAATACTTCTAACACCAGATGTGTGGACTTTTCCCCCACACCAAGCAATTCTCTGCGACATCAGCTGAGTGTCCTACAATTCTGACACTGCCTGTCTGGAGTGAGCACCAGACCCCACAAGTTAAGGGCTCAGTCCCACAAGGATGCCCCCACTTCATACACGGATCGCCGGTCCCAGGTTGTCACCAGTACTTCTGATCGACCAGCTATAACTTGGCGTTTCCTTGACCTCTTCTTGAGTTTGATAATTTGCCAGAATGCCTCACGGAACTCAGGGTAACATTTATTTACATTTACCAGTTTATTGTAAAGGATATAGTAAAGGATATGTGTGAACAGCCAGATGAAGAGTTACATAGGTTGAGGTCCAGAAAGGTCCCAAGGGCAGGAGCTTCTGTGCCCATGGAGTTGGGGTGTATGACCCTCCTGTCATGTAGATGTGTTGACCAACCCAGAAATTCTCTGAACCCTATACTTTTGGGAATTATATGGAGGTTTCATCATATAGATATGATCGATCACCAACTCAGTCTCCAGCCCCTCTCCCATTCCTGGAGGATGGGAGGTGGAGCTGAATATTCCAAGCATCTAATCATGGCTTGGTCTTTCTGGTGACCAGCCCCATCCAGGAGCTATCCAGGAACCCACCCAGAGTCACCTCATTAAAACAAAAGATGCTCCTATTAGATGCTCTAATCCCAGGAAATTCCAAGGGATGTAGGAGCTCCGTGTCGGGAACCAGGGTCATGGACCAAACATTAGAACAAAAGATGTTTCTGGTGCTCTTATAACATAGGACATTACAAGGGTTAGAGTAGCGCTGTGCCAGGAGCTGGAGCCAGAGACCAGTACCTCCTATGATTTCATGGTGTGGTTAAGAGGGAGTGCCAGAATTTTAACAACCGATGGAACAGGAGTTGGGTATTACAATGCAAGTTCAGTAAAGGGCTTTGTTATCACTTAATGCCAGATTGCACTGTAGTTTAAGTGCCATGCTTTCATTCAAATACCAGTACAGAGTACACAGTCTGAAAACGTGAATTGAGTGTCTTGTCTTCATTCTCAGAGACACTAGAGAGACTTAGCCAAAACTCCCTGTCTAGTAGGATGTATAAATGCCAGTCAGGAAAATATTTCCTAGGGACCATTCTGGTTTCAGATCGTTTATAAAACAGTATCACCTTATCTGGTATTTTAAAGGTTTTGCAAAGTTACTTTCATCCACTTGTATCCCTTAAGACCTCTTCACTGCTGCTCTAAATTGGGGGAAATCAAGAAGATGAGTGGAATTGTTGACTGGAATCTCAATGCCATACCTCCACGTTTCCCTTGGTCCTGCCTGGGACCCTTCCTGGTTTCTTCTCATAAATCTGGGGACACAGGTAGCCTTGCAGGATCTTAGTTTCCCAGCTAGGGATTGAACCTAGGCTCTGGCAGGGAAAGAGCAGAGTCCTAATCACTGGACTGCCAGGGAATTCTCTCTTTTGTTTCTTTCTAAATGATCTCCTCGTAACATTAACGCCTAGCCATGTCCTTATTTATTAAACAGTAAATGTTTGTTGATTTTGTTTGATTAATCTTTAGTGCTTCAGGGGAGAGTTCCTGTGAGTAGGTGTGAGAGGAAACTGAAAACTTGAGAATTAAAGTGTTAAAACTAACACCACATTTGGGACTTCCCTGGTGGTGCAGTGGTTAAGAATCCACCTGCCAACTCAGGGGACACGGGTTTGAGCCCTTGTCTGTGAAGATCCCACATGCCCCGGAACAAGTAAGCCCGTGCGCCACAATTACTGACCGTGCACTCTAGAACCCGCGAGCCACAACTACTGAGCCTGCGTGCCACAACTACTGAAGCCCATGTGCCTAGAGCCTGTGCTCCACAACAAGAGAAGCCACTGCAATGAGAAGCCCGTGCACCACAACGAAGAGTAGCCCCCGCTCGCCGCAACTAGAGAAAGCCCGTGCACAGCAACGAAGACCCAACGCGGCCATTAAAATAAATAAATAAATTAATTAATTAAAAAGAAAAAAAAACTAACAACACCACATTTTTCTTGTTTTTTAAAAATATGGCTTTACCTTTTGCGGGGAGGATAGAAGAGTGTGATTGGTTAAAATGCACTGTCAGTTTTGGAATTGCCCCGCGTAAATTATGATGACCACTGGAACTTTCAGGTGATAATATTTATAGTCATACAAAAAGTGGGACACATGGACAGTCACCTTGGATTAAAGGCATGTATGTCCCAGATAATTTTCGATCAAGTTTATAAATAGTTTTCAAAAGTTAATAGACTTTATAAAATTTTGACCTTTGATTTTGCTTTTGCCTTTCATAGTTTTATTTATAATTCACTCTGAGCCCTTCTCCAGTCCACATGGACATAGCAATGTCAGGAAGAAAAATAAATTGTAATAATGAACAATTATGAGGTTTACTGTGCCAAGTGCTTTATAGATACACTGTTTCGATTAGTTCTCACAGTGGCATTGAGGGTAGGTACTATTATTATTCTCATTTACATATAAGAAACTGAGGTCTGAAAAGGTTAATTAATTTCCCCAAGGTTGCAAAACTAAGAAGAGGGAAGAAAGGACTCACAGCCTGGTTTGTCAGACTTTTGAGCCCACACTTTGAACTACAGTGTTATGCCGTGTCCCTGACTCAGGTGCCTAGACTCCTTTAAGGCAAAATAATCATGACATTTATATAGTATTTATAAAATATTTACGCATATAGGAATATTTCTGGAGGACAAAGAAGGAGGTGGCCACGACCTTGGGTAAAAAAATGTCTCATTTAATTAGGAGAAAAGTACTCTGGCAGGCTTACCCGTCTGAAAGGTAGGCTTTCAGACTTTAGCAATTTTACATTTATTGAGTTTCTACAGTATACAAATTAATTTAGGTTGCAATTTTCCTCAGCAGTTTCCTTTGGGGCCAAGCCTCTGAAGTCTTACAAAGAATGATTAAAAGTTCTGAACAGTAGTGAAGCACTGTTTTCTCCCAAAACTTTAATAAAAACGATTGATACAATTTTTGCGTCCATTTATTCAGTGGTACTGGGCTAGGTACTATGAAATATCCAAAGTTTAATCAAATAGAACATCTGTCTTCAGGAATCACAGTCTACTGGAGACATGACATGTACATTACAAGATAGAAAGTGGCGGCTGCTATAAGAGAGATACCAAGTAAACTGCTGTGAGAGGCCCTGACAGATATAAATTATGTGGACGTTTGAAAATTGGGAGGGAGCAAGTACCAGGAGGGAATAAATTATCAAAGGAAAGCTATTGGCTTTCCCAAAATGAGGATGTAAGAAATCAGTGAATCGGTTGATTGGGGCAGAGTCAGACTCAAAGGGGATTTCTAGATTTTAGGTTGAAAGTTAGGATAAAGGCAGATTTTAAAGGACTTTGAGTGCTGGGGAAATGAATTTTTAGCTTTGTTCTTTAGGAAATGGGGAACCGTTGAAGGTTTCTGGAAAAGAAAAGATGTGTTTATCATCAGATAAGGTTTGGAAGGGTAATGCAGTGCTGTTTATTAAATATGCAAGAGAGTAGCACTAATACATTTTAATTTTTTTTTATTTTTTATTTTTTATTTTTTTTAACATCTTTATTGAAGTATAATTGCTTTACAATGGTGTGTTAGTTTCTGCTTTAAAACAAAGTGAATCAGTTATACATATACATATGTTCCCATATCTCTTCCCTCTTGCATCTCCCTCCCTCCCACCCTCCCTATCCCACCCCTCTAGATGGTCACAAAGCACCGAGCTGATCTCCCTGTGCTATGCGGCTGCTTCCCACTAGCTATCTATTTTACATTTGGTAGTGTATATATGTCCATGACACTCTCTCACCCTGTCACATCTCACCCCTCCCCCTCCCCATATCCTCAAGTCTATACTTTAGTAGGTCTGTGTCTTTATTCCCATCTTGCCACTAGATTCTTCATGACCTTTTTTTTTTTTCCTTAGATTCCATATATATGTGTTAGCATACTGTATTTGTTTTTCTCTTTCTGACTTACTTCACTCTGTATGACAGACTCTAACTCCATCCACCTCATTACAAATACCTCCATTTCATTTCTTTTTATGGCTGAGTAATATTCCATTGTATATATGTGCCACATCTTCTTTATCCATTCATCCAATGATGGACACTTAGGTTGCTTCCATGTCCTGGCTATTGTAAATAGAGCTGCAATGAACATTTTGGTACATGACTCTTTTTGAATTATGGTTTTCTCAGGGTATATGCCCAGTAGTGGGATTGCTGGGTCGTATGGTAGTTCTATTTTTAGTTTTTTAAGGAACCTCCATACTGTTCTCCATAGTGTCTGTATCAATTTACATTCCCACCAACAGTGCAAGAGGGTTCCCTTTTCTCCACACCCTCTCCAGCATTTATTGTTTCTAGATTTTTTTTTATCTTTATTCAGATAGAGACTCAGACACTTAAGTTTTATTTGTTAATTAAAACCACTTGAATTAGATGGTAACTAAATGGAATATTAATTCATTTAAATTCTTTGCTCTGTAAATTAACTGGTAGAACAAGAAAGTTTTCTGTTTTTGTAAAATCAAGTTTAGATAGTGTATAAAAAATAACTCTTCAAAATCTTTACTTATTTAGTATGAAATAAAATGAGACAATCCATTCAACAAACATTTGAATGCTTGATTGTGTCAGAGCTAGGGTTAGAAAAATAATCACTCTTATTTTCACGTTTAGAGGGGGAGAAAGGAATTCAGAATTGTATGAATGAAATGTCAGCATATCAATCCTGTGCTATCAGGAGGAGTGAGAATATATGAAATAAAGAGAAAAAAACATCAATAAGCCAATATCTGCCTTTTGAGGACAAGATCTAATTTTCAATTCCATAAAGACTAGCGTAGACTGAGCAGAGAATGGAGGACAAAACGTATTACCAAATAGTCCACCAGTAAAATGGAAATGGACAAGTTTTATCTCTACCCACTGGAAATCATGGTCACTAAAGGGCTGTGTTGCAGCAGAGACAGGTACGCATCCTGGGTGCTCAATTAATAATTGTTGAATGAATGAAGAATGAACACACAAGCAGCGTGGCACTTCCTGAGTGTTCTCATGATAATAGAGTATCCAGTATAGGTGGATGATTAAACAACTTGAAATAACTCAATTATCATGGCAAACATATTTTTGTTGTTGTTACTGTTTACACACATAGTCCAAACGTTTTCTTTTACTTTTTATTGGCTTATGTAGTTTGATTTACAGCCCCAACTGGCAAATGTATAGCCAAGGGACTCTCTTTTTTTCCTTCAGAATGTGTCTTGCGTTGCACTGTTATACACTGTTGCTGTGATGCAGGGTGTCTAAGAACACTGCATATTGACACATGAGAGTGTTGTCATTGAAGAGAGCTCTGATGGAACAGGCAGATCAGGTAGGATGTGTGGAATGAACTAATATACATAGAAGACCCAGAGGAACATTTACGAAAGTTCGACTGAGGAATATTGAAAAAGATGTAAGTGTGTGGTAGATTTTATTCATCTGTTAAAAGAAGATGGGAAAATGGAGATGATGGAAAATGAATAAAAGAAAGTAATACTGGACAGGTTTAAAAGTGAAAAAAATCCAATAAAAAGGGAAAATTACCAAGAATAAAGTGACGGAGTTGTAGAACAGGACCCATGGTTAGTCAATAAGTAAGGCTCTACGTAAATATAGCTTTGGGAATGATTGAGGATAGTAGCTAGATAAGGAATATTATTTTAAAATAAGTTTTATTGAGGTATAACATAATGCTCCCTTTTAAGTATGCAATTTGATGAGTTTGACAAGTGAATCCCAGGGTTCAACCTCACAAGGATGTTCCCCCCCTAAAATGTTCCCACATATCCCAAGCAGTCAATCCCTCCACTCTAGCCCCAGACAACCACTGATAGGTCTTTTGTGACTATTTGTTAGTTTTGCCTCTTCTGGAAAATCTGACGATGACTATGCATTTTTGTGTGTCTGGTTATTTTTGCTCAGCATATGGGTTTTGAGATTAATCTTTGGTGTTGAGTGTATCAGAGCTTCTATTGCT
This sequence comes from Balaenoptera physalus, assembly GCF_965194825.1. Lineage (NCBI taxonomy): Eukaryota > Metazoa > Chordata > Mammalia > Artiodactyla > Balaenopteridae > Balaenoptera > Balaenoptera physalus. The sequence continues at coordinate 49,293,780 of NC_138885.1, forward strand.
GAGCAGTATTCTGTTGTATGTATATATTACAATTTGTTTATCCTTTCACCTGTTGATGGACATTTCCATTCTTTCCATGGCTGTTGTGAATACAGTTGCTACATTTGTACACAAATCTTTGTTTACATATGTGGACATATGTTTTTACAACTCTTGGGTAAATATCAAGGAGTGGTAGAGCTCAGTCATATGCTAAATGTATTTTAATTTTGTAAGATACTGCCAGTCTGTTTTCCCAAGTTGTTAGACTTTGCTATTCCCATCAGCAACATAGGAGAGATTTAGTTACTCACATCCTGGCCAACACTTCCTAGTCAGTGTTTGTAATTTTAACCATTTTTGTGAGTTTGTAATGATACATCATGGTGGTTTTAATTTGCGTGTCATGATAACTAGTGATATTGAGATTTTTTTCATGTTTTTTTTTTGGCCAGTTTTCTTATATGAAGTGTTGGTCAGATTCTTTTGGCTATTTTGTAATTGGGTTGTTTATGGCTTGCCTTTAAAAATTTTTTTAAAGGTATCTTTCAAAGAGCAGAGATTTTTTATCTTGATGAAGTCCAGTGTATCTTTTTTTCTTCTTTTATTGTTCTTTTGGTATCCTATTTAAGAAATCTCTGCCTACGCCGAGGCCACTCTGTATTTCTTCTAGAAGATTTATGGTTGTAGTTTATAAGATTGGAGTTAATTTCTGTGTATGATGTGAAGAGAGTCAAGGTTATATTTTTCCAAAATAAAAACTCAGCTGTTCCAGAAACATTTGTTCCTTGAAGATAAGAAAGGAATGGATTTTAGAAATAAGAACAACACTTCATTGTAATATTTTTCAGTATGCATCTATAAGTTTTTCTATTGCTTATATGTATGATTTAGTTATAAATATTTGAGTTTAGTTTCTAGAATTCATTGCATATTATACAGAATTGATGTAAAATTTGTTATATAACTTGAAAAGTATCCAACTGTTACTAACCAAATCTTCTTTAGATATTTTAACTTGAAGGCAAATGAAAAATCTAATCTAATTTATTATATTAACATAAAAAAGTACTATTTATTTCTCTGATAATAAAATTGATAAATAATTATTGTAGTAAAATATAAAATACAAATAAAGAGAAGAAAAATAATGTGGAATGCCACCCAGAAATTTCCACATACTAAAATAAAATTTAATATTTAAACTTTTTTGATCAATATAGCATGAGCATTTTGTCCTGCATGAGATAGATTTCAAAACATAGTTTTAATGGGTAATATTTTATCATGTGTATTTATCATAACTTCCATAATTAACTACCTTTCATTAATTTTCATGTGTATTGCTCCTAATTTTTTTACCACTAAATAATGTTATAAACATTTTTAGGAAGTTGTTTTTAAACAATTTTAAACATATTGCTGATTATATTCTTAGGCTATATTCTTGGTTATGGGATTTATTTTTTAAAGGTGTACATATTTTTAAAAGTCTCTTGATGGACATTTTTAATGACTTCCTGGAAAGGTCACTAATATTCACATCTCATTATCAATATATGAGAATACTTATCTCACCATGTTATTTGTAATTTAATTTAAAACACATTTGCTAATTAGAGTACTTTCTAATCACAATTTTAAAAATCATTTTTATGTTTTATTGTACTTACATTTTTATGTTTTATTGTATTTACATTAAAATTTTACTATTAAATACTGAACATAAATATATGCTGTCCTCATGTTCAGAGTTTTGAAATGTAAAGATAAATGGACGAAGGCTTAAAAGATGTGATATATTAGACATTGTAGAATATATTAAGCAATTACAGAATCTGGGTGTTGGTAAAATTCTGCTTCTAACTATGACACATTTGGTGGTACCAGTAAACTCCATAGGGAAAGGAAGATAAATATAAAACTTTGGGCTGTAATTGGAGGAAAGACCTGTTCAGGACTAAACTGAGAGGTTCTTGTCTTCACAAATTCTTTGAGTTTTTCTGTTTTTAATTTTTTTCACATTGAATGATTTGATCTGTATGTATTTTATTTTTGTGTAATAATGAGGATGTATTTTTTTCAGTAATTACTTGTGACGTCTTTCCTCTCATTACTGATTTGTAATGTTAAAATTGACATGTAGAAAATCTTTATATCTAGCAAGGTCTTTATATGGTCTATTTATTTGATTCCGTTGATTCCTTTCCATATGACTAAAAATGATACGATTTTAAATCATATTCCAGAGTTAAACTATTTTAATTATTTAGCTTTATATTATCTGATGAAACACTTGACAAGTTGCAAACTGCTGTAGTCAGGAAAATGAGTAAATTATAGTTCTAATCTTGGCTTTGCTACTTTTAGGGTGTCTCCCTCTCCCTGTATCACTGTGCCTTGATCTATAAAATGAGAGGCTTGGAGCAGACCTACTCTTCTCTGTATCTAAACTTTATGATTTTTTTTCATGATAAATGAATGGAAAGTATTGTGTTATCATTGAATCTCACCATATTTCTAAATAGAATCAGGCTGTGGAAATGTGCTAGAATATTCATCTAAAAATTATATTTGGCATTACTAGAACCAGTATCCTTAATCTTTTTTATTTCATACTTTTTGGAAGTACTTTCACATGAGCTTTCTTATAGGTCTGTCTCACTGATTCTATTGAGTTGGTATAATGAGTGGGGATATTGGATATAAAATAGTATAGTGGCAAGAACACCTGTCCTGTGGTTGGAAGATCTGGACTTTATCATAGCTCTGGCCTTAACTAGAAGTCTTATCCAAACAGAATCTCACCTCCTCCATCTTTTGAGGATTAAATAGCTGCACTAAAAAAATGCTTTAGGAATCATAGAAAACTCTACAAAAAGAAATTAGTGCAAAAAGACCCCTAATTTACCTGAAGTTAATAGTTCTCAAAACAAAATCTTATTCCTTTAAATAAAAATACTTTACAAATATTGTTATTATTAAAAATCCCTTAGGACTTCTCTGGTGGAGCAGTGGTTAAGAATCCGCCTGCCAATGCAGGGGACACGGGTTCAAGCCCTGGTCTAGGAAGATCCCACATGCTGTGGAGCAACTAAGCCCGCGTGCCACAGCTACTGAAGCCCGCATGCCCTAAAGCCCGTGCTCCGCAACAAGAGAAGCCACCGCAATGAGAAACCTGGGCACCGCAACGAAGAGTAGCCTCCACTCTCCGGAACTAGACAAAGCCCGCACACAGCAACGGAGACCCAATGCAACAACAACAACAAAAAATCCCTTAAATATAATACATGATTTCCTCTTTGGAAGATTAATTCTTCTTTCAAGTTACAGTAACACACAATCTTTATTTAAAAAATGTTTTTTCAATGTAGAAAAATATAAGAAAGGATATAAATATACCTATAAGCGAACCACATATAGATTATTATAATTAAAGTTTTGGTTTTTTCCTTTATATTTCTAATAGGGATCCTACTTTATTTCATTTTTATATTCTGCTTAAGTCTTTGAATTTATATTTTGGACATTTTCCTGCCACATCAAATATTCCTTAAAACAATTTTACTGGCAGTACAATATTCTATCTCATACATCATAATTTGTTTCCCTCTAGCTTTTAAAGGGAGGATAAAAAGTATCAAAAGTCTTTATTAATTCCTCACTTATAACTGTCTTCATTATTTGCTGCTGTGTAGTATGTTTCTATTGTAGTTTTGTCTTTTTCTTTAAGGTAATTGATGAGTTGTAACTTATTTCATTATTAATGTACCCATTTGGGGCATGCCTAATTTACTCATTCTTACATGAGATATAAACTGGATCTCAAAAGATAGATTCCTGGAGGTGAGAAATTGTTGTTGAGGAGATTGGCACTCCTATAGAATTAGAAGTTTTGTGTGCATAATTAACAACATCTTTACCATCATTAGAGCTACTGCTTATTGTCTACTGTATGCCGAGCTTTCCACTCAACCATGTGCTGTATCGTTTAGTCTTCAGACACCTTCATGAAGAAGTTAAGAGAAAATTATCTTAATAGAATTTTCTGAACTCACTGTTTTGAATTATTGCTTTAAAATATAAACTACTCCAATCAGTTTCTTTCCACTATGACTTCACCAAAAAGACTTTTTATGAAGACAACTTACCTCCTCCCTCTTACTAAAATCCAATGGCCAATTCTCAACTCATATCTTACTTGACTATGAATAACATCCGAAACACCTTAATCATTCCTATCGCCTTGTAATACTTTTGTTACTTGTCTTAGAGGGTATCACACTCTCCTGATTTTCTACCTCATTGACTGCTCCTTCTCAATCTCCTTTGCAGGTGTCCTCCCTTCATGTCACCCTTTAATGTTGAGGTAGCTCAGAAAACGGGATTGGATTTATCTGTTCTTTATCTATACTCACTTCTTTAGTGATCTCATCCAATCTGATCTCATTGCTTTATATGCCATCTTATAATTTTACAACTTGAAAATTGATAAATCCAGCTCACACGTTTATCTTAATTTTTAGATATTTACAACCAAGGCTTACTAGATATATTCTTCTGGATTCTGAGACCTCTCAAACTTACTGTGTTTGAAATTGAATTATGAATCTTCCACCAAAGACTTCCCGACTTGCAGTCCTCTCTACCTCAGTTTTTAGCAGTTCCGGCACTCCAGTTGCTTAAGCCAAAAATCTTAGTCATTCTTAACTCTTCTCCTTCTCTCACATTTTATATTAGCACATCCTATTTATTCTTCCTTCAGAATATATTCAGAATTCAAGCACTTCTCACCAGTTCATTGGCCTCCCTGTTTCTACCCTGCTCACCTATAATCTATTCTCAACAGTTCAGCCAGAGTGATTCTTTTAAAACTTAAGTCAGATAATGCCTTTCCTCTGCTCACACCACTTTGTTGTCTGTCACTCACTCAGCTGGAAGCATCAATGATTATTTTCCTTTTTCATATAACTTTATAACATTAATAAAAATTTGTGCCTTGATATATATGCTAATTTATATAAATTGGTAGAATATTTCATAACTGCTTTAATAGGTTGAATAATGTCTGAAAAAAATTCATGTTCACCTGGAACCTTAGAATGTGACCTTGTTTGGAAATAGGATCTTGGCAGATGTAAGTAGTTAAGATGAGAGTTACTGCCTTAGGGTGGACCCTAAAGGCAATGAACCGTGTCCTTCAAAGAGAAAGAGTAGACAGAGAGAGACACAGAGGAAGAAGAACACCATGTGTAAATGGAGGCCGAGATTGGAGTTATGCTGCCGCAAGCCAAGAAATGCATTCCAGAAGCTAGAAGAGTCAAGGAAGGATTCTTCCCTAGAGCTTTTGAAAGGCTCATGGCCCTGCTGACAACCTGATTTTGAACTTCTAGCCTCCAGAACTGTGAGAGAATAAACCTCTGTTTATAAATCTCACGTCAGTGCGGCTTCAAACTTGGCGGAGGAGCTGCTGGTCACATTTGCTATATATTCCTGGGCTTCCATTACAGGAATGCATTTGCTTTTTAGCTTCTCTGGATTTCCACATTCAAAATTACCCGCTTGGATGGCCAGAGAATAAACCTGCCACCAGGTTTGTGGTAATTTGTTAATGGCAACCCTAGAAAATGAATACAACCACTAAGAACCATTTTTAAAATGTTCCATAGTCTTGAAAGCATAGAAAGAGTGAAGACATGGCTTGTCCCAAATCACAAAGTAGCTCAGTCAGGATACTGACAGTGATATTAAGAAGTCTTCATCTCTGGTTCAGGTACTATTGCAAATACAATTCTCCATCTTTCTAACTTTGATATAAAGATAAAAATAAAATATTTTAGAGTTATGTAGGAATACATATTTCAGAAAGTCACCTCTGCTAGAAAAAAAAAGTTAAGAAATATTGAGACTATATAAACTTTTACCAACTTATATTAGCAGATTACTGGAGTGATTGTCTTATTTCATAATTTGAAGTTCTCATTTCTCATGACAAAAGGAGCTACAATGAATTGGAAGCTATGATGTCATAATATGTGCATGTAACTCTTTATAGTAGGTACGCAGTGTAAATCTCACTAGTATGGATCACTCAGGGTTATCTATAAAGTGGCCTATTGGTAGAATTTATATTATATAGCATTTTAGAATTGATACCCATATGACTAAGAGCAAATGAGAAGTGGTTACTGGTTCATAGACTTTTTTTTTTTTCTAACAAAGAAATGAAGATCCAAGGAGGTTATATCAACTATCAAACTTAGACAAGTAGTAGAGGCCAAGGTAAACCTACTGAGAGTCTTGAGGATTCCAACCCAGAACCCTACTTAAAAATTATAGTGACCATGAAAGGGCCTGTACAATTTGCAGTCTTGCTTTTGGCCTCATGAGTTTTACAATGTCTCTTCCAGAAATGCATCACGATCGTTATATTTTTTTTGTTCCCAGTGTCATTAAAAGTTATTTATGTTTACCAAGAATTACACACAAAATCCATTAATGCATTATTTTGGGTGTACTTTGGTGGAATATATTTTATAGCTCAGTTACTAGCAATTCACTGAAGATTTCTGCAATCCCAAGTTTAAGGTTATCTGTTTCTCCTCTCAGTTCACATAGTACTTTATCTAAACTTCTTCCATCATAATCTCTTTATTTTCAGGCTATTTATGTGCATTTTGTTGTTGTTGGTATTGTTCTTACTAAGGGCACTTTGTATTCGGGTATTAAGATCCATTTCTGACTCAGGAAATAATCTGAGTGTCTTTCATAGAGCAAGTACAGAACCAACATTTGGTGAATGAATAAACTTTTTACTACTTTGGATATCCTTTTCTACTTTCACTTTTATTTTTACTGTGGTTCTTTGAAGATCTTTCAGTTATCTATGCTATTCACATGCCCACCAAGTGGAATGAAATGGACATGACCATGTACAGATGATCTTGTCTTATTACTTGACATAAAATGTTTGATAGAACCTGTTGATGACTGTTATGAACATTGTGTGCCCTCAATAAATATTTGTTGAATGAACATTTATAACAGGTCTGCATTTCACAGGTGAAGAATAATTTGATGTTACCAGTGATTTATAGACTTTATTTTGACAAGTTCCTAAAATTATCTGGACGTCGTGCTTTTTTCTTTGAACTATATTGCTGCCTTGTTGTTCTTCTCCTTCCCATCTATTCTCCACAATGATGGCAGATAAATCTTCTTGAAACACTACTTTGATGCTGTTACTTTCCTGCTCAGTGTCCTTCAATAACTTCCAACTAATGGCAGCTCAAAGTCATAACTCCTTACTCTGGTACTAGAGGCTGTCTGCAGTCTGACCACAGCACAGAATTCTAGTCTCAGCTTTAAATGCTTTACTAAAGATTAGTGTGTAGTGGTTAACACACGGACTTTAGGGTGAGAAAGATGTGCATTTTAATCCTAAATTTGTTATTTTCTAAGGATGTGACCTTATACACTTCATTTGCCATTTTGAGCCTTAGTTTCTTCATCTGAAAAATAAGAATAATGACCACATCTACTTTCATTCCATTCTTCAATAAATATTCATTTATTGAATCACGAACTATGTGCTAGGCACTTCTCTAGATGTTGGGATAAATCAATAAACAAATTTGACAAAATTATTATGGAGCTTGAATGCCAGTGGGGAGGATAGACAAGAAATGGAATAAATGAATGAATAACCTAAATAAAAAATAAGAAATCTTATTTCAGAAGGTATAAGTGCTATGAAAAAATGTGGGTAAGGAATTTTAAGAATTGGGAGGAGGTGGCAATGAAGAGTGAGGATGGAAATCAGTCGTGGAACTACTGAGGTATTTTTCCTACCTTGCTTTCCAGAAGTCACGGAGCTACCAGAAGAATTCAGATTTTAGAGATAAAACTGATTCAAGTTTCCTATTACTTGTTGGTCAGAGGGTCCTAGGACACTGGAGTTATGTGTCAGGAAAAGAAGTTGGTTTTGACACTTTAATCTTCCTGAGTCTTTGTAATGTAAAATAGTCTAGATGAAGAAAAAAATGAATGTTTTTTTCTTATGTGATGAGAAACTTTCAGAATTCTTGATCAGTGTATTATATGGGTATCACCATTAGAAAGAATAGAAAATGCTTTTATACCATTCTCTGCTTGCACGTGACCATCTTTGTTTTCTCTGTGTTTGTATATAAATACACAAATTAGGTAGAAGGGAAAACACATGAAGAATTTGGGCAAAGTATTTATTCTGAATCTTAATTCAAGGCTCTATACATCTTCATGACATTATTGATTTCCCCCTGATAACCCTGACAAGGCATTCATTGGCATTCATTGACTAAAACCAAAATTCTTATTGTGCCTTCAAGTCTGTGGATCATTGGTTCTTAACCTGGAGGACTTAAAAACAAATGCTTCTGTTTGAATACCACTTCTCCCTCCCTCTGCTGATGGGGCTTCTGGTGGGGCGTAGGCACTGGTGCTTTGTAAAATTCCTCAGGTGACTTAACGTGCAACCTGGCCTGAGAACTATTGATTTAACTGATCTAGATTTTGCCTCTCTTCAACCTCATCTCCTACCATTCTCTCCATAAATTACCTTTCTCTGCAATAGGCCTTTTTTCCATCCCCCGAAAACTGCAAGTTACTCTCATCTCAGGATCTTTGCATTTTCTACTTTACTGAAAATGCTTTCCCACAGATGCATTCACTTAACATTTCAACAAATGTTTATTAATCACCTTCTCTCCCTACTGTGGATAAAACTGAAAAAAAAAAAATCCCTCTTAGCTTGGCTGCCTCTTTCTCATCATTAAATGATTCAATTTAAATATCAAATCCTGATGCACCTTGCCTAACCATTTTAGCGTAAATAGCCTGTTCTAAACTATTCTCTATCTCCTTACCCTTTTAAATTTATAGCCCTTATCTTGTTATGTATTCTGGATTTGTCTAATCTATTTATGTATTATTGTGTCTCTCACCTTTAGAACATATGCTCTAGGAAGATGAAAATTTTGTATGTTTCATTCAACATTTCATTCTTAGTGCCTAGAATAGTATTGGTTATTCTGTAATATTGGAACATACTATTGGAACACAGTAGGTACCCAATAATTAATGAATTAATCAACAATTATATAATATTGTACAACAAAATTTGGGCTCTAGTGTTCCTAAACTGAATCTTACTGACCATAAAGCTACTGAAGCATAAGCTTTAGGGTCCATATGATCAGGAACCATTTTTGATTTTATATTCTTTGTAAAGACGTCCTCCAAAATTAATACATTTCAAGCTTTGTAAAACCTGGATGTCACATGTATCTCAACTAAATTTTCTGCCAAGCTAATCAGATATTAATCTATCAGAATAATATTTGTATTACCTTAATTACACAAGTAAAATAATTCTCCTGTAAAGAACAGGCTGTGTTGGAATCATGTGAGGTGAGTGAATAAAACATATGGAACCAATAATAAATGTCTGAGGTAATAGCTCTCTTTGGAAAACAAGAGGAGTTCATTTTAGCTTTTATTGCAGAAACAGGTTTTTCTGTCAGTCTTCTATGTTGGGCTATTTACAATAACTTACTTAGTAAATATATTTAATTCCATACTGTTAAGTAACTAATTGCTGCAGAGCATTTGATATTTGTATATTTACTAGAACATTTTCGGTAAAAAATGAATGACATGGAAATATGTGAATTGGCAGTCTTCAATGCTTGATTGAGAGTGGTGTGGTACTCATACGCATGTTAAAATTACAGAAGTAAGGTTCAGATTTTGAAATTCTAACTTTTTTTCAAGATCACACTCACATCCGTTCCTGTTGAAGTCTTCCCTGAATCCTCTAGAGAAATATAATGTCTCAAACCTAGGAATTATTGTATTTTTAAAATATTGCCTTCAATTACTATTATTTGTATACAGGCTTCTTCCTTGAGGATACTATTCATGCCTAAATCGTCCTGTAGCAAAATGGATTTCATAGATTTCCTAAAAATGTTCTGTCAGTAATGTCTATGCTTCCCAGAACTTTGCAAATGGAATACTGAATTTAATGCAAACTAAATTTCTCTGAGGTAAGAAGACAGAGTATTGTCTATAAACTCCATAAGCTATTGATTAATTGCTGGCATTGCTGGTTCTGAGTCAGAAACTTTCCACTTTCTCCCTCCCTAAGATGGAAGGAAAAGTTGAGGAAAGAAAAGCTGAAGAAGCTCCCTACATTTTCATTATGGCCGAGGCCCTATAGAGTTATGCTTGTATCATCATCTCTACTTGCAGTGAGGCAGCCTGGGTGTGAATTCTTGCTTTGTGTGATTTTTGGCAAGTTTATTAGCTTTCTAAGTCTTAGTTTCCTCATCTATTAGATAGGGATAATAACAATACATTAATATACTACATACTTCATAGGGTTATTATTAGGATTAAATTATGTAATATCTGCAGAAAATTTTGCATAGTCCTGAGAACATTCTGAAATGACTATTATTAATTAAATTAGTAGTAGTCGTGGTATTTTGTTATTTTAAATCTAGGTTACTCTAGTGTAGCTATCCAGGGAAAGCTCATGCAAAATGTCTTAAAATTAAATTAATTTATATTCACCTTTAATAAAATTACACAAAATCAATGGTTTTGAACTTTAAATATGGATAATTTCATGAATCTTATCAGTAATTCAGCTAGCCACACTTATTTAAATAATTGCCAGGTTGTTGAGGGGCAGAGGATCAAAAAATTAATGTGGTAATAAAGGCTTCCTTGCTTTTGAACAGATCAATATCTGTAAGTGAACAGGAGGCATTTACAGCTAAATATTTAGGAATGAAATAAAAATAGATTCACTGTTGTTGGATGGAGCTAGGGATCTAAGATTATGGTCTCTGCCAAAACTTAGTGGCCTGAATACATATTCCTCTTCTACCATCCTCCCTTTCTGTAATTCTTGTTAATATCAGTCGGTATTGATATGCTTGGATGCTTAAAAGATATTAAAGAGTCAAGCTCTTTAATCAGTAAAAGCTTTGAAAATACAAATGCAAATCATAATCATTCTCTAGTAGAATCTTTGTACATAACATCATATGTACAAATAAAACATTTGTATGTATGATTCTAGACATTCTTCAACCTCATTAAATGTATAAGATAGCGGAAATAAAATAGAGAAGAGCAATTTCAGAATCTAAAATGAGGCTGATCTGCTTCTTGAAAAGAGACTAAAAGGATTAAAACTTTAAATCTTATCAAAAGTCTACAAAAATCAAATGAAAGATAGGTCATACTCTTCTCCAGATCCCAGATTATCACTTACAAATTCAGCCGATAAAGGCTCATGAAGCTGTATTATGTGCAAGGCATTATGCTATGTGCTGGGATATGAGCGTAAGCCAGACAGTCCAGCAAATATGAACATAAACTTTAAAAACAGAATTGCATGTTGATTTACAGTTGTGATAAATGCTTCTAATCCAAAGTGATATGACAGCATTTAAATAAATGACCAGATCTTATCTGCATCAAGGCCCTGCAGCAAACAGGAACTGACAGATTTTCAAGACTGAGAGAATGGTAATATTGCTGGAGGACAGAGCCCAAGGAAGCTAGTGGTGTGATCAAGTCATTCTAGGTTATATTAAGAGGTTTGCTTTTAATTTTAAAAGCAGTGGGACACCACTGAAGGATTTTAAACAGGGAAGACTTAAGGTCATAACTAACTGCTGTGTGAAAAAATAGATTAGAAAGCCTGAAGAGTGGGTGGGAAGGAAGACCTGTTGGGAAGTAATTGCTGAAGGACACATAATGGTAGTTTGAACCTTTTAGTAGCAGTAGAGATGGAGAGTGGGAAAAATAGATGGACTTGAGAAAGAAACATCTAAGAAGAGTAATGGGCATAGCTTATAGACAGCTGGAAATTGAGGATGAGTGAGAGGGAGGTGATGAGGACAATACCAGGTTTCCTTCTTGAGCTAGTACACGGGTGATCGTGATCTTTGCTAAGAAAATGAGTTTAGTCTTGGATATGTTACACTTGAGGTGCCCTTGAGAGATTCATGGAAGAGTGTTGAGTAGGCAGTTGGATACATGTTTCTGAGGCTTAAAGAACTAAGAGGCAACTTTAAAATTTGAAAACTATCATTTTAAGGCAAATGAAAGGAAATACTTCTGTACTCATCCTATGAACCTAGGAAACTTGTCATCTTACTTTTCTTGAAATGTGAGTAGGAAATAGTAGGCTTGCAAAGGATTTAGAAGCATGCAGTGGTTTGCAAGCTTATTTTTTTTCTTCTTCTTTTCTCAGGGCTCTAAGGTATTGTGAAGGAGCCTCAGAGCACGCTGTGTACTAAGGTAGTGCCTGGGCATAGGAAGCTGGGCCCTGAAACTCCTTTTCAAGGAAAGGAGTTCTCTTACCTAAAATGTGAGTTGCAGTTTCAAATATTATACTTTTAAAAGGATTCATTTTTTAAATTAAAAAATACTTACATTCCTGGATGGCAATGCTCTGATCCATTATTAAAGATGAGTGAGGGGTCTCAGTTCACATCCATAACACATGAAGTCATGAAGGACAACTACTCGTAATTATCTCCCAAATTATTTCTTTAGAGACTAAATATTGGATTGGAAGGACTGTTTGTTTGGTCTCATGCAAATTTATTTTCATCGTTGTGATAGTTTTGAAAGATAATTTTCAGAAATGATAGAGCAGAAGTAGCTTCAATTTGCAGGTTCATATTGTGAGTTTTGCCTTGTCACCTGAGATTAGCAATTCATTGAACCAGATTATCACCTTTCAGCTTGCAGATTTTTTCTAGTTGCCTGGATTATAGACTAGTGATCCATATCCAGTGTTCCTCTTCTTGAGATGGAATGGCCTATTTTGTCTTGCCTAGTTACTTTTTTCTAAAGTCTTATTATGAATATACTATACATTTTATCATGTCTATTAATGTCATGTCATCTGCAGGATTAGTGAGTCGTCTTGCCCTTTTTCTTGCTATGAAGGACAATTACCACACACAGAATACCCCTCTACTACAGTACCTGTAAAGGTATAATTTCAGCTTTCTGATGTTCTTTTAAACTAACACTCAACTCTAACAAATCTATGCTGGGAGAAATTAACATTTTTTTCTCTCATATTTCACTACAGTCCACAAGAACAAACACAGTTTCAACGTTGATCATTTTAGGCCAGTGAAACATTAGGAATCAAAGTGACAGGCTCAAAGAGAAGTTATACTATGGAATTAAACTTTATGATCCATTTGCAAGGATGAAAATGTACGCGGCTCATCTTAATACGTAAATACTGCTAAATTTATTTAAATATTGATCTGTTTTCAGTAGACGGATTAAATGAATTTCAAAATGGGGAAGTTATAAATAAATATATGCAAAACATTTTCTACTGTATACAAATCCTGTGCCGTTTCCCTTTACAAGTCTGTAAGTAGATTGCTGATAACTGCAAATTCTGTTGTAAGTTGTAGCCATCATCTATCACCAAGTTTATATGTTGAAGTCAGTGTTCCTAAGAAAAGATAGTGACAGGGACAGATTAGTTTCTTCATAGCATCTGTCAGTATAGATAGCTACCTCATTTTATAGGTGAAAAGCTTAACTATCTTTAGCAGGTAATATAGGGCTGACTCTAAGATCCACTCTCTATTTCCTTTAACAGGTAGCATGATGAAGCTATAACTTCTAACTTGACTTTCAGAGATAAGTTGAATGATCTTAACCACACATGATGTTTTGTTTATCAAGATGATGTATAGACGATCACATAAATATAACTTTATACAAAAATGAAACAAAACAAAACAAACACCACACAGACAACAGCAACAAAAGCCCCCAAAACAGATAACAGTAGTTCTTAACCTGCCTGGAGGAAAAAAAATGTATTCGATAAAAAGTTTTAGTGTTTTCTGTACCAAGGTGCTGAGAGTATTTAAGGTACTGGGTATATTTAAGACGCTGAGAATTTTTGTTAGCACTTGGAAAGAAAAAAAACAAGAAGACTAAATTTACTTAAATTATTGAAAGGTGAGCTATTTCTATCTGGAAATAATTTAGGTAAAAATAAGATGTATTTTCTAGAGTTAATTTTTCAGAAACAAAAAGAAAATTTGATATGTCTATTCTATCTATAAACTGTCTAATTTTCTCTATTATGTACAGAGTGAAATTTGGTATCAGTAGTGTGTAGTGGGATGTGCTATAGTTTTCTGCAACTTTTACTCTTTTTTAAATAAATACAAATGTTACTTTAATCTTTATCAATTCTGAGCTGGGGTAGAACGTCCAAAGAAATTTGATAACAGGTTATTACATTAGCTTAAAAATATAATTATTTATGGCATTGAAATGTTATCATCTCCACAATATGTAATTTTAAGAAAATTATTTTCTTTTTCTTTCTTTTAAATATATATCTCAGTTTTTTCTACCTAAAAACTAAGGTATGTTAATCAGGCTAAGATATATATTTATAAACTTTGTAAATATTAGAAACTACAACTTAGATTATAAATTTAAAATAATGTAATTTAGTTCCTTTCACCCTCTTTCCTCCATTTAATTTTTGCTTTGGTTAAGATTATTTGGTAAAGTTAGTCTGTGATCATACACTGAAGTGTCCATTTAGATGGTTTATGCTCATAGTAATGAAAGGTTTAGGCTTTAAACATTCTCTCAAACTGATTTCCAAATATGACAAACTAAAATTCATTTGCATAATGAAGTAATAAGAAAGATTTTGTGTGGGATTTATTTCATTGCAACCCTTTATGTCCTTGGCATTCTATTTTAACTTTTAATGCCCATTTAACGTGTGGCAGTGTGTATGGTCTAAATGAAATAAACATATTTCATTCTGTGCCCTTTGTAGTGTGACATACTGGCAATTTCAAGAAAGGTGGTTTCACTTACCTTGTTCCCTTTAGAGAAAATATTGTGCTGAATCCTAAAAGAAAGGAAAGATAACATGAGAATAGAAATAGGTAACTGTTTAATGGTATCACAAAACTGCAATAAATTTTACTGTTTAGCTTAAGGAAAGATCTATCATATTTGATTATACCTGTCATCTTTAATTTTAAAGTTTTATTTTTTACAATAAAATGCTTCTTTAAGGAAATACATTGAATGCTAATTTTTTATTTATAGGGACTGCAGCTTTAAAAATTTAATGACATACCTAATTCTTACATTGTATTGTGGTCAGGGATGATTTCCAATAATATAATGCTTTCTTTGAGTTCTTATGTCTTAGGATTTATGTAGAATTTGAAATTAAATAAAATAGAGGCCACATTTATGGAAACCTTATTTTTGCGATTGACTACTTAGATCACTGGCAATAGTTCTGATGTAGAACACAACCACTGTGTTTGTAGTTTCATCCTAGATACTTAAAAGTGTATTTGGAGGTTAGTATAATAAAAGGTACTATACTAGCTCCAGAAGACTTTGATGTACTGAAGGCAGCAAGAGAAGTTAACATTCACATATATGTATATTAAAAGTGAAACTTAGAGAAACAATTACCTTTAATATTATCTAAATATTACTAGTAATATTATTAATATTAACATTAATATTAGTAATGTTTTAGTAATATTGTTTAGTATTACTATTACCTTTAATAATATTTAACTCTTACTAATTGAATTACATAAATTCCAACTTTTAATTTCCATGAGATGTATTGCAGTCTTTTTTTAAGCCAAATGGTAAGTTACCCCCTTTCAGTTTTTTCTTTAATCAGCTTTATAAACAATTACATTCACCAATTTTAAGGGTGCACCATGATGAGTTTTGACGAACATACACAGTTGTGTAGTCACCAACATGGTCCACTCCCCTCACCCCAGCCCCTGGAAATCACTGACCTTGTTTTTGTAACTATAGTTTATGTCTAACATGTCACTGATGATTCTGTTTACTTCTTAAGGTGTTTTCTTTTCCTCTCTTTGTTTCATTTTGGATAGTTTTCATCACTATCAGTTTCACTGCTCTTATCTTCTGTAGTATTGAAACTACTGTTAATTCTACCCAGTTCATTGTTCATTTCTATTACTGTATTTTCCATCTCTATAGGGACTTCAATAATAAAATATGCATAATTTTTCAAATGACTATGCAGGATCAAATCCTGTCTCTGACGTTTGAACATGGGGACTTTCATTTGTAAAATGAAAAAAAAAATGATATGTGCCTCATAGTATTAAATGCAATCATTTACTTATGTATAGCCCTGAACAGTAAATAGTAAACTCTCCGTGGGTACTCTCCATGTTATTTTTATTATTACTCAGTATTCACGACTTATTAAATGACGATTCTTGGATAACTAAATATGTTCATTATTTCTAGTTGTCAGGTCAGAGCATCGCTTTCCTAAGAAAAGGCCCCTTGCTTCCTGGTTAATTCCTCTTCCTTCCAAAGTTCAAATGTCAATTTCTTTTGAAGTCCTCTTGACAGCATTCTGCTCAGATTTCTCTCCTCACCTCCACACATACAACATAGCTTCTCTGCTGGTAGTTGAGTTTTGTGAAGAATTCCTTTCCTATTCACTTGGTATTCTTTTTTATATCAATTTTTATATTAAACTTAGATTTATTTATGAATTCCTCTCCTTTGGACTGGGAACTCCTGGAGAAATTGGGTTTTCATCTTATTTGTTGTATTTTCAGTACCAAACATAATATCTGGCATAATAGTTATATAATATTGAAGGGCAATAGGTAACAAATTCTGGAAAAACCAATTAACTTTCACATGTGTCATTTTCATTTTAGCAGTTTTGATGGAATACATCAGCTTCACACATTAATGGGCTTCCTTCTTACCTATGTTGGCAAATTGCAGAATATGAAGAATTAGCCCCAACAACTCCTTGACAATACATGAAAACATGTCCTGACCAGATGCCTCCAGAAACATTCCAGGCCTGTTTGCCCAATGCATTTCTCTGTTTCATTATTTGTAAAAAAGCTCTTCAGGAGGCCAGATTTGGTGATGGTTTGCAAAGCTGTGTTTTTATTGGAAATCTTTGGCTGTATATAGTTTCTTTGGTATAACTTGTTATGTGATCTCAGCACAGTTGGACAGGTTAGAGCACTTTTCTACTCTTGTGGTAGTTCTAAAACTGGCCCTCAGCCAGATTATCAAGCATTTTCTACAAGTAATGTGAAGTTGCTAGATAGCATTTCCAATGATGAGGTACTGAAACACTGAGCAGGAGCCCCTGGGACCTAGCTTTCTCCTACTCTTTGATTCTGGCAATAAAAAGACAACTATATCTCTGTGACTTTGCCTCTTTTCCAAATCATTACCTTACATTTGCTTTTTAGAGTTAATAGTTGGCTTCCAAATATCAAATGCTACATGCGTTGATATGGAGGTTGATTTATTCTTGGAAGAGTGTCACTTAGAGATTACAATATTTTCTTTTTGACTCTGGGCTTTCGAATCAGAGGAGAAACATGACATTCTCAAATAATGTATATATATCTTATTCAAACAAAAGGGAAAGATTGCTACTGTTCCAAAGGAGATGCTCCAGTTTTAATTAGCTGTAATATGATTAATGGGTACTTGAACTACAACAGTATATTTGATCATATAACAACCATCAGCTATATAAATACCGGGATTTAGTAATCACACATTTGAAAATCATTAAGATGGAGACATAATCTTGGCATCCCAATTTGAATTTATGGACATTTGCAATTGTAAAATTGCCTTGGTGTTTATTTTTAACCCCTCAACCCTGAAAACCTTTTATCTCAAGTTTATCCCAATAACTTGTGGCTAGATTTTCATGTCAGAGTGGAAGACTCAGTGTTCTGTACTAGTGTTTTGAAAAGTAAAACACCCTCTAATTGTGGAACCTCTACAAAGAGCCCAGCCTGCCCCCCCCAGATTAAGGCTATATTGGGTTTAGCCCAGTGGATGAAGGGGGGAAAGTGAAAACTGTAGAAGGTTAGGCCAGAGGCAGCAGGATCTTCTAGGTCCTGATAAACTTTGGATTTTATCTGAAGTATAGTGGAAGCCATTGAAGAATATTGACAATAGAGGAGGGGCATGAGAGGGAAATGACATAATTAGCTTTACATTGAAAAAATCTCATTGTGGATAGTATTTAGTAAAGAGTTGGAGGGAAATAAGAGGAGAAGCATGAGGACCAATAACTAGTCTATTACAGTAATCCAAGGGAAGAGAAGAAGGGGGTTTGAACTTATGGAGATGGAGAGAAATGAGTGAAGTTGAGATAATTTATACACAAATGTGTCTTGTTAATAGATTGGATCTGAAAGATGAATGAGTGGGAAGAATCAGGATGAGATTCAGAACTCTGGCCTAAGCAATGTATAAATGCTGAAGTCATTTAAATAAAATTGAACAACCTTGTGGGGAGAGGAATTGATTGGGAGTAAGGGGAAGGAGGGTTCTTGTGAAACCCCAGTTTGGTGTTGGCTATTAGATTTGAGAGGCTCATAATCCATCTGAGTGGAGTTGTTAGGTAAGTGGTAGAAAAATTAGTCTGGGCTTAGGTAAGAGGACTTTGCTGCTTCTACCTTGGAAACAAAATAAATACTTCACAAGAAAATAGGTACATATCCGAACATTAAAGGAGATCAATATTATTAGACACAATCTTTGTATTTAAAGATCTTACATTTTAATTGGAGAGATCAAATGTATATATACACATTTAAAGAGTCCCAGGATAGAGCCTATGTTGTGCTTATTGTAAGGAATTTGGGCATGTTAACTCATGCCAGAGCAAAACATAGGGATTATATTAGTGTGAGGTGTCTTTGAAGAAATTATACTACAAAAGTAAGTGCTGAAAGATGACCTCAAAGTCTTGGCCTCATAGAAAAATCATAGAAATAAGATTTGCCCCTTAATTTCCTAGGCATAATACCAAATGGAATGGAACTCATCCTGAGTTTGGAGATAACTGACTTTAAGCCAATGGAAATATATTTTTTGCAGAGAAGGATGTTATAGAATCATTCATTTGTTTTTCTAACTCTGTCGCATCTTTCGCAATAGAATTAAATGGAAAAGATTTGGTCAAATAAAAGAATTGTAATATTAAGGGCTCTTTGGCAATCCGCAAAGTAAGCACTAAGTTCCATAAGAACATGGTGGGAAAGAATACTGTGAATCAGGAATTAAAAATATGGGCAATGTTGGAATAAAGCACTGGCAGTGATGTCTAAGTCAGCTGACATCGTGTAGTTGTGAGAAGCAAGGACATTAGTGGCCCTCTGAGTAGTATGTGTCCACCTCCACTCTTGAGGAAATTGTAAAATTTGAGAGGACAGTGAGGACCTAAAGTCTTAATATGTAGTAAAGGCTATACATATTTTTTTAAAAAACCTTTGAATTATTTATTAACTTTTTTTTTTTTTTACTGACCTCAGGTGACAAAGTGAGAAGGGTGGTTTATGCATAAATCAGGAAATATATTGAGTCTATGAAAGAGTAAATGCCAGAGATGGTAGTGAAAAAGGATGAGCCCCTCTCCCTGAGAGAGTTATCATGTTGGATTTAAATTGAATCCTACCAGATGGGGTAATTTATGTCAAATTTGATTAATCCTGGCCATGGTACATGCTTGCCATGATAGACAGAGGTGTGATTATGGAGCAACTATTAGATATTATTGTTAAAATAGCTTGACCAGTATATCCGGAATCCCTGAATCCTCTCTTAGTCAAACTTTCCCAGAAATTTTCTAGGGAATTAATGCATAATGATTCAAACCAAGGCAAAGCAATGTTTTATGAAGATAGATTTGGTTCTGTTGAAAACTCCATTATCTGACTTGTGGCCTTAATAATCTAGATCAAATTACAATGATAGGTCTGCATTGTACATTTCAAGGTCTAAGTATAAAGCTAAGTCTCAAATCATACCCCCCTATTGCTTGAAAAGGCCACATCCTTTAGGGCCAGAAGGAAAGAAACAGAGAGTGGAGAGTTCTTAGTCTTTGCCTGATTATTTATATGCCTTCCTCTAAGCCATCAGTTATTAAATAAATGTGGCCCAATTATGACACTAAAAATCAATCCATTTAATTTTCCCCTTTGGGGTGGTGCACAAGGAAGCATGGAGATGAAGTGAACTTTGAAGCAAACTGATGGGTAGACTTTGGATATCTGTAAAGATGTGGAATGGTCTTGGCCAGTTGGATTGTGTGAGGAAATGTATATGAATGTAGAAAGCCCAGGACAATTTCAGGGAGAGAATGAATATCACAGAGAACTCTCTGCTGAGCATTTTCCATATCTATTCACACTATAAAATACTGCAGCAGTAAAAAGATGCCTTAGGAACTTAGTTAGAAATGTTAGGTAGTAAAAGATACTGATTGAAGTGATATTTTAAGGCATGTTGATAGGATCTCAGAACTCATGAAGTTTTGGACAAAGAAAAGTCTAGAGGTAAATAAACCTGTCAGAATACAGGTAAATACACTTGTCAGAAGACAATAATATTAGTTCCTTTATGAGAAGGATGATACCTGTAGAGAGAAAACAAAACAAAAAAGATCAACAGTGTATCAAAATATGCTCATTGAAATGTAGCAACACATCAGAGTTTAATCTTTCTTGGGTCTAGAGGAGGTATACTATTGATAGCAAAATGACTAGCATTTATTGAAGGCTTCCAGTGAACAGTTCTATACAGCACAAGTATTATTTTATTTACTCTATCTATAGGTTGGTGCTTCACCCCTCCCCTATTTTTTAGATGTAAAAAAATTAAGTCACACAGAGCTTCAATAACTTGCTCAAGATCATACAATTAGTAAATGGTGGAGCTGGTATTCTAAATGAGTCAGCTATCATTTAAGAAAAGATGAAAAATATGTAAAAATGTGGCAAGCTGTCGCAGAGGAGCAAGAGAGAAGATATATTTACCAACAATGTGTTCTTGTATCATAATTTGTATTTAGAAGACTTTCCACACTTAATTATATGGATTGCCAATGTTAGAATCCTAAATCTCTGTGGTATACAGCATACTTGGAATAAATAAATGAGTAACTAATATGTGCTTTCAGTTTCTTAGAATAAAGTCTTTCCACATTTAATGTAGAAATGAAAATGAGTCACTGGAGGATGATAAATTTTAGAGATCCCTACAAGGGAATTAGCTTCACTTAATCATATTTTAAAAATATGTTTCAGAGTCTGGCGTGACATTCATTACAGAGAGTGGTGCTCTGTTACTTTGGAAAGTAAAACAAAAGAGTAGGCTTGAGAATATGGAATGATAAATGATAAATAAACTGTGCTGGAAGCCAGTTTAAATGAATAATCTAATGTGCACTTTTCGAGTCATACAGTTTACGAAGCAGAACTTAAAGCTTTCTTCTGAAACTTTGAGCTGGTTCAGACTAACATTTTAGAAAATTGTTGTACAAATGATGAAAGCTATTGTCTCAACATTTGTTGAGCAGACTGAAACACAAAATCGGCTATTAGCCTAAAGCTTAAATACTTTCTAGGAGGGGGAAAACAACTGAAGCTAGCAAATCGACTTCTGTTTGGGGTCGGTGCCCAGAGTTCTGCCTAAATTCACCTGTGGTAACTTTCAAATCTCTGGAGACATGTGCTCAACTGACCTTTAGGAAATGGAGCAAAGAGAAGCAGGGCAGATTTATAGAAAACCACACTCGGAGTTTCACTCAGCAAATCCTTCTCCGGGATAGTCAACCAGAACAAATCATCACATACATTTCATAGAAATTGAAGCCTAACTGGGAGAAGGACAGAACCATTCTTCTCTAATGTTGGGAATAGTGTACAGCTCGTTCCAATAAACCATTTGGCTGGGGCAGGATTGTGCTGGGACAAAGAACGTGAGAAGGAGCTGACTCCTGGCTGAGAGGAAGGCTGGGGGTGGAGAGGACTGAGCATGAGCCTGAATAGGGTAGCAGAGAGAGAGACCAAGAGTACAGAGGGTCAATCCAAAGCAGAGAGATTATGAGACCTGAGCCTGCACTGCAGGACGTGGGCAAGACTCAGAAGGGTGGGGCTCCGGGCTCCCCTGGTGGCGCAGTGGTTGAGAATCTGCCTGCCAATGCAGGGGACACGGGTTCGAGCCCTGGTCTGGGAAGATCCCACATGCCGCAGAGCAAATGGGCCTGTGAGCCACAACTACTGAGCCTGCGCGTCTGGAGCCTGTGCTCCGCAACAAGAGAGGCCGCGATAGTGAGAGGCCCGCGCATCGCGATGAAGAGTGGCCCCCGCTTGCCGCAACTGGAGAAAGCCCTCGCACAGAAACGAAGACCCAACACAGCCATAAATAAAAATAAATAAATAAATAAAATTAAAAAAAAAAAAAAAGAAGAGAAAGAGTGAACTTTTTCCCAAGGTGCAAGTCAGGGAGGAGTCTACAGGCAGGGGAGTGTAAAGAGCGTTTCTCCCTCAGAGACTGGTCTTCACTCTTCAAAGAAGGAACTATCATTCAAGCACTGTTGAGTTATGTTACAAGAAAAGAAGGAATTTGGGGGACTTCCCTCGTGGCGCAGTGGTTAAGAATCCGCCTGCTAATGCAGGGGACACGGGTTTGAGCCCTGGTCTGGGAAGATCCCACATGATGCAGAGCAACTAAGCCCATGCACTACAATTACTGAGCCTGTGCTGTACAGCCTGTGAGCCACAACTACTGAGCCTGCGTGCCACAGCTACTGAAGCCCACGTACCTAGAGCCTGTGCTCCACAACAAGAGAAGCCACCGCAATGGGAAGCCTGCACACCGCAAGGAAGAGCAGCCCCCGCTCGCCGCAACTAGAGAAAGCCCACACGTAGCAACGAAGACCCAATACAACCCAAAATAAATTAATTAATTGTTTAAAAAAAAAAGAATGGATTTGGTGTAGTTCATTCTATTGAAGAGTTTAGAAGCTAGTGGTGAATATAGACCTATAAACATAATTACCGTATAATGTATTAAACAGAGACATTATCATGTAGTGGTCAAGGGCATGGGCTTGTCCCTCATTTGATTCTTATTTCTGCCACTCCTGGACAAGTTAACCTTGAGAGATTATTTGGTTTTTAAACTTCTATTTCCACTTCTTTAAAGGGGGTTAATAACATTACTGATGTTATTGAGCTGTTGTTGTGGATGTGTTTTGAAGTTATCAAACCCTTCCACTTTACTAGGGTCAAGATTAGACTTAATGCCAAAGATAGAAGTAAACTTTGTGGAAGGCTGATGGCATCAATAATGTTTGAAATAATGTGAGAGTGAAGTCACACTACTGAAATATTAATTTCATAATTGTTACACTACTTGGGAAAACTAAACCTTTTACAGAAATAATATTATTTTTCCTAAAATTTGAAGAATGAGTCAATTATCATTGGTATATTTTTATGCTATGCTTTCAATCCATGGGTTCTTCTAAATAACGACAATCAACCACTGTGTTTATTTAAATATTTGAATATCACGGGGTAGAAGAACTCAAAATGAAGTGATAAGTAATAGTTCAGTGTATTTTAATATCTCATATGCATGTTTGCAATTAGTGTGGTTAGATAACATATACTTGTTCATTTGACTAATTTCTAAAGGAAAAGTTCCGGCACAAACCATGCTTTGATGAAACTAAAATAACAGTGAATATCAGGAATATTTAAAGCTATGTAGAATGCATATTGCAAACTACCTCAGTCTGTAGAAACATATCTGGAACTAAAATAGAATAAGACCAAGTAATTTAATACTAAATTATTCATTTTATATATAATTCATTGAAAAAACATGTATGGACAAAGTTGGATTCAACCTGAACACTGAATGACCTGATTTTACAACTTGCTTCTGGGCTTCTATGGTCACAGAACTGTTTTCTTAGTAATAATGGTGATTCTGGAATAAGTGTATCTGTTTCTAGTAACTTTCCTAAAATACAAAGTGCATTTGTAATATAATGTCCTGGATTATCATTTTAGTTTGGGAAAATATGACAGTACTCATAATTTTTTCTATTTTAGAAAACAAGGTGGAATAAAAACTCCTGGCAGCACTAAGAGCAAAAAAGCCAATGTGTTCTATCTGCTGCTTCATCACCCATGCCTATTAGTCAAGTTAATTATTATCCTCGAAGCCCACAGAAGTAAACTAATTTTCATGATTGTTTTCCTTGCACACCTTGTATCTTTCCCTAATTCTCAATTTTCTCCCATCATTAAAACTTTAAAACCTTACAAATGTCTACTTTATAAGAAAATATACTGTGAAATCAGACATGATATAGTTTGGGGAAGCATTTACTTGATTAGGAAAGGTTAGTCCAAGCTTTTCTTTACAGGGTAATTTTGAGAAATTCAGAAGTCCTCTATTAGGACTAATATATTTTATATTCTTACCAAGTATGTAAAGTCAATTTTTAAACACACACCAAAAAGTTTAGATAATTCAAACACCAAAGTGTTACAACAATTAAATATTTTAAGTTGCTATATTTAGCGACTATAGATTTTTGCAATAAATTAAATATCCAATTCGTGCTGAATAGGTGGATAAATTTTTTAAATGGCTGTAAATTCACTAAGTAAAACAGATTAAAATATTAATATTATTTAATATACTAAATTGATTACGGCTATACTAGAAAAATTAACAAATGATTTTTTCCAAAATTCACTGTAGAAGCCAGCATTAATATGGTTAAATTCTACTAACATTTTAGAAGAAATGCTGTAAAAATGCAAACATTTTGTGGTAATGATTTTTATCCTCTTGCTTTTCAAAAAATGTGTGTAAGCCCACTGTGCATCCGTGATCATACTTTAATTACTTAGAATAAATGAAAAATTTTCTTATTATTTAACTCATGTATTTTAAAAAAACATTTTAAATAGTATAAAATATCAAATAATTTAAGAAAGTTGAAGTCTAGTGGAATGAACCCATATATATCTAATTAAGATAAAAAATATTGTCATGGATACCTCTTAGGTTAGTATAGATGATTTTGAATTATTTGCACATGCAAAATTATTATTTATCAACTTTTAAATAGATTTGTTATAAACATTTGCTTATCTATTTGAATCTTTTCATTTTTTAAAGTTCATTTATATATTTAACAATTTTAAAACACACATTGGTAACTTGTGTAAAATAAGTAAATCAACTCTTGAATTGCTTAAGTGGTAAAAAGAAAAACCAAACTTTAAAGACTTTCAATTCATTTTAATTAAAACACATTTCACTTTATTTTACTCTTCCGAACTTAGTCCCATGTCAGATATACAAATAAACACCAACTGCATATTAATTTTGGAACCAATAAAGCATTTTTTAATAAATTAATAAGATAAGACATTGCTGTTGCTCTCAACTTAGACATATTTTCGGTTATTTCATAACTGACATTTTAATTTTATTTTAATCATGTTGAATACATAGTATTCTTGTCTACGTAGTATTCTTATCTACATTTGATTTTTTTTCCCCACAGGATTATGCCTAATTGTTACTAGATTACTATAGAGTATCCAAATAAATTATTCAATTCCCCTGAAATTCTAAACTATTCACTATGGACCTGACTTCATAAAATGGAGTTAAATACAGTACATTGAAAATGAGATTAGTTTCTAACAGAACATGAAATTAAAATAAATATGGGTCAACTTTTCTTGCTATGTATTGTAAATTGGTCTTTCAAAAATTTTTTTATTTGCCGCTACCATCTCAGTGGGTCCAAAGATTAGTACTTACCTTTAATGGTACCACTGCCACAAAAATTGATCTGCTTTCTCTCAGTTAGCTCGTTGATGGCATAGGATGAGCAGCTATTACAACTTTTCCATTGGTGAGAATACTTAGCATAATTATCTTTCAAATGTGTATCCTTGATTGTGAAGAGAATAAATCTTTACAAAATTCTAATAAGCAAATAAACATACCAGGTGGATAGTGGCTCAGTAATATCTGGATTTTACATATTATTTTATTGCTTGTAGTCTCAGGAAAATATTTAGTCACTAAAGAGTTATATTTCAAGTTAGAAAAAAATGGAATGGCAAATTTAGTCATTTTAAATTTAGGATTTACATAATATGTAGCTTTAGAATTCAGTCACTGTGAGGAAAGATGATCATATTCTGTGTGTGTTTCATTTTTGACCTTAGGTTTTACCACTTTTAATTTCTGTGACTACTACATATTTTTGAATTTTGTCTTTTTAGGTCATTTTAAATAATTAAACTTTAAATTTATATCACGGTTTTATTGAAAATGATTTAAGTTGTTGGTTGGTGAAATGGCTGTCATATTGATATTGCTACACAAGCAGTAATCAACTTACCTTTTAGAGGAATTCCAAGCAAGATACTACTATATTATTGTTTTGGAAGCTTGATTACTTATATCATTTTTTTTTATTGGTTGTGAATTTTATTTTCAGGGTTATGCTTTTACTCTGTGAGATTCTTGGTGTGTTGGAAACTTGTACCCACTATTATATTTTTTAAAATCCACTTTAAACTCTTCACTACATAATCTGCGAGACTGAAGTGCTAGTATCTCTGATTTATCGTTCAGTTGTTTGCACTGTGACAGAATTTATGGCCCCAAACCGTCACGTGGAAATGAGAAATAACACTGGAATCTACATGCAGTCTGGGACCCTTTGCCCTGTGTCCCAGAGGTGTATCCAAGCATGGGGTGGGTTTATTATCCTCTTTCTTCTTGATGGGACCGCTTATGGACTAATTCAAAGATGGACACAAATATAAGGGGGAAATTTCACATATACGCTTTGATCTCTTTGTTTGGTGGTTGTTAAAAATTCCTGCTGCTATCGAGATGAGCTAGATTAATGCTTCTCAAACTTTAGCATGCCACAGAATCACCTGAAGAGACTGTTAAGACACAGATCCTTAGCTCTAAGCCCCAGAGATTCAAATTCAGTAGGTGTAGGCTTAGGGTCCTTAAGCTCCCAGGTGTAGCTGATACTGCCTGTTCATGGACCACTTGATGAGTAGCACTGAGGTGGATAACGTTAACCAAGCAAAGATATCAACCAAATGTTTAAACCTTTGAGGAGAATGAGTACATTTATTAATTAGGCACACAAAAACATCTTCCACCATGTTTGAACGTTAATAATTAACAGAACTTTAAGGGCCCAAATTTGGTGATAATTATGCTGAACATCTATTTTGTTTCATAAAAATTTTACATTAGAATAATCCTGTGAGATTCTTAATTCCCAAAACTCACTGAACTAGTTTAAGCCTCAGAATAAAAGCTGTTTCTCTTAATGATCACTTATCAAAGAAAAATAATAACATGCAAATTATTGATTATTTTAAAGAATATTTTTTAAAATATCATGTCTGATGCATACACTAAAATTTTTGCTTAATGTCCTTGGTGGTGTGAATTACACTTAAGTAGAATGCTTAACATTAAAAGCGGATTTTTAAAATCTATTTTCTAATTAATTTATCACAGATGTTACTGATTAAAAGAGCAGCTTTTCTTCAAACTTTACAACTTGCTAGCTTATTATTGTTATGCTACATCTTGTAAATTCACCTTTTGCAAATAAAATCTCATAAGATACCCGAATAAACAATTTCGGGGTCCAGTGATGGTGGACCATCTTGTTGCAGATTAGCATTCCTAATAAGAACAACCAGGAAACCTGGATGCTATTTTTTTTTAATAAATAAATTTAGCTAACGTGTTTGAAAATCAAGCCAAGGCAGGGAGCACACGAGGGGCCAAGGCTCCTGGAAAGAAGGGAAGCTGAGATGGGAGCCCAGCATTCAGATTTATTTCTCCGGTAATTGCTAATTTGCAAGTGATAGTTACTAGACTAGGAAGTCAAGCAGAGCTTCTGATAGTTTTCTAGGGCTATGGAGTATAGCAGGCACCCCAAGGAGGAGCTGTGATAAATATGCAAGCTTTCCACTTGAAGCACGGAAGGGTGCACCTTGGATATAAGGGTTGTGCTAGGCAGGATTCTAAGATCGCTCCCCAATACTGGGGTCAGCAGAATTCTAAGCTGGCCTGAAGGAGCCACATTCTTGTATCATCCCCTCCTCTTGAGTGTTAGAGAACCTCTCAGTATGATAGGATATCATCCTGTGATTCGATTTAACTGTGTGACAAAGGTGAAGAGATTTAGCAGATGATTTTGAGTTAATCACAAAGGAGATTTACCTGGGTAAACCCAACCTATTTACATAATTGCTTAAAAGAGTGACTAGGCACTTTCTAGTGAGAGAGATTCTCCTACTGGCCTTGAAGTAAGAAGTAGCCATGTTGTGAGAGGGCCGTGGGGCCTCTAGAAGTTGAGAACCGCGAGAAAACTGGGACCTTACTCTTGTAACTGCAAGGAACTGGATTTTGTCAACAATCATGTGAGCTTAGAGGAGGATTCTAAACTCCAGAAAGGCCCATGGCCTGGCAAACAACTTAATTTCAGCCTTAGTACGACCCTGAGCAGATGGCGTAGCTCAACTTTGCCTGGAATACTGACCCATGGAAACTGTGAGAATCTTCAAAGGTAAGATGAAAGGTTTTGATTAGATAATTTGTATAGTGCCTTTCATTTCTAAGTGTTATATTCCCTAATTGTGTTAATATTACATCCTGAATTGAGGTTTTTAGAATGGACTCTGTGTGAAGAGATTTGTTCTTTGTTTCATTGAAAAGGATTTTATATACCTAGGAAAAGCCCTATGAGAAAATTTGCCGAATCCTTAGCGTTTGATGTCATTTTGGCTACATTAGGCATAGGATTAGAAAGTGCTGGATGGGAGAAAGAGAAGAAAACTCTAACATTTTCTTTATACACTTCTATACTTTTGACTTTTTGGTAGGAGTGTTTACTCTTCAACCTCTTGCACCCTGATATCAACTTTGATATCCACACTAGGGCCAAAAATTATTTCCATGTGCAGTCCTGAGGGAGTCCATTACCAACTACAGCCTAACCTCGATTTAATGCTAGTGAGGAATCCATTCTGTATTCAGTGAAAAGAAAGAGCCCTCATGTTGCACTTCTTCCCCATATCCACTCCTTCTTCGGTGCTTCCCAACTACAACCATAACCATCAAATTTTGGTTTCTGGATGTCTAACCTCAGTTTATAATTTACTTCATTATTCTTTATTAGAATCTTATTATAGTTGGTAGAGTGATCCAAAATCTTTCTCTCAAGAAACAGGGAATTGAGTCTGCTTACTTACTCCATGCTCCTTTATGGACATTTGGGTTACCCATTATCTTGCAACATAATGCCATATTCTCTTCCTATCTGACCTTAGTGTATTACCACTTGTGCTAATGATTTATTCCTCTTTGGGGTCAATTTTCTAGTTGTTTTTTCTGCAACTTTTTATCTGTCTGACAGTTACCTGTATCTACCCGACTAAATATACCAATAGAAAATATATGTGATTTCCTTTTATTGACATATATATGAAATAGAAAAACAAAACAGAACATGCACATACTATGTACAGAAAAATATTTATCCAATCTTTAAGCCAGGAAACAAGCATTCATATATGTCAGCACAGGAAATTTAAAAAGATAATAGGTACTGCTTTTCCAACATCAGGGTTTGAAGTGCTTCAATTTTTACATAACTTTAAGATTTCCCATAATAACTTAAAATATAAAATCGCCATCAAAAGAAATCTAATTTAGCAGATTTAAGCATCTTATTTTTAAGTTGTGAGTGGAGAGTATGAGAAAAAAAATTAACAAAATTACTTATTTCCTGATACTAGATAAGACCCAAGGCATGGCATCACTGATTAATTTTTTAGGAAATCCCTTTGCTGAAGTAAGGGTTTGCAGTTAATAGGTGGGATTCTGCCATTTATATCAGTAAGGGGTATCTGTAAACTGTGGCTGGTGACATCGCCATGTTCTCTTCTCCTTAACGATACCTCCGTGGTTTCTCAATTCCTCTATGAGAAAAGCCATCTCTCAGTGAACAACGTTATTTATTCCGGATTTTAAAAACTAATTTTTTAAAATTTCACTTGGAAACATATGTTACTCACCACATTGCCTTCTTCTACACTAGTCGCCCTGAGGCTTGGAGGAAATGAACAAAAGCTTAAATTTAAAAAAGATAACGTCTACAGGGAGGATTTTACTCCCAGATATTTTGAATGTTCCTAATTGCAATCATGTTTTTTTCCCTCGGGTATTTAGCTTGTTAGTGCCATAACTTTGTATTCTTCTACCTGAAAAATAAATCCTATGTTCTTTCTTTAAACTTTTAAATCTTTGTAGTCCCCCTAACATCTTACATAACAAAAAGCAAGTACCTGTAACTATGCGAATTCTGATGTGAAAATGTGAAAGTTTTAGGTACAGCCTCAGGTGCCAACCAAAATGAAACTAATTAGTATCTACTTGTTCTAGGCAGTTACCAACACATATATAGCAAATTAGGTTATTCTTTGTCTTAAGATACATTGTTGGCCTGAAATAGACTGCCAGATATTTCTCCAGCATAGATGAGTTTATTTGGGATCAGCAGAGAATTGCAGTAGGGGATCTGCAACTATGGTGAGCCACGTGCAAGTCCCCTCACTATAAGGGAAGGAGAACTCTTCTACAGAGAGGAAAAGGAAGTTGGGAGGGCTATAGTAATCAAAGAGTCCCAAATTATATGTGTCCCACTCTGGAGAAATACCTGACAGGCTGACATGGACCACTTGAGAAGCATGTGCCTTTGATTGATAGTGGAATGGGAATATTGAATATTATAACTATAAATTAGCTTAATACAGTCTAAATAATTTTAGATGGCTCCCTCTCAATTTTCCATGAACAGTTGATCTCAGTTTCCAAGATTGGAAGCTGGGACAAAGTGAATGAAACAGAAATTAAGTTGCATATAGGATTATAATATTGGATTGTTTGTTCATGAACATGGAGGCAATTTTTACAGTTTTAGTTTTTGAAATTTAAGTTTTTATTGTTAGCCTCCTCAGAAGAGATTGGGCAGATTGTCATTGTGCCAGACCCTTAAATCAACAAATCAAGCCAACCAGATGATTTGAATAACTTATATGAAACAGCTAGGAAACTGAATAACAGTTATAATTTCTACTTTTAAATGAGATAAAAAATCAATAACTGAATGCTAACAGGTGTGATGTAGATGATCATTATTGAAAGGACAAAGTGATAAGTCAAGGGGAGGTTTTTCTTAATGTGCTAGAGCTTAAGAATGAAGAAAATGGAGTTAATAGGAATTTCCTGAGAGTGTGGGTAGGAAAGTACAAGTAGAGACATGGAGGAGTTGTGTAATGTATCTGGCAGGATTATCACATAGATAATAGAAGATTGATGAGGAACCCATGATCTTGGGGCGAATGGTGTATCCATAGGCAGCGTGGTATCCCATAAAAAGCACCTCCTTTTTTAATAAAGTGGGAATTGTTGATTCTGTTTATTCTAATATGAATTTTTGAGTGTATTTTTAAAACTGTAAGTTATGTGAATGTTATAATTGGTATTATTAAATGTAAATGAACTTATATCTGCATATACTCTTAGCTTACCTATATAAGTGGGAATGGGAAGTGTGGAAGTACTAGCTTTGGAACCATAATATGCTCACTGGTTTAAAAAACCATCAAAAGCCATTCTCTTCTTAAATAATTGCTATGATATTACAGTGTAAACTGAAGAACACTATCTTTGGAAATAACAAACACACTACTTTAGGTCTTATTCAAAGCTTTGTTATTTATAAATTACTAAGGTGTTATTTATAATAGTAACATTTGGAAATCTACATAGTTTACAAGTAATTTGGCACAGATGTAATGACTAGTATTTTTTATTGCCTAGATGCACAAAAATTAACTTCCTATATATGACTGACAAAAGTATTTAAATCTCCTGCCAAGCATGAGCAAAACCAGCACTTTTCTGAAATACAGGGTTAACTTTTCTTCTCTAAATAACCATTTTTAATACGTTTGAAACTTATTGTGTTTGTATCTTGCCACTGCGACTTGACGTGCACAGTGTGGACTTTATTTTGATTCTTCATATGGACGATATTTGGCATTGCATTATAACTGCCTTCTGAAATGCTGAAATGAGCTTTAGTTATGACATGTACTATCTTCAAGTTCTAACTTGTATCTTTAGTACATACAGGTGAAAATGAGGTTATTTGCTGACACTTGTCATTGTGTATTGCTCTTTTATGCCCCCCAAAGTTGTTCTTTTTAATCAGTGTACCTTTATTCCACTTCAGTTTTCATAGCAATGTAAAGATGTAATCATGTCAGATTTCATTCTCTCCCTTTTGCAACTGAGGAAATTGCTAATTAGAGAAATTATTGGATTTTATCATTGTCACATATATTCTAAATGGGAAAACTGGTTTAGACTCAAGTTCTTATCTCATGTCTTGTGGTCTTTATCATATATCTCTCTAATTTGTTATAATAAAATTTGAGTGATTTTAGAGGATTAGGTAGTTGTAGTCAAACAGAAGAGCAAACAATGTATACTGACATATCACTACTTTTGTTAGCAATATTTGTTCTATTGTTTCTAATTGTTTTTCTTTTTTTTAAAAAAATTGAAGTATAGTTGATTTACATTGTTGTGTTAGTTTCTGGTGTACAGCGAAGTGATTTTATATATATAAACATATATGCTGTTATATATATAAATATATATATGCTTTTCCATTATACTTATTACAAGGTATTGAATATAGTTCCCTGTGCTATATAGTAGGACCTTGTTGTTTATCTATTTTATATATAGTAGTGTGTGTCTCTTAATCCCATACTCCTAATTTATCCCTCCCCCTGCCTTTTCCCTTGGTAACCACAGTTTGTTTTCTGTGTCTGGATGTCTGTTTCTGTTTTGTAAATAAGTTCGTTTGTATCATTTTTTTTTAGATTCTACATATAAGTGATATCATGATATTTTTCTTTCTCTGATTTACTTCACTTAGTATGATTATCTCTAAGTCCATCCATGTTGCTGCAAATGGCATTATTTTGTTCTTTTTTATGGCTGAGTAATATCCTGTTTTGTGTGTGTGTGTGTATGTATCAAATCTTCTTTATCCATTCATCTGTCGGTGTACCCTTAGGTTACTTCCATGTCTTGGCTATTGTGAATAGTGATGCTATGAACGCTGGGGTGCATGTATCTTTTCCAATTAGAGTTTTCATCTTTTCTGGATATATGCCCAGGAGTGGGATTGCAGGGTCATATGGTAACTCTTTTTTAGTTTTCTAAGGAACCTCCATACTATTCTCCATAGTGGCTGCACCAATTTACATTCCCACCAACAATGTAGGAGGGTTCCCTTTTCTCCACACCCTCTTCAGCATTTATTATTTGTAGACTTTTTGATGATGATCATCCTGACTGGTGTGAGGTGATACCTCATTGTAGTTTTGATTTGCATTTCTCTAATGATTAGTGATGTTGAGCATCTTTTCATGTGTTTATTGGCATTCTGTATATCTTCTTTGGAGAAATGTCTATTTAGGTCTTCTGCTCATTTTTTGATTGGGTTGTTTTTTCTTTGATATTGAGCTGTTTGAGCTGTTCGTATGTTTTGGAGATTAAATCCTTGTCAGTTGCATCATTTGCAAATATTTTCTCCCATTCTGTAGGTTGTCTTTTTGTTTCTATTTTTATATGTAAATATTCAAGGGTGATAGCAACCTGAGAAATATCCTTTTGGAAATCTCAGATGGTATATTCCCAGCTATAAATTCAAAATCCTAGTAAATGTATGAGTGAAAAACGATTTTTACATTTTCATTTGTTTTGCTATTATTGCATTGTTATTTATTGCTTGGGGTTTATTCTCTCCTATAAATTGGCATTCACAACTGTAGGAGGAAAAAAAATGTATTTGTAAAATGTAATCTGTTAGCCCCTCCCCAGCAACCTAAACACAGCTGATTGGCCACACATTATCCAAGCTGAGCCAGTCAGATTCTTTCAGAAGTTTAGAATTGGGATTCATTGATGTTAGTCTCTATGGTCACTCAGACTAAAGTAATATGAACTCAAAATGGAAGGGTTCAGCCTTGCTTAGTCTATGTGTACAGAAAAGCACAGAAAGCCAACCCAGAGAGAGAGTGAGGAGAGGGGGATATTCTAAGAAAAAAACAAACCAGATGTATGGAGAACAGCATGATCAAGAGATTAGGTATCCTCAGAGAAATAAAGATTCAGGTTGCAGACATCTTTTTATTCCCTCATTCTAGTTCCCAGCATCTTGACTGAACAACTTGCTCTTGGCTTCCTTGAGTTGCACTTGTATTGTTTGTTCATTTATTTTGCTTCATTCTTACAACCCTAAGAACCTTAACTAAGACATAAATTAAATCAAAGCTTTACCAGTCTCATATTTTGAAAATAAACACATGTTTAACAAAAATAAAATTTGCCTCTAATCCCACCATCTGGAAGTAGCTTCTGTTAACGTTTGGTATATTTTGTTGTAATCTTCTGTGTATGCCAGCATGCACTTGAGCACACACACACACACACACACATATTAATTCTAACTGAATCATGATCAACAGCATGTATAGTTTTATGTTTTACTATTTTTATTTAACAAAATTATTTTTGGAGATGGTTTTTATTTATGTAACACCATTTAATGAACCATTTTCCTGTTTATGATCATTCTGATTTTTAACTTAAAGGATATTAACTGTAACCTCATTGGTTCTTTGACTTTTTTTAAATTTCTTTTTTATTCAACAAATCTTGTGTCCACTGTGTACCAAATAGTTTGATACAACTAGCTAATAAGATATGTTTGCTTACCTTGGGATTAGAGCTTTAATGTAAAAGAGCAATATGTTCATCAAATTTAGATCAGTCATTTCTTTGAGGGAAAAGAGGTGAAGAAGTGCTTCTTAGGGGGAAACTGGGTCTTGAACTGAATATTGACATATGAATAAATGACTGGAGAGGAGGGTACATGTGAAGCAACAAGAGATAAATTAGAAAGGTAAGCAGGGCCCAAATCATGGCCATTATATAGGCAATGGATAAAACTGACAGTTTCAAGGAGGAGGGGGCTTGGGAGATTTGCATTTTGAATTGATTATGTGACAGCAGAAGATGGATTGCTCAGGTGTAAAACTTGATGTGAGGAAGCTACTCGAAGCGAGAAATCTGCTAAAATAGTCCATGTAAAAAAAAAAAAAAAAAAAAAAAATGAGATCCAATATCACCACATTAGGAGTGGAGAGAGATTAAGTTATGGATATATTGAAAAGATAATTTATGGTAGTTGATGACTGTCAGAAGGTGAAGGGTAAGGAGAATCCCAGATTGTTCTCAGTCTTCTGGCTTGCTACTATTACTTGTTACATAGAATACAAGAGAAGGTGCAGGTTTAGTGAAAGATGATGAGTATTAATTTAGATGTGTTTGGCTTGAGTTACCTGTTGACATCCAGGTAGAGATGATCAGTAGTCAGCTGTGTACTCGTCAGTTCAGGCTGATTATAAAATTACCATAGACTTGTGGCTTAAACAACAGAAATGTATTTTCTCATAGTTCTAGGGGCTGGAAATCCAAGATCAGGGTGCCGACATGGTCAGGTTCCGGTGAGAGCTCTTCTCCTGGCTTGCAGTGCCCACCTTCTCTCTGTGTCCTCACATGGTGGAGAGAGAGCGAGCAAGCTCTTTCACTCCCTCTTCTTCTAAGGCCACAGTCCTATCAGATTACGGCCCAGCCCTTATTACCTCATTTTACCTTAATTATCTCCTAAAGATCCTATCTCCGTATACTGTTACCTTGGGGCTTAAGGCTTCAGCATATTAATTTAGGGGAGACACAATGTAGTCCATAGAAGCTAGATATAAACCTAGAATTTAAGTGACATTTTGGAACTGGAGATATAGTTGAGTATGCCTCATGAGAATAGATGAGTATGCCCAGGTTGGACATCCAGAGTAAGAAAGGAAATGGGTCAAGAACTCAAAGATTCATGTTGCGCTCTATGATTCTATGTTACATTGTTTGTAATGAACATTGTTAATGGCACAGCATTTAGACTTGCCAACTATATAGAAATGTTGTTTGATGTCTACTCTTCCATAGTCAGCAGATTACAATTTTTTAATGTTAGATCTTTTAAAAAATGGTCATTGATGAAAGTTTGCATGCGATTAGTAGGGACAGGTTGTCGAATAGGCAGACAATATCCAAATGGAGAAAATCTGTCACAGATGTGTCCCCCTTCAGATGCCAAACCATGTTGGTTCTCTATTTGGAGTCATTTGAACGATACATGAGATATATAACTCAGAGGACATGAGCTTAGAACTGTTCAAGCATGAACTTTCCTGAAAGAAAAAAAATTTTAAAGAGTTTGTTTTCAGAAGGAAAGATATTGAGAGTTAGTGTTAAGAGAACTTAACATTTTTAGTGTTAAGAAAAGAATGTTAGGAAAAGATTTACAAGATAAATTCTGTATAATATATAGAAATATAATGAAGGAATGTATAAGTAGGAACTGGAAATCTGTCTCCAGATATTCCACAGAACAGTTTGATGACAAAGGCATTTCCATAAGCTTAAATTTAACATTATGTTGAATTTAAAAAAAGAAATTAAACAATATTTGTTAAAATTCATCTCATATGTTATTAAATATTACATATCAAAAGTATATGTGAATGACATGAATATTATATATCTTCTTTTTTGGTAAACTTTGCCTATAAAATTTTGGTTTTTGCCATCAAACATGAACCTTGGTTATCACATGGTAATAGCCGTATCTCTAGAGCATTGTGGCCAAAGAAGTATGGCAAACTATTAGTTAATACTGAACCTCCTAGCATGTAAGGACGTTTGGTATTTAGACAATGATATGAACTGAAGGGAATATTGACTTTGTCTTAAACATTACTTTCTGGATTTTTAAAAGTATTTAATTGAGGCCCAAATCAGAAGCTATGTAAGGTCACAGTATATTATAGCTTATTATTTTGCCTATACTATTTTGCTACAGAAATAAATTTGATCGTTTGATAAATTTATTCTTCACAAGGGCATGATGATATTTTTTTCTTCAATAGCCTGTAATTTTATTATAGCTTGCAAATTGATTTTTTGTTTTATGATTTGCACCAGTATATTTGCAAGCATGAAACTTTAGTATCCCTATCAACTGGGGTGTTATTCCTTCATTTGCTTCTTTCTACATAAACATATGGTTTTAGGAAATGCAACATAATTGCCCATTTCCAGTCTTCTAACATCTTAATAATATTCCATGAGTTCTAATAAATAATAGGTAACTTTTCTGTAATTATTTTTACCAATTCTTTCAGGTAATTGGAGCCTTGCCCAAAGTACATACAATTTATTTATAATTTAACCTGACATGTGTTTATGAGAATTTGCTTATACTTTAGTTATGGCTTTTAATTCTGCTGCGTTTTAAGGGACATGATCATGCCTTTATAAAGACATATGATACAACGTATGGATCAGTAAGTAAACAAGAGACTTCTAGTTTCTGCTTGGGATATAGAAATCTGGATGGAACATTACTCTAACCTTTAAAACAGCAATAATAATAAAAGCTGGACAATCTGCAAATTCACAGTTTTTCTTGGACACATCAGAGAGCTGAGGTGATAGGGCAACCAACTAACTTGAAACTTAAGACAGGACACAAGCACTTGTTTGCTTGGGTCCGATGCCATCAGTCAGAAGTCATGTATGAAATCAGTTATATGTGGAATCTAAAGCAGCTAACTCATAAAAACAGAGTAAAATTGTGCTTACCAGGGGCTGGGGGTTGGGGGGATAGGAGAGATGTTTAAGTGTACAAACTTGCATCATGTAGAAAGTAAATCCTAGAGATCTAATGCACAGTATAGTGAATATAGACAACAATATTGTATTATAATCATCAAACTTGCTAAGAGACTAATCTTAATTATTCTAACCACTAAGAAGAGATGGTAATTATTTGATGTGAGAGGTGCTAATTATTGCTACAATAGCAATCAAATTACAAATATAAATGTGACAAATCGATGTTATATACCTTAAATTTACACAAAGTTATATGTCAAATATTTTTCAGTAAAAACAAATTTAAAAATGAATTTAACTGAACTCTTTAATTAATAAAGGCAATGCAGGTTAGAAAGAGAATATAGTATACCCAGAGGCCGCAGATTTAAGGGGGATTTTTGTTCACTTGTATGCTTTTCTCCGTGGACCTTAATGGATGTTCATTAAGAAAAATAAAGGTTGGCTGGCTGGAGTCCTCAGAAAGCATTTATTCTAGCACAGGCTTAGTGTAGGATGCAGCAGCGACTCTGGGAAGGGCAGGAAACACCACCTGGATGTTTCATTCCTCCTTCTTTATAGAAGAAAAGCCTCAAGCTGCTAGGGGAAGGGCAAACCATGACTCATAGCGTCCCAGCTGAAAACCCACTGAAGCAGGGGAAAGGCAGCAGAATAATACCCTCTTTCCCTAGAGAAAAGGCAAGAATACGCCTAGTTTCAGATCTACAGCTGGAGGAAGAAATTGAAGTGCTGAGAGGACCACAACCTGTAGGCCCAGAGCCACAGAATCTAGTTAAGACTGAGGGTTAATCAGAACAAAAGAGAATACCCATCATCCCGGTCTGCCACCAACCAGGCTAACAAGCTTCAAATAAAAGTAACAGTGCAACACTGCTGGGTGAGTAAAAGAACATGCAGAGAGACTTTCTCAGAGGCACAGAGCAAAGGGAAGACTAAAGTTGAGGGTTGAGAAGCTATTGAGGAAAATCCCTCCATACAACTAGTCCCTACCCTAAACAAAGATAATACTTGAAGAATATGAGTCCTGTGATGCAGACAGTAAACTTGGTAACAATAAATGCCAAATCTGGCTCAACTCCTGAGCATATTGATCCAAACCCTAGCACTAACAGAAGGACAGTCACTCTCATTTAAAAACATAAAAACTATTTACTCAGTCTCTAACGTCCAGCTTTAAAAAAAATTTGTGAGGCACACAAAATGAGACAATAAAATGGACACACTGCCAAGAAAAAAAATTCAACAAACCAGACATATGACCCAGATAATAGAACTATCAGACACATTTTAAGTAACTATTATTAATACTTTAAAGACCCTAATGTAAAAGGCAGATAATATGCATATCACATAGGCAATTTTAGCAAAGCTGGAAACCATAAGAAAGAATCAAATGTTAGTAATGAAAAACACAGTAATGGAATTGAAGAATGCCTTTATGGGCTCATCAGTGTGCTTGGTACAGCTGAGCAAAGACTTATTGTACTTGAATAGTAGGTTCATAGAAATTACTCCGACTGAAAAACCAAGAGGAAAAAAAGTTTAAAACATAGAAAAATCAGAAAAAAACAAGAGTTATAATATCAAGTAGTGCATTTGTAATACCAGAAGTAGTTTTACATATGTGTAATTGTAATCCAAGATGGAGAAGAAAGAGAACAGAACCAAATAAAATTTGAAGAAAGAATGGCAAATAATTTTTTTAAATTAATAAGAAAAACGTTGAGAATTTAATGAGAAAAAAAACGAGAAACACCAAAGCACAGATTGAAGAAGCTCAAAGAAGAAATTACAACCAAATGACAAATTAAGACAAACAGAAAATCTTGAAGACATCAGGAGGAAAAGACATATTATACACAGCTGACTTCTCATCAGAAATAAATCCAGAAGACAAAGGAGTTGGAAGTCAAACATCAGGATTTAGTATAATCTAGAACTTTAAAATGGCCCAGAACTAGGTTATATTTCACCTACACTGGTTAATGTCACTGCAAGTTGTCTCTCCATCACTGAACTATATATATAGTAAGAAAATTAGCAGATGTCTAGTGTGCTGTGATTGAACAGTTATTTTTTTGGAAGTAGGAAAACTATTTCAAAGTGGAGTCATTTAAACTACTAATTGATTTTAGTTTAAACAGTATGTTTGATCCATGGAGGCAGACATATTTTGATCACTGTGTTATTTATTAGTGCCTACATCAGTGATTGGAACATAGATATCTGATGCATATTTGTTGAAAATTTTGTTAAATGAATCCATAATGAGAACACATCATAACTAAATATAACAAAACCATTTTTCTAAGGCATGCTTTAGTAAAATCTAGAATACACACACACACACACACCCCTTGAACATGTTTTAGGATTTTAGTATTATTGTGCTACAAATATTGATTGAACCTTACTCATAGTTGGGGGACAGAATAGTGAAAAATAATTCGCTTTTAGGTGAAGACCTCCTTCCATGCCTAATATAGTAGGTACCCAATAATCTTTGCTGTTGATAGACTTATAAACCTGGCTTTCTATTATGTCCTTATTTTTTTGATGATTTCTTTGTTCTGGTGTTTCTAATTTGTCCCTAATAAGAGCTGAATGGTTATTTCTCCTAAATATATATATATATATTACACACATATATATATAAATGTATCTATTTTGAAGAATTATTAAGAAAAATTTTTGTCCCATTTATTGATGCAGTTTCCCAACTCTTAGTGTCCAACTTAAATACTGCTATAGCAGCAGTGACTTCTCTAGAGACCTTCTTCAATCTTAAAGTCAGAATAGTTAATATTACAGCTCCTTTGTTTACATTTATCTCTACTGAAAACAGCAAAATTGATCCCTCGATATATTCTAATTGCCTAGAATGTGACCACAAATTCTGCATTGCAGTTACCGTCATGGTAAATGCTGTTTACCTTATGCAAAATTTATAGAATGATGACAAAACAAAAGCTTCTGAGAGAATAATCGTTTCACCACAAGGTAGTTTATACATCTCAGGCTCCATTCCTAAAGTGGAAATCAGCCTTGACTTATCATTGACTCATTTGATGCACACAAGTAATGGCAAGGAAATATACAGTATTAAAGAGACATTCTATTCTTCAAGTCCCATGTGTGTGTGTCTGTGTGTGTACACACATGTACATATATGTATATTTTTTCACATAAACTTTCTTCTTTTAACTTTTTTTTCATTTTTCTTTACACCATCATGTGTTGTTGCTTTTACCTCTACAACCTAACACAAATCTGCCCTCTAATCCAATAAGGGGAGAAAGACAACACTGCCAGAGTTGATGAAAACTCAGAAGTCCACAAACTTGGCTGCACATTGGAAACACTTGTGGGGTTTTAAAGAAATATTGATGCCTTGGACACAGCCCCAGGGATTCTAATTTAAAATTTCTGGTGCGTAGATGGGATATTAGGATTCTAAAAATATCAACTCCCCAGATGTTCCTAATGTGCAGTAAAGTTTGAAAACCACTGCTCTAGAAAACGTAGTATATACAAGTACCTAATAAGCAAAGCTTCTTGTGTATTTTAAAACAAGAAGCAACCATTTTATTAACGTTTTATGATTTACAAATGTGCTGAAGTTATTTTTATCAGGAATTTAAAGTGATTTGATATACCATAGCAATCTTCAAGAAGGGGTATGAATTAAAGTCTAACTTGTTCTTTTTGTGGAGTGTTTGTAAGGGAAAATGAACCGCCTTAGAAGTCAGAAAACATGGGTTTGAGTGGTGATTTTACCAGTTCCTAAGTATATTGCTTTGGCTGGGCTTCTTATGAAACTTCCTTATGTATAAAGTACAGGTAGTATTGTAGTCCTTATGGTATTTTGCAATTTCAATGGAGTATGTGAAGGAAATTCTTAATCTTATAAGTACTGCACAGATTTTAGATGTAATTATTCACTGTTATCTCTAGCCTTTTTGTGTACAATGTATGTTTTTGAGATCATTTTACTGACATATTTACTGTTAACTCATTCATGTATGTTTTCATTAAGTAGTCCTTTATTCAAATGCCTGCTATGTGTTTTTCAGACCCTTGCTGGGTATTGTAGATACAGAGCCACACCTGGTTCCTGTCTCAGTTGAATCACTGTCTAATGCAGAAGAAAGATACACACACACACAAGTGTATTTTTGATGGTGAGAGAAAGCTAAAAGTCCAGGATATGCATCACTAAAATATGAAAATGCCAAATCCAGAAGGTCATTTTGGAGTCCTTTAAAGCCTAAACCAAATGTATTCAAATATAAGACATTTTTCTGATGTCTCTTGGGCACTGCCGTTTTGGTCCATTGAGTGGAATGCACTGTGATTAAGAAAACGTTTTTATTGGGAGGTAGTATAAACTACTAATGGATAAAGGTGTAGGCTCTGAAATCATGTTGTCTTGCTTCAAATCTTTGCTCTACTGGAAGTCAGCCACACAACCTCGGGCAGATTTTTAAATTCTGTTTTACTCTCCTCATCTGTAAAATAACAATACCTACCTCGCAGAATTGTGAGACTCAAAGAGGTAATACCTTTAAATTTCTTTGAATGATGTGTGACACATAGGAAATGGGCATTAGTCACAATTTATTATAAAATTGCTCTGATGATATTGCTTAGTCAGGGAGAATATCCTTTCTGCTTTTGTATGTGTCAAAATATTTAAGTGGAACTATATTACTCTTAAGGTAGGTGCGAGCCATTACTGAACTAGAGTAAAAATGATTTCATTAGCAAGATAAAGGAAAAAGTTGGCAAATGTGAAATACTTTTATTTTAAATCATCATATCAGTATTTTCTTTTTCTGCTTTCTGACTCAAACCTATTCATTATTATTCATAAGACACTCGTATCCTTTATAATACCATGTGGTAATTTTAAACAGAACATCTGTTTTTGTAGAAAGTGCTGCTATGAAACTTCATCAGTAGAAAAATAGTAAACCTCCTATAAAAAGTTTAGGACTACTGCTAAGGCATGGGATTTATATTGATTTGATTTGACCGTTTATTATGTGTAGGACACAGTTATAAGCTAAACTACACATTTCAGATGGATTGGTATTGTAAATTCAGTGGTTATCTTGTTCTTTGATAAAAATCTTTATTTTATAGATTTCAGGGCTTCTGAAGGGGTCTTATGAAATGTGGCTTCCTCTTCCCTGGCTGAATGTGTTTTTTTGTAAAAATTACTCAAGCTAACTTAAATGGGGAACTCTCTGGACATTTTTTAG
This sequence comes from Balaenoptera physalus, assembly GCF_965194825.1. NCBI lineage: Eukaryota > Metazoa > Chordata > Mammalia > Artiodactyla > Balaenopteridae > Balaenoptera > Balaenoptera physalus. The sequence continues at coordinate 49,336,925 of NC_138885.1, forward strand.
ACTATGGTATTTTGCTTGTTTTTTCCAATAAGTACATTGTTACTTTTAGGCATTACACTCTTGCTTCTTTTATATATATATATATATATATATTACGAAGGAGTCTCTTGATAGATTCAAAAAATGGAAATTTTTCATTGCCTTTTTAAAAAAATTTTTATTGGGGTATAATTGATTTGCAATGTGTTACTTTCAGGTGTACAGCAAAATGAATCTGTTATACAAATACATATATTCTCATTGCCTTTTAATTGTAATTTTTGTCTTAGAAAATGTGCTGTGGTTTTCTTTCTGGGCCAGTATTATGACAGAATTGAACAAAACCAATGTAAACACAGTATTAACTTTACACATGAGAGAAGAAGTATACCATGAATTAATTTACATAAATCATCAAGAAGGCCATAAAACCTATTGAAAAGTGAGAAGTTCAGAATTCCTTCAGCCTAGCTTATCCTGTTGAGAGTACATATTTTTAAACTGACGTAAGGATTTATACAGATACTCCAGAAAATTTCTCTTACAATATAAAATATAATTTGTATATAGTTACTGCTGATATAGGAAACCTCTAATGTCTTCCAAAATCATCATGATATTGGAGATGAGCTTTATAATACATAGCTAATTCAGATATAGATTTTACGACTTTTTCTTCTTTGTTTCTACACAAGCTGCTACACCAATCAAAAATAAAATTGAACTAAGCTATGATTTTTTTCCTCATCACAAGGCTGTGTCTAAGACTTAATATTAAATCACCATAATACGTGTACAGCCACAAATCAACTGCTAATTTTATTTTTTTCCTGACATTTAGAAATAAAGACAGAGAAAAAGAAAAACAATTCAGAATAGGTGAAACAACTTTATCAACAAGAAACATCTAATTTATTCAGTTAAACAGTTTATTGGTGCATTTTCCCCTTGGATTGTAAGCTTCAATAAGCCTTTTAGGGCTAAAGCTTGTGTGTTTTCTTTTGTTCTGTACCTTGAACAGTTCTTTGAACATTTGGATGCTAACTTCTGCTATGTTTCCATCAAACTTCATGCCTTATAGTGTTTATAGTTAGTTTTTCTCATGTTTGTCTTTCTGACTAGTTTTTAAATCTCACAACAATAAAATAATATTTCTTTCTTTCCATGGCATTGTATAAACTAGGTGTTTGGTGAATTTATGGAACAGATTCAAACCGAAAACTTTAAACTGCAATGTTTTCTAATTGATTTAAACACATCACAATGCAAGTGGTATTCTTTCTATACAATAACTGTACTCCATCTACTACAAATATATCAACTCTGTGACTTGATACGGAAGACTTACTGGCAGTATATCATAGCTTTTAAAAGGAGGAGCAAGATCAAGATTTTGATGGGTAAAAAGATTGGAGAAGCAACTCAGGCAGAACTTGGGTTCTACTCTGAATATCCATTATGATTTAACTTCTTTGGATCTCTTACCTTGCACAGAAATTGGAAATGATCACATTTGCCCCATTTAATCAGTTTTTTTTTTCAGCCACCTTAAAAATAGGTACTGAGTACTATTATGTGCTACTCATTCTTCAAAGTACTAAAGGTTTAATCCCTACCTTCAAAGAAGGATCTTACAGTCAGTGGGGTAGACAAACTAGCAGACTCTTTTATTACAGGGTTACATGTTACAGCATTATAATTTGAGTTTTATTTCTTGGTCACAGCTTAAATGACACATCTTCAGAGAGGAGATCCCTGACCACCCAGTCTAAAGCAGTCTCCCTGACAATATCATAATCATTTTTAAAATGCACAACACTCTCTAAATCTTCCTTCCTTCCTATCATTCGTTTGTCTGTCTATCTATATTTATCTATCTATCTGTCTATCATTTATCTATCTATCTGTCTATCATTTATCTATCTAATCATCTGTTTTGTTTCTCCCAAATGAAATGTCAGTCCTGTAACAGCAGATGCTATTTTATTCACTTTTTTCCCAGTTTTATTGAAAAATAAGTGACATACATCACTGCATAAGTTTAAGTTGTACAGCATAATGGTTTGATTTACATATATTGTGAAGTGATTACTATAATACATTCATCTAACTTCCACCTTCTCATACAGGTACAATAAAAAGAAAAGAAAAAGATGAAAAGAAAAGGAAAAAAAAACCTTCTTATTATAATGAGAAAAATTAGGATTTACTGTCTTAAAACTTTCCTATATATCATACAGCAGCATTAGCTACAGTTGTCATGTTGTACTTTACATTCTAGTACTCACTTATCTTATAATTGGAAATTTGTATCTTTTGACTTCCTGCATTTCTCCTTCCCTCACACTTTGCTTCTGGTAACCACAAGCCTAATCTCTTTTTCTCTGAGTTTGGTTTTTATTTTAAGTGAGATCATAACAGTATTAGTCTTTCTCTGTCAGACTTATCTCACTTCGCATAATGCCTTCAAGATCTACCCATGTTGTCACAAATGGTAGGATTTCCTCATTTTTAATGGCTGAATAATATTCCATAAATATTTATACAACAACTTCTTTATCCATTTATCCATTGATGGACACCTAGGCTGTTTTGATGTCTTACCTATGTCTTGCCTAAATAATGCTGCTATGACCATGGGAGTGCAGATATTTTTCCAAGTTAGTATTTTTGTTTCCTTTGGATATAATCCCAGAAGTGGAATTGCTGGATTATATGGTAGTTCTACTTTTAATTTTTTGAGGAACTTTCATACTGTTTTCCATAGTGACTCTACCAATTTACAATCCCACCAACAGTGCACAAGTATTCCCTTTCCTCCACATCCATTCTAGTGTTATCTCTTGTCTTTTTGATGATGGCCGTTTTAACAGATATGAGTTGATATTTCATTGTGGTTTTAATTTGCATTTCCCTAGTGACTAGAGATGTAGAGCATCTTTTCATGTACCTGTTGTCCTTTTGTATATCTTTTTGGAGAATGTCTATTCAGGTCCTTTGCCCATTTTTAATTGGGTTATTGTTTTTATTGCTGTTGAGTTGTATGAGTTCCTTATATATTGTTGAGTTATATATATATAAGTGGGTATTAACCCCTTATCAGATATATGGTTTGCAAATATATTTTTCTATTCCGTAGGCTGTCTTTCACTTTGTTGATCGTTTCTTTTGCTGTGCAGAAGCTTTTTAGTTGGATGTAGTCCCACTTGTCTATTTTTTTATTTTGTTGCTTATGTTTTATATGTCATATCGAAAAAATCATTACCAAGACCCATGTCAAAAAGCTTTATTTTTATGTTTTCTTCTGTGATGTTCATTGTTTTGGGTCTTACATTTAAGTCTTTAATCCATTGCAAGCTAATTTTTGTGAGTGGTGTAAGATATAAGGCAAGTTTCATTCTTTTACATGTGAATATCCAATTATCCCAGCACCATTTATTAAGGAGACTATCTTTCTCCATTGAGTATTCTTGGCTAGCTTGTGAAATATTAATTGACTGTATATGCTTGGGTTTATTTCCAGGCTCTCAATTCTGTTCCATTGGTCTATTTGTCTGTTTTTATGCCAATACCTGTATGTTTTTAAGACTACTGCTATATAGTTTAGTGTGAAATCAGGAAGGTTCTCCTCCTTTGTTCTTGTTTCTTAGGATTTCTTTGGCTTTTTTGTGATTCCATATAAATTTTAGGAGTGTTTTTTCTACTTCTGTCAAAAAAAAAAAAAAAAAAAGAAAAAAAAGAAAAGAAAATGCCATTGGAATCTTAATTGAGATTACATTGAATCTATAGATGACTTTTGTTAATATTGACGTTTAAACAATATTAATTCTTCCAATCCATGAACATAGGATACCTTTTCATTCTTCAGTTTCTTTAATCAGTGTCTTTTAGTTTTCAGCATAGAGATCTTTCATCTCCTTAGTTAATTTATTCCTAAGTATTTTATTGCTTTTGGTGCTATTGTAAATGAGATTTTGTTTATTTCTTTTTCAGGTAACTATTGTTAGTGTATAGAAACACTACTGATTTTTGTATGTTAATTTTTTTATTCTGCAACATTATGGTATTCATTGATTAGATCTGGAATTCATTGATTGGATATGGCAGTTTTTTTGGCTGAATCTTTAAAATTTTCTATATATAAAATCATATCACCTGCAAAGAGACAATTTTATTTCTTCCTTTCCAATTCTGATAACTTTTATTTATTTTTCTTGCCTGATTGCTCTAGCTAGGACATCCACTACTTTGTTGAATAAGAGTGGTGAGAGTGGGCACTTTTGTCTTATTCCTGGTCTTAGAGGAAAAGCTTTCAACCTTTCACCATTAAGTACGATGTTAGCTGTGAGCTTGTCATATATGACCTTTGTTGAGATATGTTCGTTTCTTCTATGCCTAATTTGTTGAGAGTTTTTATCATGAATGGATATTGAGTTTTGTCAAATGCTTTTCTGCATCTATTGAGGTGATCATATGATACTTTCATTCTATTAATGTGGTGTTTCATGTTGATAATTGTATAGTGACCTTCTTTTTCTCTTTTTACTATTTTTAGTTTAAAGTCGATTTTGTCTGATATAAGGATAGCTATTCCTGCTTTTTTTGGTTACCGTTTGCTTGAAATGTCTTTTCCCATCCTTTCAGTTTCAGTCTGTGTGTGTCTTTAAGACTAATATAAGTCTCTTGTAGACAGCATATTGTTGGATCTTGTTTCTTCATCCATTTAAGCCATTCTCTGTCTTTTGATTACTTTCATTCATTAACATTCAAAGCAATTATTGATAGGTGAAGACTTACTACTGCCCTTTTGTTAAATTTTTGTTTTTTTGTACATCCATTGTTCCTTGTTTCTTTTTTTTTTTTTATTATTAATTTATTTATTTTTATGGCTGTGTTGGGTCTTCGTTTCTGTGCGAGGGCTTTCTCTAGTTGCGGCAAGCGGGGGCCACTCTTCATCGCGGTGAGCGGGCCTCTCACTATCGCAGCCTCTCTTGTTGCGGAGCACAGGCTCCACACGCGCAGGCTCAGTAACTGTGGCTCACGGGCCCAGCCACTCCGTGGCATGTGGGATCTTCCCGGACCGGGGCACGAACCCGTGTCCCCTGCACTGGCAGGCGGATTCCTAACCACTGCGCCACCAGGGAAGCCCTGTTCCTTGTTTCTTATCTAGCTGTCTCTTTTTGTGTTTTGATGTCTTTTGGTATCAGTATGCTTTGACTCTTTACCATATTGTGTTGTATAATTACTACAGGATTTTCCCATGGTTACCATTAAGCTTACATAAAATATCTTAAACAAATGAAGCCCTATTTTAAACTGATAACAACTTAACTTCATTAGAATTCATAAACTTTACACTTTCACTTCTCCATCCCTTCACATTTTAGGTGTTGCTGTTATGATTTATATGTTTCTTTTATGTAGTGCAGCTAATAACAAATTATTGTAATTATGGTTATTTTTACTACTTAAACGTTTAAGCTAGAGTTTTGACTTATGTACCGCTTTTACCATATTGCAGAATTTAACCATGACTGTGTATTTACCATTACTAATGAGATTTATGCTGCCTTTTTATACTTTTATGATGTTAATTAGCATTCTTTTACTTCCACTCAAAGAATTCCCTTTAGCATTTCTTGTAAAGCAAGTCTGGTTTTAATGAACTCCCTCAGCTTTTGATTGTTTTGGGGATGTCTTTATCTCTCCTTTGTTTCTGAATGACAACTTCACTGGATATAGAATTCTTGGTTGACATTTATTTTCTTTTAATATTTTGAATATGTCATCTCATTTCCTGGCCTGAAAAGTTTCTGTTGAGAAATCTTCCCCTAGTCTTATGGGGTTTCCCTTGTATGTAACTTTTCTCTTTTCCCCTGCTGCTCTTAAAATTTTTTCTTTGTCTTTGACATTTGCTAATTTAATTATAATGTATCTTGGTATAGCTCTATTCAGGTTCTACCTATTTGGAGTATTTATGGATCTGGACGTCCATTTTTCTCCCCAGGTTTGGCAAGTTTTTAGCCATAGTGCTTTACATATACTTTCTGTCCCTGTCTCTTTCTCTTCTTCTGGAATTCCCATAATGTGATTTGTTTTCCATTGTGTTTCATAATTTCCATAGGCTTTTATCACTCTTTTTTATTCTTTCTTTTGCTCCTCTGACTGGGTAATTTCTAACGTCCTATCTTTCAGGTCACTGATGCTTTCTTCTGCTTTGTTGAATCTACTTTTGAAGCTCTTTTGAATTCTTCAGTGCAGTGACTGTATTTTTCAACTCCATGATTTCTGTTTTTTGTTTTAGTTTTTTTTTATGGTTCCTATTTCATGGTTGAACTCATGCATTGTTTTCCTAATTTTGTTTAGTTGTCTGTTTGTGTTTGCTTGTAGTTCACTAAACCTCCTTAAGAGTATTATCCTGAATTCTTTGCCTAACAGTTCATAGATCTCCATTTCTTTAGGGTCAGTTATTGGAGCTTTCTTAGTTTCCTTTGGTGGCATATTTACCTGACTTTTCATGATCCTTGATTTCATATGCTGTTATCTGCACATTTGAGTAATGGGGCTCCTCTTCCAGACTTTACAAGTTTGCTTTGACTGAGACAGTTCTTCATCAGTCAGCTCAATTTGGATTTCTGGGTGTGTCTGCTGTAATGTCCTTGATCAGGTGGGGCCTGCTATTATGGTCTATTTTGGAGCAAGGCAACTGTTCGAGCTCTGTGGACAGAGAAAGAGAGATGTGGCATTGGCTGAGAAAGTTAGATAGGACTGCTGGCTTGGTTCCCTGCCCAAATGAGGCTGTAGGATGAGTTCTGGGGTTGCCTGGAATCTCTAGTCAGACGTACTAGATAGTCAGGACTGGATACTATATTCAGTAGTAGATGGGACTATGAATTAGCTTCCCTGCTCTGGCAGGACAGCAGGCCAGGTCCCAGGGCCTGTACAGCTCATTGTTTGGGGACCTGAATCAGGTCCTGAGTGTGCAGTGAATTCCCTGATTAGGTGAGGCCATCAGTTTTACTCTGCAGATGGGAGAAACTACATGATGTTCTCTCTGTTCAAGTGTCACTGTATGTAGGGCTGGTGAATGGGCTTTGTAGCTTCCTGTGTGCTCTGTTTAGGTTGCCTAGTCAGACCCACTGAAAGCTGTATTTAACAATGGGTAGGGGTATGGATTAGATTCCCTGCATGGATGCAGTAAGAGAAGCAGCTCTAGAACCAGTAAAGCACTTTGCTTGTTGTCTTTACTCAAGCTGACCTGCACCCCAAGTTCCTGGCTGAAGAGGGCTACTGGCTTTGCTCTGCAAAACTATTGGATCTGCCTTCCTTTCTCTGTTTGAGCACTGCTGGGTCACACTGCTTTCAGGTGTATTCACCAGCCCTTCTGGCAAATAAATAAGCACAGATAAAGCAACTTCATTCATTGAATGGGTATTTATTATGTGTTTACTGTGTTTCAGAAACATAGTACTTGCTCCTGGGAATACTGTGTGAATCTTAGCTTGCTGGGGAGACAGACGTCAACCAACTATATAATTACAAATAATTGTAAATACAATGAATGAATAGTCCAGGGTGGCAAACAACCATGTAACAAAATATAACCTAATATGAGAGATCAGAAGCCTTTTGAGGAAGTTTCATTTGGGCTAAAACTTGAGTGACTTGAGTTAACCATGCAAAGGTAGTGATACTGTCATACGCAAAGGCACTGTGGTGGTGGTAGCCAGGGTCGAAAGTGAAAGAAGTATAGGTGACCTCTAGGGAGCACATGGTACAGTAGGAGAGATGTGACCAAGATCTTGAACCCAGAACATGTAGAGCATTTTGCTCCATATTAATAGTTAATATCAAAAAGCAAAATGTATATAGAGGAAATAATATAAGCAAAGGAAAAGAGAAAAAAGTCAATGATACATATAGTCCTGAGCTATAAATGGGTTACTTTGAAAGATCAACATTTTCAAAATCTCTTCTCCTACTTCTACTGTAAGGATTTAAATGTGTTACACACACACATACACATGCACAGGCACACACACCCATTGCACACAGAAATAAGATATCTATGAAACAGTTGTTAACAGTTATTTGCTAGTTGCTTATATTTAGATGGGTAAATCTTTGAGAAAGTAAACAGCTATCTGTCCAACTGAAGTAAAGTAAAAACAATAGAGAATGGAAAATTGCAAATACATTTATAAATAAGTCAAACTATTTATTGAATATCTACTTGGCATAGAAGGAGATAAAACAGCTAGTTCTACTTTCAAAAAATCAACTGAGAGCTAAAACTTATATACGTAAAAAGTATCATAGCAAACACAAGGCTGATACATAATTTAAAAGGGAAGAGATGAGTAAGATCTGGACTTAGTTAAGTATTTAAAGCTCTGAAAGGGGTCAGATTTGAATTTGATTTTGAAAAAAAAGGTGTATATTAATGAATAAGTGGGGAGAATGGGAAAAATGTTAATAACAAAGGCACAAGGTCCAAGTCAAAGAAGTAAGAATTAGCTAGATGTGTAAAGTTAACGTAGATTGATTTTTATGAAAAGACTAAGTTCAAGAGTATAAAAACCAAGACCTTAATTGAAAGTTACCTTGACAAAATATTATAATGAAGTAGATCTTGCACTATGAATTACAAAGGGAAAATAATTCAACATCTAGTTAAAATTCTAGAGAAACTGGCTAAAAAGCTTTCTAAAGCATAATATTATCATTTATGTATGAGTTGAAACTTTGAATTATCTTCAAATATAATATAAATTGATCTCTCTTAAAAATATTGCCTTCAAAGTAATTTTCCTATTTTTGAGATAAACACCTTTCTTGTTTCATGGAATTGCTTAACATCCTACATTTTTATTTTCAAAAATATTGAGCCTAAGTAACAATTTTTGCTAAAACATGTACAAATACTTCTTCACAAGGCCCTTTAAAATAGCAAAATATTGCTTTTCTTTTTGTTAAATTGGTTACAAGCTAGTTATTTACTGATGTAATGGACACTTTTGCTATGGATATTACTTTGTATCAATTTTATATCTCATGTAATGGTAAGGTATTTTCTTCTAGGATTTCTGTGGAATATTTCACAAGATATCATGTCACATGTAGTAACATTGTTTTTGTTTAAAATATTGTTAGAGTATCATTAATATACTCCTACACATTTTAATATAAAAAGATACCAAGGCTTACCATTTTCTTAAAACTCTGAAGTTAAGTAACGCTTTAGGTTTTTAAAATAGTTTTATTTATTTATTTTTGGCTGCATTGAGTCTTCGTTTCTGTGAGAGGGCTTTCTCTAGTTGCGGCAAGTGGGGGCCACTCTTCATCACGGTGCGCGGGCCTCTCGCTATCGCGGCCTCTCTTGTTGCAGAGCACGGGCTCCAGACGCGCAGGCTCAGTAATTGTGGCTCACGGGCCTAGTTGCTCCGCGGCATGTGGGATCTTCCCAGACCAGGGCTCGAACCCGTGTCCCCTGCATTGGCAGGCAGATTCTCAACCACTGCGCCACCAGGGAAGCCCCGCTTTAGGTTTTTAAACATCAGAATTACTCTTACATCTATAAAAGTTGTTTGTGGATTATCTGTTTTTTATAATGCTTCCAACTAATATGGTACTATACATATATTAGATGATTAATCCTTGTTTTGTCAATCAGTTATCATGCATCTATTTGGAATCTTCTGTGGAATAATTACTCTGATATATTCTGGGAATATATAAATGAAAAACAAACTGCATGATCCAAACCTTCAAATTGCTCACAGGCTACTTGCTGGGATACTGTACAAGGAATATGTTATAAGATTATCAGTGTAAAAACAGAGTTTGTACAAAATAGAATTTTGGAGAAGATGTGACCAAGTCTGCCTGGTGAAGTCAGGGAAGACTTCATCAAATAGGTGCAATTGAAATGCTTTAACACATGTATAAGAATTTATGTGAAGGATAACAGAAGAAAAGGCATTTTAGATCGAATCTCCCAGTGTAATAACTTGGAGACATTCACCATCAGTCATGTGCCAGGATGATATTGCTGGCTTGGGGATGTCACAGTGGTAGAAGTTGACCACTACTCCAGGTGCTAGATCAAGATGGGCCTTGGTTCCCCTGCTTAGAGCTATAGTTTGATGCATTAAAAAAGGATGGAGTGACAAAGAAGAGAGTTAGAATGCTAACACACTGGGCTAGGTGGGGGATGATGAATAACATGGTGAAGAACACAAAGAGGCAGTACTAGATGTGAGAGGCTTTTAAGGAGTCAGTTCAGTAGTATTTAATGAATGACTGGATGTGGGGGAAGGTGAAGTGGAGGGATAGTGGAGGTTGATTCTTGGGTCTGTCTTGGCTGAGTATGTAAAGGGAACCCTGGGACAAGAGCAGCTATTTTTGGAGGAGATAATGAATTAACTGTTACGTTTAACCTGAGGTAATTGTGGGAGATACAGGGTAAGATATCCAGAGGGTAGATGGATTTTTAGGTGCAGCTCTGGTATTATCCATTTGGAAGGCATCAAGTGGAAATGGACTGGCTATTAGCTGGGCTTCAGAAGATGAGGTGTCTATGGTCAGTACAGGGGAAAAGAGAAGACATTCTGGGCTGACTGGTGACATGATCTTAGAATAATGAGGAGACAGGCATTACTAAACTGAGTGTGTTTTGGAGTAATGAGTAATAAGGATGGATCGTGGACCTACAGGGCGAGGCCAAATTATGCAGAGAAGTAATAGAATGATTGAGTCCTTTTTAATTGAAGAGACTTTTAGAAAAGGGGAATGAAATCACATGACGAAAGAGCTGTTTAAGGATAAGTGATCAAGTTGAGGTTGAAGGGGGAGAGCTTATTACAGTCAAACCCATGTGAGTTTTGGTTCCCGTGGTTAGAAGAGATAGAGGAACATTACAGACATGATACAGGAAACTAAGAAAAATAATGAAATGGAAATTTATATTAAAATGACACAAGATTGATAATTATTAGTGATTTGCTTATACTTAACAAATGTTCTTAGTTGTTATCATGCTTCTTCTTATCTTGCTCCAATTAGCCATTTTTCTAAGAAAACATTATGATGCTTGCTTCAGTCATCTCTCCATTTGGTCTTTTCCTTCTGTTCTGCTTGACTCTCACTCATCTTTTCCTCTTTGTTTTTGCTGTCCTGCTGAGTAGGCAGACAGCTCTGGAGGCAAGTTGTGTTGCTTCAGGAGTATGGGGAAGAAAAACATGTCCTGCAGTTATTATCTTGCTTTCTTGGCAGGCACAGAGAAGCAGGCTTTAAATTCTAGTGAAAACAACTCCCTTAGTTTCAAGGCAGCAGTTCTGAGGTTCCTGTGAGTTTAGGGAAATAAAAAAAAAAAGCAAGAACAAACAAACAAAAAAGAAACCTAGCTGAAAGCAGAGGGACTCCAGATTGCCTTTATCTCTTCCTCACTGACACAAAGATCCAATACACTTTGACTGTCAGTGCATTTTTGCCATTAAGGTCTTTCATTTATTAATTTATTTTTCTGTCTAGTAATGTGGGGAAAACATTACAGGGCTATTGATGAGACCATAATTGCCATTTGTAGACACAAATTTCAACATGGGTCTGGAAAAAGTTGAATCTTGGCCATCTCCCTTTAGGTTTAGTGCCTGTGGTGCCACCTTGGAATGACACTGTGCTATTTATTCTCATAACTGTTTTATAGATTTTTCCTAATATCTGACAAACTGTCTTTTAATCCTCCATGAAAGAGTTCTGGGCAGGTGAAACCCCATGTGTTCTCAGAAATTGTCCTTGGTAGTTTGGCAAAATTATGTACCCTCAAAATCTAATGTTGAGGTCCCAACCCCCAGTACCTTTAGAATGTACCATATTTGGAAATAAGGTCTTTAAATAAGTAAAAATGAGGCTGTTAGGGTGGGGCCCTAATCCAATGTGACTGGTATCCTTATTAGAAGAGGAAGTGAAACAAGTGTTGTGCACACAGAGGAAAGGCCATGTGAAGACACAGCCATCTGCAAACTAAGGAGAGAAGCCTCAGGAGAAAGCAAATCTGCCAACACCTTGATCTTGGACTTCTAGCCTCTAGAACTGTGAGAAATAAATTTGTTGTTTAAGTCACCAAGTCTATGGTATTTTGTTCTGGCAATCCTAGAAAATGAGTACACTGTATTTTCCAGTTAGTAAGTTTGTATTTTTCCTGAGAGAACTTTTGGTAGCCTATAACTTATCTCTGCTGTTATCCTAACTTGCTTTTACACTTGTAGTATTATACCAGAGCTAAGTGTTTTCTGTTCTCATTTTCTTGTTAGTGTGATGTGTTTCACTTAGTTGCGTCTTTCATTCTTCTAGACATTGTGAGTACATTTGCTAAAGCTGAAATGAGAATCTCAGTAAATGAATAAATAATGATTTAGTGACATCTGCAGTGTCTTAAACTTTTATTGATCTTCAAGAATGGGATTTTCTAGTAGAGAATAATACATCAGAGTTTCTATAGATTTTATTAAATATGATGCATTTTCAAAAACCTATGTCAGAAAGCATGTTCTCTGATCAACACGAAGACTATACAGTTGACCCTAGAACAACGTGGGGGATGGTCTGTGCAGTCAAAACTCTGAGTATAACTTCACAGTGGGTCCTCCGTATCCACAGTTCTGCATCTTCAGATTCAACCAACTGCAGGTGATAGTACTCTAGTATATGTTTAGGGAAAAAAATCCACGTACAAGTGGATTGTGCAGTTCAAACCTGTGTTGTTCAAGAATCAACTGTATAGTGATGTAGTCGAGAGTATATGATCTAGAGTTAGCAGGCTGTGGTTGAAATCTTGGCTCAGCTTCTTGGAAGATGGGTAACACTGAGCAAGATAATTAAGTTAAAGTCTCATTTTTGTCATCCATAGAAGAAGGTTGATAATAATGGTGCCTAACACATAGGACTGTTGTTAACACTGATAAGAGAATTAATAAAACAGCACTGGCTCATGATAAATACTCCCTACATCTAAGCTATTATTATTATTTTCCTGAATCCTATTGCTTGCTGGTCTGAAAAATCATTTTCTATTAATATTCCTATTAGAACCTTATTGTGATATTAACTTAAGGCAGGGTTTCTCCCCCTTGGTTCTGTTGACATTTTGGACTCGATAATGCTTTATTGTGAGGGCTATCCTGTGCATGCAGAATGTCTAGTAGCACCCATGAACTCTGTGTATCAGATTCCATTAGCCAATGCCAATGGCCCCTAGTTATGACAACTAAAAGCACCTGCTTGACATGGCCAAATGTTCCCTGGGGGACAAAATTGTCTCCAGTTGAGAATCACTGGAAAATATTTGATTGACAAATAAAAACCTGATTTGGAAAATATTACATCTATTGCCTGCTGCTTAAGTAAGCTAACCTGATGCTTGATTTATTTTAAGTGTTACTATTGGGATTTTGTAAGACGGTTTTTCTTTTGAAATACAATTAAACTAGGTCAGCTGAAATGTAACACATAATTTCTTTTATTGTGGCATAAGGCCAAAATATCTTGGTATGTCTTTTTTTAATAATAATGTATAGTAATGAAAAAATATAATTGACTTAATAATTGATCAGATACATTGTCATGAAGATCTCTATTTGGATAAAACAAGTTATACCCACATCTTATCAGAGTAAACTCAAATATTATCAGCAATGGAAGTAACTACTGTCTGATGTTTCTCATGTACTGTAGAAAATTTGACTAAAGTAGTATTGGGTGTAGGAGAGAGAAATTTAAATATTCATTAAAGTGTGCTGCCATATTTCATGGTCAAAGGTGTAGAAAGATGAAGTATGTGGGGAATTTTAGAAAGTACCATAGATGTATATTTTGTTAGAGAAATAAAATACATGGTGGTTATATAGATATGAATAATTCCATCCTCTACATTACAGTATTAATGTGATGTTCTTGTGTTTTAAACAATAGAACCAGTAAAACAATAGAAAGTTTTTTTTTTAAAGTCCAATGTATTTGTGCAAATCCCAAAGTTTAATATATCAAATCTTATCTCTGACATTTCTTTGGGATCAGTCAAAATGATTAGCACCTGTCAATTACCATCCATTACTCCTTTGCTCCTTGGAAGTTGGGGTGTATCATTACCGTATACTGGTCCATGGAATAGTAATATATGTGTGTGTATATATATGTGTGTGTATATATATACATATTTCTTTAATACATGTATCATACAGCTTTTGTCATTCTCAGAATTTTAAACTTACTTCTTTTATTTTCATTTTCTTGGATACATTTTCTCTTGGACCAATTGCAGCAGGTCTTTCCAAAATAAGAATATAGCTCTATCTAAACATATCTTCCTTCCTCAGTTATTTTAAATGTTTATTATTGGTTTGGGTTTTTTCTCAATGTTATTCTAATTGTGCCATCAAAAAGTTAGACGCAAAATTTTTTTCAATCCTACTTCCTTTCTCCTTTCTTCTTTTTGTCTTATAGAGTCAACATTGAAATCAATAATAGAAAGAGAAACAAGGGATTTTAAATGTAATGGTAATTAACATTTGTATAATTTCCCATGCATGACTTTTTTAAAACTTTCATAACTGTACGGTGATGCAGATGTAATTGCTTGTGGTGGGAAAACTTGAGCCTGTGGGTTGAACAGGGCTTGGTAGGTGGAGCAGAAAGAGGCAGAATTGGTATTTGATCCTCGTTTCTCCAACTCCATAGCTGGTGCTCTTTTGTTGCACCACAGTGTCTGCTGAATAAACTTCTCTCACATTTGTTGCTGAGAAAATGAACTTGGGTTCCTTATTGTAATGTGTAATTCCTTTTGGTGGAGTCTTTGAAAGACCAATAAAGAGAGCCACAAGGTTTTGGAGGATGATGAAGTACTGCTCCCCCCAGCTTTTCTTCATTTTACAAAGCCTTGAGAATCTCTCCTTCTGATGCTGAAAAACACAGCAGCCAGTTTAGAAGGGAAATAATATTGAAATATAAATATTCATTTTAACAGTTAAATATCAGATATGGTGGAGTGCTCAAAGAGGGAATATGTGAATAGATTGCTGCTTTATTTTCAAGGATTAACAATATTAGGAGATATACATGTAAATATATATATTACATATATACATACTATATATGATATTTATACTATATATATACTATACTATCATACTATATGATATTTATGATATGTATATATGATATATGTTATGTATATATGATATATATTATGTATACTATATATGATATATAGAGAGATATATAGTTTATATACTATATATATAATAGAGAGAAAAGTGAGTTGTTTTACTTCATGGGATCCAGCATAGTGAAATATTTTAATGCTTAATATTTTTGTTATGGCATTTTTCTACATACTTATCATCTTCAAAATCAATTAATCATCATTTCAGAAATACTGTGTCCTTATAGTGTACTATACTGGAAAAGCCCTGAATACATCATTGAAAAGTTTAAAAGAAATCACATGTCGTTTGTTTCAATAACCAAAGCTGAGTATTTTCTGTCTGTTTTATAGCACAGACACACTATTTGACCCCCACTGTGAGGACATAGGACATTATAAACTCCAGAATAGAATTTCTCTCGGAAACTTTGGGAGCATTGTGTCAGACTGAGGGGTGGTACTCAGATAAGAGCCAGCAGTAGTTCTCACTCTCAGTAACAATATCTGTCTGATCATCTCATGAATCGGGCATTGTCTGAGTGGAAATCAGAAGATAATGCCAAGGAGACATCAAATGCGCAGAGTGTTCTGTAGAGTAAAACTTGTTAAATTTCACTCCTGTTTAAATCTCAATTACTGAAAGAAGCAGGTGGTGAAAAATTATCTCCTTTCTAGAAGTTAAGCCTTTAACAATTAAATATTAATTGGGGTTTGAATCTAGTTAAAGAATCTATTTAATTTAGCTTTTCTCCTCTAAATAGAGTGTACATACTCATTGGTACAAGTATTATTAGGTGGATGGAAGTCATTAAGGTGTTTAGATACAAATTACTTTTCTTTCTAGATTAACATATTATAAATTCCACTCCACTATATGAACTTTATGCTCTATATGTAAACCTGCTTTATTTTCAAGGTTTAACAATATTAGGAGATATACATGTAAATATATATTACATATATACATACTATATATGATATTTATACTATATATATATACTATACTATCATACTATATATTTATGATATGTATATATGATATATATTATGTATACTATATATGATATATAGAGAGATATATAGTTTATATACTATATATATATGGTACTCAGATAAGAGCCAGCAGTAGTTCTCACTCTCAGTAACAATATCTGTCTGATCATCTCATGAATCGGGCATTATCTGAGTGGAAATCAGAAGATAATGCCAGGAGACATCAAATGTGCAGAATATTGCACATTATAATGTGATTCTCCTATTTAGCAACACATTTTATTCAGGGTACTGTCCCATCCAAACTAAACGTTCAAAAGTCTATTTAGAAATGATTTTCATTTATAAAACACTATATATTTCTCCGTGTTCACACTTTCTAGCAAAATCAAAGTTAGGATGCAAAAGAAAATAGTTTGAATTTTTTTTACTTGTTTTCCTGGTTATACTGATATTCCTCTACCATCTCACCTCCCAAAACCAGCCTGACTGCTTGAAAATCTTCATTAAGAGCCATTGCTTCTTTTTTTTTTTGTCCCAGCTTACCCTTCCCCCTCCCTGTGTCCTGAAGTCCATTCTCTATGTTTGCATCTTTATTTCTTTATTTTTTTTTGCATTTAAGAAAGCTGTTTAATTTTGTTAAATCTAGTATTTACCAAATTTTTTTTTAAACATCTTTATTGGAGTATAATGGCTTTACAATGGTGTGTTAGTTTCTGCTGTATAACGAAGTGAATCAGCTATACATATACATATATCCCCATATCCCCTCCCTCTTGCATCTCCCTCCCATCCCCCTATCCCACCCCTCTAGGTGGTCACAAAGCACCGAGCTGATCTCCCTGTGCTATGCAAGAGCCATTGCTTCTTGAATAAAGTCCAAACTCCGGAGCCTCTAGACTTTGCCTTCATGAGGGCAGGCACCTTGTGTGTCTTCTTTGTGGCTAATATTGTCAGTGCCTGCTGTTGTGCCTGTCTTTTGGTAGGCACTCAGGAAATATTTGTCATAGGAAGAATAAATGTCATAGCAAGGCATGCATTATCTGACCTCGGTCTACTTTCCCGAGGTTATCTCCCATAACTTATCTCCACATATTCTATGTGTTAACCCAGTGAGCTTATTCTTTCTGTTCCCTGCACATACCCCCACTTTCTCCATGCATTTTAAGTGCTTTTTCTCCTTAACATGGCGTGTCATCATATCTGCTTCTCGTTCTAAGAACCAACAGCTCAAGTGTAGTCTGTTCCTACGGTTTCTCTAATCTTCCCATTTAGATTTTTTTCTTTTTGTCTTCTTAAAACTACCTCAGCATTTTGTTTGCATTTCTTTTACTAAATATTTTTCTCTATTCTTTCAAATCATGGTTACTGGATATATCTTTTCTCGCCTCCTTGAGGTGCCTGAGTCTAAGAGGTTGGAGTGTGTCTTAACTCCTCTTGCTTCAGTGGTACCCAGCATAGTCCCTTCAGTGTGCTGATGCTCAATGATTGTTGAATGAATGGACACATGGCTTCCTTGTCCACACTTCACTACAGAATTGATTATCTTTTAGTTTGTCACTTTTTTCCTGGATATCTTAAAAACGTCCCACAGTTCATGTGATTCATTAGGAATTCAACAGAATTTGGCTCTTAAAGTTATCTGAAGAATAACTTTTGATTTGAGATACATAACAGGATTGAACATTGAACTGGGCAGAAGAATCTTGACTTCTATGATTGCCTTCTCTACAAACTGGTTAAATAAACTGGTATCAGAAACAATGATTCAAAATAACTAACATCACGTGAAAAAACACCTAATATGGTGTATGGTAATAATAGGTGCTCAATAAATGCCCCCACTTTTTTATCATTTTCTATTTTTCTTTCCCTTCACTTTCCTTATTCTCCTTTCCTTTCCTTTTCTGTCATCCCATTTGAAAATAGTAATTTTCTTAAATAAATTTTAATCCTTTTAAACTTTTAACTCTTTGAAAACTTCTATGACCTGGATTTTATATCAATTCATCTTTTTTTCTTTTAGAGCCTTAAAATTTGTCCAGTTTTTGCATATGGGAAATCAATTTGTTTTATGTTGACTATATAAAGCAGAAGACTAGTGAAACAATACTGCTTTAAGTTCCTAGGATGAAGTATATGAATACAACTAATTTAAAAAACATTATTGGTTGGCAATACCTAGATATGCTTCTGGCATCTACTTCCTAAGTCTCCTTCAGAATGAATTGCTTAAATAGAGAGGCCAGATGTAGACTCACACATGTATGGTCAATTGATTTTCAAAAAAGGTGAAAAGGCAATTCAAAAAATTACATTAGAACAATTGAACATCCATATGCTGAATAAATGAACATTGATCCATATTTTGCACCATATATAAAAATTAACTAAAAAATGGGTCATAGGCCTATATCTAAAACCTAAAACTATAAAACTTTCAGAAGAAAATGTTGTAGAAAGTTTTTGTGACCTTGTGTTAGGCAAAAGGATTTCCTAAATAAAACTCCAAAGCATAGCCCATAAAATGAAAATACTGATAAATTGACCTTCATCAAAATAAAAAAATCTATTCAAAGACACTGTTGAGAAAATGAAAATACAATCAACCTACTTGTAAGTTATCATATACCTGATAAGGTTCTTTTACCCAGATTATATAAAGAGTTCTCAAAACCCAATAATGAAAAAATCCAAACACCCAATTATTAAAAGGTCAAAATATTTGAATAGGTATTCAGCAAAAAGATATACACCAAGTAAGCACATGAAAACATGCTCAGCATCTTTAGTCTTTAGGGGAATGCAAATTAAAACCACACTGTGATACCATCTTATGCCTACTGGAATGGTTAGCAACAACAAAATTGATAATACCATGGAGAGCAAATTGGACTTTTAAATCCATACATTGCTAGTGGGAATGCAATATAGTATGATCACTTAGGAAGACTGTTTGGCTGTTTCTTAGGAGGTAAAGTCACAGTTACTGTGCAACCCAGCAATTCCATTGCTAGGTATTTACCCAAGGGAAGTAAAAACTTAGGTTTACCCAAACACCTGTATGCAAATACTTAGAGCAACTCTGTTCCTAGTCACTTGCAGACAACCCAAGTGTCCTTCAACTAGTGACTGGATAAACAAACTGTGGTACATCCATTTAATGCTATACTTCTCGGCAATTGAACTAACTACTGATAAATGCAACAACTTGAATAAATTTCACATTCATTATGCTAAGTGGAAAACTGGACTCAAGAGGCTATAAACTGTATGATTCTTTTTATATGACATTCTGGAAAAAAAAGATGTTTATAGAGACAGAAAACGGATCTAGAGTTGCCAAGGGAAGGGGACAGAGGGTGAAATTTTCTACAGAAGGGCACAAGAGAGTCTTGTGGGGATAGAACTGTTTTATGTCTTGATTGTGATAGTAGTTACACAACTGTGTGTGTTTTCCAGAACTGATAGAACTATACGCCAAAAAGGGTGAATTTGGGGGTAGTGGAACTGCTATTTTATAACTCACTTTTGGTGGTGATTATATGGCTGTAACTCTTAGAACTGTACGTAAAAAAAAGGTAGGTTTTTCTGAAGGTAAATTATGCTTTAATTTAGAAAATTAATTATTTCATAATCATTCGGAGAAAGTTCACTTCTAGTTACCTTGGAACCAAAATTACATAAGTCAGTGCTAAGTAAACTCTGGTTTAAATAGAAGATTGGAGGGTAAGGACCGGTGTTGCCACAGCTGATGCGATTTCTGGGTCCTATTATGGGTATTTCTACCTCTACTAAGATATCTGGGAGGTTAAGAGTTATTGGGTGTGGGGTCGGTGTTTCTGGTTTGATGCAAAGAGTGAGTAGGCAAAGGAACTCTGGCTGGAGGACCCTGTGGGAGGTACATTGGCCTTGGCCAATTAAAATGACACTCATAAACTTTGTGGGTTCCTTAGTGAAGAAACAGTCAAGTCTTTTGTGGCTTCTTTCTTTATACTCATGGATTCAGGAAGAGAAATATTGTTCTTTCCTATCCTCAGAGAAAAGTACGTGTGAATAAATATGAAGAAGAAAGAAAAAGTATTTTTTTAAGAGAAAAGATCTCTTATATCATCATATTGCCTCATAGGATGACTCACTCAATGATGGTGCTTAATTCAAATTGTTTTTATTTGAAACCTAGAGAATTTAGCTATTGTGAAAAACATTTAAAGTGACTTTACAATTAAGCAAAATTGAGGCATGGCAAAAAGCCTAAATAATTTGCCGGTGGTTGCATAGCTAGTTAGTTGCCAGGTCAGCCCTTTAACATAGGATGCTTCGTGAGTAATTCTCAGCCTTATGAGTTTACCCACATCAGGTTTATATTCTTCTCACCTCCCCCAACTACAGGACTTAAATCCTTGGACAAATTACTTAACTTTTTGTACCACAGTTTCTCAAAGTAATTGTAATGATAGCACTTATCCCATAGGATCATTGTGAAATAATACATGTAAATAACAGTGTTTGACACATAATAAGTGTTCAATAAACTTAGCTTGTTTTTATTTAAAACAAGTTCTCTTTCTATAGGGCTATCTTGCCTCCCTGCCTGAGACAAGTATCATTTCTAACATTGAGTTCTTTTTGTGTTAAGGTATTTAGATCCTGTGTCAAACAGTAGAGTGGATGTTTTTAGATATTAGAGTATTCGTAAAGGAGTTTAGATAATTTGCAGTTTTATGACTTCGATCTTAAAGAAATAGGGTTTAAAGAAACTTGTAGTTTGAATTTGGGCTAACAATGGATGAAAGGCCAGTGTTGAGAGTCACTTTTGAGGTAAATGCTCTTTTTTGGTTTCTTTTTCTGACTTTCCTTTTCTTATAAAATCAAAGAGTATATCTGTTCTACTATGTTTTGGGTGATGATAAACATTTAACAGAATGGGTAGATTTTCCTATTAGTGTACCTACAGGTAAAGCACTGGGTTCTTGACACTTCTCTTTCTCCTTTTACCACCTTCTTGCATGAGGAATTGATTATTTCCCTTTATTTTATAATCACAGTAGTTTTCTTCTTTGCTTTTACTCTCTTCATATGAATACAATGCATTGTTTTTGCATGAAACTTCTCTTTTACGTTCACTTTTAATATTTTATCATTTGAATATCTATTATACTGATGGGAGGTTTTCTATGTATGATTGTTTCCTTTTTATAGTGCAGGTTCAGTGTCTGTAAATGTAATATATGTATATAAAAGTTTCAGGTGTACAGCATAGCATTATAATTTGACATCTGTATACACTACAAAGTGATCAGCACAAATCTAGTTACCATCCATCACCATACAGCTGACCTCCTTCCCCATTTCACCCACCGTCCAACCCCTTTCCCCTTTGGAAACCACAAATCTATTCTCTGTATCTATGAGTTTGTTTGTTTTTTTTTTCTTTTTTAGATTCCACATATGAATGAAATCATATGGTACTTGTCTTTCTCTGTCTGACGTATTTGACTTAGTATAATATCTTCAGGATCTGTCCAGGTTGTTGCAAGTGGCAGGATGTCATTCTCTTTTTTTAATGGCTGAGTAGCATATATATAAATATACCACACTTTCTGTATCCATTCATCTGTCCATGGACACTTAGGTTGCTTCCATATCTTGATTATTATAAATAATGCTGCAATGAATATTGAACATAAAGGTGCATATATCTTTTTGAATTAGTGTTTTCATGTTCTTTATATAAATACTCAGAAGTGGAATAGCTGGATCATACAGTATTTCTAGTCCTAGTTTTTTGAAGACTCTCCATACTGTTTTCAATAGTGGCTGCACCATTTTACAGCCCCCATCAACCGTGCATGAGGGTTTTCTTTTCTCCACATCCTCTAATATTTGTTATTTCTTATCTTTTTGATAATAGCCATTCTAACAGTTGTGAGGTGATATGTAATTGAGGTTTGATTTGCATTTCCTTAATAAGTAGTGATGTTAAATCTTTTCATATGCCTGTTGGCCATCTGTATGTCTTCTTTGGAAAAATGCATATTCAGATCCTCTGACCATTTTTTAATTGTTCATTTGTTGTTGTTGTTGAATTCTATGGGTTCATCCACATTTTTGTTATTAACCTTTATCTGATATGAATTGCCAATATCTTCTCCCATTCAGTAGGTTGCCTTTTCATTTTGATGGTAATTTCCTTCTCTGTGCAGAAGCTTTTGCTTTGATGTAGTCCCATTTGTTTATTTTTGCTTTTGTTTCCCTTGCCTTTGGATTCAGATCCACAAAATCATTGCTAAGTCTAATGTCAATAAAGTTACTGTCTGTGTTTTCTTCTAGGAATTTTATGGTTTCAGGTTTTACATTCAAATCTTTAATCCATTTTGAGTTAATTTTTGTGTATGGTATAAGATAGTGGTCTAGTTTTATTCTTTTGTATGTGGCTGTTCAGTTTTCTCAGCACCGTTTATTGAAGAGACTATCCTTTCTCCATTGTATGTTCTTTGCTCCTTTGTTGTAAATTTATTGTCCATATATGTGTGGGTTTATTTCTGAGCTCTTAGTTCTGTTCCATTGATTTGTGTGTCTGTTTTTGTGCCAGTACCATACTGTTTTGATTATGGTAGCTTTGTAGTATAGCTTGAAATTATGGAGCATGATACATTCAGCTTTGTTCTTTCTCAAGATTGTTTTGACTATTCAACATCTTTTTCTTGGTTTTCTTTTTGGTGCCCCCCCCACACTGTGAATGTTTTCCATGCTACTTTTTTCTTAATTTTTTTCCAGAATGCTTTCTGAACAATTGTGTTGTGAATTTCAAATAATATACTTTTATTTTCATGCTCTGAAGCAACATTCTCTGTCTCTGCTACTATCCATATGAGAAACAAAGATGGAAAAGTGATAAAAGAAACAGAAACTCAACTATCAAAGTTGCTGCCAGTTGATTACTTATTCTAGTATTTAAGAGATTTATTCATGAAATATTTTTCATTTCACTTAAAAACCCATGATAAATAGGGAAAAAACTCTTAATATTCATTTAAAAAAATTAAGGTATAAATCATGTGTGCAAGCATATGTACAATTCCTCAAAATTATATTTGTGTACAAATATTCACAAGAATAATTTCCCCATTCTGTACTGACTCCCTTCTTGGCCTTATTCTTCCATTTATAACATCCCTAAGTGCCTTATTTCCATTTATAACATCCCTTGAGGAATGTATGCTGGTAGCCAACAGAGCAACTTCTGTGTAGCAGGAAAAAAGCAATCAGGCTGATCAAGTTGACAATAAAAATATTGGTAGAAGTTTCTTTACAGGAAGCTTTATGAAGTGAAAACTGTATCCATAATAAAATATCTAAGCAATTAGAAATTACGAGAACACCTTCAAATGGTCTTTAAATGCTCTGTATAATTTCAGTGGGCTGTATGACATGTTCAGTGTCTAATTATATTGCTAAAATGTGATGTGGGACAAATTTTGTTAAAAGTAAAAGAATTCCTTTTTAACCCTTTGCATATGTATGCCAAATTACTCTCCTCAGGCAAAGTTAAGTGGAGGTTTGATCAAGGATCTAGACTTTCTGGGTCACTAAATCCCACATAAGTATTTCTCTACTCATATGATTTCCCTTATAAGTAGGAATTTTTGCCATACAGTATTTTACTTTGCTACTTATGTAGATACAGCTATCACTCTGAAGCAGCAGTTCTCCCTATGAGAAGGCAAGATACTATCTTTGATAGGTTTATCCACAGCAGGAATCCTTCTTCTTGAGCCACATTTTCTAGCCTGTAACCTGTAGATCTTCTTTTTTTCTTTTTGTTTCAACCAGTATTGTTCAGGAAATACAGACTGAAATAAATACAATGCCTTTTTTATGGGACTGTGATCAGTCCATTAGTCATCTAGTATTTATAATCTCACCACAGCATTCACAGCAATTCAAACATATCCCTTCCTCTGCAACCTGTACAGAGTTTCAGAAACAAAACAAATGTATAATCATTAAAAAAGGGATAAGCACATAATTACAAGATTGCATTGAGTTTCAGCTATAAGAATGGGAGTGACTATTTAGTAGAAGTATCCTAGGTACAATTTTAGGGAAGAAAGCTCTATGGATAGGAAGAAGGATGCTGTTCTATGGAATTAAAACAGTCTGAGTAGAGTAGAGGAGGTTCACTTTTAAAAATAAGCAGCTAACTACAAAGACAGCACAAAGGCAAGTTAGTGTCTGTATTCATAAACATATGCTTGTTAAATTTCCAGTTTCAGCCTCATTCTCATTAAGAATATTACATTTCAAATAGGCTTTTAGAGGCTTGTGACCTAACCAGAACAAAGGCAATAGGATATGATCTAATGGTCATTCTCCAACTTTAATGCATAATATATCTGTCTACTGGATCAAGCATTGGCTCTTCCGTCAGGCAAAGAGATTAACTGAAATCTAAATTTTATTGTTAAATAAACCAATAAGAAGTTTTATCTTTGTAGTTATAATTCTGTGATAGGCTTTTCTTCATGACAGAATTACTGATCCCCCATAAAGGCAAAAGCTTAGGTAAGAAAAATGTGTTAAGCTGATTTTATCCCTATTTCTTAGAACTGTGCATCTTTTTATATTGTCAAGTTGAAAAGAAAAAGAAAACCAATGAGTTATTTTTCTGGATAAAATAATTGGAAAACATGTTGGCTAAAGTCAGTACAACTCTTGAGTTTTTCTCCGAAAATGCTCTCCAATTTGAAAATAAATAAATAAATTCCTGAGTTGATGATACATTTTATTTGCCTATAATAATTTAAGTGTTACTGGAGAGTTAGGTTTATCTTATTCATCATAGAAATATCTTAGTAGCATCCTTACATTTTTAATCTAAGGCAAAATATTGATCAGCCTATCCTAGGATGTAGTTAATACGTTAGCTGATCAATTTAACTGTTCTGATAGCTTCAGATTCATAGATCAAGTGCTTTTTATAGTACTTAGAAAATCTTGAGTTCTTGATTCTTGTGCTTGAATTAATTTTCAGTCTTCTTGCTGTACTTCAAGTTATTATTGGTAGAGCCATCATTAAATAAATGGGAATTTGAAATCAAACCCATAGCTGATACTGAAGAATTGCTCAAATGTTAGTTAAGCTCTTAAATATGCCTTTGCTTAAAGCACCATGACCCAGGATCCCTGAATTTGTTACAAACACTAATAAAATTTTCATGGTACTCTAGGGGTGATAAAGAGTGTTAGAACAATAAAAATGTTAGCATGTTTATGTGACATTTTGAAAACAGTCAATTACCTACATGTAGTAAAACTAAAACATTAGAAAAATTAATTCATTTTAGTCTTTGGTTGAGTTTTCATTCTTTTGTCTGGGCTTTTATATAGGCTTCTTTTATCTGACTACTTACAACTGAAGAAAACTTTAAGAAAAAAGCAAGAAGGAAACTTACTTCTTCTTTTTCTCAATTTTGAAACAATTAATACGTTGACAAGTTGCAAAAAGATATACAGGGAGGTCTGTGTGCTTTCTTATTCTTTTCTTTTTCTCCTTTTTATTCATTAAACATTTATGCAGTACCGACTTTAAGTGCTGGGAAAACTAAGGTGAATGCAATAGACATAGCCCTGGAAAATTTCTTAATCGATTATGGGATAGAGACACGTTAAGAGATAACCCCAATCAAATATATTAAGTGCCATGGTGGTACAAAGAGAAGTAGAACCACATAATCCAGCTTTGGAGCTGAGATGGGAGTGGAGAGCAAATATAAAGGGGAGTAATGACAAGATAAATCTTTCTGTTTTGGTATGTTTGAAATATATATACAGAAATATTTGAGTAGGATTTACTCAGAAATTAGAAATTCCTTTTTTGTGAAAAAATTGTATTATGATTTTAATACATTTAGATATTCAATATCATTAACCTACAGAATATGTTTATTAGAAAAAAACTTTGAGTACCTAACAATTTTGGAGGCATTCAATACATATTTTTTTGCATGTATTAATTCATCAATTCATTCAACAAATTTTTATTGAACACTTGCTTAGTGCCAGTCACTGCACTTGAGTCACAGGAGGCCATAAATAATAAATGGAATATATAAATGTTATAGAAAGTTATGACAATAATTCTTGTGAAACAAAGAAAATAGAAAAGAATGGGGGATAGGATGTTGGGGATGAGGTACATCTTAGAAATATTAAGTAGGAGGTCTTAGTAGACCCCTTGAAAAGGTGACATTTAAGAAAATACATAAAGTTTATCTTGTGGATCTTTGGAAGTTGAGCATTCCAGGCAGTGAGCATAGCTAGTATAAAGGTGGCAATCATGCCTGCTGCATTTGTGGGGCAACAAGGAGGCCAGTTTGGCTAGAGGAGAGAGAACGTGTTGAAAATTAGTAGGCAGTGAGTTTTGAGAGGTAATGGGAAAAAGATCACTTAGGGCCTTTTAAGCAGGTGTAGACTTTGGGTTTTACTTTGAGTGAAACGAGGAACCATTGTAGAGTTTTGAGGAAAAGTGTGACATAGTCTGTCTTCCTTTTAAAGGGATTGTTCTGGCCACTGTGTTAAGAAGAGATATTAAGAGAGGCAATTGGAAGGATATTATAGTAACCTAAGTGAGAGGAGAAAGTAGTTCAGATGAGGGTGGAGCAGTGGAGAAAGTGATGAGTAGTCAGATTTTATATTTTGAAGTCAGAACCAATAGTTTTTGCTGATGGATAGGATTTGAGGTACAAGACAGAGATAGGAATCCAGGTTGACTCCAAGATTTTGAGACTGAGCAACTAGAAGATGGAGTTAACATAAACTGAATGAAAGAAAATGTCCCCTTTTACCTAACCTGCTGATATTAATATTCAGTGGTAGAATTCAGGTAGATTTTGTTAAAGAATATGGACAGAATATTTTGAGAAAAATGGAGGGAAGATAAAGAAAAATTAGGGAAAATAGCCGTCTTTTGTATTTAAATTGCTTTTAGTTACTTTGACCCTTCCTTTCCCTTGAATGGTCTTTAGGATGTTAACCATGGCTGCAAGGAGAGTGATAAAATTTAAGTGATAATAATTTATAATGTAAATGATCAGAAATAACATGGGCTTCATTTCGTGTTTAAGGTGTTGCTTCTGGTATCCATATATAAATATTTAATCCCTACCAAACTATATATGCACCATTACGTTAAGCTACTCTGTAGAAATCTTTTGAGAAAACATATGATGCTTCCTTTTTTTTTTTTTTTTGATGTGGACAATTTTTAAATTTATTTATTTATTTACTTATGGCTGTGTTGGGTCTTCATTTCTGTGCGAGGGCTTTCTCTAGTTGTGGCAAGCGGGGACCACTCTTCATCGCGGTGCACGGGCCTCTCACTATCGCGGCATCTCTTGCTGCAGAGCACAGGCTCCAGACGCACAGGTTCAGTAATTGTGGCTCACGGGCCCAGTTGCTCCGCGGCATGTGGGATCCTCCCAGACCAGGGCCCGAACCCGTGTCCCCTGCATTGGCAGGCAGATTCTCAACCACTGCGCCACCAGGGAAGCCCATGATGCTTTCTTAACACAATTAGTTTCATCTGTGAAACAGTCCATGTAGATATTTCAAAATGATTAATGTTACATACTATTTCACTGCTTCTACTAATAATTGCATTTTTTGTAATATACAGTTTTCAGAATATTTTCAGCATTTAAGTACATTCCATTTTTTTGTAGGTTTTTTTGTTTTTTGTTTTCCATTAGTATTATGTACCAGACAAGATCCCTGCAAGAAAGATACAACACTCTCAAAAAAGAGTGACTGCGGAAAAGCTTAATAAAGGGAATATTTACAAAAGTGTGGGCAGGGTTAAAGGAAACCAACAAGCGACAGTGAAGCTTGGGCAGTAGTCTCACAGACTAAGGTTGCTGTTACATCCCCTAAGCAAGGGAAAGAAACAGTTTTGCAGGTTCCTGAAGATAGAGTTGTAGCTTTAAGTACAGTTGTGTCTGTTCAAAAGGACCACTCAAAAGAAATAGTAAACTTCAGTAGAGGAACAAAGGAAGCTTGACCTAACTTATCTCACACGTGGTGATCCTACTTGCATATCTCATTGGATAAAACACAAGAGAATACCTTAGGAAAAGGGAGCCAATTCATTCAGTCCATAAATGTCAGCATCCAGAGGGACACAGCAAACTGTAGAGAGCCAGAGACCAGATTTGGAGGAGCAGAGAAATCCAGCCAATGTGAAATTATATTTTGTATGGGAGGAATTGATTTATATTGAGATCCACAAAGACATCAAATGTTATGACCCCTCATTATACTCCCCAGTAAATACATTTTGCAAATAATTTTACTTTTTTAGTTTATACATATTTTTGAATTTTTTTAGAAGATATTTTCAAACATAGAAAAGTTGCAAAAATGAGTATTATGAAGAATATCTGTATATCCTTTAACCAGATTTATTCTTTGTAAACATTTTACTGCTTTTGCCTTACCATATGCTCTTTACCTCTTTCTCTAATATATTTTATGTTATACTATTCTGTTCTAAGAACATGGCCAGCCAGTAGGACCTGGGTCCTTGACTAACAATTTCCTCAGAGACTGCAATGCGCTGGCATCCACCAAGTCTGGTGTGGGCAGCTTTCCCCCATGAGGCCCGAAAGATCACACACCCAAACACCGGACTTTGGCCAGGAGCCAGACTCTTCAATACTTTGTCATAAATTATAATTTCATGAATATTATTTTTCTACCTGTGATTCCACCTTTGTTTTAGTCTTAATTCTAAAAGAAAACAGATGGAATGCTCACCATCAGTGCCTTTGCAAGTTTTTCCAGTCCTCTCTTGGTTAGATGAAGCTCATCCTCAAGTAGACTCCTCAGGAAGTGTACACGTGTACAGTATTCCCTGAGTCCTTCACATTTAAATCTGTTTTTCTATAGCCTTGATACTTAAAAAAAAGGTTTTGACTAAACATAATGCCTTTGGCTCACGCTTTTATTCTTTAACTTTCTCAAAAATACCACTCTACTTGTGCCTTGCTTTGTATTTGTTTTTGAGAAGTCTATTAACATTCTAATTCTCTTGAATTTGCATCCCTTTGTTTGAAGGTTCTGAGGACTTTGTCTTTAAACTTTAATAGCTTTGCTAGATATGTGCCAGAGTTTACTGTTCTGTTCGGAGTAAATTCAATATGTGGAGTCAGGTATTCTTTTGTTTTCAGAATGTTTTTTGATTATCATTGTAAATATTGAAATATTAATTTTTATTCTTTTGATTTTCCTTTTTATAGACTATAATTATACATGCCTTAGACTATTGGTTTTTTAAAAATTTTATTTATTTATTTTATAGAGCACGTTCTTATTAGTTACCTATTTTATACATATTAGTGTCTATATGTCAACCCTTATCACCCAATTCATCCCTCCCCCACCCCCGCCTTGGACTATTTTTGATTGTCTTCCAATTCAAACACTTTCTCTCTGGCCCTTTTTACTTTTTTTAAATATAATTTTTTATTCTCCTGGGGATTTTACTTCTTTTATACAATGGCCTTTATTAAATTTTCATTTGAACCTCTTTTCCCTTGGGAATCTTTTCCTTTAGTCTTTATTTCTGATATGTTACTCTTTTTCTTTTATTTCTTTTGTGAGTTCATTCAGTTCTCTTTTCTTCTAATTTGTCCATTTCTGGTATTAGTTTTTGTATTTATAATTCAAGGTGTTTTTTTCATGGCCCCAAATACATGTTTTAGGATGTTTAATTCAACTTGGAATGTTTTTGTTATTTCTTTTAGCTTCATGTTTGTTTCTTAGGAGATAGTTTTCATCAGTAGAATTGCTTTAGTCACAATTAAAAAATTTTAAGTCATTTTATATTGACATGATCTGCTTTTTTCTATTGTTTATTCTATGAATAGCATTCCTAATTCAAAAGTACAGTTTGTCATTTTTGCTCTTTTCTGTTCAGTTTTTAAAAGAATGTTGTTGTTGATTGGTGTTGGAGAGTTGAAGAGTTGGTGTTTTGTCACCTTTTTCTGCAAGAAGCATTAATTTTGCCCTGTTATTTTCTCATATTCCTTCATGCCTCATTCCAGCCTCTTTATATTTCTTTCTCTTCAGGAAGCAATGCTTCTTCCAGGCTGCCACTGCTGATCCTGTATACTACCAAGCCCCTTCTCTATAGCTAGTGTTATAATCAACCACATTTTACCTGTATTTATTATTTTGGAATATAATGCTGCAGTTCGTTTTTTTGGGGAATGATTTGGTCTGTGTTTCATCTATGTACTCTGCTTCCTTCACATATTTTCTTGGACTCTCTTATGCCTTTTCTCTCTTCCTCTCCATACCTGCAGGCTTAACATCAGGTGGAAACTCTGCTGGAATTTTCTTTTCTCTGTTTTTAAAGATTGTTGTATTCTCTGTCTCTTCATGATGTTGAAGTCATGGGTTATTTTTGGATTTATTTGCCATTATTGTCATTTTTATGATTTATTTGGAAGGGTGTGTGGGGGAGATTCAGTGTCAGTTGGCCATCATTGTTCTCCAAGCCCAACAATATTCATTTATCTTTATTTTAAACAATATCAACAACAGCAGCAAACTTCAAAAACTTTAGTTATTTTGTTTAAATAATCACAAAGTTTTACTGTTAAAAATGCTGATTATGAAATGAGAGATCTGGTTTCAAAAGCAAGGGATTTTTTGCAGAAATATATATTCTATAATAGAACAATATATAAAGTTTCTTATTAGCATAAGACAAGTAACAAGAGACATACTTTTTTAGAATTTTGATACTCTAATGACATTAAAATATTTGTGACACAAAGCTAATCTGCTGCTTAGTAGTGATATAATTAATCATGAATAACATTAAGAAAAATGTTTAGTAACCAGCACGTATTTACAAGTTTCTGAGAAAATGTTAAGTATTCTAATTTATCTCTGATTTTTTTCTAAAACAGTTGGCATACTTACTGTTTTGACTAAATTGACAGGGCAATTTAGTAATTCTGCCAGTTTGATAGACATTTTAATGTAATTAGCCACTTCTTTGAATAACATCATTATAACTTAGAGTATTTAGAAGTCAGTGAGATCTAACTTTAATGACTGTCAAAAACTGAACATGAGTTTAGGTGGGATGTTCCTACCTTGAAAAAATGAGATAAATTTTCAGATAAATTTCCACTATTTGGTAGAATGAAGTTGATGGTAGCATGCCATTGTTGTCACTGAGAGAATTTTGGGGAAAAAATGACAGATATATTACAGATTCCTATTTTTAAAGGATGGCAGAAATCTGTGAAAACAAAGAGTAGTTGAATTAAAGTTTCAGATAAGGAAGAGCCTTTCTCAGGTGTCCTGAAATTATGTCATTGGCTTTTCTTCTCTTTTTCTCTTCTTCAATCTCTCTCTCTCTCAATCTTTCTCTCTTCCTCCCACCCACCCTGGAAATAGGGTGGGTTTGGGTTAGACAGAATTAGTCTCGTGGAGGAATGAAATATCAGAGCTTTTCATATTTTGTCATGTCACAGATCGAAAACTAAAGGAGAGCCAAATGGCAGCTCTTCCTATCCCCTCCCTCATGGGCATGTGCTGAGCTCTGGGATCATAAAGGAGAATAGGTTCTTAGTTAGGAAAGTCAGAATCAACTTCCCTTCTTATTATGGTGCTTGGGAAACAAAGTCCCACTAGAGGGAGGAGCCTGAAATACCACAAAACAGATTTCATCCTTTTGAGAATTGAAAATAGAGGGTGGGCTAAGTGTAAGTAAAGTTCCAACCCAGCCTCGACTCAGCTTCTCAGTCTGCCTGCCTAATGGAAGAAATGCAGCCCACTTGGGGAATTATTGTAGGAATTTTATCTCAAAGTTATTTTTAGTGTCTACATAAACTAATAAGAGAAAAATACTAGACATGCTAAGAGGCAAGAAAATGTGGCCAGTAAGAGAAAAGGCAGATAATAGAAGCAGAACCACAGGTGATCCAAACAAGGACTCACACATGACTATTATAAATATGTTAAAGAAAATAGAAGGAAGAATGGAAAAAAATCAATGACAAGAGATCTCAAACAATATCTGAATATATATATGTGTGTGTATATATATATATATATAATGTAAAATCAAATGGACATTTTAGAACTGAAAAATACAATATATAAAATTAAAAATTCATTGGATGAGGATTAACTGCAATCTTGACAGAATTAATGAGCTCAAGTCAGGCCAGTGGAAAACATACAAAGTGAAGCTCAAGATGAAAAACTGAAGAAAAAGAAAATACATTATAGGAGAGATGTATTATGTAGTCAAAAGGGTAAAAAATATAAATGATTAAAATCTCAGAAAGAGAAGAGAGAGACAGAATGGGACAGAAACAATATTAGAAAAAAATAATACATGAGACATTTCTAAATCTACAGATTTAAGAAATTTAGTAATCCCTAAAAGGTATAAATGTGAAGAAAACACCACCAAGACATAGCAGGGCCAGATATTTGACGCCAAAGGTAAAAAGAAAATCTTGAAAATAGCCAGAGTAAAAAATAAACATTACCTTTGTAAGAGCAACAATAAGACTGGTAACTGACTTTTCCCTGTTGCAGCAAGAAAACATGAAATGATGTATTTAAAGGGCTGAAAGAAGAAAAAAAGTCAACATAGAATTCTATACTTGACAAAAATATTCTTCAAAAATGTGTACAAAAAAATACTTTTTAAACAAAACAATGTGTCTATAGCAACTTTCACTACAAGAAATACTAAAGAAAGTTCTTTGGCTTGAAGGAAAATAATTCCAAATGGAAGCACACACTGCAAAAATAGTAAAACAGCTCCAGAGTGGTCAATTATAGATACAGTAAAACAGCTCCAGAGTGGTCAATTATAGATACAGGTCAGTATATAAAAATCACTTCTATTTTTATATACTAGTAACAAACGCTTACAAAATGAAATTTTAAAAATATCAGCTATGATAGCATAAAACCACAAAATACCCAGGAGAGAACTTCACAGATGTGTGAGATCTCTATACTGAAAGCCTTAAAACATTGGTTAGAGAATTTAATGAAGAGCTAAATAAATGAGGAATATAATTGATCTATAGATTTATTACTATTCCAACTATAAGTATAGTTTTTCATTTTGGTGGATATTAGATAATTTTCATGTTTATATGGAAATTCAAAGGATATAGCATAGCTAGTACAATCCTTAAGAAGAATACATGCTACCAGATTTCAGGACTCATCATAAAGTTTGAGAAGTTAATAGTGTATGGGATTAGTGCAGGGATCAACAGGTCAACCAGTAGGACAGACTGAAGTATAGAAATAGATCAACACATATACATTGGGGAAAGGATGATCTTCTAATGAAAATAGTGATTCTTTCTTTCCATACATAAAATTAACTTGAAAAATGGCAATTGACAGAAATATACAGTATCATTCATTTTCTATCCCAGGTGACTCACACAGTTCAAGGAGTATATTAAATAAATAGTTGATAAATCAATGACACTTAACATAAACCTCATTACTGAGAAAATTTTATTAGAATGCATAGTTAAGACTAGCAATATGGCTGACCCAGAGTTTAGCCTCATAGAACCTTCCCTATTGAGGGTTAGAGGAATATAAATGAGGGCTGTTCCTACAGGTGCTTGATATATGACCCTAGGTTTAACTTAAAGAGATTCATAACTGAGCTGTCATCCAAGGATTTATAGTTTTGCATTAACTGAGCCTATCACAAAGCAAAGTTCTTTACTTGGTTTTGAAGTTGATAGAGCAAAGAAGAAGTGGAAGGGTAGTATTTGTGTTGTTTCTCTGTCACTAAATAAGGGAAACTTCATCATATAAGATGATATCTTAAATTTCTGAGATTTAACATGATACTATCATATAGTTCCACATATTGATAACTCCATACAAATTAGTTGACTCAAGAAGGTTTAATCTAACTTACCATGAAAACCAGATATAGGAGAGACTAATATGGATGAAATAACTTGGGGCTGGTATATTTTAATGAATATGAGAGGACTTGGAAAAAGAAACAAAGAAAAACTGTTAAGTCACCAAAAAAAAGAAAAAAAAACTACTACTCTTTCCTCTTCATATTGTGATAAAGCATGATTCAAGTTTGAAATAAGAAAAGTTGTAGCATTTAGCCATTATTAAGGAGATCTTAAAATACATATGGATGATTTAAAATGGATAATAATGAGGTTTTTCTATAAATTGTGTTTCTACATTTGGTTGCCTTCTCTAAAACTGCTGGAATTAATCCTAGTCAGGGAAATTGTAATTTTCCAAAAATGAATTTTCAAAGTAAAATTGAATGCTTCATAAATGTTTTCTGATTTATTACTTTTTTATTCAAGTTGGCACTTTTTCTTAATTCAAGCATCATAGCTTTTCTACCAATATTCCATTCAATACTAAAAACTAATAACTGAAATGTATTTTCTTTCATTGGACTTATGCTGGGAATTGATGCATTTGGATGAAGAGCTCATAATTAAAATTGTTCAGAATTCTGGGTTTTTAATGTTACACCATATGTAACAAGCTAATTTAATATCCTTAATAGTAATACGGTGTCATCTCTAAACATTAGAAATTTATAGGTGAACACTTTCATTACCGAAAGCAAAAAAAAAAAAAAAAAAAAAATACACTTGCAGTTTCATCTTTCTGTTCTTGTTTATTTCTTTTTTATAATTCCAAATACCTTTGAACTTTAAATTCTGTGTAAGTACAGTAAACCCTCATTATTTTTGGATTTTGTGTTTGTGAATTCACCTACTCACGAAAATATACTTGTAACCACAAAATCAATACTTATGCTGGTGCTTTTATACTTATTCTTGCACATATGCAGAGCAGCAGAAATTTTTAGTTGCCCAATATACACATTCCCAGCTGAGAAGGTAATGCCCGCCTTCTTGTTTTAGTTCTCATGCTGTAAAAAAGCATCCTTTTAGCAGTCTATTTAGTGCCACATTCTTTGCTTTTTTTTTTCTCTTGGTGCTTCTGCTGCTGAAAATAGCCCTCAAACATAGTGCTGAAGTGCTGTCTAGTGTTCCTAAGTGCAAAAGGCTGTGATGTGCCTTACGGAGAAAATACATGTGTTAGATAAGCTTTGTTCCACCGCGAGTTATAGCGCTGTTGGCCGTGAGTTTAATGTTAATGAATCAACAATATGGTCCACCCAGTATATTAAATAAATAGTTGATAAATCAATGACACTTAACATAAACCTCATTACTGAGAAAATTTTATTAGAATGCATAGTTAAGACTAGCAATATGACTGACCCAGAGTTTAGCCTCATATGGTTCACTGATCTGTACATGAGGCCACTGTACAAAGTGCTAAACTAACGTGTAGTGCATGATAAAGCTGTGGAAAAGACGAGAAAGTGGCTAAACTTGTACATTCATGAGATGACGACCCATAGAAAGCACAGTGGGCAGCGCTGTTGTGAGGCTGATAGCCAAAGAAATTGACCGTCACGTTACCCAGGGTTAGGAAAACGCTAAACACTTCTCGGCTACTGCTAGCTGCCTTGCTCATTTCAAACGGTAATACAGCAAGAAAATGTTAAACTTGCAAGTGAGGCAGGTTCTGCAGACAGGAGGCTATAGAACAATTAAAAAAAAAAAAAAACCCTGCGAAAAGGGTTATGTAGAAGAGTGGATTTTCAAGGCAGATATGTCTACCTTAATTTATAAGGAATTTAGCAAACAAACCTATATGACGCAAATAGTGTTTTGAATGACAAAAATGCTGTGACCACAGGCTTGCAGGTACCTAACTCTGTATTACCCCTGAGAGCAATAGTTCAGTATTGATTAATTCAGTATTCACAGAAGCTCTATAGAACATAACTACTGAAAATAATGAGAATCAACTGTACTTTATCTATTACATATGTGCATAGTAATCGTGCTTGAGCATCAGACTTCTGTATGGGACTGTTGTTCATATCTAGGGTGGAAAACAAAACATTGACATATAGCTTACAGTCTTTTGTTCACTGTCAAAGACACTGAAGCTAATTGCAACTCTTTCTCTTTTCATTACCGTATTCAAGACTTGGCTAAAAAATCACAACCTAGCCCTACAGCTCATAACTGTTAGTAGTTGATCAGAGCCCATACCTATACTTCCTTGTTTAATGCTCCCTCATCTACAGCATTTCACCCAAGAGATTATGTCATGCTTTAACAGAATCAGTTGAACATTGTTGCCTTTTCATAAGTAAGCTTCATAAGACTGAAGCTACCCATCTGTCTACCCCTGGGAAACCTTAGGACAGGTAGAGGTGGGCCTGCAGCTTCAGCGTGTAGATAAAGTTGATACGATGAGACTGAAATCTGCCAACAAATTTTTTACTGGAAAATTATTCACTGGCTATCAGGAAAGTGAAGAGTTAAATGATGACAGGAGAAATTTCTCCTAGAAGGATAAAGTGTAACAAATTCCTCCCTACCTTGGAGAAGTAAGAATATGTAAACATTTGTATGACTCCAGGACTTGTATATGTTCTATGTTGGTGATTCTGAAATTGAGGTCTGTGGACCTCTGGAGATTCCTGAGACCTTTCCAGAGGGTCCGTGAGATCAATATTTTTTTTTCATGATAATACCAAAATATTCTTTGCCCTTTCATTTTGTTAAATTTGCTCTTATGGAGATAACAAATAGTGAGTTGAGTAGAACTGCTGATAACCTTCATAAGAATGAAGTCAGTGAGTATATATCATTTATGATAAAATGGGAAGTAAACATAAAGCACTTATGCCTCATACTGTCTATGCAGTGGCTGTCTAGAGTAAAAGCTCTTATGCAATTGTTTGAGTCGTAAGCTAAA
This sequence comes from Balaenoptera physalus, assembly GCF_965194825.1. Classification (NCBI taxonomy): domain Eukaryota; kingdom Metazoa; phylum Chordata; class Mammalia; order Artiodactyla; family Balaenopteridae; genus Balaenoptera; species Balaenoptera physalus. The sequence goes on from NC_138885.1 coordinate 49,374,003, forward strand.
CTAACTACTTTTTTCATAGCATCATTTTAAACTGGAAGAATGACAGAGAAACTATGGGGATTCAAAGTTGGTTATTTGGTAGACATTTTCCTTGAAAGATAAAGTGAGTCATTCACCTCAGGGAAAACAATTAACAGTATTTATTGACAATGATAAAAGTCGAGCTTTCAAGTGGAAATTAGAATTTTGGAAAACTTGTATGTCTTCTACTGTGAAGTTCATAGTTCCCTAATACTTAAAGGCTTTTCAGAGGAGATCAGTGATGATATAAGCAGATGTGATTTTTTTTTATATTCTATATGAAATGTCCCAACATTTGGAAGATCTGCATAACTCAAACCAGTATTTCCTATGCATAATGTTACAGTGCGTGATGTTACAAAATTATTCATAGATTTAAAAAGCCAGTTCAAAGTGCAAGGTGGACCAGCAAATTTAATCTACTCTAGTATCAAATATTCATTGTATGGCTTCCATTTCCTCATTGCAAGTAACCTTTCAGAAACTATTACTTGTTGAATTTTGATGTAGTATCAAAGAAGCGTATCCACAATTATTGGAAAAATGCTACAAAAATACTTCTGTTTTCTAACTGAATATATGTGTGCAGCAAAACAGTGTAACCAAAAATAACATATTGCAACAAATTGAATTCAAAGGCAGATATGAGGATTCAGCTGGCTTTTCTTAAAGATAGATACTATAGAGATTTTTTTTTTAATGTATAAAAATGTTACTCTTCTCACCAGTTTTTGGAAAATATTATTTTACATTAAAATATTGTATGTGTTAACATGTATTAGGTTTATTATTATTTTACATTATAAATAACTTTTGAAATGGGAAGGCTTAATTTGTAATACAGTAATTGTTGATAGCTATGGCCAAAACAAACAAATGCTCTTTGGGTCCTTAATCATTTGTAAGAAAGTAAAGAAGTCCTAAAAGCAAAGTTTGAGAGCTGCTGTACTACATGTTGAAGATATCTCAATATGCGTATAAATTTTCATTATTAAGTTATGCTTAAAAGTAAAGATGGCAATTATACAGAGTAATCAAAAGGAAGGTCTCGAGACTTAGCTATTTTATTACCAATTGAGGTAGTACTGTTTGACACAGTCCCTGGAGTAAGTACATGGGAAAAGAATGACAGCAAAATTCTTATTCAGTTGTTATGTGGTGAAAGGATGTAGACAAACCACAAGAACAGAAGAAATATTTTGCTTGCTTGAGGTCTGGAGAATCAGTCAACTGGTATAGCGTAACACCTCTTCTTATTCATGAGTGGGCAGTAAGATGCTAACATTTATTGAGAACAGTTTTTACATATATGATTTTGTTTCCTTTCCATACAACCAGTTGAGGTGGATACTACTATCATCATTTGGTAGATGTGGAATATGTGGCTCATTGACTAAGCTGAAATCACACAGAAGTGAGTGAGTTAAGCCTCAGACTAGGTATTCTCAACACCACAGTCCTTGCTATTTCTGTTGCACCACATTGCAATGAGACGGATTTCTGTTTTTTTCCTTTTTCGGTTTTGAGCCATATACATACAATAAATAAAACCTGGTATGTTTTAATTTTAAATGATTTTTATTATTATAAAATTAATGCATGTAAAAATTGAAAATATAAAAGGCAAGAAAATTACCCATGTTTTTCTGAAATGGAGTTACTGTATACTCCATTTAATATATCTGTCTATAATATCTTTATAAATATATATATATATTTAACATTCTTATGTATCATTGATATTCCTCTATGTTCCTCTGTAACAGTTTACTTTCCTAAGAAGAATTTAACTGTATGGCTATACCAGAATTTATTTAATGGATTCCTCTTATTAAGGATCAATATGCTTCCAGTATTTTGCAACTGTAAATAATGTAGCAGTAGATACTCTTCAATTAAAATTTAGAATATATCCATCATTCCTTCCCCAGAAAAATATTGAATCTAGAATTACTGATATATACCTCTGAATTGTACTGCAGAATACATTAATATAAATCTATTCTGATATCTATTGTTAGGTTACTACTGCAATAAATATTTTTGTTTTAATGTTAATTTTTTATTTTTATCGCTAATATCACAATGAGCTTTACATTGTTTCATATGATCATAAGCTATTTACAATTAAAAATATTTATTAAGATATTACTAGAAGTAAGCATCATGAATTATATATTAATTACTGTGTGCCATGCACTGTTCTAAATGTCATATATATATGTATGTATATACACAAATATATATATTATACCGATGTAACAAACAACCCAAGATCTCAGGAGCATACAACAGCAACTGTGTTTTATTTCTTGCTCACATTACATATCTGTTGTTGATCAATAGCAGCTCTGCTCTACCTTTTCTTCATTATAGGACCCAGGCTGAAGAATTAGTCTCTATTGGGATTTTGTCAATTTTATGACAAATGGGAAAGAGAAAAGGCTTAACCATACAATGACTCTTAAAATTTCTGTGTATAAGTCACTTTTGTTCACATGGCTTGACCGAAAGAATTAAATGGCTAAACGTATCTTAATGGGGTGAGAATGTATAATCCTTTCATGTGGAGGGGCAACACAAATCACAGATCAGTCATACTTTCAGTGGGGAATGGAAAATATTACCTTCTTCATAAGGATGGGTGGAAAATACTTAGGAACAAAAATATCTGTCACATTAGATACTATCACTTTCCACATTTTATGGTTGAGAAAACAGAGTTCTAATGTTTCTAACAGCAAGCTTAAGTAACTTGCCCATACTCAGAGACTTAGTAAGTGTTGGAGCCGGGATACAAGCCCAGGCACTCTGGTTTTAGAGACTATGCTCTGGTCCAATGATACAAAATAAATTACATCCAGTAAAAATCACCTAGCACCTCATAGTATTTTATAAATATGACAGATCTATAATTTATTGTCCAAACCTGGGCCCCTTTTCTGATAATGCTTAACTGAATGGGCTATCCCAAGGAAACCAAGATGAGTGGTTAAACTAGAGACAATTTTTATAAAACATTGTACTACTTGACAGTAATTAAGGGCTTTGGCAAGTTTGGATAAGGAATATTAATCATGTAAACCCAGAGGCTTCACTGCAAAATACATGAAGTAATACCATTCAAGGCATAGTAAATTTCTAAGTTGGCTTTGCTTGTTTGCTGTACACTGTAAGTGAAACTTATTAATCTTTGTAGTGTTTTCCAAGATGGTCTCTAAAATTGTCTCTATTTTAGTTTAACTACTCTGAAGTAGTAAATATCCCTAAAGGATGCTAAATAATAGTTCCAAAGTTTTAATATTTAGAGTAGAATAAATAATCAAACCTAAACTAAGAATTGATTAGTGTAACAATGAAAAGGACCAAGATTTTCTGACCTGAGATTCTGTACCTATTGTTGTGTGTGCTTAGTGAAGGGATTTATAAATGTAGCTGAGTATACAAACTATAAAAGCTTATTAATTTTAATATTGCTTATTCATGTACTAGAAACCTTTAGGGGAGTTTTGGTTTACAAGCATTTATAAGCTTACCAGACTCATTAACTGCCCTGGAGAACTTTTATTTACAAGGCTTCTATTGGCTTCTAACATTCAAAATTGGAAAATACAGGATCTGAAATAAGCAGAATATTCCCAAAAGAAATATAAAATAATAGTAAACAAGAATATGTTCCATATCACTTGTGATGTTATTTGTGAATACCCCTTTAAATTACGATAAGACACCATTTTCATCTACCAAACTGGAAAAAATTTTCAAAAATATAACATTCAGTGTTGGTGAGGGTGTGGTTAGATGAGCATTCTCATATACTGCCAGTGAGAGTTTAAACTGACACAACTTCTGTGGAAAAAAATCTGAAATAGTAGAGCAAGCTTTTATAAATATTTCTACACATTGACAGCAAGGAATTTATCCTTTGGAAATACTCATAAATTTGATGAAAATATATCTACCAGTATTATTTATAATATTGAAAAACTGGAAATAATAATGAATGGTTAAGCAAATCATGCATCGTCTGTTCATATGATGTGTCTTGTTGTGAGTGTCTTTATGTTCATCTTATTTGGGATTCTGTGTTTCCTGTGCCTGTAGATAAGTTTTCTTCTTCAGGCTCAGGAAGTTTTCAGCCATAATTTTATCAAACACACTTTTGACCCTTTTCTCTCTGTCTTCTCCTTCTGGGACCATCCCCACCCCGACCTCATCCAATGCAAAAGTTAGTATGCTTGTTGTTCCAGAGGTTCCTTAAACTGTTCTCATTTATAAAATTTGTTTTTCTTTTTGCTGCTCTGATTGGGTGATTTCCATTATTCTGTCTTCCAGGTCACTTATACCTTCTTCTGTGTCACCTAGTCTGCTCTTCATTCCTTCCAGTGTGTTTTTCATTTCAGTTATTGTATTCATCAGCTCTGACTGGTTCTTTCTTTATATTTTCTAGTTCCTTGTTAAAATATTCAGTTAACAGCTTTATTACTGATGCTTTGAACTCTTTATCTGGTTAATTATTTATCTCTGCTTCATTAGTTGTTTTTTTTCAGGGTTTTTTCCTTGTTCTTTCATTTGAAACAAATTCCTCTGTCTTTTCATTTCGTTTAACTTTCTCTGTCTCTATGAAATTAGGTGAAACAGTTACCTATCCTGGCCTGGAAGGAGTGTCCTTGTGTGGGAGCATCCCTATGCAGTCTGTGTGTGCCCAGTGGCTTTGGTGGGAGAGCTAGATCTGAAGTGAGCATTGGCTGTGTCTTCCCCCAGGGTGTGCTGGCAGCTATCATGTTGGTGGGAGGTGGGGCTGGATATGGAGGGGCTAGAGCCAGAGCCAGGTGTGAGCTGGGGCTTCTTTTATATTCAGTGGCCATCACCACCTTATCAGTGGTGGGGTTGGGTCCCAAAGTGCTGGAGCAGAAACCATGAATGTAGGGTCTAAGCAGGGTCTGCCGTTCCCTCTAAGTGTGCACTCTCCCCCTCCCAGCAATGGCAGCTTTGCCCCAGAGGGAAGCAGTGCTGAAGCAAGAGGGGCTGGAAGGGGCACCTTGTGCAGGTTAGGGCATGCCCTGGGCCAGTCCCTTCACAGCAGTCAGAGTTCCAGACAGCTCCAGATCCACTGCCTCTGTGAGAGCCAGTAATGGCTGCACTCACCCCATTCGGATGCAGTGCCAGATCGAGCTGGCTCCGTCCCTTCCCAGTGTGCACTTTCCTGGGCAAAAGCAGCCTTTAACCTAGTGGAGAGCTGTGCTGGAGATAGAGGGGCCAGAGTCCCGGGCAGTGTCAATCTGCTTCCACTGCCTTGTTTCCAGGAGTAAACAAGCATGTGTGTGCTCTTCGCAAGCTGAGTCTAGGTTTCTTACAGCCCTCCTGTAAGTCCCACTGATTTCCAAACCAGCTAAGGGGACTCGTCTTCCTGGTGTCAGACCCCAGGGCTTGGGTACCCACCATGTGGCTCAAACCCCTCACTCCCCAAGGAGGGTCTCCAAGCCCTTGATATCCTTCTCCTCCTCTGTGACTCCTCCTAGGAGGGTGGGTTCTTAGCTGACTGCTTTCCTCCCTTCCTACCCGACTCTGTGTGGACTTTTCTTTACAGCCTTGGTTATAGAAAAGCCGTTCTACCAGTCTCTGGTTTGTTTTCAGTGAGAGCTGCTCCACATGTAGATGTATTTTTGATGTGTTCATAAGGGAGGTGAGCTCAGGGTCCTCCTACTCTGCCATCTTGATCTCTTCCCTTTCTGTATCTTTCCAAACTACCAAATACATTGCACATGTGAGGTAAATGATTGAGACTAAATTACTAACACATGTTTGCATTCACACAGACAGGCAATATACAATGCTTGAAAGAGCAAACTCTGGACCCAAATAGCTTGTGTTTGAGTCCCAGTATGTATTACTACGTGACCTAAGGAAAATTACTTAACTTCCTGTGCCTCAGTTATCTCAAGTATACTTATATGGGGAAAACAATGCTACCCATCTCCAGAATTGTGAGAATTGCCTGAGTTAATGCTTACAAAACACTTAGAATAGTTCCTGGCACATAGCACGTTTAGTTATTATTACTGGAAGATAATTTCCTCTCTCAATGACTACAATGATTTCAGTATAAACATAAACATATACAAACCTGGGAATAATTTGTTGGGAGCTCTACTGTTATATGTAGGGATGTTGGAGATAATCGACATGTAGGCTAATCAGGAATGTGTGATAACCTGATTGCTTATTGATTAATTTATAATTAGATAAAACTTTTTAATGATATCCCATAACATTCATGAGCTTTTAGAGGATGATACTCTTACAGTATGTTGATAAATATTCGTGGAGCAGGGTAAAAGCAAGTCTTTAATCTCGATAGAAGACATTATGCAAATAGTTTTCCTTAATTGAAATTTTCTTTTTTAAACTTAGATAATTGATAAATAAGAATACTTTGAAGTACAGAAAATAACCTTTTAAGTAATTTACAAATGTAAGTTGTTACTACTTTTCTTATTAACTATCACTATCAAACATAAAAATTTAATACAAAAAATCAAATAACTTTGAACCCTCTTTAATAACATTGAAAATATTGAGAAAGAATATGGAGCTAAATGAACATTACATTTTACCCTTTTGTTTATTTTTAAATAGTTTTTTTTTTTTTTTTTTAGGTAATCCATATTATGGACTTGAGAATATTTGAATATAATGTGCCCCCAAAATACTTTGGACTCCTTCCATACCTTTGTTTTCTTAACAGCCTTTAGTTAATAGAGTTGATGATCTGCGCAAGTATTATTTCAACAAAGCATGCTAGGAAGGAAGTATACTGTGGAAATCTTTAACTAGGCAACTTGGCTGCTTTACTTGGCATCATTTATTTATTCTATAAAAATTCACTGGGTATGGACGAGAATGTGGGTGACTCTCGTCCAGTCCTCCCCACTGATGATTGAATGAAACTAAGGGGGGAAAAGAAGAAGAAGAAGAAGAAGGATTAGGGGTTATCTTTATGACCAAGGTATTGAAATGGTTGCCTTAGCGTTTAATGAATAAATTGAGAACAGAGAGTTAAATAGCAATAAGGAAAAGTTAAAATGCACCTGGACTAGGATATCAGTCTGTAAATATGATTAAATTCTAGACCCAGCAATCAGTAGAAGGAAATTTTAGATTTTTTTTTCCCCTTAGGGTTCTTAAAAAACATGGTTTTCCTATAAGGAGGTGGCAAGGGGAGGAGCATTTACTTGATTTCTAACTTGGCACCCTCTATAGATTCTCCTGACATATTACATTGCCAAATTCCTGGATATCCAGAGCCCAAAGCATCCTTCCATACTCCACAGGCACCTGTATATTCACTTTCTCCCTAATCCTTAGGCTCTTCTAATGATGTTATCAAAGCATGATGATTTCAGCTATTCGTCTCTGTGCACTGGGAACCTACGTCAGCAAAACTAACTACTAGTGTTAGTAATTTTGCAGTTCCTTGGGTAAATTCAGAGATCAGGCTCTCTAAGCAGAGCATCACATTTATTCTCTGAAACAGAGAGCAGAAAGTGTTGGATTTTGAAGAAAGTTTATTTTTTCATTCTTTCCATGGCCTCTAATATATGTCACCATGTTATGTGGTCACACTGAAACATTTGATATTATATTTTATGTTGCTGTGCATACAGGATTCCCTGATACTTCTCATACATCCTGAGTTTTATGCCCTCGCTGTCTGGATGTACCTGGGGAGCCTCTATAATCCAGTTGATTTTAGTATAAACTCCACGAAAGTCTGCAGACTCATCCTCTATCTAAGTCTCTCCTTCATTTCTGGATACTGATCTCCACCCTAGCACCCTTCTCTTGACTTTTTCATTTCTAATTTCCTTCTACATTCTTTTCATAGTTGATACCACCTCATTATTAGCATACACACTTCTTTTTGAGACAGAAGCAGGCATTCTCTTAGCCTTCTATGTCTGCTCTCTGCTCCACGACTGCCTCTGTTCAGGACTCACCTTCTTATAATGACTTAAATCAGTTTTAATTAAGCAGTGCCTTTGTGTCCTCTTACCAGAAAATCCACATCACTGCCCATGAGTTCCTTTTATGTAGCAGTACCAGCAGTTCTATTTTAGTCCTTGCTATGAGTGAATGATAGTAGAAAAATGGACTCTGATGGACCAAACTCAGGTCATAGACCCTGAACACACCCTGAATTACTTGCTACTGCTATTCCACACCCAGATTATACCCCTTTACCCCACATTGCAATGATTTTTCCCATACTACTGAGTGACTTCCCATGGATATGAATGCTATCAGAAACCGAATGCAGTTTGCTTTGAAAATAGACCATTGTCAAATGACCATTGATTTATCTTATTCATGTTTGGATAATATGTCTGGTGTTTAACAATATGAAGTAGCCTCAACCTTAAATGGACACTTGTGGTCGAACCACAATAAAGCAGTGTGCTTGAGCCTTGGGTTATCTGAGTCTCTGGGCTCTAATTCAAGCAATTTTCTGTCTCTACAACCAAAAGATTCTTTAAACATTTTATAAATGAGACAGATTTCTTCTCAACTAACATAGGTTATTAGTACCTGGCTCCAGGGTAAAATCCAGAAACCCAGTATACTATTCCCTGTCCAAACAGATTTTCTGGGTACAGGCTTGTTCTTAACTCTTAGGAGTGCCTTATATCCATGAGTGTAAAGAAAAAGAACACGATCATGGTTTTATGAGCTGACATTTGGCCAAGTGCTGTGTGTCTTCAAAGCAAGAAGCTTTCTCTACCATGTTTCAGAGCAATTGAAATTTCTATATGACATTAAAAATCTCTTCATATTTATTTCATAAACTTTGAAAATTAATTTGATTATTGATTCTATTAATTTCCTTGTACCTCTGTTTCCTCACTTCTTAATTTGGGTTGTTGAACACAATGGTGTCTAAAGTTCTTTAATGCTCTCACTTTCTGAATTAGCAGGAATGGTTGTGTTTTGAACATACCTTATCTGCACCTCTGTTATGATGAATATCATGAAATGTAGTAAATAATTCCTTACCTCAAAGGAAGAAATGATAAATATCAAATGATTGGTAAAAGATATAAGCGGTGTTGTTCAGCTCTCTAAGTTGGAGAAAGAATAGGCTTCCTTGAGGAGTGAAAGGTGAGAGAGACATCTTCCTTCTGTCCTCTGCTCTCTGATGCATGTATGCCTCTTTTTGGGACTCACCTTTTTATAATGACTTGCACACTGATAATTAAGCAGTGTCTGTGTCGTCTCATCTGATAGTCGCATTCTGTGTGCCATTTCCCTTTCTGTGGGAGCAACAGTTCTAGTTTAGTCTCTGCTGAAGTGAAAAAGGCAGCAAAGTAATGGTGTGGGGGGGTACGGGTGACAATGACAGTCTTTAGTATCAAGAGGAGATGGCCAGGACAGGGGAGTCCTGGAAAATAAATGTTAAATGTCCTGAAGAATAACTCAACCTTGATGTTTTCATGGATAATAGGAAGGGAGAAAGGGCTGTATTCTGAACCCAAGGGCTGAAGGGGCAGCTATTTTGAGACTGTCCATCTGGTGGAAGTGGAGAGCAGATTGGAGGGGTTTGAGAGAGTTACCGTGTATGCAAATGGCTGCCTCAGGAATACTAAAAATATATGCTTTTCAGTTTTTACTATAGGAGAGATTTAACTTAAACGCTATCTGTTGGTGGCTATTTTTAGAGGCCCAAGCAGTAATTTAGGTCCATAAGTAATATTTTAACTATAAATGTCGCTTTTTGTTGTAATAGATTAAAGGATATGACAAAATCATTTTTATTAAGTTCCTTATATTTGTTTTCCTGGGATTCTCTCTATAATCTAATTATGAATTTATTACAGGAAATTTGTTACTGAACTGGTTAACAAGATTCTTGGTTTATATAGTTTCTACTATACAAATCTGACTTGGATTTTATTTTAAAAAATTGGTTGATATATTTGAGTATGAAAAGGACTGTTTAAAACTAAGTTAGATCCATAAAACAGTATTACAACTCTAAGGTAAGCTCACTAAATTTCAGGAAATTAATTTTAAGTATAATGTAATCCCTAAATTATTTAAATATTCTTAGAAAGGTCATATTTTATTTAAAACTGCTTACTATATAATACTAATGTTTTCATTTGCCTCTATCACAAATGCTGACAAACCCACGTATGAAAACAAATTCATCTTTCATGCCAACTAAAACAAAGGTATTGGTTTTAGCTAAAATAATAGGGACGCTTGCTCTTAATGTTCAGATAAGATAAGATTTCATGCTATGAGTACTAAGATAAACTAAGATAAACTTCAGTACTAAGATATTATGAATATTTCCTTCGTCATTCTGAATGTTATTCTTTCATTTTTACTCCTCTTCATAGACCAATGATTAGTCATGTTTTATTTAAAATTTTTCAGAAATCTTTTATATTTTGAGTAATTTACCACAAGCATCAATTTTGAACATTCACATCAAATTTTGTGGCTAAGAATGAAATTCCTATATTGTCTGTCACGGTTCAAATTTTTTTTTTTTTTCCCTCACTGAGGCAGTTTAATTGCTTTCAAGCAATTTCAAGGTCATGCTTAGTTATTGGTCCTGTGCCTGGTCCTACAGAGGATTTTCCGGAATGAAAATGCCAGAGAACCCAATTCCACACAATTGATTTATATTTATATTCCTGCTGAGCTGTGTTAGTCCCCTTTCACCCACCCCTCCCCTTGCTCAGGAAATAGAAATATTTGGCAGGACTAATTCTCAGAAGATAAAAACACTCTAATGGAAGAAAAGTGCCAATTTAGATAATTTCTTTGAAGAAGAAAAATGTTCCTTATTTTCTTGCTTAGGTTTGAAATAGTGGGAACTGAAAATTGTGGATTGGGACTCACTGTTATAACAATGAACAATTATGATTTTAATATAAGCTGAAAGTGTAGTATATGAATGACTCTGTTTCTGTAAACCTTTGTTGTTTTCAGGTGCAGCTTAGCCTCACAGAGCTAGTTGTAGTAATAAATACATCCAAAGGAACAAATTGGAGAAACCGCACTTAGAGGTTTCATTCAGAATTCCTTGACTTTATGAGAGACAGGAGGGTGTGCTAAGAGTCTTGTGCCCTAACTGATGAGGTACAAAGAAGGCACTAAAGCCTGGAGAGTTCCAGAGTCTTGGGTTTGATTTCTGCTTCCATGATTTAATTGAAGTAAACTTCAGGCAAATTACCTAAACTCTGAGCCCCGCTTTCTCATTGATCAAATAACAGAGTTTCTATGAGGATTACATGTGATAATATATTTTAAGCTTTAGGCATAAATAGGGTTCATCTCCCTCCTACCTTCTGATTTTTTCAAATGAAGGTTAATTCATAAAAATTTTATTTTCTCAAGTCCTTTGTAATTTGGTTTGTTTAATTTTACAGTGTCATTATTAGTCTATGTTAGAAAGTTATTATACTGTGTTTGTTGCCCATTGTCAGTAGACAAACTTTCAGCAAGCTGTAGTAAGAAACTGACCAACCCTTTTTCCCTTTGCCTTTAGTGAGATGTATACTTTTCTCTTTGCACAGAAAAATCTTTTTATATATACTTTTAAGGTTTTGTCTCAGCTAAAGATATGAGTACTTGTAAATTTATAATCAGTATTCTACATACTCATCTACTTAAACTTTTGATTGTGTGCATCTTTATTCAGAGCACTAATTTTTTTTTTTTTTTCACCCAATGAATGTAACTCTGTCCACAGAAGATTTACCTTTGAATTTGTTTTTGGTGATACCTTAAAGTATGAGTTAACTTTTAGAAAACTGCTGTTTAAATTACAACTTGGGAACTAAATATTTACTAAAGCAAGGTATACCTATTTATATTTCTAAATGTTATCAACATAACATAGAGGGAACTGGCAGATTTATAACCTCAAGAAAGTGACTTTATTAAAGAAGATGGAATTAATTTACAGATGTACTATTAAACACAACTAAAACAGCTTTCTGGATATAAAAAACAAATCTAGCTTGTGATGAAATAGGTGGAATTAGTTCACTACATGGACTCTGTCATCGTCATTTGTTTTTCATGAAAGAATTTAGTTATCTGTATAGAAACCTTAACTGTTTGTCAAAAAAATTGTTCTTCTAACAGTGTTACCTATACCATTGGCTCATAGGCTAATTTTTCAGAAGTTGTACAGATTAGTGGAGCCTTAGATAAACACTATGGTACATGATTTTTTTTAAAAAAGTCTCTGAATCATTAAGTATCAAAATATGTTGCATGTTAACTGAAGGCACACTGTGTGTGTAATTCATAGCACTTATATTCTGATTATACAGACCTTTTTTATTTTTTACAGGGTCCTTTTTTACTTTAACATTCATAAGTCTGCCTTGGAGTTTCTTCAAATTCATTTTATTTTAATGAGACTATGATTTGATATCATAATCTATTATAAGTTTACTTGTCTAGGTCTTGCTGTCAATTTGTCACCATCGCTTCTTTTTTTTTTTTTTTTTTATTTATTTAGTTTTGGCTGTGTTGGGTCTTCGTTTCTGCACGTGGGTTTTCTCTAGTTGCAGTGAGCGGGGGGCTACTTGTGGTGTGCAGGCTTCTCATTGTGGTGGCTTCTCTTGCTGCAGAGCCTGGGCTCTAGGCGTGCGGGCTTCTGTAGTTGTGGCACGCAGGCTCAGTAGTTGTGGCTTGCGGGCTCTAGAGCATAGGCTCAGTAGTTGTGGCACATGGGCTTAGTTGCTCCGCTGCATGTGGTATCTTCCCGGGCCAGGGCTTGAACCTGTGTCCCCTGCACTGGCAGGCGGATTCTTAACCACTGCGCCACCAGGGAAGTCCACGGGGGCCACTCTTCATCGCGGTGCATGGGCCTCTCACTGTCGCGGCCTCTCTTGTTGCGGAGCACAGGCTCCAGACGCACACGCTCAGTAGTTGTGGCTCACGGGCCTAGTTGCTCCGCGGCATGTGGGATCTTCCCAGACCAGGGCTCGAACCCATGTCCCCTGCATTGGCAGGCAGATTCTCAACCACTACGCCACCAGGGAAGCCCGTCACCATCACTTCTTGACTCCAAACAGTTGAAAGACTTTATTCTTCTAAAATGTGATTATGTTTGCTTGACTAGTAGTCTTCAAATATATTTATTCATGCACCCCCTAAAATAACTGAAATTGTGTAAATTCGATAACATTTTCAAATTTGATAAATTCAATTTAGGATGCTACTATATTTATGGTGCACTTTCCTGTTGTTACTCAATATTCCCAGAATGAGGACTTGTTGGACATGTTTCTGTCAGACCTCAGTGCTGGGATAGGCTGACCTTCAGAGCAACAGTATAATTTTCTTGGAATAAAAATGTGTAACTAAAACTCTTCATGTTTTTCTCTTTTCTTTGTCAAAAAAAGAGTCAGAACTAAATCTGTATCTTGACTTCATAGTTATTTTGAATCTTATAACATTTTTGCAGGAATTATTCATGGCTTTATGCTACTGATTGTTTTCCACTTTCCATTAATGCTTTTGTTCTGGAGAGTTTTCAAAGTGTTTCTGTAAATTGTCTTATATCCTTTTTGAATGAAGTAGATTATAAATAAAAAATAAACAGAGAACTATAATACAGTGTGAAAAGTTTTACAATTTGGTGAAACTGTATTAACAGAAGTGGTCACAGGCTGTGTTCTTTATACTTGATTCTTTACAGTAGCCTTGAGGCTCTAATTTTGTAAAAGTAACCCCAGACTTCATCTCTTCTGTTCTATCCTATTATTCTTTTTTCTTGTTTAATCTTTAGTAGATATGAAGAAGAAACTATTCTGTACTTTCACTGAACTAGATTCAGATCCTATTTCCTTTGCCTGTTAATCTTACTTTAATCGTCCATTTTCTATGTATTTTAAAAATATTTGTCCACCTTTTCTATGAGTGTTCTGTATATAGTTAGTCATTTCTATATACAGCAAAAAGTAGAGGTAAACAAGCTTGTTTTAAAATAAATATCAGGACAACTTTGGGAAGCATTTTGCACAACGTATTAGAGCTATGTTTGTTGTTCATCACCAATTGCCAACTTATTGCTCTATTGTTTTTAAAAATGCCTGGGATTATAAATTTCTGCAGAGTCTGATCCAATTGCATTGACTCCTTTGCAGAGGTAATGTTAGAGACTAGTCTTTGAGATTTGTTCTGAAGCCAGGAGGACTCTTCTTGCCTGTTTCTTTATCTGGTTTCCTGCCCCCTCCAGTTCTCACTTCCCAATAATTCTCATTATAGAGAATGCCTTTAGGCTTGATCTTCTCTGCACTCTGTTCTAAACAAAGCTTGTTCCTTTGGGAAGAACTTTGGAGCTCTCTGTTTTTATGGCCTGCCTTCCCCCTGGCCAAAATCTCTGTGCCTGTCTGCTCTGAAGCTGAGGGTGGGACAGTGGTCTACTTTTCTTAGGAGTGACACTCCTGTTTCACAAGAAGGATACTGATGGAGGTGGTAGCTTCTGGTCTTCTTGGTTTGCCTCTCCTAGCATAGAACTTTTGGCCTATGGGTGTGTGTTGGGGCAAATGTGATTAGACCCCCACTATTCTTGGCCTGCCAGGTGTTTTTTCACCCTGCCATACCTGGGGTATGGGGTATGGCATACCCAGGCCACTCAGCCATTATTGTCTGGAATAGAGCTTCTGCAACACAGACCTTTGGTGGGGGAGGGGTGATGAGAATGTTGTCTGTCTACAATTTAAAATTTATTTTATTAATTCAAGCCCCAAATTTAAACCCATTAAAAATAGCAAACTTGTATTACTCATTCTATCCTTTTGAAAACCCAGATTTTCTATGCTGCAAAATGTACCTTCAGCACTTTTCCCAGTCTATTTTAAAATAACCTCTGTGGTTGAGCTTATTCCACAGTCTCAGGAAGCTGTTCCATAATTCATTTTATTGTTCGTAGTCAGGAAGTTGCTCTGGATATTCTGAGTAATATTGAGTAAACTCAATATATTGAGTTTAAGTAAACTCAAATTTAGTTTAAGTAAAGTTTAAGTAAACTCAAATTTCCTTTACTGTTATAAAAATAAGTTTTCTCAATTAGGATAATTTATATTTATCCTACTCCCTTTTATGCCCGTGTTTCGTTCCCCATTTTGCATAAACATGTATGTTACAATTGTCCAACAGAAATATCTATACATCAGCACCCTTTGAAATTTAAAAAATCTAAAATGCAGCATTAAAGAATGTAATGCACCCTATTAGATTTCTTTGATATAGGAAGAAAACAGCAAATGTTCTCATTAGAATCTTTTGCATAATGGTTTAGGTTCTTAATTTGATGGGTCAGACTAAATATTAAATATAGAATTATCAAAATTATTAGCAGGGATGAAAAAGGGTAATTCAGTAAGAGCCAACTGTTGTTATAAAAATTGCTTAAAATGATTTAGGCTACATAAATAAACTATAATATTGTAATGATATACAATAAATAATATTTTCCCTGTTTTATTGCTAAGACTATATTTGAAGTCTAGGGCTCAAGGTATTTGAAGTCTGATAATATTCTTGTTGAGAAGATTTCACTTTAGAATGGAGACAATACAATATATGCTGAATGACATATTTATATAGGTTTATTCACCTATGTCTATATAGTTTTATTAACTTATTTAACTGATAGTTTTATTTTTAATATTTATATAATTTTATGTACTTTTATAAATGTATAAATAAATTTGATTTGTATTCAGTTTTTAATCTTCTACTCTTATTATTGATTAGAATGATGATAAAAGGGCATGCTTATTACATGTTAAAAGATGGCCACCCTGGGGAAGATATTGATTATGTGGCTCAAAAACTCAAGACTCTCAAAATAATCTTCACAAGCTGAAGAAAATGATCATATCAGTATATACATATAGTCTGTATTAAACATTAAAATATGCTAAATAAAAGGGATGACATTACCATTTATCATTTTTATAGCATACATCATGTTTTCTGGTTGTATGTTATTAAACTTGTGCTTTCAACAGTTTCAAATAGAAGAATTGAAGACCATTGATTAAGAACTTTGCCATTTTCAGTATCTTTTGTAATAGGGGATTATTATATTAAATCATTTTAAATAATCTAATTTATATATAAAAGTGTTCATAAACCCTTTCCTCGGAATTATAAGCGTTTCTGTCAGACAATGACACATAATGGTTAAACTGAAAGTTTTTATTTTTCACTCTATTGGGGTAATTATTAATATTTATTTAGATATTAATTAATGGCTTAAGGAGATCAAGTGACCAGTGTAAGGCTCTATAGTCAATAACTAAATGGGTCAGTTAGATTACAGAACTGATTTGAGCTAATCAGATATTTAATGGTATCCTGAGTGTTTATAATCAAAATTTAAATAGGCAGAAGCCCTGCCTGGCAATGCTGTTATCACAAGCTAAGTATAGAGAATCTTGCTGTCAGGGGAGGCATTTTATGCTTCATGTCCGCAAAAAATGCTGTAATTTAGTTGTGTACGGTTGTTCAGATGGTTTCGAGTCGGCGCTTTGACAGTCTAAGTTCCAGCTGCTCAGGCCTCTGAGTCCTCCTGTGAAAAATTGTAAACTCCCAGCCAAGTTAACTGCAGTAATTTTTGACAGATCTCATTTATATTGGTAGGGATTACTCTACACTGCTCTCTTTTAAAACTAATTTGGTTCTAAAATAAGAGCCAATTAAAATTATTAAGAAGAAAATTGAGGCAACGTTTGACGTTTTGTATGCATTAGAAGGCCCTATCTTTTCTGTGAAGGTGTTTTGCTAGACTAAATGAGATATGCAAAATGTCTGTTATAATATGGATCTTTTGGAGTTTAAAAGCAACTACCCAATTTGAAATGCCTGCTCCATGTAGGCTATATCTCCTGGAATGCTGAAAATATCTCCTCCAATTAACTTAATTAACTGAAAACTGTCACTGTTGGAATTGCGCTGGCATAGTCAAATACTTAAAATGTACAATTATTCTTCCTAGAACCAGAAGTTGCTTTAAGAGGACCTAGGACTGTACTTAGCATCAAGACTAAGAAATTTATGGTTGTACAGAAGGATCGTTTACTCTATAATCAGCACTACCAATGGTAACTGAGATGAGGTTAGGTTAGCACCTAATTTTCAATAAGAAAAATAAATTGTGTGTACTCGGTAAGAGGCATGAAACATGAGTACGGGGAACATTGGAGGATGTAGGCAGCTGAAGGTACTTCTTTACTTTAAAGGACTCCTTGCAGAGAAAAATGACTTGTTTCTGTGCTGTGCCCAGGTAAGTATCTGGATTGTGTCCCACTGCTTGTTCAAAAAATATAGAATATTCAACACATTTACTTTTATAGCACTAAGTAGAAAAATTTAAAATATAAATTCAAGTACTTAAAGGCTCAAAAGATTTCATGTCCCATTAAATTAAAATAATATAGTCCTACTTATGTCTCAATAGAATCTCAATTGTAGAAGAAATAAAATAATATGAATAAAGAAAATGAGATGTGAAATAGGTAGTAAATGCTGAATATTTCTTTTAAACTGTATTTTTATCAACTATTTGAGGACAGAGGATTCTCTTTTATCTTTTTCTTTGGTGCCTTTTCTTTAAGTGATATTTGTAACCAAAATATTAGTGATTGTGGAGATTAAGAGAAACCCAAAATACAATTAATGCTTATCTGTAGTCAACACTAATCCCCTTAAGCATTTAAAAAACATTAATTTTAGCTTAATGCAGTTCATCAGTATTTGTTTAGCATCTGTAATATACTATGCTGTGCCAGTACAAAAATGAATAGTACATACTTGCTGTGGGTTTGGTGAGGAAGATGAATTAGTTACTCATTTACACTAGCTTCAAAAAAAAGTCCAAACTGAAAGTTTAGGGGAGACTTCTTGGAAGAGTTGCCACAATAAAGGTAAAACAGTTAAATAAAAATAAATACAGAAAACTATTTACAAAATATCCTGTTAACATTTAAATTATTTTGCCAGACTTTGTTTCATTTGAATCTCATGGAGATTCCAGACATTTCACAGGATAGTTTCCTCATTTTGCAAATGAGACAATTTCTCATAATATGGTAAATAGCCTTGCTCAATATCTATATACTTCAGTATACAATTAGTATATCATAAAACTT
Organism: Balaenoptera physalus; assembly: GCF_965194825.1. Taxonomy (NCBI): domain Eukaryota; kingdom Metazoa; phylum Chordata; class Mammalia; order Artiodactyla; family Balaenopteridae; genus Balaenoptera; species Balaenoptera physalus. Next base: position 49,392,215 of record NC_138885.1, read on the forward strand.
AACTCCAACCCAGGAAATCTTGTTCTAAATACTTCCCCCCTGACCCCCAAACTACATCAAGCTGTTTGTTAAACTGAATAAAAGTAGTATATAAATGTGACCACATAAGGCAATAAATGGAACTGCCTGTTGACATATTTTAAAAGTAGTATCTTTTGATGTGATGGTTTTGTGCCCATTTGCTACATGTAGAGTCTGTCACTGTTTAGAGGTTGGCATTTAATTTTCCCAAGATGTTGCAGAGAGTTATCTCCGAGTTCATAAATATAAAGTGTCTTTAAAACTGGGTACATGTTCTGTGTAGATAAGTTATTATTATTGTTTTTCTCAAGCTTGTTTCTTCTGTATAAAACTCAGTGCTATTGAGCAGCCTGTTAAAGCCAGCTGGACAAGTTCCTATAAAACTAGGCCACCAGGCAGTTTCCAGGGTAGCAAAGTATAGTAGCTTCCCAATGAGAGGAGCAAAAAGTGCAGTCACGAAAGGGAATATTTGGGCAATGAGGTTCCCTTCTGTGAGATGGCTTGCTGGGCTCAAAGCCTTGATGTAATGCTGTGCAACTTCAGCATATACTCTTACCATCCTTTATTACACTAGTCGCCTATGATTACTAAGGCATTGACTTTAAGACACAGGATAGCAAATGTGTAAAAATTATTTGCCAGCAGTAACTCTTGTCTTAAAATTGCCACTTCAGATAAACTCTAAAGACCTATTTGGTTGAAGAATAAATGTATCTTTTAAAATAAAAAGTAAGATATTTCATTTTAATTGGTACATATCATAATCTTGTATTCAATCAATTTTTCTTTCTCTGTGTCTCTGCCTCCTTTTCTCCCTCCCTCCCTTCCTCTCTCTTTCTCTCTCTCTCTCTGTTTCTCCCCAAATACATTTCAATATTTAACTTGGCACTGAGTAGTTATGTACAATACTTAACTGGCTGACTGATTTCACTTCCGAAGGAAAATATTTATTTAACACATTCTCTTGGTTTACACGTTAACTATTTCTCTCCCAGTTAATTATCTTGCTTGCCCTCATCTTCAGTATTTCTATTTTCAGAGCTCTCAGTCTTATATAACCTAATTTATTTGTTGAATTAAGGAGAAAAGACGAATAAAATAATTTTATGTTTAAAATAATATAATGCATATTACTATTTTTGTTACTATACAATGCTTTCTGTCAGTTAATTTCCCAATACCTACACTTATTTCATTGACTCCAGGTCTAGTTTTAAAAGCTGAATATTTTTGGAAAATAATATGAAAAAGAATATATATATATATGTGTGTGTGTGTGTGTATATATATATATATATATATATATATATATATACACACACACACACATAAATATAAGTGAATCACTTTGCTGTGCACCAGAAGCTAACACAACATTGTAAATCAACTATACTTCAATTTTTAAAAAAAGCTGAACATTTTTTTTGTTTCAATAGAAAAAATACTTATTTACAGAGGATGAATGTCTGTCAGCTCTACCTGATGCAAAATTGTCTGATGTGAGCGATGTTTTCGAAGTGAGAATTCCTATCGCAAACGTCTAGTACTTAATAAATCTGACCTGTGTTGTTCAGATATAGCCAATTTAATGGTGCACCGACAATTTTAGTGGCTAGATCTTTTTTGTGATTCTTTGAGCTGTTAGTTTATTGTCCAGATGTTCTGATATCTTTAAGTATCATTTAGTCTAATCACTACTTCAAAATTATTGGAGATAGTAGATTTGGTACTTCGTCATGTTATATGATGAGTTAGAGAAGAATTTATATTACTGTATCATAAATTTGCTTTTTTAATATTTTTATAACTGTATTTCAGTAGAATTAATGTCTATTATAACCCTATACATTTTATTTTATATATTTAAAACATTAATCTGAAAAGAGCTATAAGAGCTTCACTGGAATGCCAAAGGGATGTATGGAACAAATGAAGGGTGATGATGACTCCTATTTTTAAAGGTTTAATTTAATATTTACTTTCAAATCATTGCCAAAAACAGGCTAATTTTTGCACTCCACTCCCAATTCATTTTTGTCCTCAAATCTCTTTCTTTATGCATAATGCATATGGTCTCTCTGCAAGAAGAGAAAAGGAAGAGAACAGCTTTTTCTTTATATCTGAATAGAATTCAGTTCTATTTATTTAGTTCTATTTATTCATGGGTTGTGCCCAAAAGTGTTCTATTTATTAAACTTAGAAGTGAATAACATGGATTACTTATGGGATTATTTAGAATTTGCATGTTTTTATCTGAATAAATTTAGGAAATTAAATCATATTTTATCATATTTTAAAAGGCACTGGCTTTAATATTTATAATATTGAATACATTGATTTTGATTTTGTACCTTATGAAAGATTTCAGTGTTAATCATGAACCCCATAAGTTGAATACTGTCTTTTTTCAAAGTATGCTCATCAGCTCCTATAAACCATAAAATATGTAGATTCAATAATTGATTTTATTCTCTCCAGATACCACATCTGTTGATAATGTTTATCTTCTCATTAGCAACGTGCCAGACCCGATAATGATTTGAAATTTCTCTCATATCTGAGAACAGGTATTCTATTCTATATATTATTAGTGTATGTATAGTAAAGAAAATTATATTTATCCTTAAGATATCACTTTTATTAAAATACATATTTTGTAGACAAGCAAATTGAAACAGGGTTTGAAGTCTCCCAGTGAAATTTATGTAACATATTGAAAGAAAATAAAATAACAAGAAAATAAAATCACAAAATATTGTTTTTCATCCTCATTCCTGATACCATTCTTGGCACTAGGTACATACCTACTCCTCTTCTGGCTCTAGAACAAACTCAACTAGCATAATCAGTAGAGTGGAGAAAAGAGACAAATACTTTTGTTATGAATCAGAAGAAGTTCATAAGAGACATGCCATCTTTCCAACTGTCTGTGGGCAATGACATTGAAATGGCTATAGTAATCTCAAACTGAGTTAAAAATAACAAATATATCTCAACACTGAAATGGTTCTCAAGCCTTCTCGTCGCATATATACAGTGGCTCAGAGACTTGGATACACAGAAATGTTTATCATCACTTACAGTATTTTCTCCAATGATATTCTTGCTTTTCATTTTTATCATAAACAACCATTCCCTTTGCTAACACTGATTAGTTATAAAATACTATATTTACACCATGTAGTTCAAATACGATTAATAACTTCTTCTTGCTTCCAGGATAAATCCAAAATTAGTAGCATAGTTATCGAGTTCTTACGGGCAAAGTCTATGAGGAATACCAATAAATAGCAGCCCTCTTCCCTGCATGGGTTCTAAAAAACTGAAAAATATAAAAAAGTGTTAGTATTTGCAGGTTAAAATAGGACTTCTATTAATGATAAAGATTAAATTGCAAGACAGAGCTTCGTATGAGAACCAAATGGTCCTATTAAATGAATCAGAGAATCAAGCACACCTGTCCAGTGTGACCCAGGGTACTTTGGGAATACATATCTTGTACCATCAACATAAGTAAGTAAATAAATAAATAAATAAATAATTTTTAAAGCCTTGAAATACACAACAGATCACATCCAGAGTGATCTTGTGTCTTGTGATTGTTAGGTCTTTAACAGGGGATTTGCTGTACATTTACACAGTTTTTTCTTTCAAATTAGTGCTACATTATTGTTTTATTGTAATTTTATTTTGTGCTTACTCTGTTGAAAGCATCGTACTAGGTTTAATGGGGAAATAGAGAGTAGGAAAGTCTCTGTGCTCCCGTAGTTCATAAACTAGTGGGTAAGATGGATGCACAAATAAAAACAATAACACAAAACCTCTGGGATGACACTAAATATGGGAAATGCTATTACATGTGAATGATGTGCTATGACAGTAGGAAGAAAGAAAGTTAAATTTCTGTTCAACAAGAGATCCTACTTAAAAGAAAAATGTTTGAAATAAATCAGAATTAAGAAAAAGCTTGTTTCTATATTTTTCTTGATAAACCTAACATGGAAGATAATATACACTATTCATTAAAATAATCATATTATTGAAACATCTCTCAGGAAATATTCTGAAATTTGAAACTTTAGTACCTGTTCCATTGTGACCCTTCATCAAATACTGCAGTACTCATCATCTCTGTTAAATATGCCTAATACAATAACTGCTAGGTTGTGAAAGGTCCTTCAGATTTAGATTTTGCTTAGGAAAAAAATAAGAAGCTTAACAACATCTTATTTTTTCATATTATAAAGAACTTGGACAGGATTTTTAAAAGTTTATTTGGACCAGTCTAGAGAATCTTGATAGTGCTGTCCCATACAACTCTCTGCAAAGCTAGAAATATTTTAAATTCTCACTGTCCAGTAAAGTACCTACTAGCCCCATGTGAGTCTTGAGTACTTGAAATGTGACCACTGCAACTGAGGGACTGAATTTTTATTTTATTTCAATTAATTTAAATTAAAACAGCTACATATGGCTAGTGGCTACTATATTGCACAACACAGCTTTAGAGAGTATTTATGAAAACTATCTGGGGTATTCTTGGTTAATTGATGAGACAAGGAAGCCAGAATGACAAACCAAGGTAGAAACTGTTGAAGCCTATCCTAGTCCCTGAAGCCCATTCAGCCCTCACTCTTCTCCTTCGGTACATAACTAATGAGGTAGGTTTCCCACTGAATGTAAAGAACAAGTAAAGGAACAAGTGATCCAGACAATTGGAGTCATGAAAAATGATGCATGTAGGAGGTGGCAAAGTGAAGCCACCTGCATCAGGAAAGTCACAGCTAATGGATTTCATAGTTTCCTTATCTATGTGCATGTCCAGTAGGAAACACTCGGTTCCTTGCTGAGTAGATCATCAAAGTGAATTAGCTCTATAATCAGAAAGGAGTAAATAAATGGGAAAGATGGCAAGTAGAATGCCTAGCATTTGGAGCTAATGGAATGGAGGGGCTCTGGAGAGATTTGTTCAAAGTTGACCACAAAGAAAAATTGGGAGCCATTAACAGAAATACCCAGGGAAAGAGGTTGGTTTGAAGGACAAGATGATACTGTTGTAGTCCTGGAATTTACTTGAAGGACCTGGTTATGCTTGCCTACTTTGGTAATGTTTACTATCCACGTTATTAAAAACAAAAAAGAAACCATCCCCCGTATTTTGGTTAAATCAAACACTAACTAGATTGGGTATTTTTCTTGTATTTTTTGTTTTAAGACTACCATTGTTGTATTTTATTCACAACTATGAGGTACATAAAGTGAAATAATAACATCAGTTTTCTTTTTCTTTTCTTTTTTTAAATCTTTATTGGAGTATAATTGCTTTACAATGGTGCGTTAGTTTCTGCTTTATAACAAAGTGAATCAGCTATACATATATATATCTCCCCATATCTCGTCCCTCTTGCATCTCCCTCCGACCCTCCCTATCCCACTGCTCTAGGTGGTCACAAAGCATCAAGCTGATCTCCCTGTGCTATGCAGCTGCTTCCCACTAGCTATCTATTTTACATTTGGCAGTGTATTTATGTCCTTGACACACTCTCACTTCATCCCCGCTTACCCTTCCCCCCCACCGTGTCCTCAAGTCCATTCTCTACGTCTGTGTCTTTATTGCTGTCCTGCCCCTAGGTTCTTCAGAACGATTTTTTTTTTTTTTTAGATTCCATATATATGTGTTAGCATACAGTATATGTTTTTCTCTTTCTGTCTTACTTCACTGTATGACAGACTCTAGGTCCATCCACCTCATTACAAATAACTCAATTTCATTTCGTTTAATGGCTGAGTAATATTCCATTGTATATATGTGCCACATCTTTTTAATCCATTCATCTGTCGATGGACACTTAGATTGCTTCCGTGTCCTGGCTATTGTAAATAGAACTGCAATGAACATTGTGGTACATGACTCTTTTTGAATTATGGTTTTCTCAGGGTATATGCCCAGTAGTGGGATTGCTGGGTAGTATGGTAGTCCTATTTTTAGTTTTTAAGGAACCTCCATACTGTTCTCCATAGTGGCTGTATCAATTGACATTCCCACCAACAGTGCAAGAGGGTTCCCTTTTCTGCACACCCTCTCCAGAATTTATTGTTTGTAGATTTTTTGATGATGGCCATTCTGACTGGTGTGTGGTGGTACCTCACTGTAGTTTTGATTTCCATTTCTCTAATGATTAATGATGTTGAGCATCCTTTCATGGCTTTGTTGGCAATCTCTATATCTTCTTTGGAGAAATGTCTATTTAGGTCTTCTGCCCATATTTGGATTGGGTGATTTGTTTTTTGATACTGAGCTGCATGAGCTGCCTGTAAATTTTGGAGTTTAATCCTTTGTCAGTTGCTTCGTTTGCAAATATTTTCTCTCATTCTGAGGGTTATCTTTTCGTCTTGTTTATGGTTTCCTTTGGTGTGCAAAAGCTTTTAAGTTTCATTAGGTCCCATTTGTTTATTTTTGTTTTATTTCCATTTCTCTAGGGAGTGGGTCAAAAAGGATCTTGCTGTGATTTATGTCATAGAGTGTTCTGCCTATGTTTTTTTTTTATTTAGTTATTTTTTTTATTTTTATTTTTTATTTTTTTATATTTTATTTATTTTTTATTTTTTTCTTGGCTGTGTTGGGTCTTCGGTTCTCTGCGAGGGCTTTCTCCAGCTGCGGCAAGCGGGGGCCACTCCCCATCGCGGTGCGCGGGCCTCTCACCATCGCGGCCTCTCCTGCTGTGGAGCACAGGCTCCAGACGCGCAGGCCCAGCAGCTGTGGCTCACGGGCTCAATCGCTCCGCGGCATGTGGGATCCCCCCAGACCAGGGCCCGAACCCGTGTCCCCTGCACTGGCAGGCAGACTCCCAACCACTGCGCCACCAGGGAAGCCCCCTATGTTTTCTTCTAAGAGTTTTATAGTGTCTGGCCTTACATTTAGGTCTTTAATCCATTATGAGTTTATTTTTGTGTATGGTGTTAGGGAGTGTTCTAATTTCATTCTTTTACATGTAGCTGTCCAGTTTTCCCAGCACCACTTATTGAAGAGGGTGTCTTTTCTCCATTGTATATTCTTGCCTCCTTTATCAAAAATAAGGTGACCATATGTGCATGGGTTTATCCCTGGGCTTTCTATCCTGTTCTATTGATCTACATTTCTGTTTTTGTGCCAGTATCATACTGTCTTGATTACTGTAGCTTTGAAGTACAGTCTGAAGTCAGGGAGCCTGACTCCTCCAGCTCTGGTTTTCTTTCTCAGGATTGCTTTGGCTATTCGGGGTCTTTTGTGTTTCCATACAAATTGTTGAAAATTTTTGTTCTAGTTCTGTGAAAAATGCCAGTGGTAGTTTGATAGGGATTGCATTGAAAATGTAGATTGCTTTGGGTAGTATAGTCATTTTCACAATATTGATTCTTCCAATCCAAGAACATGGTATATCTCTCCATCTGTTTGTATCATCTTTAATTTCTTTCATCAGTGTCTTATAGTTTTCTGCATACAGGTCTTTTGTCTCCTTAGGTAGGTTTATTCCTAGGTATTTTATTCTTTTTGTTGCAGTGGTAAATGGGAGTGTTTCCTTAATTTCTCTTTCAGATTTTTCATCATTACTGTATAGGAATGCAAGAGATTTCTGTGCATTAATTTTGTATCCTGCTACTTTACCAAATTCATTGATTAGCTCTAGTAGTTTTCTGGTAGCATCTTTAGGATTCTCTGTGTATAGTATCATGTCATCTGCAAACAGTGACAGCTTTACTTCTTCTTTTCCAATTTGGATTCCTTTTATTTCTTCTCTAATTGCTGTGGCTAAAACTTCCAAAACTATGTTGAATAACAGAGGTGAGAGTGGACAACCTTGTCTTGCTCCTGATCTTAGAGGAAATGGTTTCGGTTTTTCACCATTGAGAATGATGTTGGCTCTGGGTTCGTCATATATGGCCTTTAATATGTTGAGGTAAGTTCCCTCTATGCCTACTTTCTGGAGGGCTTTTATTATAAATAGGTGTTGAATTTTGTCAAAAGCTTTTTCTGCATCTATTGAGATGATCATATGGTTTTTCTCCTTCAATTTGTTATTATGGTTTATCACAATGATTGATTTGCATATATTGAAGAATCCTTGCATTCCTGGAATAAACCCCACTTGAGCATGGTGTATGATCCTTTTAATGTGCTGTTGGATTCTGTTTGCTAGTATTTCGTTGAGGATTTTTGCATCTATGTTCATCAGTGACATTGGCCTGTAGTTTTCTTTCTTTGTGACATCTTTGTCTGGTTTTGGTATCAGGGTGATGGTGGCCTCGTAGAATGAGTTTGGGAGTGTTCCTCCCTCTGCTATAGTTTGGAAGAGTTTGAGAAAGATAGGTGTTAGCTCTTCTCTAAATGTTTGATAGAATTCATCTGTGAAGCCGTCTGGTCCTGGGCTTTTGTTTGTTGCAAGATTTTTACTTACAGTTTCAATTTCTGTGCTTGTGATTGGTCAGTTTATATTTTCTATTTCTTCCTGGTTCAGTCTCAGAAGGTTATGCTTTTCTAGGAATTTGTCCATTTATTCCAGGTTGTTCATTTTATTGGCATAGAGTTTGGTTTATCCATTTTGTTTATCTTCTCAAAGAACCAACTTTTAGTTTTATTGATCTTTGCTATTGTTTCCTTCATTTCTTTTTCATTTATTTCTGATCTGATCTTTATGATTTCTTTCCTTCTGCTAACTTTGGGTTTTTTTTTTCTTCTTTTTCTAATTGCTTTAGGTGTAAGGTTAAGTTGTTTATTTGAGATATATCTTGTTTCTTGAGGTAGGATTGTATTGCTATAAACTTCCCTCTTAGAACTGCTTTTGCTGCATCCCATGGGTTTTGGGTTGTCATGTTTTCATTGTCATTTGTTTCTAGGCATTTTTTTATTTCCTCTTTGATTTCTTCAGTGATCTCTTGATTATTTAGTAGTGTATTGTTTACCATTCATGTGTTTGTATTTTTTACAGATTTTTTCCTGTAATTGATATCTAGTCTCATAGCATTGTGGTTGGAAAGGATACTTGATATGATTTCAGTTTTCTTAAATTTACCAAGGCTTGATTTGTGACCCAAGATATGATCTATCCTGGAGAATGGTCCATGAGCACTTGAGAAGAAAGTGTATTCTGTTGTTTTTGGATGGAATGTCTTATAAATATCATTTAAGTTAATCTTCTTTAATGTATCATTTAAAGCTTGTGTTTCCTTATTTATTTTCATTTTGGATGATCTGTTCATTGTTGAAAGTGGGGTGTTAAAGTCCCTTATTATGATTATGTTGCTGTCAATTTCCCCTTTTATTTCTGTTAGCATTTGCCTTATGTATTGAGGTGCTCCTATGTTGGGTGCATAAATATTAACAATTAAGACATCAGTTTTCGTAGGCAGAAGAATACATTAAAGCTTCAAATGAGAAGTTTGATTTATTGTTAACAGAGGATCAGCAAAAAAAATCAGTATCAGTTACATACATCAGTGGGATCATATTCAAAACATTTAAGAGCTCTTCCCAAATTTATGTATGTGTGTATGTATATGTGTGTGTGTGTTTGTGTATATGTGTATATATATATATATATATATAAATTATACTATGAACCTGTATATAGAAACGTCTCAACACCTTTTCTTTTTTTGACATCTGACACCATATCCTTTCATTTATTTTTAGAAAACTGTAGGGGTGATAAACTTTTCCTTTCTCAAGGCTCTTTGGGTGATTTAATAATTATATTGTCATAAGCCAGATTAATGAGAAAAATTTAATTTCGTATGTACAGGAGCCCCATTAAAAATATGAGACTTAAAGAAGTGATCGAGGCAGACAACTTTTATATCCTTTAGTCAAAGAAACAATAAATATGTGAAGAATTTAGAAGACAAAGAAATTTGGGCTTGGTGTAATAAATTAGTGAGGAAGTAACAAGGTTTATTTTTATGGCCTTCTTGCCCCTAAATTCCCTATCTCTGGTGATAAGGATGTCTCTCTTTTTCCTGGTACAGGAGGGTACCTTTTACATGGGAGATTTATTTCCTGTTTTCAGGGGCATAAAGAAGGGTCAGAGTATACTTCTTGCACTGGCTGTTTCTCAAGCAACTTTAATTCAAATAATCCATATGCCAAAGTAGCAACTTTGGGGATACCATATTTTGCTCCACTTAAAAACAAAGGATAACAACTTTTCATGAACATAATATGCAAAAGAATGTATTTCAGACTAACTTTAGTCATCTTAAGCTTTTTAAAATGATTTTGCTTTGTTAGCAATTATCTCATTTTGGCTCAATGGAATTAATGGATATATTGAGGTAGACTTGAAAAGGATGTTATTTGAGAGTATGTTATATATATTTATTTCAGTTGGGGTTGTATGATATGTTTATCAAATCAAATTGAATTGAGGCTTGTTAGTGTTGCTTTGGTCAGACGTTGTTTATTTCATTGTTAACAACGGATAAACTCTAGGACAAGGCAATGCTCAGACTTGAGTTGTTTAGCAGTTATACTTCAGATAATAAGCTGAAGCTGTTTATATCACAGCACAGGAAGTACTATGAGAAATGAAAAATATATGGGTAGAAACAAATATTCAAAATTATGTGGAAACTAAAGTCTGCTCTTCTCTAGCAGAATTTGTCTCTGGCAAAATACTTGGAGTCAGTAAAATATACTAAAATAATATGAATTATTAATATAAAATATAGTGTCATGTAATTGTAAAAGTGTTGCTCATAGATTTTGGTGACTATAAATAAATCTGCTGTAAACATTCACACACGGGTTTTTATGTGAACAAAAGTTCTCAAATCAGTGGCTAAATACCCATGAGTGTGATTGCTGGTTTTAAACATAGTGTTTAGTTTTGTAAGAACCATCTTTCAGTCACTTGGAAGCCAAACTGTCTTCCAAAGTGACTGTACCGATCTGACATGTGAGCTTCAGAAGAATGTGCATTTTCCTGTTATTAGAGTAGTCTATAAATATCAATTAGATCAAATTGATTCATAGAACTATTCAGGTCATCTGTATCCTTACTGATTTTCGACCAACCAGATCTATCAGTTACTGAAAGAGGAGTGTTGACATCTTTAATCATACAGTGGGTTTCTCTATTTCTCCATACAGTTCTATCAGATTTTGACTAATTTATTTTGGTGTTCTTTTGTTAGATGCATATATGTTGAGGATTATTATCTCTTTTTAGACATTTGACCACTTTATCATTATGTAGCACCTTTTTACCCCTGATAATTTTCCTTGTTCTGAAGTCCACTTTGTCTGAAATTAACATAGCTAATTCAGCTTTCTCTGACTTGTGGTAGCATAATCTGTCTTTCTTCATCCCTTTACTTTTAACCTAGTCTTTATATTTAAAGTGGTTTCTTGTAGACAGCAGAGATGCAGTTCCATTTTATTAAGCCACTTGGACAATTTGCCTTTAGTTGGTGTATTTAGACCATTTACACTTAAAAAGTTTATTTGTAGTGTTGGATTAATATCTTCCATGTTTGTAACTGTTTTCTATTTATTACAGTTGTGCCTTGCATCATTTTTTCTTTACTACTTCTGCCTTCTCTTAATATAATTGTGGTTTTATATGATTCTATTTTATTTTCTCTTACTGTATATATACTTTTAAAAATTTGCATTTCTCTTATAATTAGTGATGTTGAGCAGCTTTTCATGTGCTTCTTGGCCATTTGTATGTCTTCTTTGGAGAAATGTCTATTTAGGTCTTCTGCCCATTTTTGGGTTGGGTTGTTTGTTTCTTTAATATTGAGCTGCATGAGCTGTTTATATATTTTGGAAATTAATCTTTTGTCCGTTGATTCATTTGCAAATATTTTCTCCCATTCTGAGGGTTGTCTTTTCATCTTGTTTATGGTTTCCTTGGCTGTGCAAAAGCTTTGAAGTTTCATTAGGTCCCATTTGTTTATTTTTGTTTTTATTTCCATTACTCTAGGAGGTGGATCAAAAAAGATCTTGCTGTGATTGATGTCAAAGAGTGTTCTTCCTATGTTTTCCTCTAAGAGTTTTATAGTGTACGGTCTTACATTTAGGTCTTTAATTCATTTTGAGTTTATTTTTGTGTATGGTGTTAGGGAGTGTTCTAATTTCATTCTTTTGCATGTAGCTGTCCAGTTTTCCCAGCACCACTTATTGAAGAGACTGTCTTTTCTCCATTGTATATCTTTGCCTCCTTTATCATAGATTAGTTGACCATAGGTGCGTGGGTTTATCTCTGGGCTTTCTATCTTGTTCCGTTGATCTATGTTTCTGTTTTTGTGCCAGTACCATATTGTCTTGATTACTGTAGTTTTGTAGTATAGTCTGAAGTCAGGGAGTCTCATTTCTCCAGCTCCATTTTTTTCCCTCAAGACTGCTTTGGCTATTTGGGGTCTTTTGTGTCTCCATGCAAATTTTAAGATGATTTGTTCTAGTTCCATAAAAAATGCCATTGGTAATTTGATAAGGATTTCATTGAATCTGTAGATTGCTTTGGGTAGTATAGTCATTTTCACAATATTGATTCTTCCAATCCAAGAACATGGTATATCTCTCCATCTGTTTGTATCATCTTTAATTTCTTTCATCAGTGTCTTATAGTTTTCTGCATACAGGTCTTTTGTCTCCCTAGGTAGGTCTGTTCCTAGGTATTTTATTCTTTTTGTTGCAATGATAAATGGGAGTGTTTCCATAATTTCTCTTTCAGATTTTTCATCATTAGTGTATAGGAATGCAAGAGATTTCTGTGCATTAATTTTGTATCCTGCAACTTTACCAAATTCATTGATTAGCTCTAGTAGTTTTCTGGTGGCATTTTTAGGATTCTCTGTGTATAGTATCATGTCATCTGCAAACAGTGACAGTTTTACTTCTTCTTTTCCAATACAATATATATTTTAAACTAATCTAACTATATCTTCAAATGATGCTATACCATTTCACATATAGTACAGGTAATTTTTTTTTCCGTTTTAAATATGCGTTTTAATAGAAAGTTAAAACCTAACTACAGTAGCTGGTCTTCCTATACTCTAAGACATTTATAGTACAGGTATCTTTTCACAGAGTATTACCAATACTTCCATCCTATGCCTCGTGACATTTCTTTCATTCACTACTCTTATCTATATGCTATCATCAACCAGTATCATATTACTATTATTACTTTAGACAGTTATTGGTCATTTTAAACAACCTTGGAAAGGTGATTCAAAAGAGATAGGACAGTCTTTCCAACAAGTGGTGCTAAAACAATTGGCTATCCACATGCAGATATAAAACAACAACAACAGAAAACTGAACCTTAAACTAAACACTTATCTATTAAAAATTCATTTTCAATGGAGTATAGAGCTATATGTAATAGGCATAACTATAAGAATTGTAGGAGAAAATCCAGTGACTTAGGGCAGTTAAAAATTTCTCAGGTAGGACACAAATGAACAAATAATAAAGGAAAAAGACATTGATAAATTGGAGTTGATAAAAATTTAAAATTCTGTTTTTCAAAAGATACCGTTAAGGAAAAAAAAAATCACAAAGTGGCAGACAACATTTGCAAAACACATATCTTATAATGTACTTTATCCAGAATACATAAAGAACCCCTATAACTTTATAATGAGATGACAGACTACCCAAGTAAAACAAATGGGCAAAAAATTTGACCAGACGCTTCACCAAAGAAGATCATTTGATGGCACATATGCACATAAACAGATGCTGAACATCATAGCATTAGGGAAATCCAAGTTAAATTCAAAAGAAGAACACACATGTACTAGAGTGGCTAAAGCCAAAAGACTAAAAATACCAAGTTCTGGCTAGAATGCAGAGCAACTAGAAATCTTATTAATTGCTGGTAAAGATGGAAAAAGATACACTTTGGAAAACAGTTTGATAGCTTCTTGTAAATTTAACCGTGTACTTACCATATGCTCCACCAATCCAATTCCTTAATATTTAACCAGGAGGATATGTCCACACAAATACCCATGTGCAGATGTTTATAACTGCTTTATCTTTAACATCTAACAATTGGAAATGATCAAATGTCCATTAACTAGTGAATGAATTAAACAAATTTTGATACCTACTTACTGAGAAGTACTACTTAATAATAAAAAATAAATTAATGCACAAAGAAACATGGCTAAATATCAAAAACATCATGCTAAGTAAAAGGAGGCAGATACACAAAAAGACACAGAAAACTGAATAGTGTGCAGTTCGATTTATATGAAATTCTAGAATAGTAAAAAATTGTAGGAACACAAAACAGTTACAGTGGCTCTTGGGCTGGAAGTGTGAGAAGTGGATTGTCTGCAACTGAGCACAGTGAAACTAATTGAAGTCTGGAAGTAGTGTATATTTTGATTTTGGTGGTGATTATATCTATATACATTTGTCAAAACTAATCTTAAGGATGAATTTTATTGTATGTAAATTATATTAATATATCTGATTATAAAAACTTTAATGGGATAGGTAGAATAAACATCAAACAACCCAACTCTTGGCCAGATTCTCATAAATTCTCACAGTAAAGGCCTGTTTACTTCAGTATTCATTACCCTCTACAAGTTTGCCTTTTAACAAAAATTTCTAAGGCGTGCCAGAAGGCAAGATAAAATATATTGAGAAGCAACAAAGTCATCATCAGAACCAGACTCAGATATGGTTCAGATGCTGTAAGTATCAGATATGGAATTTAAAATGATTATGATAATGTTACACACTCTAATGGAAAAGGTAGACAACATGCAGCATCACTTGGATAATGTCAGCAGAGATATGGAAACTATAACAAAAATTTAAAAGGAAATATTAGAAATTAAAAACACCATAACAAATATAGAATGCATTCAGTGTGCTCCTGGCAGACTTAACATAAGCAAGGAAAGAAAGAACAAACTTGAAGATAGGGCAGTAAAAGTTACTCAAACTGAAACGCAAAGAGAAAAAACATTGGAAAAGTTTTTTAAAAATCCAAGACTATAAGAACAAGTAAAAAGTGTAACATTTGTGTAATTGGAATAACAGAAAGAGAAGAAAAGGAAAACGAGCAGATAAGATATTTGAAGAAACAATAGTTTCCTTGAACCACAGATCCCACAAGCTCAGAGAACCCTAATAGGATAAATAACAAAAACACACACCTAGGCATGTCATATTAAAATTGCAGAAAACCAAAGACAAATAGAAAATGTGAAGGGGGAAAACCTTACAAAGGGATAAGAATTATAACAAACTGCTTATCAGAAACCACGCAAACAAGAAGAGAATGGAGTGAAATCATTAGAGTGTTGGGGGGGGGAAAAAAACTACCAGTGTAGACTTCTATATCTAATGAAATTATCCTTCAGTAATGAAAGTGAAACAAACATTTTCTTAAACATAAACTGAGGAAATTGATTGCTTGCACACCTGTACTGTAAGAAATTTTGAAAGAAGTTCTTTTAAAGAAGCAAAATAACATAGCAGAAAGCTGGATCTACATAAAGGAAATGTGTCAGAAAAAAAGCAAATGAATATCAGTATATTGATAGTGTTCTACATGCAAAAGATCTATTTTTACAAACAAGGACCATGAGAGATAGAGGTGATATCTATTGAAATATCTGAGATCAGCAAAAATTGGAAATGGGACCATGTGTGACTGACACACAGAGAAGCATAAGTCAGCTTTTATGATGTCCATCTAGAGAAAGAAATTTTTGTCATGTGGACATAAAATGTATTTCTATAGTGTCCTCTCTAGAACTGTGTAGGGGAGTTGAAGCTAATTGTTTCCTTATTGATGCCCCTACAAGCCTCAATCTAGGCTCACCTCCAAAAGTTTGCCAGATGGAGCTCAAGACAACAAATATGACACTCATACTATTTATCTAAATATTTGCAATTTATAAATCAATATCAAACTATCAAATAAAATATATTTTACCCTTAGAATAAAAGCTACAATGAGATGTAGCTGCATACTCATTTTTAGGCCGAAATCTGAAATGATAACAACATCTAGTAGTGGTGAGGATGTGGAACAACTGGAACTCTCACACATTGCTGGCAGGGATGTGATTTGGAGAAAGATTTGCAATTTCTTATAAATTTAAAAATACTCTTACCATACAATCCAACAATTTTATTCCTAGGTGTTTACTCAAGAGAGATGACTACTGATACACTCAGTAGTCATCTCTACAGACACCTCTTAACAATATGCTGAGGGAAAGAGATCAGACACAAAAGGCTACATACTTTATCATTTTATTTATACAGATGCTATAAAAAACAAATCTAAACTCTATTGACAGAAGACATAGGAGCAAGTTTGAGCATCTGTGTGGGCTTGACTGGAAGGGCACATGGGGACTTTGGGAATGATGGATATTCTGTGTTTTGGTTGGAGGGGTGGTTAAATAGATATATACGTTTGTCATAATTTGTTGAACTGTACACAAAATGAGTGTATTTTATTGTGTTTAAATAATATTTAGATAAAGTTAGTTTTGAAAAATATACCTTAACTATGAGGGCCAAGAATTAACCTTAAAACTAGTGGCATTTCTGGGTTTTCTTTTCTTTTTTTTTCTCTTTTTTACCTGAAGATGGATATAACTAGAATCTACTTCATTATCTCAGGAGATATTTAATCATCCAAAAGAGGGCAATCTCATTTATACGAAAGTTAGGGAAACTATATTTGTATCTAATAAGTATATAGATGTGATAAAAAAGAAAGAGATATCCAGCATTCACAGGTTTCTAGCCAGGAGAAATATGCTCACAGGCTTGGAACAATGGATTTAGTATAAGAACCAGGTACATTTGTCATTAGGTATTAAATTGATTAACTTATTCTGACTTACTAAGGTTTGCTCTTTTATGTTTTATTATATGTCTGTGTCAAATTAACAATATGCAAATTAAGCTACTATCTAAAGGGACTTTATGTTTCCTGCAGAAATAATTATACATTTATTAGAATCATTTTGTAAGGATGAAATATTTGGTTGTATAGACTGCCTATGCTTTGTCAAAAGGCAGAAAAGTCATGGCATTAGGGATTAGTAAAATATATACACTATTCTCTTAATACAATATATCTCTCACTTGTAGGGAAAATTTAATTATTTTTAACAGATGTGAATTCTCTGAGTTAACATGAAGAATATCAGTTCCGTATTAAAGAGGGACATTTTAAATCAGTGACCATGAGATTAAGTTAAATTGATTACAAAAAGGAAAAATACTGTGCTCTGAAAATTATTCAGTAGAATTTGATGCCTTTAGATTGATTTTAAATATACAGCATATTTTCAGCTAAATCAGAGATCCTGAATTGAGTTTTGGATTGCTTTGCTATCAAACAGATAATTAAAGTAACCACATTAAAAGGAATGCTATAAAAACCTTTCTGGAGAGACTTTGGGCTGATACGGGGTGTGTGTGGGGGGGGGGGCGGGGGGGGTAAATAGCACAAACTCTGAGGTTAAGCTGCCTGGGTTTGATCAGGACTTCACTTATTAACTGGGCAAGCTTTGATATTATTTAAGTTTTCTCTATTTCTGTGTTTTCTCTTCCATAAAATTGGGATTGTGATAACTAGTGCACATTCCATAAACTTGTTATGCAGATTGAGTTAAGTATTCTGCTAACAACAGTGCCTAGCACATGAACACAGCTTAAGTTTTGCATGTTTTGTTCTTGTTTATATTGGACAGTAACACAACTTTCCAACGAAAATTTTCTAGTGGTACTGGTAAGAAAGATATCATAGAAGAATGAAAACTGTTGGTGGGTGAAGCAGAACTGTGGAATGTATAAGATGTAAGAAACACTAGGGTAGAAATTTTTTCTGTATTGTTTACTGACATGTGCCCAGCATCCCAGATAGACCCTGGCATAGTGAAGTCAATAAATGCTTGTTGAATTAAATTGAATTGAACGTGAGGAGTTGGTTCCATCATATCTTATAAGAGTTAAGTGTTCAGTTATATCTCAACAATTATAACTAAACATGCAAAATACATAAAAACAGAACTTGAAACTGTTTAATGAAATACTACCCCACACACGGGGCTTCCCTGGTGGTGCAGTGGTTAAGAATCTGCCCGCCAATGCAGGGGACTTGTGTTTGAGCCCTGATCCGGGAAGATCCCACATGCCACGGAGCAACTAAGCCCGTGTGCCACAGCTACTGAGCCTGCACTCTAGAGCCCCTGAGCCACAACTACTGAGCCCACGTGCCACAACTACTGAAGCCCACGTGCCCCAACTACTGAAGCCCACCCACCTAGAGCCCGTGCTCTGCAACAAGAGAAGCCACCGCAATGAGAAGCCTGCGCACTGCAACAAAGAGTAGCCCCCGCTCGCCGCAACTAGAGAAAGCCCGCGCACAGCAATGAAGACCCAATGCAACCAAAAATAAATAAATGAAATAAATAAATTTATTAAAAAAAAAATACTACCCCACACTTGAAAAAGGAAATCTGCATGAACTGGATAATTTGTAGGCAGGAAGAAAGGCTACAAAATGTCTTGATAAGTTGTTGGGATCTGACAGGACAAAGAGAGGGTGACAATAATTCACATTAGATGAGAAAAATGGGAAGAAGAGGAAAAACTCTAAGAAGAAAAAATTTTATTAATCTATGAATTTCTGAGTTGTACTCTGTGGGGAAATATATCCTGAACCTTGCACAGTTAAACTTGACAAAGTTTGGTTCTGTCTTCCCTGCTTTCTTTCTTCTAATCTGCATAGTTTAAAATGAAGATTACCTAAATAATTACAGTTAAATAATTATAACTTCTGCCTTGCACCTCCTCTTAAGCTTGCTTTAAATTTATGGGAACATCTTTTAGCAAGAGCAGAATGCTTTCACATAATGATCCCATATTCTTTCTTACAAGGGAGATATCGTACCATCTTTACCATCTCAAGCTGGGGATACCTAAGTAGTTTTCAGTGAGTGAACATGTTATGTCAGTTAATGCAAGGCAATAACAAGTTGCTACTATCACATGATTCTGCTTATTTGGATGTGATACTCAGTATGTAAAGGAACTTTGCTGCATTAGTTTACCTGCTTTATTTTCCCATGAATCTATTTTTCCTGAGACACTTTTTATTGTTATGATCATAGAGATAATTTTGCAAAACATTTGCAAGCTAAACTCTGTTTTGTATCTCAGATAGCTGAGGTAAACTGGCTCTAAACAATTCTCTGTTGAAAACACTTTTGTGCATTCACACAAAACACCTAAATTTCCAATCTTGAGATATTGTGAGTCTATAATTTTATAAGCTATGTAGGTGTCTGGGTTTTGATGAATACAAGTCAGTATGGCAAAACGTGATGCATATAACCTATCCAGATTAAGTCTTTTCATCCAATTGGTCTCCCATTTGAGACTGTATGAATTAGCAGAGTACATAGGAAAAAAGAAGCCAGAATGAAGAAACAGAGCTGGAAGGAAACAATATCTAAACGATAGTGAAATTTTTTTTTGCTGTGCCACAATGGACAAGGAACTAAAATATGGTCAATAAACAATCTTAAAATCCACTTATTAAAAAACTCATAGCTGCACTTCAAAAAAAGGAAGCAAAACAACCTCATTTTGAAATCACTGGAGTATTTTTACCTCTTTGAAATATAAAATAAGAAAGGTAATAATTCAAATCAGTTTATTCATACAGAGGAATAAATATAAAATAACTGAAAATAAAACAATATAATGATACATATGAAATTAGCTGCTCCTTCCCAGTAGCATGAATAAAGAGCTATTAACCATAAATTGCAATGGAATTACCTATTGGATGACATTAACTACTAATGCAAACAAATTTTAAAGTTGTTTCCTAAAGTGACTGCTATTACTTATTTCTACAGAAAACTGGATCTATTACAAACGTTGGAAGGCAGCTATGCCAGAGTAAACTTCTTTTCCTTCAGGTTAAAATAATTTCATGGGAAAAATTACTCAAAAGATTCATAGTTACCTTGAAACTCAAGTCCTAGGGCAAAATCTCCGTAAATAAATGTTAACCTCAATAGGTTTTATGTAGTGGAGGATTAAACTAGCAATGTGTATGTAATGAAAATTAAACACTTCTATAGGTAGTTATGAAAAGGTGACAATGAAATTATTAAATACGAAAGAAAAAAGTAGTATCGGTAAAGATATTTTAAAACATTACCATCCCCCAAAATCTGTATATGTATGTATGTGGGTATACATATATATTTTTGCACAAATATAAACATATATGTGTGTATATGCATACATATATATGATATATATATTATATATAGTCAGGTAGAATGTTAAGGATTTTAAGAGTAAACTATAGAGAAAGAAGAAGAAAAGGGTCATTGTTTCTCCTCAGGCTCAGAGCACCGTCTGCTGTTTTTTATTGGGTCACTAATTTAATCTGTAGCTTTTCTAGGTGAGTAAGCACCCACAATTTGCCCTTGACCTTACGAAGTAACCAAAATTTCCTTTAATAAAAATGGTTTAGATAATAAAAGCCAGGGTATATTTGACAGTATTTCATATAGATCTGATGAGTTTTAAGGAAGAGTGTGTTCACTTAAATATGTACCTTACTGGTGGTTGAGCATTGTGTTGATTTTTATAACAGCATTTAAATTTTAAAATTATCATACTTCTTTGGCACAGACAGTAAATGCTTATTAAATGAATTTTGATTTAGGCCTTGTGTATTTTGAATGGTGAGTTCCTGGAATATTTGAACACTTAAAAAAGGACAAAGGTAGTATATGATGGATTTCTGAAATTTTAATGACTGACATATTTGCATTATTCAGCCAGCACATTCAATTTAATTCTATGGACTATTAAATAGTCACCCTTTATTATAGCATATTATTAGTATTTTGGTTATTTTTATTATTATTAACTAACAAAATGCCTGGAGGCAATGGAAAACTCACAACTTAGTATAAAGTAATGCTAAGTAATAAGATTTATAATAACTGTGAATAAATGCAAAGATCAGCAGCTGGTTTATACAGATGGCCAATAAAATGTGTGAATGCCCAAAACATATAAGGGGTAGCGGCAGGAGGCAGGTAGTGATTAGCTATGTGATCACTGAGGTTAGCTTTTAGTTTGGGTAGAACATTGGACTTTTTTTTCCTTCTACCAGAAATTGTCTCATGAAAAATAATTATCAAAATGTTACATTTCACATCATGATGCCTCTTGCAGCAAATTTACATCAATTTGTTTTGATGGTCTGAAATTATTGCTGGAGCTTCTGAAAAAGATCTGATTTAAAAATCAAGTCACCATTTTGGTAATAGGTAATCTGAGTCCATTACTTGACAGCTAAATAGAAGAATTGATGTAATTTCATTTTTCGGAATTTACTGATGAAAAATGCAAGCTTCCTGTGAGGGTTACATCTGATAATTCTGAAATGCAAACCTTACAAACCTTCAATTAGCCCCATGATGTTATTAGCATCATAGAAACTGGCAGTATTTCCTACTTCAAGGAATATATTTTGATTAATACTTTAAATGAAACAAGAAAATTTACTTTCATGGTTTCATGCTATGTGCCTCACCATTCTAATCTTCCTTTTTCAGTTTTTGTCCTCCCCACCAACCCCACTCACCATTCCACATCAGAATATATACATATATACAACACCTTAACACACCTTATGCCATGAAATGTGACAATGTGATTATCAGTAAAGGCAGCAGAACATGTCTACCATTTGAACTTAATCCATATATTTGCCCTAAGAAATCCTATCCAGTAATTTTATTTTTTTCTTGATATTGTACCATTAAGAATAATCAGTAAGAAGGTCAACCCTATGCCTAGCATGAAGAGGTGAGTACCAAAATGAAGTAGTACCTACATAACAATCAACCAGCGATAACAACAGACAACATCTTTTGACAGCAAAATGTCTTGAGACAAGAAGAAATGCGTGCTATCATCACTGTATTTACAGTAATTTGCAAAATGTGCTATAGGCACCCCATGTTACTTCATTGGGGTGGGAAAAGAAAATATTACAATTTTTCTTTATTTTTTACCTTACCTCTAATTTTTTATTTTTGTTTTGCTGCGATACCTATATTCATCATCAACAAAAAACATGAATTATTATGAATACATGCTCGTACAGTTTTTAATTGATTAGAGAACATGGCTGCAAAAGAAAATGTTGAAGACCGTTAGGAAAGTATATTAGAGAGTTAAAGTAGAATTCAATCCAGAGAAAATGATGGGTTAAGTGCTAGTTAAACTGGTCAAACCATAAACTTTGTCATGTAAGTGGGGAATCCACTACAGCTCCCACATACCTTTTTAAACTTTTATAAGCAGGAAACAGATGGCACTTTCAAGCAAGTAGCCAAGGAGAGTATAATAACAAGGCTGTTTACAAAAGAATCAACAGAGTTTAGAGAATGCAACAAAAGATGGTTGTACACTGGAGCTAGTAATCAGGGGTTAAGTCATTACCACTCCTGGACTTTAAGTGGGAGGGGAGGAAGCAATTATATGAACTCGTAAAAAATACCTCTATGGAGAGGGCTACCTGAGAAACTATGGCCTGTAGTTTGAGGACATAGCCAGTTTGTGGCTACTACACAAGAAAAACCCAAGGGAGTAAATGTCTTGATTTTATTTTGTCTTACTGTCCAACTTCTTACTGGTTAGTCTCATTGGCCAAATCCAATCTGAAGCCAGAGAAGACAGTGTATAAAAGTCAGCCTCGGGCTTCCCTGGTGGCGCAGTGGTTAAGAATCTGCCCGCCAATGCAGGGGACACGGGTTCGATCCCTGGCCCAGGAAGATCCCACATGCCACGGAGCAACTAAGCCTGTGGGCCATAACTACTGAGCCTGTGCTCAAGAGCCCATGCTCTGCAATGAGAGAAGCCACGACAATGAGAAGCCCATGCACCACAACATAGAGTAGCCCCTGCTCACCACAACTAGAGAAAGCCCGTGTGCAACAATGAAGAACCAACACAGCCCAAAATAAAAGCAAATAAATAAATAAATTTATAAAAAAAAAAAAAAAGCCTCCTGGGGCATAGTTTGAGAAAGGTTAAGAGTGGAACGTGGATCTGGAGGAACAAATGGAAAATTTTCTGCATTCCATTCCTCTTTTTTTTTTTTTTTTCCAGTATATGCTCTTTTCCAGGTAAAAAGTATGTGTCCCTAGTATAAGGGATATGTGAATCATATTAACTACCATATTCTTATGAATTGATATCAGTTTTATCATATTCCCAAACAAAATCTAAAATGTTAGTAAACCTCAGTGCTCTTTGTATAAGGTTATCTAGAAAAAAAAAGTAAGGAAAAAAATTCTTAACATAAAATATAGCTGCTATAGTCTTATGACATGTAGCTGCTCATGAGGTCTTAGATGATAATTATACATTCTTTTAGCTACAGTTATTCTACGTGTATCCTAAGCTGTGTCAGTAACTAGTCTGTATGGTATGATCAGACTAGTTACTGGTGGTATGATCCTGCGTTATAAGCCTGATTGGTCTACCTTTATTGTGTTGCCTCATTATTCTATTACCCAGTGTATCACATAAATAAGACACTCCAGAGAAACCTCTAGGTTCAGAAATAGTTCTCCTTGCCCCCATTATGTGGCAGCAATCTAATTTCCTACTGGTAAATAATATCAATCACCTCAACCACTATTGTTGTCCCTTTCTCTGTAGAGAAGGTTAGACAGCTTAAGGAGTTCATAATGGCCAGAGGACAGACTCAATTTCCGATATTACAGATCCTTGATTGTGTTCTCTAGTGGAAGCATTTTTTCCCATGGAAACTAGTACCCTTCTCCCCATAAAGGCTAGGTTGTAGGCATAGAAATTTTCCTTCAGTGACTTAGCTGGAAGAGGCCACTCTCACATCCTCCCTTGGTTCCTGGACCTGTGCATTCTGTCTTAGGAGATATGACATTATGCATTGGATAATGCTTTAAGGTACATAACATCCTGTGGGATGGCATCCCCAATCCACAAGATTTTTCTCCCCAAAGTTTCTATAGTAATCTAGCACATTATTCCATTCTATCAAGTCAATTGCTTCTAGATGTTGAGGGCTTGAGATTTTTTTCTGTTGGTGAGCCCGTGGTCATTTTCTTTTTCCCCCCATAAATTATTTCCCCTGGTCTGTGGTAAGATTATGTCAAAACCGAAGTAAAATAAAAGTTTTGTAAGTCTACAAATGGTGGTGCTGACAGAACTGTGGCCAGACAAGACAGATCCCAGATATCTGTTTCTCCCTTTAAGAAGACTTTTTTTTTTTTTTTTTTTTTTTCCACAATGATGAAAGGGCTCCAATAGAATTGACCTCATACAAGTTGGTCAAGAATGGTGCCGTATGATTGGCTGTGTGTTGTCTTTTACTATTGGCAAGTCGGGTGGCCATAACCATGTCAACTGTGGTGAGACGTTCATGTTGTCAAATCAGTACATAGTGTGCATTTGTGCCATCCTGGCCTATTAGTACTTCTCCCATTGAGCAAGCACTGGATTAATTGAAAAAAAAAAAAAAAAAAGAATGACTGCTATAGGAAGGATAATTTTGTCCATGTGATTATTGAGAGGTTCCTCTACCATGGAAGCCCTCTCTGGGAGATTACATGCGACCTGAATCTCCATCTTTTATGCCCATTTCAAGGGGACCACTCATATACTCCTCCATCAGACCTCTTTGCCATTGATTTTCCAGTCTTGGTGTTTTAAGTCCCATATCAGTTGTCCAACCTGTTAGCCATGCTCATGGATGAGTGTAGATCCCTAACTCAAGCCATCTCTCCTGTCACACAGTATTCAGCCAAATTTCCTCTCTGACTTTCTGCATGATGGGAGGATTTCCTTTCACCCACTGACTTTCAGGACCACCCCTGAGTAGGGCTGTAATGTAGCAGCTTTTAACAAGGACTAGTAGATTCTTAGTTAATCCAGCCTTGCACTGTTTCTTCCTTCATTAACTGGTCATAGGACACTCCCCATGAAATAAATTATGGTTTTGAGTGAGAGAACCAACCATCAGCAACCCCACAGAGAAGGAACCAGGGAAATAAATACCTCAACCTCTTTCATCTCCTATCCCCTAATATCTGTCAGTGCCTTCCCAACCAGAAGTCAAAGGACAAGGGAACCTGGATGATGTGAAATAGAGGTCAGCAACTCTTGACACAGCAGGCTGGAGATGGTGCAGAAGGAGACCTAGTGGACCAAATAAAGACATTCAGCACAACTGCCATCAAAAAAGCACAATCCAGAAGTAAATTTAAATTTATGGCTTAAAATACTTTAGGGTATTTGAGATGAACCATTTTTCTGCTCACAGTATTATAATTTTTAATTGCAGACCTTTGTGAAGGATTTTTTTTTTGTTACTTCTGACACGTGGAATCATAAGAACCTCCTGAGTAATATTTGCTTCACATTTTCTGTGACTAATAGTAGCTAATAAATTTCGAGCTTTATTGGACATCTTATGCGGTTTCATAATAAGTAAAATGTTACATTCAGAAATTATTTTAAAAATATGTACTACCTCAGTTAGATGTACAGTCAATGAATGCAGTGCTTTTTTTTTTTTTTGGCCAAAGTGGGTATATTTTTGTGAACTTGATGAATCATATGTGTGATGATATATCAGATGCTGAGAGTTTATTATTGTGTATTTTAGGAATAATTTGTAGTGTTGGGTTATGTAAGGGGCTTCTGTAAAATGGCCATTGTTCCACTGCGCTGTCTCCTTACAAAGGGCTTCCCAATGCATCTTGAAGCCAAAATTCGTGTTCTGTTTCCAAAAAAAAAATTTTTTTTTTTTTTGACAGTGTAGGCAGAAGTTGGGGGACGGGGAGATTTCCTATTTAAAGCTGAGACTAAGGTTATTACTAGAGCCATTGCAAGCTGAGGACCTTTTCAATACTTTTAATGAGGAATCTCATTCTTAATGCAGAAGGAAATAATTTCATGTTTCAGCATTATTATACTACCTTAGTGAACATTTTAAAAGTTGGGTCCGTTGTTTCCAGGAAATATTTATGACTGTAACAGGTGCCAAACAACCTCTTAATGTACAGAAGAATAGCGCTGGCTTTAATAGACATGTAGATGGTTTTGTAAGGACGATTGTGAAAGGAGAGTGAAAAAATTTTATACTAATATAGAAATTTGCTTTTTCCTAAAAGAGGAACCAAGAACTTTGCTATCTGTCCTTACTCAAATAGTTTTCCTTATCTGTAAATTATAGTGAGGCTCCTATAATTTCCTTATCTGTAAATTATAGTGAAGCTCCTGTGAGAACTTTCCTGCTAAAACAAACCATAATTCTTTATGATACTCTTCTACCTGCTCGTCATCTTAGGTACATTAAGTAGCTTTCCTTCTTTCAGGAACTCCACTCAACACTGATGCCTTCTTTTTCATTCCCCCAACATCCACTAACTTCACCTTCTGTATCTATCACTGTAAAAGCCATGTTATATCCATCATCACTGAAACCAGAGTTTTGGTTAATATGCAGCTGAAATCCCCTTATTAAGTACAGTTGAACTGATTTAAACAATACAGATGATGCTAAAGAAAGAATGTAAAAGTTCTTCTAATCTAAGGAACCACTGCAAGTCTCCGTTGGTGACAGATGTTTATACATCATATAAATTTTTTTCATAGAAATGGGCGTATTTTTTAGTATCGTTTCATGACCTCTTTTTTCACTTAAGTATAATATGAACATCTACATAATTAAATATTTTTCTATAGCATAATTTTAATTACTTTATGTTTTCTGTATGTGGATATAACATAATTTATATTGTATTTAAAATGTAGTATATGTAGTATTTAGTATATATATGTAGTATATAATATCTACATGGAGAGGGAGAAAATATACATTTATTTTTTTCTTGCATGTAAAAACATATAATATTACTTTAATTATCTATGCCAGTAAAATTTGGGACATATCCATATTTCCTTAGAATATATTTTTATAAAAGATTTCTGAGTCATAATTTATAAGCTATGTTTCATTTTCTTTTATAGAATATTACAGGAATGTGTGATACGGGCATCTACTGTAGTACATATATGCATTGGCATATAACTTCCATTTATGTAACACTGTGAAGTTATTTAAATATTTTACAAAAGAAGAAATTATGGACAAGAAAGAAAAGTCCATTATTGTAAGGCTAATTGCTGCCAGTATTTAAGCAGCCAACTTTGTATTGAGTTATTATTGAGAACCATTTGTAATAGTTACACAAACTACTATTTTTAATAAAAATTACCATTGGGGTCTGAAATAGATTAATTGCACACTCCACTTTATTTAAATGGTTTCTTTAACTATCTGCTTAGGGTCTGATTTGTGATCTAATTAAAACCTCTTAAGGCCATAGTCTTCACACATTTTAATTGTGTGCCACTATCTGTAGAAATTTTTCAGCTTGTATTAATGTATCTAAATTTATTTAGTATGCACACATATATTATTCTCAACCTAAATATTAAATACTAATGAGGACTAATTTTTAATATAAAAAATAGGTATGAAGCAGAGATTTTACTTTTTTTTAAATACCACATGGATCATTTTATACATCTGAGGTGGGAAAAACCTCTACTTTAATTGCTCTGTTCATCAGTCTCTCGATAGAACTAGATTGTCTCAAAGTTTCCTTCTACTTTT
This sequence comes from Balaenoptera physalus, assembly GCF_965194825.1. Taxonomy (NCBI): domain Eukaryota; kingdom Metazoa; phylum Chordata; class Mammalia; order Artiodactyla; family Balaenopteridae; genus Balaenoptera; species Balaenoptera physalus. The sequence goes on from NC_138885.1 coordinate 49,419,985, forward strand.
TTGAACTTATTCACTGATTGAATGAATGGTGTCAGGCACTGAGCTGAGTCAAAGTTGAGGCAGAATACATTGGTGAGTCTTCATAGACCAAAGGGGAAAGAACAAAGTGCTCGAATAAAAATAACACTACCAGGTATAACAGATAGGTCTGCAGTCCCAATGGTTTAGCAAAATAAAGTGTTTTTGCTCTCATATAAATTACGCAGTGGGCATACCTGATCAGCTGGTGGCTGTCGTCCAAGTGGTGATTCAGGCATCTATGTTACCGCCTCCTTGTGATGGCTCTGCCGTTTTCAACACGTGGCTTCCAAAGTTGCTATAGCCAAGGAAAGAGCATGGAGAATTGCACATGGGAAATTTTTATTGGCCAGGCCCATAGCATTTCTATCCTCAGTTACAAAACCACACTTAAATGTAGGGGAGGCTGAGGAATGTTGTATATCTGTGTATCCAGGAGGAAGTAAAATGGGACAGTTGACTAGGTAGACTCTCTGCCATTACATGTAAACAGATAGTGGTAATGGAGTATTATAAAAGGCGTAATGGAATAAAGTAAAAGAGCTATAAAAACAGAGAAGAGAGAGTGTTTACCTTATCTGAAAGTTGAAATTGGTGAACAGAGATTATTTCAGTCATCAGACATAGGAGGAAATTCCTAGCCAGAGGAATATCAGAAGGAAAAGTCAAAAAAGATGAGATAAACAATAATTATATTATAGCATGGTTAATCTGTAATTTCCTCATTAAATTTCTACCATATTTTCAAAACAAATTCTTAAACAAATTTTTAAAGATGTAGACTAAGGAAGAAAATTAATTGAATCATCATTTATAATAGAGATTATGGAAACAACATAAATGTTCAAAGGCAAAGAATTAGTTAAATAAATCATGGTAGAGCCATGTTATGCTATATTTTGCAGCCATTATAAGGTAGGTATGGATTCACATATTTATTTGGGTAGATTTTCACAATTGCTTTTTAAACGATAAAAACAAGTATGTATGATAATGATAAATGAAGTGATAAAATTCAGCATGCATGAATGGTCATATTTTAAATACATAAGTATGTTTCTGAATAAATTAAAGTTGACCATTCAAGCAGAAGTTTAACTGATTTTTCACTTTTTTTTTCATCGTGGCTACCTATCTATCTCTCTCTCTCTTTCTTTCTCCCTTCCTTCCTCCCCTTTTCTCTCTTTCTTTATTCTTTCTTTTAAATGAGCATGTATTATTTTTATATATAATAAAAAAATATATTTTTGATTTAAAAAATAAGTAAAAGACAGTTTTGGAAATTAGTGTTCCCTTGGTCCTGTGAATGATCTCTCACTTAGCTGGTGGAAAATGCTGCCTTATTAATATCTAAAAGGGTACCACCCTACTGGGAAATAGTAGCTAATATCTGCTGGACTTGATCCCATTGGAGCTTGCTATTTGCAACATTCTTGCTGCATAAAAATCTAGTTACTGAAATGTAATGGGCAGAAATCAGAACACCACATATGGCCATGTTAAAATTTTTTAAAAAGTATTATTGACAGATGTATCAGATTTATAAAAATGCATAGTTTTTTTCAAAAGTGTAGTAAATGAATTGCCATTTATTCCCACATAAAATAGAATGAATTTTGTTTGATATATATATATATTAAGCTCTGTATTATAATATTGATATTTGAAGTCTATCATTGTTTCTAATAGAAGTGGGACAAAGTAAAGATATACTGAGTTCCTTTACTTTAACAAGAATTATTCTTTATAAACTCAGGGTCTGTAGATTTGCAAAAGAGCATGGCCCACGGGACACTGAGTGGAAAGCAAAATGGTTTGGATGGTGGGATGGTTGGTGATCCAAGGGCTAGTGTGATTTCCCCATCTTCTGACTCCACTGCAGACTTGTTTATGATTGACAAGACAAACAACATTGTCTTAGGGAAACTGATTTATTAGCAATGAAGTATGAATATTCAAAGATGAGAGAGATTAAAAGTCAAGGTTTTAAATTTATTTCAATTGACGATTTGGAAGAGATGAAAATTAGAGAAGAGCTGCAGTATCATAGAAAAGAAAGATTTTAAAGGCAAATATACAGAAATTAACAACTGAGTAGATCTGAGGATAGAAATATAATTTGAGGTAATTTTTTGGAAAGTATGGCAGATGGGATAACATTTAGATTTGGGTCCAATGTCATGCTTTTACCAATATGCATCATATATTACTGTGTTCTTTAACATAATAAAATCATTACTTTAAAATGACCTAAATTTTATTTTACTCAAGTTTGTTTTTAAATATAAACTGTCTTATCTCTCTTTTTTCAAATAGACAGTGCTTATTGTTTTTTTTTTTTTTGACAGTGCTTATTGTTAATGGGATATTTTTGCAACTGAAAAAATGTTCATAATGTACATAAGCCAATAATGCAATTAATATGTAGTGTTCATTTTGGTAGACTGATCAGTTGGTTTATTTATATTTTGGTGGCCATTATTTTATCAATGGGAATTCTATGATAAAAATAAATCTCAATCTATATGGTATGCACTATGTTAAAGAAAATGAAAGATATATGTTATATATATATATATACATATATATAATGATTCTGCTTTTATATTTCAACAAGTTTTATAATGTCATATTGAGTCAAATTATCTATCATTTTAAATTATTTAACCATATAATTAGGAAGAAAATACCTTCCAGCATAGTATATTAATTTATTTTTACAGTCCAAACCAGATTTGGAATTGGGACATTTCCATCCATATTTAAATCAATAGTCAAGGTATAATGTAGATTTAGTTGCCTTCTCCATCATATTTGCCTATTAAGAGTGGAAAAGTAACACCAAAACTTCAATGACTTTTCTTTCTGTTATTTTACTTTGGCTGTGGAGGAGCGTGGTATCTTGTAGGTGTGTGGGTGGATTTTCTTTTTCTTTAAACTATGTAGAGGAGAGAAATAAACAGGTGAGAAAAAAAATAAAAGTTGCTATTTAAAGGTACTGGAGATCAGAGATAAACTACATACTAAACTGCACAATCTTTTCTATTTCCTATTTATTATTTGAATAAAAGAAAAAAAAAACCTGCTTCTTCTAGCAATATGTATTCTTCCAGGTAACAGCCAGGAAAAGAAAAGGCTGGTTCCACATTATAATCACTTAGCATTTTTTCCTTGAGCAAGGTGAAAAATACCAATAGGTCTGCTCATGCATAAGAAAAAACATTTTGTAAAATGTCAAGTATGCATTCATTAGAGGCTATTATAGACAAATATATTTAACTTTGGGGAGGAGACACTTAACCTGATACACATTAAGTTGTCATCTATTCTTCACTAAGAAGCTGAGAATAATTAAGGAGAACGATTATATGTGCTTGCAAACTAGTTCTAAGTATACGGATACTGTTTATGACAATTTTATTTTTGTTGATAACACTACAAGATGATATACTTACTCTACCACTGACAAAACTATAATTTTCATAATGCTAAGCAAAGGAAATGGTCACAGCTTTGAATATATTACAAAAAACAAGTACTTCAATGTGCTATAACTTGATCTTCATTCTCTGCAATGATGGAGTTGAGCCCCATGGTTTTTCTACATAGCGTAAAAGTCATTCCTATCTATTTCGTAGTCTTGGTAGCATTGCATTGATGCTAGCGCCTTTCTCTGCAATGTAATGTGTTTTTGTTGGAATTTATAGAGGACATTTTAAAGAACTGTGAATGGTGAATGAATTGCTTTCTTAATTTCTAAAAATTCTAATTTTTTAACCTCAAATTCTTTAAGCTCTCTTTAATGTATCAAAAATCAAAAATTCTTTTTCCCAGAAAAAAATTAGTCCTATATTTTCTGACATTAAGGTTACAGACCAGAATATGTAAAATATCTATCATCTACCTGTCTGTCTATCTATCTCTACCAATCTAGATTGAGAATCTATTTCCTTCTAGATAGATATAGATATAGATACAGACACATACATAAAATATCTATGGTCAGTGGGTAGTATTATATAGCCTGATTATGTCCTTTACTTCAGAATTAGAAGGACTCCTATGGAAACTATAAAAATTCTTTTAAACAGTTTCTATGGAATCAAAACTTAAAGAAATCCTAGAAATGAAAAGTACTTTAAGCCCTATCTAAGTCCAATGTCTCACCAACAGCACAAATTCACCCAAAGCCAATGCCAACAACTCCATCTGATTTCAGGGACAATAGGCTTACTAACTCCTGAGGGAACATATTACTGTTAGAATTCTAATTCATAAATTGAACAAAACATGCTTTTTCATAAAATTCCTGCCATCATTTCTATTTTTGCTTCTTAAAGTGAATGAGAGTCTTCATAAGCTTTAAGATAACTTTTTTTAATAGTTTTAGGTCGAATACATATATCTTTTTCATTTAAAAATTTCCCGGTTCTTACCATTTTTCTACATATAAGAGGATTTACAGGCTAATTACCTTCATGATACCCGTATCTGAAGTTCCCCAGAGATGCCTAAATCTCTTTTATAGCTTGACTCCTGCCGTTCCAAAGTCAGAATAACCTTTCACAGAAAATAATCTACTGGAAGACCCATTGTATATTAGTACTAGTAGTATCAGTCTCGATGTTTTATAACTATGGTCAAATCAGAGGAAAGTCTCCTTATTGTGTTCTACCCTAGTTTTGACCATATTCTTATATTATATTAGAATTTATATTCCATGAAATGCTGTAATTTATGGATTATTTTCACATGCTTTTTATCCTCTAATTTTGTATTGAAGTATAGTTAACTTACAAAATTGTGTTAGTTTCAGGTATCCAGCATAGTGATTCAATTTTTTTTTTTTTTGCAGATGATATTACATTTTAGGTTATTACAAGATATTGGGTATAATTCCCTGTGCTCTACAGTAAATCCTTGTTGCTTATCTATTTTATACATAGTAGTTTGTATTTGTTAATCTCATACCCCTAATTTGTCTCTCTCCCCCTCCCTTTCCCCTTTGGTAACCCTAAATTTGTTTACTATGTCTATGAGTCTGTTTCTGTTTAGTATGTACACTCATTTGTATTATTTTTTATATCCCACATATGAGTAATATCATATAGTATTCATCTTTTTCTGTCGGTCCTATTTCACTAAGCATACTATTCTCTAGGTCTATCCACATTGCTGCAAATAGCAATATTTCATTCTTTTTTATGGCTGAGTAATATTCTATATACATATATACATAGATACACATATATATACATATATATACACATATATATATGTGTGTGTATATATATATGCTTGCCACATCTTCTTAATCCAGTCATCTGTTGATGGGCACTTGGGTTGCTTCCATATCTTGGCTCTTATACACGGTGCTGGAATGAACATTGAGGTACAGTGCATGTATCTTTTCAAATTATTGTTTTAGTTTTTTCTGGATATATAGCCAGGAGTGGAATTGCTGGATCATATGGTATTTCTAGTTTTAGTTTTTTAATATTCTTTAATTTTTAAAATACATTTTAAAGTAATCTGGGTCCAAATATTTGCCCTTTAAAGTATATGGAAATTAAACTCAGTAAGATTAATGTGTTAGGTGCTATAATACAGCAAAATGTTGGAAGAGTCAAGACCAGAACTACCAGTTTCTTTCATGGTAACCTAATTTAATATCATTATGAGAAGTAAGTTAAGGGTATAGTAGGATTAACTGGAACCTTGGCTTATTACTATATGTTAGCATACATACAGACATATGCATGCATGCATGTGCCTACACACACACACACACATTGAACCATGTATTTTATTGCTAGAAGGGACATTTGTGTGGTGATAACTTGGAGGAAATGGCAAGAACATTAGCTTGTATAGAATCCTGAGTGTTCTTAATAAAAACAGTCAAGCCCAGAATATTGCTCTGAAATTCCAGTTATGGAACACATGGCCTCCAAATCCAACTTGACATTTAAAATTACATGTCACTGCTATGAAAGTTCTTTTCACTTATTTGAAAATGATTTGACAAAGAAATCAAATTCTGTTGGGGATAAAGCGTTGCCAACCTTACTTGCTTTTATAAAGATATAATGGCAGTAGATATTTGAAATACCAAAATATTTAAGTGGATGTGAAAATAAATTAATCTTGGTAAATTTTTTAAATTTCTCTTTTATCATTTTGCACAGCTTAGTCTGCCCAGAGCTCAACTTCATCCCTCTCTAATTAGTGTATTAAAAAACATGAAAGAGAAGTTTTAAGTTTTGGTGTTTTGTGTTGCTTAATTATTAAGTCTTAATGATTAGTCAGATCATATATATGTGATAGACTTGAAGAACAACATGCAGCATTGAGTTAATGAATTAAAATAAGTTGTTTCTTTAGTGTAGTGCATGGTTTGTAAGTGGCAATAGAGATTTGATGATTGTATCATTAAGCCAGTTTATAAGTGATACCCTTTAGAATCTAATCCAACACATGAGTTTATATTTTCAGTTCATTATCTGTATGTTTGTATGTATGTGTGTACCTGTGTGTGTCTTACAGCTGTTATTTCAAGAAACCAAGAAGGGCCAGGAGAAATGGGAAAGGCTGTGCTGATTCCTAAAGATGACCAGGAGAAAATGAAAGAACTGTTTAAAATCAATCAGTTTAACCTTATGGCCAGCGATTTGATTGCCCTTAACAGAAGTCTGCCGGATGTAAGATTAGAAGGGTGAGTTTACATTTGTTTTATAATCTTATATATTAGCAATCCCCAAATTTCAGAATATCTCAGAACTTCAATTAACTCAGATTATTTGAAATCTAGAGCTATATGGTTCTGAATACCTTTGCCATAGCAGGAATTAACTGTGCATACGTATGATGAGAGATATGAACTGTCTTTCTCTGGCAGAGCAAAATATGTTACTTGCAAAGACATTGCAGAATACACAAACCTAACAGATTTTTTCCTTCATGAGATGTCTTTTTGTTTTACTTTGCTTTATCTTGCTAAAAATAGAGCAAACATGATCTTTGATAAATTATTTTCTTGCCTGTATAAAAAGCTCGTATACTTTGCTTTGAAAAACTATATGCTTTGCTATTCCAGCATAAAAATAGCCAACTGCCTGTGTGATTCTTTGACCCTTTACAATTATTTATTGTGGGCTCTTTAGCAATTTATGATGCTATTTATCGATATAATTAGAAAGCTCAGTTAATCAGCCATGGAGGAAATACTCACTTGGAAATAATAATACTGCATGAAAAATTATGTTGAAGAATTCAACACTTATGTGATTAACTGTAAGCCATGCTCTAGATAGTTGAACATATTTTAAATGGAGGTAATAAAAATCAGAATATTTAGTGGGAGTATTGTCATCCTTGTATATAGTCCTTATAAAGAAAACTCTTGGCACTTAGAAAAGATACGTCCTCAGTTTGTAGAAAATCTCCAAGTTTACAAATATCCTTCAGAACACACTTCCATTTAAAACGAAGTTGTTCTTTTAGACATGTAATGGCCCATACGTAGTTGATGCATACAAAGTTTGCTACATATAATGGCTTATATTACATTAGTGAGATGGTGACATTGACATATTTACTAAACATGATTTTTTTTCCTTTCTGAATTACTTCAAATAAGGCCAAAATAAATTAATCCAAGCCTTGTTGAGATGCTGGCCTGGGTTGTCAGAAGGTTCACTTGATAGCTAAGTAACTGGTTTTGTATACCCCTGTACGCTTTTGAAATGTCTCTCTCAACAAAACCACAAATAACTACATATTATGGATATTTTTGGTTCCTAGCAAATAGCTTAAGCATCAAATTTAACATTTTTGCATTCCAAAGGCCTAAATAATTTTACAGGTAGTTCTGTCCTTATTTGTATGTGTGTGTTTGTATATATTTAGATACATTTGAATGTTTAAGGAAATACAGTAAGCATATTCTTCTAAGTAATTTTGAGCATTTTATATGCTGAGTTCATAATGTTATAATGTTGCATTTATTACCTTGTTTTATATACTATGTTGTGATAAAATGGGAAAATGTGATACTTATGTGTTCAGGAAAACCATGTACACACTATTTCAAATTTTTTAAAATCTTCATTTTCAACTATCAGAACATATAAAATTAAATTTTATATCAAATCTGGTATAAAATTAAGGTAAGAACTATTTTAATACAGAGCCGTCACAAAAGAAAAAAAGAAGCAACATCATTATTGAGCATCCATTTAAAATATTTGTGGCCAGTGGTATTACTTGTTTTAAGAATTACTGAGTGTATTAAGTACTTGAAGATTTAAGTCTTAAACTATGGAACAATTCAACATTTAAAAAATGTAGGATTCAAATCTCAGTATCAAAACTATTAAAAAAATGCCATACCTACTGTAGATATTATTGCTTGAATTTTGAGATTTTGCAAATAATAGTAGTGAAATAAATCATTTTCTGTTTTATTCTTATGACAGCACAGTGTATGCAATTAGTAAAAAAAAAAAAAAAAAAAAAAAAGAAAAAAAGAAAGAAATACCATCTACAATTCCTAGACAAATCATAAAGTGTGTGTGAAGTTCACTGAGGACATTTGCAAGTCATCTTTTTTTTTTTTTTTTTTTGCAAGTCATCTTGAATGACTCAATTGTGTGACTCCCTGGGAACAACTAATGTTGAGAAACACACCATGAATCAGATATCCAAACTTATTTAAAAGATGTAAAAAGCTGTTAATACCCATTTGATGTAGAAAGCTATATTTTTTCCAATTTTGGTATTACAGTTCGGTTTTTGGATAGTTACATCTCAACATATGACACATAAAGCTAGCCTCAGTGATGACTGAAATATCAAGATGTAAAAAGATGGGATTTATAAATAATTAGTTTAAAAAGATCTTATTTTAGTGAAAACTAGAGTTGATATTTATTTAGAAAGGGTCTGAACTGCCCAAACTGTGAATTCATTAAAACATCTCAGCATATTTTATGACTGCATTCAGAAAATTGTCCAAATAGTTTAATGTTGTGTTTGGCTTTAATATCAATCTACAAATATTTGAAGATGTGTTCAGAGTGTTGACCTGAAACAAATAGACTGTCAGATATTTCTCCAGCAAAAATGGGTTTATTTAGGATCAGCAGAGAATTGCAGTTCAGGGTCTGCGACCATGGCAAGCCACATGCAAGTCCCCACACAGCAAGGGAAGGAGAACACTTTTATAGAGTGAAAAAGGAAGTTGGGAGAGCCATAGTAAACAAAGAGTCCATGGCATTTCAATGGCTGAGTTCTTGCCAGGAAAGAAGTCTTTCTTTGTCCAGTTGGGCTCTGCTATTCTTGCAGGGTATGAGACTCCCCTTTCTGATGCCCAAGCTCTATTTAATTGAGGTTTCTGTTTATTAATTTTTTTACATATCCCTCTTTTGATCATGATCTTTCTCTAAAAGCATCACTGATCAAGAGTCAGGTTTTCAGGTTTCAGTGGCTTTTTGTCCCTCAGTGTCAGGAAGGCTCTTTCCTGGGTGGTGTCTCATGTCAGAGGGAAAATGCTCAGATTGGAAACCTATTAAAGTCATATTCAGGTAACAAGGAGGGTGAGGAGGGAGAACTCTCAGGCATTATTATTTAAAGTCTCTATGTTGTCAAGATCATAGACATTGGAGATCATCTGATGTGTTATATCATTATCAAAGGTTTAGCAACAAACTTCCAACAGGCCTGTTCTGGATATCTTGGGAAAACTGTCTCATCAGATGTCCTCTCCTTCAATATCGGGAATTTTTTTTACTTTTAGGCCACAAAATTATGTGCGGGTCCAGTCAGTGCTTGGCGCTCTTTTTTAGGTGTGTGTGTCATGGAAATCCAAGAGTCTATTCCTTGGGGGTTGGTGGCACAAGGGTTGCTTAGCAGTAACCTGATAGTGACCTTTCCAGCAAGGTTGAAGAGAGTACTTCTGGAAGTGTCTTTTTCAATAGACAGAATCTCAGGTTGCAAGGTGTGATGCTTGAGGTCTTCGTCTCGCAAGGGTGCATTGTAAACAGATTGCTCTACGAAAACTCATAGTGATTTTTAATAGAACGAATTAGGTCTTTGCAATATTGGAGGGTCTCTCCTTTTAGCAGTTGTGGGTCAAAAGAAACAAGAGCCAAGTGCACTGGCGTTCTATCACTATCTCAAAGGGTGAGAGTTTATGAGTTCAAAAAGGGGTGAATCTGAGATTTAGAAGGACCAACCACAGTGCTTCTGGCCAAGCTATTTGGAGAGCCTCTACAAATTTTGCCCGTTGAGTCTTAATGATGCACTGAGTGTGTTCTTCTAAACCAGAGGATTGAGGCCACAATCCACACCAGTGACAGTGCTGTAAAACCAGCCAAACAGCAAAGACTTGGCAAAGCATCTGGCCAATAAAATGGGTTACTCGAACACTATGAAACTCAAGAAGACTTCTTCTGGGAAGGAATAATCTTTCCCAACTTTAGCCACAGAAGAGGCAGGAAATGGTCTGCAAGGGAAGGTTTCACTCCACGGCGAAGACATATAGACTGTGACTGAGACATATTTATATCCATTAGACAGAGGAAGTTGTATGAAATCCAGTTGCTAGACCTCAAATGGTCCATTTGGCAGTTTCAAATGTCTGGGAGCAGTAGGAACAAACTTCCCTGGGCTGTACTTTGGACAAGTGGGACAGTGAGGTAGGCACTTTTTGTGGCCCTGTTAATGTTTCCCCACCAATACTGATTCATGAAGGTCATCATTTTTGTCAGTAGATCAATGGTTTAATGCACGTACAGTAGTGAGGAGTGAGCATTTTAGAGTCTCAGGTAGGACTGCATTGTTATTTGGTTCAAACCAGAGCCTTCTCTTTTTATCAAACCAACAATAATTGAATTTCCAATCTTGTTTTTCCTTTTCTGAGGCCAGTTGTTGGACCTCTCTAGCCAGTTTTTCTAAATTATCATTTGGATAATTTGGAAATACCTTTTGGACCATGACAGAGGTTTGGATGCTGTTGGTCCCTTTAAGGACAGTATTTCTTGCAGAAATATCAGCAAGGTGATTTCTCTTAGCGACCAGAGATTTCAAGTTTAGAATATCCCAGAATCTTAATAATAGCTAAAATGGCAGGTAACATTATTGTGCACAATAATTCCTGAACATAAGGGCCATTTTTAATGTTATTTCCACTGGAAATAAGGATGTTGTGGAAATGTTGCTTCCACAACATTCCCAAATCATGAGCTACTTCAAAAGCCTATCTACTGTCAGTATAAACAGTTTTGTCCCTGGCTAAAGTTCAAGCCCATGTAAGAGTGTGTAATTCAGCCTGTTGAGCTGAAGTAGCCACAGATAAAGATGCTCTCTCAACAACATCATAACAAATTATGATAGCATGCTCAGAGCACTATTTGCCATTGTCACCTTTAAAATAAGAACCATTGGTGAACCTTCAGAAGTCAACATTACCTAATGGAATTTCTGATAGATCATTATGAGGAGTCAGGAGGTGGTCCATCAGTGTTAAGCAGTCATGAGGAACTTTGTGGGTGATGGAGGGGAAAAGAGTAGCCAGGTTAAGGTTATTGTAACAGAAAAGAGTTATGTGAGGGGCAGTTAACAAAAGGACTTCATAGGAGGTAAGATGGCTGGTGGAGAAATATTGAATGTGGTGAGAATTCAGGATAGCTTCTAATGCATCAGGTACAAAAATAGTTAAAGGGAATTCCACAACAATTTTCTTGGTGGCTTTAACCAAAAAGGCAGTGGTTGATATGGCACTAAGGCAAGACAGGTATCCCGGTGTCACAGGGTCTCGTTGCTGGCTATAATACCTTATGAGTCGATGGTGGTCTCCATATTTTTGGGTGAGTACCCCAAGGTCATTCCCTTCCTTTTCATACACAAAAAGGAAAAAGGAATCCGATAATTGGGATGCCCAAGGACAGGTTGCTTCATCAAACTCTCCTTTAGAGCCTTGAAAGCTGTGTCTTCCAGTTCTTTCCATAAAACTGGATAAAATTGGGTTGGGGTTGTTATTGTTGAGTAAAACCTGCAGAGGTTTGGTCATAAGAGAGAAATTTCAAATCCAATTTTGTCAAGAATCAAGTAGCCCAAGGAAACCTCACAGTTGGTGCTTACTTTTGGTTTTGGGGAAACTTAGGATACCATGAAGTCTCTGTGGATCTAGGTAGAGCCCTGTTTTTGATAGCATATGCCCTAAATATCAAACCTGGGGGACTTCCCTGGTGGCACAGTGGTTAAGAATCTGCCTGCCAATGCAGGGGACATGGGTTCAAGCCCTGGTCTGGGAAGATCCCACATGCCATGGAGCAACTAAGCCCGTGCGCCACAACTACTGAGCCTGCGCTCTAGAGCCCGTGAGCTGCCTACTGAGTCTGCGTGCCACAGCTACTGGAGCTTGCGCACCTAGAGCCTGTGCTCTGCAGCAAGAGAAGCCACCGCAGTGAGAAGCCCATGCATCGCAACGAAGAGTAGCCCCCACTCGCCGCAACTAAAGAAAGCCCGCATGCAGCAATGAAGACCCAATGCAGCCAAAAATTAAAAAAAAAAGAAAAAGAAAAAGAAGAAAATATCAAACCTGGGTTTGGCCAAACTGCAATTTTCCTTTGGTGACCTTATGTCCCTTTAAGACTAAAGGCTTTAACAAGCAGATGCTGTCTTCCTGTGAGGGCACTTGAGAAGGAGAGTAAAGAAACAAATCATCCAGATATTGTAACAGAGTAAAACCTCTAGGGAACTTGATGTCATCCAGATCCGCCTTCAGGATTTGCAAGAAATAAGAAGGACTCTCAGTAAAACCTAAGGCATTACTGCCCAGGTGAATTGTTTTTTCTTCCCAAGTGAAGGCAATAAGTACTGGCTAGCTTCATCATCTGGAATACTAAAAATAAATTGCATAAATCAATTACATTAAAGAATTTACTTCCAGTGGGAATGGATGTTAGTAAGGTATGAGGGTTAGGAACAATAGGGTGTCCAGGGATAACAGTGTTGTTTATTGCTCTGAGGTCCTGGACAAACCTCTACCCTCAGCCCTTAGGTGTTCTCACCAGTAAAATGGGAGTGTTACAAGGGCTAGTACAAGGGATAATGAGTCCTTGAGCCATGTAATCTTCTGTTATGGACTTTATGCCTTGAAGGGCTTCTTTACTTATAGGATATTGATTAATTCTGGGAAGAGGTTTTGAGGTATCTAATTGAAATTTGACTGGAGGTACGCTGTGAATTTTGTCACATCAGTTGGAGATTTTACCCATATGGAAAGTGGTAGTTGATTCAGTAGGGACAAGTGACCAGTGTTTTCAGAATCTGCTTTAGTACCAGCAGAGTAGGAACAAATAAAAGATGTCAAAGGGCTATTTAATTCACCTGGGGGTTACTTTGATGACTACTGTCAATTTTTAGAATTATTTCCCCTCTGGGAGAAATAAATTCTGGCATGATACTTCTCTAAGCCTCAGCTTAATAAGTGAATAGGGGCAGAGGAACTAAGGATAAAAGAGTGGGCATCTCTCAGAGGGCCTAAACAAAAGGGAATAGGTTCGGAGACAAGAACCTCTTGAGGTTCATTAGAAATCCCCACTATTTGAACTATTTTAGTACTCCGAGGGAGGGGTTGCTTTATAGTAGTGGGGTTGAGCACTAAGCATGTGGCTGTGGTGTCATTTAGGACAGGAAGAGATTCCTCCCCAATCGGAAGAAATGTTTCTCCAAGTCAGGAGGGAGAACTGGGAAGAGCCCCTGTAGATCCCCAGAGCCCTGTCATTGAGAATAAGGACATTGGGAAGGCTGGTTACAAGGGCTGAAGGTGCCTGAAGTGCTTAAATTTGTAATAGTCTCTTTTCCAATGTCCTGGCTCTTTGCATTAATAGCAGAAACTAGAGGGTTTCGGTTTTGTGTAGGAGCTTCCATTTGCTGGAGTTGAAGATGAAGAATTTCGGTGGCCTTCTTTGGAGGTGACTCATCTAGAGTAAGAGAGCTACTTTCCAGATTAAGTAAATGTGGAGTGGACATAGTTTCCCATTCCATCTGGGTCCTTTTTAGTAGAAGGAAGAGGTCCCAGTTCAGCCCATTAATAAACTAGAGTTAAGAGCTACTTGGATGGAATCAACATCTTAAGGAAGACCAGAATTTTCTTTGAAAACAATCTGAATTCAATAATAAAAAATCACGAACAGGTTCAACATATTTTTATATTTTTATGTGCAAGCCTGAATTTTTTTCTAATCAACAGGCTTTGGAAAAACTCTAGGAATTGCTCAATGATGTCATCTAGCAATTGTCTGAGACTGATCATGTAATAAGTTAGTGGGCTGTTCTCCTGGTTATAATTCTAGTGACCTTGCAGAACTTTCCCAATTAGTGGTTTTCATCCAATACTAGACCTGACCTTAATTGACAAGCATATGATCTAGCTGATATAAGTCAGAGAAACCAGGGTGATAAGTTTGAATGACTATAAAATAAATTTCTCCACCATCCGAGAGGATCTTTGGTTACTTTGGGAAAATCTTTGACTATGGCTCCTAGTTCAGCTTTAGTCAAGGGAAGATAAGAAACTAAGGGTTTAGCCTCTGGAACCTCAGAAAGCTTAATTTTAAAGGTACATGTTCTGACAACTTTAAGAGGAAAAGGGAGAGGGGAGAGTTTCAGAGAAAAGGGAAAGATTGGCAAGAAAATTAAGTATGGGGGAATTGAGGGTATATTGGAGGCAGCATAGAATGGATGGAGGAAGGTGGCACCAAAGGTGGAATCTGGACATGAGGAGAAGAGCAATCGAGACAAGATGGGACGAGAAGCAGAGCCTAAGACAAAGAAGCCAAGGAAGGAGAGCCTGGGGCTTTGGGAGCCATTGTTTCTCTCTTTAATCATTTGTTTGCCTTAGTTAATCTTAAAATCATACTTTGCAGAGAGGCAATTTTAGATACCTGATAACATTGGGAAGCCTCAAAATACCAATTGAAATAAGTGTTCCAGTCAGTTTTGGAAATTTTTGAACCAGTTCAGTTTTAAGGAAATTAAGTTTAGGGATTTCAAAAGTTCCCCATCATGGCCATTGAGATTCTAAATTGCCTTTGGTCAAGTCAGTCCATTTATTTAGAAATTGTGCATGGGGAAGGACCTTGGTTTTAAAAATAAAATTAGCCAGAGTCCCTGTAGGGAAGGCACCCTCAAAAAAGCTAGATAACTGGGATCCCATTTCCTAGAGGTTTTTCCTTTAGAGCAAAGAAAATTTTCAAACAGTTTAAACAGTTTGTAGAACAAATGGCTTAATTCAAAAGCTTGCAAGCCAGTCCTAGCCAGTCCTTAGAAAACATTGGTCCTGGAGGAGCCAGGCTGAAGGCTTTTTTTGTTTTTTAGCCAGTCTTCAGAGGACAGCGCTTCTAAAGGAATAGGCCAAAAGTTGAAAAACCAGAACAGTTTCATCTGAAGCAGCCCCTTCCTGAAAGAGTTGAGCCAAAGGCATTTTTAGACAGGTTCAATTGAAATAGTCTGATCTCAAGATCACACCAAAGTGCCAAAGGAGTAGTTACACACAGAACAAAACCTTAACCAGAAAGACAAAGCCTTTAAATAGATCCTGAATAAAGCCTGCAGGGCTTCAAACACAAGAGGATGTGAGCTGAAATCCAGGAAAAACTTCACATTCCCGTGCTGGCGAGAAATGCAGTGAGAAACAATGGGCTCAACTGTAGGTACCACCCCTGTTTGTTCCGCAGCCCTGGAGCCATAGGGAGTCTCCTCTGGTCCCTGAAAGAGCCACCAAAATTTTGACCTGAAGCAAATAGACTGCAATCGCCAACAAAGATGTGCTTATTCAGATCAGCAGAGAATTGCAATTCAGGGTCTACAAACATGGCAAACCACAGGCAAGTCCCTGCACAGCAAGGAAAGGGAGACACATTTATAGAGAGGAGAAGGAAGTTGGGAGGGTGGGAAAAAAAAGTCCATGGCTTTTCATTGGCTGAGTTGTTGCTGGGAAAGAAGGGGAGTCTCTCTTCTTCCTGTTGGTCTCCACTGTCAATGCGGGGCATGAGAGCTCCCCCTTCTGATATCCTGACTCTGTTTAATTGAGGTTTGTCTTTATTAATTGTTTTACAAGAGGAATAAATCTAAGTAAATATCCCATGTTTTCAAAGAGAAGAAACTAAATAAAAAATGTTTTTCCATGGAGGCAATTGTGATGAAACATCAGGACAAATTGAAGTTAAGTTCTAGAATGTCCATCCCTAGGGATGTTTAAATTTTTATATTAATTTGCTTATTTACTTAATATATTTATTAAGTTTTATATTACACTTATATATTATCTTTAATTATTTGAGGGACATAAAATGATAGTATCACAAAGAATCATGGTACTTGGATATTTTAAGTACAGTCAAGGCTGAAGCACTTACCAAATTTCTTACTTTTTTGAAGGCCCTCAGTTTCTGAGATTCTTGTGGTTAAATCTATATAAATATAAATAAAATTCCAGACAGCTATAAGCAATCCTCTCTCCCCTTTGCCCATCCTCCATAAATTAAAAAAAAAAAAAAAATAGTACAATGTCATAAAATTCTATTCAGAACTTTGAGAAAAATGACTAGCAACTTGCGTCAGTGGATCAGCATTAGGGATTAGTTAGCATGTTTCTCATCTATTACGGGTCTAATATTTTGTAAATTGATATAGTTTGAATTTAAGAAACTGGGCCTAAATATTTCTGTTTAAAAAAGCAAGTAAATAAGTGTCATTTTGTTTGGTTTTCAATGTAAGAGTTTTCAAGTAATATTTAAATAAGAGAGAGAGAATATATTACCAAACTAAAGAAACCCATTAAGTGATATTAAACACATTATTTTAGCACCTAATATGCTGATATGTGCAAAATACTGTTCTGTGTGCTGGGGATATAGCAGTAAACAAAACTAAGTCTCTGCTTCATGGAATTTAGAACAAATAAAAGAATGAAGAATGGTAAGCGATAGAGAATAGAGCAGTAAGGGGAAGCCTCTTTAAGAAACTCATTTGAGTAACCTGAGTGGACCTTAAGCAACTAAATGTTATAATTTCCTTTTACTGATACACAGAGCTATTACATATTTACTGGGATCCTGAAACAGACAATGCTAGAAATATAGCAGACCTATGCATATATAAAACTCCATAAAGATACAAAAGCAATGGAGCAAATGTTAAGCAAATGCATAGATGTATGTTTGTTTGTGCATGTGTATTTGTATCATTTTTTGAAAAGAGTGTTTGAGCTATATTTCCATGAAATCCAGCAAAAATCACAATTTGGTTTGCAAAAGCTGTCTGCAGCCAATGTTATCCCATGCCTCTAGGCTTTTCTGAAGAAGAGAAAACAATGTGACTATGATTATAATCAATGACGTACATGACTCTATTCCATTATATGCAAAACAAATAGGTGGAACAAAAAGCCTACTGTGGAGAAATTTTTCAAATAATTAGGGGGAAAATCTCTAGGTATGGAGCCGAAGCACATAGGTTTAAGATCTGGCTCTGTGGCTTTCTACTGGATCTTGGGTAAGCCATTAATTTTCTAAGCCCCAGTTTGCTTTCACTGATGAAACCAAGTAATCAGTTAGTCAACCAACCAATCCCTGTCATTTACCTAATATAGGTTTAGCCTTGAGAACAAGAAAATGGATATAATAGCCCCTGACTGTGAAGAGTAAAAAGAATATATTTACATAAACAACAAATTATAGTATCGTATGAACACACCAAAAATGATGAAGGATAGAATTGTGCTGAGTTCCTAGTGAAATTTTTAGATTCATTATCATTATTAATCTGTGGAATTCTTTTATGTCCTAACCTTCTTTTTTGGACTAAGCAAGGAAACTTTTTAAGCAATTGGCTTCTCCCTTTACTCTGCCATTCTTTTTGAATAAGAAATTAATGGTAATTATTGAGTGAATATTTATAAAATAGCTGTGGCCAATTAAAACAAAATGTTAAGGTTTTTTAGCATTTACTTGTATTCAGATGTTTAATAGCACTTCAAGTTCTGGTATTGAGTTGTTTGAAGGTTATAATGCAGCTGGCATTTAAATATATTTCATCAGGGAAAAAAATGAGGAAATAGGAAATTTATTTCAGCTATTTATATCCTAGACAAATAACTGCTTCTTATGCATGCACACTTGCAAGCTGATAAAGAGAAAAATACTCTAGTGGTCTTGCGATATTAGTGGAAAGGAGCTGTAGCATACAAATTCTGAATAAGATGCTCTCAAAGGACAAAGAGTTTATTTACTACATCAAACAGAAATAAATCATAATATATATTTTTTCTGTGCTTAATCTCATAAGTGTACCTTTATATGGATTGTCTTTCCTATGAATTAAAATACAATAAATGTAGCATTGATTGCACAAGGAGACATAGAAAATGAGACTATTAATTGGATTTCTGAACTCTGTTCCACATCTTTTCTTTATAATTTGAGAATTACTATAACTTTCATATGCTGGCAAAAATTTTGCCTCTGAAGATAATAATAATTTCTATAATACTTTGATTTATGTAATGTGCTCATGTGTAGAATTAATTTCACTTCCCCAATTAGAAGTGGTGTGTAAGAATCTCTGTCTCTGTGTGTTTGTGTATGCACATAAATATATACATTTAGACATATTTATTTGAAGAAGATAAAGATGTTGATAGTTCAGATAGATAGATAGATCACAGATACTTAGATCAAAGATAGTTCTGATCTACAGAACTCTGATCTACAGAACTATAAAATAATAAATTTATACTGTTTAAGCCCCCCCCCCAAAAAAAGATAGAGATGATAGATATTATTATTATCTTTGAAATAATAATACTGTTTCACTATAACTTTCCTTTCAAATAAGAAAGTTGATTACAACATGTCTAGGTATGTTTTCAGGGACACATTTGTGTACCACTATAGGCAGAAAGCATGCTGCGTAACTCCATTTACACCTGAACTACCCCTCGACAATCTATTTAATTTTCTAACAACTATTACTTTGACTTTTTAAAAATTATAATAAGCTATACAAAACATAAAATTTACCATCTTAACTATTTTTAAATGTATAGTTCAGTAGTGTTAAGTATGAAGGGGATCAGAATATGCCATCTTTAAATATACCACTTTGGCATGAAGATTATTTTGACTAAAGGAAATTTAGAAAAAAACAGGCACAGGAAAAGCTGTCTTCCCTCCCTCGTCTGCCTAAAAGCAAGGCAAGTTTCCCTCTTGAAGATGCCCCTGTCTCTTGAACAAGAAAAGGAACAATAACCTTTATCACTGATGATGGACATGGCACTGAGATGACTGCATAAACTCAACCTTACTAAATAACCCTTATCTTCTGTTAGTTTCCCCCATATATTTGCCTTCCCACATTTTACCACCCCTAAAAGCCCAAATTCCTTTTCCTTTGTCTTTTCCATGATTCATCACCATTTGTTAAAATGACATCTAAGACCCCCCCAACCCCAGCCCTGAGTTTAACCACTTCTTTTGGGTCTTCCTTTATTTTCTAAAAGTCCTCCATATACATAAAAACCAAAACATTAACATCAAAATAAAATTTATATGCATTTTCTCCTGTTACTCTTTCTTTTGTCAGTTTAATTGGCTGGCCTCTGGTACTAACCCAAGGTGAATAACCCAAAGTTTTCTCACTACCCTACAAGTATATGCGCACTGTTGAGGGACCAGTCTCCAGAACGCTTTATCTTGCAGAACTGAAACTCTATACCTATTAAACAACAACTCCATATTCTCCACTATCCCCAGACCCTGGCAACCACCATTTTAATCTCTGTCTGTATGAATTTGGATATTCTTGGTAACTCATATAATTGGAATCATACAGCATTTGTCTTTTTCTGAGTAACTTATTTCACTTAGCATAATGTCCTCAAGGTTCATCCATGTTGCAGCATGTGTCAGAAATTCCTAACTTTTTAAGGTGAATAATATTCCATTATATGTATATACCACTTTTGTTTATCCATTAATCTGTCAGTGGACACTTGGTTTCCTTCCACCTTTTGCCTACTGTGAATAATCCTACTATGAAGATAGCTGTATAAATATCTCTTTGAGATCCTATTTTCCGTTCTTTCGAGAAATGGAATTGCTGGATCATATGCTAATTCTATGTTTTCAGGAAGCACCATACTGTTTCCTGTAGCAGCTGTACCATTTTATTTTATTTTATTTTTTGACATGAAATAAGTATGAAATTTTTTTTTTAAGTTTTTTTTTGATGTGGACCATTTTTAAAGTCTTTATTGAATTTGTTACAGTATTGCTTCTGGTTTCCTTAATGTTTTGGTTTTTTGGCTGCGAGGCATGTGGGATCTTAGTTCCCCCACCAGGGATCAAACCTGCACCCCCCACATTGGAAGGAGAAGTCTTAACCACTGGACCACCAGGGAAGTCCCTATGGCTTATTTTTTTTTTTTTTAATATATATTGATGCTAATTTTTTTTTTTTAATTTTTATTTATTTTTGGCTGTGTTGGGTCTTTGTTTCTGTGCTAGGGCTTTCTCTAGTTGCAGCAAGCGGGGGCCACTCTTCATTGTGGTGCGCGGGCCTCTCACTATCGTGGCCTCTCTTGTTGCAGAGCACAGGCTCCAGACGTGCAGGCTCAGTAGTTGTGGCTCACGGGCCTAGTTGCTCCGCGGCATGTGGGATCCTCCCAGACCAGGGCTCGAACCCGTGTCCCCTGCATTGGCAGGTGGATTCTCAACCACTGCGCCTATGGCTTATTTTTAAATGAGAAAAACAAATTACAGGGCAGTTAAAAAACAAAAACAACTGAGAAAAGTAAAATTACTGATCACTTCTAGCTTAGAAATGAGGCCTCGCCTCATCACCACTGTAATACTTGTTAAATGACCACCTCCAGCTGAACCTATATACTGACCTTTTTTGTTACAACGGAAAAAACATTTCATTATAGATATGTGGAAAAAGTTCTCCAGAAGTAGCTGAAATAGCTTGGTTGTGAGAGCCTTAGACTGAAGATCTAAAGGTCCCTTGTTTGATCCTGGGTTTTGGCAATGGTTTTATTATTTTTATTTATTTATTTTTTATTGAAACATAGTCGATTTACAATATCATATTAGTTTCAGTTGTACAGTATAGTGATTCAGTATTTTTACAGATTATACACCATTGAAAATTATTACAAGATAATGGCTGTAATTCCCTGTGCCTTGTTTCTTATCTATTTTATACATAGTAGTTTGTATCTCTATCTCATACCCCTAATGTGCCCCTCCTCCCTCTCCCCACTAGTAACAACTAGTTTGTTTTCTATATCTGTGAGTCTATTTCTATTTTGCTATATATGTTCATTTCTATCATTTTTTAGATTCCTCATATAGGTGATATCATACCGTATTTGTCTTTCTCTGACTTATTTCACTAAGCGTAATATTCTCTAGGTCCATTCATGTTGCTGCAAATGGCAGAATTTCATTCTTTTTTATATTGGGTTTTTAATATTTATATTGCTTGTTTCTGTATTATGGCTATTGTAAATAGTATTGGTATGAACATCGGGGTGCATGTATCTTTTCAAATTTGTGTTTTTACTTTTTCCAGCTATATATCCAGGAATGGAATTATGTTAGCTCTAGTTTTAATTTTCTGAGGAACCGCCATACTGTTTTTGATAGTGACTGCACCAATTAACATTCCCACCAACCATGTTCAAGGTTTTCCTTTTCTCCACACCCTTTCCAACATTTGTTATTTGTCAATTTTTTGATGATAGTCATTCTGACAAATGTGAGGTGATACCTCATTGGTGTTTTGATTAGTGTTTCACTCATGATTAGTGATGTTGAGCATCTTTTCATGTGCCTGTCAGCTATCTGCATGTCTTCTTTGGAAAAACGTCTATTGGAGTTTTCTGACCATTTTTGATTGGATTGTTTGTTTTTTTGATATTGAGTTGTATGAGCTGTTTATGTTTTGGATATTAACATTACAAATATTTCCTCCCATTCAGTGCGTTGTCTTTTCATTTTGTCAACAGTTTCCTTTGCTGTGCAAAAGCTTTTAAGTTTAATTAGGTCCCATTTGTTTATTTTTGTTTTATCTCCTTTGCTTAGGAGACAGAATACTACATTTTATGCCAAAGAGTGCTCTGTTAATGTTCTCGTCTAGGAGTTTCATGGTTTCAGGTCTTACATTTAGGTCTTTAATCCATTTTTAGTTTATTTTTGTATATGGTGTGAGGAAATCTTCTAATCTCACTGTTTTATATGTGGCTGTCCAGTTTTCCCAGCACCACTTATTGAAGAGACTGTCTTTTCTTCATTGTATATTCTAGCCTCCTTTGCCATAGATTAATTGCCCAAAGGTGTGTGGGTTTATTTCTGGGATCTCTGTTCTGTTCCATTTATCTACATGTCTGTATTTATGCCAGTACTATGCTGTTTTGAATCCTGTAGCTTTGCAGTATAGACTGAAGTCAAGGAGTGTGATACCTCCAGCTTTGTTCTTTTTTCTCAAGATTGCTTTGGCAATTCAGAGTCTTTTTTGGTTCCATATGAATTTTAGGATTATTTGTTCTAGTTCTGTGAAAAATTTCATGGATGTTTTGATAGGGATTTCTGTAGATTACTTTGTGTACTATGGCCATTTTAATAGTAGTAATTCTTCTAATCCAAGAGCATGGGACATCCTTTTATTTCTTTGTATCATCTCCAATTTCCTTCATCAATATTTTATAGTTTTCAGAGTATAGGTCTTTCACCTCCTTGGTTAAGTTTATTCCTAGGTATTTTATTATTTTTGATGTGATTTTAAACAGGATTGTTTTTTTACTTTCTCTTTCTGATAGTTTATTATTGGTGTATAGAAAAGCAACAGATTTCTGTATATTAATCTTGTATCCTACAACTTTGCTGAATTCATTTACTCTAATAGTCCGCAGATGGAGACTTTAGGGTTTTCTATGTAAAATATCATGTGTTCTGCAAATAATGACAGTTTTACTTCTTCCCTTCTAATTTGTATGCCTTTTATTTCTTTTTCTTGTCTGATTGCTGTGGCTAGGACTTTCAATACTATGTTAAACAGAAGTGGCAAGAGTGGCCATCCTTGTCTTGTTCCTGAATTTATAGGGAAGGCTTTCAGCTTTTCATCATTGAGTATGAGATTAGCTAAGGTTTGTTATAAATGGCCTTTATTACATTGAGATATGGTCCTGGTCCCTTGAAATACTTTTTGATGAGCGTTTTTATCATAAATGGATGTTGAATTTTTTCAAAAGCTTTTTGTGTATATGTTGAGATGATCATGTGATTTTTATCCTACCTTTTGTAAATGAGGTGTATCACATTCATTGATTTGTAAATATTGAACCATCCTTGAGTTCCAGGAATAAATCCAACTTGATCATGGTGTATGATCCTTTCACTATATTGTTGAATTTGGTTTGCTAATATTTTGTTGAGGATTTTTGTGTCTATATTCATAAAAGATATTGGCCTGTAACTTTATTTTTCTGTACTATCTTTGATTGTGGTATCAGGGTAATGGTAGCCTTGTAAGATGAATTTTGGAGTGTTTCATTCTCTTTGGTTTTTTGGAATAGTTTGAGAAGGGTAGGTATCAATTCTTCATTGTATGTTTGGTAGAATTCCCCTAGCCATTCTATGCTAGGCTTTTGTTTACTGGGAGAATTTTTTATTACAAATTCAATTTCACTACTAGTGATCAGTCTGTTCAAATTGTCTGTTTCTTCTTGATTCAGTCTTGGCAGGTTGCGTGTTTCTAGAAGTTTGTCCATTTCTTCTTGCTTGTCCAGTTTGTTGGCCTATAACTATTCTTATTCTCCTATTTTTTGGTATCTCTATGATATTAGTTGTTATTTCTCTTCTTTCATTTTTAATTTTTATTTTTTGGGTATTCTCTCTTTTCTTCTTGGTGAACCAGACTAAAGGTTTATTGATTTTGTTTCTCTTTTCAAAAAACCAGCTCTGGGTTTCATTGATCTTTTCTACTGTTGTTTTTTAATCTCTACTTTATTTATTTCCTCCCTGATCTTTATAATTTCCTTCCTTTTTCTGACTTTGGACTTTGTTTGCTTTTCTTTTTCTAATTCCTTTAAGGTGGGAGGTTAGGTTGTTTATTTGAGATTTTTTTTTTTTTTTAAATGAGGAAAGCCTGTATAGCTATAAACTTCCCTCTTAGAAACTTTTTTCTGCATCCCATAGATGTTGGAGTGTTGTGTTTCCATTTTCATATATCTTGAGTTAATTTCTTATTTCCTCTTTGATTTCTTCATTAACCATTGGTTTTTTTTAGTAGCATGTTGTTAATCTTGTTGTTGTTTAGTGTTTGTTCTTTACCATTTTTCTTTCTGTAATTGATTTCTAGTTTCATACCATTGAAGTTAGAAAAAAAATGCTTGATATAATTTCTGTTCTC
This sequence comes from Balaenoptera physalus, assembly GCF_965194825.1. NCBI lineage: Eukaryota > Metazoa > Chordata > Mammalia > Artiodactyla > Balaenopteridae > Balaenoptera > Balaenoptera physalus. The sequence goes on from NC_138885.1 coordinate 49,444,483, forward strand.
TTAAATTTGTTGGAACTTGTTTTGTGGCTAGCATGTGACCTATCCTGGGGAATGTTCCATGTGCACTTTAAAAGAATGTATATTCTGTTGCTTTTGAATGTAATTCTGTAGCTATCTATTAAGTCCAACTGGTTTATTGTGCCATTTAAAATCACTGTTGCCTTATTGACTTTCTGTCTGGATGATCTGTCCACTTATGTAAGTGGGCTGTTAAAAGTCCCCTACTATAAAAAAAAAAAAAAAAAAGTCCCCTACTATTATTGTGGTGTTGTCAATTTCTCCTTTTATGTCTGTTAGTATTTGCTTTATATATTTATGTGCTTCTGTATTGGGTGCAGATATGTTAACAAATGTAATATCCTCTTCTTGTATTGATTCCTGCATCATTATATAATGCCCTTCTCTGTCTTTTGTTATAGCCTTTGTTTTAATGTCTATTTTGTCTGAAATGAGTATTGCTACCCCCACTTTCTTGCTGTTTCCATTTGCATGAAATATCTTTTTCCATCCTCTCCCTTTCAGTCTATGTGTCTTTAGCTCTGAAGTGAGTCTTTTGTAGGCAGCATACATATGGGTCTTATTTTTTTACCCAGTCAACCACCCTATGTCATTTGATCAGAGCATTTAGTCCATTGACATCTAAAGTACTGGGTTGGCCAAAAGGTTTGTTCGGTTTTTTCCATAAGATAGCTCTAGTAGCACTTAGTTCTCTTTAACGTCATTCAAGACAATTTTGTTAGATTGTGCGTGACAGCTGTCATATCAGTGTGCACCTAAAAAAAGACATCAAAATTGGTGAATTTTTGTGTAGCCATTTTAATATCAAAGATGGAAGATAAAAAGCAACATTTTTGGCATATTATGCTTTATTATTTACAGAAAGGTAAAAATGCAACTGAAATGCACAAAAAGATTTGCACAGTGTATGGAGAAGGTGCTGTGACTGATCGAACATGTCAAGAGTGGTTTGCAAATTTTCGTGCTGGAGATTTCTCACTGGACGATGCTCCGTGGTCGGGTAGACCAGTTGAAGTTGATAGCAATCAAATAGAGACATTAATTGAGAACAATCAACATTATACCACATGGCAGATAGTAGACATACTCAAAATATCCAAATCAAGCATTGAAAATCATTTGCACCAGCTCGGTTATTTTAATCTCCTTGATGTTTGGATTCCACATAAGTTAAGCGAAAAAAACCTTCTTGACCATATATCCCCACATGCAATTCTCCACTTAAACGTAATGAAAATGTCTGTTTTTAAAACAAATTGTGATGGGCAATGAAAAGTGGATACTGTACAATAATGTGGAACAGAAGAGATAATGGGGCAGGCAAAATATACCACCACCAACCACTTCAAAGTCCAGTCTTCACCCAAAGAAGGTGATGTTGTGTATATGGTGGATTGGAAGGGAGTCCTCTATTATGAGGTCCTTGTGGAAAAGCAAACAATTAATTCCAACAAGTACTGCTCCCAGTTAGACCAAGTGAAAGCAGCACTTGATGAAAAGCGTCCAGAATTAGTCAACAGAAAATGCATAATCTTCCATCAAGATAATGCAAAACTGCATGTTTCTTTGATGACTAGGGAAAAACTGTTACAGCTTGGCTGGGAAGTTCTGATTCATCCACCGTATTCACCAGACATTGCACCTTCAGATTTCCATTTATTTAGGTCCTTACAAAATTCTCTTAATAGAAAAAATTTCAATTCCATGGAAGATTGTAAAAGGCACCTGGAACAGTTCTTTGCTCAAAGATAAAAAGTTTTGGGAAGATGGAATTATGAAGTTGCCTGAAAAATGGCAGAAGATAGTGGAGCAAAAGGGTGAACACATTGTTCAATAAAGTTCTTGGTGAAAAAGAAAAATATGTCTTTATTTTTACATAAAAACCGAAGGCACTTTTTGGCCAACCCAATAATTATTGATAGGTATGTAATTATTGCTGTTTTCCAGTTGTTTATGTAGTTCTTCTCTGTTCATTTCTTCTTCTTTTTGTTTCTTCCTTGCAATTTGATGATTTTCTTTCATAGTATGCTGTGTTCCTTTCTTTTTAGTTTTTGTGACTCTATTGTAGGTTTTTTAAAAAAATATCTTTATTGGTGTATATTTGTTTTACAGTGGTGTGTTAGTTTCTGCTTTATAAAAAAAGTGAATCAGCTATACATATACATATATCCCCATATCTCCTCCCTCTTGCATCTCCCTCCCACCCTCCCTATCCCATGCCTCTAGGTGGTCACAACTGTGGTTGCCATGGGGTTCATAGTTGTTGACCCATAATTATATCTACTTGTTTCAAACTGGTAGTCATTTAATCTTGCTGGGTAGACTATCCTATGTTGCAGGTTTTTCCCCTTTCAGCACTTAGAGTATATTATGCCACTACCATCTGCCCTGCAAAGTTTCTGCAGATAAATCAGCTGATAGGCTTAGGGAGGTTCCCATGTAGATAACTTTTTGCTTTTCTCTTGCTGTCTTTAGAATTCTCTCTTTAACTTTTGCCATTTAAATTATGATATGTCTTGGTGTGGATTTGTTTGGGTTCATCTTGTTTGGAACCCTGTGTGCTTTCTGTATCTGGATATCTGTTTGTTTGTTTTTTTTCCTTCAGGTTTGAGAAGTTTTCAGCCGTAACTTCCTCAATACATTTTTGATTTGCTTCTCTCTCTCTCCTTCTTCCGGAACCCCTATAATGTGAATGTTGGTATGCTTAATATTATCCTAGAGACCTCTTAAATTCTTTTCGTTTTTTATAATCTTACTTTTTCTTTTTGCTGTTATGATTAGGTGCTTTCCATTATTCTATCTTCCAGATCCCTTATGTGTTCTTCTGTATCACTTAGTCTGCTATTCCTTCTAGTGTGTTTTTATTTCAGCTATTGACTTCTTCACTTTTGATTGGGTCTTTTAAAAATATTTTTTAATATTTTCTAGTTCCTTGTTAAAATGCTCACTATATACATTATTTTTTCCCCTAATCTTTTAACATTTTTATTACCAATGCTTTGAATTTTTTATCTGGTAAATTGTTTATTTCTGTTTCATTATTTATTTTTTCAAATTTTTTCTCTTGCTCTTTCAGTTGAGAGTAGTTCCTCTGCCTTTTCATTTTGCTTAACTTTCTCTGCCTCTTTTAACTGAGGTGAAACATTTACTGATTGTGGCTCTCGTGTGAGAGCATCCCTATGCAGTCCATGTATGCCCAATGCCTCTGTGAGAGAGCTGGATTTGATGTGGGTCTGGAGGTAGAGGGGATAGAGCTGGCATCGGGTGTGAGTTGGGACTTCCTCTCAGTTCAGTGGCCATCACCACCCTATAGAGGGTGTGGTCTGATCCAAGTTGCTGGAGCAGAAACTCTGAGGGATGAGTTCAAGCTTGCTCTGTTCCCTTTAAGTGTGTGTTTTCCCCTTTCCCTGTACTGGGACCCTTGCCTCAGAGGGTCATTGTGCTGAAACAAGTGGAATCCATGTGAACTCTCAGCTCATGTTGGCTACAGACCAAAGTCCTGTTCACTGCCTGTGCAGGTGACCACAGCTCTGCTCAGATGCAGCCTTGGGTGCAAGTCCCTTTTGTGCTTCACAGCAGATAACTGCCCCCAGCCTCCATTGCCCCCACCCTATTGTGAACTGTTCTGCAGGGAAGGTGGGGCCCTTGTGCCCTCTCAGTGTGTATGGGGCAGGTGAGCTGAAGTTTAGTAGCTGCCATCAGAGATCTGGGCCGCTTTTTCTGCACCGGGTAAGCTCCAACAATGCCACTCCCTCCCCATCGATGCTAAGCCCTGGGACCAGGTCGCATCTGTGTCCCAGAGTCGAGTCTTCTCCCCAGTCATGGCTGTCCCAGATCCAGTGCTGCACTGTGATGTGGAGTGAGTGGGGCCAGAATTTTTGCCCAACTTGGTCTGAGGTGTGCTGTGAGGCAGTCTCAAGAAACTCAGCAGCCTGTAGAGCAAACCTCTCTCCTCCCTGCCTCAGGGGCAAGCCAGTGTGCGTACTCCCTATGAGCAGAGTCCGGGCTTCCCACAGCCCTTTCGTTAGTCCCAAGGGTCCTCCAACCAGCCAAGGGGGCTTGTCTCTCCCACATAGGACCCCAGGACTGGGGTGTCCAGTATGTAGCTCAAACTGCTCACTCCTCAGTGTGGGTGTCCCCCCCACCTTGTAATCTGCATTTTCCTCTGAGTCCGTTTCCAGGGGCACAGTTCCCAAACTAATTGCTTTTCTTCCCTTCCTATCCAATTATGTGTATATCTTTCTTACAATCTTCATTGTACAGCAGTTCTTCTGCCAATCTCCAGTTAGTTTTCAGTGAGAATTTTTCCATATGTAGATGTATTTTTGATGCGTTCATGGTGGGAGATGAGCTTCATGCCCTCTTACTCCATCGTCTTGATCTGAACCTTGGGGCTGTACCATTTTACATTCCAGTGAGCAAGGGTTCCAGTTTCTCCACATCCTTTCCAACATTTTTTTTAAATTTTCTTTTTTTCTTTCTTTCTTTCTTTCTTTTTTTTTTTTTGATAGTAGCCATCCTAATGGGTGTGAGGTGGTATCTCATTGTAGATTTGGTTTGCATGATTAGTGATGTTGAACTTCTTTTCATGTGTTTTTTGGCCATTTGTATGTCTTCTTTTGAGATATGTCTATTCAGGTTCTTTCCCCATGTTTTAATTGAGGTATTTGTTTTTTTGTTGTCACTGAGTTGTATGAATTCTTCGTAAATTCTGGATATTAACCCCTTATCAGATATATGATTTGCTAATATTTCCCCCCATCTACAGGTTGCCTTTTCACTCTGTTGATTTTATCCTCTGATTAAAAACTGAAGTTATTAATTTTGATATAGTCCAGTTTATCTATTTTTATTTTTTGCCTGCACTTTTGATGTCATATATAAGAAAATATTGCCAAATCTAATATCATGAAGCTTTCCCCCTATGCTTTGTTCTAAGAGTTTTAGAGTTTTAGCTCCTGTGATTAGGTCTTTCATCTACTTGAGTTAATTTTTCTATGTATTATAAGGTAAGGGTCCAACTTCATTTTTCAGCATGTATATATACAGTTTTACCAAGATTTCTTGAAGAGTGTTCTGTCCCCATTGTGTAGTTTTGGTACTCTCGTCAAAAACAATTTGACTGTATCTGTAAGGGGTTACTTCTGGGCCCTCTTTTTATTCCATTGGTCTATGTGTCTGTTTCTATGCCAGTGCTAGAGTTTTTTGATTACTGTAGCTTTGTAATAAGTTTTGAAACCTGGAAGTGTAAGACTTCCAACTTTGATCTTTGAACAGTTTTTTTAAAGGTAGACACTTTCTTCCCAGAATTGCAATTATAGTTTTCAGCTTTCATTCACAGCCTCATCTTTGTATAAAACAAAAATCTTTTATTATCTTATGTATTTGCACTTATCAAGATCTAGTTGTGTAGCCATGAAAACCAAATGATACAGTTCTCCATTAGAGAATGTTATACATGCAAGACAGAAAATGTATTAAAAAATATGGTATATGGAAATATGAGTTTAGAAGTACCATTGTATGGAGGTGAGGTGAAGGAAAGCTTTATAAGAGGGTGTATTTGGAGCCAGGCTTTATAGGGTGGATGTGTGTGGAACCACGTTAGATAGAAAGGAGATAACATTTTGGGCAGGAAGAAAAGCATATTGAGGAGAAAGCCAGTTCTGATTAGATCAAAGACAGTGAAACTACTTGTTAAGAACATGGATTATAAGCAAACTGGGCTTTGTATCTGGCTATTATTTCATTTTTACTCTTAAGAGTTTATATATTCAAGCTGACCAAATACATTTTTTCTTTTGTTTTGTAAATTGTGATTGAGAAAGCAGAGAACTTAATTTTTATTTTCTAAATCTACCATGGCAATTATATTTTTATTTACATGTTTCCTCACGTAATTTAGGACTAAAAGGGTTTTTATACTTACCCACTATTATGGCTGTTAATATTTTCTTCTGTGTGTGTATGTATATATATATTACATATATGTATACATATACACACACATATATATATATATATAGTTTTCTACATACGGATTCTCTGTAATTTGGGGCAGAATGTTTATTTTTTAATCTTCATTAAAAAATAGAGCTCATATAAATAAAATGAGATAGTTTTTGTTCTAAAAAAATAAAGAAAAAATTTAAAAGGTAATGAGAAAAGCAGTCTTTAAAATGCAGAAATTTTGGATGATTAAATGGAAAAAGGTGATAGAGTCTAGACAGAAACTGTATGAGGCCTTGTTACACCTTGTACAACTAGAATGGAAGTTGTAACAGCCATTCTGGATCACAGGCCTAGAGAAGATGATGAAGAATCTTAAAAATAATACCTCTGCCTTTGTTTAGACATGTCATGGTAGGCAACATGGAGGCGTTGGAGCAGAAATATGCCATGAACAAAATGATACTTAGGAAGAGATATATCTGAAGTTTTATATAGCAAATATTATAGATAGAATCTTGAATTTAACAGGATTCCCTACTGGCTATTATATTCATGTAGATATGATTAGATAGGAATTTGTCTATAGCAGTTGCCTTAGAAATATAAAGCAATGTGTAGTAATACGCTAAAATGAAGGGAAATGATAAAGAACAAATTCAGGATAGCTTCAGGAGAGATGGGCATGTAATTGAATTTTCAGTTGTATGTGTGTGTGCATGTGTCTGTGTTTTGAACCTGAAGCAGATAAGGAGGAGGGACAGGGCCTATAAGTAGAGATGATCCCAAGTATATTTTGAAGTGACATGTCAGAATTGGTGACTGAATACAAGGCAAGAGAAAACAGAGGAGTCACAGATGACTCTAATGTTTCAAATTTGAGTGACCAGGAGATGGGTGGTATTGCTGATTTCATACACACACATAATCCCACTCACACATACACTCTCTCACATATACAGAGGCATACTTACCACTTTTAATCTGGGTAGTGAAATTAAAATGTACACATTAGATAAAACCAAGGGTTATAGAAACTATTGTTATCTATAGTTTCTATAAAAGTTTTTGCCAGCATATGAAAGCTGTAGGAATTCTCAAATTAAAAAGAAAAGATGTGGAACAAAGATTAGAAATCCAATTAGTATTCTCATTTTCTATTTCCTCTTTGTGAAATCATTACTATATTTATCTTTACAGTGTTAGCAAAATTGAGTAAAATATAAATTAAGAAAATTTTGAGATTCTAATATTCCTAAAATTGGCCCTTGCAAGTTGATTTTCTCATTAAAATGTGGAGGTTTTTCCTTACTATATGAAAAAAATCCGATTTCAAAAGTAAAGAAAGTTTCTTAAGAAACATTTGCATATTGATTCAACTTAAGAAAGTATGTAGTTCTGCTATTGCTACAAAAATCCTATGTGAAAGGAATATATGACTTCTATATAAAAATCTTCCAATTTTTTTTTCCATGGACAGATGTTTTCTATACACATATTAGTGCCTTAAGGGAAGGCTAAATTGGTCTAATGCCAACTTGCAATGTTATTTTTCTGAGGAAGAATTTGATTTCATAGTTAATATAATTTAACCCATGAAAGTAAGACAGTTTCATTGACATGGAGATGTGGCATGTCTAAAATTCTCATAATATATTGCAATTAATGTTTTCATGACCTTGAAATGTCTCCTATAGAAGCCAATCCACTTTCTGAATGACAGTTGCTTTATAAATAAGACAATTTGTGCTTAGTCTTTGAATTTAAATGTTTAATATCTTAAATGCTATGTAATTTTGTTGTATCAAAACATATTGAAAACAATGTCAAAAATAAATTTCACTATGTATACTCCAAGTTCAACTTGAACTGTGTGGAGCATATGTAATTGTTATAATTTTAGGACAGAAAATATATGTGTACAAATACATGTCCCACTATACCCTTATTTATTGCATTTAACACATCTTGCTTTATTTTTCCCCTGAGGAAAGGCATTCTTTCTGTTCCTTTTTTGTCTTTTTCTTTCTTAGCAGTGAAAAAGTATACACATAGATGGAGACATTTTCACTAAAATGTCATAGGAAGCTATCTGGTTATACTTTATGAGATAATTTTTTAAGACGGTATTCTAAGAAATTCAAATGGAAAGATCCAGTATAAAGTAATTATTTTATCATCATACTAAGTAAGATAAAGTTAAATTTTACAATGTAAGTTAATAAGTAAAATTCAATTTCATAAACACTCATCCAGTGCCTCCTTTCTGATGAGTATTTTGTGAGAAATTTTAAAGCAAATATAGCACACCATCCCTATCCTTAATGAGCTTACATAACATAGTGGTTAGGGAAAGATTTTTTTCTCCCATGACTCAATATACATGAATTAATAAATTCTGTAATAAGAGTAAATGTAGCTAATAGTCAATATTTGCTGAATTTTTACTACCTGACAGGCATTGCATTAAGTAGTTTACCTGCATTATCTCATCAAATTCTCAGTGAAAGCCCCATGAAGTATATCCTATGTTTTATTGTGTTTGTTTTATGGATTTAGAAACATACCCAAGAGGTGAAGGAACTTCTCCAAGGTCATGCAGCTGACATTTGAATCGAGGCAGTATAACTCCCAGTGTGTGCTCTCAACCACCAGAGAACACCAATGAATGTAACAGGGGAAAAAACAAGATAGGGAGTTATGTTACAGAGAGCTTTGTAGAAAACATGAGCCATGGGTTAGCCCTTGAACAATTATGTGGGACATACAGATATAAGAGAGCACAGAGTTTCCAAGGGACGAAGAGATGAGGAGTGGGCAAAATACGATGACTATATGGTGTGCTGAAGAGAATGACCTAATACAATAGTGAGTTATTTTAAAGACTGCTTGTGTAGTCACGCTGACTCATACAGTTATGGTCACTACATTCAAGGAAGCCCCTGATGCTATCCATCAACTACATGAAACTTCCCTTGTCTATTTTCTCTTCCACTTTGTGCATTATTATTTCATAATTTCAGCACTCCCTTCACACTTTTGATACCTCTTCTCCAATCCTTACTCTCAGCTTATGATATTACTTTCTTTTTTATTGAGAAAAATAGAAGGAAATTGAAGAAAACCTCCAGTAGTCCCACCATCACATTCACCCTCTTACTTGCATTTGCAGCCCTGTACTCTGCCTTCTGTCCTATTATTATGAGTGCATTGTCCCTGCTTCTAATGACAGGCAGCCCATCTATTGCACACTGGATACCCTCCCCTCTAAACTATGCAAGTGCATTGTTCCAAAAACTCTGCCCACCTCTTCGACATCAATTGTTTTTTCTCTCTTGGTTATTCCTAGCAGCATGGAAGCACACTGTGTATTCTCCCTTAAAAGCAAACAAACATATAAATAAAATACCTCTTGAGACAACACTTCTCACAGGTACATCCACTTCTCTTCTTGTTCAAAATCTTGAAAGAATTGTCTACATTCACTGTCTTTGACCACTCCCCACCTCCATTTTGTCCTAAACCCACTTCAGCTAATTTTATTCTTCACAATGCCAGCACTACTGCTCTTGCCAAGGTTGTTGATGATCTCTATGTTGCTCCATTTAATCATATATTCTCAGATTTCATAGTTCTTGAGATAGCAGCATGGTTTGACACAGTTGATTTCTATCTCCTTTTTGAAACAAATTTTTCACTTGGCTTCCAAGTTACTATGGTGTCCTAATTTTCTTATACCTCTATGGGCTTATATCTCTTTGTTATTTACTGGTGCTTTTTTGTTTTCTCTCCCTAGCCTCTAAACATAGGTATGTCCCAAGAATAAGTCCTTGGAGCAGGCCTATTTTCTGTCAGTACTCACTCCCTTGGCAATTTCTGTAGTCTCTTCATTTTAAATATCCTCTTGACCTCCAATCTTGACCTCTCCTCTGACATCCAGAATTGAACATCTAATGGTGATCTCTTTACTTGAATATGTAACACTCATCTGAAACTTAACATCTCCCAAACTCAGCACCAGATAATCCCATGAAACCCCCTCTTTTCATGGAGTCCATCATCTTAGGAAATGGAAACATCACTCTTCCAGTTGCTCATGCCAAACCTTGGAATCTCATTTGAGCCTGCTCTCTTGCAACCCACATCTGACACATCAGCAGTTTCAAAATATTAGCTCTTTTCATCATCCCCACTGCTACCATATTAGTCAGAGCCACCAACAGTTTTCCCCTGAATTATTGTAGTAACCTACTAAGTGCTTTTTGTTTTGTTTTGTTTTGATTTTTGCTTTTCCTTTGGTGTACCCTACAGTCTCTAATTCGATATAGTGGTCAGAGTGATCCTATTAAAATTTAAGCTAGTTTTTGCTACTACTTTGTTTAAATCTCTCCAATGCTTTGCATCTCCTTCAGTGAAAAAACCAAAGTCCTTTTAATGTCCTACCAAGCTCTACATGATCTAGCTTCCCATTACATCTCCCACATCCTGTGTTAGTACTTACCCACCTTCTCTCTCAGTTCCAGGTACAGTGAACACTGGAGCACATGGGGAGCACTCCCACTTCAGGGCTTTAGAACTTTCTATTCCCTCTGTCTGGGATGTTTGTTCCCTGAATATTCTTATGGTTTGCTCCCTTACCTTCAAGGTGTTTGCTAAATGTCACTTGCTCTCTGGGGTCTTCCTTGGCCACATTATATAAAATTATACACCCATGACACATTCTATCTCCTTTCTCTACTTTATTGTTCTCCTTTATACTACTGGCTACTTAACATAGAGCATGTTTTACTTATTTATCTTCTTTATTTTCTGCTTCCCACACTAGAGCATAAGTTCATTGAATGTAGAGATCTTTCTATGTTTTAGTCACTGCTGTATCCCCAGCTCTTAGAAGAGTTTTTGCTGTATGATGGGCACTCAATAAATATTTGTTGAGCAAATTTATAAGTTAATAAATGATAGGATATATTCTGATGGTATATAGGGGATGTGACAGGCGGAAAATCTTGACTTTGATTTTGTAATCAAAAGAGAGCTGTTACAGGTTTTCAGAGGGAAACTGACATGATGACAGAAGTATATAGATCTGCATTGGGCTAAGCTGGCATTTTTGTCATCTTTTCTTTCAGCAGGACAGTTAGCCTGGAGCAGAATAAGAAAAAAATGAAAATTGGAAATTGTTCCATGTTGGGAATACTACAATGTGTTCTGTGAAAAAAGATCAGAAATAAATGAGTAGCTAGAATTTAGTGATAGCTAAGACAGTGCTAACAAATTGTTAAATTTTAAGTTGAAGTGTCCTTTTTTTAGTTTCCATTTATTGAGAAATTACTGGGTGCAAATCACTATGCTAGGTACTTATAAACCATCAGCCTTTTGTTCTCCTTCTCAATACTCAAATTGGGCTTTAAAAGTAAGTGGCATTATTCCCATTTTACAATTAAGGGAACTGAGGGGAGAAGAGACATTTTTGTTTAGGCTGAACTATTGGAAATGGCTGTTTTTCCATAATTTCTTCTAAACTTGCTGCCAGAACTGTCTTCCCAGTCTTTGGATGATTGATTTAGTTGCATCTTCTGGCTATTTTCAACTAGTACAAAAGCCACATTTTCAAATAGTAATGGTGTAACCTAGTTTTTGGGTAAAAGTGAGTGGCCATCATATTCTCCAATGTGGCAGGCATCCATGTTTTCATTTTTAGTGAGGGGCATTTTGGAGACTTCTTCACTGAACAGTTGTCAGCATGGACCAAACACCTCAGCTGACATCTTTTTGTCTCCCACCCCAGCCCAGGTTTCTGCTTCAGGCAATAAACCAGCCAAAGACTTGCTTCTGGGGCTCCCTGCCTCAGCAGACAGTCCCATAGTGCAGAGCCCAATCTAGAGGGCTTGAATCCAGCTACCTTTTACCCTGTCCAGTTGTTCTTAGAAACCCGTGGCTCCTCGCCACAAGAAAGTGCGGAAATGTACTTCTTCAACCACTGATACTTCTTTTCCCCACCCAGTCCTTCAGACTCCTCTAGAATATTTCCTGCCTCACATATCTCCAAACATCAAGGAAGTCATGCCACAGTTCCCCAAGTGCTTTCTCATTGTATGAGACCAGCGCATTACTACAGGTTACAGTTTCACAGCCAATAAATATCTATGCAAGAGTGAGGTGCTGATCTCTAAAAAGCAGTCACAACCTCTGAAAATTAATATCTTGGGATCCCGGTCATTTGGCTTGAGAAGTGAAAAGTACCTTTCTTCCCTGCCCCAGAAGTAGGAAATACCACCACATATCCAATGCCTTTGAATTTCTTTACTTCATTGAACACTTCTTCAAATTCCTACTCTTCTCTCATAGAGTCTGGAGGAGGGTGATAGAGATTCAGAGTCACAGTATCCGCTCTGATATCTTTCCAGCAGTTTCTTTTAGAATTTGGGTTACCTATCACTTTCTGGCTTCAGTTTTGAGACTGGCTGAAATTCCAAAAAAGTATTTTTCTTATGCCATTATACCTATCTATATTTATCTTTTATCAGACAGCATACAAGTTGTAAAGCCAGAATTTGTACAAGGCTCTATGACTCCAAAGTTGTACCCTTCCTGATGTTCCTTACTTGAGTTCCTGGAGAGGGCAGAGGACAATGAAATATGTGTAGAACAATGAGGAGGCAATGGTAAGAAGATTGAGATTATAAAGGGCAAGCATACATATCTATGAAATGCTGCAGTGTATCTTGTTCAATGTAAACTTGAGGTCCAATTAATGTGTACTGTACTATTAACGAGTACTCAGCTAGAATGGATATGTCTGCATTTAAGGCATCTAGAAGTTCATGCCAAATGCATCTCAAGACCAGATGATTTAAGTGGACTCTGGCATAGAAAGGAAAATGAATGTGAGTCCTACAGTGGTACCATTTTAGGGAGTCCAGAATTGACATGCACTGTGGTGGGAGTGGGGCAAGAGGCACAACAGGACTGATTAAGTGGGTGTCTGAGACAGATGGTGTAGACTTCAAATAAAGAAATCCACAGGGTGGTGGGTAAGTAATGATGAGGGTAGCATTGAGGAATAAAGAAAAACTGGCCATGGACAACCCCGTTTCAAGAATTCAAGGAATGTAAGATGAGATAAGATCTTTAAATGTTTACTACTTTTGACAATAAAAATTATGCAAGATCAAATAACACTTGGAAGAATGTTTCTTTCAGTGTTTTTGTTATAACCTCTTATTATAGTCAAGAGGATCAGGTAATAAGAAAAGATAAGACTGAGCAACGTATCAGAATCAAGCATATCTTTTTAGAAAAAATTGTTGTTTTTCCATCCTAACATAAATACTCCATCAGAAACAAACAATAAACTGAAGTTGAGTGAGAAAAATTGTCATATACCTGGAATTTAAGTAATAAAGAAAATTTCATTGGTAGAAGAGCCACCAATGTGCATATGTGGGGAAATGTCGATTTAATTGTGAAATTTTTGTGTCATGTACAATTCCAAAATAATATAATAACTTTAAAAAAAAAAAGACATTTAGTGCCTTTCATAAACAGTTTCAGTCATCTGAGAGTCAGTTCAGCTGTGAGTGATTTTAACAGAAGTAAATTGCTTCAACTGTGTGTTTAATAGACTGTGTCACAAAACTGCAACTCGAAAACAGGAGGCTGAAAGACATGAGGCAGACATGAGATGCATATGTTTCAGCCATAGCCTGGCTGTGGCAGATACCTCCTGGGAGAGCCTGGCTGGGGCTACACAACTACCATGTTTTCATATTTATTCTTGATAAAATAAGGGGTAGACAGAGATAGGGTCTCCCTAATAAAGCATATTCCTTTGTTTTTATATATGCATGGAATATTTGTGTCTTACAGAGAACATTGTTAGAAAGAGATAAAGTAACACAAGGTACCCATTTTCACTATGCTTAAAAATGGCAACCCAAAATACTTATGGGTAGATTATTAGTTTTACCTTTATGAAATTACAATGATGAAAGTTTTAGTTTGGTGCCACTTTGAAAGATGTGAGTAGATTTCACATGGCCCTTGTTGTGTTTGTAGCGACCCTTACCCTTACAATTATGTTTCCCACTCACATGTTTCATTACATTCAGTACACAAAATGTCAGATGAGTTAGTGTCATCATCATCACGTATAATGGTTAGCTGAGTTTCCCAAAGTCATTTATGTAAAAGGACCACACTATCTCTCAACCCACAGTCTTTGAATACATAGGAGCTCCCTCTTCATCTCACTGCTGTTGTCCATTTGACACCCAGGCTGTGGCAGCTATGTGACCATTGGGGCAGTTTTCCATTTGACATACGATAGCTGTGCATTCTTTGGTACAGAGCACACCAAACTAGTTCAACTAACTCATTCAAGAAATACATGTTATTAGAGCCTACCACATGCCAGGAACTGTGCCAGATCCTATGACTGCACATATGAGTTAGACATATTCCCTGCCACTGTGGGATTTAAATTCTAGTTGAGGTAAAGAGAAACATACACAAGAAACACCTTGTATGTTTGAAAACTTTGCATGATGAATTGATCTGTTTCTCTAACACACACATATAGCACTTTTAAAAATTGTATTTTTCGGGCTTCCCTGATGGCACAGTGGTTAAGAATCCACCTGCCAAAGCAGGGGACACGAGTTCGAGCCCAGTTCCAGGAAGATCCCACATGCCGCGGAGCAGCTAAGCCCGTGCGCCACAACTACTGAAGCCCACGCGCCTAGAGCCCATGCTCTGTAACAAGAGAAGCCACCGCGGTGAGAAGCCCGCGCACCACAATTACTGAGCCTGCTCTGTAGAGCCTGTGAACCACAAATACTGAAGACCGCACACCTAGAGCCCGTGCTCTGCAACAAGGGAAGCCACCGCAATGAGAAGCCCACACAGAGCAGACAAGAGTAGCCCCCGCTCGCTGCAACTAGAGAAAGCCCGCGCACAGCAGCAAAGACACAACACAGCCAAAAGTAAATAAATAAATTTTTTTTAAATTGTATTTTTCAAGGGCTGATAGAAGACTTTTAATAGTAATTGAGCTTTTGATGATTAAGCAACTTTGAGGAATTAGTTTAAACGTCTGAAAGTTTAAAAAGAAAAGGCAAAATTTTCTTCGAATGAGCTTTTTGGAAGTAGTCACAACAGCAGCAAACTTCTCCTTTGCCAACAGCAAACTTCTCTTCTGCATTCAAATAAAGGAAAAGGCTTTTTTCTTTTTCCTTTCCTGCTCATTCCCCTTCTCTTCTCAAAAACTCAACATTTTGGTCCAAAAGCCATTAGGTAGGGCTGAGCCTGGGAGGAGGGCCATGGTCAGCCAATCAGAGTCAGAGGCCATGCAGGATGAGGAAGGTGTCCGTGTGTGGTGCTAGTGTCCGAGCCTGTGGAGTACAAGGAGGACAAACACACGGGAATCCGAGCCCAAGCAGGGTGAGGAGAAAGGCCTCATAGCTAAGTGCACTTGTATGGGGTATCAGAAGCTGGGTAAGTTCAGATGCCAGTCCTGTGGGAGGTGGCCTGGAATGGCATATCAGAATGTGAACAGCACTAAGAAAGCATCCTCACAGGAGAGCTACCAAGAATGGTTAGCGCCTGATTGAGGTGAACAGTGCTTTCACATGAGGGCCAGCCTGTTGGAGGATTCATAGCCAAGTCAGATCTGCAGGACATCAATGCATGAGGAGAGGCATTTTGCATGAGGAGTCCAAGTGGGGTGAATAGGTTTCCATGCAGAAGCTGGCTCAGGACAGGATGCTGGATCCTAGGTAAGGTTGAGGAGGACTGCTGGGTGTCAGGGTAGTCCAGAGCTGCATGGATAAGGTGTGGAGGCAGCTGGCCACATAGAGTTAGGGCAGCACCCTATGCTGAGTTTCAGAGGTCATGTATATGGGGGAGATGACGACAGAGGTGATGGGAGATTGGTTTCATACAGTGGGATTGATCAAATAAATCAGGATTCTTACTGTCAAAAAAGAGAGAGAAAAACATGGAAAGGGAAAATTTAGAATGAACCCTGTGGAATTGGAATGGAATTGGGGATATCAATATTAACTTCTAGATTCTATTATAGAAAGAAAGGTAAAAAGATATTTTAAAGGCAAGTGTGCATGTGCATCCTATGTGCTTGGGTATGTGTGTATACACACACACATACACACACATATATTCCGACTGCTGTCCACTGAGAGGGCTTGGGAACAATGACATCCCAATAACAGTGAGCATACCTATCACCCATATCTTGAATTTCTTAATAAATCTAAAAGGAATCAGAGCTCCTTAGAGAAATGCCTGATTGCTGTCTTGGGTCAGGGATAGTGTGAGTTTAGAACATCTTGTCCCGAGAGCAGGGGAGGGCAAACAGAGTGATGGAGGATCCAGAAGCCAGGGTGAAGGGGCTCCAACTACCCCAATTTGGGACAAATTTAATGTCAAATAAATAATGATATGAATGGATCATAACCTATTGAAAAAAAAAATAAGATTCCATGAATCTATACTATTGCAAATAAATGAACATGTAAGTAGACATTTTGGTGAGCAATGGAACATCTAAACAGCTTTAATTGTCCTCCACACAAAAATACTTATTAATTACAAAGGGAAAATAGAGGATACTGTGTTAATTAATGAAAGTGAACACCATCAGCAATCGGATGAGTCCAAATCTTACCCCACCTGATTGTGTGTAGCAGCTCTTATTCAATATTCCTGCCAGAGATGTGTAATTTGAATCTAATCATGAGGGACATTAAACACATCCAAGCTGAAGGACATTCAACAACAACAAAAACTGGCCTGTAAACTTCAAGATGTCAAGGTTATAGATGTCAAGGATAGCCTGAGTTTGAAGAGCCTAATGAGACATGACAGTCATATGCCACTCATGAATTTGAACTTGAGCCTTTTGCTATAAAGATATAAAGACTTTATTAGAACAGTTGGTGAAATTTGAATAGTGTCTGAGGATTAAGTGGTAGTAATGGGTCAATTCTAATTCCTTTATTTTAATTGTTATATTGTAGTTATATAAAAGAATATCCATATTTGAAGAAAATTCTAAAGTATTGAAGTTGATGGCTCGTCATGCGAGTAACTGTATCTCACATCATTTGTGCTACTTTGTGTTTTTGAAAATACAATTTTTTTAAGTCGACATAATTGAAGATGGGTCATTTGTTCAAAATTATTTCAGAAGCTGAAAAAAATATGTTTGTAGTATCTTAAGTATTATAGATTAGTTTCCTTATGAAGATTATTCTACAGTAGGTTTATTAGGGAGTGCTCTTGGGATTAATATCTTTGGGCAGGAAGAGAAGGAAGCAGGATTGTGCAGATGGAAAATTCCAGTGGTTTGCTGATAAATGTTTAATATATGGTTCTCTGAAATAATAGTGATATTTTTAAAGCCCTGATTTATATTGTTTATACTTTCCCATAGTGTGAGTACTCTCACTGTGGCAGATTTTAAGGTACCCACTTGACATCACTGGATGTAAAGTAGAGGAACAGTTAGATGCACAAACCAGCCCTGGCTTGGTGCTACTAGCCAGTTCCAGCACATCCCTGAGTTGAGCTGTGATGCAGTCTGAATGGAAGCTTCAGCCACTCCTATGGGAAGAGTTTTGAAGATAGAACGCACTTTCAAAATGGTCCCAGATTGGCATAAGTGGGCCAGATCACTATACCCATGGATTGATCAGCCATTGAATACAGGTGCCTTAGGAAGAGGGCATGCCATTGAGAAAAATCAGCTCTCTTCCCCCCAGGCAGTCTTCAAACCCAGCCTGGCAACTGGGGCTATTTGCCAGCAGCACTCAAGCATTTGGATGTTTGTTTGTTTGTTTGTTTTCCCCTGTGTGAAGAATCTAGGTAGCAAATCATAGCACCCATCATGTTCAGTGATGAATCCTCATATTTGGGTCTTACTCAATTCATAAGAAGAAATCAGGGACCATATATATATATATAGAGAGAGAGAGAGAGAGAGAGGTAGAGAGACAGACTCTAAGAAACTCTTCTCACTCCCAACTCTGTATCTGCTCACACCATATCAGGAGTTCCAATCAGTTTTACTTAAAACTCCTAACTTTAGCGCGTTCAATGACATTTAAAACAAAAAAAGTTATGAAAAGTGTGCATTTTTTTAATTCTGAAGAATCTTTATAAATAGAATGATAATCTGGGATATATAGAAAAAGCAATTTCTTTCCCTCTTTGGAGGTAGCTTTTTGCAATGATAGTCCATCTTTATTCCCATAGTGTTTCATTAAGTTGCCAGCTTTTGGAGGCTGAATGGTGCCATTCCCCCCTCCCCCCGCCCCATATGTCTACATCCAAATCCCCAGAACCTGTGAACATTATCTTATATAGCAAAAGGGACTCTGTGGATGTGATTAGGTATATTGAGATGGGGAGATTATCGTGGATTATGTGGGTGGGCCCAGTGTAATCACAAGGGTCTTTAAGAGGCTGCAGGAGGGGTCAGAGTGAGAGAGAAGGCCATGTGACAATGGAAGCAGAGACTGGATTGACAGACACACTTTGAAGAGGGAGGAAGGAGTTGCAAGGCAGACTGCAGGAGCCTCTCCAAGCTAGAAAAGGCAAGGCAGTGGGTTCTCCCCTCAGAGCCTGCAGAAGGAACCAGCCCTTCTGATGCCTTAGCTTTAGCCTAGTGAAACTAATTTCAGGCTTCTGGCCTCCAGAACTATAAAAGAATAAATCTGTGCTGTTTTAAGCCACCATGTTTGTGGTAATTTGTGACAGTAGCCATAAGATATGAATACACCAACCTACCCAAAGGAGAGCCCCAGAGTTGAAGGTGTTCTTCTAGGTCTGGCATTCAAAATCTGCTTAAGGATTACAAGGACTTGAGATGCTGATTGTAGGTGATGAGCAGCTTTCGTGGGATGTAAGGAGTCCTCTAGGTTGACCTTTGTACCAACTATTTTTCTTTGGTTTCAAGGATGAGAAGCCATTTCTAACTGAAACACAAGCTAAATATATTTATAGTATGTGAAGTAATACACAGAATCCAAGGGAAGAGGAAAAGTGAATGTCTAAATGCACAGAAACCCAAGCATGTCCAGAGATTGGGGGAACAGGAGCATGACTTCTGGAATGAATGAAGCTCACCTGGCTTTTGGGCAGGCCAAGATTCCGATTCCCAAAACAGGCTTTTTATTGTCCAACTTGGGTCACAGAAAAGGTGTACTTTTAACTGATAGGTCTACCAAGACTATGGTCAACGGGGGGGGGACGTAGGAGATATCATTCTTGACGGCTCTCCACTTTGTCTATGGTGACCATAAATCTGATTGACTCAGGTCTATACCTGCTGCCTGGAATAATTATTAATTATTAAGAGCCCAGTATGGACAATAAATAATATAGTTATTATAACTCTATTGCTTCTGCCAGAGAGGCAGCATAGCATCATGGCTAGTGTCACAGACTTCCTCTTTCATCTGTACCCTGGAAATAATAATAATGCCTACTTTTAAGATTGTGGTGAGATTTAAGTGAGCTAAAATATGCAAAAATATGAATGCTAAAATGTTGGAACAGCATCTGAGTATTATTACATTTTCCTCGTGATGTCATTTTATATTCTCCCGAAATGATTAAATAATAAAATAACCCTATAATAAAATTCCAACATGAAAACATCCAGCACTGGTGATTAAAGAAAGGTTTAACTTAACAAATGATGCCTCCAGAACAACTTGTGTAATTTGATGGGAAATCTTTGCATTCAGAAGGCCTTAGTCAACTCCAAAATTGAACAAGCAGTAGTCGTGCCTTGGGTATTTTACTTAAACTTTCTCAGCCTCGCTCTTCTCAACTGTTGGGTTGTTAATGATCAAAAATGATATCTTTAAAGCACATAGTATCTGGCTGGCCTTATTAGACACTCAGCCATGTTGATTTCCTTCTCCTGGCTGAAAAAAGTGACTAAGCCTAGAAATATTTTTTCAGACTGCACAACTACATAAAGGGCTTGGAAGGAGTCTTCTAAACAAACTTCCCCAGCCAGAGGAACCCCAACCTCTCTTTATCAAGTTACAAAATTCTCATTCACAGGGTGGGACGGGAAGGGGTTAACACTACCTGCCATTCTAGGAACTCCTCCTCAATCCCACTTGCTTCCCACCATTTCCCTGTAATTTGAAACATAATAACCCATAATAACTATATTATAAATTTGCATGCTTTCAATCTATAAAATGGTTTCACATACTACATCTCAAATGAATTTCATAACAGCACATGAGTTGGCAAGTTAGATAATAATCCCATTTCACAGATGGGAAGTACGAAATTCCAAGAGGTTAACTGACTTGACATAGCCAATATCGTTAATAATTGGAAGAGACAGGCAGGATAGGAAGCTAGTTTTCTTGACTCCAAAGTGTCTGTCTACTTTGAACACTCTGAGGTCCTTGACTCTGAAATAGAAGCTCCTGGATGTCTTATCAAGGTGAGCAGCAGTGAAGTATGAACACATAAGTGCTAAACTGTTTCTCAGCTTCACAACTTGTTTTATCAGCTATTTCAAGATTATTCCACTTGAGAGTTTTGTACTTCTGGCCTGCTGTGAGTCACTAATGATATAATCCATTTGTGGAAGTGGTGGTAAATTGTGGGTTATGATAACTTTGCTAGGAGTTTCTTATTAATTACTTGCCCTCACTTTCCATCTGATACTTTGTTGTTTAGTAGACATGGTACTTGTGCTCAACATAGAATGAAGTACAGAAACACATACATATACACACACAGTGTTAAGCTAAGCAAGTGAGGGTTTACTTTACTTGACCTTGAGTTTGAATATCAACTATGAATCTGGATTCCTTAAAACTGAGTTTTAAATTACTTAAAAAGAATTTTGAGGGTCAGTTTCAAATGGCCATTCCCAATAAAAATCTTCTTTGAACTTAAATTAGGCATAATTTAATTGCAACAAGTTTACAGTATATGATTTTCTTAGCTTGTTATCTTCAGGAAGGAGATTTAAGGTGCCTTGAAATTGTGCAGGCTCAGTCTCTTCATTGATAGGTTGAATGATCGAAGAGTAGCTAGACAGTGTCAGCAAACCTCTCATCAAATACCAGTGTCCGCGTTAAGGGGAGGTGGAGTGAGGCAGTTGCAGCCACTGTGGGAGCTAGGATACATAGCCCTAGCCTAGAGCACAAAATCTGTGGAGCCACACAGAAAGCAGATACCAGTCTATAGAGTAAAAAAGGCTGAGAAATCAGGGAAATATGGGATATAGGGGGTATGATTAAATAAGAAATTCAGGGAAATAAATTTTAGGATTTTCTAAGCTTGCATCCAGTTCTATGAGCATGTTGGAAAGCATTTAATGGAGTAGACACACATAAAATTTGAAAACTTGTCTAAATAATCCTTTTTAGTCAAAGGAAGTTTTTTTAAGCAAGACTAATAGGAGTTTTTGACTTTTATTAGGTTTACTTGAAGGTATAACTTATATATTTTAGCCTCTATGTAAGGATACACAGGAAATTTGACTTTTGCTTTACTCACTTTTTAGATTTGGCATTGAGAAATAAAGCTGAAGCTTTTTGAAAATTCTAAGCAATTGTGAAAGTAGGATTTTGTTTTGTTTTTGCTCTCTCTCATTTTTTATTGTTGACTACAATAGATCATCACCACACTTTTCTGGCTGCATATCTATTATCATAAGGAAATGTTTTTAGTCTTAGGGAAATAAGGAAATTCTTCTTGTCAACATAACTACATTGCTGCCCATATGCTTGATTAAAAAGTCTCTGCATATTAAAAAGAGATTTATCATGAGTTCTTGTGAAAACTTGAGCTGATATTATTTCATTTCAATTTGGTTGTAATAACCATTATCTTTTTCCTAAGCAAACTGTGGTAATATTTCCTATCATTTTGTTAGTTTGATTAGAGAAGTTGTAAATTCAGGTTTTCTAGTCTTTGAAAAGAACCAGTGAGCCAAACATCTGCCTAATCTTACCAAATAAATCTATGACATCATTGAGAATTTAACTAATAATTTGAAAATTTTTACTTTTAGCTTTCTCTCCTCACTTTCTGAGGAAGCTTGGTTTATGCAACGAATATATCTGTGTGTGGCATAACTAATCTGTTCATTTCAGCTATTCTCCTGATCAATACCCTGGTCAACTCAATTTATAGAGAACCACATTGATCATATCACTTTTGACATCCAGAGGTTCATTGAGAAAGACCTGAGTCTTCCTATTGCCTGAAAAACCACATTTCTAATGTACATACCAAATATAAAAGGCAGTAATCAAATGGCAGGATTGAGAACTATTCTGGATGGAATAATTCAAGCCAGTGGGATCCTTAGGGCTAACTTGGAACAGGAAGAATATTTTTACCAAGTTCTGCAGGGTTTCTTAAACTTTAGGTGTCATGGACTCCTTGGGACATCTGGTTAAACCTATGGGCCCTTTCTCAGAGTGTACAAAAATATGAAGAAAAGGAAAAAGAAACCAATTATATAGAAATATATCCACTAAACTATTTTAAAATGAATTTTGTAATAGAATAACATGGCCTGCCATGTTACTTCTATCTTGAGGTACTTCTAATAACTACCATAATTTCAAAACAGTGTCAAATATAGATGCAACTATGATATGCTTATGAAAATATCTATGATTACTATTAGAGTCAAAGTAATAGGTACTACAATATGTCCATAGTTTGTTGCCTACATTTATAATTAAAGTAAATGCTGTTTCTCATTTAGAAATATGTATTTTTCCTATCCAAGTTTATGAAACCCTGATTTATATCCATGCACCCTCTTTGGGGTAATAGAAAGCCACAGTAGGCAACCTTGTGTCAGTCGTTCCTCTGAGAGGTAGAAATTATAATAAAAGTCTTGGACTATGCTATCTAGATTACACACACACACACACACACACACACACACACACACACACACACACACACACACACACACACACACACACACACACACACACACACCCCACTGTCCCATACACACGCAGGAAAAAAAGGAATGTTTCCCATTTTGTATTTGAATTTCTGTCCTTCTTTTATGAGGCTATATGCCTCTTGGAAAGTCTGCGCGATCCAGAATATTTTTGTTGAAGTTCTAGTAGAGAAACATATAATTTAATTAATAAATAATCATCTTAAGTAACCCTGGTATCAAAAGAATGAAAAGCAGTTACTTTGGTTTAAGATACAAGTCTATTAGGAATACTGGTATGAATGCTTTTATACAAAATGGAAAAGAGGAAACAATTCTGATGGAGATGTTTCTTTATTCTGTAGTGTTTCTGTTATGGTTATTGCTGTATTCATATTCCCTTAAAAATGTGGATGTTGAAAAATAGTGTCCGTTATGTCTCATTTACCACGTCAACTAAAGCTAAGGAAAAATTCTTCATGAGAATACTATCAGTGACTTAATTTTATCCAAAAATTATTCTTAGGCCATATTTATAGTTTGGATGATCTAGACCAGTGTTACTCAAACTGTGGGCCAGGGACCAGCAGCATCTGCAGTGGCTGGGAAAGTGTTAGATATGCAAATTCATTAGCTCCCTTATGATCTGTTGAGTCATAATTTGGGGGAGTATGGCCAAGGGAAATTTTTTTGTCTTTTAACAGACACAGAGAATGGTAAACAACAGTAACAACAACCTGAATTAGTTGCCAATATTTAAACAATAAAAAATCTTCACATTATAAGAATCTAGAATTCTAGTTTCATGAAAAAAAGAAAAAGGAAAAGGCCAATCTTCTGTGTTACATCCAGGCAATAGAGTATTACTTAGTGATAAAAAGAATGCGCTTTCAAGCCGCAAAAGGACATGGAGGAAACTTAAATGCATAATGTAAAGTCAAAGAAGGCAGTCTGAAAAGGCTACATATTATATGATGCCAACTACATGACATTCTGTAAAAGGCAAAACTATGGAGATGGTAAAAAAAAAAAAAAAAAAATCAGTGGTTGCCAGGGCTTAGGGCCTAGGCAAGGAGGGATGAATAGGTGTAGCCCAGGATTTTAGGGCAATGAAACTATTCCGTATGACACTATAATGGTGGATACATGTCATTATACATTTGTTAATAATGATGTCTCTATACTGGCTCAGCAATTGTAACTGAACATCCCACACTCATGCAGGTTGTTAATGACTGGAGACACTGTGTTGTGCAGGTCGGGGGTGTAGAGGGAAAGGTGGTATAAGGGAAGTCGATATTTTCTGCTCATTTTTTCCGCAAACTTAAAACTACTTTAAAAAATAAAGTCTTTTAAATATGTATGTAGACACCAGACCAAAAAAAAGGATCTGGCAACACTGGGCTAGATTTTTAGTATAATAATACCCTGCAGCTGTGTAGTAGCCATTCTCTTCTGAAGGGCCCAGACACGTCAGTTTGCCTCAATGCCCAACTTGCCATTTTAGGAATTTGATTTATATACTCCAAGCCCTCCCACCTTAATCACTCAAATAATCCAAAAGTAAGTTTTAAGAGCAGAATTGTCATTCCATTCATTCCATGATTGAAGTCCTGTCCTCTTGAGCACTCTTGGTGAAATGACCTGCCGCCATATCTGCTACTCCTACACCTCGCTGTAATCATTCCTCGGATGGACCAGGATGTGCCTTGCTTATTCTAGCTGGTTTACTACTCTTAGGTTGACCTCTATGAGTTAGGTGCTAAAAGATAGAAGCTACTTGCTTGAGGTCATAGGAGCACTAAAAGGAAGAAGTGGTAGCATTTGTCTACCTGCCTTCCAGCATACAAAGCCAGTGCTCAGAATTGCCGGCCTTGACCAAAACGTCCCTGACAACTTTTGCATTTGACAGGTTTGACAGGGCTTTTTCAAATGGGAAGTAGAATATGGAATGAGGAAATAATGTCTAAAACATGGGAACTGCTAAGTTTGAGAAATAACTCAAAACTTTGCATGTCTTCCCTCTCATGACTACCTCATATTGATAGTCACTGTGTCCTTAATTCTATCAGTGACATATTCCTCAAGTCTCTCTCCACTCTTCCAGTTGCACTGTCCTCATCATTTGCCGCCTGAGGGTTTGCAATAGCTTCTTAATTTATCTCCCTGCCGTCAGCTTTGCGGTCAACTTCCTTCCCCATTCAGCCAGCTCCAATTTCTTTCACAAGTCTGCTAGAATTATCTTCTAAATGCAAATATGATCATATGGCTCCCTACCTAACATCTTTCACTGACATCCTAGTCGAAATGCCTTGGCATCATTTAAAACTCCTTCAGACACCCTTTCTAAGTTCATCTGCAGCCACTGCTCCAAAGGTGCCTCAGAATCCAGACATACAGGATGCACTTGGCGTTTTTAAAGCACTCAGTTTTCTCTTACAGACATAACCTTTTTACTATGGTGTTCTCTTTTCTAGAATTTCCTTCCTCACCAAGTCTGCCTGATAATCTCCCACTCATCCTTCACCACCCAACAAAAGCATCTCCTTCCTCTAAAATCTTTTCTAATTCCTTCCACCCCTAAGTCTACCCCAGGTCTGGTAAGAAGTACCCCTCACCAGACCACCCTCTTTACACCTTTTTAATAGCACTTATTATACGGTTTATTATGATTATTTTTTTTTACATGTCTGTTTCCCTCCTCTAAAGTACAAATCAGGGACTATGTTTCCTTCGTTTCTCTTTTCCTAACGTATAGTAAATATTTAGTAACTGTTCAGTCAGCAAACAGATACATGCATACATGGGTGAATTAATCTGCATGTGAAATCCATAAGGTTATTTTTTTCAGCCTGATTTCATTACAGTTAAATTACAGAAAGGGAAATTTTGTGGCAAATTGCACATATGATTTAACTTCTTGTAGGTTTTCTCATAGTCACTTTAAAATTAGAAGTGTGCGTAAAGTTTTTCCAGAGTGAGAGAGGGTAGGGAGAAATTATGTAAAATGTGGAAGATAATCCCTGAAACAGAGTGATTTTTCCAGGGTTGTAGGATTGAGTGTCAAATGACTTTACTAACACACTTGTAAATTTTTTTTTTTTTTTTTACTCTGAAATAAGCCCTGAGGATACGCTAAATGTTAATTTTTAAGGGCTGTTCCTTTCATCTGACATTTATAACTTAAAGAGGCTTCAGCAATACTTTCGTATCCAGGCTGAACAGCGTTTCAAGGAAAACATTTAACTGTCAGTGTTGTTGGGTTTGGGGCCCTCTTTCATGATGAAAATTTTGAAGAGTGTTTTTGGCTAACTCTGACATAATTCTATTTGTTACTTGACTGCATATCCAATTAGATACTTTGGGAGGCAGATATTTTTGGACATGCATTTCTCTATAGCTGACTTAGAGTGCATTTTATTATGTGCTTGATTTGAAAACAAATATCACAGCAAAATTTACAGAAATATGCTGCTTAGTTTGTAGTGTAATTCACATACTCAGCATGAATACCCGATTTATGAAGGTGTCATCAAGCTGCTTAAACCAACCCAAACACACATAATACAGATGGCATTGAAGGCATCAGTGCCTGAAAAACAATTTGTGACATCTGTAGCCTTCTCATAATCATTTCAGGTTTTTGTGATTTTTGTTCAGTGACTATTTTAAGCTATTTCAAATACATGGAGATTCATAGCAACATGGAAATTGTTTTCCTGAGCATTAAAAATTTAAAAAAAAACTGTATATAATTATTCTGTAATCTTCTATTACTTTAACATAACTAGTATGTTAAATATGTTTTGGTAGTTCATTTTCTTTCCTTGTTTGTGTGTGTGTGTGTGTGTGGTTTTATTTCTCAGTCAGTTCAACAAACCACTTATTTTAAAAAATCAGTGTAAATATTCCTTCTGAATATCTACAGTTACAGTTTCTTAATGAAAGGTACACATTTCTATCATTATGTATTTGTTGAAGCAAGTAGATTTATTTCTGCTTATAAATGTAATAAATGCATTTGGGAATTTTTCTAAAAAATTTATAACCACGTAACAAAAAAATCTAAAAATTACCACCCAAAATAAGCATAGTTAAACATTTGCTATTCATGATTCCAAGCTTCTTTTTCTAAACTAATACCTCATATAACTATCTCTATCTGTACATGTAACTAGGCAATTCATCTATGTATGACTTAGTCAGATTTTATGGATACTTTTTAAAAAATCTGCTCTGTGTATTTAATTTCGTGGCTATCTTTTAATATCAGTTAACTGTAGATTTTCATAATTATGATAATGATAAAAGTATTCAATAGATATACTCTTATTTAATTACTCTTTTATTGTTGTATATTGAGTCATTTTTATGTTGTTGTAGACCATATTGACAAGCATTTAATAGGAGAATAGGCTTTAGAAGTAAGATCAGAATCCAGAAGCACATTAAGAAAATGAGAATCTAGTCTTTAAAATAAGAATATTTTATCTTTGAAGAGAAAGCATTTTAAGGCTTAATGACCAATAAGGCATTTATTTAATACTCATATTTGTAGCATTTCTCCCATTTACATTAAAATTTTCCTTTCTGGTAAGTACTTTAGTAAAATAACAATTTTAGGTTTTATTACGTGATTTAAATTGAATTTGTGCTTTTCCCAAAAAGATAATTAAAACTTGAAGATGAAGCAATGCCATTTTGCGTTTTTAAAGCCAGTACTTTTGATAAAATTTCACAACATGAGATATCGCCGTTTTTTTTTGGTTTTTTTTTGGCCCTGCGGCACGTGGGAACTTAGTTTCCCAACCAGGAATGGAACCTGGGCCCTTGGCAGTGAAAGGATGGAGTCCTAACCACTGGACAGCCAGGGAATCAAAGATATGGTCTTTTTTTATATCTATATAATTTCATTTATTTATTTTTGGCTGCATTGGGTCTTCGTTGATGCGCGTGGGCTTTCTCTAGTTGCGGTGAGCAGGGGCTACTCTTCCTTACAGTGCCCATGCTTCTCATTGCAGTGGCTTCTCTAGTTGCGAAGCATGGGCTTTTGGCACGCGGGCTTCAGTAGTTGTGGCACAAGGGCTCAGTAGTTGTGGCGCGC
Organism: Balaenoptera physalus; assembly: GCF_965194825.1. NCBI lineage: Eukaryota > Metazoa > Chordata > Mammalia > Artiodactyla > Balaenopteridae > Balaenoptera > Balaenoptera physalus. Next base: position 49,472,523 of record NC_138885.1, read on the forward strand.
AGGCTCAGTAGTTGTGGCACACAGGATTAGTTGCTCCGCGGCAGGTGGGATCTTCCCGGACCAGGGCTTGAACCCGTGTCCCCTGAACTGACAGGCAGATTCTTAACAACTGCGCCACCAGGGAAGTCCCAAAGATATGTTCTTTTTAAAAACTGGGGTATGGGGGTATATGGGCATGTGGGGGAGAAGGAATTCATTATAATTATTTTTACCACAGAGTTTTTAGAAATACGCTTGGAAGCTTTTCTTAACAGTTCCAAAATTTTAATAGATGCAATGTACAGTAGACAGTAAAAGAGAGGGAGAGAGGGAAGACACAGAGAGGGAGTATAGACAGTGGCAGAGAGGGTGTAGACAGATTCAGAGTAGAGACAGAGATAAAGAGAGAAGAGACAGAGGCAAAATGTAGATGGGACAGAGTGTAGACAGATGCGGAGACGGATGGACAGGGGCAAAAAGCGTGGCTGTATGTCATTCACCGCTCCCAAAACCAGAAGGAACCCCCTACCTACTGTTGAGAAGGTTGAGATCTCAAACCTCAGAAGGTCCAGACACGCCCCACTCTGGGTGCCAGCCTTCCCCGTTTCCATTTCTGTCTCTCCGTTTTGAACTTACGATGTCACCCTCTCTTCTGTGACAGGGTCCTTCCCTGCCCCACCCCCTCCAGGGCCCACCCCTGCATCTTGGGGTGGAAACGTGTCCTTTTCTCTAAGTCTTGCCGCCTATCCGTAACTGCCTCTACATCTCCCTCCCCAGCCTGAGCGATCCCCCCACCCTTCCCTTCCCTGTGAATAATCTTGGGCCCGCCATTCATTCCATTCATCAAACATTTATAAGCAGTTCCCATGTGCCGGGCCCCTGCTCAGCAATGTCGGAGACCCCTTGACCTAGGCCCTGTCTTCCCCCACCGCCATCTATCTAGGAGGGGTGGGGTATGGGAGGGCCATGTAAGCAGTGATAACAGCGTGCTCTGAGTTTGATGGGGGAACATAAGACACTGTCAGCCTCAGAGAAGATACCTAACCTGGCCTAGACAAGAGAATGGGACAGGCCTGAGTCTCCGATGTGACACCCGGACCACCCAAAGCCCCGCCCTCAGCACAGAGCCGGGCTCAGAGAAGATGTGGTCCCTCAGCCTAAGGGATTTGTGGCCACGCCCCTTCTCAGACCCAACCCATTAGCGAGAGATACCGCCTTTTAAGTTTTCACTGCAAAACACTTTTTGCAGTTCACTATAAACAGCTACTAGATTTCATAAGTAAAAATAGAAATCATTTATTTTCTTATTTGATCCAGGATAACTGCAAGTTACATTTACATGTCTCTTGGAGGTTGTCAACAATTTTTCTTACTTTAAAAAATGCATTACAGATAAATACTTAACAGTATTTCATCATTTTAATCATTCCCTTAATATCTAAGCCAATATTATGAATGTCAAAGTCCACTAATTAGTGTATTCTTTAATAACATTTTTAGACGTTCTCCTTTTTTACTCTTATATTATTAGTAAGTATCTCTCCTCTCTCAGAAAGTCTTTTAATCTGGAAACCTAATAAGAACAATAAATAAGAGTGAAAACATAATTGAAATACTGACTAATACTTAGAGGATTCTTACTGACTGTGAGATGCTATGCTAAATATTTTATATGCGTTGTCTATTAAATCTTTTTGGGGCTGTTGAGGCTGGTACTATCACAGCTCTCTTTGCTTGTAAAGAAACAGACTTATTATATAGAGGTCAAATAAATGGACCAGGCTGACAGAACTAGTAAATTGAGAAACAGTTTCAAACTCAGGCTGTCTGGCTTTCCAAAGTTGTGCCCATCATTTGACTACCAATTCATTCTATGACAATGTTTTGTTTCTTCCATGCATGTATAGTTACCCAAAGGGCAAAAGCACAGAGTACTACAATTGTTTTGTGAATATGGTGGTAGTATTTCTAGATATTTGAAAGTTGTCATCCTATTCTACATACCATGATCAGAACTAGTCTGAGCCTCAAGGGCTGCTCTGGTTTACAGTGATGTCAGTTCTATTCTGGAGTCATTGAGGATCTTTCTTTCCCACTATCAATGTGGAGAATAAACCAATAGTTCTCAAACTTTAATCTTAAAATTTGTTAAAGGACCCTCAAATGGTTTTTATATGTCGATTATAACAAATGATATTTATTGTATTAAAAAATAAAACAGAAAATATTAAACAAATATTTATTGATTCATTTAAAATAACAATAAACCCATTATATGTTAAATACAATGTTTTTATGAAAAGTATTTTACAAATTTAGAAACTGAGTAGTATTAACCTCTTTAATAGCAGTCTTAGAAAACTACTGAAATCTTATATCTGCTTATGCGTTCAATCTGTTGGAAAGATTGGTTTGGTTTAAGTATATGAGGAATATTAGACCTCACAGAGATGTATAGTTGGAAAGGGGAGATGTATTTTAATAGTCCTTGAAGATAATTATGGATATTTAAAATTTAATACTCTACCAAAACTCAAAGATGCTACACCAAAACTTTAAGAAAGGTAGTTTCTTAAAGATCACCTGCGATGTAGCATCTGAAACAATATCAGTGAACTTTCTATACTCTGCTGTATTAAAGTCTTCTACTCATGCAATATTGGTAACATTATTTATTGTTTACTGGGGAAATATTTGTTCACTGAATTATGTTTGTTTTCCAAATTTAACCCATTTCCTATCACACAGTTTGACAAATTTACAATAGCAAAAAATCTCATTGGTAAATATCACAACCAATCTCATCATATAACTTTTATGAAGCTGTTAAGCTATTTATGAAGCTGTTGAGCTCAAAGAGATGGATCCAAGTTCTCCCAGATTGTAATTTTTGCTCTAAGTCTTGACTTTTTATCATTGGCAAAAATCTACTACCATCATTTGTCTTCCTTGAAAAAAGCAATGATTTTTGTTAATTTTCAAGAAAACGTCAGGCAAATTCCCAGTTGTTAAATGATAGCTTGTCTGTCAGTTGTTCCTTCAGGTAACAATAACATTCCATGAAACAAGCAGCTAGTTAATTTGCAACTCAGGTGGTCTCAAGAGTGCTTTTCTTTAGACAACCATTAAATTTAGGTATGTTGCAGGAGTGCTTTAGCCATTGTATTAGTCTGGATTCTCCAGAGAAATGGAACCATAGAAGGTGTGTGTGTGTGTGTGTGTGTGTGTGTGTGTGTGTGTGTGTGTGTGTGTGTGTGTGTGTGTGTGTGTGTGTGTGTGTGTGTGTAGAGAGAGAGAGAGGAGATTTATTATAGGAATTGACTCACTCAGTTATAGAGGCTGAGAAGTCCCACTGTCTGCTGTGTGCAAGCTAGAGAACCAGGAATGTGGGTGGTGTAATTCAGTCTGAGTCTAAAACTTGAGAATGGGAGTTGGGGGGTTGCGGCAAAGGAGGCTGATGGTATAAATCCCTATCTGAGTCCAAAAGCTCAAGAACCAGGAGTGCTCATGCCCAGGGGCAGAAGAAGATGGATATCTTAGCTCAGACAGAGAGAGAAAGCAAATTCTCCCTTCCTCTGCTTTTTTGTTCTATTCAGGCCCTCAACAGATTGGATGATACTCACCCACATTGTGGGGGGGTGGGCATCTGCTTTACTCAGTTCACCAATTAAAATGCTAATCTCTCCTGGAAGCATCCTCACAGACACACCCAGGAATAATATTATATTAGCTATCTGGGCATCCCTTCACCCAGTCAAATTGACACATAAAATTAACTATCAGAGGCATACTTTCCATTTCATCACACAGAATATTTAAAAGGTATTTGTTATTGTTTGTATTGCTCGTTTGCTGGGAGATGTGTTACTATTGCTTTTTTACTGGGAGGTATATTGAAGGATTTAATGTTCTCTCATACAGTTTGGTGCTGAAGGAGCCAACAATTACTCACCATTGATTTTAAACCATCAGTGCAAATGTCAACTCTGAAATAAAGGCAAATAACATCTTAGTTTTGTTTGGAAGCTATTTGAGAAACTCTGCAACAGTCCATCCACATTTCTTTACTTGATTCTCCTTGAAATTAGCTATGGATATTTGTGAGCTAAAGTTGTAAAACTGTTTTTCACAGTTTTAAGGAGATTTTCAAATTAAACCTATGACTTTGATCCTGAATGCACAGGAGGACTAATTTAGAATAATGGATTGCATAAGAACCTGCTGTATAAAAAAATATTTTTTAATAAAAATAAATTAATTAATTAATTAAATAAAATTCAAAAATAGAGTAATGGGTTGCATTACTTGTAGCCCCTCTCTTTGTCTTCAAACTTAAGCTAAACCATATAGGAAGGCAGATAGCAAGGAAGTGTTCCAACATCTCTTCAAAATTTATATAAACAAACTGTATATTAGGCAAGCACTTTTCTCACTAGCCACCATATTAGCCTGAGTAAATGTAAGAAGCATGATAAAATAAGAGAACCAAAAGAGACTGAGTCTATTATGAAAATGAAATTGCACCTAAGCAGTCTTGCGATATTTCTAGTTTTATACATTTTACAACAACCATCTGAATTGGTGAATTTATTGTTCTACAGAAAACTGTCATGGTTATATGAGGAACAGCAAATTCTGGACTACCAATCCATGTTGCTTGATCAAGACATAATAAAATCCTTGAACTTGATGCTTTGTGTCAAATATATATGATTTTAAGTTATTTTAAACTGTCCACATAAATGTGGTTTTGATTATTTAAATATAATTTTAATAACTTTTTTTGTTTAATCATTCTTAGAAACTTCTTGAAATAGATGAGTAAATGAATAAGGACAAGATAGAAAAAATTTTTTGAAACGTGTGTGGAAATCTCTAGTGGAATCAATTCTGAGCAGCTTGAAGCAGAGCAAGCATCTAATATATCAGCACTCACCTCTTGGTGATTTTGGACATTTCCCTCTTTTGAAAATGCTGGTTGAGGCAAGTAAGTCCAGTGGTACATTTATAAATGTATAAGTATAGATAATCTATCCTTTATAATTACTACAGCACATGACTCAGTAATCATGCTAAAAGTTCTAGTAGAACAAGGATACATATGAGTTCAAAACGATTAGATGTGAAGCTTGAACAACTACCTGAGATCACACTTAGAAATGAAAAACTGAAAATGGGGGAAAGAAGTACAACTAATTTGAAGTACATATTGAATATATTAAAGATGGAATTTTGTTTATATTACAGTTAAAAATAAAGTAAAAATCTTTTCTGTTCCTATGGCATTTTTATTAGGGTTCTTTTGACTATAAGTAACAGAAATACAACTCATATTAGTTCACCAGTATGAGGTAAATAATGTACATTGTCGTCCTCTATTAGTGTTGATGAGAAGAATTTCCTTATTTTACAGAATGATTAAGCCAAGGAAAGAGTAGTGATGCAGCTGGGAATTGGGCATCTTTCTCTGTTTCTCATTTCCACTCTTTTCTCTGCACTAACTTCATACGCTCACACTGTTGTACCACTTCCCCAAACAGTGGAAAACATGGCCTTCCAAATTTTTATCTTACAGTAACTTGACTCCTCTGGAGAGACGGCCAAAAATTAACAGGGAAGGGACTCATTGGACCACCTTTGGTCAGACAAACACTGTGGACCACACAGAATAATGACCAAGAACTAAAATCATGGAAGTCCCCATTTGTACTAAATGGATAGAGTATAGGATGATGACAGTATCCAGATAAAGAATAGCATTGTCCCTGAAGAAGGGAGTAGCTGGTAGGCAGAAAAATAAATGTATGCACTGCAGAGATTCATTGTTACAAGATTTTTTAAATGAGTCTATTAAAAGTTATTATAAATTATAGTCATAAAATGTATCCATTATGAATAAAAATGAAATCCATTACTAGGCTGACTACCAGCTGAGGAAAACAAAAACACAAAAAAATGCTATGATTATTAGCCCAGCTGAAGCTTTGCATGTAAGTTAATTAGTACTTATTAATGTTAAAGCAGGAAAAGATAAGCATATTAATCTCCTAACAGCAAAGAACATTTGATAAACAGCAGACTATTTCGCAATTAGATTGGTGAATGTTTCATTTATACTTGCATATAACAAATGGAGTAAGATGTGACTTTTATTATTTTTGTTTACTTTTGAGTTGGAAACAAAAAGTCATCATAGGGAAAACAAGTATTTTATTTCATTCTTAAAATATAAAGCATTATCTCACACTCAAAATACGGCCTTTCATTTTTCTGCACCTTGCCTTAAATTGAAATTATTTTTAAGTCTCTGCTTTCTCCACTTACTAACTATAATAGTCTTGAATCAATTATTTAAATGTAGTGTGCCTCAGTTTCCTAATATGAAAAACAGATCTAATAATCCTATCTCATAGGAGTGAAAGTTTTGAATGAGGTGATATAAGGGAAACACTTTGAACTGGGATGATTAAAGTGTTTCTCTTCATACATAATTCTTCTTCCTGACCTTTCTTTTTTTTTCTAACCTTTCTGACAGTGGCACATATAGAGAGAATGGAGACATTCTCAGTCATAAATAGGACATATACAACTAAGAAGTGGGATAAAAATTAGAAGTTAATTTAGAAAAAAATAGATTGAGACTAAATATGTATGACTAACAGCACACATCACCCGCTCTTACTAAGGTGGAGTGCAGGGAAAATGTTTTAGTGATAAGTAAAGCTGTTTTACCGACATTAGTAAAAATTGCCTCATCTCAGAGAAAAAAAAATAGAGAAAGAGGCACATTTTTATAACTACAATAGTGCTGTTTGAATTCTTCTGTCATTAGCTTTAACTTGAAAAATGCAAGGGGTAATCAAAAGCATAAAAAGTATGAAAATAAAAGTTTTAAGCCAAAGTGTCCAATCATAAAAGAAACTTTGTTTTTCTTCTTGTATGTTTGTGTTTTCACTGTCTTGTTCTCAGTGAAATTCTCTCAAATGCTCCTTAGGGGCAGGCTTGCTTGCAGCAGGTTCCGTGATGTGAGGGAACTGTAACGCAATTTTCTGATTTCATAGTGCAGGGCTATTCAAGCATGAAACTAACTCCTTCATGTAGAGCAATCCCCTTTGCCTGGCAAGTCAAGGCTCAAAAACTTGATGTCTACTGTGATTACAGCTGTTGACCCAACCAGTTGTTGCTGGAATCAGAGTTAAGCTTTTCTGTTTACCCTACTGAAGAAAATATGCCTCTTCAGACAGTTACAAGGTGAAAATAGATATGGGGCTTTTATTAGAATCTAAGCACTATGTGATTAACATGCTGGGTTAAAAAGAACCAGTAGGATTATAGCACACATGGAAAATATTGTATTTTTTAAAATTGACTAGAAAATGTTTTCATTAGGTATAAACAAGTTTCTTTTAATAAAAATTCTACCAGGTTTAAAAATTATAAAGGAGGCAAAGTCTAGCTCAGCTTCGTCTCTGACCATCTGCTATGCTGGAAACAGCCAATTTGTTTTTTCCTCATTAACTTAAACACCCTAAGTGCTGTTTTTTTTTGTTTTGTTTTGTTTTTTCCACTGAGGCCTGTGAAGTCTGAAAAAGGTAATAGTGTACAGAGCTGTTCAGTAGCAATCTAATTTGAACCACAAATGCGAGCCGAATATGTAATTCTATTTTTTCTAAGGGGTCATTTTTAAAAAGTAAAAAGAAACAGGTGAAACTCATTTCAATAGCATATATTTTAATTCACCCAATATATCAAATACATGATTATTTCAATGCAATCAGTAAAAACCATGTTTGATGAGAGATTTTATATTCTTTTTATATACTAAGTCTTTGAAATGTGGGATATAGTTTACACTTATTGTAATCTCAATGCGAAGCAGCCATATTTGAAATACTCAGTAGCTACATGATCCTGTTATTGGGTGGTACAGATCCATTATCCTTAAAATCCTAAAACAATCTGGACTCAAGAGTTCTTGGAACCCTTTAATAAGTGGCAAACACTGGAGATGTGGAATGGTTGAGAGGAAATGACAAGGATACTTACTTTAGTTGGGGCCTTTTTCAATATGATAAGGCTATAAAGGATGTTTCCTTTCATGTACAATGGAAACAATAGCAAATATTCACACACACACACAGAGCACTATTTCCCTGGCTCACTTACTTTTCTGGTCTTGAGCAAAATATAAATTAAGGAGTTTAGATTTATTTAGATTTTAAAGGATAGAAAACTATTTTTTAAATTTTTTAAAGTCAGTACTTGGAAGACGAGGAATTTTCTCAGCAAATTCTAAAAGTTTTAAGGTTGTTTCGTGATTTACTTAAGACTTAGGTGTAGCTTGAATAAAATGTTAAAATACCTTTGTTGCCAAGGCCTTGTTTCAGTATTTTAGAACCACGTTAACTTAAAAATGACATTAATAATTCACATTCACAACAACACAAATTGAAATTTGTCAAGTTCTTTAAATTGGCTCTAAGTTCCATGTCTTGCATAAAAGAGCTATTGACAAACATTAATTAAAGTAGTTAAAGAGTAAATATCACACATGCGTTTCTGAACAAAAAAATATAAGCATCATGCATGTTTTGCTTCAGATCACGATAAGAAATCAGATGTTTCTGGCTATTTCTGAATAACGATGGCAAATAATTTTCTTTGAAAATACCTGTAAAGAACTTATAATTCTTGCCCACAGAATCAGATAAGCATAAATATACGTATATACCTATGTGATTCACCCCATCTTCTCTCCAACAAACTTAGATGGTACTGATATCTCTAGCTGGTTGTTTTTCATTATTACTAAATAGAACCCATGGGCTCAGGCTGGAGGTATCCAAGTTTGTGTCCTTCAGTTGTCTCTCCAGAATTAGGGCGACCATCTTTCTGGGACAGTTGCTGGCCTTCCTTAGTTAGAGCTGACCAGCCTGCTATAGGCAATTAGTTCCTGAAGAACCATGACTAAATATCACTTGAATGTTAGAAGTTTTCCTCCTTCTACAACTTTCCTCAGGGGGCCTGATTTCCTCCAGACACCTGGTCTGTGGTCAGTCACAGTGCTATCTTGACAGGGTCTGACAGAAACACACTGCTCTGTCCAAAGAAACTCCCACTGTAGTGCTGCACAGAATTCCCCTTTGCCATAGAGATAATAACTAACGACAAATTTCCTCACCTAATTTACCTCCACTAATTCCTTGAGGGTGAATGCCAAAAGTTTGCTTTGCTTTCTAATGCTTCCAGGCAAGAAGTGACCTCTGGAGCCAGACTTCCTGGGTTTCAATCCCAGCTCCACTTCGTACTAGCCATGCTGCTTTGGGCAAGTTAGTTAACCTCCCCATGCCTCAATTTTCTCATCTGTGAAATGGAATAACAATAGCAGCCTACCTGTTAGGATAATTGTGAGGATTAGGTGAATTGAGGGTCAAATGAGTTAATTCATGTAGACCACACTGAATAGTGCCTGGCACTTGGTAAATGACCAACGGATGTCAGTTACTATCATTACAGGATAATAGTATTCTCACAGCAGTGATTTTAGATTGCACATCAGAACTACCCCAAAAATTAAGAATCACAGTATTTTAGCCTCAACCTAGACTTACTGAATTAGCATCTTGAGAAGTAACCTCCATCATGTGTTCTTTTTCAAAAAAGTCCTACAGGTGTTTCTGGTATGCAACCAAGTTGGAGACTGACTGCTTTAGGAGACATTATCATTCTAATGGATGTCCAGTTTTGAGTGGTTATAAACTGATCATGTACTAACAGCGAGCATGCTGTGTTTTGATTCTAGACCGCTATTTAATATCTGTATTTACCTGGAGATCTCAAATGAGGGGATGAGACTAATTTTATCTATGCCATACACATGTAGTGAAAACAGTGGAATTAGAAAAAGGTGCACAAGCGGTCAAAGTTTAGCCATGAAAAGAAAATGAGACAAAGAGAGAAATCAGGATTTCTGTTAAGCGCCTTGGAATGAACCATCATTTCCTAGGGGATTGATGGTGAACTTGTTGGGTCTATCTGAACCAGATGGTGCATCTAAATCTTTTTATGTCTTTGTTTTCCCCTAGACTTCCACAGTTCCTTCCAGAGTACAACTGCACTCTACTCAGGATAAACTTCTTAGGTTATCCCCGTTATTATTGTTAGCTCAGATTTATTAAAGGCAGTCAAACACTATTTATTGGGATTTAAACACTATACTTGTATGGGCTTTGCATGATTTTATCACAACAATGCAATGAACCAGGAACTAGTAATATCACCATTTTACCTATAAGGGATGTGTGACCAAAGAGCTTAAGCAACTTTCCCAAAGCCATACAATTTAGAAGTGATACAGCCAGGATTTTAAGCATTTTAACCTTAAAGAGTCAACCCCAGAGCCACATTTTTAGCCGCTGCTCTGTGCTGCTGTCTCCCCCAACAGCAATTCCTCAGCAAGATCCTTCTGAGATAATACATCCCTTTCTACAGACTACTGTTTCTGAGAAATGAAAATATTCTTACTTAGGAATTTCTCTCTCCTGACTTTTGTCTTTAGCTCCCAGATTTGGCCAATACCATACCTCCTTAGCTGAAATGGCTGTTCTTAGTATTTCAAGTCTGAATGCTATTGAGAACTGTTTTCCATTTTCTTCTAAAAACTTACCACGGGAGAAATACAGCCATTTCTCCTTCAGGGTTCTTTCCTTTAGACATGATTAAATACTCTATATCAATATATGTGCTCAACCAGGTGAAACAGGGAATTCCTAAGAAACCGTAATTCTCATAAGTTTTAAAGCTGCTTCTCACTTCAAATTGTTCAGATAAAATACTTCACCTTAAATTCAGCTTTAATCATATCATTCCAATCTTCTCTGCCCTTAGCACTTCTCAGATTTTCAACACTTTGGTCTGACAAAGAAGGTTTCATATATCTTTCTTTGTTTAGTGCTTAAGGCCTTCCAACAGATGGGGAATATAGCACATAGCTTCTTAGTGGTAATTAAACATGAACTTCTTCAAATTTTGAAAAAGTCGCAGCTATTAGACTTGAATTATTCTGTCTCAACTTTTAGACTAGTGGATAATTATATGTGCAAACCAACCCTGCACAACTAAGTTCTTACCGTGAAATGTTTTGCCACTGGCAAACATTCTTCCTGCTGCCCACACCCACTTCATGGTAACAGAACCCCAACATCACTCTGAAGAACTGTACTACTTCTATTCATAGAACTATGGTTTGGGTAATATTGACCCAACCAGGCTAGAAGCTGAATTTATGAAGTCCACTCTCCTGCCCACATTCATTTCATCAGGCCTGGGTCTGTGAGTCAGTTTGAACCAATAAGACATTGCAAATATTTGCTGGTGTTCTCTGAGTATGAAGGTTCCTCTTTCCTCTGAGGAAACATGGGGAAATATGGGCTCTTTTCTTTTGGACATTGGGATATAAGATTGTAAAGGGACTGTTGCAGCTATTTACTATAGAGAGAGAAAAGCCAGTCCTAGAAAGGATGTGATATTAAGAAAAAAAAAAAAAAATCTCTAACAGCGTTGCGAGAATTCAGATCAAACCATATGGGAAGTCAGAGAACCCTGAACTTTTCTTGCTTACGGCTATGTTGTCTGGGAATTTGATTACACACGACATAAAGAGTCCTAATGATACTTCAAGAGAGAAAAAGAGGAGTTCATTCTTGAATTATAAATCTTTACAGTAGTTCTTTTATTTGTTTTTAATTTTTTTTTAATCTACCAGTGTTAGTCACACCAAAGACACAGGGAAGTGAATTCCTTATCTAATCATAGAGTCAGAGGTAACATCAAGACAGAAATATGTAATATAATAGAATTCGATTCCTGTTTAAAGGCTTTGATTAAATCAAACAATCGATGTGTATTTGAAAACAATGGTGAAACTAATAGGAGGCTACTACTGGTCACTGTTGGTAAGTTTACTTTTGATTATATCAACTGTGATCATTACAAATAAAACCATGTTTGAATAGTTACATTGTAATTGTAGATGTAGACTTTTCTGTTTTTTTGATGCTCTTTGTATTCCAATTTCAAATAATGAAGTTCTCTTAAAACCATCATTTCGTGAACTTTCTTTTGAATACCTTTGGCAATGTAATTGCTAAGGGGTCATCAGCCTATGTTTAAGCCCCATGAGTTCTAATTTTGTTTGGTTCTGTTATTCTCCTGCTTTCTACATCAAAACATGAATTATTCCATTGCTATTCCATTGCCTTGGTGCCCAATAGAAATTCTATTTACACATGAAAGCCTTTTAGAAATTTAAAGATATATTTCATAACTCTTTTTTCCCCAGTCTCTAACATCTTCTTCAGGATAAATTCCCTCAACATTCTCAAGTTTTTGATTACTTTTTCAATGTGTTATAAATATAACAGGGTGCTTTCCCCTTAAGGATGTGACTACAATCTTGGAACAGGAAATTGGGATGGAGAAGGTAACTGAAAGAGATTGTAACTTCCTCCACTTTTATGGAATGCGACTTAGAGTTCTAAGGGATACTTTGAGCATATAGCCCTTTCAGCTGAGATTACAGAACAGAATATAAATGTTATTAACCTCAACAAAATAAAAAGTAAAATGACAGCAACAAGAAGACAGAATGGGGTAGAGTTCAAGGGTTGAGGCGTTAATATGCTCATCTTAAAAACTGGAAAATCAAGATATACTATTTGTCTTGCTTTGTTGACTGATATAAATGAACTAAATATTAACCTATTATAGCTGAATTTCAATGGTTATTGTTAAATAACTGAATAAAAATGAGCATATATGTTCAAATTAAAAAAAATAATAGTTTATTTGCAGCTATGGAAAAATAACAACAGAAAGGGGCTCCAAGTATATATATATGAGGAGCTGGACACAGTGGGGAGGATAATCAGGAGATTATGGCTTATAATTGTAAGTTCCTCTATAATTTCTTTAACCATTTGCATGTATTGCTTTTATTAAAAAAATTTTTTTTTTCAATCATCATTTTTTTAAGTTCAGAAATCTGATTCTGCTCTGCCACTAGTGACTCTCTTAAATGTGTGTTATATCTAAATTTTAATATTTTTTTTGTTAATGGAAGAGTATACCTATTATAGGATTACTGTAAAAAGTGGAATGCAAGTGGAAAGGGGAAATATTTTCACTCTAAGAAGTAGAATAAAATACATTATAAATAAATGTTTTTAGGTTTAGTATATTGGAAATACCTTGATTTTAGGGAAGATTTTAAGCTGTATTATGCTTTCTTTATAATCAAACACAAGCACACAGTGTGTACATTAAACTTCAGGAAGCTTGAGATTTAATCACTTTGCTTTCCTTAACACTTTATCCAATATCACAATGGTTTACTTAATTTGATTTTTAACTTTTATGCAATTTAAGACAAAGTAGTTAGTGAGATGGTTTTGCAACTATTTAACAGTAGAAGCTAAACAAGATATGTCTGAGTGGAGTAATTTTTGCTTATTTATATGTTAAAATATTTTATTCGTGCAAAAATAATCAGTCTTACAATTTTGTCGTAAAATTTGATTAGGGACATAAAACCGGAGAGTGTAATACTATTAGAGTTCAGAGACTCTGCATTTTTTAAAAAATCTAATTTTAAATGTGTCTCTTTTGGATTCCAAAACAATATTTTTTGACCCCAGGGTAAGAAATATTTTATCTGAACTCTGTCTTGAATTTTCTAAGACTTGTCATAATCAAGGCTTGGATTGAAAGCATAATACATTATTCAGATATGCAGTATGTCCTTCATCTTATAATTGCAGAGCAAGAAGCCCAGAGACATGCACAGTTGCCATATTCCACATAGACTCCTCAGAAATCATATCTTCAACATACGTAAAATGATTTCCACTAGCAAGACATTTTTTTTGACTGAAGGTGGTGGAGGGATTAACTCAAAGAAACTTAAATATTAAGGCATTGAAGTTTCTATAAATTGTTATCCCTAAAGATTTTATTTTAGGAATCATAATGATACGTTGGGCAGTGAGCATAGAATTGCACGTTTTCCTTGCATATTGAAGTCAATTCTCTAGGTATTAAACTTAGGCGTGAAGAGTACTTTTTCTTGTCTCCTTTACTTCGAATTAAAAGCTCTTGCTACTTAAACCATGGCAGTGGGTGTGGCGAATAAGGAGGGGATCCCTCCAAAGATAGCAATGTGTGGTTTGGTGAGGGTGTGGCACGAGGATGGAGGAATGCCACTACACTACTTTTAAATGCGTTTTCCCATGGAATCTATGCTATACAGTTTGGCTAACGTATATGACGCTACTGTTCATCTTTTTACCTATACTGTGAGCTAAAGAGGCTTTAGGGGCTTAGCCTAGAAAATTCAACACCTTATATAATTTTGTTTTCCTAAGAAAGTGCAATCCAATTTTGCAACAACTAAATGAACTTCAAAAAGATGTTTTGGAATATTATCAGTTCTTACATTTGAGGTCACTTTATATGTGTGCATGTGTGTATGTGTGTGTGTGTGTGTGTGTTATCATATTGGGTGGTATATGTGTAAATAATATGTTTTGTATTAGTTCCTGAGAGTTGTTATCAAGTTCAACTGCCTGATTGAAGGAATCATGGTCGGCCTATGAAGAGTTGTCATAGGTTTTAATAATTTAATCTGAATGACTGTGCAGTGATGAAATTATAATGACAGTAGTTAATAAAGACAATAGAAAGTCTTGCATGAATGTATATCGATGACAGCTGTGGGAGAATAATTCTCTCTAGGTGCACTTTTGAAACCCTGGCATGTCATAGAGGCTTTGTCTGATTTGTTGATGTTGCTTTCTTGACAGAAATTCAATTTAGGAAGGAAGTTCTAAGACCAACGCATCTGTTACTTGCTTTGTGAAGCATGGCATTGAAAGCTGTCTCACACCTATTAGCAGTCATGACAAGAAGACATTCGTGATGACAGCACACATGTGTATTGTCACCCTCTAACTTTATTTAGAGTGACATGGGATTGGTCCCCTCAAATAACTATCCCAAATGGGCTTAGATAATTTTGCCACTTCAACACAGAGACAATCATTTTTTTTAAACATCCTTCATTATCTGCTCCTTTCACAGGCTTCCTTTATCTTCATTTGTGTTCTGATAACGGTTAAGAGTCAATGTTAAATGTTTTTTGCCACAAGCATGTGTATTTGAGAATTCTTTGTTTTTCACGTACAGAACTGGCATCTAGTTGAGCAGGTATGTCCAGAAAGATTGATTTGTCTGTCAGTGGTTTCCTTTTACCTAAGCTCTTGTTCAGCTGGAGTGACTCATGTTGAAGGATACTGGTGCCGTCTGTGATTCGTGCTTGACATCTCAAAGACTGAGAGATTTACCTAACTTTATTATTGCTGTTTACAATCTGTCTCTTGACAGTCACATTTTCACAACTAACCTGCATGGAGGAAAGTAACCTTCTGGCATTTATACTGCTGGTACTGCTTACCCTGAGATTTAATTCAATCCAAAATGCTTTTATGAAACACCGACTGTATGTCTGGCTTCAGGAGAAGTTGCTCTTTTTCTAGCAGGGAAGACAGATAGATAAATACATGACTGAAGGAAAATGCAGACATATATAAAGTGTTAATGGAGTATCTGTAGTGGAGAAAATGAGAACTTTGCCTTTCAGTGGAAGAGGCTCAATCAGGGTAGTCAGAGAAACCCTAGTAAGGTAATATATGAACTAGATTTTGAAGGATATATGTATTTAAACTGCATATAGTAAATACGGCATGTTCCCTGATTAAGGATCTTTTTTTCAGGGAACACTGCATCTCTGAATGTCCTTGAGAACACAATTCTGCTTTTGGATTAGTATAAAAATTAATGAAAGCAACATTTTTTTTTTTTTTTAATACAGATCCTTCAGGTGGACTCTTCACAGGTTAGGACGATGGCTAACAGTATCCTCTTTCTTTGACCAGTGTTAGAAACCCAGAATAATTTAAAACCATATGGTGAAGTAATAGATTATTAGCTTGAGAGAATTTAGGAGTTTTATTGGCAAACTGATGGCCAATACCAAGGTCCAAGCTTCTGTCACTGAAATATTTACTAATCTCATAATTTTATCCATCTTTCACCACCATGACATTCTATATAGAGAGATGCTTTGTTTATGTTTAGAATCTAGACTCTTGATATTCCAAATAGGCTAAGACCATATTCCTTAGCACTTCATGATATATATTAATAATCCCAATTGACCACTGTGAGTGATTTCAGCCTAACTGGGCATCAGATTCACCCAGGGAAATTAATAAAAAGGCAGAATCTTGAGCCTAGCATTGAATGTTTTGCTGTAGTAGGTCTGGGGAAGAAAAATAAAATAAGGACTTTGAATATGTAATTTAGGTGATTCTGATTGTTAGTCTGTGAACTGGGCCTGGAAACCATTGATTTAGATTTTGTATACCAGTTGGTGAAATATGCATTTCTTACATTTTCTAGTCTGTGTTTTTGTTCTCAGAGGCTGTGATTAGCCCCCAAACAAAAATATCCCAGCACTTAAAACTTACTGCAACCCAGTTAGGGGAGATACTTCATAATGAAATTCATTGTGAGTACTCATAACCATTCAGCCATTTTTGTCTTGAGCAGCCCTGGCAAAAGATGATGGGGGAATGAATTGTGAGTGTTTTATATTCCTTCTTGTTCACTTCCAATTCTGTTTTCCTGTTAAACCTCTGGATGATTAATAACATTAATATTTTGCCTTAGGAAGCTCTTAATATCTCAAGGTTGAAAACCATGCTGTCAAGCTATCAGGATTGACATCCCCAGTTGTAACTGAATTGTCTTTTCTGTGATATGTCGCATGTCATATATATGTACATATATGTATATTTTTAATGGCAATTTCTACATATATGTATATTTCTACATATATGTATATTTTTCTACATATATGTATATTTTTAATGTCAATTTTTCCTTTTGCTTCAAAACCACCTCCTACTCTTGTAATTTCTTTCAAAGTCATTCACACTAGAAGCCTGAGGCTTGCCCTAACTTCTGAATCCTAGGGGACCCCCTTCATCTGTCTGACCTCTGGTCTTCCCTACATGAGTGAGTAACAACACCATCCACCCAGTGCTTTGGAGAAAACTCGAGGACTCTTTCTAGATACTTCTCTTTCAATTATACCCCATCCTCAATTTCAAATATCTGAAACACTTATTCATCTAACTCCGTAATGCATCCTGAGTCAGTCCACTTTTCTCTGACTGTTAGGCTGTCACCCTACATCACTGCCATTGCCCTTGTTGCCTATCTCCAATCCATTATCCACAGAGTAGCAAGAGGGGGGGACCTCATAAAAATCACGTATGACAATGTCACCACTCGGTAGCAAATTCCCAGTAGATTCTAAATACGTTAAATGAAATGCAAAATCTTTACCTACTAGGTCATCAACAATATGGCTTCTGCCCACCTCTTTGACCATACTTAACACAGTCCCACAAGCTCACTGTGGTCAGACGTACAGGACATAGTACTGTTCTTTGGACACTGAAGCTCATACCCTCTGGACCACTGCCCTTTGTTATCCTCTGAGGCACTTCACTCCTGACTGACTCCTTGTTAATCAAGTCTAAGTTCAAACATCAACCACCTCAGATAGCCTTCTCTAAACAGCCTAACTCTAGTGCTACTGTTCCATTCTCTCTCTCAATACTTTACCCCATCTAATTGTTTCATGGAATTTAACTTTTTAAAATTGTACATTGATTTAATCAAAACTTGCTCCCCTTGAAATGTGAGATTTTCTCTGTCCTGTTATTACCATATCCCTCACCCTGGAAAAGTGCCTTATACATTGTAGGTACATAATAAATATTATTTGAATAAATGAATTAATACATTTCAATGCATGATAACTTGAATTCTTGACTTTTTTTTCCATTCTAAAATCTCCGGAATTATGAGAGGACTTTAGTATGTTTTCTTTTTTTAAACTCCCGATTATTAATATTCTAACAATTCTCCTTTCTCCAGTTTTGATTTCTCTGCAGTCTCTCTTCCACAGAGTTGCCAAAGTTAAATTTCTAAACCAATAAGATGATGAACTTTTACAGTTCCCCAGATCCATAAGATAAAGTCCAAAGTCCTGAGCACGGCCTAAAGGCATTTTGTAGTTTAGTCTCCATCTTTATTTCTACCTTCATTTTCTGCTACTTCCCCTTATGAACCCTACTAACCAATCACATAAAACTATGTATAGTCTCAGACATACCAAAGTATTTTGTGATCCATGCCTTTGCCCATGTGAGTACATTATTTCTGTGGGCGTTCACCTCATTGTCAGTTCTCCCCTCTTCATGGGCAGTTAATGGCTTGTACAAGTCTCCATCTAAGCATTTATTATGCCAAATGGTCATTAACTCTTTATGTGCTACTGTAGCTCTGGAGACTAACATAGTGATCAGCATATGTTCCAAATGTGCAAATTGAATGAGAGATGGATGGGTGGATGGAAGATGTCTTCCTAGTAATCCATGATTATCATGTGGACAAGATCCTTTCTAAATCATCTGAGTTTTGCCTTGACACAGGGCTTTAAATGTGCTAAGGTCTTAAAACTATTTATCAAACGAGTGTATAAAATAACTAATTACTTATTTTTTAATAAGTTTTTATTTTACTTTTTAAATTTAATTTTATTTAGTTTTTTATACAGAAGGTTCTTATTAGTCATCAGTTTTATACACATCAGTGTGTACATGTCAATCCCAATCTCCCAATTCATCCCCCCCCACCCCCCGTCGCTTCCCCCGCTTGGTGTCCATACGTTTGTTCTCTACATCTGTGTCTCAATTTCTGCCCTGCAAACCGGTTCATCTGTACCATTTTTCTAAGTTCCACATATATGCGTTAATATACGATATTTGTTTTTCTCTTTCTGACTTACTTCACTCTGTATGACAGTCTCTAGATCCATCCACGTCTCAACAAATGACCCAATTTCGTTCCTTTTTATGGCTGAGTAATATTCCATTGTACATATGTACCACATCTTCTTTATCCATTCATCTGTTGATGGGCATTTAGGTTGCGTCCATGACCTGGCTATTGTAAATAGTGCTGAAATGAATATGGGGTGCATGTGTCTTTTTGAATTATGGTTTTCTCTGGGTATATGCCCAGTAGTGGGATTTCTGGATAATATGGCAATTCTATTTTTAGTTTTTTAAGGGACCTCCATACTGTTCTCCATAGTAGCTGTATCAATTTACATTCCCACCAACAGTGCGAGACGGTTCCCTTTTCTCCACACCCTCTCCAGCATTTGTTGTTTGTAGATTTTCTGATGATGCCCATTCTAACTGGTGTGAGATGATACCTCATTGTAGTTTTGGTTTGCATTTCTCTAGTAATTAGTGATGTTGAGCAGCTTTTCATGTGCTTCTTAGCCATCTGTATGTCTTCTTTGGAGAAATGTCTATTTAGGTCTTCTGCCCATTTTTGGATTGGGTTGTTTGTTTCTTTAATATTGAGCTGCATGAGCTGTTTATATATTTTGGAGATTAATCCTTTGTCCGTTGATTCGTTTACAAATATTTTCTCCCATTCTGAGGGTTGTCTTTTTGTCTTGTTTATGGTTTCCTTTGCTGTGCAAAATCTTTGAAATTTCATTAGGTCTCATTTGCTTATTTTTGTTTTTATTTCCATTACTCTAGGAGGTGGATCAAAAAAGATCTTGCTGTGATTTATGTCAAAGAGTGTTCTTCCTATGTTTTCCTGTAAGAGTTTTATAGTGTCCAGTCTTACATTTAGGTCTCTAATCCATTTTGAGTTAATTTTTGTGTATGGTGTTAGGGAGTGTTCTAATTTCATTCTTTTACATGTAGCTGTCCAGTTCTCCCAGCACCACTTATTGAAGAGACTGTCTTTTCTCCAATGTATATCCTTGCCTCCTTTGTCATAGATTAGTTAACCATAGGTTCATGGGTTTATCTCTGGGCTTTCTATCTTGTTCCATTGATCTATGTTTCTGTTTTTGTGCCAGTACCATATTTTCTTGATTACTGTACCTTTGTAGTATAGTCTGAAGTCATGGAGTCTGATTCCTCCAGCTCCTTTTTTCCCCCTCAAGCCTGCTTTGTCTATTCAGGGTCTTTTGTGTTTCCATACAAATTTTAACATTTTTTGTTCTAGTTCCGTAAAAAATGCCATTGGTAATTTGATAGGGATTCCATTGAATCTGTAGATTGCTTTGGGTAGTATACTCATTTTCACAATATTGATTCTTCCAATCCAAGAACATGGTATATCTCTCCATCTGTTAGTATCATCTTTAATTTCTTTCACCAGTGTCTTATAGTTTTCTGCATACAGGTCTTTTGTCTCCCTAGGTAGGTTTATTCCTACGTATTTTATTCTTTTTGTTGCAATGGTAAATGGGAGTGTTCCCTTAATTTTTCTTTCAGATTTTTCATCATTAGTGTATAGGAATGCAAGAGATTCTTGCATTAATTTTGTATCCTTTACCAACTTTACCAAATTCATTGATTAGCTCTAGTAGTTTTCTGGTGGCATTTTTAGGATTCTCTATGTATAGTATCATGTCATCTGCAAACAGTGACGGTTTTACTTCTTCTTTTCCAATTTGGATTCCTTTTATTTCTTCTTCTTCTCTGATTGCCGTGGCTAGGACTTCCAGAACTATCTTGAATAATAGTGGTGAGAGTGGACATCCTTGTCTCGTTCCTGATCTTAGAGGAAATGCTTTCAGTTTTTCACCATTGAGAATGATATTTGCTGTGGGTTTGTTGTATATGGCCTTTATTATGTTGAAGTAGGTTTCCTCTATGCCCACTTTCTGGTGAGTTCTTATAAATGGGTATTGAATTTTGTCAAAAGCTTTTTCTGCATCTATTGAGATGATCATATGGTTTTTATTCTTCAATTTGTTAGTATGGTTTATCACATGGATTGATTTGGGTATACTGAAGAATCCTTGCATCCCTGGGATAAATCTCACTTGATCATGGTATATGATCCTTTTAATGTGTTGTTGGATTCTATTTGCTAGTATTTTGTTGAGAATTTTGCATCTATATTCATCAGTGACACTGGTCTGTAATTTTCTTTTTTTGTAGTATCTTTGTCTGGTTTTGGTATCAGGGTGATGGTGGCCTCATAGAATGAGTTTGGGAGTTTTCCTTCCTCTGCAATTTTTTGGAAGAGTTTGAGAAGGATGGGTGTTAGCTCTTCTCTAAATGTTTGAAACAATTCACCTGTGAAGCCATCTGGTCCTGGACTTTTGTTTATTGGAAGATTTTTAATCACAGTTTCAACTTCATTACTTGTGATTGGTCTGATCATATTTTCTGTTTCTTCCTGGTTCAGTCTTGGAAGGTTATACCTTTCTTAGAGTTTGTCCATTTCTTCCAGGTTGTCCATTTTATTGGCATAGAGTTGCTTGTAGTAGTCTCTTAGGATGCTTTGTATTTCTGTGGTGTCTGTTGTAACTTCTCCTTTTTCATTTCTAATTTTTTTGATTTGAGTCCTCTCCCTCTTTTTCTTTTTAAGTCTGGCTAATGGTTTATCAATTTTATTTATCTTCTCAAAGAACCAGCTTTTAGTTTTATTGATTTTTGCTATTGTTTCCTTTGTTTCTATTTCATTTATTTCTGCTCTGATCTTTATGATTTCTTTCCTTCTGCTAACTTGGGGTTTTGTTTGTTCTTCTTTCTCTAGTTCCTTTAGGTGTAAGGTTAGATTGTTTATTTGAGATTTTTCTTGTTTCTTGAGGTAGGCTTGTATAGCTATAACGTTCCCTTCTAGAACTGCTTTTGCTGCATCCCATAGGTTTTGGATCGTCGTGTTTTCATTGTCATTTGTCTCTAGGTATTTTTTGATTTCCTCTTTGATTTCTTCAGTGATCCCTTGGTTATTAATAACGTATTGTTTAGCCTCCATGTGTTTGTGTTTTTTACGTTTTTTTCCCTGTAATTCATTTCTAATCTCATAGCGCTGTGGTCAGGAAAGATACTTGAGAAGATTTGAATTTTCTTAAATTTACTGAGGCTTGATTTGTGACCCAAGATGTGATCTATCCTGGAGAATGTTCCATGTGCACTTGAGAAGAAAGTGTAATCTGCTGTTTTTGGATGGAATGTCCTGTATATATCAATTAAATCTTTCTGGTCTATTGTGTCATTTAAAGCTTCTGTTTCCTTATTTATTTTCATTTTGGATGATCTGTCCATTGGTGTAAGTGAGGTTTTAAATTCCCCCACTGTTATTGTGTTACTGTTGATTTCCTCTTTTATAGCTGTTAGCAGTTGCCTTATGTATTGAGGTGCTCCTATGTTGGGTGCATATATATTTATAATTGTTATATCTTCTTGGATTGATCCCTTAATCATTATGTAGTGTCCTTCCTTGTCTCTTGTAACATTCTCTATTTTAAAGTCTATTTTATCTGATATGAGTATTGCTACTCCAGCTTTCTTTTGATTTCCATTTGCATGGAATATCTTTTTCCATCCCCTCACTTTCAGTCTGTATGTGTCCCTAAGTTTGAAGTGGGTCTCTTGTAGACAGCCTATATATAGGTCTTGTTTTTGTATCTATTCAGCAAGCCTGTGTCTTTTGGTTGGAGCATTTAATCCATTCACGTTTAAGGTAATTATTGATATGTATGTTCCTATGACCATTTTCTTAATTGTTTTGGGTTTGTTTTTGTAGGTCCTTTTCTTGTCTTGTGTTTCCTACTTAGAGAAGTTCCTTTAACATTTGTTGTAGAGCTGGTTTGGTGGTGTTAAATTCTCTTAGCTTTTGCTTGTCTGTAAAGCATTTGGTTTCTCCATTGAATCTGAATGAGATCCTTGCTGGGTAGAGTAATCTTGGTTGTAGGTTCTTCCCTTTCATCACTTTAAGTATATCATGCCACTCCCTTCTGGCTTGTAGAATTTCTGCTGAGAAGTCAGCCGTTAACCTTATGGGAGTTCCCTTGTATGTTGTCATTTTTCCTTTGTTGCTTTTAATAATTTTTCTTTGCCTTTAATTTTTGTCAGTTTGATTCCTATGTATCTCGGCATTGTCAATTTGATTACTATGTGTCTTGGCATGTTTCTCCTTGGATTTATCCTGCCTGGGACTCTCTTCACTTCCTAGACTTGCGTGGCTATTTCCTTTCCCATGTTAGGGAAGTTTTTGATTATAATCTCTTCAAATATTTTCTCTGGCCCTTTCTCTCTCTCTTCTCCCTCTGGGACCCCTATAATGCAAATGTTGTTGTGTTTAATGTTGTCCCAGAGGTCTCTTAGGCTGTCTTCATTTCTTTTCATTCTTTTTTCTTTATTCTGTTCCACAGCAGTGAATCCCACCATTCTGTCTTCCAGGTCACTTATCCGTTCTTCTGCCTCAGTTATTCTACTATTGATTCCTTCTAGTGTAGTTTTCATTTCACTTATTGTATTGTTCATCTCTGTTTGTTTGTTCTTTAATTCTTCTAGGTCTTTGTTAAACATTTCTTGCATCATATCGTTATTTGCCTCCATTCTTTTTCTGAGGTCCTGGATCATCTTCACTATCATTATTCTGAATTCTTTTTCTGGAAGGTTGCCTATCTCCATTTCATTTAGTTGTTTTTCTGGGGTTTTATCTTGTTCCTTCATTTGGTACATAGCCCTCTGCCTTTTCGTCTTGTCTATCTTTTTGTGAATGTGGTTTTTGTTCCACAGGCTGCAGGATTGTAGTTCTTTTTGCTTCTGCTGTCTGCCCTCTGGTGGATGAGGCTATCTAAGAGGCTTGTGCAAGTTTACTGATAGGAGGGACTGCCTAATTACTTATCAAGTGGTTAAAATAATGGTATTCTAATATCTTTATCTGAAGGAGAATTATCTTCCTCTTAAAAAAGTATATTTTCCTATGTTTTACACATGTGTTCTCTAATATAGTAGCCACTAGTCACTTGATTCTACTGACCACTTAGAATGTAGCTTGTGCAAACTGAAATGTGCTATAAGTATAAAATACTTGCATAGACATAGTAAAAAACAAAGAGTGTAAATTACCTAGGTAATAATTTTAAGTGGATTACATACTGAAATGTTAATAATTTGGATATATTGTGTTACATAAGCTAAATAATTTAAGTCAGTTCTACTATTGATTCTATTTAAATCAATGTTACTTTTTTCTTCTTTAATGTGGCAACTAGAAAATTTAGAGTTACATGTATGACTTGTGTTTTATTTTTATTTTATTACAAGTGTAGTTGTCTTTTTCCAACATGTCTCTTATTTGTTAACAGCAGTCATTTCTGACACATGCCATGTTTATCCACATGATGCTATTCTGTTTCTAGGAGTTCCTCTTTTCATCATATTTTCTTTTTGTTGAGATTAAATAACGAAGTCAGATGAGTGTCTCTATCAGTTACCCTCCCAAGTCATAATAACCAAGTGACTCAGTTTCATTTTTACCTCCACCACCTGAAAAATCTAGAGATTATTTATTTCCAAAATTTTGGAATATGCCCAACTTTAGTATCAGAAAACAATTTACGGCTTTAGTTTTCTTTATTTAAATTTCATTCAGCTTTATTTGTAAATGTTTTATTTTGCGTTGTGTCCTATGTATAAGATCTGCCTTACACAGTTTGGGACATTTATGATTTTTATGTTTACTTATAGTAAGGCAAGTTCGGTTTTTGAAAACTTTTATGTATTTTCTTTATTTGAGTGAGAGTCATGGTTCTAAAAAGGTCTGCTTATTCAGGCACAGATATTTACCTACTAAACATCCTATGTTTAGGGTCACATTTGTCTCGGAGTGAAAGAGGAAGTGGACTTTGAAGTTAAGGAGTAAGTATAAGGTCAGTAGTAAAGAGTCTACTTCACCAGGTAGAATCAGCCATCAGGATGCATGTATAAAATTTGTTCATCCGCCTCACCTCTGATAGCATGTCCTATTCTAGGACTTTCTTATCTTTTACCTGGATGACTTCAAAAATCTCCTGACTGCTACCCAGTACTCTCTTCATCAAATTTATTCTCCGTACACCTGACTACCAGAGAGATGATTAAATATTTATAACCTGAAAATACAACTTTTCTATGTAAGAGCCCCTGTTAATCATTAACTATCAGCTCATTAAGTACAGAGATGAAGTCTAAACCCCTTGATAGAGCATTCATGGCTCCCATGTAGTTGAACTTGTGGCTGCTTCTCCAACATTGTGTCTTGCTGGCTACTCTCTACTTCCTGACATTTTCTAGCAGCACAATAGCATCTTTCTCATCTCCACACTCTGCTCCTGTGTTTGCCATTACTCAGTTCTACTGTTGCTCTCTCCTTAAAAACCTGTTACTTTATCTGTCATTTCCAAACCCATTTTATTATGTATCTGTTTATTATAAATCTCCCCACGTGACTTTTCTATAAGGCTGAGATCTTGCCTTATTTTTTGTGGCTTAGTTTCCTCATAAGTGAGAATGACACATTACTTACTTTATAGGAAGATGGAGTGAGTTAATACATGTACCTGGCAAATAGTCAGTGTTCATTGTGTTAGTTATATTGAGATTATGTTGTCGTTATTATAATTATCAATAGCAGTAGTAGTTTGTTATTATCACTTTGTTGACACATAGTAGGCACTCAGTAAATGTACGTAGACTGAATAAAATTAGGTAATCAACTTCACCGAGGAACCCAGGAATAAGGGACAGGAAGAGAACTGATTGAATTAAGAAAGACAGAACTGTGATAAGAAAGTTGGAGGCCCGAAAACCTCAGCTAAAACTAGTCATGCCTCCGTCCTTGTCTGAACCTTGATCACTCAGTTCGAATGTCCCCTGAGGACTCATTTTTCACATAGTCATTATAAGTTCCCTCAGAGACCATAGTAAGTATTAGCTGATGTTGGATAGGATTAAGGGAGCGTATGTAATGATGAAATGGGACTTTTCAGTGTACCCTCTATAGCAATATCCTGATTTACTTCCTACAGTTCTGTACTACTAATTTGACTCTTTTCTACTTAAACAATAAATAGTGTAATTTTTTAAGCAACCAATAAAGCTGTTAGCAATTTTTACTAAATTTTCAATTAGATGAAAGAGGAACTATATCATGTAATTTCTAAAAACAGCATTAATTACCAAAAGATCATCCCAGAAAAAGCTGTAAAAAGAACAATTCTATATTAATTAATAGTTGGTTTTTTCTTTGTGCCTGGCATTCATTATTCAGTAAACATAACATGTTGATTTATAGGATAAGACTAGTTCCTGGGCTTTTGAGTGTTTATTATGAGAAAAATAGAACTTAGAGTCAGAAAAAATGAATCTGTATATTGTATTTATAAAAAAATGAATACAGTAGTATTGAATATATATTGTTATAAATGTAATATATGAAATGGTATGTGAAATCTAATAATATTAGATCATTTTATTGATTATTTATTATGTTTTCTTATTTAATCTTTACAGTAAGATGGGGCTAAGGTTAAGTATGTTTCCTAGAGACATGAAGTCACAAAAGCACAAGGTCCAACCTAGATCTGTTTGACCCTGGAGTCTGATATTTGAAGCACTGCACTATCTTCTTTTAGTCACTTATGTGTGTATGTCTGTGTGTGTGTGTGTGTGTGTGTGTAGCTTATTTAATATTTATGCCTAGAACAGTGCTAGTCATACTTTAGATGAGCATAATATGTTTTTATCACCGCAAATGCCCTCAAGTGTCGTAGCTTTTCATAATCACTTATTATAATTTCCCTTCATGATCCCTTTGAATCTACATATATTTTATATCCCATCTGAATATTTTTTATAAGGAGACCATGACTGTGTTACTTGTATTGAAGTACAAAGAAGTAGAAATTCTTTTTATTTCAACTAGGTCTCTGTTGTGCTGGAAGGGGTACCCATAATAATAGTACTTAAGAATTTGATGAGTAGGTCTATATATCCCCTTTATATTTTCTGTATGACTTTAAAAACAGTGATCAAGTCCCTACCAACCTGTCCTAATTCCAGATCAAAGAGTCAGAATCTTCGGTGTGTTGATGTATTAAAACAAAAACAGGAAGGATTAAAGGGAAAAAAAGGAAAGGAAAAGAGTTTGTGAAAGTTCAGGAAAAAGAAAATCAATAAAGGGGAGTAAATAGGTTTCTGACTGGATAAAATGAGAATACCCAAATCCTTCATAAAAGCCAATTTAATTAAATCTCAGGATACATGGGGTTCTGCTGTTATGGTTTGTTGACCTATTTTTAGGTCACAAATCCTCAACGGAGGATTTAATGAAAGCTTAGATTCTTTTCTCCCAAGCAAAATGCATGCATGCAAATAAATGCGGAATTTTTTCATGTAATTTCAGGGAATAAGACCCAAAGGATGGACTTTAGGTAAATAACTTCTGACCATATCTATAAATTAAGATTCACTTTACTGAAGTGCACTCAGCTTCCACTCCCTCCTGCTAAAGATGTTTTCCTTCTAAGCTATAACATTTTTTCTTTTTTTACTGCTTTAGCACTCATCTCCTCCCATCATTTACATAATGCTGATGTTAGAAAGTTTGTTCCCAGTAAAAAGTTTTAGAAAAAAATCCAACCTTTCAAATATTGTCCTCCATGCCTAGGACAATATTTGAACGTCTTCTGAGTGATCATTGCATGTTTCTTCAATTCTAGTCATATGTCCATATATCTTTCATGACAAAATCAGTAAATTTAAACTTCTTGAGGGATATTATGTCAACCTTCTAGCCTAGTTTCTACACTAGAGTGATATACAGTCTTTCTGTATTTTAACTTTCTTACATGTTCATGTAAAACATTTAGATCATTAAAATTCCTTGAATATTCAGGTCGTTTATCTTAACAATGGTGTTCATAGGTTTTTTCCCCTGTTTTTTGTATTTTCCTCATATTTTATGAATATTTAGTTATTGGAAAATGCTACCAACTTTTGGTGATAAGGTATAAAGTGCATTTTAAATAACATTTTATTAATTTATGTACTTACGGAATATATGTACCCAGGAACTTGCTACATTCCTGGAATACAATGTGATTGATACAAAATAGACTCTGCCCCAGTGAGGCCTACAGTTTAGAAGAAGATAGCTGATAAATCATTAAGCCACAAAAAGGACCTGTAATTATAATTTATAACAAGTGGAAATGAGGAAATGTCAGGGTATTATGAGATAAGATAATTTATGAAGGGACTTAGTTCACAAATATATCTGGGATAATATATGTTTATAATATTTGGGGGAATATATATATTCAAGCTGAGGACAGTAGAATGACTAGCATCTGACCAGATGAAAATGGAGAATAAAATTTGCATTAAAGAGAAAAACCTGACTTGAAGCTGGAAAAATCTTGGCACATTTAAGGAAGTAAATGAAGGTCCATATGCCTACATATATAAGTTATTGGGAGAATGTCAGACAACATGGTTTGAGAGGTAGGCCTATTCCATATTATGCAGGGTCTTGAGGGTTATGTTGAAGAGTTTGTATTTCATTTAAATGTAACGAGGACCATTTAATGGTTTCACACTGGGGAATTATATGATCATAATTCCATTTTTTAAATATTGTTTGAATGGTTTTTGAAAAATGGGTTGGAATTGGACAAATATGGTGGCAGGGAAAGCCTTTAGGAGGCTATTTTTCTACTATTGGTAAGGGAATTATGGTGATTTGAACTAAGAAGGTATAGTGATGATAGGAGCAGATAGATTCAAGATATATTTAGGAAATATAGTTGACAGAATGAGGGTGGGTGGGGCAGTATTAGAAATGACTCATAGGTTTCTAGTTTAAATAACTTAATGGATATGGGTATCACTTATAGAGATGCTGAAAACTAGAAGCGTGGTAGGTTTGATAGTTGAATTTTGGGCCTGTTAATTTTGAGATGTCCTTGGGACATCCAGCAAGTACTGTCCATTCTTTGTCCTTGTCCTAAGCTTATCTTGAATCCAGCTCTAATTTTCCATCTCCTTAGGGTAAAGCCTCATCATTTATTACATGGTTTACTAAAACCTTCTCACTAGTGATCCACCATATGGACCTAGCTTGTTGTGCTTTTGTTTTTCCTTCTAATCCTCACTCTCATCTTATTTAAATAACATTATCCCAGCTCATAATAAGGGGAACCTCCTTTCGCTACTATCAGTCTATGTTGATTAGAGTGGAATTGCTGCCAACCCCCTGCCTTGAGGGGTGGGCTTGTGATGGGTGTGCTGTTAAGAGCAGTGTGTTCCTCTAGCCACAGTGTTGGATTCCGGAATGGCACTTGACTAAAGATGATCTATGAGAACACTCACTCAATTTGAATTTGGGCTGCTTGGGGAAATTTTTCAGAAGTATTGCTGAGCTGGGTGGTGTATATAAGTCAAAAGTTTCTGGTGGCTAATTCTGCAACCACATGTGGAAAGAGAAATCAACATAGAGGAAAATTGAACCTAGATGGAGGAGAGGGTTGCAACTTTCAATCCCTTTCCCTGACCTCCATGGAGGGACGAGGGGCTAGAGATTGAGTTCAGTCACTATTGGTCAGTGATTTAACAAATCATGCCTATGTAATGAAGACTTCATGAAAACCATAAAAACCCAAAAGGAGAGAGAGCTTCTGTGTTAGTCAACACATGGAGATGTAGAGAGAGTGGCACACCTGGAGAGAGCATGGAAGCTCCATGCCCCTTCCTTCATACCTTGCCTTTGCATCACTTTTATCTGGCTGTTCCTAAGTTATATTCTTTTATGATATACTAGTAATTCAACAAGTAAACTGTTTTCCTGAGTTCTGTGAGCTGCTCTAGAAAATTAACTAAACCCGAGGAGGGGGTTGAGGGAACATCTGATCTAGAGCATATCAGTCACAAGCACAGGGAACAACCTGAACTTGTGATTGGCCTCTGAAGTTCGGGGGTAGGCAGTCTTGTGGAACTGAGCCCTTAATCTGTGAGATCTGACTCCCAATTCCAGGCAGCTAGTGTCAGAATTGAGTTAAACTGTAGGATATCCAACTGTGTGCAAAGATTGCTTTATATTTGAAAAACTATCCCACATTTGGTGATCAGAAGTGACAAAAGTGAAGCTGAATATTAAAAGTAGAGAAGACACCCTGGGTGAATGTTTTTCTTTTAAAATTTGATATTCAAGACTAGATTCAGAGTATGTCATCATTATAAACTGTGGCATCTGAAGGAGTGACTGAAGGCTCTTCATTCTTATAGACCAAAAACCTATTTATATTGCAAATACCGCATAACATTAGAGAGCTGTTTTCCTTATATATTTCCATATTCATCACCTTCCAGGTATAAAAACTGATTGGCTTTTGAGTATTTTTTCAATAATATTCAAGAAGTCAGTGAAATAGAGTACCACTGTACACATGAGGTTATCAAGCAGTTGAAATATGGCTAGTCCTAATTGGGATGTTCTATAAGTGTAAAATATACACTGATTTTGAAAACAGTGCAAAAAAGGTATGTAAAAAACCTCAACAATTTTAATTTTGATTATGTGTTGACATGATGATATTTTGGACATACTAGTTTAAATAAAATATATTAAAACTAAAAAAAAAACTATATGTTAACTATCATTGTTTTGGAGTGACAATATAATATATGCGTAAGATTTTCTATATCATTGTCAGCATTTTTTTATTAATTAATTAATTTTTTTTTTTTTTTTTTGGCTGTGTTGGGTCTTTGTTTCTGTGCGAGGGCTTTCTCCAGTTGTGGCAAGCGGGGGCCACTCTTCATAGCGGTGCGCGGGCCTCTCACTATCGCGGCCTCTCTTGTTGCGGAGCACAGGCTCCAGACGCGCAGGCTCAGTAACTGTGGCTCACGGGCCCAGTTGCTCCGCGGCATGTGGGATCTTCCCAGACCAGGGCTCGAACCCGTGTGCCCTGCATTAGCAGGCAGATTCTCAACCACTGCGCCACCAGGGAAGCCCCATTTTCAGCATTTTTGACGTTTTCTACAATGGATGTCTAATGCTTTCACAATCAGAAATAACACACACACATGCATGCACACACACACGTGCACACACACAAAAGAAAGAGAATGTCCTCCAAGGAGTCTTTTTCTTCTTAACTAATGGAAGCAAGAACAACGCTTGCTTTGGTGGAGGGGAAGGAACAGCATTTGGTTTTTTGGGTTTTTTTAAATCTCTGTAGCTTTTAAAGAGAAAATGAATGCTGCAAAACACTCATTTCTTCTATGCTAGTTAAATTCGGCACTCAGGGCAGAGGCTAAAGATCACATTGTTAATTTTGATTTTGATTTTTCTGAAGGGCAAGAGATCAAAAACCTTTTAAGGAATTAATGTCCATTCTCAATTTTGTTAAGAGGGTGATGACTTATTGGGTCAAGAATGTTGACTTTCTTCTCCTGTTCTTCCCTCAGTTTCCTCATCTGCAAAATGAAGAGGTTGATGCAATGATCTCTAAGGTGTCTTTAAGATCTCACTTACAGTAATTCTAAGATTCTTCCTGCAACTCATTTATTTACCATTTGAAAATGCATGCTCCAAAGTGAAAGGTCCAATTCTTTAATTTGCTTTATACTGACATTATTCTAGTAACTTTCACAGAAGCCCACATGGGCAGTTCTTTGAATATTGTTTTCTAGTTGTACAAATATTAATGTGTATAATAGAAATTTAAAAATATAGAGAAAAGAAAATAAAAATCACCTACAATCCCACCAGTGTAAGAAATCCCAACCTTTCACAGTGTTTCCAGTATTTTTTCAGTGCATGTGTAATTTATTTTTTAAAAATTGATCTAATTTTTAATTTTATCTATTGTGACATATCCCCATGCAATTAACTTATCTTCTAAGTAAGCAGTTATCTGAAACGACTAGATAAGATTTAATAATTAAACATTTTTCTTCATTAACTATAAAAAAAAACTAAAAAAAAGAACTTAGTAAGAATGTAGTTGTTTTATAGATCCTATTTCCTCCATATGAAAAAAGTTCTAATTGTTTTTCTGATTATTCATTATGATAAATTATGAATTTGAAATGTAAATGACTTCCATTTCAAAAATACCCCAAATATTACCCTTCCATTTATTAAAATGAGACTAAACCAGGAAGATCCAAAATATTACAATATTATTTTACTTTGTTTTTATTTTTTTATAAATTTATTTATTTATTTATTTATTTTTGGCTTCATTGGGTCTTTGTTGCTGTGCGTGGGCTCTTCTCTAGTTGTGGAGAGCAGGGGCTACTCTTTGTTGTGGTGCACGGGCTTCTCATTGCTGTGGCTTCTCTTGTCGCGGAGCACAGGGTCTAGGCGCGCGGGCTTCAGTAGTTGTGGCATGTGGGTTCAGTAGTTGTGGTGTGTGGGCTTAGTTGCTCCACAGCATGTGGAATCTTCCTGGACCAGGGCTCGAATCCATGTCCCCTGCATTGGCAGGCAGATTCTTAACCACTGCACCACCAGGGAAGTCCCACTTTTCTTTGTTTTTAAATCATTGCAATTTTGTATAGGTAGAACTTTTAGGATAACCACTTTCCATAGATTTTTATCAATGTTTTTGCATATATGTATTAGGAAGAAAATACAATATTAATCTACTTCCCTTCTTTAAAGTGCTTTGTAAATGGCAGGTATATTAAATATCTTCCATTTATTTTTATTTCTATTTTTTAAATGTATTCAATTTGCTTCTATCTTCCTAAAAGACTTTTATATTTTATACTAATGGAGAGGGTGGGAGATAGGAAAGGTCTTTATCATTTATCTTACCTCTGGTAAACACTACCTTGAAGAACATGTCAAATATCAAATAAAATTTAAAATTCAGTTTCTAGTGATGAAATTCTCACTATTTAGTACATAACTCACATTTAGCCTCTTATTTTGAAACATAAAATTGAGCAAAGTACTATTTCTGGAGGGGATTATATCTGGCCATACACTTGGAAACCAGCCTGGTGTGTTTGAAGGGAAAATGTAATTGTGTAAGTTAGTGGAAAGAAAGGTTATCAACATTTTAAAATGTATATGTTAATTTTGTATATTATATGTTTTATTCTAATTTATATACCTCTTGATTTCAGTGGCATCAAATGATATTATACACACGTTCTGGCAGTTGTTAGCTTCATGAATTTTGTAGCCCAAGCTGACTCTGATAATTCCCTTACATACATAAAGCTTTGGAAATAGCTATCCAAAAAAAATCCCTTGCTGAGGAATTAGCACTCCAGTAATATAAAAATTATGCAATGTTAAGATTAAAATAATTTTCATTTTTCATGATTCTAAGCAAAGTGAATGCTCATGGCTAAAAATAAAAAAGCAACAAATTAAAACTGCACAGTATTTAAAGTAGAAAGTAAACAAACAAACAAACAAAAACCCTTTTCAGAAAAACATTTCAAGACATTTTCAAAAGAGTCTGTGTGAACAGAATTTGTTAGACTAAACCTCTGGCCTTAGATGACAATAGAAGAATCATCCAAAATAAGATCTCACCTAAGCAGTCTAGGAGGTATACACTGCAAGGAAAGACCAGGAATATTCACCAAAACAGGAAGCATCTAACAGTGACATAGTGTGGGGATATGAGGACATTTCAGCTTCCAGGACACCAGAATATGACAGCAGATATGGATCAGATACTAGATTCCAGGAAATAATAGAAATCTGATGAAAGAGCTAGTCAATAGAAGGTCAAATACATAGATCAGTGAACCCAAACAGAGAATGGTCTGACAGTGGAGTGTCAGTAGTCAGCCTGAGACACTGGCATTCAAGCAGGATTATATTGATATTTACTCAATTTACTCAGAGACTGTGAAGAGGTGATGCTATCTATACATTCTGGTATCAGCCATAGACAGAGAGGTGTCAGTAACCACAGTTCTTTCCTCATTCTTTGAACCCTCCTTCCCTACTCACTCCTTCGACAGCCTATAATCACTCTGACATCACGTCTATCATATAAGCAACCAGGTAAATAAGCCTACATACAAGAAATATGTCCTCAACCCCCAATCCTCCAAATGTTGCACTATTTCTCACTGTTCCTTAACAGCCAAAATTTTAGAGAAAGTAGTCTTCACTGACTGTCTCTACCTACTTAACTCCAATTTATAACTCTTATCTAGTGTAATCTTTCTGTCCCCAAGACTCTGTATTGAAATTTCTCTCAGTAGGGTTACAGAGGGTCTCTGTGTTGAGACATCCAGCAGGGACTTTTCAGTCTTTGTCTTACTATGTGCTACTGACTGTGCCTTCCATGAAAGCACTTTGTCTTGAATCTTATCTAAATTCTCTGAGTTCTTCCAAGGCTCCTCCATGAATTCTTCTTTTGCCTCTCACATCTTGACCATTAGAATCCATTCTTGACACATATTTTTTCATGCATTATTACCAATTTGTGAGAGATTATCTGTTGATAATTTCCCATTATCTGTCTCAACATTTGACTAACCCCAGAGCTTCAAGGTCAAATATTTTATCTTTTGCATACCATATCTTCTTGTATCTATCAAAATCAAAGTCAACAAATGACCTAAAATGATGCATGATCTCTCTCTTTGCCTCTTCCGTACCAGTTCCTCTTAGGGTATTGCTTATGTCTGTTAGTGATACTTGAAAATCTGAGGTCTTCTCAAACTCCTCCATATCTTTCCCCACACATCAAAATTAATCACCAAGACTCAAATATCTACTGTGTGTCTTTAATTTTTATCTTCTTCCTAGCCTATTTTAATAATGATTATAATAATAATATCTAACATTATTAGCTATGTTCTCACTATGACACAGTCACTGTGCCAAGTGCTTTACATGTTTCAGTTCGCTTGATACAACATCTTTATGTGTTGTAATTAATTCCATTTTAAAAATGAGAAAAGATGAGAGATGATAAGGTCACTCTACCAATTTGCCATCCCAAGTAAATGATGGGGTCAAGGTTTGAGTCTAGGTGTTCTGATTCCAAAGCCTGCCTCCTAATCTCCTTACCTGTCTCCATCTTTCAAATATTACCACTTCCCAAACTTAAATCTAAATCTATATTTAAATCTTGCTATGCATATTTTTAAGGCAATACCAGTTGGAAATCCACATTAATAGTATATATTACACCAGTAGCATGCCTCAAGTTTAGTTTCACTATTTCAAAAGTCTCTTACAAACAAACCACTTCAGCTTCTACTTATGATGAAGTCACGCCTCACCTGATCCTGCTCCCAGTTGAGCTGTTTTGAGATGGCCTTGGCCTTGGGAGCGCTTTGGGAGCTAACATTTTGCCAACACACCTCTATGGTCTCTGGCCCCAAATGTGCCATGATCAGACCCTGTTCCCTGCTGAGGTAGAAGAATGCCACTCTCCACCTGAGAATGATGGTTTTTAGCAGAGTTTGTGGTTTTCTAAAACAATTAGTGCTGAAATCTCAGTCTGTGGGCACATATGACCTCTAGATGCCTGATGCACTGAGATAAAATTGTGTTCAGCGAGAAGGAAGCTAATTTCTGATAAGTGAGGAATGATGAAATATCTCATATACTTCATACTCAGCTTCCAGAGCAGATCTATGTTTGTGGCCCTTGAAACAAACTATTTGGGGGTCTTCTTTAAGAGAAAAATAATAAAAAATGAGATTATAAAATTCGATAGTGTGCTGAATAGGCTGTGCAATGGGCTCTGATGCTTGATCTTCTTTGGCTTTATGGTACGTCTGCCTTGATCCACTTCATTAAGTATCAGAATCATGTTGACTCAACAGTTACCCCCATGAGTGAATGTTCCATATGTTCCAAGAATAAATTTTATCCATGAGACATAAATGAGAAGTTTGACTGTATAGTAAAAAAAGACTTGAAGTGATTTTAGAGGTTACAATGTAGAATAAGAAACTGAAAATAAATATTAGGATTAGGAAAATCTTGAAGCTCAAAAAACTGATGAGAAACCAAGTTACTCAATGATGTACTCCCTCCCCCCCAAAAAAAAGGAATCACCCACTTTCCAGTACTCACATTCTCTCAGAAATTATCAAATCATTTTCTTCTAGATCACAAGCTCTTATGTTAATTTCCTTTATGTTTATTTCTTCACTTGAGATCTAAAAAATACATGTGCATATATGCATACATGTACATGTGCATATAAACAAACATATATGTATTTCTGAAGAATCAAATGTTATTTTAACTTGGATATTTATATTATGACCTTGTGTTAGAAGTTCTTAAAATGTTAGTGTTATACAAAATCCTACACTGGAATTTCTTATTATGAATTCTACTATTTTGGTGTTAATAACACTAAAAAGCAAGCTGTAACATCAGCAGTCAAGCATGAATCATCTTCATCACTATGTTCAAAGCCAGTATCTACTGTAATTAGGATTCTTATGAGAATAAATCCTTGACTTAGTACTTCACCTAATTGAATTGTTCTGTTTTGGGGGTGGGTATTTCTTTTGACTGTTGGCTTGAGGTTAATTTTGTTTCCTAAAATTGGAATCCATAATGTACCATTTGAGATCTGAGAGAGGAGTGACATTGAGTATGTAACAATTTGACAATCACACTGCAGTAATTTCTCCTTGAAGTATGAAAGGCAGTAAATACTAGTTGAGGTTTCTAGTAACAGATTCTAATGATAACTCACTTATTCCTTCAGCATGTGGAAAAAGGAATTAGATCTGACCCTAACTCCACTCACTGCTCTTGAAACCTTTCTTACGACATGGAGACATTCTCTTTCGGAACACAAAGATTGCTGTTAACATGAAGTTTGTTCTTGTCCTGGCTAAAAACACCTCTTATTTCTCTTATTATAGCAAATCATGTGTTTTACTTTTTATTAGTGTTTGAAGTGGGGCACAAGGTGGCCTTTCCTTTTTTCTAAGAGGCTACTATAGTCCTCCAAGAGATGGGATCACCCCAACATTTCTCTGTAATAGTTTGCGGTTCCTCCATAGTTGTCTCAGTTCAAGCTTTGTTTGTTATATTGGGAAAAATTTTAAATGCTAGGTATGACTGCCTTTTACTAACATTTCAGGAACATTTTAATCTTTTCTCTTCACCATTTATTCTGTATATACCTTTGTTCTATTCCTGCCTGCTCCCTTTGTACAATTTACAGGTTGATCTCACTCTCCCTAGAGAAGAAAGCATTGAGTATTTACTCTATAAATCCTACACAGGAAGTCTTAATGAAATCAAGTATCTAACCTAGATAAAATTTAAATTCCTAAAAGAATACTATAATAAATTCTACAGTGAATTATAAAAATTATTGGTCAATGAGAAAAGCTTTTGAAAACTTTCACTCCTTTTCCTAATCAGTACTATGTTGTTTCAATGAAAATATGTATTTTAAACAGCCAACATCATGAGAGATAAACAAGGTTTAATAAGAAAACCAGACAAGGATAGACTATACAAAAATGAAAGAACAAGTACCTTATAGTAATCCCTAAAATTATTTTTGAAAAACCACTGAATGAACTTTGACCTGGCCTGTTCCTTTGGTTTTTAATATGTTGCTATATGTTTCAAAGGAGGTGAAATATGTAAAGCACTCGTATTTTATGGGTGAATTTCCCCCAGTAGCTCCTAGATATACTGAAGAGACAAGGTCACTGTTCAGGGATTTCAAAGACCTAGAATTTGATCACAGCACAGCCACCAACTATTTGAGAGATTTTGTCAGGTTGTTTTCTTTGTCTGTGATTCAGTTGCCCCATCCATAAAATTAAAGTTATTAGGTGGTCTGTAAGGCCCCTTCTTTGTCTGTGATTCTGCAGATACTATTACAAATATAATATAAAGCAAGGGAATAGGAAATATACACTCACACATAGCTTTGCTCATGTGGCAAGAAGCATGGTTTCTTAAGGGTCTTGGTTCCTTAGTAAGACCCAGTCTTGATATCAGTCATTTCCCCCTCCTCTTTTGCTAGCTTCCACCTCTGCTTCCTACATCATGGGGCCAAATGTCTCTATGGATATAATTCTTCAGAAAGGAAATTGGGTTAACTGTCCCAGGGAGTAAATTCCATTGCTGGTACCAGGAGTCTAAGCCATATGAAAACTAAATGAAACAGGGGTTGCAATGAGAAAATAGAAGCTAAACCTCCCCAGTGTGGTTCTCTCTCAGGAGGAGAAGTTAGGAAAAAGAGTCAGTGCACAAATGTTGTCTCTTCAAGTCGGGACTGATTGAGCAAATGTAAGTGTATGGAGTAGCTTTATGAGCAGGAGAGCACCATTGATGGAGTAGGAAATACAGATGTGAACAGAAGAGAGAGGCAAACAGTTTTTTTTTCCCCTACTTTATTCCCAAAGGAATAAAAGCAAAGGAGCGTGTCAATTAAATAAATCATAAAGAAGACTAAATTATGAAAAATTTCCAGGCCTAGTCCAGAGCTTATGTGTGGCAGAGCAGAAATACTTATTTTAAGTATGTGATTTCTATTTTTTAAATATAAAATTGTAGCTTCTGGTTAATTTATTTGAACATAATATCTATAATTTCTTTAATATATAAAACTAGAAAAGTATTCACCTTTAAGTATTTAATCAGGTGGTCTAAAGTCTTAAATATGATTTAAAAGAGAAACCCATTATATTGATATTCAATTTGTTTTATGGAATACAGATCTGAATTTTTTAAATACTGAAATTAAGTGAACACGTACATGTTTTAGATAGCTCAATACAACAGACACCAGCAACATGCAAAGGCTGCTGGACGGATAACAAACC
This sequence comes from Balaenoptera physalus, assembly GCF_965194825.1. NCBI lineage: Eukaryota > Metazoa > Chordata > Mammalia > Artiodactyla > Balaenopteridae > Balaenoptera > Balaenoptera physalus. The sequence continues at coordinate 49,511,312 of NC_138885.1, forward strand.
TCTTGGGCAGTAATTATAGTCACTATTTCTCTTCACTAAGTGATTGTAGATGAATAGTGGTCTACTTTGCTAGAATTCCTTACTTCATTTTTAATAAATCATTTGGAAATTATCTTACTACAGGTAAAACTATTTATCACCCAGGATTCTCATTCTTTAATAGTAATAGCTGCTCTTAACTAACATTACATTGAAATTAAGAATAGATGTATTTGACATTTTGATATTGCTTGCAGTCACTGAAGCAAGATATTTTATGTTACATTTAGCAATAACAATTGAGGCTCAGGACATTTATGAAGTGTAATGATGAGAAGGGAGTAATTGATATATGGAGATTGCTTTGACTTCAGTTACTCATTACAATTCAGGAAATGCTTGGTAATATGTTGTTCTTCAGATTTTTTAGGTAGAAAGAGAAGTTTACTTTTTTTTTTTATTGGGGGGGTGTGTGTGTGTATAAGAGAGAGAGAGAATATAATGTCTTATACAAAAGAGCACATAAGATTTACATATTTCATTGTATTTAAATTTTATACTAAAAGGAAAAAAAACTAAGAAAAAAGTAATTAAAAATCAAACTCTAATAATTGTGCTGCAAACTTTAAGGGGGAGTGCCCTTATACTTTGAAATGCATTAACATAAGATGGATAGGGAATAAACATGCCAGAATAACGATGCAAAAAAAAAAAAAAAAAAAGCTGTAAGAGAGAACTTGGCTTACCATACAATAAAACATAGTATAAAGCTCTATAATTAAAACAGTGTGATAGTGAAACATAGAAAAACAGACAATGAAATGAAATAGGATGTATAGAGATAAATAACAAGAATAAATGGAAGTTTAATATAACAAAGTGACATCTCAAATCGCTGCCCTGCTCCTAATAATAATAATTGGTTAGTCATTTGGAAAAAGATATAACTGGATCCATACTTCACACCATGCTAAAGAATAAGCACCATATCAATCAGCAATCTAAATTTTAAAAAAAAGGTGAATTCCTCTATAACCTTGATGAAGAGAAATACTCTTCTATTTGTCATTATAATGCATGTGCATAAAAGAATATATTGATACATTTGAATACATGTAATAAAAAGCCTTTCACATGGAAAAATATAAGTAAAATAAAAATATAACTATCAACCTGATAGAAAATATTGGCAGATATATCACAAATAAAGGGACCATTATTTCTATAATTGAAGATTTCTGAAGAATCCAAGAGCACAAAGCAAAACAAACAAGCAAAGAAACAAAAAACCTTCAAAACAAAAACGGACAAAAAACTAGAACAGATATTTACACACACCACACACACAGATGGAAAGTTGACTTTTAAACATATTAAGCACATTGAAAGATGTTTGACTTCATTCCTCCTTCGAAAAATGCAAGTTAAAACTTCTTTGAGATATTTTTACTCACCTATCAGACTGGTAAAAATTTTAAAGTTTGATAACACTTCCTGTTTGCATAACTATGGGAAAACAAAAGCTGTCAAACATTGATGATGGGAAAGCAAATTGGCACAGCGTTTATAGTCAGAGATTTGTCAATGTCTAATAAAATTGTATATGCATTTACCTTTGAATCAGCAATTATACATCTAGATATTTACCGAGACAACCCCTTGAAATATATGAAAAATATATATACACAAGACATATATTAGAGGCAATAATCATCAATGGATGGTATAACTAGTGAGTGAAATTTTGATAAAATAATAGAATATTTTACAAAATCTCAAGTTATCTCCTCACAAGAGATTACAATGGGAAAATACATTGGGGAAACCTGGCAGACTCCACCCTACTCAAGTGGTCAACATTAATATTAGTAATGACACAAATCAACATCATGAGCCTCCTGTTATGATGCACTAAGTATGACACAACATCACTTCTGTTGTACTCTTGCCCCCAGATGGTGACCTAATGATGTGGAAACACCAGACAAAACTCTCTTCCCCCAAAATGATGTGCCTGTTGTTGCCATTGATAAGAATGGTTGTATTTAATGGGAAATAATGGGGACAGAAAAGAAATTATTTCTTATTTAAAACTGGGTGGGAGAAATATTAAAAAAAAGAATTTCATGATGCATATAGTCTTTTAATTGATACTTTATTTAGCAGCAGTTAAGCCTTGTAATTACTATTTGATATTTTTAAATTTTTATCTTAGTAGATAATGAAACGGTTTCTATTATTTAATTTCTTCACTTGTTTCATACATGAGACTTTGATCTTAATTTTGTTCTCATTCATGGATTTAAAATATTTTTGTAAAAATATATAACATATGGTATTTATGTTCTGTGATAGGGGAACAAAGTATAGTTGTTGCCTGAATCATTCCTTCAGTGTCAGAAATCCATGATATTCAATTTCATAGAGAATTACTGAGTATAACTTATACTGTTTTACTTAGGTATTTTTATAAATAAACATAAATATAGATATAGATAGGTATATAGACATGTAGTGCATTATAGCAAACAAAGCTAGAAATAAGTGAAAACACTAAGCCAAAGGGAAAAAAATAAGTTCTTACAAAGCCCACATACTTTACTCCATACAGATAGGCTTTGCACATTGACCCCATTCAAATAAAGTGCAATGACCTGCCTGAGTTTTTGCCCCACTATTCATTATATCCCCAATTCTTAATCTAAAGATACAACTGTGCATTTGAAAACAGAACTAATCACCTCTGTAGTTAGGATAATTAAAGTATTTTAAGGCTTAGGGCACCCCTGTAGAGTTGTCCAGTGTGTGCACTGCACAAAGTCATCCAGCTGAAGGAGTGAGTGGTGCAGTCTTACGATGCTGTGGACCTCAGTGAGGGGCTGTGTCTCACTGGAAGAAAAAGTGCCTCTTTCTGGGTACAAAAACCAAATTTGCTATTAAGTCTGTTGTAGCAGGACTCCTCTGTCCAGAAGGCACACATTTTTCTAATCACACAGTGTAAGCTAGTTGTGGCCCTGATTCAAGTTCAGCAAGTCCATTTCACATCTTTCCTCATCCTGTGTATCACTTTCAGATACCACGTTGATACTAAGACGTAGTTCCTATGTTATACCCTAATCCATGAACTGAGCGTGCTTCCTGTACTTGTGTGTCAATACATTTAGCCCAATAAAGCAGAACCCCAGTTTTTTCATGAGTGAATTCTTTACTTTCTCTGACCTTTCAGGGACTATGGTCTTCTATTTCTGAATATATCCCCTGGATTTGACCCTTGTTACTTGATACTATTCCCACAAATATCACCGATTTCTCTGTTAGTATCTTTCTTTTGCTTGTTGCTAGGCATCCCATGGCAGTGCTTTCACGCCTTGCCAACACTGCATTGTTCTTTTTTTTTTTAATCTTTTTTTTTAACATCTTTTTTTTTTATAACATCTTTATTGGAGTATAATTGCTTTACAATGGTGTGTTAGTTTCTGCTTTATAACAAAATGAATCAGTTATACATGTACATATATATCCCCATATATCCTCCCTCTTGCATCTCCCTCCCATCCTCCCTACCCCACCCCTATAGATGGTCACAAAGCACCGAACTGATCTCCTTTGTGCTATACAGCTGCTTCCCACTAGCTAGCTATTTTACATTTGGTAGTGTATATAAGTCCATGCCACTCTCTCACTTCGTCCCAGCTTACCCTTCGCCCCTGCCCGTGTCCTCCAGTCCATTCTCTACATGTGCCTCTTTATTCCTGTCCTGCTCCTAGGTTCTTCATAACTAATTTCTTTTTTTTTTTTTTTAAGATTCCATATATATGTGTTAGCATACGGTATTTATTTTTCTCTTTCTGACTTACTTCACTCTGTATGACAGACTCTAGGTCCATCCACCTCATTACAAATAACTCAATTTCATTTCTTTTAATGGCTGAGTAATATTCCATTGTATATATGTGCCACATCTTCTTTATCCATTCATCTATCGATGGACACTTAGGTTGCTTCCATGTCCTGGCTATTGTAACTAGAGCTGCAATGAACATTGTGGTACATGACTCTTTCTGAATTATGGTTTTCTCAGGGTATATGCCCAGTAGTGGGGTTGCTGGGTCGTATGGTACTTCTATTTTTACTTTTTTAAGGAACCTCCATACTGTTCTCCACAGTGGCTGTGTCAATTTACATTCCCACCAACAGTGCAAGAGGATTCCCTTTTCTCCACACCCTCTCCAGCATTTATTGTTTCTAGATTTTTTAATGATGGCCATTCTGACTGGCGTGAGGTGATACCTCATTGTAGTTTTGATTTGCATTTCTCTAATAATTAGTGATGTGAGCATTCTTTCATGTGTTTGTTGGCCATCTGTATATCTTCTTTGGAGAAATGTCTATTTAGGTCTTCTGCCCATTTTTGGATTGGGTTGTTTGTTTTTTTGATATTGAGCTGCATGAGCTGCTTGTAAATTTTGGAGATTAATCCTTTGTCAGTTGCTTCATTGGCAAATATTTTCTCCCATTCTGAGGGTTGTCTTTTCGTCTTGTTTATGGTTTCCTTTGCTGTGCAAAAGCTTTTAAGTTTCATTAGGTCCCATTTGTTTATTTTTGTTTTTATTTCCATTTCTCTAGGAGGTGGGTCAAAAGGATCTTGCTGTGATTTATGTCATAGAGTGTTCTGCCTATGTTTTCCTCTAAGAGTTTTAAAGTGTCTGGCCTTACATTTTGGTCTTTAATCCATTTTGAGTTTATTTTTGTGTATGGTGATAGGGAGTGTTGTAATTTCATTCTTTTACATGTTGCTATCCAGTTTTCCCAGCACCACTTATTGAAGAGGGTGTCTTTTCTCCATGGTATATTCTTGCCTCCTTTATCAAAAATAAGGTGACAATATGTGTGTGAGTATATCTCTGGGCTTTCTATCCTGTTCCATTGATCTATATTTCTGTGTTTGTGCCAGTACCATACTGTCTTGATTACTGTAGCTTCGTAGTATAGTCTGAAGTCAGGGAGCCCAATTCTTCCAGCTCCGTTTTTCTTTCTCAAGATTGCTTTGGCTATTTGGGGTCTTTTGTGTTTCCGTACAAATTGTGAAATTTTTTGTTCTAGTTCTGTGAAAAATGCCATTGGTTGTTTGATAGGGATTGCATTGATTCTGTAGATTGCTTTAGGTAGTATACTCATTTTCACAATGTTCATTCTCGTTCTTCCAATCCAAGAACATGGTATATTTCTCCATCCGTTTGTATCATCTTTAATTTCTTTCATCACTGTCTTATAATTTTTTGCATGCAGGTCTTTTGTCTCCTTAGGTAGGTTTATTCCTAGGAATTTTATTCTTTTTGTTGCAATGGTAAATGGGAGTGTTTCCTTAATTTCTCTTTCAGATTTTTCATCATTAGTGTATAGGAATGCAAGTGATCTCTGTGCATTAATTTTGTATCCTGCTACTTTACCAAATTCATTGATTAGCTCTAGTAGTTTTCTGGTAGCATCTTTAGGATTCTCTATGTATAGTATCATGTCATCTGCAAACAGTGACAGCTTTACTTCTTCTTTTCCGATTTGGATTCCTTTTATTTCTTTTTCTTCCCTGATTGCTGTGCCTAAAAATTCCAAAACTATGTTGAATAACAGTGGTGAGAGTGGGCAACCTTGTCTTGTTCCTGATCTTAGTGGAAATGGTTTTAGTTTTTCATCATTGAGAATGATGTTGGCTGTGGGTTTGTCATATATGGCCTTTATTATGTTTGAGGTAAGTTCCCTCTATGCCTACTTTTTGGAGGGTTTTTATCATAAAAGGTGTTGAATTTTGTCAAAAGCTTTTTCTGCATCTATTGAGATGATCATATGGTTTTTATCCTTCAATTTGTTAATATGGTGTATCACATTGATAGATTTGTGTATATTGAAGAATCCTTTCATTCCTGTGATAAACCCCACTTGATCACGGTGTATGATCCTTTTAATATGCTGTTGGATTCTGTTTGCTACTATTTTGCTGAGTATTTTATCATCTATGTTCATCAGTGACATTGGCCTGCAGTTTGCTTTTTGTGTGACGTCTTTGTCTGGTTTTCGTATCAGGGTGATGGTGGCCTTGTAGAATGAGTTTGGGAGTGATCCTCCCTCTGCTATATTTTGGAAGAGTTTGAGAAGGATAGGTGTTAGCTCTTCTCTAAATGTTTGATAGAATTAGCCTGTGAAGCCATCTGGTCCTGGGCTTTTGTTTTTGGAAGATTTTTAAGCATAGTCTCAATTTCAGTGCTTGTGATTGGTCTGTTTATATTTTCTATTTCTTCCTGGTTCAGTCTCAGAAGGTTGTGCATTTCTAAGAATTTGTCCATTTCTTCCAGGTTGCCCATTTTATTGGCATAGAATTGCTTGTAGTAATCTCTCATGATCATTTGTATTTCTGCAGTGTCAGTTATTACTTCTCCTTTTTCATTTCTAATTCTATTGATTTGAGTCTTCTCCCTTTTTTTCTTGATGAGTCTGGCTATTGGTTTATCAATTTTGTTTATCTTCTCAAATATCCTGCTTTTAGTTTTATTGATCTTTGCTGTCGTTTCCTTCATTTCTTTTTCATTTATTTCCGATCTGATTTTTATGATTTCTTTCCTTCTGCTAACCATGGGGTTTTTTTGTTCTTCTTTTTTCTAATTACTTTAGGTGTAAAGTTAGGTTGTTTATCTGAGATGTTCCTTGAGGTAGGATTGTATTGCTATAAACTTCCCTCTTAGAACTGCTTTTGCTGCATCCCGTAGGTTTTGGGTCATTGTGTTTTCATTGTCATTTGTTTACAGGTATTTTTTGATTTCCTGTTTGATTCCTTCAGTGATCTCTTGATTATTAAGTAGTGTATTGCTTAGCCTCCATGTTTTGCATTTTTTTACAGAGTTTTTCCTGTAATTGATATCAGTCTCATAGCATTGTGTTTGGAAAAGATACTTGATACGATTTCTTAAATTTCCCAAGGCTTGATTTGTGACCCAAGATATGATCTATCCTGGAGAATGTTCCATGAGCACTTGAGAAGAAAGTGTATTCTGTTGTCTTAGGATGGAATGTCCTATAAATATCAGTTAAGTCCACCTTGTTTAATGTACCATTGAAAGCTTGTGTTTCCTTATTTATTTTCATTTAGGATGATCTGTCCATTGGTGAAAGTGGGGTGTTAACGTCCCCTACTATGATTGTGTTACTGTCGATTTCCCCTTTTATGGCTGTTAGCATTTGCCTTGTGTTGAGGTGCTCCTTTGTTGGGTTCATAAATATTTACATTTGTTATATCTTCTTCTTGGATTGATCCCTTGATCATTATGTAGTGTCCTTCTTTGTCTCTTGTAATAGTATTTATTTTAAAGTCTATTTTGTCTGATATGAGAATTGCTACTCCACCTTTCTTTTGATTTCCATTTGCATGGTATAGCTTTTTCCATCCCCTCACTTTCAGTCTGTATGGGTCTCTAGGTCTAAGGTGGGTCTCTTGTAGACAGCATATATACGGGTCTTGTTTTTGTATCCATTTAGCCAGTCCATGTCTTTTGTTTGGAGCATTTAATACATTTACATTTAAGGTAGTTATCAATATTGTATGTTCCTTTTACCGTTTTCTTAATTGTTTTGGGTTTGTTATTGTAAATGTTTCCCTTCTCTTGTGTTTCCGTCCTAGAGAAGTTCCTTTAGCATTTGTTGTAAAGCTGGTTTGGTGGTGCTGAATTTTCTTATCTTTTGCTTGTCTGTAAAGGTTTTGATTTCTCAGTCGAATCTGAATGAGATCCTTGCTGGGTAAAGTAATCTTGGTTGTAGGTTTTTCCCTTTCATCACTTTAAATATGTCCTGCCACTCCCTTCTGGCTTGCAGAGTTTCTTCTGTTAACCTTATGGGGATTCCCTTGTATGTTATTTGTTGTTTTTCCCTTGCTGCTTTTACTATTTTTTCTTTATATTTCATTTTTGATAGTTTGATTAATATGTGTCTTGGAATGTTTCTCCTTGAATTTATCCTGTATGGGACTCTCTGCACTTCCTCGACTTGATTGACTATTTCCTTTCCCATATTAGGGAAGTTTTCAACTATAATCTCTTCAGATATTTTCTCAGTCCCTTTCTTTTCCTCTTATTCTTCTGGGACCTCTGTAATTCAAATGTTGGTGAGTTTAATGTTGTCCCAGAGGTCTCTGAGACTTTCCTCAATTCTTTTCATTCTTTTTTCTTTATTCTGCTCTGCAGTAGTTATTTCCACTATTTTATCTTCCAGGTGACTTATCCATTCTTCTGCCTCTATTATTCTGCTATTGAGTCCTTCTAGAGCATTTTTAATTTCATTTATTGTGTTGTTCATCATTGTTTGTTTGCTCTTTAGTTCTTCCCGGTCCTTGTTAAACGTTTCTTGTATTTTCTTCATTTTATTTCCAAGGTTTTGGATCATCTTTACCATCATTACTCTGAATTCTTTTTCAGGTAGACTGCCTATTTCCTCTTCATTTGTTTGGTCTGGTGGGTTTTTACCTTGCTCCTTCATCAGCTGTGTGTTCTCTGTATTCTCATTTTGCTTAACTTACTGTGTTTGGAGTTTCCATTTTGCAGGCTGCAAGTTCATAGTTCCCGTTGTTTTTGGTGTCTGCCCCCAGTGGCTAAGGTTGGTTCAGTGGGTTGTGGACGGGACTAATGCTTGTGTTCTGGTTAGAGGGGCTGGATCTTGTCGTTCTGGTGGGCAGGTCTGCATCCGGTGGTGTGTTTTGTGGTGTCTGTGACTTTATTATGATTTTAGGCAGCCTCTCTGCTAATAGGTGGGGTTGTGTTCCTGTCTTGCTAGTTGTTTGGCATAGGGTGTCCAGTACTGTAGCTTGCTGGTCGTTACGTTGAGCTGTGTCTTAGCGTTGAGATGAAGATCTCTGGGAGAGCTTTCGCCGTTTGATAGTACGTGGAGCCAGGAGGTTTCTGGTGGACTAGTGTCCTGATCTCAACTCTCCCACATCATAGGCACAGGCCTGACACCCAGCCGGAGCACCAAGACCCTGTCAGCCACACGGCTCAGAAGAAAAGGGAGAATAAAAAAGAAAGAAGGAAAAAAATACAATACAATAAAATAAAGTTATTGAAATAAAAAATAAATAATTATTAAAAATTTAAAAAATTAAAAAGTAATAATAAAGAAAAAAAGAAGAGAGCAACCAAACCAAAAAACAAATCCACCAATGATAACAAGCACTAAAAACTATACTAAAAAAAAAAAAAACGGGCAAACAGAACCCTAGGACAAATAGTAAAAGCAAAGCTATACACAGAAAATCACACAAAGAAGCATACACATACACAGTCAGAAAAAGAGAAAAAGGAAAAAATTATATATATAGTTGCTCCCAAAGTCCACCGCCTCAATTTTGGGATGATTCGTTGTCTATTCAGGTATTCAACAGATGCAGGGTACATCAAGTTGATTGTGGAGATTTAATCCACTGCTCCTGAGGCTGCTGGGAGAAATTTCCCTTTCTCTTCTTTGCACAGCTCCTGGGGTTCACCTTTGGGTTTGGCCCCGCCTCTGCATGTAGGTTGCCTGAGGGCATCTGTTCCCTCTCAGACAGGACTGGGTTAAAGGAGCAGCTGATTCAGGGGCTCTGGCTCACTCAGGCAGGGGGGAGGGAGGAGTACGGATGTGGGGCAAGCCTGCGGCAGCAGAGGCCGATGTGACGTTGCACCAGCCTGAGGCGCACCGTGTGTTCTCCCAGGGAAGTTGTTCCTGGATCACAGGACCCTGGCAGTGGCAGGCTGCACAGGCTCCCAGGAGGGGAGGTGTGGAGAGTGACCTGTGCGTGCACACAGGCTTCTTGGTGGCGGCAGCAGCAGCCTTAGCGTTTCATGCCCATCTCTGGGGTCCGCGCTGATAGCCATGGCTCGTGCCCATCTCTGGAGCTCGTTTAGGCCGTGCTCTGAATCCCCTCTCCTCGTGCACCCTGAAACAATGGCCTCTTGACTGTTACACAGTTCCAGACTTTTTCCCAGACTCCCTCCTGGCTAGGTGTTGGGCATTAGCCCCCTTCAGGCTCTGTTCACGCAGCCAACCCCAGTCCTCTGTCTGGGATCTGACCTCCGAAGCCCAAGCCTCAGCTCCCAGCCCCACCCGTCCCAGTGGGCAAGCAGACAAGCCTCTTGGGCTGGTGAGTGCAGGTTGGCACTCGCCCTCTGTGCGGGAGTCTCTCCGCTCTGCCCTCTACACCCCTGTTGCTGCGCTATCCTCCGTGGCTCTGAAGCTTCCCCCCTCTGCCACCCACAGTCTCTGCCCATGAAGGGGCTTCCTAGTGTGTGGAAACCTTTCCTCCTTCACGGCTCCCTCCCACTGGTGCCGGTTCCATCCCTATTCTTTTGTCTGTTTTTTCTTTTTTCTTTTGCCCTACCCAGGTATGTGAGGAGTTTCTTGCCTTTTGGGAAGTCTGAGGTCTTCTGCCAGCATTCAGTAGGTGTCTGTAGGAGTTGTTCCACATGTGGATGTATTTCTTATGTATTTGTGGGGAGGAAGGTGATCTCCACGTCTTACTCTTCCTCCATCTTAAAGGTCTACCCCACTGCATTGTTCCTGATACAGACTTGTACTCTGAAACACCATCCATCACAATTCACTCTGGATATAGAGCCCCACTTGACCAATTGAACTTTCTTTCGTTATCTATAACTCCATCTTTCCTCAAGAATATATGGTTTATAATATATATATGTATGTACTTGATACACAAATGAGTATTTTATATTCAGAGAATCCTTTAGCTAGAAAGTCCCATTAGAAGAATACTGAGAAGAAAGGGTTCTTTTCTGGGAACATTTCAGACCTTTTCTTGAAAACAATAGCTATAGTATGATAGGGAGTTTTCCACACACTTCAGAATGACTCCATTCTCGATAGTTAAGTAGGTTACATTGAAACTGGAAAATGTTTGACACAGTGAAAACCCAAATTTTGCAATGTGGTCATAATCATGCAAAAGATGTAAATGCACAAAAACCAGAAAAAAAAAACCCTTGTGAAAATGAAAAAAAAGAGAAGGAAAAGGGAATAAATACATAAAATGTTCTGGGAGTTTCGGAGAGTGAACAGTTGGATATCCGTGCAGGAAATACAGTTTCATTGAGGAAGTGTGACTTGAGTCCTACCATGAATAATGTGTGTGAGCACTTCAGGGAAGACAGCATTCCAAATACGAGGAATTCTAGAGATTGAGGAAGATAAAGGCATGAGAGAGCTTTGTTTCCTGAAGGAACTTTGAGATGTTCAGTATTGCAGAAGAGTTAAATGACATGGTGAGAGGAGAAGGTGACATGTGTGAGACTAAGCCAGGAAGAGCCTTTAGATTTTAACATTAGGCAGCGAAAAGCCATCAAAACATTTGAATAAAGGAGTGGCTGCTTAGATCTGCATTCTGATCTGCAATGAGAAGGATATACTTTGGGGGTCAAAATGTCCCCCAAATGCACCATATTGATGCCATGCAATAACTTAGAGAAGGGATGATAGTCTATGCAGAGGACATAGTAACAGCGAAGGATAAGAAAGATACTGAGGGAGGAATCATCAGGATTGGTGACTCATGATGTCAACATCACCACCATAATGTCAACATCAAAGTTTCTGCCTGTGAACCTGTACGGTGGTTTCATTGTCTAAGAGAAGTGAAACCTATAAGGCTTAGGGTGGTCAGTTGACTTGGATAAGGCCATGAATGAGGACAGAAGCAAAGCTTGTTCCAGATTCCAGGCCTTATTGAAATCAGTGTTATTTTCACTAACAAATGTGAGAGTTTAAACTTATGAATGACAATAGTGAGTAATTTTGTTGCAAAGTCACTTTAATTATAGTTACTGCATTCAACAAGCACATTCATTTTAGACAGCTCACTGTTAAGTACTTTCAATAGCATGAAAGAATTATATTCAGAGGTCATAGAAAGAGAACAACCTTCTAAATTCATGTTCCAAAACAACAAAGGCCACAACACTTACTTGAATGGTGTTCTTTTACTTCTAGATACAGAGTTGAATTATAGTTCATTTCCAAAAATGAGAGTTCTTCACAATAGAAAAAATATAAAACTTGCTTGTACAGTGCTTATTTTTATGTGCTGGAAAAAAGAGATTGTTTAGCAACTGTTGACATGGAAGTAACTCCAGTGGGAGTATACGGTTGCCATTTATTTGGTAGAAATTAGACTTATGATAAGTTTTATTTTTTAATATAAAGCAGATGTCAACTTAGTGTACCCAGTCTGTTAAAGTCAAGATAAGTCAGCTTAAACCCAAAAGAATCGTCCTCCCAAGATTTACTCAGTTCCCTGGTAGACATTCTTTTGTGATTGCTTTTGTGACTGCTTTCTCAGTTCCTCACAGTGCAATCCAGATGCTACACCTGGCTTCTTTCTTAAATGAGAGACATACTTATGTAATTACCAATGCGGTGCATTTATGAGTAGGGCAAATTTAATGGATAATAGGAAGGGAGGTGGGGTTGCATTATAACATTGTAGTCAAATATGAATTTTAGACATAACTCATCTTTACAACATCTTGCAGTTGTCACATCACTGAGGAAAGTCCACTGGCCACTTTACCCTCTCATCATTTTACTTGCTCATCTCCTCTCCCTAGTCCCTTTTTACTCCTTTCTTTAGTCTTTCCCACCTCAATTGCCCACCCCCCTGGAGCAAAGCAAAATTTCCCCTCACCTCATTCAAAGCAATTAATGTTTTCCTTTGTTTTCTGGGAATGCATACCTTCAGGCTCCCCAAGTACCTATTCTAAGAATTCTCCCTAACAAAGGCAGTTTCTTCTCTAAATGAGAAAGGGCCTTATCCTATCAGGAAAGAGGTTGAATAGCAGCTATTAAAGTCAGATTTCCAGGGTTTGAAACCCAGCTCTGTCACTTAGAAGCAAGTTACTTAACTGATCTGAACATTATGTTATTATGAAATGGGAGTAATTTAGACTATTATAAGCATTGTAATTATAATTATTATAAGAATAATTATTATATGATTATTATATAATAATTATTAATGATTATTATAAGAATATTATAAGGACTCCACAAAAGATCACCAGAGTAACCACCACCTTAACAGACAGTTCTGATGAGTTCTAGTAGTCTTGGAAAGAGAGGCCACGTTAGAGATTTATCGAGATTGGGGATCTGGGTTTAAGTGGCTTAAGACTGGTTTTTTAATGCAGGAATCTTATTGAGCCTGGTCAGTGTGTGATGTAATAGTTTAGGATTGGTGGACATATTGAGGAAAAAGTCTTGAGGTCAACTGATAAGCAGTTTGTTTAGTTAAGATACACATTGTCCTGAGAAGACAACCAAGCAACATACTCTCCTTAAAAGGGGATTGTTTGAGCAATTAATTGTTTGAATAAATTTATTTTCTGGAAGTTCTTGAAGCATGCAGTGAAGCTATTTATGAGTTCATAGCCTTCTCTTAGTTCTGATATTTAACCTGTGAGGTTGCAGGAGATTTCAGTTCTCAGGGCCAAATGAGATGATACATAGAAAACATATAGTACAGTGTCTGCTACGTAACTAAGAGTCCAGTAAATGTTCGCCACTTAATACTAGCTTTCTTATTATGATGCTTCTTAAATCAGAGCTTGACTACAGGAGGAGATGGCCTAACTAGCTGAGGAATGCAGGATTTGATAATCAGACCGACCTATAGGGTGGGGATCTATTCCAGCTTTGGTAATAGGAGGGAACACAAGTTGATAGACTTAACTCATGGATATTCAAGAGCAGGCAAGAAGCAGAGATCTCAGCAGAAATTGACCCTTTGAGATCTTCCAGCAGAAAATAATAAGCAGAGGTTAAGGTGAGCAGGAAGATTTAATAGCAAGCAGCCACAGCCAGCAACAGAAATTTCAGATTACGGCAATAAATGATTTATTTTTTTTTAATTTTATTTATTTATTTATTTATTTATTTATTTATTTATTTATTTATTTAATCAGTCATCAGTTTTATACACATCAGTGTATACATGTCAATCCCAATCGCCCAATTCAGCACACCACCATCCCCACCCCACCGCGGTTTTCCCCCCTTGGTGTCCATACGTTTGTTCTCTACATCTGTGTCTCAACTTCTGCCCGGCAAACCGGTTCATCAATAATAAATGATTTAAAAGAACTAAAAGGGAAAGAGGCAGGACCTTTATTCCACACTGCTACACTGGACAAAGAAGTAAACAGTTCTCAAGCCAGGATGGTCTAGACACCAGACCTGTTATTGAAAATGCATTGGAGGTAAGGAATAAAGTGGATGCTTGGCCACAGAAACTAAGAATAAAAGACAAGTTAATATAGCTATGGTCAGAATCCTATCAGCAGCAAGGCTGAGCCAAATAATTATAAGGCCTTATCTCTAATGTTTCATATAGTGCTTGATAATATAAGAATAGTATAATAATAAATTACATTCATATAATTCCTTAATAATTCCATTTGTTTCCTCAAAAGTCCTGTGATATAGATGTGGCAAACAGTTTTACTCCAATTTAGGTGATGACAGAACTGAAACTTCAAGAGTTTGCTCATAGATCCTAATGGCAGAATGAGGAGATAAACATAGATTTTCCAGACACAGAGCCTTCTCCAGTATATCAAAATAGAATGATGTTACTTATGTTTGAGGGGAATGTGTTATAATAAAATGACTTGCAGACCAATTTTCTGATACTCCTCCCCTTTCCTATCCCTAGCTCATTTATTTGCCCTGGCTCTAGAAGCTTGAAAACCAAAACCAACTGAAAATATAAAAAGATGTAGAAAAACTGGTATTTCTACACCTCTAGTTCAGATTATAATAGTGTAGAACTATGGTTGGGGGACTTCCCTGGTGGCACAGTGGTTAAGAATCCGCCTGCCAGTGCAGGGGACACGGGTTCGAGCCCTGGTCCAGTAAGATCCCACATGCCGTGGAGCAACTAAGCCCGTGTGCCACAACTAATGAGCCTGCGCTCTAGAGCCTGTGAGCCACAACTACTGAGCCCTCGTGCTCCACAACAAGAGAAGCCACCGCAATGAGGAAGCCTGCGCACCACAACAAAGAGTATCCCTGCTCACTGCAACTAGAGAAAGCCCATTCACAAAAACGAAGACCCAACACAGCCAAAATTTAATAAATAAATAAATAAATTGATTTTAAAAAACTACGATTAGGAAGTTAATCTGATAATTAATACAATAGCCTGCCTCTTGGTGAAGTTTTCATGCGTCAAGTCCTTGCTAAATATATTTTGTGACATGCAGAAGGCTAGTTTCTGGCGACAGAGATAAATAAGATTAACCTTCCCTCTTCTTTTTAAGAAGCCCCTAGTCTACTGGATTAGATGTATTTGTGGTGAAAGAGTATAATAAGTAAAAGGATTGAGGCATATATGAAGTACAATGTTGGGGGAGGGGCTGAGTAGTCTTCTCTGGGATTAGGGAAGTAGAGAGGAAGAAATTCCCTGGGTCCCTCTTCCTCCTTTCTGCTGCACAGCGCTTTCCACCCAAGGTCCTCATGGCGTATTTCAAAGAGAAACTGACAAGCAGGGGCGTCTTGGAAAAGCATCCTGCTCAATAACTCTCCTGCTCCGCCCACCCCAATACTTAGAAGAAAACAGAAGGAGCAAAGAGTAGATCTGATAGCAAATAGGCTAAGGATGAGTACAGGGTCTACCTGGATGTTAAAATAAAGGTGATTGGGACAGGTGAATAACAATTTGATTTTGTAAAAAAAGAAAAAAAATTGAAATAGTCAAGTAATTATGACTTACAGGAACTTACTTTTGGAAGGTTTAACACAATGGAAGTACAAATCAACATACAGAAACCCATGCAAAAGTAAGTGCTTCATTTTACTGAGGCACCAAGCTTTCAATTATGAAAGAAACACTTTCCTGTTGCCCAAGTTTTCTTTGCAGGGGTGCATTGGAAAATGATGGAATTTCTCTCTGTGAATATAAATGTTAATGATGGGGAAACATGGAAACCACACATAATTCTGCAAGGTTCAATGCAATTCCCACAGCTCTTAAAAATAAGAAGTATATAGAGGACTTGTAAGTCTTTATTTTAAATCACTGTTATTACTCTTCTTTGTTTGAGGCAGTTAAAGGTATTCACTGAGCAGCAATCCAAAAAGTCATGCAAACTACAGTGTTGACAGCCTTTGTTTGGAGTCCAAAATGCACTGTGTCTAACTAAACCACTGTGTAATTATGGATCCTTTGTGATTTCCCATTCTCATCTTATAGTCAGTTTTTCTTTGATATGGCATGTTGTGTTCAGTAGCTTATCTGAAATCATCAATATGGTTGTCAGCTTTGGCTGCACATTCAAATCCCCAGGAGAGATTTCTTTTTAATCCCATTACCCATGGCCATACCCCAGACCCCTAAATCAGAATCTCTGTGGCTGAAACCCACATATCAGTAATTTTTTTTCAAGCTCATGGGATGATTCCTATGTGCAACTAAGAATTAGAGCCAGAGATATATTATTACAGAATTAAAAGGAAATAAACTTTCATTTTCTTTCAACTATTATAGAT
Source organism: Balaenoptera physalus (assembly GCF_965194825.1). Lineage (NCBI taxonomy): Eukaryota > Metazoa > Chordata > Mammalia > Artiodactyla > Balaenopteridae > Balaenoptera > Balaenoptera physalus. The sequence goes on from NC_138885.1 coordinate 49,527,860, forward strand.
TTAGAATGTCAAAATATAGTGCAAATATGAAATGCTGCTGTGATAAAGCTTATGATCTTATTGGAATACCAGATTTCAGGAGCTTAATTTGAGTATTGGGTATCAGATATTCCTTTCAAATTGATGAAAATTGCTGTTGCAGTCTGCCACTTTTACTCTCAAAGTTAATTACATATACATTGTGTTCCCACAATTATGTCAAATTTTCCAGTTCTATTTAGATGTTTACATAAAAGAGAAATAATGTCCTTGAAAGACAGGTTGCTAAGAGTATTTGATCTATATGTACCTAATTTCAATGAAAGCTGTCTTTCTATGCTTAGTTTTAATAAAATGATCCTAGGAGAATCTACTTCTCTTTTTGACTTAAAGATAAATATTTATAGATATAAATTATTTAAAAAGGCATAAAAATGCTTTTTTTCTAATTTTTCAGACACCAACAACATCATTTAAGACATCTAGCATATAATATGGAGCAGAACTCATTACTATTACTAATATTATTAAGTAATAAATTATTTTATTAGTGGTATTATTTATTACTTTATTATGCAGAGTATTGAACTAGCTCTGTGACTTGAGACTTGTATTCTGTGAAACAAATATTTGAATTAGTCAACTTTGAAAGTCCTTTGCAATTCCACCTTTTGGAGATTCTGAGCTTTACTCTGCTGTGTAGACCAAGCAATGTCTACCACACATTTCAGAGTACATACTTTAATCTTATTATGAGAGATGTAAAAGCTGAGGTGAACAGTGGTGAAATTCTTCCTGTAATACCACAGAGAAGAAGTTTGTCATGTGTGAGGGTGAAGAGATTATTAGAGAAGTCCAAACTATCTATTTATTTTAAGTACTTACCTCCACCTACATCATATAGGTTCCTTGTTTTGTTTTGTTTGTTTTTAACTATTTATGGAAAAATCAGCCAGTTAAAAGAACTCTGCCAGTTTAGATACTAAAGGCATTAAAAAAAAAAAAAAAGTGAAAAAATCAAACAACACTTTAGTACTTATCTGTGGCTAAAGAAAAAATTATTGTATTCACCTGTTTTAAGTGTACGCTTTATACCTTTTATATGTCTGAAATCAGGATGAGTTTTACAATTAATGATTAGTTACAAACATTGTCTACCAGCTGGCAGTTGTCATGTAGGCAATATTCCTTAAGCTTGTGTGAATGTGGTCATGGCCGTTTACATAGTCAAACTTCAACTAAGTTATGTGCACTCTTTGTACTGTATGTGTAGAGTTTGTCATTCAACGTTTCTTAAGAAAGATTACAATATGATTCAGTATTAGAACAAAAAGTTATTGTCTGAACAGAAAGGCAAGGAAACAGTGGCAAAAATTATATTTCATTTGATGAAGCCAATATTTATGGTTGGAGCAATGACTGCAATTTCATATTTTCTTGTTAATCAACAGCTGACTGATTTATAGAGCCTTGTTGCTTATCATGTCAACCCAGGACCAGCAGTGTCCACATCACCAGGCATCTTATTAGAAATTCAGAACCTTGGGCCCATCCCAGATCTACTGAATCAGAATCTGAATTTTATCAAGATCCCAACATAATTCTTTTGCAGCTAAAAGTTTGCAAAGCACAGCTTTATAGTACCAAGGAGGAGACTCACAAGATGAAGTTGTTTTGTATTTTGTTACTGAGGTATGTGCTAAATGCATGCCTCTCATTTGTTAAGCAATACAACCTAAAGCTGGAGAAATCCCCTTAGAACAGATGAAAGAAACTTCAAAGCAACAAGAAACTCATGTGACTGATTTATAAGCAAGCCTGAAAATATTGATAGGAATCTATGTCCAAATAAGTTTAAAAGCTTTTTCTATAGTCTTTACTTAGGTATTGAATAGAGCCTATTCAAGATAAGAAAGCATTTTAGTTTATTTGACAACATTTTTCTAGTGGAACATAAAATTTTTCCTAGTGAAACATTTTTCTTTCCTAGTGGAACATAAAATCATGATGTATCTAACCCTAGGTGAAACAATAGGTTTGATGAATTACGGGCAATAATTCAAGTTCAGTGTGTCACAAATCCATTAAAAACCATGAAAATAAAAACTCTTGTCCATACGTATCTATGCACTTGAGATAACTGGGTAAACTGACATAGAAAATGATTAATTTGTGCAACAAGAATTATCCTATAAATTATTTTATTATTACACAAAGTTTTCTTTGCTAAATAACTGTTTACATAGGAGGAAGAGGAAGAATTAATAACATATTAGCCACATTTTATTTTTATGCTACATTAAATAATGACATGGTGGAAGTTTTCTCTAAGTAAGCAAAATAGCTACATTAATAGTAAATTAGTTCATTATAACTTTGTCACATATTATGAATATAAAATTAACATTTGTGAGTGGACTTTTTTTAACCACAAAAATAAAGCATGCTGGAAATAGTTTAAGAAGCTGGATCCAAATGTCTGCTTTTATTTCGATATTTTAAATGATTTATCTAAATTAATATCTCATGCATTTTTTTCTTTATTAGCACTTAGTGTAACATGTGAGAGATTTAATTTAAAAGAAATGATTTGTATCCAAATGATACTAAGTAGACTTTATAGACTGTTATCCTTGGGTTAAACCAGTATTTGTTGACTGTTGGACAGATTTCAGCCTGCTTTTCCAGCTTTACTTCTTTATTGATGATAGTGATTATCTTTATGATACATTTTGTTCAGCATGCTGAAAGTGAAGGGGGTGTTTTGCTGAGACAGAAGAATGGAGGTTTGAGGAAAATCATGGCAAGAACCTTTCAGACTTACCAAGACAGCTTTCTTTTTTTTTTTTTTTTTTAAACATCTTTATTGAAGTATAATTGCCTTACAATGGTGTGTTAGCTTCTGCTTTATAACAAAGTGAATCAGTTATACATATACAATATGTTCCCATTTCTCTTCCCTCTTGCATCTCCCTCCCTTCCATCCTCCCCATCCCGCCCCTCTAGGTGGTCACAAAGCACCGAGCTGATCTCCCTGTGCTATGCGGCTGCTTCCCACTAGTTATCTATTTTACATTTGGTAGTGTATATATGCCAAGACAGCTTTCTAAGTTCATTTAGTGATGAACTGCCTGGAGGCACAAGTCAAATGATGGTGAAGCATATAGAAACCATTTGAATCTTGCTACCAGAATGGGAAGAGATGACTATGAATCAACCTACTTTTCACCCCCTACATTTTGATTTTTCTTATATACACAGTGTCCTATATAGTGTGTCTGCTTAATGAATGTTATTCAAATAAATATATGCTGAAAAAATGTTATGGTTAGACACATGCACATTCTTATCTGGCTATATTGCAGAGCACTTCACTGAGTAGGTGATATTTTACACTGTTTTAAAAGATGATTAAAATCTCAGCAGGCATGCAGTCAGTATTTGTTTTATTACATGCCTTTGATGCCCACACTTTAGTGGATTTTTTTTCACTCACCTGTGAAGGAGACTAATTTTAACGATGCTAGTTTTGTGTCATAGATTAGGTCATTTATTGGTGGGAGGGTGTATCTGGTTCATTTTACTTTATGGAATTATTTTAATTTTCTAGCTCTTTAGAATATTTTACAGGAAAAAATAACCTAAGGTGAATAAACTTCTATTCCTGTTCTGGATACCCAGTGACATTCTTTTTTTAATATTCTGTAATCACGGTGATTTAACATTACGTGACAGAAATGTCTAAATGTTGAAAGTTGATATGGGTGAGAGCCATCTGCATGTTAAATTTGGGGTGACCACCTAGAACATGCTGCATGTTATTTATCAAAATGTACCTTTTTCAATTGATGGCTTGAAAAGTAAAATCTGGAGTTCTTTTAACTTATAAGCAAAATTAAAAGTTTTTCTCAAAATATCAAGTTCTAAAAGTAATAACAATTATGATGTAACCTCTTACTAAATAGTGTGCTCCAGTGATCAGAAGCATCTGAATCACCTGGAAACTTTTTAAAAGCTGCATATTCTCAGGCTGCACCCCAGATCTTCTGAACCAGAATCTTCATTTTAACAAATCCCTAGGCAATTCCTCTGCACATTAAAGTTTGAGATGTTCTGGTAGCCTATACCCTTTCATAATCTCTGATTTTGATTGTACAGTACTCATTGAGAATCTGTAAAGTGTATCCTTGCCCCTAAATCTTTACCTCAAAGTAGACATGGATTATGGCATTCTCAAACAGAATAGAAAGCATACGTGACTAGATTTTAGAATAGAAATCATTTCAGTTTTACAAGCTTCAAAACCCTGTGAACATATGCCTTTTTATGTTCTTAAGACTTTTTGAGTTATACAATAATTCTTTTTCTAAACAAAGAAGACAATTATATCTACTAAGTGAATTCATCTGTCCCTGTTGTACCTGGTCTTCTATTGATACTCAGAATGCTATTTTAGCTTTCTTAGACTTGTGTAAATCATGCCTCTTTGTTCCCTGGAGTTAATGTAAAATTAGTCAAAAATAAAATCAGTTAAAATAATATTAATAAGTATGCATATTTAATTTTCAAAGTGCCGAGTGATTACCCACAGCAAATATTAAAAGGAAAATAATTTTAGATAATCATAAAGTGTTTCTGTAGTAAGGGGCTTTCAAGTCTAAAGTTGTATCATAATGGATATTTTTATTACAATGATCAGAATGAAAAATGAACTTCTTAGCATGTCCCTCTTCTTTCCTCTCTTCCAGATGCAAGACAAAGGTCTACCCTGATGAACTTCCAAATACAAGTGTAGTCATTGTATTTCATAATGAAGCTTGGAGCACTCTCCTTAGAACTGTTTACAGTGTTATAAATCGTTCTCCACACTATCTACTCTCTGAGGTCATCTTGGTAGATGATGCCAGTGAAAGAGGTACAAATATTTTTTTTGTATATTTTTTTAATTAGAAAGCTTTACTGTGTTCAAAAAGATAAATGGGCAATGATCTGTATTTTCCTTGTAATTATACTAACTCTGTAACCACCTATCAAATTTTCGTTAATATACCAACTCCAGAAACAAGTAACTAATTCTTTGTTTATCGTATGATTGCATGGTTCTTACTAACCTAAGGAATCAGCCAAAATGACTTTCATAAGTGTTTCTTTTTTTTCCAAGCTCAGTTGATCTTATGACTGAGCATTTATATGACTTCGTGGATATTTGTCTTTTTATTTTTTTTAGTGTAGGTAAAAGAAAAATAACTTATAATTAAGGAGATTGCATTTGCCAATGTGGCCCAGTTTCTAAATTAGATTCTGGTATATTAACTTCCTAGTATATCCTTATCCTTGTCAGCCAAGTGACAGAGTCATAATGAACTGTATACTAATTCACTGATGAAATCTCTACATCTTTATTTTGTACAATGCAAAAAATGTTGATAGGAGTTTACCACCATTTCTGCGTGTTAAATTTCCATCCGGGTAGTAGTATCTCTTCTCTGTCTTAAAACAGTTTCAAAACTTTATAAATTCTTATTGCACGTTACAGATTTTCTCAAGTTGACATTAGATAATTATGTGAAAAATTTAGAAGTGCCGGTAAAAATTATTAGAATGGAAGAGCGCTCTGGGTTAATACGTGCCCGCCTTCGAGGAGCAGCTGCTTCAAAAGGACAGGTCATAACTTTTCTCGATGCACACTGTGAATGCACGTTAGGATGGTTGGAGCCCTTGCTGGCAAGAATAAAGGAAGACAGGTAAGAATTCGTGTGTTATGTCTGTCTGGGTTTTGACTGAACCTGTTAGGACATTTCAGCTGTCCATCAAAACTTTTCTTCCAAGTTGCTATTTTCAGAATGTTTATTTCCTAGCTTTTAAAAAAGTAGGCTCCCTACTCCTTATTTAATAAAGATCTTGGCTTATTTATGCTGAACCCGAATATTTGATTAAGAAATAGTCAAACAATTCAAATAGTAAAGATGTGCTGAATATTCATTTTATAGGTGACGGAAATCAGTCCAATCAAAAATAGTATCATATTTTATAAAATACATTTTCAAAGCACCTTTGTCTTCACCATCACCCTGTGAGGTAGGTAATAAAGGTATTCTTGTCTGTATTCAATAAGAGGGAGGAACAAATGAGTTAAATAACTTGTCCCAGTTATTGGAAGTGATGGGAACAACAGTTTAGTTCTTCCCACTCACAGAACAGTCTTCCCTCTACTACGTCAGTGCCCTTATTCAAAGTCTAGTCCAAAGCCACCCTGAAGATCTTAAAAATAAACTCACACTCATGCACCCCACTGAAATGAAATCGGGATTTAAAAAAAAAAAAGCATAGAAAGCACAGCTGTAAGAATGTTTAATTATTTAAATAATATTGTCCTTTTGTACAGACATATTATGAAACCTGAAAAGTTGAAGAATATAGAAATTAAGAACCCTCATAGTTAGCTGAAATTCTTTCTGATGATGATGGTATGAAGTGGGTTTTTTGCAGATACTCGTAAACATGGGTGGTAAATGAGTATCATTCCTAAGCGCCTAACGAAGACAGCTATGCTGATTGCTGTCTGATATAGTAACAAAGCATTGCATAACACCTTGCTTGCATAGTCATTTCACCTACAGTAGAAAGGTCTTTTTAGAATTGAAGTTTTTAATTAAGCTTCCAAGACAGGGGCTGCTTAGTGTGAGCTAGTGCAGCTGTATCACATAAATGGCAGGATTTGGTGCTTGCCGGGAAGATGGATAGAAGTTGTCAGTAAAATGAACCATAGCAGTTGAAGAAATCAGTGGGAACCTTTTAGTCAACTGAGTCTAATATATGGCTAATAACATTTTTCCATTCTGTGTATTGTACAGTATGCACAGGAAGGTAAGGCTGGCAAAGTAAAATGAACTTAGAACATCTTAAGTTCATTTCCTGGTAGCTTTTCATACATATGCTACTTTTTAAAACATGTGTTTCATATTCAGCTTAGTGAGTTTTTAATATAATGTTGTTTCACTATGGTCATGAATGGATCATTTATTTTTTCATCTAACAACAAATTTAGGTTGTATTTGCATATAGTGAACTCTAATGCCTTGTCCTGCTTATATGTTCTAAAGTTGCCATAACTAGATAATAAGGTCCTATTCAAGGTTATTAGATCTAATTTCATCTCTCTATAATTTAAATTATTAAATGTAATGAAGAAAGAGAGAAAGATATTGCTTGTATAAGGGCCAAAGTTACCAAGAAGCTTTTCCAAGGCTAAATTAAATCTATTAATTTCAGAGAACTCCACGTGTTGGCCAATTGTGTGGCATATAAGACCTAATAGAAAATGAGTGTTGGTGATGCTGGTGTTACAAAACCAGAATAAATAATGGACAGCATGTCCTTGCATTCCACATCTATGGGTGATTCAATTGTATGTTTACCTTCTATCTTATATGAAAAGGAAGCTCTACTCTTAGGAATTAGCTACAAACAAGGCACAGTTGTTTGAACATTTACTGTGGAGATGACAAAAGGTTGATCCCATAATAAAACATATAAGCCTGGAGTAGGGGAAGACTGGAGAAAGCACAACATGGATTAAAAGAGTACCTAATGATCTCCCACGGTGAAAAGTTCCTTACCCTAAAAAGCCACCATCAAGAGTATCAAATCTGTATATGTATAACTGAATCACTTTGCTGTACAGCAGAAATTAACACATTGTAAATCAACTATATTTCAATAAAATTAAAAAAAAAACCAAATCTCGTGGCTCTTCCTCTTACTTTAAGAAAAAATGGGTCATGAAACACCAGAAACTGAAGTTGCTTATCTTTTCCCATCTTAAAATATGTAGATTGTTAGTGTAAACTTGTTTTTTTTTTTTTTATTTTAGTGTAAACTATAAATCTAGGACAATTCACTCAGAAATTGTCATGACACTAATGTCATTCATAGGAAGTATTTACTTATACTGATGATCATGATTTTTATCGTTGCTTCTTGGATTTTCATTTGGTTGTTTTTCTATGAAGATTTTCTCTGAACTATCTCTTCAAACTTACCTATCGCCTTTGAGAGTCAAACTACCAGATCTAATTTGCCATCATTCATTCTTCACTCCCTGCATGCTGTTGCTTTTCAGTGGTCTATAGCTAAAATGATGCATAATATCAAAGCAGCTCTACTAATCATGCTGTGAGTGGAGGTTTTATGAAAAATAGACCATGTTCATCCTGCTGAGTTAGTATTTAGAATGCATTTGAAAGTCAGTTTGAAGATCAGTTAGTATATTTGATTAGATTATACATGACAGAATAAAAGTAGACTGAAGTAAGATGCAGTAAAAGGAAGTAATTTTACAGAGAAAAAGGATAACATGAAAATAAAGGCAAATTAAAGTCACAAAATAATTAAATTTCAACGTATCAGCTATATTAAGCTTAAAGAAGCTAAGGTAACATTTAAATTATTATTTATATGTAAACTGATTTTAATTTTTCTGCAGGAAAACAGTTGTATGCCCCATCATTGATGTGATTAGTGATGATACCTTTGAATATATGGCTGGGTCAGACATGACTTATGGGGGTTTTAACTGGAAACTGAATTTCCGTTGGTATCCTGTTCCCCAAAGAGAAATGGATAGAAGGAAAGGAGACAGAACATTACCTGTTAGGTATGTAGAGCATATCTTCCAAAGCATAGCATGTGTATTCCTATAATAATTAAGGAATATTATCAATTTGTATGCTCATTTTTTAGACTTTTGAAGACATACTTTTTATTCATATGCATATATGTATTATCATGTTTTACATGATCATCTAAGAATCAATGACAATATTAAATCTAATTTAAATTGCACAGACAAATTAAGTACTGGAAGAAGTGCCAATTTTTTCAAAATTGTGTATTCTTATATTCAAAATATATGTATTGTGAATTTTCTATGTGACAGGTATGTGTTAACCTTGATACTTCAGGTAGATGTAATATAATTTATAACAGAGGTATAACCAAAAATGTTTCAGTAAATATTTTAAATTTACCAACCTTAAAGAGCTATCTTCCCTATAGATACAAAAGAAAGATCCATTTGGAAAATTTTAATATATGAACAATTATGAAGGATTTATTGTTTGTTCCAAATTATTTAAAAAGCTACTTAATTTGAAATATTTATGTTTAAAATATGTGTTTGCCCTTAATACAAAATAAGAACTATCATATAAATATTTAGTTGTCTAGATAAGCATTATCTACTTTATTAACATAAAATTATCACCTTCTTATTTTAACATATTATTGTGTACCTTTTGCCTGCAACCAAAAATTGATTTCCTGAACAATACTTGGGGAGGGAGTTCACTAGTTTAGCTCTTTAAAGATGAATTTGGTAAATCATCATTTGGTTGGAACAATAAAGAAGTACCCTAACATTCTAAAACAATATATATAACCCATTATCTAGACAAGAATGTCTCCTAGCCTACTGAGAGAATGACTTATCCATTGGCAAGACTAATTATATAATGAATTAATTAAAACTAGCTCAAAAACTTGGCTAATTGAAGTGAACAGCTCTAAATGCTTGTTATTGGACAATTAAATATTGGGACTGTTAACCCTCTTAAGGATACATTAACTACATCAAAGAGAAAATAACATGTAGTTCCAAACAGTTGCGTAAGGATGCAAAATTATTATATCAATATTTGGAGTGTAATTTAGCAGTCCTTAACTCTTGCTGTCATCTTCACATTCACCTTGTATTATTGATCCTTGCCTCTAACAACTTGAGGAAATACAATGGCTCATATTACCATTGTTTGTTAGAAATCCTATTTTCTTAGATCATGGTTTCATTTAGTGTTAGATAATTTTTCAGCTTCAGATCCCAAGTGAAAATTATCAAAATACATGACCAATACACTCAAATATAGACAATATGTTATTTATTTGAAAAAGAGGTTTAAAAGATTGCATGTGCATACTTATTTTTTTTAACACATTGGCAAAAGACATACTTTTTTAAACTTTATCTTCTCACAGAGTCAAAAGGTAAATAATTAAGAGCTAGCCAACATTCATAGTAAGAAATTGCTCATCTTATTCATAAAAGTAAAGATCTACATAGAAATCTACCATTATTTCTCATCTTTCATTAACTAAAGCAAAAGAGGAAACATCCAAATTGCTATATTTTCATCACAGTTTATGTGATTTTATTGTAATAACATGGAGAGGTGATGAAATCTGAGTATATTTTATTTGTTTGCCTTAGTAACTGCACAGTATTTCACTGTGAAGGAGCAGTGTTTCAATGTTAAGAGAGCTGGAGCAAGAGAAAGAGAAAGCTCAGTCTTTGCTGAAGTTTCTAGATTCTTATGGCAAAAGGTTAATTAATTCACTGGCTCTGTTGTAACAGCCTGCAGGTAATTTTCATCAGCATAGCTGTAATGTGAACTTTCTTTGTACTTGTAATCTATTACTCGAGGATGTGATCATTTTTCTCACATTCATACAAACAGATAAATCATTCTAGGTGTTAAAGACAATTTTTTTCCTACTTGATTTACAGAATTCTGAATAGCTAAAGTGATTAAAATTAGGTTGAAATTTTGGTTTTCTTAGCTGAATGCTTTATTTAAAATGTCAGTTATGACAGAACTTTCTAGTGACTATAATTGGCTAGTTAGTCATCATTTAGAAATACAATCATTCATTTGCATACATAGAGGAACAACTTGAACTTGTAACCTAACCCTAGTTATACCTCATTTAAAGTAAAGTTTATAATGGTTATACTTATTATTCTATTCTCAACCTCTGGGCTTTGATATTTTCTTTTTGATAATAAATGGAGTTTGCAAAATGCTTGGCAATTGTGAAGTTATGAGTATGGAATAATAGCATAGCATACATAGTCCAGCTTTGTTCTTCTTTCTATTTAGTTTTCTTTAATCAGTAAACTGTCCTTGATATTAATTTAGTAGTCAAATTATATGACTTTTCAGGAATATCTCAATTATATGTGCAACGATACAGTAATCAAATCGTTAAACCAGAGGTCATAAACCAGGAGCCTGTGTGTCAAATATGCTCTGTTGATGTGTTTTCTTTAGCCTACATAATGTTTTGCACTTATTAAAATTACCAACATTTAAAAAATGAGATATTTTAACTGGTAGCGTAAGTTATCTGGTAGTGCAGATAATCTCCCAAATCATTTAATTAGTTTGGGGGTGTAGTATGCATTTTTTCTATATAATAATTATAACTGTTCAGCTGATTTGGTTCAGGCTATTGAAATGAGTTGGATTCCACATGCAAAAACACATGCGCGAACACTGTTGAGCACTGTGTTAGGCTCTACACATGCAAAGCTGAATAGAGCTATCTCTGCACTAAAGTTGCTCACTATCTGGCGCCAGCTGTAAGTCTGCTGGATAAGGGGAAAAGGCCAGCACAACTGGCTAGAGAGTGGATGTACAGGAGTTAAATTGTGTCAACTGATAGAGTGGTGTGTGCTTCTGGAAAAGAACCTGGCTCTTTAATCTTATTGATGGCGTTAGTCTCCTAATTATGCTCTGTAAGTAACCCTAAATAAATAGTTATAAAAGTATTAATTTCTACTTTAATTTCTCACTGATTGAAATAGATTATTTAATTAAAAGCCTACGGGTTATTTATCAAGTCTATTTATCTTTCTTTACCCTTTGTGTCTTACCTTATGGACTTTTTTCACATTTAGTCATTATTAATATTCTCAGTATGACTCCCCTCTTTCTTACATTTGAGTACCATGTTCAGTATTTTTCTAAAGTAAAACAAAAGAGTTTTAGATTTTCTTCTAATCCATGCTAGCATAATAAATGAAACATAGATGTATTGATAACTATGAGTTTTTATTTCTGACACATTTGACTTTGGTATCCGTTTTTATTAACATTTGTCTGATCTCATACATTTATTTTTCTCTCAATTGGAATTAGGAATTTATAAAGAAGATCAAATAAATTAAACAATGGTATTAATAACAACTTGGATTACAATCATTGTGAAAAGCTCTTGGAATATTCACATATATTATTTCCTGTATCCTTCTAGTATGATATCATAGAAGAAGCATTAAAGCTGGCTTTGGAGGATCTGGGTTTTATTTCAAGCTACTCCTATTGGGAATTTACTCAATTCTTCTCAACTATAAAATGGAAAATTATTCTCCCTGCCTTGCTTAACTGGTGAAGTGCTATAAAATATTAAATGAAATTTGAAACTATTTGCAAATAGTTATTTTAAATTTATTTCTGGTAATATAAGTAACAGATATATACATTGAAAAATAAGTGTGACAAGTATCTATAAGTTTAAAGAAGCAGAACACCAATGAACCAGCTCTTTTAGTATTTTGTTATATTTACTTCCAGAGCATTTCTTTCCAGATACATTTCCCCACAATTTAAAAATTGATATATCATTAGTATTTTTCTATGCCATTAAAATTTTATCACAAATAAAAATTTTAATGATTGTTAATATCTAAATTTTTTACTAAACCCTGTCTCTATTTTTAATAGTCTAAAGTCAACTAAGAGTTTTACACTTTGTTTTTGCCATGTATGTCTGTGATCTACAGTTTTTGCAATAATGTAATCTCTTTAGAATTATGCAATCAAGCAATATGAAATTTGTTTTAGTATTCTTGATACCTTTTGCCAATTTGATTTTCTCGCCCCAAATCATCACTGACTCCAATTTATAGTTCCTCTAGGAAGTATAATAAATGAAAAAAACCTAGTTTATTCTGTAAAATCTTATACAAATATAAGACAATGTTTGTAATTCTATAATAGCAACTAGTAATATATTTCTTAATTTTTATCTATCAGGTTTTCTTTATTGTATTTTCCTCAGTCTAATGAAAATACACTTTTAAATTGGAGGAAAGAAAGCAGAAACAGATAAAGCCTGTGAGACACTTCTTTACAATAGGAGATACTAAAACAACAGCACAGGGAAAGGTCAAGGCTGTGCATAGAACAGACTTTGAAAGGACTTCAGAATGTTCAACAGTTCAACATTCAACCCTACTTGTGTTAAAATCTAATGTATGTTGACTTTGAGAAAAAAAAAAATTCTACCTCAGGTGGAATCTTTAAATATGTATTCTTTGGAGAAAATAGTACATTTACAGTATATTACTTCCTAATGGTTTAGGGGATAATTTACAAGACTTTCCTAGCAGTCTGTTGAGATGAGAAGAAAACAGGAGTGGTATAGAAAGATTACAGGGTGATGAACTAAATATCACATTTATATACTGAATAATTGTATCACATTAACAAAAACATTTTAAAACATCTGGCCCCATTGTTATTTTGACCCCTCTGAAGCATTAAATGAAAGCAAAAGGAAAGGTTAAAATTTGCACCATTTACTGTACATTCTCTTTGGAAGCTTAGAGTTTTATCAGGTGGTGAGGATTATGAAAAAGGATTAAGGAAAAAGGAAAAACTAACTATTCCTTTTTTGGTAATATAGGTCTTTAAGCACAGGTTAAGGTATTTGATTCCAATATTTCATGGTAAATGGATTCTTTGGCAGAAAAATGAGCCATTTGCCCATACTAAGCAGAACTATCCTTTAAAAATAGCTTTGATTAGGCTTGGAAGAGGGGCTGGAAAAAGTTGCTGCTGCAGGCGGCCTGACTTTAGGAAGACCAGCTTTAACTACATGTTGAAAATTTTATCCCATAAAACAAAAACCTAGGTCTGAGGGGGCTAATGGCAGATGCTGGGAGGGCTCATGCCAAGGAGTACTTCCTAGAACTTCTGCTGCCAGTGTCTTTGTCCCCATGGTAAGCCACAGCCAACCACTGCCTCTGCAAGAGACCCTCCAACACTAGCAGCCGTGTGGCTGACAGGGTCTTGGTGCTCTGGCCGGGTGTCAGGCCTGTGCCTCTGAGGAGGGAGAGCCGAGTTCAGAACATTGGTCCACCAGACATCCCCCTGGCTCCACATAATATCAAATGGCTAAAGTTCTCGGAGAGATCTCCATCTCAACGCTAAGACCCAGCTCCACTCAACAACCAGCAAGCTACAGTGCTGGACACCCTATGCCAAACAACTAGCAAGACAGGAATACAACCCCACCTGTTAGCAGAAAGGCTGCCTAAAATCATAATGAGGTCACAGACACCCCAAAACATACCACCGGACGCGGTCTGCCCATCAGAAAGACAAGATCCAGCTTCATCCACCAGAGCACAGGTACAAGTCCCCTCCACCAGGAAGCCTACACAACCCACTGAACCAACCTTAGCCACTGGGGGCAGACACCAAAAACAACGGGAACTACGAACCTGCAGCCTGCAAAAAGGAGACCCCAAAAACAGTGAGTTAAGCAAAATGAGAAGACACAGAAACACACAGCACATGAAGGAGCAAGGTAAAAACCCACCAAACCAAACATATGAAGAGGAAATAGGCAATCTACCTAAAAAAGAATTCAGAGTAATGATAGTAAAGATGATCCAAAATCTGGGAAACAGAATGGAGAAAATACAAGAAACGTTTAACAAGGACCTAGAAGAACTAAAGAGCAAACAAGCAATGATGAACAACACAAAAAATGAAATGAAAAATTCTCTAGAAGGAATCAATAGCGGAATAACTGAGGCAGAAGAATGGATACGGCACATGGAAGATAAAACAGTGGAAATAACTACCACAGAGCAGAATAAAGAAAAAAGAATGAAAAGAATTGAGGACAGTTTCACAGACCGTTGGAACAACATGAAACACAGCAACATTCGAATTATAGGGGTGCCAGAAGAAAAAGAGAAAAAGAAAGGGACTGAGAGAAAATTTGAAGAGATTATAGTTGAAAACTTCCCTAATATGGGAAAGGAAATAGTCAATCAAGTACAGGAAGAGCAGAGAATCCCATACAGGGTAAATCCAAGGAGAAACATGACAAGACACATATTAATCAAACTATCAAAAATAAAATACAAAGAAAATACATTAAAAGCAGCAAGGAATAAACAACAAATAACACACAAGGGAATCCCCATAAGGGTAACAGCTGATCTTTCAGCAGAAACTCTGCAAGCCAGAAGGGAGTGGCAGGACATATTTAAAGTGATGAAAGGGGAAAACCTACAACCAAAATTACTCTACCCAGCAAGGATCTCATTCAGATTTGACAGAGAAATCAAAACCTTTACAGACAAGCAAAAGCTAAGAGAATTCAGCACCACCAAACCAGCTTTACAACAAATGCTAAAGGAACGTCTCTAGGCAGGAAACACAAGAGAAGGAAAAGACCTACAATAATAAACCCAAAACAATTAAGAAAATGGTAATAGGAACATACATATTGATAACTACCTTAAATGTAAATGTTCCAACCAAAAGACATAGACTGGCTGAATGGATACAAAAAGAAGACCCGTATATATGCTGTCTAAAAGAACCCCATTTCACACCTAGAGACACCTACAGATGGAATGTGAGGGGATGGAAAAAGATATTCCATGCAAATGGAAATCAAAAGAATTCTGGAGTAGCAATTCTCATATCAGACAAAATAGTCTTTAAAATAAAGAATATTTTTTTTTTTCTTTTTTTTTTTTTTATTCTAAATATTTTATTTATTTATTTGGGCCCCGTCTTCGTTGCAGCAGGCAGGCTCCTTAGTTGCAGCATGCAAACTCTTAGGTGCAGCATGCATGTGGGATCTAGTTCCCTGACCAGGGATCGAACTCCGGCCCCCTGCCTTGGGAGCGTGGAGTCTTAACCACTGTGCCACCAGGGAAGTCCCTAAAATAAAGAATATTACAAGAGACAAAGAAGGACACTACATAATGATCAAGGGATCGATCCAGGAAGAAGATATAACAATCGTAAATATTTATTCACCCAACATAGGAGCACCTCAATACGTAAGGCAAATGCTAACAGCCATAAAAGAGGAAATCGACAGTAACACAATCATAGTAGGGGACGTTAACACCCCACTTTCACCAATGGACAGATCATCCTAAATGAAAATAAATAAGGAAACACAAGCTTTAAATGGTACATTAAACAAGGTGGACTTAATTGATATTTATAGGACATTCCATCCCAACACAACAGAATACACTTTCTTCTCAAGTGCTCATAGAACATTTTCCAGGATAGATCATCTCTTGGGTCAAAAATCAAGCCTTGGTAAATTTAAGACAATTGAAATAGTATCAAGTATCTTTTCCGACAACAATGCTATGAGACTCGATACCAGATACGGGAAAAAATCTGTAACAAATACAAACACATGGAGGCTAAACAATACACTACTAAATAACCAAGAAATTGCTGAAGAAATCAATGAGGAAATTAAAAAATACCTAGAAACAAATGACAATGAAAACACGATGACCCAAAACCTATGGGATGTAGCAACAGCAGTTCTAAGAAGGAAGTTTATAGCAATACAGTCCTACCTCAAGAAACAAGAAACATCTCAAATAAACAACCTAACGTTACACCTAAAGCAATTAGAGAAAGAAGAACAAAAAGAACCCCAAAATTAGCAGAAGAAAAGAAATCATGAAGATCAGATCAGAAATAAATGAAAAAGAAATGAAGGAAACAGTAGTAAAGCTCAATAAAACTAAAGGCTGGTTCTTTGAGAAGATAAACAAAATCGATAAACCATTAGCCAAACTCATCAAGAAAAAAGGGGAGAAGACTCAAATCAATAGAATTAGAAATGGAAAAGGAGATGTAACAACTGACACTGCAGAAATACAAAGGATCATGAGAGATTACTACAAGCAACTCTATGCCAATAAAATGGACACCCTGGAAGAAATGGGCAAATTCTTAGAAAAGCATAACCTTCCGAGACTGAGCCAGGAAGAAATAGAAAATAAAAACAGACCAATCACAAGCACTGAAATTGAGACTGTGATTAAAAATCTTCTAACAAACAAAACCCCAGGACCAGATGGCTTCACAGGCGAATTCTATCAAACATTTAGAAAAGAGCTAACACCTATCCTTCTCAAACTCTTCCAAAATATAGCAGAGGGAGGATCACTCCCAAACTCATTCTATGAGGCCATCATCACCCTGATACCAAAACCAGACAAAGATGTCACAAAAAGAGAAAACTACAGGCCACTATCACTGATGAACATAAATGCAAAAATCCTCAACAAAATACTAGCAAACAGAATCCAACAGCACACTAAAATGATCATACACCATGATCAAGTAGGGTTTATCCCAGGAATGCAAGGATTCTTCAATATATGCAAATCAATCAATGTGATACACCTTATTAATAAATAGAAGGATAAAAACCATATGATCATCTCAGTAGATGCAGAAAAAGCTTTTGACAAAATTCAACACCCATTTATGATAAAAACCCTCCAGAAAGTAGGCATAGAGGGAACTTACCTCAACATAATAAAGGCCATATATGACAAACCCATGGCCAACATCGTTCTTAATGGTGAAAAACTGAGACCATTTCCTCTAAGATAGGAAAAAGACAATGTTGCCCACTCTCACCACTATTATTCAACATAATTTTGGAAGTTTTAGCCACAGCAATCAGAGAAGAAAAAGAAATAAAAGGAATCCAAATCAGAAAAGAAGTAAAACTGTCACTGTTTGCAGATGACATGATACTATATATAGAGAATCCTAAAGATGCTACCAGAAAACTACTAAAGCTAATCAATGGATTTGGTAAAATAGCAGAATACAAAGTAAATGCACAGAAATCTCTTGCATTCCTTGACACTAATGATGGAAAATCTGAAAGAGAAATTAAGGAAACACTCCCATGTACCATTGCAGCAAAAAAGAATAAAATACCTAGGAATAAACCTACCTAAGGGTACAAAAGACCTGTATGCAGAAAACTATAAGACACTAATAAAGGAAATTAAAGATGATATAAACAGATGGAGAGATATACCATGTTCTCAGATTGGAATAATCACCATTGTGAAAATGACTATAATTCCCAAAGCAATCTACTGATTCAATGCAATCCCTACCAAACTTCCAATGGCATTTTTCACAAAACTAGAACAAAAAATTTCACAATTTGTTTAGAAATACAAAAACCCCAAAATAGCCAAAGCAATCTTGAGAAAGAAAAACGGAGCTGGAGGAATCAGGCTCCCAGACTTCAGACTCTACTACTAAGCTACAGTAATCAAGACAGTATGGTACTGGCACAGAAACAGAAACACAGATCAATGGAACAAGATAGAAAGCCCAGAGATAAACCCGTGCAGCTATGGTCAACTAATCTATGACAAAGGAGGCAAAGATATACAATGGAGAAAAAGTCTCTTCAATAAGTGGTGCTGGGAAAACTGGACAGCTACATGTAAAAGAATGAAATTAGAACACTCCCTAACACCATACACAAACATAAACTGAAAATGGATTAAAGACCTAAATTTAAGGCCAGACACTATAAAAGTCTTAGAGGAAAACATAGGCAGAACACTCTATGTCATAAATCACAGCAAGATCCTTTTTGACCCACCTCCTAGAGAAATGCAAATAAAAACAAACAACAAATGGAACCTAATCCAACTTAAGATCTTTTGCACAGCAAAGGAAACCATAATCAAGATGAAAAGACAACCGTCAGAATGGGAGAAAATATTTCCAAATGAAGAAACTGACAAAGGATTAATCACCAAAATTTACAAGCAACTTATGTAGCTCAATATCAAAAAAAACAAACAATCCAGTCCCAAAGTGGGCAGAAGACCTAAATAGGTATTTCTCCAAAGAAGATATACAGATTGCCAACAAACACATGAAAGGATGCTCAACATCACTAATCATTAGAGAAATGCAGATCTGAACTACAGTGAGGTATCACCTCACATCAGTTAGAATAGCCATCATCAAAAAATCTTCAAAGAATAAATGCTGGAGCGGGTGTGGAGAAAAGGGAACCCTCTTGCAGTGTTGGTGGGAATGTAAATTGATACAGCCACTATGGAGAACAGTATGGAGGTTCTGTAAAAAACTAAAAGTAGAGCTACCATACGATCCAGCAATCCCACTCCTGGGCATATATCTAGAGAAAACCATAATTCAAAAAGAGTCATGTACCACAATGTTCATTGATGGTCTATTTACAATAGCCAGAACATGGACGCAACCTAAATGTCCATCAACAGATGAATGGATAAAGAAGATGTGGCACATATATACAATGGGATATTACTCAGCCATAAAAAGAAATGAAATTGAGTTATTTGTAGTGAGGTGGATGGACCTAGAGTCTGTCATACCGAGTGAAGTAAGTCAGAAAGAGAAAAATATTGAATGCTAACACATATATATGGAATCTAAAAAAAAAAAAAGAAAAAAGGTTCTAATGAACCTAAGGGCAGGACAGGAATAAAGACGCAGATGTAGAGAATGGACTTGAGGACACGGGGAGGGGGAAGGGTAAGCTGGAACGAAGTGAGAGAGTAGCAGTGACATATATACACTAACAAATGTAAAATAGATAGCTAGTGGGAAGCAAGTGCATAGCACAGGGAGATCAGCTCGGTGCTTTGTGACCACCTAGAGGGGTGGGATAGGGAGCGTGGGAGGGAGATGCAAGAGGGAGGAGATATGGGGATATATGTTTATGTATAGCTGATTCACTTTGTTATAAAGCAGAAACTAACACACCATTGTAAAGCAATTATACTCCAATAAAGATGTTAAAAAATAAAGGAAAAAAAAAAAGTAGCTTTGATTAAAACAAAAATAGCAAATCAAAAAATGGACAGAAGACCTAAATAGACATTTCTCCAAAGAAGACATACAGGTGGCCAACAAACACATGAAAAAATGCTCAACATCACTAATTATTAGAGAAATGAAAATCAAAACTACAATGAGGTATCACCTCACACCAGTTAGAATGGGCATCATCAGAAAATCTCCAAACAACAAATGCTAGAGAGGATGTGGAGAAAAGGCAACCCTCTTGCACTGTTAGTGGGAATGTACATTGATACAGCCACTATGGAGAACAGTATGGAGGTTCCTTAAAAAACTGAAAATAGAACTACCATATGACCCAGTAATCCCACTACTGGGCATATACCCAGAGCAAACCATAATTCAAAATGACACATTCACCCCAGTGTTCATTGGAGCACTATTTACAATAGCCAGGACATGGACACAACCTAAATGTCCATCAACAGAGGAATGGATAAAGATGATGTGGTACCCACATACCATGGAGTATTACTCAGCCATAAGAAGGAACGAAATTGGTTTTTTTGTAGAGACGTGGATGGACCTAGAGAATGTCATACAGAGTAAAGTAAGTTGGAAAGAGAAAAACAAATATCGTAAATTAACACATATATGTGGAATCTAGGAAAATGGTACAGATGAACTGGTTTTCAAGGCAGAATTAGAGAAGAAGATGTAGAGAACAAATGTATGGATACCAAGGTGGGAAGGTGGGATGGGGGATGGGTGATGGTGGTGGGATAATTGGGAGATTCGGGTTGACATATATACACTTATATGTATAAAATAGGTAACTAATAAGAACCTGCTGTATAAAATAAAATAAAATTCAAAAAAACAAAAGTAAATTAAACCTTGTCAAAACCTAAAAAAATAAAATAAACAAAATAAAGAAAGAATAAAAATAGCTTTGAAACTGTGTTCCATAAACTCTACAGGATTTGAGCAAGCTTCCTTTTCTCAGAGCCTAAGTCAGCATAAACTTTTAAAGTAACAGTTTCTTCTCTACCAAAATCTGCATCTCCTTACTCAACATATGTTCAAACGAGTGTTGTGGTGTGCAGTATTCCACTAAACTTCCCATTTTTTTCTCTGAAAAAACCTTTAATTACATTCAACATGCAATTATTCGTTACTCTAGTAAAAGAATGGCTATGCCTTTGATTCCTTTCTTCTGTTTTCTATATTGAGTATAGTTGACAGAATATGGAAGGACAGAGAGATACTCACAGCGTCTAATTTTCCTTTGGTTTCTAAACCTTCACAGAGGTTAACAAAATGAAGTCATTGTATTTTATGATTTGAAAAAATCAAAATTATGGCAATATTTCATCTATTTGCCTCACATTTGTGTAAATAATAAAATATTTATGCTTATCATTTCTCTTTATCATGGTTTATAATATATGGGAAATGTTATTAATACAGAGCTAAACACTAACAGTCTAGATATTGTGTAATTTGACCATTTCAAATAACAGCCTAAAGCTGTGCTATGGTCTCACAAATCTTCTTTACACTTTTTCTCCAGAGATCTTGGTTATTTGCCAAGTAAGATTAAATAGAATCCTGATATATCAAAGGATTAGTGAGAAGAAATGATGTTTCAATAACTTTAAAAGAAATTGCTTTGAAGAGCAGTACTAACATTCACAGGAAAACATGGTACATAAATTTGGAGCTTGAAATCAGAAAAAGTGTATTTTGAATTAGCTACCTCAAATCCTTTGTTGTGTGAGTTATAAGGATAAATTGAGAGGTGATGGATTGGCAGATGATTAGATAGATAGATAGATAGATAGATAGATAGATAGATAGATAGATAGATAGATAGATGATAGATAGATAGATAATTTATATGTAGAAAGAAATTGTTTTCCTAACTGGACCACTAACTACCTGGGGGGGTCCTTGAACAAGTCATTTAAATACATTGCAATTAAATTTGGTTGACCAAATCTGTAGGGCTTTTAAAGCTCTAAAATATTACAATTCTATTAAAAATTGATTAGACTCTAAAAACAATAAGATAAAGCTGATTATAATCTTGATAAACAGATGTTTTCCTCTTCATTAAAATTAATATTTAAATGTGCAGTACTTGCTTTGTGTTGATACTATTCTAAAGAGTATTACATTAAAACGTATATCCCCATTTTACAGACGATCAAATTAAAGCATAGAGTTTAAGTGACTTGCTGAAGGTCACACTGTGGGACTGAGTTTTGAACCCAGTCAATCTAGATACGAAGTCTATACTCCTAAAAACGAATTGGCTGCCTCTTAGAGTCTCTTTACTGTCTGCCTGCTTTTCACACACATGGTGGTTATCCCAGTGTGAAGTACAGGATATATTGTCTTATTGGAGAAAATGCAGGCCTTGCATTTTAGCATTACTGAATAATCAAATGTATTCTATCACAATTTCTTTGGACTTATCAAGTTCTGCTGAAAAGCTTCAGTATTTTTCCAGGTCAAATGCTTACTTTTTGAGTTCTTTACTACTCTACATTGTTATATAAAGCTTTATATCTGTAATTCTAAAATACTATCAAACTCAATCCCCAGAACTCTAAGTAGAGGATAAGGTCTTTAAACACCCTAGAATTAGTGAAGGCATCTTTATTATCAATTTAGCAGATGTAAGCAAAGAATTTTTTTTGCAATTTCAGAAATAAAATTGCAGGTAATTTTGACTTTCAAACATGGAAGGCAAATACTCAATATTCATAATACTCAATAAGAAGTGACAATTGCCTTGAGAGAAACAGAGTGCTATAGTACAAGGTAGAAGGGAAAGATTACAACCAAACTGGAGGGAAGAGGCTTGTACTAAGGCCAGCCTGTATGGAATATATAAACTTTGCATTGACCTAAGAATGGAGCAGGTTTGAACATATAAGGGGAGTTTACAAAGGAAAATTCAAGTGGCAAATTGATGTGAACAAATGCACCAAGGTGGGAAAGTATGAAGCATTTACTGGTATAACTAAACACTTTAAGTACAGATAAATAGTTAAAAGGAATGGAGGAGCTCATTGGGTAGGTCCAGATCCCTGCTGCCAAGATAAAAAGCTGGAATTTATTAAAATAGGTTTTGGAACATCTGGTTAACAGTTTCAGAGGAATTCTGATTAGAGAAATTAATCTGGCAGTGATTTGTAGGATACATTTTAGAAGTAGCAGACTCTAGAAGCAAGAGAGTTCCATTAACAAATGGTTAGAAATAAAAGGACTAAAATTGGAAAGTGACCATGATAACAGAGATAAGTGTCAAAAATACTTAAGAAAAAAAAAGGAAGTATTTGGGAAATGACCGAATGAGGCAAAAAAGAAAAAGGTGCTGGAAGGTGGTTTGATGAAATAAGGTCTGATGAATAAAGTCTTAGGACGCTAGAAAAAAATAGAGGACTTTGAAAGAGAAACAGATGTGGTAGCACATTCTCAGTTCTATGTTACATACACTGAGAAGAGTCAGAAGGAGTTTTTTAAGTCAACATCTAGTGAGTACTTAGAAAAGCACAACCAATGCAGAGGAGGGAAGAGAGAAAAGACAACATAGATCAGGAGTCATCCTCATAGAGGTGATGGTTAAAGGCATATGACCGATGATCTGATACAGGTAAAGAGTTAGAAAGAGAAAAGTGCCACTGAGAGACCCTTGAGAAGACTACATTTTGGGGAAAATAAGATAATTATTAAGCACATATATCTGCAAAACAATACTGTACTGGTATATTATACTCATGTCACAGATGTGAAACGAAGAGCTTGACTGAGATCTGATAGCCAGCAAGGGAAAGGAAGAGGAAGGGGAATCAATAAGCATCATAAAATAAATATTTAAACTGATAGAATGAAAAACCTCTCTAGAACAATGCAATGGGAGTCAGAAGTGCAAAGAATTTAAGCAAGGAGGTCGGTAAATTGTGTTAAATGCTTTCAAAGGAAGAAGGCAAGGAAAGGCTGTTGAAGTTCATAATCAATGGGCCCTTTCAGAAAGAGGTTATTATAGAGATGGGAGCAAGAGCCAGATTCTAGTGAGAAGGTCAAGAGGAGTTGAGGGAGTATGTAGAGAGTATCCTTTCAGTAAGGTCACCAGTGAAGGGAATAGAAAATATATGTCCCTGGTTTGAATGAGTAGTAGGATGGAGTGAAGATGTATTATGGTTTAGGGTAGAACTTAGTTGAGCAGTTTTGTAAGCTCAAGGGGACAATCTAGAAATCAAAGACATAAAACACAAATGTAATAGTCAATGAACAAGTAGCTGAAAGAGTACAGGCATAGCTCAGAGATTGTGGGTTTGGTTCCAGACCACTGCAATAAAGCGAATATCACAATAAAGCAAGTCACAAATTTTTGGTTTCCTGGTGCATTTAAGAGTTATGTTAACATTATGCTGTAGTCTTTTAAGTGTGCAATAACATTGTGTCTAAAAAAATGTACATACCTTAGGTAAAAAATACTTGCTAAAAAATGCTAACCATTATCTGAGCGTACAGTAAGTCATAATCTTTTGGTGGTGAAGGGTCTTGCCTCAGTGTTGATGCCTGCTGACTGTGGGAATTTCATAAAATAAGCGACAGTAAAGTTTACCCCATCGATTGACTCTTCCTTTCTCAAATTATTTCTCTGTAGCATGCAGTGTTGTTAGATAGTATTTTATCCATAGGACTTCTTTCAAAATTGGAGTCAATCCTCTCAAATCCTGCCACTGCTATATCAACTAAATTTATGTAATATTCTAAATCCTTTGTTGTCATTTCCCAGTTTTCACAGACTCTTCACCAGGAGTAGATTCCATCTCAATAAACTATATCCTTTGCTCATTCATAAGAAGCAACTCCACATCTGTTAAAGGTTTGTTATGAGATTGCAGCAATTCAGTCACATCTTCAGGCTCTATCTCTAATTCTAGTTCTCTTGCTATTTCCACCACATCTGCAGTTACATCCTACACTGAAGTCTTGAACCTCCCAAAGTCATCCTTGAAGGTTGGAATCAACTTCTTCCAAATTCCTATTAATGTTGATATTATAACCTCTTCCCATGAATCATGAATGTTCTTAATCGCATCTAGAAGGGTGAATCCTTTCCAGAAAGTTTTCAATTAACTTTGCCCAGATCCATCAGAGGAATCACTGTCTATGGCAGCTATAGCCTAATGAAATGGGTTTCTTAAAGAATAAGAATTGAAAGTCAAAATTACTCCTTGATCCATGGGCTGCAGAATGGATGTTGTGTTAGCAGGCATGCAAACAACATTAATCTTGTTGTACATCTGCATTAGAGCACTAAGGTGACCAGGTTCACCTTAGTAAGTCTGAACAGTGGGCTTAAAGCATTCAGTAAACCATCTTGTAAACAGATTTGCTATCATCCAGGCTCTGTTGTTCCATTTATAGTGCACAGGTGGAGTAGATGTAGCACAATTCTTAAGGGCCCTGGGATTTTCAGAATGGTAAATTAGCATTGGCTTCAACTTAAAGTCACCAGTTTCCTTAGCTCCTAACAAGAGAGTCAGCCTATCATTTGAAGCTTTGAAAGTCAGGCATTGACTTCTCCTCTCTAACTATGAAAGTCTTGAGATGGCATTTTCTTCCAATATAAGGCTGTTTCATCTACATTGAAAATCTGTGTTTTAGTGTAGCCAACTTCAATAATTATTTTAGCTAGATTTCTGGATAATTTGCAGCTTGTACATCAGCACTTGCTGCTTCACCTTGCAGGTTTATGTTATAGAGACAACTTCTTTCCTTAAACCTAATAAACCAACCTCTTCTAGCTTTAGAAGCGTTCTTCTGCAGCTTTCTCACCTCTCTCAGCCTTCATAGAATTGAAGAGAGTTAGGGCCTTGCACTAGATTAGGGTTTAAGAGAATTTTGTAGCTGGTTTGATCTTCTATCCAGACCACTCAAACTTTCTCCATATCAGCAATAAGGCTGTTTTGCTTTCTTAACATTCATGTGTTCACTGGAGTAGCACTTTTAATTTCCTTCAAGAACTTGCCATTTGCATTCACAACTTGGCTGTTTGGCACAAGAGGCCTAGCTTTAGGCCCATCTCGATTTTCAACACGCCTTCCTCACTAAGCTTAATCATTTCTAGCCTTTGATTTAAAGTGAGAGATGTAAGACTTTTTCTTTCACTTGAACACTTAGAGATCATTGTAGGATTATTAATTGGTCTCAGGGAATAGGGAGGCCCAAGGAAAAGAAGAGAGACAGGGGAACAGCCGGATGGTGTAGCAGTGAGGACACACACAACATTTATTGATTAGGTTCACTGTTTTATATGGGCGTGGTTCGTGGTGCACCTAACTACAATAGTTAACATCGAAGATCACTGATCACAGATGAGCACAACAAATATAATAATAATTTAAAAGTTTTGAAATAGTGTGGAATTACCAAAATGACACAGAGACATGAAGTAAGCAAATGCTGTGGGAAAAATGATGCCGATAGACTTACTCAACTCAGAGTTGCCACAAACCTTCAATTTGTAAAATACACAATATCTGCAAATCTCAGTAGATCAAGGGGTAATAAAAACAACAAAAAAAAGTATGCTTAGAGTCAGAAAAGAGCTGGCTGAGGGCCAAAGGATGAATGCTATCCCACAGTGAGAGGAAAGGAGACATTCTTTTCTCTGAGACAAGAGGAAGGAAGAGAAACACACATATTAACGTAGGGATTGAGGGAGGTTAAGAGTTCATGATTGAGAGAGTTTAGATTTTATGCATTGCCTCAATCTTCAATTTCTTGAGAAGAGTCCAAAACTTTTGGAAAATACTCAGTTAAAAATGAGCCAGGTGAACAAATAGAGGTAAAAGGACTGTTAGGTCTTTGTGGACTTGCAGAGGGTCAATAACATGGACTTGTAGCGGGACCAGATGACCTCAGCTTATTACTTTTTTAGTGATTCTCTAGGTCTTAGGAGCAGAGGTAGATGAGGAAGGGTAAGTTTACCCAGGAACTAATATTTATAGAAAGAGAATGGGGTCAGTCAGGCAAGGACGGAGAACCTAGGGCGCTCAGCTAGGTGCTCGCTGACATGGCAGGGCCTTGGAGAGGGGGTGGGAGGAGGGAGGGAAGCAGTTTCTGCAGGGAGCTATTCTGTGAGAGTATGGAGTAGCTAAGGAACGATAACCATCAATGAAGGATAAAAAGTGGCTTCCATAGGATTGAAATAGGAGGGCTTAAAAAATTAAAAGGTGTGTTCAGAGAGGCAGATTTCAGAGTTCAACCTCTTGGATCTGAAGTGTTTTTAAATGATTTTGAAATCCAAAATGAGAACATGTATATGGGGAGCCAAAATTAATTGAAGGACACTTAAGATTTTGATTGAATGATTAACATCAGCAGCAACAAGAAAGATGTATTACCCAGCCTCATTAACTATTTATAATGTACCAAGCGCTGTGCCAAGTGCTTCAGTTCTATTAACTCAATTCATCTTCACCTACTTACTGTGTGGTAGGTAATATTTGCAGCCATTGGGCTGATTATATTTTCCCCAATAAAATTGATGGAATTGATTGGTCTGACATGGCAGAGACGCAACCTTAAAAAGACAATTTTAGCTAACTCAACTATAATCAAGGTTTTTAATTTTCTAGGTACCCTGAAAACTTAAGGTCTGCACAGGAATATGTAAATAGTTCATGGGGGGACATTACAGAGCAGTTAACTTAGAACATGCTACACAGCACTGTCTGTGGCTGTATATATTATTTAAGGCACCATCTCCAGACTGTTTGAGAGAGCTAACTGACATTGCAAATACAAAAAAAAAAAATTCTCCCTAGGAACATCCATCTTCAGAAAATACAAGAATTTTTTGAGCAATATTTTTTTAAGCTTTTGTTACTTTTCAACTAAAAGTAAAACTTGAGTCATTTTTATGGTTAAGTATATAATTAATTGTAGCCATTTATAATATATTTCTCACATATTTGTAGGAATTATCACCAACTCTAAGATGAAACTCAATACATGTATTTAAGTTAAATGCATTAGTTCCCTATTAGTAAATAGATAAGTGAACAGGCACTCTAATCGTTAAAAATGCATCCTTAACATTCTTAATCACCTGGTTACATTATGATAGGATAATTGCAGCAATTTCTGTTCCTCATTTCATTAGACCATTCAGCACTATAATACCTTATACAGTTATTTCCATGGAGTTCCAAAACTCCAATCAGGTGAGGGTCATGGCTACTCCGTAATTACCATCTGCTTAGCTTTGTTAGTGTTTCTCTTTATTACTCGGTAGGTCAATGATACTGTTCTTGATAGGAAGCCAGCAAGACCAAAAGTAATAAAACAGCTCGGACCAAGTGAGGCTCTGCTACTCCAACTGATGGACAGTTAATTACCTGAGCATAAAACAGTGAGCGCACTGGGAGAAATAGAGAACTCTGTGATATGGTAGATATCCAAGTACAATATTATTTGGTGGTTTTTCAATGAGCTGCACTGTTCAGTTAGAGGACATGATCATATCCTGTGGCAGAAGAGGATATAATTTTGAGAAAAATAGAACATTTGGTTTTCTAACAGTCTCAAACTACCCTTGAATAACTCAGGGGTTAATCTGAGTATAATTTATAGTCAGCCCTTGGTATCCAAGGTTTCTCCGCATCAGAGCATTCAACCAACCATGGATTGTGTAGTATTGTAGTAGTTACTGTTGAAAAATATCTGCATATAATTGGACCCGAGCAGTTCAAGTCCATGTTGTTCAAGGGTCAACTGTACCTGGATGAGCATTCCAAATCTAAGTTACTGGATCAGTTTCTCCTCTTTAACAGCACAGTAGACTCACCTGGGAACTTTATACAATATTAAAGATCTGGCCGCACTCCTGGCCAGTTAAAGCTAAATCTGCAGAGAGTGGCACCCAAGCATGGAAATGTATTTTTTAAAGTTGCCTCAGGTGCTGCTAATGTGCTACAAAGGTTGAAAACCTCTATTCAAAAATAACCATTGCTAGTATAGATTCATTTGTGAACAACTAGAACTTTCTTTTTCAGTTTCAGTTCACATTGCTTATACAGAAAGACTTGTGTGGTTCACACATTAACCACTGATTTTAATGAAACTTTTCAAATTAAAAATTAATTATTCTTTTTGAAACTTAACACCTGACTTAGTTTCTATAGAGGAAGTTTGAATATGAGAACCAAAAGTATTTATTCCTAGTAAAAAGTTTTGGATCTTGGCCAACTGTCCTTCTAAACCTGTGAATAGCATACAGGATTTATGTTTATCCATAGGGTTATATGATTCATTCTATCATTTTAATTAGGTAAACAGCTGTAAACAATTAGATATAAAGTTCTATGGTACTTATGATACTTATGTAACTATCATTAGATACTTATTGCCTGTAAACATTTTACAGCATTTAATATTTTTCATATTTAAATAGGCTATAGATCTTTTCATAGAGAAACCACTTCCATATGTTTCTAGAGTTCATATTAAAATAATTTATAATTAGGTGACAAAAGACAATTGGTAGTTTCATGACCAGTTCATCTCTTTACGTATAGTGCTGAGAGCCCTAACTTCTCTTCACTATGCCTTTCAGAAAGGATGTATATGCCTCTGTCTTAAATGGCCAGTGTTCCTTCCTTGTATCTGTTTGATCACCTATAAGAAAAATATAGACTAATCTAAATTTAGTTTTACAGAAAGTGTGAAATAAAATGCTATTTACTAATTTTAAAACCTCTAACAACTTGGCTTTATGTTTCCAGTTTGAGATTTTTGAGTACTATTTTTTTAATTTAAAATGTCTCAAAAATATTTGCTGTAGTCTCATTAAACTCCACACATTGTTTTCAAAAGATATTCTTTTCTTTTTGTTTTTTTTCAACTAGGACCCCTACTATGGCTGGTGGCCTATTTTCTATTGACAGAAACTACTTTGAAGAGATAGGAACTTACGATGCAGGAATGGATATCTGGGGTGGAGAGAATCTTGAAATGTCTTTTAGGGTAATTGCATTTTACTTTATTTTTTGACTCTGAACATACTATGCTGTAGCATGCACATATAGACTCAGTAATTTACTGTCAAATATTTTTTGTAAAGTGATAGAAATTACTGATCAGTTGGTCATTTTAATACTTGTTTAGAAACTCTGCTAGAGTCTTTTTGCATGCAATATTTACTGTTAAATGGGAAATTAGAGGCAATTTTTAAGTTTTCAAAATAATTCTTTTATACATAATTCAAAGACACTAGGGCTTTTCTAAAAAGATGGGCTTTATTTTTTAATAAAGCATTATCCTATGAAATCACTTTGTGTTTTTGAACTGAAACTTGGAAGTGTTTATGATATCTGAATTTGCAAGTGCTGCTTGAGGTTATTCTCAAATACATTTAAGAATAACCTGTGGTCAAAGGAATTCTGGGTAATTCAAGTAACATGACTGTTTTCACAATCAGAGACATTATTGTTTGATAAATCAGTTTTAATAATGCAAATGCACTTATTAAATGGCCTTCCAAGTAAACAAAAATTAAGAATTAATCCCTCGTATAACCAATACTAGGAAGCATATGAATAATTTTAATATATTATTACATTCAAAAATTTTAAATACACATAAATGTTCCTTACTAAGAAACAATAAGGGATAGCATACTGTTTTTTTCTTCAAACCACATTCAGTATCATTTAAAAAATGAGTTAAATTAATAATACTGTTGTTTTTTTCTTTCCTATAATTTAACCTGAATGATTTGAAACACTGTATCGTTTTGCTGGCATTATTTGCACAACAAAATTATTAGAGTTTAGATATATTAATCTATGAAGTTCAAGAGTTATACCTTTTAATTTCTTATTTAGAAAGTAAACTTTGTTTCTCACAAATATAAATACGTTTGATGTTGTGTAAGCGAATGTCAAAATTTGAGAATAAGAATTACTTTGAATTTATATAATGTGGAATTTAATGGATCTTGGATAATCTGAATTATTTTAGAAGGACTAGGATGTCCTTGTTATACAACTTTTTGCCTATAAATCTTCCTAATAGTCCAATGTCTGAGAAGATCATCAGTTAATGAAATTTTATTCTTCCCATATTTGCTTATATACTCATAGTCGGACGGAGCTTGCTCCACAAGACTTAGTAGCATACCCAGGAATGTCTTCTTGTTATGAAGTACAGAATACATCTTTGCACAGTCTTTGGGACATTTGGGGACCCAACTTTTTTACTCAGTGTAGTTCTCAAAGTACAGAATATAAGAGCTGACAGTTTAAAAAGGAAGAAGAAAAAAGAAAGAAGGAAAGGAGGGAGGGAGGGGGGAAGAAAGGAAAGATAGTATACTCAAGACCTGAAAAACAATTTTCTCTTACCCTTAGATTTAATGAAGAGAATATTTATACATTCATTAACCAATATTCCTTGGATGCTGTGCTGGAAACTCATAAGGAAAAAAAATTAACATAACAATACTACTCTTACCTAGTGATCCTATTACCCATCTTTTTTTCCTTCTTTCCTAACATTCTTATTCACCTCTTTCCTGCTCACCTGTTAAGCTTGATTCTCTGCCAGTAGACTCCCCTTACTTTCATCACAGAACTCCCAGATTAGATGGATGCTCTTCATCTAACTGATTGAAAGATGTGTCAGGGAGGAATGTATTAGGAAGGAATTTAGTGGAATAATATGATATGCCAGGAGAACATGATCAGGAAATACAACAGAGATATTAAGGTATCAGAAAGGAAGATTTGAAAATATGGTATGTGATGCAGATACCAGGTGAACAGAGTGAATGCAACTAGTGGCCATAAGAATGATCAGATCACTAAATAATAACACAGGAGGTTTTCTGTGATTGGTTGTTTGAGATTATTAAGAGATAAAGTACTCCTAAGTGATTGGTCTTTGATTTAGTTTCCGTATGCTATCAATAGAAACAAAATGTATATTTTGCTTTTTATTAGACTCTTGATTCATGTTTTACTTTACTTTTCTCTCTATGACATGAATATGTGTTAGCTTAATAGTTGGTACCCTGGCTGAGGAAGATATTGAGTGAGAGAAAACGCTGGAACAGTCATTAGCAAAGGGATGACACTCTCCTTTAGATTAATTTCATAACAAGATGTGTGACTTCAGGAAATGAGAATATGTTGGAGATTTATAATCAGGAGATCTATGTCTAATATCCAGCTTAATTATTATACAACAAACATATATTGAACATGTAGTATGTCCTTCACACTTTCCGGATCCTGAGACTGCCAAAGTGAAGAAGGCCTGATGCTTTTACTCTCAGGGAAGCACATCTCAAAGGAGAGGTACATAGGTATCAGTGACAGTAAAATGTGATCATTTCTTTTGTAGATTTATGTATGAGGTTTTCTTGTCTCCATCATGTTAGTATAGGCAAATTACTTAACCTCAACTGTGAAAAGGTGATTATAATAATAGTAAAGTTATAGTTGTCTTATAGCTCTGGTCTATGTAGATTTGAGGATGAAAAACATAGAAATATTAAATTCCTGCAAAAAACTAGTACTCTGTCTGGCCTTATGGGAGTTTAAGCCAATTCAAAAGAATACAGTTTGGGGGATTTATTTATAACAGTATCACTTGATCTTTGATGCCCAGAGTATTGTAAGTACTGATAGACCTTGAATATCTGATGAAAACTGTAGACCTCCCAAGAAAAATGCATCCGTCTCCTACACACAATAGGTTTGAACACAGTTTCAAAGGGTTGAAAAATCCCTTGAAGTCTCTGGATAAAAATTCTTGGCATAAAATAATAGTGACTTCTAATATTTATAGAGCTAGTAAGTAGAGTAGTTGAAAATTGAACCCCAGCATTCTGAGACCAGTGGCCGTGCTGCTAATTACTGTACCACTACCTCCCCTATAAAGGTCCATCCCTCCCTAACATGACAGTCCTGACAGCTGATGGTGTTATCAGGAGAGAGGGGAGAAGCTAACATGCAAATGTGATCTTCCTGAACAATGCTGAGACGGTTGTCTCATCTAGTGACTTTATCTTCTTCTTATACGCTTCAGCCTCTTATGGATAATACATGTCCAATAGCAGTGAGAATATGTACAAGTAGATCCTAATGCTCCTGAAAACTTAGTCTCAGATACTGTTCTCCACTCCTTTGCACAACAATCATCAAAATAACATAAATTCCAAGATGTAAATGTAAATTTTAACTGATATTATTGATTTCCTACTCAATAGGTACAGGGCATACAGTTGTGAACAAAATAGACAAAACCGTGTGTCCTTATGGAACTTATATTTTAGTGAAGGAGACAGACAATAAACAAGAGAAGCAAAATACATTAATATATTAGTGATAGGGCTTCCCTGGTGGCGCAGTGGTTAAGAATCCGCCTGCCAATGCAGGGGACACGGGTTCCAACCCTGGTCCAGGAAGATCCCATATGCCACGGAGCAACTAAGCCCGTGCACCACAACTACTGAGCCTGCGCGCCGCAACTACTGAAGGCCGTGAGCCACAACTACTGAAGCCCGTGTGCCTGGAGCCTGCTCCGCAACAAGAGAAGCCACCGCAATGAGAAGCCCGCGCACTGCAACAATGAGTAGCCCCCGCTCGCCGCAACTAGAGAAAGCCTGCATGCAGCAACAAAGACGCAACGCAGCCAAAAATAAATAAATAAATAAATTTATTAAAAAAATATATATATGTACTGGTGATAAGTGTTAAAGAGAAAAAACTAAGGAAGAGAAGAGGAATATGAAATGGTAGATCTTGGAAATTGTTAGGGGTTGAAATTTTATATAGGAAGAACTCAGAAATGAATATTCATATAAAATAGTTTATGACAAAATTAACCCAGTATAGTACGAATTTATCATCAAAGGTATCACCTATCTTTAGAAGTCCAATGCACTATCCATTGCGCACAGAGCCACTCATCTATCTTTGAATAATATCCCTGATGTTATCAGTACCACCCAATAAGCATCACCACCTGAAATCCTTGCCTTGCATGAGGCAATAGTACAAGAGCATTATTTCCAAAAGCACACAATATGTGAGAATCTGTTACTGTAGAACCAACTGAGGTCGTTAAAAAGAGTCAGAAGGCAGCAAAAGACTCAGAAGAGTGTCCCACTGCCCTGAAGGGTAGACTAGTGGTTACAAGAATGGTCTGGGAGGGAGGCAACCTGGGTTCAAGACCTAGCTCTAGCACTTATTAGCTGTGTGAGTTTGGGTAAGGTAGCATGTCTCCTAAGCTCTAGTATGTTTGCATCTAGGCCTTAACCATAGATAATCAAATGAGAGAATGTTCATGAAAAGCCCTTTAAAACCAGAATATGCAATATGTATATAAAATACTGCTGCTCTAAGTGTTAGTCAATATGTGGTTCTAAATCTCTCCTGACCAGAAAGAGATTAAATTTTAGAAAAAAACAAAAAACAACAACAACAATAAAAAAAACCTTTCTTTTTAGACTGCTGCAACATCCTCTGAGATAACCACTGACATTCTAAGAACTTACAGTGTAAAATGTTTACCTACACTCATAAAATGGCTTAAATAAAACAACTGAGTTTAAAAAGAACAGGAAAGTGTCATCTAGAGTTGGTGTAAGAGAACTGAATTTATACATACACACACAGAGACAAACCTAAGTCAGTTTTTTAAATGGACAAAATATATATGAAAAAAGAGTTTCAAGACATTGGACAGTAAGTCATAAATGATGATGGTCTCTGAGAGATGGGAAACAAACAAGGAGGGACCTTGAGTTGCCTTGGCTTACTGCCTTGAGATAGTGTCTAGACTTCAGCAACATGAAGGGAGACTTAGCCAGGTCCCAGTGGACTCCATGAGTTGAGGAAATGGGCCTGAGTGTCTGGAGAGATCAAGGCAGCTAGAATTTAGTGGACAGAGTAACGGAGAGGAGAGAGCTGCACAGACAGAGAACTCATGAAATATGGAGTACTGAACAGTGCACATGTGTGAGAAGATGACCCAAGTTTGAGGAAAAAACTCATAAATCTTAGAGGTCTCACTGCCCCAGTGCTCACTTAGGACCAGCAATAATGCCTGTACCCTCCAACCACACTGATTTGTGGAGCATGGTGTAGAGTAAATATTGGGAAACTACATAATATGCTTTGACATAGGCCATGCAACAGAAAGAAGTCAAAAGTAAGAGTAATAATATTTTGGACTGAATGAAAATTAACATAAAGCATATCAAAGTTTGTGGTGCCACTAAAAGCAATACTTAGGGGGAATTTATAGCACTAAACATCTATATTAAAAGAAGAAAATATAAACGATCTACAATCAATGACTTCAGCTTCTTCCTTTAGGGACTGGAAAAAAAGGAGGAGAGTAAATTCAAAGTATGTAAGAAAGGAAATAATAGAGATCAAAATAGAAATTATGAAATATAAAAGAGGAAAAGTTTAGATAAAAGCGAGTAAACCAAAAGCTGTTACCTTGAGAAGATCAGTAAAACTGATAAATTTCTGACCACACTTAATAGGAAAAATAGAAGATACAAATTACCAACATTGGAAATGATAGCAGTCACATCATTATGGATTCTACAATTTTGTAAAGGATTAGAAAATAATATTATTTACAGTGTTATGTCAATAAACTTGGCAACTTTGATAAAATAGATAATTTCCTTAAACAACAAAGACTATAAAAGAAGAAGAAATAAATCACAAGAAGAAATAAATCAACCCAATAATCATATATTCAGCAATAAATAAATAAATTTGTAATTTGAAAATCCTTTTCACAGAGGAAACTCCATTGCCAGCTGACCACACTGGTGGATTCTACCACACGGTTTGGGTGGAAATAAGAACAGTTCTATACAAAGTTTTAGAAAATTGAAGAGGAGATAATACCTCCTGACTCATTTTATGAGGTCAGCAGTTTCAAAGAGCAAAACTTGACAGAGACATTACAAGAACTGAAAATGACACACCAATGTCCCTCATGAATATAGATCCAAAAATTCTAAATAAAACTTTAGTAAATCAATCTTCTCAATATGTAAAATGAATGTACATCATAACTAAGTGAAGTTCATCCCAGGAAAGCAAGGCTGGTTTAACATACAAAAATCAATCAACTTAATTCGCCAAATTAACAAACCAAAAAAAGAAAAATCAAACAACCATTGGAACAGATGCCGAAAAGTATTTGATGAAACCCAAATTCTATTCCTGATTAAAAAATAAAAAGAAAGTGAGAAAAAGCCCTGAGCAAACTAATTATAACAGGGAATTTCCTCAACCTAATAAAGGGCTTTTGTAAAAATCCTACATCATATTTAATGTTGAAATACTGAATGCTTTCCCCATAAGACCAGGAAAAGATAAGGGCATTGGTGTTTACCTCTTCTACTTAACGTTACGGCGGAGGTTGTAGGCAGTGGAGTAAGGCAAGAAGAATAAACAAAACATTAGAAAGGAGAAAGTAAGCTGGTCATTACAGGTGACATGATTGTCTAGAAAATTCAACGGAATGTATTTTTAAAAAGCTACTAAAACAAACATGATCTTACCATGTTTGCAGGATACAGGAATACTATAGTTGTTGTATTTTTATATACTTGTAACAAACAATCAAAATAAAAAGTCATTTAAAATAGAATAAAAAATATGAAATAGTGATAAATCTGACAAAAGATATGCAAAGAACTTTACTCTGAATACCACAATATATTGCTGAGGGAAATTAAAGAGGAACTACAAAAATGGAGAGATATATACATTTATGATTTGGAAGACTCCATATGCTATTAAGATGTCACGTATATGGACACCTAATTTAAAAGAAATAGGCAAAGGCTATTAAGTGGAAACAGGATAGTATTTTTAATAAATAGTACTGGAACAACTGGATATCCATGTGGAAAAAGTATCTAAAATGCATACCTCACACTATATAAAAAGTTAACTTAAAAGTAAAACCTAAAATTATAAAATTCTAAAGAAAACATAGGAGAAAAATTTTTGTGACCTTTGATTAGGCAACCCATAAAGGTAGAAATCAATAAACTGGACTTCATCAAAATGAAAAAAAATTTGCTCTACAAAGCCACTGTTAAGAGATTGAAAGGACAAGTCACTGACAGGAAGAAATTGTTAGTAAATAATATATCTGATAATGGACTTGTATCCAAAAAAAAAAAAAAAAAAAAACCCAAAGGTTCTCAAAACTCAGTAATAAAACAACCCAAGGAAAAATAGCTCAAAGATTTGAAGAGACACTTTACTAAGGAAGGCATATAGATGGTGAATAACCATGTGAGAAAATCTTTAACATTATTCTTTATTAGAGAAATGAAATTAAAATAATGAAATAGCACTACACATCTATCAGAATGGCTAAAATTAAAAAAGAACATGTTGGTGAGGATGTAGAAGAAGAGCACATACAATTGAGGTGGGAATGGTACAATAACTCTGGAAAATAATTTTACTATTTCTTAAACAGCTCCTAGGTATTTCCCCAAGGGAAAGGAAAACATGTCCATACAAAGAGATGTACAGTAATTCTCATAGTAGCCTTATTTGGAATAGCCAAAATCCAGAAACAATGCAAATCTCCATCAAAGGTGAATAAGCTATGATTTATCCATACATGGAATTCTAGTCAGAAAAGTGAGTGAACTATTGATACACCCTAGAACATTGTGAAGCTTGAAATAATTACGAATGAATGAAACAAACCAGACAAAAGGATAACATACAATATGAGTCCATTTACATAAAATTTTAGGAAATGTAAACTAACCTGTGAATGGCAGGAAGCAGATAAATTGTCTGGGGTCTGGAGATTGGGGTGAGAGAGGAGAGCTGGAGGGAAGGATTACAAAGGGTCATATGAAAACTTTGGGGGCTAACAGAGATATGCATTATCTTGATTGTGGGGATGGCCTCACAGATTTCACATATGCCAAAACTTATCAAATGGTACAATTTAAATATATGCAGTCCAATGTATATTAATTATACTTCAGTAAAGCTATTAAGTATTAAAACACACACACACACACACACACACACACACACACACACACACACACACACACACACACACACACGCATCTTCCAAAGAGAAACAAATGAAAGAAAATTGTAATTGATGGTAACTAGTCAGCTGTAGACCGCTATAGTTTAGGGGAGATTCTCATTATATCTTACCCTGGTTTCTTTTAAATACACTCGATATGATTCTAACAATCTACTTCTCAGGACAGCTATGTGGATTAAATAAGACAATACTTATTGAATTTTTTATAAACTGTACCATACTGTGGACATTTTAATTTTATTATTATCACTACCCTTAAAAAATAAGCTGTTTTGTCAACAACCAATAGTTTAATTAACAGGGTGGAATTTACTTTAAATGCCCCAATTTTCTTTCCTTCCAAGTCACTATGTAAGCAGCAATATACTTATCTGAAGAACATAACCAAGTGAAATGTTTCATGATGTGAAATCCATTTATTTCCAAATTGCACAAGCAATGAAGTAGA
This sequence comes from Balaenoptera physalus, assembly GCF_965194825.1. Taxonomy (NCBI): domain Eukaryota; kingdom Metazoa; phylum Chordata; class Mammalia; order Artiodactyla; family Balaenopteridae; genus Balaenoptera; species Balaenoptera physalus. The sequence goes on from NC_138885.1 coordinate 49,566,179, forward strand.
AAAGAAATGAGAGTTGACATAATAAATAATGGAAAAATGAAAGGCAGAAGTTTTCATTGAACAGTATAGCATGGTAAATGAGGTGAAAATATTTGTAGACTTTTTGGGGATTGTGGTACCCAGGCTTTTGAAAGTATTAAAAGAAAGTAAAGAATTTGCTAGAAATGTCCATGCAGTTCTAATTTTGACAAATGAAAATGTCAGTCATAATAATTTGTTAAATAGAAATCAATTTTGACAGAAGTCTAGTTGAATTATTTCTGTTAGCACTCTTTGCTTTTATTTAAACTTAATTCATGCAAATCTGAGCATACTGGATTGTCTATCAGTATATAAAACTTGACTGTTTTTGTTTTATTTGGCTAGTCATAGAAATCAGACTATAATAGAAATCTTTTAGTTAAGTTAACTTAATCTAACTAAGTTCATGTGTTATCCACGATTTTGGTGGAGATGGTTTTGTGAAATAGTTTGATTTAAGTATAATAAAGTACTGTCTTAATATTAACGTAGAGATTTCTTAGCCTCTTTTCCCCCCCAGATTTATTGAGGTATAACTGACAAAAATTGTATATATTTGAGGTTTACAACGTGATGTTATACATATGTGACGTGGGAAATGATTACCACAATCAAGCTAATTAACACGTTCATTACCTCACATAGTTATCTTAAGATCTACTCTCAGCAAATTTCAGGTATATAATACAGCATTATTAACTATAGTCACCATACTGTACATTAGATCTCAGAATTTATTCATCTTATAACTGAAAGTTTGTACCTTATTGTCCTCTTTTTTAAAAAAGTCTAAGAGGTCATAAACTTAGACATAAAAGTCCAAGAGATCATGTTCATGTACAGCCTCCATAAAGAATATAAACCAATATCAATGATTTAGTCCAGCAAACTACTCTAAGGTTACCTATCTGGTGCAGGATAAACCTTAAACACATTGCAGATGGCTTAAAATTTTTGCTTCTGTGCTTACAATTAGATTTTCTGGCATGTGGGCCACCACTCTAACTTAAACATTTGTTTAAGCATCTCTCTTTATTCAGTCTCCTTATCCTTTGTTTAACTGATATTATAGAATAAAGTATTTCTAGATAAGGGATAGCTGAGACTTTGTTTCTAGGGACTATGTTACATCTATTATATATTTTTAGAACATTGGGTCAGTAGGATCATATAATGGTATTTAATTAAGGTGTCTATAGTGAACTCTATTTTTCCAAAATAAATGGGTTAGAATTTTATTTTGAATGTTAAGTACAATACATACCTGATTTCCTGTGTTCCCTTAGAAAGCACAAGTTAACGACAGGAAAATTAGATATTAATCAAACTTTAGGATAGTGTCAGAAAATGTTAGCAGAACTTGTTTTGCTTTTAAAATTATAATAGCCTAAGGCTTGGTAATTTTCATAACTATACCTCTTCACTTGAACTTTCTAGTTCACTGAAGCAGAGTATGAGAACAGACTTACACTGGATAGTCATCTATGTGATGTTTCACCTCGTAAACATACACTACATGGAGACATACTTAGTTTTAGAAATATAAGGCATTGTAGGAGACTTAGGTACACTAGAACTTGTTATTAATCTCTGGTTCCCTTTTACGGTCACTTAGTTATCTCTTAAAGTGATTTTTTTGAAGAATATTCTTTGGGGTTGTTAGTACCACTCACAGTTTAGTACCTTCTTGAACCAATAACATTCATTGCTTCTTTTTCATGACCTCATAAAGTCTTATCATATGAGTGTTTCTCTGAAAATGTAAACATATACTATATATGTCAACCTGCAAATATACTCATCTAATGTCCAACTTATTCTGTCTGCTCTCTGTTTATTTTATCCATTTATCTGTCTATCAATCATCTATCGATCTACCTATCTATCTAAATTTATGTGTATGTGAGTCTGAGTGCAAACAATTAAATATTCATGAAGACTCGGAATGCAAGTCTCGTAGTTATTGTAAAGGATATAATGTGACAATAAATATATGGATTTTAAAGTTTACAGCTTAAATGATCTCTATTGCAAATGAGTGTTGAGAGATACTCACCAGACATCCTGAAGGAGTTGGGACTCAGATAATTAGGAGAATTAGTGAACTATGAAACTCTGAAGGTAGATAGAAATGAAATGCATAAAATGAGAAAGAAATGGAATGAAAATGATATAAAAATAGTTATCTGTAAAATCTACATTTTTATTTCCATTAATATATAAACCAGAGTTGAGTGATATTTTTACAGGGTTTATTCAGAAGTCCTTATTGGGAATAAATTTTACTGCAAGATCACTCTAAATTTTTCTTCTGTCTTCTTGAATTAAACCATTAAATGGAAATAAAGATACAGGAAAGAGAAACTATTGATTTCTGAACCATGATAGAAACATTTTTGATGATGTTATTCTTTAACAAATGCAGGTACATTTCAGAGATACTAAGAGGAATTTCCCTGTATATAGCAATAGCAATAAGCCAGATGTACGTAGCTTTTTACTGAGTTTTAGCACATTAAGAAACCAACAATCTTTATTAGAGACAAATATCTGAAATGTCACTTTTGGGAAACACACTACAATTCTTTGACTGTTTTCTGATCCTTCTCTGCTAATGTGCTGATATCCCATGTGTATTCACATTAACTATAAAAATCTTTATGATCCTTCTGGTGCTAAATATGAAAGACTTCAATTTAACTGTTTGAATTTATGGTGATAAAAAGCGCTTTTCGAAGAATTTAATGTGCTCAGAATTATTGCAAAGAAAAATTTGACACTTTCTGCCATGGCCATATTTTACTAAAGCTTCCCATTAAGTGTACTTAATCATACAAAATGGCGCTGAGAATTAAGTCAGTTATCCTGCTGATTTACATTTAAAGTGTGCCTAAAATATTCTGATAATGAAATGTTTAACTTTCTTTTTGTATCTAAATATGTGCTCAGTGAATTAACTTTGAACTATTTATTTTACAAATTAAGGTTCCATTTTTTTTTCTTAATGGAACAAGAAAGTTAAAACAAATAACTTCCAAAAATATTTCTAGTTTTGAAATTTTAAGGATCATTTATATATCTTGGGTTTGGTGAAATGAAATAAACCTGCCATTAAGTTCAAACAAAGTTTGCAAGTAAATTTAGTTTGGAGAATTCACTAATTAACTCAGAAATATTTTTTAGTAGTTGGACATACAGACATGTAGAAGATCAGTCCCTGATCTGATAGAACTTGTGGTAGAGGAAGATGATAGGCAATAAATGAGTAAGCAGAAAAATGGTCTGTTAAATTCAGATCAAGATGAGTGCCTTGAAGAAAGTAAAATGAGAGGTAGAGCATTGCATTACCTTAGAGTGGTCAGGGAAGACCATTCTCAGGAAGCATTTTAGCTGAGACCAGACTGACAGGAAGAATCCAGCTGTGCAAGGCTTTGCAAAGAGAACATTCAATATAGAGCATAATGCAAGACAGAGTATTACAACTCTCATTCCAAGTCTGTAGGAGCACAAATATCCTAATGCTTTGGGGGAGGGAAAGCTTTCTTATTCAACAGTTCAGAACAATTTATTCTCTCAGAACAATATTTGCTGAACAAACTAAACTCCTCTAGGAGTTTATTTTTTGATGAGGCTTTACATTTGAATAGCGCTTTATAGAATTCTTTTACACATATTATCATAATGGATCTCAGTAGCTTTTCTCCCCCCATATATCTGGTTTTAACTTTAATGCATTTGTAATGTTTGCATTATACTTCAGATTACCTCTCTATAGCAGTCAGGTATCAGTCTACCCTCATCTTATCCATCACTCAATATAAATAATTATATACCTAGATCTGCACTGGACACTCTGGATGGTGTATCTGCAAGGTATACCATCTCCAAATTGATTGAGAGTTTGGAGAGTATAATGGCGTCTAGGATCATTTCAAGTTGCAAACATAAAACTCATTAAGTTCAAAGAAGGGAGAGATTTCTGTGATCTAAGATAACCAGGGAAGAATTTATAAATGAAAAATTCAAGAGTCTTGCCTTATAGACAGCAGGGCAGAAGAGGAACAGGGGCCAGAAATCAGTGAAATCTCAGATCTTTACTCTTGTGATCCTACTTTGTGCTTTGAGCCATACCTATGTTTAGGCTAGAATGTCTGGTTCCCCCGCCTTTTGTTTTCCCTCTTGAGAATAAAATATCAGTAAGCCATTAAATATATATTTTGCCAAACTAGGCTTCACGTGACAGAGTTAATGAAGTATCCATTAAAACTCCAGAAATTGAACCTATTATTTTTTTTATATACCTATATTTGACCCCTTGAAGATTTCTAGGACAAAATTCCAAAACTGTTGTTTCTATATATGTTCATTCAATTAGGAAACCTAGTGTACCTTGCTAACCAAAATGAACACATTCAAAATCAAATTCATGTACTTTTTTTAAAGAGCCAAATTTAAATCTCTATGGTAACTACTGCAGTAAATGTACAACATCTTAAGCTATGATTATACTGTCACTCTTAGTGATGTCTGTCTTAAGTACATGACTACCAGTCGTTTCACTGTTGTTCTAGTCAACCAGAAATGTAGTTTAAAAAGGAAACCTATGATGAGATTTATTTAAATAAGGCTGAATGATTTCAGCAATAACTGATTCTAGATGCCAGGAATGATTCTTTTGAGGGTGTGAGATAATGTGGAGGGAAGACTTTGATCCAACTGTTCAGAATTTGAGTATTATGTACCAATGAAATTGAATTTTAAGTGCCATTGAAAACGTAGTTGGAGTTTTTAAATAGATTTTTAAATCACTCTTAAAAATATATCTATGTTGAAAAATTTCACTATATCTGCAAAAATTCAAACTTGATGAATTAAAAATTCTTAAAATATTTTATTACCAAACAACCACTGGTTTACACTGAAAAGACTCTAAAATTGAAATCAAAATTTGGTGTAACCTTTCTCTATTGCCACCATCATGTGCCTGGATACTAAAACATGTTTCTACATGAGCTCCTCCATTGTCAAAGATTTGACTACACTTTTCTACTCATTTTTATTATTTCATAGTTCAACGATATGCAGTCTTGATCTTATATATTTTCTTTATTTTAATTGGTCAACCAAAATTTTATTTGTTTTATTTTAATCTTTTTATTGAAGTATAGTTGATTTACAATGTTGTGCCCATCTCTGCTGTACAGCAAAGTGACTCAGCTATACACATTAGACATTCTTTTTTTTATATTCTTTTCCACTATGGTTTATCATAGGATATTGAATATAGTTCTCTGTGCTATACAGTAGGACCTTGTTGTTTTATTTATGTTTTTAAATTCTGTATTTTAATTGGTCAACCAACTTTATATTCTATATTTTTATTTGGGTTTGAGAAATCATCTTAACCTCTGGAATTCCTGAATTAAGATAGGAATCTATAAATAAATTGTTTAAGGGTAAAATGTCCCACACTAACCCTGTAATGATGAATGGTAATTAGACCTGATGAAAGACTAGTGCTCCTTGATCATTTCCCTGGCCCTGCAAGAGAAGACCCCAGGAACTACAAGCTTTCTTTTCATTTTGGGGATCAGAATGGAAACTTGACTCTTTAAGGTCATGGAAAGTTAAAGGTGTACCTGAGGAAGTTGGAAATGTGTTACAGAGTGGAGGCAAAGTATAAGGCAGGTGACAGATTTGAGAGTTAGCTTTACAGAATTGATAGTTTAATGAGCATATGAGAATGGATGTTTGCCAAGAAAGAAAATACAGAGGGCGGAATAGCAAGGCATGTCCTTAGGTAGCACCTACATTTAGGGGTGGGAGAAAAAAAGAGAAAGCAAACGCTAGGACAAAGCTGTCAGGGAAGAACAAATATATATATCAGAAGAACTTAGAATGTTATGGTGATTGTCAACAGTGTCAAATGCTGCAGAGAAGTGAGAAAGAATAATGAGAGCTCATAAAAAGTTTCATGTGTAGTTTCAGATGATAGAATCGAGATACTAGAATATAAGATGTTAAGAAAATTGAACTGTAAAGACAACGTAGAGAAAAGCCAAACTTTTTAAGAAGTTTCTCAGCAAACAGGAAAGAAAATGCATGGTAACTTAAAGGGTAAATATGATCAAAGTAATTATTTTATGTTTGCTATTCTTTTATTTTATCATAGGAGATAAAGTAAACGTAAGATGATAGAAAGGATTTAAAAATCTAGAAGGTACTGAAGAAGAAAGAGAAAGGAACAACTGATGAGATAAATATCTACAGATGTTGGAAGAATATTCTAGATATAATAAAGTACACCTGTGTAATACTTTTTAGTTTACAACACAATTTTATGCTCACTATTTCACTATGTTCTTACCAGAGCACTGTGGATGGGTCGTTGTTATTGTCTTATTCTATAATTAAAGGTTTTGAGTTGCTAAGAAACTAAGTCGTGTGGCTGGAAGTTGTAAGGACTGAGCATCAAACCCACACCTTCTGCTTCTACTCTAGAATTCCTCTATTTGAGTTTAAGGTCCTAAAGGCAGGATATTTAACTTTGGAGAGTTGACCCTCTTTCTTAAAATGGAGAAAAGAAGCTAAGGCTATATGAGATATTTCAAGGTGGAAATGAATAGAAAGTTGGAGCAACTGTTTCTGAGCTCAAGAAAAGTGGAAAGCAGAAGATTATGTACAGAGAGGATGGGACTGATATTGGGAGCTTGATGAGAGGAGACAGTTTTGGATTAAAGGCAGCTTCTTCAGCAAGCACCTGAATGAGCAATGATGTTCTCTATGAAACAACCTTTAAATGTCCTAAGAATGACCTCTTGCAATTTTAATGAAACAGAGAAGAGGAAATTATCTTCCCTGTGCTTTGAGCATCATATCTGGAGAAATAAACTGTGCACTGCCTTCTACTGGTTTGTGACGGATAAGTGAGCAAAGTAACAGTCTATGTGTTGCTATTTCATAGTTCCTCCTTTACTCTTCTTCTAAAGTGTAATGTAACCTACATTGACTACTACCAATTTGTTTTTAAAAAACTAAAAACTGTCAAAGTAGAGTATAACTTCCCTTCATAGTGAGTTTTGTGGGTATTTGTAATGAGCGCTTGAGGTGATATCAATGTGGATATTTTTATATGTTTCACATTTATCTCACTAAACATTTTACAGCAAAAAAAAAGATAACCTGTAAGATGATTTTTGGAAGGGAATCATAGTGTTCCATAGATGGCATTCGAGTTTTATAGGTGTTGCCAAGGGAAATTCTTTATCTGAAGCAAAACGTATAGCTTTGTCTGAAAATGTCTCAGGTCCTTGATAAAAAAACAAAATGTCTCCAGCTGATTAAAAACCAGGAAAAGAAAATTCTGTCCATGAAGGGATTATGGTTGAAGTGAGTATCTCTTAATACAGTCCTTTTCTCGTAGGCATGAGAGACTGTTCTTCAACTGTCAAGTGCAAACTGATGACTAGACATTAATATGCTCAGTCCTAACACTCACAACACCTAGACTGGCCTGTGAGCTACTTGAAGACAGAGAGCCGTGTTTTATTGTCCTTTCTCTATGCCCCAGAGCCCAGCATGGTGCTTGACACAAAGTCAATGGCTAGTAAATATTTGCTCGGTAGATGCCAGCCAAGTTCTGAGGGAAAATGCTTGAGAGGAGAGAGGTCATTCCCTCTCCTCAAATTTATCACAGGCCTTCGATTTGAAAAGCACTTGACAGCTTTGCAAGTTATACAGGAAGTTTCATTTAAACTAAAATGTTATAGCTGCAATCAGGGGAGGGGGATGGTTTAAAGATGGAGAAATTGAGTCACTGAAGGATAACTCTTTTGGAGGTACCAGGTTTTCTTTTCCTACCCCATCCAAGTTCTTTTTAAGTATCTCTGGCGTTCATAAAGAGCACGAGATGTTGTCACGCACTGTAGCTGGATACCCAGGTGGTCTACTGGTATTCAGAGGGGACCGTTCTGGTGTGAATTCTAGGGCAGCATCACACAGCTGTCATGCGCTGCTCTGTGGCTGCAAGCGGCAGATGTTACAGATGCCTGACAGGCAGTCAGATCGTCAGACACAGGAGGACACCAGTGTAAAATGCAAAATATCTGACCCAAGTCTCATTTAACAATCACAGACCCTTTCCATCTAGTTCTCAAAAATCTCATCTATATACAATTTTTCACCATTTAAATGTATTTGTAGGATTAATTATACAATGAGGAAAGCACAAATTCCAATCATTCTAGATTTTTCTTAGTCACTAGTCCCCTTAAAAGCACTAACAATATTCCAAAACCTCCAGTATTATCAAACTTTAAGATTATTGATTATTGAAAGATGAAGAAGTGTCACTATATTGCATATTATCTGTGTTCTTTTTTCATGAATTATCTGCCTGTGACCATCTATGCTAATAAGAAAGCAATACTTTATTGTAAATATGAAAAACTAGGCCCTAATTTTCTTAAGCAGAGCCACCTTATCTTACATCGGAGTTTCAATATCCGGTAGGCTACTCGGTGGTCTTCATTTTCACGTGTCATTTAAGCAGCAGATGGGAGATTTGCCATAACACAGTCAGGACTATGTGTTGCTCTGTTGATCTAAAGGAGAACTGGGAAATTCTGCAATACCAGCCGTCCTATTAAGATGTGGAATAACGACAGGTAACAATTCTCCTGATGCCAGGAAACACAGTGGCCATAATGTGTGGTAATTCTGAAGGTCAGAATGCTCCAAGGCTAAGAAAGTTGTTGAGAGGCAAAAAGTTAATAGTGGAATTTATATATTAAAATGTTGGCCTGTGTACATTTAAAGGTATTGCCACTATTCTTTTTTTTTTTTTTATTAATTTATTTTTGGCTGTGTTGGGTCTTCGTTTCTGTGCGAGGGCTTTATCTAGTTGTGGCAAGCGGGGGCCACTCTTCATCGCGGTGCGCGGGCCTCTCACTGTCGCGGCCTCTCTTGTTGCGGAGCACAGGCTCCAGACGCGCAGGCTCAGTAGTTGTGGCTCACGGGCCTAGTTGCTCCGTGGCATGTGGGATCTTCCCAGACCAGGGCTCGAACCCGTGTCCCCTGCATTGGCAGGCAGATTCTCAACCACTGTGCCACCAGGGAAGACCCATCCACTGTTCATTTTAACTGCTGAGAATGGGTGTTTGTGTTTGAGAGGAGTGGGAGACGAGGTTAAAAGGACTCCATCTGTGACCACAACTACCTCACTATACTTGTGATGCACACTGGTTCATACACAGACTGCCTCAGTTCCTTTTCAGAACAATTCCTCCACTTCGTCACATCCAGTATGAGCACACCTTTTCGTGCTTCTGCTCTATGTTGCTTCTCTCCCTTCCTTGTACCTCATCCCCTACACCTCAACCCCCAAGAATCACTTGCTAAGTCTTTGGCAAAGGAAGAAGATGAACTGGCTTGGGAGACTGCCCTTAAACTCATTTCAGGATTAATTTGTTAAGTCCTTTATCAAATGAGTAGATATAAGAGGGTCCATTTTGAATTTGGGGCTTTCAGGAGGTTCATTTCTAAGTTAAGAGACAAAGTACTTTATAAGGGAAAGCAGTTGATAACTGGATATTTTTAGAACCAAATTAATGGATTTATGAAATGGTATAGATTCAACTCAGAATTTTCTACATTTAATGCCAAGGTGAAAATAAAATCTTCAAACAAATTACTCTAATATATGGCTATTTCTTGAAAAACTCTTGGAGAACAAAAGTGCTTTTGTTGTTTTCCTTGTTTTCATAACATTTGTGACCTTTCTAAAATGGAATTCCCAAACTTGAAGGGAGAAGACACATTGATTGCCTCATAATAAGTTTTGCAAACTCAGACTTTCTCTTGTTCAGAGAATGGTATCTTTACCATGTACTTCTAATACAGCTAAAGTAAAGTAAGCTCATCTAAGGAGGAAAATGTGGATTCAAATTTTGGAGAGTTTTATCATTCCCATCTAAAAATCTGATCTCTGAAAGTGGTATTTACTCTATACAAGAGATTAATCTGAATCCTAGAAACCCAGAAGATAACTTAGTCATCTTTTACATGTGAATTTTCTGAGGACTGTCAAGCTTAAGTGACTTGTTCCAAATCCTGCAATCAATTTGTGTTGATTTCAAGTCCAGAATCCAGCTTTCCAATTTCAAATCAGATGCTTGCTTCTCTTTTTCATACAAATAATAATTCTATTTAAAAAATTGAATTATCAAGTACTGGATAGATTCCTCAGACATGTTGAATCTGTGATCTCTGGCAACTCAGGTGAGCACTTAAAGGCCACAGCAGCTTGATGTACAAGAGTCTTCATCTTGAGTTGTTATGGTGATATCAGGATCTGACATGAGCTCTAGCGACCTCTTCCAGATCACATAAATGGCCTCAATTACACTATGAAGTGAAAACTAGGTTAAGAGACAAACCAACCAATTAAAGAAGACATTCCCCAAATCAAGCTGACTATGAAGAATAACTGGGAAGTCTCTTGTCCAGAATGAATAGAAAATGCCTACTGAGCCCCTTATGCCTTCCATACCTCCTGTGTTTCTGCCAACTTATCAAGGATCACGGTGCCTTCAGGATGTCACTGAAGGCTCTTTTAGACTTTGTTTCAACTGTAAGAATTAAAGGATTTGTCATCAGTCTACTTGAATACATATAAACAAAGTGGAGACTTGAAGTGCTGAAGGGAATTATTTGAAACAGACAATGAATGTAGAGTGAGATAGGTTGAAAACTGAGTCATAGTAACTTGTTTCATTTTTCGCTTTGCCAGAACTAGGAAAATAATAGCTTTTGTTCCCAATTCCACTTTATAATAGGTACATTTTGTGTACACTCTGTAATTTTCCAGATTTCTCTATATCAAGAGATCAATCAGTTAATATGTACTGAGCACCAATATTTCAAGCATTTTTTAAACTTTGCACACACTTATGTCACAGTATATTTAAGTTGTGATTTTTTTCACTATGTGTGAATTATACCAGTTACGTAAAGTGAAACACGTGATGATGAAATTCAGTTTCATAAAGTGACTTTCAATTTCATGTGATGATGAAGTTTAGTCTCATAAAGTGAAATGTGTGATATTTTTTCTCAAAGGGATAATAATGTGGTCAGGGAGATAAGACTAATATATACAAATAATATATTTATGTCAGTATGCACACACATAAATATACATGCACACACACAAATATTTATCAAGATGGCATACTATATAGAACTGAAAGCTAAATGGGGTAGAGTGGGATGGATGTACAGTAGTAAATGCTATGAGTCAGTGAAAATTAAGATCAGTGAAATATAGCATAGTTAAGAACTGGTTACTGGAAGAAAATGTATATGAAATGAGCTTATTAGAGAGGACAAAATAGATAAGGGAAAGCACATACACTAATTCTTAATTTTAATCCCCCAAATTATGTCAAGTTATTGAATTCCCTTCTGTTTCCCTTGTCATCACTCTGGTCCTGGTCATTCTCATCTCTTTCCTAGATGATTACAATAACCCCTTAATAAATCTCCCCTATTTGCTTCCTTCCAATTCTTTTTCACATAAAGGCTAAGTATTGTTACGTGCACTGCTTTGCCTCGCTCCTCACAACAACCCCCTGAGGTGGCTTCTTCAAGACATGTTATTACCTGAAACCTGAAGCACAGAAAGATGAGTTCACCCAGCTGGTAAGTGGCAGAGCTGGGATATGGTCTCAGGAACTAGAGCCTACACACTCATAACCATTGTGCTTCGTGCCCTCCGTGATATATTGTTGTGGTGGTTGCTATTAAAGCCATATTAAGCAGTGACTTTGTGCCAGTGACAGTACGTGTGTGGGCTGGGGGTGGGGGGTGAAGGTTAGTATAAAATAAAGCAGCTGCATGAGTTTGGCATAACATCTGGACAGCTAGAAACCATCATAGCACCAGAACTGAGATTGCAAAGTTGGAGCTTGTGAAGTTTATGAACCTTAATTAAAATGTCACTGATGGGAATAAAGATGCAGACATAGAGGATGGACTTGAGGACACGGGGAGGGGGATGTTGGGACAAAGTGAGAGAGTGGCATGGACATATATATACTACCAAATGTAAAATAGATAACTAGTGGGAAGCAGCCGCATAGCACAGGGAGATCAGCTCAGTGCTTTGTGGCCACCTAGAGGGGTGGGATAGGGAGGGTGGGAGGGAGACGCAAGAGGGAGGAGATATGGGGATATATGTATATGTATAGCTGATTCACTTTGTTACACAGCAGAAACTAATACAACATTGTAAAGCAATTATACTCCAATAAAGATGTTAAAAAAAAAATGTCACTGATGTAGGTACCAAAAAACATGAAAAGGATAATGTATGTTAGTTAATTGTCTTCTTTCTAGGGGAAGAAAATCAGGTACATAATCAAATGAGCAATGGGCATTTTGCATTTTGATTAATAACCTTCTCCATCATCAAAAGACTCTCATAAAAATATCTGGGAACAAAGACTAGTTACCAACTAGCTTCAATCCTCTGTGGATAAAAGGACAGTTTGTATGTTACAAATGGTCAAATTTATTTGCGAGAAGTAATATACAAATATTAATCTTTTTGGAAGCCTAGAAAATAACAATCAGATATGCTCAATGATACAAAGTAATTCGGACATCACATGTTTATGTGGATGAGACATCATGTTTTATTCAGTTTATATTGTATGTTTAAACATTGTAAAATAATTTCAGAGAACAAAATGTAGTGTTCTAATTGGGAATGAATTGGCAATTCTTTTAAACTCCTCACCTAAGTCCCCAGACATTGATATTGCAATTTCAAAAAGAGGCAAAACTCACCAAAATGTAGCTAAATATTTTTTAAGAAGCAAGAATCAGCTAATAATCTACATATATTGGTTTTCCTGAACAGCAGGAAATATACAAATAACATTTTATTTCCTCCCATATGAGGTGTCAGGCATGGTGCTTGATACACACAATCTCATTATGGTCTTAGGAAGCAGTTATTATTATCCTTGTTTTCCAATGGGAACATCAAGGTCTTGGAGATGTAAATAATTTTCACCGGTGTACATAGATAGTAAGTGAGAGAGCCCCTAGAAAATTCTGTTTGCTTATTTCCAAGCCCAAATTCTTAATGACTGTGTCATACTCTTCCTTCCTTTTTTTCTTCTTTCTTTCCTTTCATCCATCCTTCCAAAATATTTATTAAAGATACACTAAGGGAAATTATCATGGTAGTCATTAGGGACTCCACTCAATTTGAATTCTCTCCACTTTAATATTTAATCATATAGTTTTCTGGGAACTGTTTATTTTTTAATTATTTCACATTACCCAAATGTCTACTAAGTACATAGCAACTGTCTGGTCAATATTTGATCAATTAAATATTTTGTTTTTATATTAACTGGGTATTATCATGACCAGATATCAGCCTAATTAATGCATAACGTTATGCTTTTCTACCTTGATCTTTTTATTTTAGTGTAAATTTGGGGGAGATGCTTTACTTTGGAAATGCAATATGAGTATTTATTCACACATTCTATGAGCACAGATGGCAATGGGAAAAGTACGCGTTTTATTCCAGGAGTCAGTAGAGTATGATCCACAAGCAAAACACAGGCCAGTATCCACTGAGTTATAGAACAGTTACCTCCACCTCTGTTATCTCTCCTAAATATACTAAAAAAATCTGCCTCCATCTGTGAGAATCAACATCAGGGGCAGGTTCTCCTTCTGTCTTGTAAATCAACAGTCATTATTGAATTATGCTTTTACATGTACACACAAAGATCTCATTGCAAGTTAGAGGATAACCAAAAATCAGCACTTTCATATAAGGAGTGAGACCACTGGAACTCTACTTTTAAAGGATTTCAAACTAGATTTTTTTTTTTTTTTTTCTTTTCTGTGTGCAAGCTTGGGCCATAGAAGCCATAAGCATACAAAGCCAGGGTAGGGCCGAGAAGTGGCAGAGTAGAAATAAAGTGCCCTCGCACAACCACAGTGCTAATTCATATTTGCAAAAAGGCGAATTGGGAACCCTGAGGACAGCTGTAAATCACTGGTTTGTTTGCAGTAGGGCTTATTGCATAGTCTGAATTTAGTAAGCACACACACTTAAAATGGTTTTCCTTTTTCTCCAATCATTGCTTCATGCTCTGAAGAATATTCCTTTCCAATCTGACATCATTTAGCACAGATTCTATAGCTTTCTGGTCACTTTCAGTTATTAAAAATACTAGTAATGTTCAGCTTAAAGGCTTTGATTTTGTAAGCAATCACAGGTTACATTCTCTTCTCTCCCCAGGACAATGCTGATAGAAGCTCTTGGAATGGGGAAGGGCAGGGTTCTCTGGGTTGCCACTTCTACAGTGTATGGGGTCAAATAAGAGGGCTAGAGAAACAGCAGGTCTTACCTGAAATATTTTATGATGTCTGCCTGTTGTTGACTCAGTGTGGTTCCACTTGCTCCTAGTGGCCTCCATCTATATGATAGGCTTCTATACATGGTTTCATTGTTTTCTTAAAAGTGTTCTGAACTTCACCTTTTACCGCGTCTGTTATCCAAGGCCCTTTTGAAGAGGGAAATCTTAGTCTCCATCTCTCACCCTGTAAGGTCCCCAGCTCCCTTTTTCAGTGGTACATCTCCTTGCTGATCTGCCATATTGCTAGTCCCACAGATCACTCTTTCTAGTCTATATTCCATGCTCTACAGAGTTTTGAAACTACTGAAGTCTTGTCCAGTTGTCTCCAAAGACCACTCCCTTCCAGGGTCACTGCATCACTGAACCTATCAATTTTGCTGGAACAAGCTTGTTCAATAAACCCCAACCCACCTTCAGGATTCTCTAGACTAGAGGTGGTCCCCATTTTACTAGGGTCATGTTTTTCCCCACACTTGAGGCCTTTCCATAGACTCACTCACCGTATTCTGCTATGTTCCAATGGGAACACCAGGCTAATCTGCTGAGTTTGCTGCTCAGCAAGTGTCCAGCCACGAGTGAAATGCCAGTCTCTCCTTCATTCATTTAGTTCCCTTATATGACTTGGGTGAAGGAAGAAAGGAGCTCTTTAGTCATACCTAATCCATAGAGGAGAAGGGAAAGCTCTACGACTCACACTGTGCTCCTCACAATAAGGGAAAGGTTTTCAATTCCCCCTCAAGTATAACATATCATATGCTAGTTCTTCTGAATTCAGGGCACCTTGCTGAATGGTGTGGTCGCCGTACAAACACCTGAGTACTTTACTAAATCATGTTTTTAAGAGAGAGAGAGTATGAGTTGGACCGAATGGTTACTTTGAAAACACATTAAAAATTAAGACTGTGTTATTGAGCAACCTTGTTTGCCATAAGCCATCAACCATTTCTGATGTTTATTTGTTGTGTTGTGACCTCCAAAGACCTTCCTCAGTTCCTAAGACATGTGGAACAGCAGTTGCATATCATTTTGCTAGACTACTCTGCCTAGTTTGGTACTAAAAATATTTCCTTAAAAAATGCAATGTAAAATCCCTCCAAAAATATGTCTGTTTAAATCTCGTCATTCTGCCAGGGATGCTTTTTTAATGTTAGTCTTGGTAGTTAAATTTGAGTTTCCATTCTTCCATTCAACCAACATACAGTGACACCTACCATGTAACAAGCGCTGGGCTGGGCTCTGGGGGTGCAACCATGAGTAGACCTCTCCACTGCCCTTTTCGAGTCTACATTCTAGTTGGGGGAAAATGTGCATAGCCAAACAGAGAAATAAATTGCAGATTGTGATAAGCAATGAAGGAAACAAATAAGGTGCTATTAGAGAAAATAACTTGGGTGGGGCACTTTAAATATGGCAATTAGGGAAAATCTGATGAGGTGATATGTTAGCTGAGATGAGAAGTATGGGAAAGAGGCAGTCCAGTGAAGGGCTGACAGAATTGTTTTCCAGGTATAAGGAAAGCATGTGTTGAGGCTTTGGTGTGTGAAAAATATATGTGATTTGTTATTCTAGGAAATGGCAGAGGGCCAATATCATCGTAGTTTATTGACAGAAGGGGAGAGTCATGTAGTTCTTAGAGGTCCTGACAAAGGATTTTATTTATATTCACAGTGCAGTGAAAAACCATTGCAGGATTTGAAGCAGGGAAGTAAAATGACATGATTAAGAATTTTAAAGACCACTCTGATTTCTCAGCAGAAAACAAATTATAGAAGAGCAACAGTGAAAGTAGAAAAACAATTAAGAGCCTATTACAACTGACAGACAAGAGATGTTGATGATTAGGACAAGGATGGTGGCAGTAGAGACAGAGAGAGATGGATATACTGAGAATTGTTTTATAGATAGCACCACCAGGATTTGTTAATGGATGGAATATAAGTGATGAAAGAAAAGAAGAGATCAATGATGATTTCTAGGTGTTTTTTGGGGGGGAGAAGGGAGTTCTGTTGTCATTTTTGTTCCATTTTGTTTTTGGATTGACTGGCTGGGTGAATAGTGGCTCCATTTATTGATGGTTTACAAAAAAAAAAAACTGAAAGAAAATAAGATCTGGCTGACAAGGTGAAGATAAATTAACAATTCCACTTCAGACACGTTTATGTGGATGCCTCTGAGTCTTGCAAGAGGAGGTATCAAGTCGGTGTTTGGATACACAAGTCTGGATCCCAGAGGAAAAGTCTGGGCTGAGATGTTACTGCGGGGGTTTTGTGTATTCAGATCATGCATAAAATAATAAGAACAAATAAGACCACCTAGAGAATGAATAAAGAAGGAATAATGCCAACATTTAAATAAAAATTTAGAGTGAAAATGTATAAATAATGAAGTAGTAGGATGGAAAGCAAGAGGATCCAAGAAAGGAGTCGGCTAGATATTCATCAAAGGAAAAGTTTGTGATTTTCATCGTGGCAATATTGTGGGACTGCAGAAATAAACAGCATTTCACAATGAGTAGAAAAACGGATGAAAATTGAGGAAGGGATATAACGTATATCAGTAAAAATTTTATATTAATTATAGTGAGGGGAAACAGAAAAAAGAGATATGTTGGATGGGAATATAGATCAAGGGATGAACTTTTTGTTGTGTTTTGTAATTTTAAAAATTTGTTTATCTCTATTTTAAATCTGTTTGAAAGATAGGAGGTTTAGGAGGTATTATGCAAAGATAGGCATAATCCAATTATGAGGGAAATGATTGATGTTTCAGGAGAAACTCAAGGGGAGGACCAAATCAATGAAGTCGTTAAGACAGACTTAAGTAATATGCTCTAGACTGACATATAAGTATTGATTTGTCTTTGGTAGGAGAAGGATCAACTTCCTCCATTTTAATAGAAAGGAGGACTGTAAAGAGTTGTGTAATTACAAGAAAGTTTATAGACTTTATGCTAGAAAGATGAGAAAGTTACCAATCAATAAAGTTATTTGATTATTTAAGAATGAGCCACCCGTCTTTCTAGGGAAATGGTGAATTCCATTCCTCTTTTATATTGTCCATCATTTCAGTGTTGGGTTGGAACATCTTTTCTATTAGCATCACACTGTGTAGACAATTAGAAAATGAGATAGAATAGATTGTACATGTAATGCACAAACATTGTTGATGAGTACAACTTATTTATCATCTTTCATCTTCTAGAAAAAATGTCTCTTACTGCTACCCAAGACCAATAGCAGCCCTCTTCTCAGATGAATATTACTTGAGGGATCAATAGGAGAAAACCTTTTCTTCCAAATAAGCAGATCTTCTTAAAATAAGAATAATGTTATTTATGGTATAAAGCCAAGTCCTTCCAATTACAGATGGCAATAATTATGACTTTCATTTATTGGGATGAATAAATGTAGTATATGTATATATATATATATATATATATATATATATATTTTATATATTTATGTGTATAATATACGTATATAACACACACATACACATATATACTATTATTGTAACCTATGGCTATATAATATAATTTTATAGAAATGAATGTTTTATGGATACTTAATACCTATCCTCAACTGAACAGTAAATCTAGGATACCAAGAAATATATAGCATTTGTCTTTCAAGGGTTCATAATTTTAAGGGAGCAATAGTGAAGTAAACAATTTAAAATATTGAGTTGGCCAAAAAGTTCATTCGGGTTTTTCCATACAATGTTACAGAAGAACCCAAATGAACATTTTGGCCAACCCAATACATTGTAATATGTTCTTAATACAGCTGTGTTTAAAGTACAAAAGTCACACAATACTAAATCTCCCCACAGAGCTTCCTAGAAGAAATGATCTTGGAAGTGGGCTTTAAAGGATACATAGAAGTTGAATAGATGTAAAGGATACTTAACATGCTTTAATAAAAATAATAGCGTATTCAAAAGCCTAAGATACAGGAGATATGGAGAGGTGAAAATGAATGGTTACTTGAAGTTCCAGGTGGATGGGGTATAGCAGATTCATTTTCTCCAAATCAGACTTAGTTATTGACCATGGCATCCAACATGTACAAATTCATTTATTTATAGAAAATTTTGGATACCAAATATCTATTAAATAGAAATTAGGTTAACTATTAGAAACTGAAAATTAGGTAGTCTAATAAAGGCACACAAAAATAATTACATCTTCCTCAATTCCAATACTACAATATTTAAATACATCAAACTCTTCCAAATTAGAATCCTTTGCCAAACCCAAGTATACCCATTCTAAATTTTGTGTTCATCTGATGTTTGTTTGAACCATGTAAGATCTGAAGATTTGGTCTTAACTGAGTTAGCCTCAGTTGCTTCTCAGACAATATTACTGCATTATCTGCAATGATTGCTATACAACAATTGCTCTTTTTTCCAGATTTGGCAATGTGGAGGCTCATTGGAGATTGTGACTTGCTCCCACGTGGGTCACGTTTTTCGGAAGGCAACTCCATACACTTTCCCTGGTGGCACTGGTCACGTCATCAACAAGAACAACAGGAGACTGGCAGAAGTTTGGATGGATGAATTTAAAGATTTCTTTTATATCATATCCCCAGGTAAGCAATTCTGACATTTTCTTCCTCTGCAGGGTAAAATAAAATATTAAACATGCTGAGTATGTGTTGCATTATTGCTCCTCTTCTACTAGTTTAAATAAGATATTGTTTATCACCATAATATTGTAGAAAATTGTGTTTGAGAAGTTGTCCTATGAAGTCAATTTTGACCTAAAATGAGAAAGACTATACTTATCTCAAATGCCTAAATATTCTTTTTTCTTTGTTTCTTTCTGGGCACAAGTATTATGCTAAAAAAAATGAAGTAATCAATATATAAGGCGGTCCAAATTTAACTGACATGTACCAGCTCAATTTAAGAAAAAAAATTTTAAGGGAAGTAAGTCTTTATTTCTATGTTACACACATAAGGCTGACTGAGTTGGTAAGGAATTTTTTTAATGTTTATAAAGAGATGTTTTCTACTACCTTATTTTCTTAAATATCTGAGTAGGGAAAGAGGAAATGATTTCCTACAGAAACAAGATGGAAAACTGTGCAGATATAAAAATTTTTATTTTTAAAGAATATTAAATGACAGTAAATTACTCATCGATAAATATGTGAAAAAGCATAATATGGGACAATAAAATATTATCCTACTTTAGTTACAGAGAAGGATAGATATAGAAATAGAAGTAAATTTAGGCTATCGCTGGGTAGTGAGATTATGAGTAATTTCATTATTTTCCTTATACTTTTCTATATTTTATAAATTTTCTTTATAAAACAATTATTTTTCAAAATTCATTAAAAATAAATTTTAAAAGAAAATAAATAATTAAAAAATTTTAAACATCATTAAAAAAGAGAAAATAAATAAATCATTGTGAGAAAACCCCATTACTGGTTGGCATCATTATGAGTTATTGCATTCTTTAAAATTTTCTAGGATTTCTCCAACAGTCATATTAATTATTAAAAAAAACCTCTGAGATATTACATTTTTTAAGGAAAAAAAGAAACATATGAGAAGATACAAATAAGAGGAAGACACAGGTATGTCTTCAAGATCTCAAAGTCCAGACAAAGAAACCAAAGCATAAATTAATATAACAGGAATTCAGCTGTATTTATAAAATAATTTGTAATGTCCTATTTTTGATAGTTTATGATAGGCCTTACAGTCATCAGTGCCATTATTATGTAACCTGTAAGAACAACAACAAAAGTCCATGCCCACATCCTCTTTTCTACATTATCATCTATCAGAGGTTTAGAAAAGTCAGTGTGGGTTCTAATTGACATGCTCTGGTTCTGAAAGTATATATGAGGCTGTGAACATCCTTCTTTTATAGATGAAAAAGGGAATGAGCAGTATGAACTTTCTTATTAAGATCCAACATTATTCCACAGAAAAGAAAAATTGGGGCAATGCATGTGTAAATGTGTGATTAGGAGATGGATTTTTTTCACACATTTTTAACCCTCCTCTGTGTCAAGAAGCTATTTCCAGGAACACTATTTCACATATAGATGTATTTCTCTTTACAATAGAAACCCAGTCCAGATGTTATATAACCTTCTCATTTTCTTTTGATGATACTTTTTGAATTCAAATCATTACTTGTAGAAATATATAAGCTCAAATATGAAAAAAGAATTAATGGAAGAAAGAAATGTGTTATGTGTGATTATATACAGCGTACATTCGGGAATGTAAGTAATTGAGAATAATTGTAACCATATGTATTCTATTCACTCATGATGAATATTATTTGTAAAAAGTCAGGTGTTAGTCTTTTGTATAATTTCCCATTGAGTGAAAAAGGCAGGTAAGTGGTAGAACCATTTCTCAAAACGTAATGAAATGTCAAGCTTTAGAGTTGAAAGGATGAAAAAGAACGCCTGCTATCTGGAACTAATGACTTGCTGCTCAAGAGGGACTGTTTGTATATTCTGGAAAATGTAGTTTTTACGTTACAATAAATATCATTTGGAAGGTTATTATTCTTATAAAATGGGCTCATTTAAGCCCAGAAATTACTTTGGAAAGCAGTAAAAGGACATTTGGGGAATATGCTGAAAGTATCTGGGAATTTCCTAAGGGGCATTTATGCTTCTGGATGTCACAGAGACAGCATCGCTGAGTGTGGAACCTGCCTGCTGTGTGTGGGCAAAGAGGGAAAACCAAAAATGTGAAACAATAAATTGCTTCTCAGTGGAAAAGGAAGAAGGGAAGTAAACTGGAAACTAGAGTTGGATGCCTATAAACAATGCTAGCCCTAGCAGGTTTCAAATCATCCAAAAATCAGATAAAGTAGGTTGTATTGGGGAAGTCAGGAATCTGTCATTTGTATGATGGCAAGCCTTTGTTGAGTGGATAACTATTTTTGTCATTACTGGCAGTTTCTGTTACTCTTAAAATCAAAATCATGGATTTCTTTGCTATCATCTAAAATTGTTGGGTTTCTATTTTTCATCTAAGTTTGTAAGAAGAGAAGTTGGTATGGGGGAGATTGGAGGGACACATGCTTGCACATTTACACTTAGAATTATACCTTTTTCTATAGTATACATAAACACACACGGAAACATACACATGTTTACGAAAAACTCTAAAACAGTTTATATTGAGTTTTGTTTAAGTCTCCAGAACCTCCATAATAATCTGGCTAAGGAAAATGTTACAGTTCTTTCTAGAAGCACCTCCATGTATCTGTTCATTTGCCCAAGATGTTTTATAAGGAGACTCCCATTTTTTTATACCAGGGTTTCTAGTACCACATCTTATTCTCCACTTATGCAGTTGTTCGAAATGTGATCTTTAAGTACTGAGTCTTTCTGATTGAATTTTGACAACAATTTTGCTTCCTTCCAATATGCTCCTACCTACTTTATTTTTTGGTTTCAGGGATGCTTCAGTTCTGTCTTGAACTAACTGGGTATTCTTTCTCTCTCAAAGGTGTATTTCCTGCAGTTTCGATACCACGGCCAATCCATCATTGCTATGTCTTGCTATTGTCTTATTTTTATTACCTATATCTATTGCCAAAGTAGTTCAGAGACTTGTATTTAACATGCTTAGCAACTTTCCTGTCACTTTGCAGTCCTTGAAAGAAAATATGTGTTGAATACTTAGGAGAATAAGTGAATGACTAAATGAATGAGTGAATTTTTGAAGGGAGCCACTATTGTTTCTTCTTTTCTACTGAATTCTCCATGGATATCTCCTCTATACCAGGGAATCTCTTCATAAGAATTACAGCAAATCGGAACCCTTTGTCCCACTTCTCTAATCCAACCTGAGAAAGGACCCACTGATAAAAGAGAGGTGAAAGGTATTCTTCATATGCCTGCACTATCATTCCTCTGAGTCTGCCATCAGAAAAGAAGGTTCCATTGGCTTATCCGTGTGCTTTGGGTTCTATGATTCCACCGTAATCACTGGCACACATAGTCATATAATCTTACCTTCCAGGACTAATACAAAAGTCTAATAGGCACAATTTAGAAGGACAATGACATTTTCTAATAGAGCAGCATAATACAAGAGCTCATAAACTTAAAATAAGATACTTTTACACATGTTGATTTGTATTTTTCTCATGACCCCCATTAATTTAAAGTTAAAAGGAGTCATATAAATAGCTACATGTGTGAATTACTTTTATCTGATTTTTTTCAAAATATTTACTCTATGTCCTAATCGTCTTGCCCTATGTCCATTAGCCATTGGCAATAATGATAGAGTTGCAGTGTCTAATTATGTCTCCTAAATGGGCATATGAATGAAGAGTAGAAATACTTTGAAATAGTGTTGAAGAATGCATTTTCAACATTTGTTTAGTTTGCTTTTCGGCTGTATTTTTAAGGATGCAAATACTATAGCATCACGATTTTTAAAGCCCTGTAGGCTCTTAAAGCCTGAGGCAGTTTTTACTAGTAATTGGGCTGTTTCAGCTTGAGCCAACCTGATTGTCCTAGCAAGTCCTTTGAAATGATGTGATGTAAGCAGAAACCACTCTGCACAGAACACCCCATTATAAATGGCAACGTTTTTTTTCCTATTGGTCACAGGTAAAAAGCTTAAGAATTTTAAAATAGAGTGTAGTCACAGAACTAACCATATATTTGAAATGCTGGCTGTTCTATAAATATTGATTTTCTTTCTTTGGGGAGGTAGATTTCTAACAGTGTATCAATTGACATGGTGATTAGATACAGCTGTCCTTACATAACCTCCGGTTGTTCTTTTTCCTTTTCTTTATGGACAGCTGTACTCTTGTTTTGAGCACAAATTGAAGATAAAATGGTAAAGAATCCCCAAACATATCTTTAAAGGTATTTATATATAACTGGGAAAACAGCTTATTTTCCTTGACATTATTGTAGTATTTTGATCTGTATTCCAAGTAAGCATTTAAAGAAGGATCCTTGAACTTATTTTGAAGGTTAACTCTCAATTGCTAACCTTTCAAAAATGCTTTTGAAAACTCAGCTCATCAAAGGTAGTCTTTGTTAATAGCATCTTTGGATCATTATTAAAGTTTAAGGACTTTATTCATTTCTATCTCTTGAAATTTGTATCTATAAAATATAAATGTTTTTCAACACGCTGATTTTTTTAAAGATACAATATTTAATAACCAGCCCTTTGCGTTTAGGGCCTAATTTCTTTTATGAGTCATAAAAATGTGGTTCCAGGCTGATTTCATAAGCACAGGTTTTGATGTTTCCAGCAAAATGTGCAGCATGTAGATATATTTTTTTTTAATAATCCAGAGATATCAGATTTTGGTTGGGTTAACATGAATTCATCTGAAAAGAGTGTGGCACTTCTGAAAGTAAAGTATGTTTGTACCTATGAATATTGGATTTTTATTACTTAATAAATGCTTTTTTAGCAGTATCAACCATGGTATCGCTGAGCGAATATGATATTATGAGGAGGAAATTCTAAATCATTTTGATATGCTATATTGTAATAACACAATTCATATACCTGTGTGATTCCCTTGAAAAGCTAAATGTTGAAGTTAATGATGACACCTACATTCAGTATTGTTGTAGTGGACAGACAACTGCTTTTCCTTGCTGTAGTCGATCACTGGTCAATTTTTTTTTTTTTATTAAAATAGTAATTTATTTACAAATGAAGAAGTTAAGATCTACAGTAACTCCCCTACATAGAAACAAGTTCTGTTCCGAGAACATGTTCATAAGTATAATTTGTTCTTTTTTTTTCACACACACACACTGTATTTTATTTTTACAAGAGATAAATAAACTGACACCAAGCATTGTAAATGGATGACCACAACAAAAGCAACAATGATTGCAATTACCAAACACGAAACACACTCATACTATGTCATAATATTGACATTCAGTCCCGTAATCCTCCACTGTAACAGCTCCTTTACTTTGCAGTGAAAATTGATTTGTACATTTTTTGCCTCTGAGTCCTTGTGGGATTTTTTTTTTTTATTCAAACAGAAAGTCACAAAAATTATAATCATCCTCATCAGTTCACTCAGTCTCATGTAATTAATTTTTCTTTCATCTTGATCTTTTGTTAGCACTTTTATGAATTCATCACTTTTCCATTAGAGTTCTGAAAATGCTTCTTCATTCAGTTCAGCAGTATAGTCAGTTACCAGAAACATGTACTTGTCAGAGTCTTTTCCATGAATTCCTTGAAGATGAAACCCTTTTATAGGAACATTTTGCAAAAGCATCAGAGTACACCCAGAACTGTCTGTAAATGACAAAAGACTTAAAAATGACCACGGTTAAAGATTTGATGAAAGTTCATAATAATGCAATTGACAAGGAAATTTAGTTATTTCTGAGATATACATTTTAAAGTAATAACTAGAATTATGACTTATGACATTATACCAGAACATATAAGATTTTTAGAAATGTCATGTAAAGTCTGAAACATTTATATTAACATATTTCCATACCAATAACCCAAAGAAAGTTTAGTATTAGTTGTTTTTTTTGTTTGTTTGTTTTTTTATACTGCAGGTTTTATTAGTCATCAATTTTATACACATCAGTGTATACATGTCAATCCCAATCACTCAATTCAGCACACCACCATCCCCACCCCACCGCGGTTTGCCCCCCTTGGTGTCCATACATTTGTTCTCTACATCTTTGTCTCAACTTCTGCCCTGCAAACCGGTTCATCTGTACCATTTTTCTACGTTCCATATACATGCGTTAATATACGAGATTTGTTTTTCTCTCTCTGACTTACTTCACTCTTTATGACAGTCTCTAGAACCATCCACGTCTCAACAAATGACCCAATTTCATTCCTTTTTATGGCTGAGTACTAGTCCATTGTACATATGTACCACATCTTCTTTATCCATTCATCTGTCGATGGGCATTTAGGTTGCGTCCATGACCTGGCTATTGTAAATAGTGCTGCAATGAACATTGGGGTGCATGTGTCTTTTTGAATTGTGGTTTTCTCTGGGTATATGCCCAGTAGTGGGATTGCTGGATCATATGTTAATTCTATTTTTAGTTTTTTAAGGAACCTCCAGACTGTTCTCCATAGTGGCTGTATCAAGTTACATTCCCATCAGCAGTGCAAGAGGGTTGCCTTTTCTCCACACCCTCTCCAGCATTTGTTGTTTGTAGATTTTCTGATGATGCCCATTCTAACTGGTGTGAGGTGATACCTCATTGTAGTTTTGATTCGCATTTCTCTAATAATTAGTGATGTTGAGCGGCTTTTCATGTGCTTCTTAGCCATCTGTATGTCTTTTTGGATAAAAGTCTATTTAGGTCTTCTGCCCATTTTTGGATTGGGTTGTTTGTTTCTTTAATATTGAGCTGAATGAGCTGTTTATATATTTTGGAGATGAATCCTTTGTCCATTGATTCGTTTGCAAATATATTCTCCCATTCTGAGGGTTGTCTTTTCGTCTTGTTTATGGTTTCCTTTGCTGTGCAAAAGCTTTGAAATTTCATTAGGTCCCATTTGTTTATTTTTGTTTTTATTTCCATTACTCTAGGAGGTGGATCAAAAAAGATCTTGCTGTGATTTACGTCAAAGAGTGTTCTTCCTATGCTTTCCTCTAAGCGTTTTATAGTGTCTGGTCTTACATTTAGGTCTCTAATCCATTTTGAGTTTATTTTTATGTATGGTGTTAGGGAGTGTACTAATTTCATTCTTTTACACGTAGCTGTCCAGTTTTCCCAGCACCACTTATTGAAGAGACTGTCTTTTCTCCATTGTATATCTTTGCCTCCTTTGTCATAGATTAGTTGACCATAGGTGCATGGGTTTATCTCTGGGCTTTCTATCTTGTTCCATGGATCTATATTTCTGTTTTTGTGCCAGTACCATACTGTCTTGATTACTGTAGTTTTGTAGTATAGTCTGAAGTCAGGGAGTATGATTCCTCCAGCTCTGTTTTTTTCCCCTCAAGATTGCTTTGGCTATTCGGGGTCTTTTGTGTCTCCATACAAATTTTAACATGATTTGTTCTAGTTCCATAAAAAATGCCATTGGTAATTTGATAGGGATTGCATTGAAAAGGTAGATTGCTTTGGGGAGTATAGTCATTTTCACAATATTGATTCTTCCAATCCAAGAACAAGGTATATCTCTCCATCTGTTGGTATCATCTTTAATTTCTTTCATCAGTGTCTTATAGTTTTCTACTTACAGGTCTTTTGTCTCCCTAGTTAGGTTTATTCTTAGGTATTTTACTCTTTTTGTTGCAGTGGTAAACAGGAGTGTTTTCATAATTTCTCTTTCAGATTTTTCATCATTAGTGTATAGGAATGCAAGAGATTTCTGTGCATTAATTTTGTATCCTGCAACTTTACCAAATTCATTGATTAGCTCTAGCAGTTTTCTGTTGGCATTTTTAGGATTCTCTATGTATAGTATCATGTCATCTGCAAACAGTGACAGTTTTACTCCTTCTTTTCCAATTGGTATTCCTTTTATTTCTTTTACTTCTCTGATTGTTGTGGCTAGGACTTCCAAAACTATGTTGAATAATAGTGGTGAGAGTGGCCATCCTTGTCTCGTTCCTGATCCTAGAGGAAATGCTTTCAGTATTTCACCATTGAGAATGATGTTTGCTGTGGGTTTGTTGTATATGGACTTTATTATGTTGAGGTAGGTTCCCTCTATGCCCACTTTCTGTAGAGTTTTTATCGTAAATGGGTGTTGAATTTTGTCAAAAGCTTTTTCTGCATCTATTGAGATGATGATATGGTTTTTATTCTTCAATTTGTTAATATGGTGTATCACATTGATTGATTTGCATATATTGAAGAATCCTTGCATCCCTGGGATAAATCCCACTTAATCATGCTATATGATCCTTTTAATGTGTTGTTGGATTCTGTTTGCTAGTATTTTGTTGAGGATTTTTGCATCTATATTCATCAGTGATATTGGTTTGTTATTTTCTTTTTTTGTAGTATCTTTGTCTGATTTTGGTATCAGGGTGATGGTGGCCTCATAGAATGAGTTTGGGAGTGTTCCTTCATCTGCAATTTTTGGAAGAGTTTGAGAAGGATGGGTGTTAGCTCTTCTCTAAATGTTTGATAGAATTCACCTGGGAAGCCATCTGGTCCTGGACTTTTGTTTGTTGGAAGATTTTTAATTACAGTTTCAATTTCATTGCTTGTGATTGGTCTGTTCATATTTTCTGTTTCTTCCTGGTTCAGTCGTGGAAGGTTATACCTTTCTAAGAATTTGTCCCTTTCTTCCACATTGTCCATTTTATTGGCATAGAGTTGCTTGTAGTAGTCTCTTAGGATGCTTTGTATTTCTGCAGTGTCTGTTGTAACTTCTCCTTTTTCATTTCTAATTTTATTGATTTGAGTCCTCTCCCTCTTTTTCTTGATGAGTCTGGCTAATGGTTTATCAATTTTGTTTACCTTCTCAAAGAAACAGCTTTTAGTTTTATTGATCTTTGCTATTGTTTTGTTTCTATTTCATTTATTTCTGCTCTGATCTTTATGATTTCTTTCCTTCTGCTAACTTTGGGTTTTGTTTGTTCTTCTTTCTCTAGTTCCTTTAGGTGTAAGGTTAGATTGTTTACTTGAGATTTTTCTTGTTTCTTGAGGTAGGCTTGTATAGCTATAAACTTCCCTCTTAGAACTGCTTTTGCTGCATCCCATTGGTTTTGGATCATCGTGTTTTCACTGTCATTTGCCTCTAGGTATTTTTTGATTTCCTCTTTGATTTCATCAGTGATCTCTTGGTTGTTTAGTAACGTATTGTTTAGCCGCCATGTATTTGTGTTTTTTACGTTTTTTTTCCCTGTAATTGATTTCTAATCTCATAGCGTTGTGGTCAGAAAAGATGCTTGATATGATTTCAATTTTCTTAAATTTACTGAGGTTTGATTTGTGACCCAAGATGTGATCTATCCTGGAGAATGTTCCATGTGCACTTGAGAAGAAAGTGTAATCTCCTGATTTTGGATGGAATGTCCTATAAATATCAGCTAAATATATCTGGTCTATTGTGGCATTTAAAACTTCTGTTTCCTTATTTATTTTCATTTTGTATGATCTGTCCATTGGCGTAAGTGAGGTGTTAAAGTCCGCCACTATTATTGTGTTACTTTCGATTTCCTCTTTTATAGCTGTTAGCAGTTGCCTTATGTATTGAGGTGCTCCTATGTTGGGTGCATATATATTTATAATTGTTATATCTTCTTCTTGGATTGATACCTTGATCATTATGTAGTGTCCTTCCTTGTCTCTTGTAACATTCTTTATTTTAAAGTCTACTTTATCTGATATGAGTATAGCTACTCCAGCTTTCTTTTGATTTCCATTTGCATGGAATATCTTTTTCCATCCCCTCACTTTCAGTCTGTATGTGTCCCTAAGTCTGAGGTGGGTCTCTTGTAGACAGCATATATATGGGTCTTGGTTTTGTATCCGTTCAGCAAGCCTGTGTCTTTTGGTTGGAGCATTTAATCCATTCACGTTTAAGGTAGTTATCGATATGTATGTTCCTCTGACCATTTTCTTAATTGTTTTGGGTTTGTTTTTGTAGGTCCTTTTCTTCTCTTGTGTTTCCCACTTAGAGAAGTTCCTTCAGCATTTGTTGTAGAGCTGGTTTGGTGGTGCTGAATTCTCTTAGCTTTTGCTTGTCTGTAAAGCTTTTGATTTCTCCATCGAATCTGAATGAGATCCTTGCCGGGTAGAGTAATCTTGGTTGTAAGTTCTTCCCTTTCATCTCTTTAAGTATATCATGCCACTCCCTTCTGGCTTGTAGAGTTTCTGCTGAGAAATCAGCTGTTAACCTTATGGGAGTTCCCTTGTATGTTATTTGTCGTTTTTCTCTTGCTGCTTTCAATAATTTTTCTTTGTCTTTAATTTTTGCCAATTTGATTACTATGTGTCTTGGTGTGTTTCTCCTTGGGTTTATCCTGTATGGGACTGACTGTGCTTCCTGGACTTGGGTGGCTATTTCCTTTCCCATGTTAGGGAAGTTTTCGACTGTAATCTCTTCAAATATTTTCTCTGGTCCTTTCTCTCTCTCTTCTCCCTCTGGGACCCCTATAATGCAAATGTTCTTGCGTGTAACATTGTCCCAGAGTTCTCTTAGGCAGTCTTCATTTCTTTTCATTCTTTTTTCTTTATTCTGTTCTGCAGCAGTGAATTCCACCATTCTGTCTTCCAGGACACTTATCCATTCTTCTGCCTCAGTTATTCTTCTATTGATTCCTTCTAGTGTAATTTTCATTTCACTTATAGTATTGTTCATCTCTGTTTTTTCTTTAATTTTTCTAGGTCTTTGTTAGACATTTCTTGCATCTTCTTGATCTTTACCTCCATTCTTTTTCCGAGGTCCTGGATCATCTTCACTATCATTATTCTGAATTCTTTTTCTGGAAGGTTGCCTATCTCCACTTCATTTAGTTGTTTTTCTGGGGTTTTATCTTGTTCCTTCACCTGGTACATAGCCCTCTGCCTTTTCATCTTGTCTATCTTTCTGTGTTCCTCCTTTTCACTCACAAACTTCAAAGTCAAATGAATATTGAGGTTCTTTCTATTCTACCTGCAAAGTTCTCTCAAATTTATCAGTTATCCTCATTCTCACACTCATCCTGCATCCTGATAACCTCCTAAGTTTCCTGATGGCTCTCCCTGCCTCAAAGCTTGCCCTCCCTTCACTCACTCTTACTGCTGGAGGACCTTCCTAAGTTTTGATCTCTCACTTACCTAAGGACCTCTTAACACAACGTCAGAAGTCTAGAACATGGCCAACAAGGCTCTATGTGATCTGGTACTTGTCCAGCTTTCCAGTCTTTCACCCTATACTTTCAACCCTAGCAGTCCACATACCAACCATGTAGAACTATATTCAAATCCAGAGCTCAACACACTCCCTCCTGCTTTTAGGTTTTTGCATATGTCTAAAACAGTATTTGATAAGCTAATGAATGCTGCTGCATGTGCATAAAGTACCATCATCATCCATCTGCATTCATCATTCATGTATCAAGTTTGATATAATTTCCCCCCAGGAAATCCAATGGCTCCCTGTACTTCCCCTGTTGTAGCATTTATGCATTTTTTTAAAAATTTTATTTATTTATTTATGGCTGTGTTGGGTCTTCGTTTCTGTGCGAGGGCTTTCTCTAGTTGCGGCAAGCGGGGGCCACTCTTCATCGCGGTGCGCAGGCCTCTCACTATCACGGCCTCTCTTGTTGTGGAGCACAGGCTCCAGACGCGCAGGCTCAGTAATTGTGGCTCACGGGCTTAGTTGCTCCGCGGCATGTGGGATCTTCCCAGACCAGGGCTCGAACCCGTGTCCCCTGCATTGGCAGACAGATTCTCAACCACTGTGCCACCAGGGAAGCCCGCATTTATGCATTTTTAAAGTATTTTTTCTCCTCTACTAAGCTATACGAATAAAGGAACTATCTCTTTCTCTCTTTTTTTAATGTGTTTGTTTGGTTCTGTTTTTATTTTTTGAGTCAGTCAACAAATATTTATTGAATGCCTATGATTTTTCTTTTTTTTCAAATTGGAGTAACAGTTGATTTACAATGTTGTGTTACTTTCTGCTGTACAGTACACTGAATCAGTTATACATATACATACATCCACTCTTTTTTAGATTCTTTTCCCATATAGGTCATTACAGAGTATTCAGTAGAGTTCCCTATAGAGTAGTTCCTTATTAGTTACAGAGTATTCAGTAGAGTTCCCTATAGAGTATGTCCTTATTAGTTACAGAGTATTCAGTAGAGTTCCCTATAGAGTAGGTCCTTATTAGTTATCTATTTTATGTTTAGTAGTGTAAATATGTCTACCACCATCTCCCAATTTATACCTCCCTCCTTTCTCACCTGGTTCCCATAAGATTGTTTTTTACATCTGTAACTCTATTTCTGTTTTGTAAATAAGTTCATTTGTACCATTTTTTAAAAATTCCACCTATAAGCAATATCATATGATATTTATCCTTCTCTATCTGACTTCATTCGGTATGACAATCTCTAGGTCCATCCATGTTGCTGCAGATGGCATTATTTTGTTCTTTTTTTATGTCTGAGTAATATGGTTCTGTTTTTAGATACAGTTCATTAAGCTCAATATTTTTTTAAATTTTATTGCATATGTCCAGAGGCAAATAAAATGTGTTTCCATCACCACCCCTGTCACCCTTCATTCAAATCCTTTTCCTATTCACTTGCATAACTATACATACATATACACACACATATATAAGTAAATAAGATCATACAATGAGTACTATTTTGATTTCCATTCTTCTAATTTAATAATATGTGCTGCAGTATTTTATACATAATTCACAAAGGATTGTATCATTTGACTTTGCAGATAAATAGTATTATACTATACAGATTTATCAGAACTTATCTAATCATACCAATATCAACAAGTGTTAGGTTTCAGTTCTCTGCTATTATAAAAAATTATAGAAACATTCTTTTTTTTGTTTTAACATCTTTATTGGAGTATAATTGCTTTACAATGGTGTGTTAGTTTCTGCTGTATTACAAAGTGAATCAGCTATATGTATACATAAATCCCCATATCCCCTCCATCTTGCTTCTCCCTCCCACCCTCCCTATCCCACCCCTCTAGGTGGTCAAAAAGCAACGAGCTGATCTCCCTGTGCTATGCGGCTGCTTCCCACTATCTATTTTACATTTGGTAGTATATAAAAGTCCATGCCACTCTCTCACTTTGTCCCAGCTTACCCTTCCCCCTCCCCGTGTCCTCAAGTCCATTCTCTACATCTGTGTCTTTATTCCTGTCCTGCCCCTAGGTTCTTCATAACAATTTTTTTTTTTTTTAGATTCCATATATATGTGTTGCATATGATATTTGTTTTTCTCTTTCTGACTTACTTCATTCTGTATGACAGACTCTAGGTCCATTCACCTCACTACAAATACCTCAATTTTGTTTCTTTTTATGGCTGAGTAATATTCCATTGTATAAATGTGCCACATCTTCTTTATCCATTCATCTCTTGATGGACACTTAGGTTGCTTCCATGTCCTGGCTACTGTAAATAGAGCTGCAATGAACATTGTGGTTCATGTCTCTTTTTGGATTATGGTTTTCTCCGGGTATATGCCCAGTAGTGGGGTTGCTGGGTCACATGGTAGTTGTATTTTTAGTTTTTTAAGGAACCTCCATACTGTCCTCCATAGCAGCTGTATCAATTTATATTCCCATCAACAGTGTAAGAGGCTTCCCTTTTCTCCACACCCACTCCAGCATTTATTGTTTCTAGATTTTTTGATGATGGCCATTATGACTGCTGTGAGGTGATGCCTCATTGTAGTTTTGATTTGCATTTCTCTAATGATTAGTGATGTTGAGCATCCTTTCATATGTCTGTTGGCAATCTGTATATCTTCTTTGGAGAAATGTCTATTTAGGTCTTCTGCCCTTTGTTGAATTGGGTTGTTTGTTTTTTTGATATTAAGCTGCATGAGCTGCTTGTAACTTTTGGAGATTAATCCTTTGTCAGTTGCTTCATTTGCAAATATTTTCTCCAATTCTGAGGGTTGTCTTTTCATCTTGTTTATAGTTTCCTTTGCTTTGAAAAGCTTTTAAATTTAAATAGGTCCCATTTCTTTATTTTTGTTTTTATTTCTATTTCTCTAGGATGTGGGTCAAAAAGGGTCTTGCTGTGATTTATGTCATAAATGTTCTGCCTATGTTTTCCTCCAATAGTTTTATAGTGTCTGGCCTTACATTTAGGTCTTTAATCCATTTTGAGTTTATTTTTGTGTATGGTGTTAGGGAGTTTTCTAATTTCATTCTTTTACATGTAGCTGTCCAGTTTTCACAGCACCACTTATTGAAGAGGTTGTCTTTTCTCCATTGTATATTCTTGGCTCCTTTATCAAAGATAAGGTGACCATATTTGTGTGGGTTTATCTCTGGGCTTTCTTTCCTGTTCCATTGATCTATATTTCTGTTTTTGTGCCAGTACCATACTATCTTGATTACTATAACTTTGTAGTATAGTCTGAAGTCCAGAAGCCTGATTCCTCCAGCTCCGTTTTCCCTTCTCAAGATTGCTTTAGCTATTCGGGGTGTTTTGTTTTTCCATACAAATTGTGAAATTTTTTGTTCTAGTTCTGTGAAAAATGCCAGTGGTAATTTGATAGGGATTGCATTGAATCTGTAGATTGCTTTGGGTAGTATAGTCATTTTCACAGTGTTGATTCTTCCAATTCAAGAAAATGGTATATATCGCCACTTGTTTGTATCATCTTTAATTTCTTTCTTCAGCGTCTTATAGTTTTCTGCATACAGGTCTTTTGTCTCCTTAGGTAGATTTATTACAAGGTATTTTATTCTTTTTGTTGCAATGGTAAATGGGAGTGTTTCCTAATTTCTCTTTCAAATTTTTCATCATGAGTGTCTAGGAATGCAAGAGATTTCTGTGCATTAATTTTGTATCCTGCTACTTTACCAAATTCATTGATTAGCTCTAGTAGTTTTCTGGTAGCGTCTTTAGGATCCTCTATGTATAGTATCATGTCATCTGCAAACAGTGACAGCTTTACATCTTCTTTTCCAATTTGGATTCTTTTTTATTTCTTTTTATTCTCTGATTGCTATGGCTAAAACTTCCAAAACTATGTTGAATAATAGTGGTGAGAGTGGACAACCTTGTATGTTCCTGATCTTAGAGGAAATGGTTTCAGTTTTTCACCATTGAGGATGATGTTGGCTGTGGGTTTGTCATATATGCCCTTTATTACGCTGAGGTCAGTTCCCTCTATGCCTACTTTCTGGTAGATTTTTATCATAAATGGGTGTTGAATTTTGTCAAAAGCTTTTTCTGTATCTATTGAGATGATCATATGGTTTTTATCCTTCAGTTTGTTAATGTGGTGTATCACTTGTTTGATTTTCATATATTGAAGAATGCTTTCATTCCTGGGATAAACCCCACTTATTCGTGGTGTATGATCCTTTTAATGTGCTGTTGGATTCTGTTTGCTAGTATTTTGTTGAAGATTTTTGCATCTATGTTCATCAGTGATATTGGCCTGTAATTTTCGTTCTTTGTGACATCTTTGTCTGGTTTTGGTATCAGGGTGATGGTGGCCTCGTAGAAGTTTGGGAGTGTTCCCCCCTCTGCTATATTTTGGAAGAGTTTGAGAAGGATAGGTGTTAGCTCTTCTCTAAATGTTTGATAGAATTCGCCTGTGAAGCCATCTGGTCCTGGGCTTTGTTTGTTGGAAGATTTTTAATCATTGTCTCAATTTCAGTGCTTGTGATTGGTCTGTTTATATTGTCTATTTCTTCTTGGTTCAGCCTCAGAAGGTTGTGCTTTTGTAAGAGATTGTCCATTTCTTCCAGGTTGTCCATTTTATTGGCATAGAGTTGCTAGTAGTAATGTCTCATGATCCTTTGTATTTCTGCAGTGTCAGTTGTTACTTCTCCTTTTTCATTTCTAATTCTATTGGTCTTCTCCCTTTTTTTCTTGATGAGTCTGGCTAATGGTTTATCCATTTTGTTTATCTTCTCAAGGAACCAGCCTTTAGTTTTATTGATGTTTGCTATTGTTTCCTTCATTTCTTTTTCATTTATTTCTGATCTGATCTTTGTGATTTCTTTCCTTCTGCTAACTTTGGGTTTTTTGTTGTTCTTCTTCTTTGTCTAATTGCTTTAGGTGTAAGGTTAGGTTGTTTATTTGAGATGTTTCTTGTTTCTTAAAGTAGGATTTTATTGCTATAAACTTCCCTCTTAGAACTGCTTTTGGTGCATCCCATATGTTTTGGGTCATTGTGTTTTCATTGTCATTTGTTTCTAGGTATTTTTTGATTTCTCTTTCATTTCTTCAGTGATCTCTTGGTTTTTAAGTCGTGTATTTTTTAGCCTCCATGTATTTGTATTTTTTACTGATTTTTTCCTGTTATTGATATTTAGTCTCATAGCATTGTGGTTGGAAAAGATACTTCATACAATTTGAATTTTCTTAAATTTACCAAGGATTGACTTGTGACCCAAGATATGATCTATCCTGGAGAATGTTCCATGGGCACTTGAGAAGAAAGTGTATTCTGTTGTTTTTGAATGGGAAGCCCTATAAATACCAGTTAAGTCCATCTTGTTTAATGTATCATTTAAAGCTTGTGTTTCCTTATTTATTTTCATTTTGGATGATCTGTCCATTGGTGAAAGTGGGATGTTAAAGTCCCCTACTATGATTGTGTTATTGTTGATTTCCCCTTTTATGGCTGTTAGCCTTTGCCTCATGTATTGAGGTGCTCCTATGTTGGGTGCATAAATATTTACAATTGTTATATCTTCTTCTTGGATTGATCCCTTGATCATTATGTAGTGTCCTTCTTTGTCTCTTGTAATATTCTTTATTTTAAAGTCTATTTTGTCTGATGTGAGAATTGCTACTCCAGCTTTCTTTTGATTTCCATTTGCATGGAATATCTTTTTCCACCCCCTCACTTTCAGTCTGTATGTGTCTGTAGGTCTGAAGTGAGTCTCTTATAGACAGCATATATATGGGTCTTGTTTTTGTATCCATTCAGTCAGTCTATGTCTTTTCGTTGGAGCATTTAATCCTTTTACAATTAAGGTAGTTATCGATATGTATGTTCTTATTACCATTTTCTTAATTGTTTTGGGTTTGTTTTTGTAGGTCTTTTCCTTCTCTTGTGTTTCCTGCCTAGAGAAGTTCCTTTAGCATTTCTGGTAAAGCTGGTTTGGTGGTGCTGAATTCTCTTAGCTTTTGCTTGTCTGTAAAGGTTTTGATTTCTCTGTTGAATCTGAATGAGATCCTTGCTGGGTAGAGTAATCTTGGTTGTAGGTTTTTCCCTTTCATCACTTTAATTATGTCCTGCCAGTCCCTTCTGCCTTGCAGAATTTCTGCTGAACGATCAGCTGTTAACCTTATGGGGATTCCCTTGTATATTATTTGTTGTTTTTCCCTTGCTGCTTTTAATATTTTTTGTTTGTATTTAATTTTTGATAGTTTGATTAATATGTGTCTTGGTGTGTTTCTCCTTGGATTTATCCTGTATGGGACTCTCTGTGCTTTTTGGACTTGATTAACTATTTCTTTTCCCATATTAGGGAAGTTTTCAAGTATAATCTCTTCAAATTTTTTCTCAGACCCTTTCTTTTTCTCTTCTTCTCCTGGGACCACTATAATTCAAATGTTGGTGTATTTAATGTCCCAGAGGTCTCTGACACTGTCCTCAATTCTTTTCCTTCTTTTTTCTTTATTCTGCTCTTCTGTAGTTATTTCCACTGGTTTATCTTCCAGGTCACATATTCGTTCTTCTGACTCAGTTATTCTGCTATTGATTCCTTCTAGAGAATTTTTAATTTCATTTATTGTGTTGTTCATCACTGTTTTTTTGCTCTTTAGTTCTTCTAGGTCCTTGTTAAATGTTTCTTATATTTTCTCCATTCTATTTCCAAGATTTTGGATCATCTTTACTGTCATTATTCTGAATTCTTTTTCAGGTAGACTGCCTCTTTCTTCTTCATTTGTTTGTTCTGGTGGGTTTTTACCTTGCTCCTTCATCTGCTGCGTATTTCTCTGTCTTGTCACTGTAACTTACTGTGTTTGGGGTCTCCTTTTCGCAGGCTGCAGGTTCGTAGTTCCCATTGTTGTTGGTGTCTTCCCCCAGTGGCTAATGTTGGCTCAGTGGGTTGTGTAGGCTTCCTGGTGGAGGGGGCTGGTGCCTGTGTTCTGGTGGTTGAGGCTGGATCTTGTCTTTATGGTGGGCAGGACCACATCCGGTGATGTGTTTTGGGGTGTCTGTGATCTTATTATGATTTTAGGCAGCCTCTCTGCTAATGGGTGGGGTTGTGTTCCTGTCTTGCTAGTTGTTTGGTGTAGGATGTCCAGCACTGTAGTTTGCTGGTCGTTGAGTGGAGCTGGCTCTTATCACTGAGATGGAGATCTCTGGGAGAGCTTTTGCCATTTGATATTACATGGAGCTGGGAGGTCTCTGGTGGACCAATGTCCTGAACTCGGCTCTCCCACCTCAGAGGAACAGGCCTGACACCTGGCCTGAGCACCAAGACCCTGTCAGCCACTCGGCTCAACTTGGTACAAGGGATGCTTGCCAGTGAATTAAGGTGCGAAAAAGACACAAGGCATAAATACCTCAATCTTATTCTTTAAGTTTTGAATAACTCTGGCAGATAGAAATCCAGACTTTAATGAGAAACAACGCACACCTTATGTTCCAGGCACTTTGCTCTGCTTTGATTTCTTTGTCCTCGAGTAGCACACAGTCCACAAAAGTATTGCGTGTGGTGCCAACTCTCTGTGTCCAAGGACCAGAAACATTCTTGAAGCAACATTTTTGTGAACTTGAGAGGTTAATTCTAAGAAATGTAGTAGCATTAAGAAAGAGAGCTCTAGCAGAATTATAGATCAGTGGAACAGGATAGAAAGCCTATAGGTAAACCCACACACCTATGGTCACCTAATCTATGACAAAGGAGGTCAGAATATACAATGGAGCAAAGACAACCTCTTCAGTAAGTGGTGCTGGGAAAACTGGACAGCTACACGTAAAAGAATGAATTTAGAACATTTTCTCACATCATATACAAAAATAAACTCAAAATTGATTAAAGACCTAAGTCTAAGGCCAGACACTATAAAACTCTTAGAGGAAAACATAGGCAGAGCACGCTTCGACATAAATCTCAGCAAGATCTTTTTTGACCCACCTCCTAGAGTAATGAGAATAAAAACAAAAATAAACAAATGGGACCTAATTAAACTTAAAGGCTTTTGCATAGCAAAGGAAACCATAAACAATATGAAAAGACAACCCTCAGAATGGGAGAAAATATTTGCAAACAAATCAACTGACAAAGGATTAATCTCCAAAACATAGAAACAGCTCATCAATATCAAAAAAACAAACAACCCAATCAAAAAATGGGTGGAAGACCTAAATAGACATTTCTACAAAGAAGACATACAGATGGCCAACAAACACATGAAAAAATGTTCAACATCACTAATTATTAGAGAAATGCAAATCAAAACTACAGTGAGATATCACCTCACACTGGTCAGAAAATGATCATCATCACAAAATCTACAAACAATAAATGCTGGAGAGGGTGTGGAGAAAAGGGAACCGTTTTGCACTGTTGGTGGGAATGTAAACTGGTACAACCGTTATGGAGAACAGTGTGGAGGTTCCTTAAAAAACTAAAAATAGAACTACCATGTGACCCAGCAATCCCAATATAGGGCATATACCCAGAGAAAACCATAATTCAAAAAGACATATTCACCCCAGTGTTCATTGCAGCACTATTTACAATAGCCAGCACATGGAAGCAACCTAAATGTCCATCAA
Organism: Balaenoptera physalus; assembly: GCF_965194825.1. Classification (NCBI taxonomy): domain Eukaryota; kingdom Metazoa; phylum Chordata; class Mammalia; order Artiodactyla; family Balaenopteridae; genus Balaenoptera; species Balaenoptera physalus. The sequence continues at coordinate 49,605,056 of NC_138885.1, forward strand.
CAGAGGAAAGGATACAGAAGATGTGGTACATGTATACAATGGAGTATTACTCAGCCATAAAAAGGAACGAAACTGGGTCATTTGTACAGAGATGGATGGACATAAAGATTGTCATACAGAGTGAAGTAAGTCAGAAAGACAAAAACAAATATCATATATTAACACGTGTATGTGGAATCTGAAAAAATTGGTGTAGATGATCTTATTTACAAAGCAAAAATAGAGACATATGTAGAGAACAAACATATGGATACCAAGGGGGAAGGGGGGAGTGGGATGAATTGGGAGATTGGGATTGACATATATACACTATTGATACTATGTATAAAGTAGATAACTAATGAGAACCTACTGTATAGCTCAGGTGCTCTGTGGTGACCTAAATGGGAAGGAAATCCAAAAAAGAGGGGATATATGTATACATATAGCTGGTTCACTTTGCTGTACAGTAGAAACTAACACAGCTTTGTAGAGCAACCATACTCCAATAAAAATTTAAAAAAAAAAGAAGAAAGAAAGCTCTGGTGGCAGACTGCCTGGATTAGTTCAAATCTTTGTTCCATATAACCCCTCTGTATTTACTAAACCTCTCAGTACTTAGTTCCCTTACTGTCAAATGGAAATATTATAATAGGGCTTTCCACATAGAGTTTTTTGAGACTTAATTGAAAAAAAGATACATAAAGCACTTAGAACAATGCCTGGCAAATATTAAACATTCAATTAGTGTTAGATATTTCTGTAGTTATTGACCAGATTGATTCATAGAAGTAGATTTATTGGATCAATGGATATGTACATTTATATTTTGGTAGACATTTTCAAAACTTCCATCCCAAAAGACTGCAACAGTGCTTGAGCACTTACACTATACTATTAATATTCCAGATTCTCAATCCTTATTTTTGCAAATATATTTCTGTGTGTACATATATGCATGCATTCATTTATATTTGCATATATTTATGTATATATACAGTTTCTCTTCTCACACTGCTGCTAGAAATGAACGTCTTTCGCCACTTTTTTTATTTGGATTTTTTCTTTTCATTCATATCCTTTGTTCATTTTACTCTTGGATCTCTTTTGTTCTTTTATATATTCATAGATCTTTATGTATTCTGGAAATTCATCTTTTGTTTGTTATATACATCTCAAGGGTTTTCTCCCAGACTATTACACATGTTGTAACTCAATTGATATAAAAAAAGATATTTTAAAAAATAATTTGTTTATGTAAAATCTGTTTATCTTAGCCTTTATGGCATTTGGGATTATTTGTTTTTGTAAAAACAGTTTCCCCCAAGCCTAGTACATTGTATGTACCCCGGAAGTATTTGTTGAATGTTTTAGGTTTTATTGAGTAAAATGCATGCTTTTTTTTTTTTCAAGTGGTTAGTGAGCTCTCTGGGCAATAAGCATGAGCAGAATGCCAGAAACAGATAACACTCCTTATACAAAATATTGTTATCTTTATCCATGGAACATAAATAAAACTATCAGCCATAAAAGTTATGATTTTAAATAAATCTATTAATATGATTATATCAGTTCCCATTACAGTAATTCTTTCCAAGTGTCTTGAATTGTATTCATGGTTCATAAAGTTAATAAACAGATGGTATAAACAATATTTATTGAATCTTACAAAAATATTGAATTGAACAGTAAGAGTGGATCATTGTATTGTCAAAGTCTTTGATTAGCAATTCAACAACTATTTCTGATAATTAACCCCTTATATAATGTTACTATTATCAAATCTGGGCAAGTTCAAAGTATTTCTAGAGTGAATAAATATAACTTAAGTTCTAGTGTAGATCTGTTCACAGAATAATCAATCAGTACCTTCTAGGGTTTAGATACCAAAATCATTTATACATTTAGTTTTTGCACCCCCCTCAAACAAAGTGTGTATAGCCCTAGTCTAATCAGTGTGTGTGTATATGTGTGTATGCAACCAATGTGGTACTCTGAAGTTTCCAATTAGTAAATTCTACCCCAGTTGGATCGGATGGATCATGATTAATTTTCATTTCCTTAAGGCTTGTTCAACTAGTCAAAGTAGAAGATGTCAATGTTTTTTAAATTAGTACAAATGATCAAGAACACTTGTGTAAGATTCATGGGTTTTTACTGTCAGGAGTTGGCTGAGAGTTTTTGTTTTATGTAAGAGCATTAAATATGAATCAAACATGACTCAGGTGCATACAGAGGTTTTATCATACCTACTTTCATCTTGTCGTCTTCAGAGTGCCCTAACTTCATTATTTAATTTTAGAATAATTAAAATTGAACAGCTTAAAAATTATATAGTCAGTACATTGCATTTCAATCCTAATTCTTAACTGAATTAAGTGGATCACTCAATACTCAGCAGTGGTCATTACATAAATTTACTGGTGGTCAGGTAGTTACACATTGCACATTTCGTATTTCTAATACTCTCAGTGTAAGTCCCCCTCATAAGGTGTTCTGGTGGACCATCTTTGCCTAATTTCTATGTTATCATCATCCTTTAGCTATTATAAAATAAAATAGTAAAATATGAGTTTAATTCTGGAATTACTTAGTTACATCAACTCATGAAAGTGAGCAGTGTCAAGGATAACTTTTAGAGAATTAGGAAACCCAATCTTTTCTAGATCCAGTAATGATATATCAGGTAGTTTAAACTTTTCAGATGTGCTAAAGTGAGGCTCTTTAAATAGTCCCCTGAAAAAATAAGACAAAGCCAAAAAACAAAAATAACCTACCCACATACTTGCTTACCAGACATTCAACTCTAATGAAAGACTACCTCAGCATCCTAATAATTTACAATCCATTGCCCTTGGGAGTAGCTCTTCTTTAGCATAATAACACAGATTCTCTAGAAAATAAAAATTTTATTTTTAGTAGTTGTCTTTATCTAGTGGGGTTATGAGTTGAAGAGAGCTTTGCATCAAGTCCTTGGTAGGAAGGAATGCCGAACAATGGATATAGACCAGGATGAAAAGGTGCATTAGGGAGAAAAGGGGAGGGCTTTGCAAAGGGAAGGGGAGACAGTTTCTGAGAAGGTAGGATGGCTGTTTAACAAATAGGCTTTCTGCATAATTTTATCAGAAGCAGCAGTAATATGGAGTAGTTACTATAGATGTGGATTGTCAATGCCTAAGAGCAGGTGGCTGCCATATTGATAACTGTCTGGCTCTGAGTCACTTGATGGAAAGCTCTACTTTAGCATCTACTTGGCTCTATTTTATTTCACTGGGCTTCCCCGTGTTTAGAATCACTGTATTTTATCAACAAAGAAGTGAACAGGAAGGAAAGCAATGAGGTATGGGCTTCTTGGCAGGCTTCCAAGTGCACGTACCACAGGGATGTTGTCCAGAAATGTTTGTGTCACATGCCACAATGTGCGCACAGAAGTCTTTTTCCTCGTGGCTGTCAGTAAAGAGCAGTAGAGGAGGTTGGTGGCTATGTGGTAAAAGCTACAAATGCATGGTCTAACACAGACCATACCATAAAGCTTTATTTTATTTGTAAATATACTAACGTTCCGCAATGACAAACCTTCTCCACATTCAGTCTCCACAGCTTTCTTAATTATCTTACATGGCCAGTCTAGCCTGTCCTAGGCATGGAACAGAGAGATTCAAGAAGGCTCTTTTTTTCTTCTACTTTCAGATGCCATCTCATTCTGGTACTGAAAGCTGGATCTCTCTCTGCACAAACCTAGGTCATCCAAGATTCTAAATTTGATTGCTAACCTCATCCCAGATTAGATTCCTGGGGACATTAACACTGAAAGGATGTTTTTTTTTACCAGTAGAACCTTTTCCAGTAAGAGTTACTTGATGTTTTGGTTTCCCATTTTCTTCTGGTATTTATTGGCCTCACTTGGGAAAAGCCTCAAATCTAGGTGGGAAAGACAGTAAATAGAAAACCAGCTCAGGGAAAAGGTATTAGCTACTAGCATCATAGATGTGTTTTGCTTAAGAGTGGTCCAGGTAAGTGGAAGATGAGAGGGGATGCCAGGATCTAGCATAAGCAATTATAGGCCAGGGAGGAGCAGAGATGGAAGAGGAGAAAGAGACCCTAGGGTTGTAACCCAGGAGTCAGCTTGGCTGCATCATGATGAAGGGCACTACATCTGGATGAAGAAAGAGTTGGAACAATAGTAGCTGTCTCTTACAGGTGGAGCTTTGGTGGTGTTTTCCATTATCAGCCTTTCTTCCTTTCTCCTAATCCATGATCCTTGTCAAGTGACCCCTATTTTTCCATACCTGCTTCCAACTGCTTTTATTCTACCATCTTTTTAAACTCCTTAGTTAGTTGAATATAATCAATAACTGCTATTTCTTCTCATCCTTTTGTCTTCTCTGCAAATTAAAACATTAATAGAGAAAATATTTCAACTTTTTTGATCAAACATGTATTGATATAGAAGCAAAGTCATAATCCAGAATTAGCTATGTAACCTTGGACAAGTACGTAATCTCTTTATGCCTCAGTTTCTGCATCTATGAAGTGGGAATTTTATAATATTTATCTCACAGAATCTCTTTTGATATTTTGAGATTCTCGTTTATCTCACATATTCCATTTTTGTGAGCAATAATGAGATAAATTATGTAAAGATATTGGAACTGTATCTGACGCATACTAAGGACTTAATAAATTATAGATAATAATAAATATCTGAAGAAATAATAAAAGAAAGCACTGGCCCAGGGTCAAGTATTTTATACATAAATATGTGTGTATTCTATTATTTTTGGAAAAGTAATTTAAAATATTGTTGATAACATATGTGACAAAATATTTGTATAATAAAATGACATCTTCTTTGATATAAGAATACACTTCTGGCTTACTTTAAGGCAATGTTTGTCAACTTGGGGCAGAGATCACAAACTGCTTTGAAAATCTGTGAAGTGTATAATAAACTATTCCCAGTCAGATACATAAATACACAACCTTATTCATACAGATTTGGAATTCATGGAAGCTTTCATTCCTATTTATGGAATTTGAAGGTACCTAGAGCCCAGGACCCTGGGTCTAGGACTCTAGCTTTAAAGGCAAGAAGGTAAATTAGAAATCTTGTATTTGAATTTAAGATCTAAGCATGTAGATTTTTTAAATTATTTTGGGAAAGTGACAATCTCTGGGGTATTGAATATTTTCTTTAAATTAGCAGCTGAAAATGATGATCTCTAACTTTATTTCTAACTTTCTATATTCTTATGAAACAACTAGCTTCTCCACTCCTTTTGAAAGATGAGACCATTTTCAGCCACCTGATTATGTTGATATAAAGGGGATGATTCAGCAGCACTCACTAAGGAGGTATGCCTTCCTCCGACTCAGGTCTTTTAAATTGGGACAAGGCACAGGGGGCAAGAGCCAGAAACAGAGAGGATCAAAGCCTTGCTCTCAGAGACTAGGAAAACAATTAAGTAGGAATATATCTGGATGTTGTGGCAGCCTTAGTTTGAAAGGCTCTGACTCAGGGTAGAAAGCAGTTTCAGAAGTTATAATACCATTTTGTTTATCTTTGTCTTTTAGTCCTTCATAATTTTATCCTTGATACCTAGACTTTAAAATTGGTGGTAGTCAGGTATTATTATTAGTTAGTGTTGATTCTTGTTTTCTATTACCGCATAGCAAATTATCCCAAAATTTAGTGGCTTAAAACAGAAGATTTCACTATATCTCACGATTCTGTGGGTCAGGAATTAAGGCAGGGCTCAGCACAGTGACTCCTCTGCTCCGTATGGCATTGACTGAAGTTACGCAGTGGTATTCAGCCGGCACGTGGGATGGTCTGGAGAGTCCACCATGGCTCCTCTTGCATATCTGGCCCCTTGCTATGATGGCTGAAAGGCTGGACTGAGGTAGGATGGTCAGCTGAAGTGCTTATCAGCGGCTTTTCCAGCATAATGGTCTCAAGGTACTCAGATAACTGTCAAGGAAGCTGTCTTCCCCTAGAGTAAACGTTTCAAGGGGCCTGGGCAGAGCCGCAAGTATTATAACTTATAAGAGCCTTGAGAATCCCAGAATGGCCCTTCAGCTACATTCTGTTAGTTTAGCAAGTCATTAAGGCAGACAGACTCAAGGAGAGAGATTTTAGACCCTATGTCCGTCTCAAAGGAAGGAGTAACAAAGTATCTGCGACCATCTTTAATCTATCACAGATTTCCCCCCTAAACTTTGGGTAAAGAGGATTTAGTTAATCATACTTTTTGGTTCATGGCTATGGCTTTGTTTCTTCTTTTCTTTCTTTCCCTTCCTCTCTTCCTCCTTTCTTCTTCCTCCTCCTCCTCCTCCTCTCCCTCCTCCTCCCTCTCCTCTTTCTTTCTTTCTTCTCTTTCTCTTTCCTTCCTTCTTTTTTTCTTTCCTTTATCCCTCATTATAGATAACATAATTTGTTTAATATGTATATTTTGTTTGAATGATTTATTGAACTGTGTATTGTTAGGGGTTAATTTATTTTTAATTAGTATAAATGGCATTGAGTTATATATGTCATTTTTTTCTTCTCTTTATAACATAAACATTGTGATTTTAACACCCATTCCAGGTTTTTAAGCACATGTCTATGTGCTGCAAAGCACTCAGTGGTGGGAATCCACTGCATTTTAACTATTCACTTTCTTAATGATGATTACTCAAAGTAGCTCCAATTCCCTGCCACCATTAACATTACTTTCTTCAACAAATAGTATCAAATATTAACTGTGTGACAGACACTGTTCTAAGTACTAGCAACATACATGTTTTTATGAACTTATATAAGAATGGGAAAGGGGATTTATGCTCTGGAGCAAAATTTGTGAGTCATAGAATTTCATCGGATGTTTTTCAGAATCCCAGTATCTTATTCCAGGTTCCTATTAACTGTCCATGTTTTTTTCATTAAGCAGGATTCATTTTTTAAAAATTTTTAAATGTTTATTCTATTTTGAATACATAATGTATTCAAATAGTTCAAAAATAAAAATAATATAATGAGGTCAATATGGAGAAATCTTGATCCAACCCCATTTCCACCTATCCCATTCCTCTTCCATTCTTTTTTTTTTTTTTTTTTTTTTTTATAGGAACATATTTGCAAAATCATCAGAGTACACCCAGAACTGTCTGTAAATGACAAAAGACTTAAAAATGACCACGGTAAAAGATTTGATGAAAGTTCATAATAATGCAGTTGAAAAGAAAATTAGTTATTTCTGAGATATACATTTTAAAGTAGTAACTAGGATTATTACTTATAACATTATACCAGAACATATAAGATTTTTAGAAATTTCATGTAATGTCTGAAACATTTATATTAACATATTTCCATACATATTTCCATACAAATACAAATATAAGATTTTTAGAAATTTCATGTAATGTCTGAAACATTTATATTAACATATTTCCATACATATTTCCATACAAATACAAATATAAGATTTTTAGGAATTTCATGTAATGTCTGAAACATTTATATTGACATATTTCCATACAAATAACCCAATGAAAGTTTAGTATTAGTTGTTTTGTTTGCTTTTTTATACTGCAGGTTCTTATTAGGCATCAATTTTATACACATCAGTGTATACATGTCAATCCCAATCGCCCAATTCAGCACACCACCATCCCCACCTCACCGCAGTTTTCCCCCCTTGGTGTCCATATGTCCATTCTCTACATCTGTGTCTCAACTTCTGCCCTGCAAACTGGCTCATCTGTACCATTTTTCTAGGTTCCACATACATGCATTAATATATGATATTTGTTTTTCTCTTTCTGACTTACTTCACTCTGTATGACAGTCTCTAGATCCATCCACGTCTCAACAAATGACTCAATTTCGTTCCTTTTTATGGCTGAGTAATATTCCATTGTATATATGTACCACATCTTCTTTATCCATTCGTCTGTTGATGGGCATTTAGGTTGCTTCCATGACCTGGCTATTGTAAATAGTGCTGCAATGAACATTCGGGTGCATGTGTCTTTTTGAATTACGGTTTTCTCTGGGTATATGCCCAGTAGTGGGATTGCTGGGTCATATGGTAATTCTATTTTTAGTTTTTTAAGGAACCTCCATATTGTTCTCCATAGTGGCTGTATCAATTTACATTCCCACCAACAGTGCAAGAGGGTTCCCTTTTCTCCACACCCTCTCCAGCATTTGTTGTTTGTAGATTTTCTGATGATGCCCATTCTAACAGGAGTGAGGTGATACCTCATTGTAGTTTTGATTTGCATTTCTCTAATAATTAGTGATGTTGAGCATCTTTTCATGTGCCTCGTGGCCATCTGTATGTCTTCTTTGGAGAAATGTCTATTTAGGTCTTCTGCCCATTTTTGGATTGGGATGTTTGTTTCTTTGATATTGAGCTGAATGAGCTGTTTATATATTTTGGAGATTAATCCTTTGTCCGTTGATTCATTTGCAAATATTTTCTCCCATTCTGAGGGTTGTCTTTTCGTCTTGTTTATGGTTTCCTTTGCTGTGCAAAAGCTTTGAAGTTTCATTAGGTCCCACTTGTTTATTTTTGTTTTTATTTCCATTACTCTAGGAGGTGGATCAAAAAAGATCTTGCTGTGATTTATGTCAAAGAGTGTTCTTCCTATGTTTTCCTCTAAGAGTTTTATAGTGTCCAGTCTTATATTTAGGTCTCTAATCCATTTTGAGTTTATTTTTGTGTATGGTGTTAGGGAGTATTCTAATTTCATTCTTTTACATGTAGCTGTCCAGTTTTCCCAGCACCACTTATTGAAGAGACTGTCTTTTCTCCATTGTATATCTTTGCCTCCTTTGTCATAGATTAGTTGACCATAGGTGCGTGGGTTAATCTCTGGGCTTTCTATCTTGTTCCATTGATCTATGTTTCTGTTTTTGTGCCAGTACCATATTGTCTTGATTACTGTAGCTTTGTAGTATAGTCTGAAGTCAGGGAGTCTGATTCCTCCAGCTCCATTTTTTTGCCTCAAGACTGCTTTGGCTATTCGGGGTCTTTTGTGTCTCCATACAAATTTTAAGATGATTTGTTCTAGCTCCGTAAAAAATGCCATTGGTAATTTGATAGGGATTGCATTGAATCTGTAGATTGCTTTGGGTAGCATACTCATTTTCACAATGTTGATTCTTCCAATCCAAGAACATGGTATATCTCTCCATCTGTTGGTATCATCTTTAATTTCTTTCATCAGTGTCTTATAGTTTTCTGCATACAGGTCTTTTGTCTCCCTAGGTAGGTTTATTCCTAGGTATTTTATTCTTTTTGTTGCAATGGTAAATGGGAGTGTTTCCATAATTTCTCTTTCAGATTTTTCATCATTAGTGTATAGGAATGCAAGAGATTTCTGTGCATTAATTTTGTATCCTGCAACTTTACCATATTCATTAATTAGCTCTAGCAGTTTTCTGGTGGCAGTTTTAGGATTCTCTATGTATAGTATCATGTCATCCGCAAACAGTGACAGTTTTACTTCCTCTTTTCCAATTTGTATTCCTTTTATTTCTTTTTCTTCTCTGATTGCCGTGGCTAGGACTTCCAGAACTATGTTGAATAATAGTGGTGGGAGTGGACATCCTTGTCTCGTTCCTGATCTTAGAGGAAATGCTTTCAGTTTTTCACCATTGAGAATGATGTTTGCTGTGGGTTTGTCATATATGGCCTTTATTATGTTGAGGTAGGTTCTCTCTATGCCCACTTTCTGGAGAGTTTTTATCATAAATGAGTGTTGAATTTTGTCAAAAGCTTTTTCTGCATCTATTGAGATGATCATATGGTTTTTATTCTTCAATTTGTTAATATGGTGTATCACATTGATTGATTTGCGTATATTGAAGAATCCTTGCATCCCTGGGATAAATCCCACTTGATCGTGGTGTATGATCCTTTTAATGTGTTGTTGGATTCTGTTTGCTAGTATTTTGTTGAGGATTTTTACATCTATATTCATCAGTGATATTGGTCTGTAATTTTCTTTTTTTGTAGTGTCTTTGTCTGGTTTTGGTATCAGGGTGATGGTGGCCTCATAGAATGAGTTTGGGAGTGTTCCTTCCTCTGCAATTTTTTGGAAGAGTTTGAGAAGGATGGGTGTTAGCTCTTCTCTAAGTGTTTGATAGAATTCACCTGTGAAGCCATCTGGTCCTGGACTTTTGTTTGTTGGAAGATTTTTAATCACAGTTTCAATTTCATTACTTGTGATTGGTCTGTTCATATTTTCTGTTTCTTCCTGATTCAGTCTTGGAAGGTTATACCTTTCTAAGAATTTGTCCATTTCTTCCAGGTTGTCCATTTTATTGGCATAAAGTTGCTTATAGTAGTCTCTTAGGATGTTTTGTATTTCTGCGGTGTCTGTTGTAACTTCTCCTTTTTCATTTCTGATTTTACTGATTTGAGTCCTCTCCCTCTTTTTCTTGATGAGTCTGGCTAATGGCTTATCAATTTTGTTTATCTTCTCAAAGAACCAACTTTTAGTTTTATTGATCTTTGCTATTGTTTTCTTTGTTTCTATTTCATTTATTTCTGCTCTGATCTTTATGATTTCTTTCCTTCTGCTAACTTTGGGTTTTGTTTGTTCTTCTTTCTCTAGTTTCTTTAGGTGTAAGGTTAGATTGTTTACTTGAGATTTTTCTTGTTTCTTGAGGTAGGCTTGTATAGCTATAAACTTACCTCTTAGAACCGCTTTTGCTGCATCCCATAGGTTTTGGGTCGTCGTGTTTTCATTGTCATTTGTCTCTAGGTATTTTTTTATTTCCTCTTTGATTTCTTCAGTGATCTCTTGGTTATTTAGTAACGTATTGTTTAGCCTCCATGTGTTTGTCTTTTTTACGTTTTTTTCCCTGTAATTCATTTCTAATCTCATAGCGTTGTGGTCAGAAAAGATGCTTGGTATGATTTCAATTTTCTTAAATTTACTGAGGCTTGATTTGTGACCCAAGATGTGATCTATCCTGGAGAATGTTCCGTGCGCACTTGAGAAGAACGTGTAATCTGCTGTTTTTGGATGGAATGTCCTATATATATCAATTAAATCTATCTGGTCTATTGTGTCATTTGAAGCTTCTGTTTCCTTATTTATTTTCATTTTGGATGATCTGTCCATTGGTGTAAGTGAAGTGTTAAAGTCCCCCACTATTATTGTGTTACTGTCGATTTCCTCTTTTATAGCTGTTAGCAGTTGCCTTATGTATTGAGGTGCTCCTATGTTGGGTGCATATATATTTATAATTGTTATATCTTCTTCTTGGATTGATCCCTGGATCATTATGTAGTGTCCTTCCTTGTCTCTTGTAACATTCTTTATTTTAAAGTCTATTTTATCTGATATGAGTATAGCTACTCCAGCTTTCTTTTGATTTCCATTTGCATGGAATATCTTTTTCCATCCCCTCACTTTCAGTCTGTATGTGTCCCTAAGTCTGAGGTGGGTCTCTTGTAGACAGCATATATATGGGTCTTGTTTTTGTATCCATTCAGCCAGTCTATGTCTTTTGGTTGGGGCGTTTAATCCATTCACGTTTAAGGTAATTATCGATATGTATGTTCCTCTGACCATTTTCTTAATTGTTTTGGGTTTGTTTTTGTAGGTCCTTTTCTTCTCTTGTGTTTCTCACTTAGAGAAGTTCCTTTAGCATTTGTTGTAGAGCTGGTTTGGTGGTGCTGAATTCTCCTAGCTTTTGCTTGTCTGTAAAGCTTTTGATTTCTCCATCAAATCTAAATGTGATCCTTGCTGGGTAGAGTAATCTTGGTTGTAGGTTCTTCCCTTTCATCACATTAAGTATATCATGCCACTCCCTTCTGGCTTGCAGAGTTTCTCCTGAGAAATCAGCTGTTAACCTTATGGGAGTTCCCTTGTATGTTATTTGTCGTTTTTCCCTTGCTGCTTTCAATAATTTTTCTTTGTCTTTAATTTTTGCCACTTTGATTACTATGTGTCTCAGCGTGTTTCTCCTTGGGTTTATTCTGTATGGGACTCTCTGCGCTTCCTGGACTTGGGTGGCTATTTCCTTTCCCATGTTAGGGAAGTTTTCGACTATAATCTCTTCAAATATTTTCTCTGGTCCTTTCTCTCTCTCTTCTCCTTCTGGGACCCCTATAATGCAAATGTTGTTGCGTTTAATGTTGTCCCAGAGGTCTCTTAGGCTGTCTTCATTTCTTTTCATTCTTTTTTCTTTAGTCTGTTCCGCAGCAGTGAATTCCACCATTCTGTCTTCCAGGTCACTTATCCGTTCTTCTGCCTCAGTTATTCTGCTATTGATTCCTTCTAGTGTAGTTTTCATTTCAGTTATTGTATTGGTCATCTCTGTTTGTTTGTTCTTTAATTCTTCTAGGTCTTTGTTAATCATTTCTTGCATCTTCTCAATCTTTGCCTCCATTCTTATTCCGAGGTCCTGGATCATCTTCACTATCATTATTCTGAATTCTTTTTCTGGAAGGTTGCCTATCTCCACTTCATTTAGTTGTTTTTCTGGGGTTTTTTCTTGTTCCTTCATCTGGTACATAGCCCTCTGCCTTTTCATCTTGTCTACCTTTCTGTAACTGTGGTTTTTGGTCCACAGGCTGCAGGATTGTAGTTTTTCTTGCTTCTGTTGTCTGCCCTCTTGTGGTTGAGGCTATCTAAGAGGCTTGATGGGAGGCTCTGGTGGTGGGTAGAGCTGACTGTTGCTGTGGCGGTCAGAGCTCAGTAAAACCTTCTCCTCTTCCATTCTTTGTCTTCATTTCTTCTGCATCATTCCAATGAGAAATCCTTGATTTTGATGTAACCAGATAAGTTGATTTTTTTTTTTCCTGCCTTTTGGTTTATGCTCTTGAAGACTTTTTAGAAAACATTTTCTAGTATTTTTTATTCTTTAACATTTCATTTCTTTATCATCTTATTAGTATGAGATATTGTATTGTCTTAAATATTCTCAACTATGTCTTGTTCTTACTAACTTTAAAATCATGTGCAAAGGGTACTATTTTACTTTACTAATTTTTTAATACATAGAATCTGATCTTTGTCCTCTGGAGGTTATTGAGCAGCATAATGCATGAAGATTTTTGTTTTTATATTGTGCTATATTTAAATGACACTTTCTGAGAAGCTTTTGCAAATGACTTGGCAAATGCTACATCAGCATCTTTTTTGCAGCTCTGATCTGTGGAGATAAGGCAGATTGATTTGCCTCAGGAGCCCATGGTCTTCCTGAAGGGAAAGAACCAATCCTCTTTCAAGTTCCACAATTAAGGGGTTAATTGGACCCTGTAACAGATGCACAGGTTTTTATTCAACATTGAGCCCCTTAATTCTAAGATCAAAGCACTAAGCTTTATAATATTATTTCTCCATATACAAAGGGATTCCAGGCCCCCTCCTCCCAAAATAAGACTCCATGTTAAATTTGAATGTCAGATCAACAAACAACAAATAATATTTTAATGTTCTGAGTAATACTTGATACTTGGGTCATATGTATACCAAGAAATTGTTGATAATATGAAATGCAAATTTAACTGGACATCCTGTATTTTTATTTTCTACATCTGTCAACTCTACCTATAGACCAAAACTCCCCATTGTAGAACTAGTAATTTCTGCCAGCATCAATATGAATATTTGCTAAAACAGTTGTATCTTTTTATATAACAGTTTTTCAGTTCCTTTCAGACAGAAATTGAAATCCTGGTCTCTGCCCTCTACTAAGCCAGCATCTATATGCCTTTGTATACCTACAAAAGATGTCATTGAACAGAGCCTTATTATCTTAAACAGGAACTGGCCCTGAGATACAGAACACCCTACTTTCTAACATTTGTCAGAAGAAAGGACTGAAAATTAACTATGAAAAGCCAAAAAATCCTGTTTTGAAAATATTCTCCAACATAAAATATCGGTAGCAACTAACTCTCTGCAGTAGATTAAATCTTTCAGGTGCCAAGGGTACATGTCACAACTAAGTCATTATGGCATGCCCATCAGGAGTCCCTCTTGCTTTAAATGTGATACTCTCCCTGCTGGATCACTACTAAAGGTTAATCTAGTCTTGGAGGATGACTGGTAACACCTGCTTTGAGTGGGTTTTTTAAGGTCAAAATTGTCTCTGCTATAATCTGTGCTGGGAATTTGCAGTTGAATACAGGATTGGTGCTGGGGGGTAACTAAGACGTTTTCCTGAAGAAATCTTTTATTGGTCGTCCTTGGGCCCAACTCTGTGTGGAGATGAAGTGCACTTTTATTTGAATGAAAGTACTGGATGAGAGCACTCTTTAACTTCAATAATGTAAAGTCTGTCCCTGCTCGCCAGGTTTCCAGAACTTAGGTAAATGACCTTAATCAGCAATATTATTACTGCAATTTAAACTCTGACTATAGGAGTATTATTGATGTATAATTTGTAGTTTCTACCAAAAGTCTCATAGAAGATAATTTAAGGCATATGCTGCTAACAGTGCACCCCTCTGTATATTTAAAGTCTATTTTTGGATCAAATTAGAACATCAGAGTGCTATAAATGTAATCATATCACTGGTAGAATGGCCCCTTCTGAATTCTCTTTTTAGGTTTTGTCTTCAAATTTTATCAATTGTCATATAAGATATGGTCGCATGCATTTTTAAATTTTCACTTTTTAGTCTTGTTAACCTCATTTTCCCCTTTTATATTACATTTACATAATATTTATATTAATTTATATTGATATTAAGGACCTAGTGTAGAAGATTTTGTTTGTTTTTATTATGCAAACATTCATGTGATAAAGTACAGTTGAAAGAATAATATCAAAATAAACATCTTTGTACACAAATGCTGTTTAAAAACTAACTACTAACTGTACATTAAAAGCACCTGTGGGCCTCTTCTTAACTGCCTCAAATTGGCCATCCTGCTGCTAGAGTTGGGTGGTATCCTAAATGTTGTGATAAATATTCTCTTGCTTCCTTCCCTTACTGATTTTTACCACATACATGTTTATTTGCTTGCTTTTGATCTTTTATATAACTCGAATTATTTTGTATGTATTCCTCTGAACCTTATTCTTTTGCTCAGTATTATATTTTTAATGTTCCTCCACACTGATTCATTGTCACTGCTGCATAGTATTCTATGGTCTGGCTATATCATAATGTGTTTATTCCTGCTACCAAACATGGCTATGTGGGTTGTCTCCAACTATCTCATTGTAAATTATGCTGCTCTGAACATTCTTTGATGTGACTCTTGGTGCACAGGTACAAGAGATTCTGTAGGGCTTGGTACCAAAAATGTGTGGTCCAAGGATTAGCTGCATTACCTGGAGCTTGTTAAAAATTCCTTGCCCTAGATCTACTGAATCAGAATCTGCATCTTACTGTATCTTCTATGGCTATTAAAGGTTGAAATGCACTAGTCTATGGGATATATCTAGGGGTGAAATTGCTAAAGCCCAGCGTTTTTCCCAAGTTAATGTGCCAATTCTAATTGCTAACAGCAAAGTTCCCCTTGCCCTAACACTTTTACCAGCAATGGCACTGTCAGGCTTTAAAATAGTATAACATGGAGAATGTGAGAATTGTGTTATTTTTATATTTTTCTGATTATCGGTACTTTATATAAATGCAATTGATGTTTACATATCAATCTTCTATTGGGTCTTCTTGTTAATGAGGTTGAACTTCAGTTATTTGTTGGCCATCAATATTTCTTCTCTTAAAAGCTTGTTCATAATTTCGTTCATTTATTTGTTTGCTTTTTATTGTTCCCTTATTGATTTTAAGGTATTCTTTATATATTCTGTTTATTTTTTTATTTTTTTATTTTTTTAAACTTATTTATTTATTTATTTATGGCTGTGTTGGGTCTTCGTTTCTGTGTGAGAGCTTTCTCTAGTTGTGGCAAGCGGGGGCCACTCTTCATCGCGGTGCACGCGCCACGCCTCTCACTATCGCGGCCTCTCTTGTTGCAGAGCACAGGCCCAGACACGCAGGCTCAGTAATTGTGGCTCACGGGCCCAGTTGCTCCAAGGCACGTGGGATCTTCCCAGACCAGGGCTCGAACCTGTGTCCCCTGCATTGGCAGGCAGATTCTCAACCACTGCGCCACCAGGGAAGCCCTATTCTGTTTATTATTCCTTTGTTGCCTAATAGGTGTTGAAAGTATTTTCATCCAGTTTGGGCCTTGTAATTTTAATCTCTTTATGAGGTTGCTGATTAACTGAAGTTCTTATTTTTAATAATAATGAAATTATCAATTGTTATAATGGTCATCAGTGTGTGTGTGTGTGTGTGTGTGTGTGTGTGTGTGTGTGCTTTGCCAGTTTGGTTCCTTTGGGCATCTAATTCTTTACATTTTTGGAAACAGAAGTCATAGTGAAGTTCCCATACCTGGACCTTCCACCCCCTTCATATTGTAGCTAATGAGTTCTTAGTGGTAGTAGTGTACAGACAAGAAAAAAATAGCCATATGGGAAACAAAGATCACATCATAGCCAGGCAGATGATTTGCACCCATCTTCAAAGCAAGATTCCAGAAAAGACACAATCTTACTAGGAACCCAGTCAGAGGCAATTAAAACACACACACACACACCTGGAGCAATGCTGTCCTATAGGAGAATGGGCAAGTGGTAAATGAATGAACAAATGAACAAAAGTAGTATTTAATTTTTCGAATATATTTGAACACTATGTATTTATAATTTATGTCTAATCACCCAATATTGTCCAGCATGTAAGTTGCTTCAGACATTATGACCTCTGAGAAAAGCTGAAGGGTTTGATGGTATTAAAGAGAAAAGAATTGAGGTTGTCATTAAGTGCATGTGACTATGAATGTTGTATATGTATATGAGTGTTGTATAAAAGATAAAGAGATATTGTTTTCTACATCAGCTGAATCTAGATAACATAAACCCACACTTTGTAGCCTGATGGTTCAAGGCCTGATTTTACAAGACTTGTCTAGTTACAGTAAATCCTTGAATCTTAATGGGTCTCAGAAACCCATCTGGAAAATGGGAATAATAAATTCCGTCCTAGCTACCCCACAGAAAAACTGAGTATCTAACCAAGTGAGACATTAAAGGAAATGATAAGTTGTCTATAAAGCCCTGTTTCGTGGTTTGCAAAGGAGATCTCTTTTTTTAAGTAATATTCTTTACTGGGCCCAATATTCTAGATGCTGAGAATTCAAACAAACAAGTTGAGGAGACGCTTTACAATAACACACCTACCTATTCTAGTTGCTCGCCCAGCAACAGAGGTATCACCAGAAAGTGAATGGATCTCCCTGTGCTCCAACTTGTCAGTAGCTGCAGCCTATGCTTCCCCACTCCCAGAGCCAGATGTCTGGTAAGGTATCTGTTGAGATCGGCAGAGTTATGAAAGTATATTCAAGCCTGAAATCAAATGAAGAAAATTCATTTGTTTTCTTATCTGGCAGCAAAAGAAAATGAATGAAAAATAAGAAATCTATTTACCATATATCTGTTTTCTATTACTCAAATATTCTGTTGTAGGAAAATAAAAAGCACAGAGGTATGTGCTGCCTCCTTTGGAAACTTTTCTACATTTCACGTCTCCTTTTCCTAATTCTTCCTGAGCAGAATTAGGCATTTCATTCTCAATGCTTCTGTAGAATTGCTCAAAGCTTGGATTGGAAATGTCGTACTGATTTGAAATGATCTGTTTATGAGTCTGCCTTCCCCACCAACAGGGACGTGTTTTAGGAAGCCAGTCTTTTCCTCTTTGTATGGCCAGGACCTGCATAGATCTGCACCTGGGATTCAGAAGGGCCTCAGGAAACACTGACTCTTGAAAAATAATGAAAGTTTTAAACTTTTCCTTCAGACCCTTTAGTATGAAGTATGTTCTGAAAGAGGCAAGGAGAGAAGAGAGCTTGAATACATGGCAGAAAATGGAGAGGTTTGGGAAAAGAAAAAGCACATGACTTTATTTTTCAGAAAGCTTGGTAATAATAGAAGGCTATGTCACTGCTTCCACTTAGCCCTGAGCAAATGAGGATTTTTCACTTGTCGAAGCAATGCTCTCTGTTCATGTGGATACATTTATGGAAGGGACATAGGAAAGAGAGAGCTACTCCAACAAAGGCCATTACAGAGAAGGGTCCTAGGAGTCTGTTATTAAGCTTAATATCCTCGGTGTTCTGGCACTGTAAGGGCTCAGCTATAAAACAAATAGGAAACATGCTTGTGAGAGAAAAATGGATTTTATTTCTGCAGAAAGCAGAAAATAACCCAGCCGTTGAAAGGGGAGAATAAGAAAACATTGGAACAATAGAAAAGAAGTGGGATGCCTTTGGAATGATATTATTTTAGACACTTAGGATAGGGCTAAGGAGTTTAAAGCCCTGAGCTGGAAGAAAATTAGGTAGTTCTGTTTATGTGGCAACAAATTTGAGTTGTAATGAAATGTATATGAATAATTTTTGCTATGAAATCTTGAGTGCATTTTTTTTCATGAAGAAATGTTGAATTAAAAATCGTACTCCCCATTCTCATTAATTTTACCACATAGAGGTGAATGAAGGCAAGTAAATAAGGCATTAGGATGCAGTTTAAAAAGTAGGATGGGGGATGGAGAGATGTAGAACAGAATGTATAGAAAGTCTTCTGAAAATAGCTTTAGGAAGCCAGAGCAGTCTTTCTGAGTGAAGCGATTTCAAAGCCAAAACATAAATGATAAGCAGAAGTTAGCCAGGGACAAAGGAGACAGTGGGGAAAAATAGAGTTTTCCTGACAGAAGGATCAAAGTTTGTCACTGCAGGGAATTAAGAGAGAGCATGATGCTTTCCAGGAACTGAAAGTGAGAACTTTAATATGTTTGGAAGAGTTAAGCAGCAGCATGGGAATTTATCTCAAAGGGCAACGGGGTGTCATTGAAGGACATAAGTGAAAAGTGAATTATTTTGAGAGATCACTCTGACTGTTATATGGTAAAGGAATTGCAGTGGGGATGAGACTGAAGTTTGCAGGATGTATTCTAAACCAAGTGTAAAATGTTGACCGCCTAAATTTGTATAGTAGTGAGAATGGAGAGATGTACAAAAAGTCCAGGGGTACTGTGAAGTAGAAATAACAAAAGGTAGTGAATGCTTGAAAGTTTTAAATTGAGAGGAGGAGTCAAAGATGGTGGCGAGTCTTCTGAAGCAAGCAACTAGATGGACAGTTACTGCCTTTGTTTGAATGGGGACCCCAGGAGAAAGTTCTGGGGTAGTGGCTATAGGGTTTAGATGACAAGGACTGAAAATCCACATCCACTACCCAACATTTTTTGCTGTGTCATATTTATAACTCAGATTTATTAAGTGCTTAGAATGCTTCTAGTTCTGATTCAGTTTAAAGATTGTTTATTGATTTCTTAGACATCAATGAGTTATCTTGGTGGATGTTATAGGAATCCATATTGAGCTTACGATGTGTTGAATACTATGATATCCTACAGCGTTTCAAAGTGCAGGCAAAAAAAAAAATCTCAAGATGACAGGGAAAATGATTTATAAAAATTTGAGATTAGCTTGAAGAATCATACCTTGAACACTAATGGAATGAATGTCTTAGTTTTCTGTTATGGCAAAGAAAATCTTATGGGAATCTTCTAGAATGTCATTTGTAAGGAGACGGAATGGAATGTTTAAACATCTTATAAAAGAGAAGAGAAAAAAAATGTCCATGAGGAAACATGACAATGAGAGTTCAAAAGCTATATAAATGACTGGCTGTGTGATTGGCACCCCCAACATAATGAACTCAGCTGTCTTTGAAGCTTTGCAAGTTACTACAATTGTAGATAAAGGCCTGTCTGATATGATTTTTCATGATTAGTATCCAAGCAAAGGCACTGGGTAAGTTTCATTTGTTAAAACAAAAGGCTAGTTTCAAACAAAGCATCAGCTGCCACTTTCAGATTTGGTAAGAGAACAACTCACTTTTTCCTTTAACAGAAATATTCATCATTTTAATTTGTCTAGGAGAAGGGATAAGCTGCTAATTGCCTTTACAATAGCAAGAACTATTCATTTATAACTTAGTCATTGCTCAACACTGATGTTTTGAATCATTTTTGGCATTTCTTTTGTAAATCAGAGATATAAAGAATTCATCTATTTTAAATGAATTCAAAATTAATATTATAATATGAAATAACAGAGGAAAGTAGGACAGTGTTACAGAAAATAAATGCCTGCACAATTGAAGATTTGCAAAATTATTTGCTTCCTTCAATGACTTTGTTCAACAAATGGCAAATGCTAAACATCATTATTTTGAACCCAATAATATAATTGTATTTCTTACTTTCAAAGAATAAAGCTTTCTAGATAAAGCATTTTCTTTAATGCAGCACTAGAGCAACTAGATAAAGAATCACTTTGATCATTAAACCACTTCATTTAATCATTTTTAATAATTTATATTTCTGTTATCATAAAAAGAATATGTCTGTGCAGGAAAAGTAGAAATAAAAAGATTTTTTTGAAAAAGGCAATGAGAAACAACTATAAGTCTAATACCAGTGATAATCACTGTGAACATTTTTGTATATACTCTTGTAATCTCCAGATAGAAAACAAGAAAGAAAAACAAGTAGTCTACATATCTTGAACATCTTCCAATTCAGAAATTATATTTACTTCATTATGACTACATTATGTTAAACTATGTGGATTAATCAAAATTATTTATTCAAACCCTAATTACTGGGATTCTGGGTCATTTATTATAAATGGTATAGCAGTGAACTTTTTGGAATTAAATCTTTACCTAACCTTAGTATAAACTATTAGAAATTAAAATTTTGGGATATCTAGCAAAATAAAAGAATCACGTTTCCTCATGATCTGACAGCTTCCTTTATCTCTTCTATTTCCTTTAAGTCTACATTTATGTCTTTTTGTGTCTATTAATTAAGTATCTACTTGGTACTTTAATTTGTTAGGAAACCTTAGGGATTCTAATATGAATAATGTATAGATAATGGCTATAAATAAGCATATGTCTATCAAGATGAATGACAAATACACAATAATACCAAAGGGCAGAATAGCATGAACAGTGGGTCAGAGAAGGAACTGAGTGCCATCTGCATACAGAACTATTAAGCACACCCAGAATTTTGATTCAGTGAGCTCCTGCTATGTTTGGGATTAAAAGAACAGACTATGAGGCACAACTGGAATGGTTAGTGGTAAAAAATATTTTAAATTAGAGGTACAGTTTACATAGTCAACAGCCATAGACTTCGCTTTTCTTTTAAAAATGGCCCTCACCTGGCCAACACAAAGACCATCAGGGAAACCAGAAAGCTTTGCCAACCCAGGCAATTAGAGACCGTGCACATGGGTGATAACTCCTGCGCTCTAATCAAGGATATTCTTGGCTCCTAGCTCATTTGTGAGACCACAGGGGTCAATTTCAATTTCAAGTCATCAATTGAGGTTATTTCATTTGTAGAACCTCTCCTATTAAGCACCAAAGGAGTACAAAGTTATTCAATAGGCAGAACATTTTATTTACAGTGTGGTTATATTTAAATGATGCTTTTAGAATTCAGAGATCATGGACAATTTCTTTTGTCTAAGCAAACTAATAAAACCACAATCTTTTAAATATATTTATAACATTAGTTTGAAAATGATCAAATTCATTTTCTAATTAAAAGCCCTTGTTTGTAATTATAGCTTGGCACCTAGTTTAAAAATTTAACGTCCCAATATTTATTAGTAAGGGAAGCTACAGTGAAATTAACTGAGAACTCCTCTGCAGTGGGACTTCCTACTGCAAGAAACTTCTGGTATACCTAATCGTGTAAATCCCTGGAGCAACAGTTCTAATTAGTTCAGAGTGTTAGAGTGCTTTTCTGGGGGATATGACCAAAATGGCAGAGTAGGAAGACCGTGAGCTCACCTCCTCCCAAGGGCACAGCCAAATTACAACTATTTATAGACAAATATCTTTGAGAACAACCTGAAGACTAGAAGAAAAGATTTTCTACAACTAAAGGTATAAAGAAGGAACCACTACAAGACAGGAAGGATGGGCAGAGACATAGTAGAGTCAAGACTCACACCCCCAGGTAGGTGTCCGACAAACAGGAGGAAAATCACAATTGCTGAGGTTCTCCCCAGAGTTATTGAAGCAAGCTAAGTGTTCATCAATAGACAAATGGATGCAGATGATGCAGTATATATATACAATAGAATACTACTCAGCCATAAAAAAAAATGAACTCTTGCCATTTGCTACAACAGCATGGATAGACCCAGAGAATATTATGGTGAGTGAAATAAATCAGACAGAGAAAGGCAAATACCGCATTATCTCACTTATATGTGGAATCTAAAAAAACAAATAAAACAAAATGAAAACAGATTCACAGATACAGAAAACAAAAGAGTGGTTGCCAGAACAGAAGGGGTGGAGAGGTGGGTAAAATGGGTAAAGAGAATTAAGAATTACAAAACTCCAGTTATATAATAAATAAGTCACTGGGATATAATATACAGCATAAGGAATATGATCTATAATATTGTAATAACTTTGTATGGGGACAGGTCGTTATTAGACTTGTGATCATTTCACAATGTGTGCAAATGTCAAATCATTATATAGTACACATGAAAATAACATAATATTGTATGTCAACTATATTTCAATAAGTAAATAAATAAATATAATGTTCTTTTCTGCTTCCATGCTCTAAATGTTATCTAAGCAAAAAAGTTATAATCAGTAACTTTGCAAATATACTATCTCTAACTATTAATAAATGAATATAAATTTTAAATGGTTAAATATTTTACTATAATGACTTATGTATGTATTTCCATCAAAGAATCCCTGATATGCCTGGCAGCCTCTGGTGGAGTTTCATGTCCCATACGTTAAGCATTCCATGTTAGGGCCAAGGTTTAAGTGGAAATGCTACTATTTAAAATGTAAAATGGTGATGCAGATTAGTTCAGTATGAAGAGACATTAGAATGCCACACCAGATATATTTAATGTGATTTACCTAATTACAAAGTAATATATATTCACTGAAGAAATTTTTTAAGTATAAATGGACAAAAATGGCATTAGAGGTAAATTATGGGGAGGCAGGAAAAGAAGAGGGATAAGTGGGGCGTTTAGCTGTGTAATATTTTGTTTTTAAAAAATAGATCGCAAGCTAACATGGTAAGCTATTTGCCTTTGTTACACCTAGATTTTGGGTACATGGTTTAACTTATCTATTTTTTAACATTTAAAAAACTAAAATAAAACATTTTAAAACACCCGTAAACTCACCACATAGTGTTACTCATTCAGCATTTTAGTGTTCAGCCTTCCAGCCATTGTTATATGAGTAACCCAAATACATGTTTTGTTATAAATGTGGAATTGTAATTTTTTTATGTTTGTGTTTGAACAATGTGTTATGTGTTTCCATGTAAGATATATTACATATTATAGGTTATATATGTACACATATCTAGACATATAGATAGATAGAATTAACATCACTCTATTCCATTAGGCATTTTAGTTAGTTGTAGGGTTTTTTTTTCTATCACAAATTGAGTTAATTGTTGCAATGTTGATTTAAGTACTTCCAAAATGTCTTTTAGGACATTTGCGTGAAACTATACTCAGAATGATCAGTTTAAAAATCTTGGCCAACTTCATAGGTGAAAAATCTCTCGTTGCTTTTATATGAAATTAATTTTTTTCCCAAATGTGGAGTTGTGTTTAATTTGCCCATAGTTTAAATGGAAATACTGTCCCAAAGAAATTGTGTTTTAAGGATACCGGTATGTTTTAATCATGTGGTAAAACATGTGGACATGTAAACGACTGTCATGAAATGTTTGTTATACTCACAGATCCCTAGAAACAGGAGGCATGGCATGCCATACAGGGGGGCAACTTGGGAAAGTTCCAGAATCAGTCAGGAGGCAGAGGGAATGAGAAAAATGTGGACAAGAGCCTCAATTGTGGTTTCCATGGGAAGGCAGGGTGAGCAGGCTTAGGATTGGCTGATTTGAATATTTTCATTAGGCTCTGGTATTAATATATATGGACTGTCCCTAGTTGTCTGGTACCTGGGTGACTGGAGCAAGTGGTAGTAGTGGCCCCAGAGTTTGAGAGCCCTGTGGAAGAGGTGGCTGGGGTGTGAGCTCTGTACTGGTTGGTTTGCATTTGGCGGGCACACATCCTGCTAAGTTGTTTATCTCTAGAAAGTAACTGACCCTGGGAGGGTCAGTCCATCCAGGGTCAGCAAGGTCTCAGATGTCAATGCATCAGAATACAGAAAATAAGAAGGCATGGTTAAGACAAATTAGTATAAAATGTGGTGCTTTTAAAGAATGAGCAGGTGTGCGTAATACACTTGGTGGATAAGAGACCAAGACCAAAGATAAGGTGGTTGTGAAAAGTATTTACTCATTCATTAGGCAGTTATTTTCTGAGCACTTACTACATGTTAGGCATTCAGTCATGGGCAAAACCAGATGCAGGCCCTCCTGTCATATACTCTGAACTTCATTTTCAAACACGTTATACTGGAGTAGCTTTCTCATAGTTTATATTAATAGAAGAAGTTTCAAAACCAAGTGTAACTAACATGTAGTTGGTACATCTACCATTATTTTCTATATCCTCTCTATATAAGAGTTTTTCAAGTTTGTCTTGCTCTTTAACAGAGACAATAGTTTATAATCTGTTGATCACAATTTGGAGGAATTTTAGATAATTGCAAGCTTTTTTTTGCAGTGACTCCATAAACCAATAAACATATTTTAGGCTACTATTCCATTATACTAGGAATGAAACTGCAGGCGTTTTTTCCCTAATATAGAAGTTTTTACACAGACATATTTGACTGGAAATAATGAACAATAAGGGTTAACATTTGCTTTGAGTTTTTAGGGAGAGTTTTAGCCTTGAATACTATTCAGTTCACATGCAGAAATGGATATCCACTTTAATGCATTGGGAATTAAATGATTAGGTTTTGCCAATTACTGATTTAAATTCTGATTCCCTAAGAATGATTGCAACCCCATTTAGTAGTGAAAACTCTATTTTGATAATCAGTTTTGGTTCCTAAGCCTTCTCTCTCTGTATACACCAGAGTTTCTCAGATTGATAGCGTGATTCCCAATGACTAGAAGGGATTTTTATGTTCAATCTACTAGAAGTTTATTGGTAGATAAAATATACTTTCAGTTGTAATACATGTCTTATAAACATATGTTTCATGTTTGTTTATCACAGGAATATTTTGCAGGTACATTAATACCTTGATATAATACAAACTGATTTTAAAAGCAGCTATCCTATTTCTGTTTTTAAATGATAGACAGGGAAAGAATTGGAATGTTGTATGACTTTGAAGTAATAGAACCCGTTGACACTTTCTAAGCCAGCCAGCAGAGTATTGTGTTATTCCCATTGCCTGTCTCCTAGCAGATCTCCATTGCCCCAACTTTCTAACTTAATTAGGAGATGATGGTTCCCTCATCCCCCATCTTCTGCTTATGACTCCATTAACTGTCCTTGAACCCCTTTATCCCTTCTCATCCTTCCTCATGTGCATAGTACACGTATATTCTTCAAATGCAGTACATGAAAAGCATTTAGCTCTTAATGCCACTCGACACTATTTCCATAATGACTTCAATTTAATTTTTTTATTAATTTTTATTGGAGTGTAGTTGATTTACAATGTTGTGTAAGTTTCAGGTGTACAGCAAAGTGAATCAGTTATACATATACATACATCCACTCTTTTTTTAGATTCTTTTCCCACATAGGCCATTACAGAGTATTGAGTAGAGTGCCCTGTGCTATACAGTAGGTCCTTATAGTTATCTATTTTATATATAGTAGTGTGTATATGTCAATCCCAATCTTCCAATTTATCCCTCCCCCACTTACACCCTGGTAACCATAAGTTTGTTTTCTACATCTGTAACTCTCTTTCTGTTTTGTAGATAAGTTCATTTGTACCCTTTCTTAGATTCCACATATAAGAGATATTACATGATATTTGTCTTTCTCTGTCTTACTTCACTCAGTATCACAATCTCTAGGTCCATCCATGTTGCTGCAAATGGCATTATTTTGTTCTTTTTTTATGGCTGAGCAATATTCCATTGTGTATATGTACCACATCTTCTTTATGCATTCCTCTGTTGATAGACATTTAGGTTGCTTCCATGATCTGGCTATTGTAAATAGCGCTGTAATGAACATTGGGGTGCATGTATCTTTTCGAATTATGGTTTTCTCCGGGTATATGCCCAGGAGTGGGATTGCTGGATCATACAGTAGTTCTATTTTTAGTTTTTAAGGAACGTCCACACTGTTATCCATAGTGGCTGTACAAGTTTACCTTCCCACCAACAGTGTAGGAGGGCTCCCTTTTCTCCAAACCCTCTCCAGCATTTATTGTTTGTAGATTTTTTGATGACGGCCATTCTGACTGGTGTGAGGTGATACCTCAGTATAGTTTTGATTTGCATTTCTCTAATTATTAGTGATGTTAAGCATCTTTTCATGTGCTTTTTAGCCATCTATATGTCTTCTTAGGAGAAATGACAATTTAAATCTTCCACCCATTTTTGATTGGGTTGTTTGGCTTTTTAAATGTTGATTTATTTCTTATTTATTGTTCCTTGTGTCACCTGATGTACTATAGTGATGTTGATGGTGAAATTGAATTTTTTCAAGATTCTTCTTCCTTTGCTCCTTCCATATCTGGAGAAAACTCACTATGCTATCACCTTGAATTTAGATTCAAAACTAGTCCTTCATTAAATTCAGATTACAGAGGCCATGAGACAGAAATAAATATGTGAGTGTACTTGAGTCTATTGTTTATCATAAAATGATTAGTAGAAAAATATATAGTAACCTCTCTTTGTAATGATCTCATGTTGAGCAGCCTTTATTTTATAAAATATTTTCAAAAACATTTATCATATTTTATCATCACAATAATATACATATAAGTTAGGCAGTTATAGAATATCTTTTTGCTTTATCATATATATGTATATATAGGTATATATGCATATATAGGTATATATATGTATACACGTGTGTGTATATATATAATAGATAACTTTTTATCTTATTTTAGTCCTACAGATAAAAATTCAAGTTATAGACTTTTGAACTTACTGAAGTTCACACAGATGTAAAGTGACATATTCAAGACTCGAGCCCAATATGTGTGTCTCTTGATCTAAAGTCTGCCCTACTTTTTCTTCTTTTTAGTAGGAAATATAGGCATGCACAAAGAAAAGAAATAAAAATTGCCCACAATTCCATCACCAAAAAATGCTCAGTTATCCAACAAATACATTTTGAATTCTTACTATGCCAGGTACAATTCTACTCCACTAGGGTGAACTACAGTGAAAGAAGCAAATAAAAATGTGTACTCTCATGGAGGTTACATTCTAGTAAGGTGATTTAAATAGTTAAAATGTGCAGTATTTGTCAAATGGTGACAATGTGATGGAGAGAAGCAGGAAAACAGGAACATACTGGGATTGGAGATACGGGATGTAGTATGAAATCGATCAATAATCAAGACATACCTCATTGAGAAATTAACATGTGAGCAAAAACCTATGTTCCAAGCATTAGATACAGTATTCCAGACAGAGGTGTGACTGTCATGCTTCAAGCGCCACAAGGAGACCAGTGTGGCTGCAGCAAGGTGAGCAGCAGCAAGAGCTGAGGAAGATGAGGTCAGACAGGTTGGGAAGGGGGAATAGAGGACATGGGGAATGTAGGGGAATTATATAGGACGCAGCAAGGACTCTGGCATTTTCTCTGAATGAAATAGAGCCATTAGAATGTTGTGAACCCATGCATGACATGATCTAACTTAGATTGTAACAGATCACTCTGAATCTTGTATTGAGAATAGACTGTAGATGGCTGAGGGGAGGGGACATAGTGGCACCAACTGGGAGCCTCCTGCAGTAATGATAATGGTAAATGGTAATGATGGTAACAGTAGGGACGACATGAAACGATTATATTCCGGGTATATTTTGAAGTTAGAGCCAAGAGTATTTGCAGGTGGAATAGATGTTGTGCTGTAAGAAAAATAAAAGAATCAAGGGTAGACTCAAGTTTTGGCCTGAACAAATAGAAAGAGGAGTTGCCATAAATTGGGATAAGAGGACTATGAGAGAAACAAGTTTAGGAGAAAGATCATGAGTTTAGTTTTGGACATGTCAAGTTTGAGATGAACTTTAGATATCCAGGTGGAGATATTAAGCAGGGTTTTTGAAATATGAGTCTAGGGTTCAGAAAAAAGTTCAGGTTGAAGATATAAATTGGAAGCCATCGACGTGTAGATGATTGTCAGGTCAGAACACTGGATGAGCTCACCAAGAGAGTAGGTGTAGAGAAAATGAGATCTAATAAGGAATGAGTGCTAAGGCAATTCAAAGACACTAATAATAGAAGAGTTAATTCACCTCTCAAAAGGTGATTGAGTTATTAAGTCAGCATATAAGGAAGAAAAACTGTCTAGTAAACATTAATCTTAAAAATTCCCTAAATCACCCATAAATTTCAGTATACATGGCTTGGTTTATGCCAGAGATTGGCAAACTATGGCCATGGGACAAATTCAGCCTGCTGTCTTTTTTTAATTGAGAGCTAAGAATGTTTTTTACATTTCTAAATGACTAGGAAAAATCAGAAGAAGAATAATATTTTATCACACATGAAAATTCTGTAGAATTCATATTTCAGTGTCCATAAATAAAGTTTTATTACAACATAGTCATGTTCATTTTTTTTATACATTATTTAGGGCTGCTTTAACACTCCAAGAGCAGAGCTGAATAGTTGCAACAGAGACTGAATGTCCCACAAAACCTGAAATCTTTACTACCTGGCCCTTTACAGAAAAGGCCTGGCTTGTACAATTCTATACAGTTGTATGTATGTATGTACAGTAAAGTGCATTATATAATTAAGAGTGTATATATATATATATATATATATATATATATATATATATATATATATATGGAAGGTATAACTCCAGCGTTTTAAAGACATTTAAAACATTTTTTTCTTTTGTAATGAGCATACATTTAATTCACCTGAGTTAAGCTCACTGCACTTATTATCATGTCTTGAGCATCTGCTATGTGCCTAGTGCTTTGTAAGTTATCACATTTAGCATGAATTTGCTATCCCTGTTTTACAGACAAGAAAGTTGAGGATCAGAGAGATTGAATATGTTATCAGAATACAAGCTCAGGCTGATCTGGGTTTTAAGTCTGAGGTCTCTTTTATCCTACCACAACCCTGCCATGTGGAGCTAAGCATGTGGGGCGTCAGCACCTGACATACTGTATGCAGATCCAGCAGGTCCTCACAAAGGAGATCCAGAGATTTGGAGAATATTCAGAAATTTGGAGAAAGGTGAGAGAAATGGTTTTAAGGTGTCAATATTAAAGAGCTGTTACCTGACTCAGAAGATTTAGAACTATGTGTTTTAGTGGGAACTTGAGTACTATCAGTAAGTGCATACATTTACTCATTCCTAAGTTCATTCATTTTAAGAAAATGGTTTTAATATATGGTATTGGGCAGTTTCCTGAGATCTGGAGATAGAAGAGGTAAATGACACGTTCCTTGACTCCAAGAAATTTTCAGACCAGTGAGCAGATAAACAGGCAACTTTATTATGAATAAGGTACAAATAAAATATGATCTCATAGGTCTGATGCATTAAAATATGAGACATTTCATTTTTTTAAAGTGTATTTAGATATTCATTCCTAACCCTTGACATTTACAAGAAGTCAGTCAACAAACTACAGCCATACCCTTCCCAGAATGCCTTTTGTGGCATCTGTCAAATGGCATTCTGACTTGACTGAACCTTACATATGATGACATCCTGGAAGTCCTAGGTAATCTTGAATGTGCTATCCCAAATTGTGGATACAACATCATGCTCAGTAAAATGCACTTATAATTACTGGTATAATTAGAAAGAGACGAGTCCTCCTACAGGTTTTTGGTTGCTTGAAATGAGATAGTAGATTATGAAAATATTTTGAAAAAAAAATTTCATGAGCTATTCAAGCTTGGGAAGGTGGCTGTTCTTATTGATGTTACTGTACTTAATCCACCCCTGAGAAGAACATTTTTCATTTTGAGAAGACATGTGGTTCTGTCACTTGTCTATTTATAGATGATATTTCAATTTTTTGAGTGGCCCCTTAGTGGCTTGGAAATATGAATACAGCTGCAAATATACACTCTTTTCTCTTCCTTTTGAGAGCCTTATGACCCTTTACTTGATAAAATATGTTTTTAAGAAAGGTTTTATGCTTCCTGTCTCCATGATCTTTACAAATTCTTCATTAGGCAGTGACAGTAAGCTCACATCTAAAACTGTCTGCTTTTAAAACACAAAAGACTTTGTTTGCAAACTCTATAATCACATGGTGTAAATTTATACAATTTAAAGTAAATTAACTCATACTACACAGCTCCAAATGGAAGGGGTTCTTGCTTGTTGACTGGCCTGACAAAGACTTTTAACATGCCATTATGTTGCTGTTATTGTCATCCTTTTATCTTCGAACTAACATAACATTCTGACAGTGTTAAAGGACATCTGAATTTTTCTGCAGAAAGCAGCCCTGAGCTGACATCAGTGCTTTCACAAAGGCATAAAATAACACTGGCAAAGATGTTAGCTTGACATCATGGGGAAAAATTGTTAGGATGGATTTATATTGAAATCCATCATCCCATTTAATCTTCACAGAAACCATGTGTTGTAGGCATTATTGTCCCCATTTTTCACATGAAGAATTCAACTCAAGACAGTTAAATACTACGCCTGTAGCTACATAATTAAGAGGTGGTGGAGGCAGAACCAAACTCAGGTTTTCTTATTCAATTTTTTGTTCTTTCAACGATATAGTCTTGGGGAATTCCCTGGCGATCCAGTGGTTAGGACTCCATGCTTCCACTAAAGGGGGCCCAGGTTTGATTGCTGGTCAGGGAATTAAAAACAAATATATATATATATATATATATATATATATATATATATATATATATATATATATATATATATATAGTCTTGGAATACTACTCCCCACACCAGAAAATCCAAGTACTCTTATTTCTAAGGTGTTCTCATTATGCCATCACCATTAATCATTAACTACACAGACAAGAATTAGTTAATGAAATTAGCTGGAGAGAATAGAATTCTAGAAAGGTGTATTTTTTTGGCCAGTGGAGGGTAGAGTAGGCAGGATAAATTTTAAGCTTGGAAAGAGTTCACTAGGATCAGGTGATAGGCTTCAGGACCATGGGAGGATATTGTATGGGCTCCAAGAATACTGTGGTTAAAAATATGGAAAAATATAGAGAGAGACTCAGAACAATAGGGGACTGTTGCTAAAAAAACTCCACATTCTGTACAACTTTGCTCCAAATTGGAATGCCTTGGGATCCACTATTTGGGGAATGAAGTCAACAAGGGTAGGATTTTCCCATGAGCAGCCTTTGTATATCTCCTGAGATAGGACTCTCCAAAGAACTCTTAGATAACTATGCACTTCACTCCTAATAGTACATATTATTGATTGAGAGTGATTCTTCTATCCTTTGCTGTTCTTTCCTGACCGCTTAGTAGGTGGAAAGTGCATAAATAATTCCCAAACAGCTGGAGCATGAGACAGATGGTCCCCTGAGATCAAGAATAATCCCACAGAAAGAATCCAAGCTCACCAAATGGTTCAATAACTTCCCATGTTCGCTGAGTTGAAGGTTTTCCCCCAACAAAGAAGTAGCCAGTCTGTAGGAAATTTGTTGCTCAACAGCATAGTCTGCAGAGATGAAAATGCTCTATAATCCTGCACTGTTCCATATGGTAGCTACTAGCTATATGTGCCTATTGAGCACTTGAAATGTACCTAAGATGACTAAGGAACTGCATTTCTAATTTTATTTAATTTAAATTAATATAAATTTAATTATGTGGACAGCACAGCTCTAGAATAAAGACAGGATGAGGCTTGACCCAAAGCATAGCCCTAAAATCAAGTCACTTTTGAGACCTAGAATGCTAGTGTCACAAACTCCCGATAGTTATAGACGTTCAGTCTCTTCTGGGATCCTCACTAACTCTGGAATGGACATTCTCAGAGTCTCTGTTGTAAAGACTTTCAGGTCAGCATTTACTGACAATGCTTCTAAGCTTCACTGCAGTCTAACTCCTCCTTTAGCCATCAGTAGGACTTTTTATCCCAATATTGTGAAAACAGCAAGTTTGAGAAAACTTCATTTATATGTGTTCACTTTCTCTCTATTTACCCTCATCCTCTGTCCAAAATCTCTATGATAGTCTACAGTAACACTTGATTCTTTATCATTGAAGTTCATATAGTAATACTTTTTATATCCAGGTCAACATAGTGGGAAGCAGAGAACCTTCATTTGGGAGACTTAGGTCCAAGCCCTAGCTGTAGTTCTACTGGTTTCTGAGCTTGGGGCAGGGAATTTTTAACCTCTTTGAAACTCAGTATCCTCGTCTGTAAAAATGAAATAATATATATTGTACAGAATCATTAGAGGGATTAAATTAGAGAAATATATATGATGGTGCTTTCCAAGAACTAAATAAATAGAATACTAGGAAAATATCAAAAATTATAATTACTTTGTCAGTCATCTACTTTCTCACAGACTTCCCCCTTCTTCCCATTTCTAAAGTTGCATCCCTAATATCTTATACTCACAGCAGACATTATTTTTTCAACATACTTTTAAATATAACACCATGTATTTACTGCCTAATGCATAGATTCTCTCTTAGACTCTGATCGAATGTCTGTGCAATTTAGAGTTTCCAGAAATATTCTCAAAAAATATATAATACGTAATCATTGTACACAGCAACCAGTGCATTCCATGGTCTCATTCTGGTATGAAAATTGTCCACCACTCCTGCATCTGTTCATCTGTTATCCAGTTATTTATTACAAATTTACAGTTAAGAATAGTATAACCTCATTTAGAAAATTTGAAGGGGGAAATTCAGTGTTAGAAACTTAGAGTTTTATTAGGCATCAACACCAGCAGTAATCATCATTAATTTAAATTTTAAAATAATTAACGGGTGATTAATCCTTTCTCAATATTTTAGTTTGTATCCTTGGATTAATAAAAATTCTGGATATTTTGTTTTATGTTTATTTAATAGTTGTATTTCCCCTTTTGTAAAGTCTGTCCTTTTGCCCATTTATTTATCAAGGCCTTAGTGCATTAATTATCATTTATGTGAGCACATACTATATAAAAGATAATAAACCTTGATCTCTCATGTTTCTTATAAATATAACGTTTTATTCCAAATTCCTTTTTTGTTCTTATTTTGGTAACAGATATTTTGAAGATCTGATTTTTAAATTTTTATGTATTCAAAACCTGCAATTATTATTATTTTTTTTAACATCTTTATTGGAGTATAATTGCTTTACAATGGTGTGTTAGTTTCTGCTTTACCTGCAATTATTTTTCTTTGTAATATTTTCTATATCTTCTCAACTTTATAAATCATTCATCCTTCCGTGGTTTAACCAATTACTGTGAAATCTAGTCTCTCCATACCAATCAGTCGCCTGTACAGTATATTTTGTTTGTTCTTAACTTTGTTTTTTTCTGCTAATATTGAAGCTAATAGAATTAAGAGGTTATATTGCCAGAAAAGAGTCATGGAAGAGAAATGTCTAGTCTTTTCATTTCTGCCCAACTGAAATGACAGACAAAGATTATAGCAATAGGTTTCCAATGGAGGCACGAGGGACTAGCCAAGTACTACAGTAGGTACTTGGCATGTGTGACCTTATTTCGTGTTCACCACAGCTTTCAAAAGTAGGTATTATTCTTATTTACAGAGGAAGCAACTGAGGCTATGAGAGGCTAAGTACAGTGGTAAAATCATACAGCCAGAAATCAGAGGAACTGGCTCCCTAAGCCAGATCCAGCTGGCTCAAAGTAAGTATTCTCTTCACCAGACAGGTATTTCTGAAGTCTCTAACCTTACCAGGACTTTCTGTTTATCCAGTACCTTCATGTTAATAATAATGATTCAGAAATAGCTAATAATTATTGACCCTTCCTAGGAAGCAGGCACTCTGCTCAAGATTTGTCATGCTTTATCTTATTTGATAATGACCACAGTAATGTAGAGTGGTATTATATGTCTATTTTTAAAATGAGGAAATAGAGACTGAAGGTAACAAAGTTATGAAGTATTAGAGGCTTATTACCATGGTCTTGTTCCTAACTCTTGGCCCTTAACCACTCAATAATCCTGCCTCATACTTACTCTGTACTTGACTCTTGTCTCATACTTTAAATGCCTTCCCAGTCATTGAGAGTGGAAAAAACCTACTCTTATGAATCACTGCTCAAATAATTTTTTAGCACATTTCTTTGATTAGGCACTCAATATATTCACTGCCAATTTAATAGTGTTAGTAGTGCTTAATAGTTTCGCAGTGTTAAAATGTGCTTTCTTTGTTTGCTTGTTTAAGTGTATTTTTACCAGGCAGAATTTACAGTCAAGAGGGTAAAAACACCCACACCAGTGTTAGGTTTCCTAGCATGTCCTAGAGCTCCTTTGAAAAACAGCATGCATTCCCTCCACACAGGAGTGTTGACCCTGAAGTCTGCCATATTCATAACAAAGCCACAGTGTCTGTTTCATGTTTGGGCCTGGCCTGTCTCTGATGTGCTATGAGCTGCCTCCTGACCGTGTGTCCCGGCAGGGGAATCTATTTGAGGAAGTCCCAATACTATTTTATACTAGACAGTCGGAAAGCCTTCACAAAGCAGACCCTGACACTTTTAAATCTGCAAGGTCTTGGAAATGCACTTGAATATCTGGCTCTCTGGAGTCTGCACGTTATTCAGAAGTGAGCATTAAGGATGAAAGAGCATAGTCAGAATCAAACAGAGCCTTTCCAGAACTTTTTAAAGGGTCATGGAAATGAAAAGACTAGTGGATTCATTCTAATAATTCTTCTTTTCTCCATTTTTCACTAAATTTTTAGAAACACATAGCGTGATTTCAAGATCACCACTGTTGCAGGTTCACTAAAATACTTTAGATACCAAATTATTTGAAGTTATCATAGTATTTTAAAATATCATAACAAATTATACTGGTTCTATTAATCAAATGCCATTCTAGAGAGTACCAAGAATGTCCCAAAGAATGTTCACATGAACAATCATCAATAAACTGATTTGTATAATCCAAGGAAAGAGCCATAAAGTGGGAATCAAAGGATCTCCATTTAATTATCATCAATAATTAAACACATAAATGAGGGAACAAGTCACTGGATTTATCCTGTTATAATTTCCTATCCATGAAATGTGGGTAAAATAACACTATCTTATCTTGCTTACAGACACATTGCAAGGATCATGTAAAGTACCATGTAAAATAATTTAAAGCAGTTTTAACAAAAGGGACTGACTTCCAGGTCTTCCTGCTCCTTGGCCAAAATATAGATGAATGTGATAAAAATTTTTAGTTATAAATATTTCCCTTAGAAGTTGGAAGAAATCAAAATGTTATTTGCATAAAATCAAATTATTCACAAACAATACTGTGTTAGATCCAACATTAAAATTGTCACAAGTCATGTTTTAGGATGTGGCTGACCATGGCTCAGTTTACTGTGAAATCATTCAAATTGCTAAAGACCTGAGAACTGATATAAATCCAAACACTAGGGTGACACAGGTGCAGAAAAAGAAGCCAGGAGGGAAGGAGATGGGCGTATCCAGAATCTGATGCTAGCAAGTGTCAAATCTAACAAACAGACTTAATATCCTAAATCTACGGACTCTGATAATAGGTGGCCGGCCACCCAGGCCCAAAGGCAACATAAAATGGATCCAGCATTAAGTAACTCAGTCTTGCTCATGATTGAGGAGCATAATGAAGCTAGATGAAAAGCAGGAGGAGGACCGCGCCAGTCGAGTCTGCTCAAAGTGTCAGGGCTCTGCTCGTTAGACTGTGTGCAGATCAGAAATAGAAGTCAGTTCTCTTAGGTGCTACTAAGAGCAAGAGAGACACTCAGTAACCTAGAGCCTCTGAGATTCAAGGACAAAAGAATAAAGCTGTATTAAAAATAGACTGTTAATTCAGAGTCAGAACAGCAGTAAGAGTGACTTGTTTATTTGTTAGTTCATTCAGAAATATTCATGAATTCCCTACTCTGGACAAATGAACATACTGGTTTCAGGAATGTAGCAATAAAGGGCACAGTAGCCCTTACATGCTCACATTCTAGTTAGGAGACATGCAGGCAAACAGACAGGAAGTAGCATTGTGTGGCAGGGAACACAAGACATGTGGGGTTGAGGCAACGGCTTCCCAGAGAACTTGACACCTGCATCATGTCTTAAATGACAAGTAGAAACTGGTAGTGACACTTCAAGAAGAATATGTAAGACAGAGGAAATGTGTATATATGTGTGTGTGTGTGTGTGTGTGTGTGTGTGTGTGTGTGTGTAAAAGCTTGGTTTATTGGAGTATAGTAAGTACTTTGCTATTCCTGAAGATTAAGGTGCATGTATGGGAAAAGGGGTTTGAGCTGGAGGTGTGGATGCAGAATTTGAAGCTGAAGAGAAAGAAAGTTTACAGTTTCATGAAGGTCCATGTATGCCACATAAAGAGCTCTAGTCTTTATCATGAAGAACATAGGGAGGCACTGAAGGACTTTTAACCACAGGAATGACAGCACAGTTTTCATTCTGAGTCAGTCTAAGAATTAATGGCAAGGCCATGCAGTATCTTTTGGAAATGATGTAAACATGACATTATTTTTTGAAAGATCTCAGATTTAATAAACCTGAAAAAATTTCATTTGGAACCATGAGTTGGCATTATAATATTTTTTGCATCTTGTTGTAGAAGTTTTCAGTTGTGAGCTTCTAGAGCTGAACTGGAAAAAAAAAAAAAATTCAGTAAAGACCAGAGTTCTATTTCATGAGATCATTCAGTCCCTAGTACACAAATAAATCTCTTATAAAATCATATTTATCCATGCTTCTCTATCACAAGGAAAATATAGTTCTAAACACTTCGATCAATAAAACAAGTAGTTTTATATAAGCATATAAAAAGGAAAAATAAAATACACGTATTAATCAATCATAGAAATCATAAAAACTTCACCATAATGTCATTTTTCTTTGAAACAAAATATTTACTAAATGCACCATCTTTCGGGAAGTCTAATTATTTCATGTGAAATTTTTCTACATTTCAGTTCCATGAGGATATTTTTTTTCATACTTTTTCAGTGGTGGTTGACAATAATAATACAAAGTTAGATTATATATTATTTCAATTTAAGGAGTGTATTTACACAATTTTATTTGGTTTTAAGTCTTATAACATTCTATGAAATAAGAATCACTACCCCTTTTAATAAATGAGTAAATTGAAGCCAAAGGAGGAACAGAGACTCACCCAGTGTCACTCCACGTACATGCCTCAACCCCATGGAAGTCAGCCGGCCTTGCCTTTGCTCTAATAAACAATAAAGTGAACCACTGATGTGTCATTGTAACTGCCCTCCCATAGCTCCACCCAACCTGCTCCTCTTCTGGGCCAGTCTCTCTCTAACTTTGTACCAACTTTGGTTTCCTTAACACTTGTTTTCAATTCTCAGGTAAATGAAATAGGTGTTACCTTTACACATTGTCTGAAAAGTAAACTGTGTTGCCTTCTAGTCAACAAATGCTACTATTTATTTAGTGTTTGTTAATACTGTCAGACATAGTTCTATGTGCTGTCCATGCCTTATCTCATTTAAGCCTCATAACCCATGAGGTAGGTCCTTTTTTATTTTTTAAATTAATTTATTTATTTAAAATTTTTTGGCTGCATTGGGTCTTCGTTGCTGCACGCGGGCTTTCTCTAGTTGTGGCGAGCGGGGGCTACTCTTCGTTGCAGTGTGCAGGCTTCTCATTGCAGTGGCTTCTCTTGTTGCGGAGCACGGGCTCTAGGTGCACGGGCTTCACTAGTTGTGGCACGTGGGCTCAGTAGTTGTGGCTTGTGGGCTCCAGAGCGCAGGCTCAGTAGGTGTGGCGCTTGGGCTTAGTTGCTCTGCGGCATGTGGGATCTTCCCAGACCACAGCTCAAACCTGTGTCCCCTGCACTGGCAGGCGGATTCTTAACCACTGCACCACCAGGGAAGTCCCAAGGTAGGTCCTTTTATTTTTCTCACTTTACAAATGAGAAATTTGAGGTTCAAAAATGTGGAAGAACTTCTGATGACAGTCTGCCAAATAGGACGTGGTGGAGCAAAGCTTGAATTGAATCCAAGTCAGTCTGACTCCAGGGCTGGTGTCCTTGCCAATACTGCATTGCCCCTCTCTTCCATGGCCACCATTATAAGAAGTGATTCTCAATCCTCCTACTTATGTTCCTTCTGTGTACCTACTAGTGTAGGAATCTTCAGTGTCCCTCCTCCTCCGTGTCTCCATTGCTCTTCTCCAGCTCTGCCTACTAAAGCTTATTTAGCCTCCCTAGGCGCTCTGAGGACTCAACAAGTCCAGTGCAGAGTCTAACTGAGAGCGTCTTGTCTGGGCAGCATGCAGTTACTCTTACCAGTAGTATCTTTACTTATCTTGTTGCTCTGGTCCTCTGGCAACTAGAGACTAACTTTGAATGACAGCTCCTCAGGAATGAGTGCTGGCCTTTTCTCTGGTGAATGGGTAATTTTCTTGTTTAAGGTCATGGAAAGATTGTGAGTTTTGCATTACAATGACCCTGTTTCAAACATCAACTCGGCCGTTTACTAGGTGTGCAACTTTCATCAAGTGACTTAAACTCTTTGAGCTCAATTTTACTATCTGTATAATGGATATTACTATAAAATATAGCCCATTAGGCTTATTGTCAATTCAAATTAAATAATGGATAGAAAGGACATTTGCATAGTGCCCCCTGTATACAATAGTTAGGCTTCAAAAAGCCCTTCTTATCATAATTCTTAACTCTAGGTTTTCACCAATTCTCTCCTCTCTACTCCAGCTCTTTCACGCCTGGGTTCCTGTACTTGAATACTAGTGTTTCTATGCCTGCGACGTCCCATTTGTTTCTATACCAATTCTCTAGCTGTCTTGGTCTCTGCTATAATCCTTCAAAGACAGAAATTAGACTGGAATTACTAGTTGGAATTTAATAATAATCATACAATTCCTAACTTCTGTGGACTGATTTTGAATTTATGAACAACTTTTAAGCTTTAGTCCCCACTCACCTGCCAGCAGAATAATGCACCCCAGGCTTGCACCCATGCTGACTCCTATGTCTTGCCTCTTCCCAAGCTCAGGTTGTATTGCCTGTACATATAGGTACTAAGTACTTTCGGATTTGCCATCTCATTTGATTGTTTCAATAAGTCAGTTAATGGCTTGTAAAGGGTCAGATGAAGAAATAGAGACCTGCATTTTTAAAATAATATTTAATCGAACCATATGAAATTGCCGATATTTGAACATTTTTGACCTACACAGTTTCTTGTGATTCAATCTAATACCTTCTTAAACATTCAGGATGTGAGTTCTTTTTCTTGGTTCTTGAAGTGCATCAGCACAGTTACGTGTAAATGTCACACTTCATTCTGACGTTATGGTATTTGCCACATTGAAATGAGAGAAGCCATCTTTAAGCTTTCTACTTTGGCACAAAACACGGGATTCCAAAAGACAGATGCTGTCTTGATGTCATCAACTGGCACAACATGAAACCCTCCTCAGCTTATTGCTTCTCTTCTAGAACTCAAGAAGCTAAATTCTTGGCCATACTTAGAAGGTTGCCTAGATGTTCTTACCTAGTCTTATATCCACTAATGCTTCTGTTAAGTGTTCGATATGAGAAGGACTGGTAAGCTTTTGTGGAAACCTATAAAGCACAGTATTAACCAATATATCCTTCCTAGCACAGTTAAGTGACACGTTGTAAACTGCTTAATAAATCTTCTTTAACTGAATTGATAAATAAAATAACTTAATCGGGTACAACTTAATGAGTAGTGTAAGTGTATTAATATTTTATTATGTAAAATAGTTTCATATCTATTCTGTTAAAAATAAGAACCTGAAAGTAAATGATTTCTGAAATATATTCGTTCTGAGATATTCTCTTGTCTGAAATTAGCTAAATCATGTTACCAAAACATTAATTTTCTCAGAATAGATAAAATAACATACATCAATTAGACATTGTGCCTTGGGCACTTTACTTAAAAGTGTTTGTATTTTTACTGATTTATTTTATAAGCACTTCTTAGCACTACTAAACAAGATTCTTCAGAGTCGCATAAGTTTTTTTTCTAAATGCAAATAATAATTATGATTATATTCTTTTTTTTTTTTTAAACTGTGTGTTTTTTTTTAAATTAATTTATTTATTTTTGGCTGTGTTGGGTCTTCGTTTCTGTGCAAGGGCTTTCTCTAGTTGTGGCAAGCAGGGGCCACTCTTCATCGTGGTGCGCGGGCCTCTCACTGTCGCGGCCTCTCTTGTTGTGGAGCACAGGCTCCAGACGCGCAGGCTCAGTAGTCGTGGCTCACGGGCCTAGTTGCTCCGCGGCATGTGGGATCTTCCCAGACCAGGGCTCGAACCCGTGTCCCCTGCATTAGCAAGCAGATTCTCAACCACTGCGCCACCAGAGAAGCCCCTATGATTATATTCTAATTAAATTCAAAGCTTATGTTTAAAATGAAAGAGAAAGGTAGTTTTTGTATGAACACCCTTTCACTAAAGTTGTGATCAAAGATAACATGGGCAATTACTACAAAAATACTGTTTATGCTTTAAAAGCCACTGGGTGCCTCTAACCTTCTCATGAGGATGTTATTACAGAATTTAAATGATTTTAAAAATCTTGTTGGTGAGTGTGGTGTTTAATGAGGAACACAGAAGTCTTTGTCATTATCAAACCAACTTTAATCAATAATAGCACTGTCCTTATAGTCTCCATATTAAGCTAAAACACCCTAAATAATTTTGTTTTGTGGTGATATGTTATCCAATAAATTTTTTGTGTCCCAGCAGTGATTTTACCTGTCTACTATTCTATCTGTGGATAAAGTAGTATTATTTTTTCCTCAAAATTTTATGAAAATTTTCAAACACGCAGCTAAGTTGACAGAACTTTACAGAGAACAACTGTATACCCAACCACCTACATTCTGCTATTAACATTTTACTATTTACTTCCTTTATCACATACCTATCCATCTACCTAGCTTTCTGTCTAATAATCCATCCTATTTTTAATCAACTTCAAAGCAAATTGAAGACATCAGTACACTGCCCATAAATACTTAAATTTAATACTTTAAGTATGTAAATACTAAATGTTTAATATTAAACATTTAATACTTAAGTACTTTAAAAGCACTGAACACTTAAATAGCACCAACTAAAGTCAGTATTTGTTTAGAGGTTTTTTTGAGGTGAAATTTACATACAATGAAATATAAATATCTTAAGTGCATATTTCTGAGTCTTGACAAATGTATACAATTGTGTAAACCAAGACTCTATTCAAATTATAGCACATTAACATCACTGCAGAAAATTCCCCTGTGCCCTTTACTTGTCAGTCCATCCTCCCAAAGGCTGATGTTTTTGAACAATGGATTAGTTTTGCCTGGTCTAGAACATCATATAAATGAAATCATATAGTAAGGCCTCTTTTATTGTGCAAGTTTTTTTAGACTTATCTATGATACTGCATGTCTCAGTGGTCTCTTTCTATCGCTGAGGAGAATGCCATTGTGTGAATACACCACAGTTTGTTTATCCATTCTCCTATTAATGAATGTCTGGGTAGTTTCCTGTTCTGTTTGGTCTTGTTTTGCCATTATGAATCAAAATGCTATGAACATTTATGAACAAGCGGTGCTAAGGCAGCAATCAGGTAGCTGGTGACACTTAAGATATTTATATTTCACCATTCCGCGGAATGTATGGTGGTATCTCATTGTGGTTTTAATTTTTATTTCCCTGGTAACTAATGATATTGAGTACTTTTCTTGTGTGCTTATTGGCCATTTGAATGTCTTTATTTGAAATATCTCTGTTCAGATATTTTCCAGTTTTTAATAGAGTTGTCTTTTTATATTATTGATTTGTAGGAGGGCTTTATGTATCTTATATATCAGTCCTTTATCAAATATGTTTTGTAAGTATTTTCTGTTTGTGGTTTGCCTCTTATTTTTTTTTTTTTTTTTTTTAATTTTTATTTATTATTTATTTATTATGTTTATTTTTGGCTGTGTTGGGTCTTCGTTTCTGTGTGAGGGCTTTCTCCAGTTGCGGCGAGTGGGGGCCACTCTTCATCGCGGTGCGCGGGCCTCTCACTATCGCGGCCTCTCTTGTTGCGGAGCAGAGGCTCCAGACGCTCAGGCTCAGTAGTTGTGGCTCACGGGCCCAGTTGCTCCGCGGCATGTGGGATCTTCCCAGACCAGGGCTCGAACCCGTGTCCCCTGCATTGGCAGGCAGATTCTCAACCACTGCGCCACCAGGGAAGCCCTGCCTCTTATTTTTTTAATAATGTCTTTTGATGAGCAGAATTTTCAGAATTTTGGTGAAGCCTAATTTGTCAGTGGTTATTTTATAACATCCTAAGAGTTTTTTCCCTACACCCATGTCACAAAGTTATTTTCACAGGTTTACTTCTAAAAGCCGTATGGGCTTAGCTTTTATATTTAAGTCTGTGATCAATCTTAAATTATTTTTTATGTGTAGTGTGAGGGAGGGGTTGAGTGTTTTGTTTTGTTTTGCCTGTAAAGTTACTCAGTTATTTCAGCACCATTTTTGAAAATATTTTCATTTCCCCATTGTGTTGGTTTGGCACTTTTGTTGAAAATCAAATGTCCATTTAAATATATGACTATTTCTGGACTCCTCGTTTTGTTCCACTGACCTGTGTGTCTGTGCTTTTGCCTACCACACTGCTTTGATTACTATAGCTTTACAAGTCTTGAAATCAGGTAGTTTAAATCTTCTAAACTGGTTCTTTTTCAAGATTGTGTTGGGTAGAGTAGGTCCCATCATTTTAATTGTCCATTTAAAAATAATAATTGGCTATTTTACACTGTTGGGAGGTACAGCAGGAACTGGCAAAAAATATTCACTTTATATGAATACTTTTCTAAAATAACTCGGTTTTTGTTTCTCTTCAGTGTCTATATATCTAAAAATTTAACTAGAGTTTTGTCATTAATGGATTGGTCATCTTAGGAAGATGTAGTGTTTCAAAATATTTCCCTAGAAGGTAGGGATTCTTTAAAAGTTCCTAATAAGATACTCTTCAATTATTTAAACATAATTTAAAGTAGTAAAACATGT
Organism: Balaenoptera physalus; assembly: GCF_965194825.1. Lineage (NCBI taxonomy): Eukaryota > Metazoa > Chordata > Mammalia > Artiodactyla > Balaenopteridae > Balaenoptera > Balaenoptera physalus. Next base: position 49,648,476 of record NC_138885.1, read on the forward strand.
GAAACTTCTCAAACGTTGAAAGTAACATGATTTCTGTATAAGAATGGTTACAAGAGACTTCTGATTACATAAGCGTAGTGCTGATTCTTGTAATGTTCATGTGTGTCTGGGCTATTTCCTTTTTAAAAATTAATTAATTAATTAATTAATTTATTTTTGGCTGCTTTGGGTCTTTGTTGTTGCACACGGGCTTTCTCTAGCTGTGGCGAGCGGGGGCTATTCTGCGTTGCGGTGCGCAGGCTTCTCATTGCGGTGGCTTCTCTTGTTGTGGAGCACGGGCTCTAGGCACGTGGGCTTCAGTAGTTGTGCAGTAGTTGTGGCACACAGGCTCAATAGTTGTGGCTTGTGGGCTCTAGAGCACAGGCTCAGTAGTTGTGGTGCACAGGCTTAGCGGCTCCACAGCATGTGGGATCTTCCCGGACTAGGGCTTGAACGCCTGTCCCCTGCATTGGCAGGCAGATTCTTAACCACTGCACCATCAGGGAAGTCCCTGGGCTATTTCTTATTCATCCCTGTACTATGGTAACTCTTAAGATGCCTAACAACAAGTTGTCTATGGACCTAATTTATTGGCCTTTTTGGTTATTTTAACTATTGAGCTTAAAAGAAGACGCCATGTATTCCTAATGAAATTGATGGGACAACCCAGGCTTTTGAATAAGACATGTTTAATTCTAGGCACCTAATAGGTATTTGGGATATGTTCTTAGGTACTATTGATGAGAGCCCCAATTCCTTGAACCATCATCACTACTGCAGATAATTCCAGATTGAATTTTCATTCTTATTTTAGATAATGTGATTATTGTCTCTCTTTAGGCAAATGTAGTTTTCCTTAAGCCATATGAGATGAATTGCAACTCTGTTTGGCATTGTTTAAAATTTGTCTGTAGGAAATATATTTCAGATTTTGGTGGATGATTCCTCAGAATATATGTTACATAATAGAGTGCAATCTGCCTTTTAAAATCATATGTGAAATCATATATATGAAACATAATCATAAAACATATGTATGATATAGTAAAAGTTTATTATACAACCGTGAAAAGTAAGTTGTTCAATTTCATTATTGCTGATATGCTTAACTGATAACCCCAGAGTTTATTTATAAATGTAATAATAAAATCTCACAGCACCCATAGGACAGCTTTCAGTTTGAGAGACTGCATAAAATGAGTTCTTTCCTCAAGCAAAACTATCTACTTAATAATGTTCTAGAAAGTAAGACACTGTGTTCTGAGGTTAAATTGTTTTTGATAATGGACTGTGAGGTCACATTTTCTTCTTGCTGCCAGCGGACCAAAGAGAGGATTTAAAATTGTACTGGTTAGAGCTAAGAGTCTCAGTCTCAGCGTTCTGCCTTTCTTCCTGCCAGTATCTTTAACTGCCAGTTGTTCTTATTGAGAGCAGAATTTCTTGTTTGTCATCACATTCCCCTTGAAATTAAAATGGTTTCAAATGCCTCAAGTGGACTTCATTTAGGTCTGATATTGTTCACTAAATCCCTACTAAACACAATTTCTAGAGATTTCTCTTTGATCACCGTTCTATTATTATTTGTGAGCAAAGCCTCTGAGTTGGTTGAAAACCTTTTTACTTTATTTTCTACAAAGTTATCTACAGATTTTCCCCTTAGCTCTCTACTGTTAAGCAAGTAAATGTAAATCTAACTGCTATTAAGTAGATTTTTCTTAGCACTCTTTGGAAAAAAAAAAAACTTGAAGAAATGTGTCTCTGGTGTATTATTCTGATTTTCTAAACTCAGACTCTAAAATCCTGTGCTTTCACTTAAGAGCCTGACAACTGCCAGTTTTCAGTATGTTCAGATTAAATTTTAGTTGTGAGAAATCTAGATCCATGGAAAAAGTGCTTTTTAATCAGTTCTTGAAATCAATAATGCAATAAAGCAATACATGAGAAAAATTATTTTTAAGAAATTTATAGGGTAGATATCATGGAGTATTCTAGCTCATTTCATATTTAAGTAAGTTATTTTGTCCCTTACACTAAATTATTTTATTTAGGAAACCCCATCACTGGTACAACTTCTGGTAAATAAGTACTCTTTTCAATTTTATATGGCCAATATATTCTACTTTAGATCAGTATTCCCCGAACCTCTGTCCTTAATTTATCTCTTCACTACTTTTGCCATATCATAATCTATATTTACATTTTTAAAAATTGATTTTAAATCTCCTTACAATTTAACTGAGCCTTAAACTATGAAACTGTAGGTTGATACGTGTTAAATAAATACTTAGCTATCAAGATGTAAATTGATATCCGTATACCACCTAAAAGTCATCATTTTTTCCACTAGTGGTACAGGTATCTCTGTTTAAGAAAAGCTTTCAGTTGTCTTATATGATCTATTATATATAACTGCATGCATTTGACAATACATGTTTTTATTAACCTGGGGGTTGATTGAAAATAAAGATGTGGAGATTCAGGCAGTATGTTGAAAATAATATTGTACTGGAAATTAGATAAATTAGATCTAACTTCTAATCGCCTTTGTATCTTTTTTTTGTGATATAATTTTGAGTACATATTTTTCTGAGGCCAAATCAGTTGTTTCATCTCCACATTAAAAGTATACATTCACTTACATAATCTTTAAGATCCCTTCTAGCTCTTAACTCTCTAGGGGAGTCAAAAATACTTTATAGCACTCTTGAAAGATGAGTGCTTAGTATTTGGCAATGCATTTTTTTTTTAAAGTTGTATTACTATTACAATTTTTTTGGTTTTGTTTTTCTTGTCTTGTAGTACTGATAAGAGTGCTACCCTTTGTTTTAATAATCAATCTGAGTTCTTGTAACCTCATTAGAGTTCACTGTCTGCCTTGGGATCCCAAGTCGATTCGTGGTTTCTCATTTGGCTACATGTTCAGTTTAGGACATAGCGCTTCTGATATTCAACGAATGCAAGTTCTTTAGTTGGCTGAGTTTAGTCACTACCAGGAGGCAATGATGAGGCACTGTGCTTTGGCAGAGAACAGTTGGAGAAAGACTTGACTTTGATAGTCTCTGTAACATTGGGAAAGCTACTCAAATACTCTGGTCTTCCACATTCTCCCCTGTAACAAAGCTACATTTATTAAAACTGCCACGAAAGTATTGCTCAAGGGATAGCTGATCATTCAGTGGGGTACTCAGGACACTCTCTAATACCCCAATATCAGTCATGTTTGACATTCAGCTAGAGTGATGGCAGGAGTAGGTAGATATCACTGGTCTTTTGGTGTGTGCTTTATAAAGGATAAAGAATGACTGTGAACCTCTGTTATGTTCCAATGGGCCTTATAAAAGAGACTGCTAATTAAATGACTAAGATAAATTACAAATATTTTAACTTTTCTCTTTTTATTTAAATTTACTAATTATTCTTTGGTCCTCTATACTGAGGTTCCAACTTACTCATATCAGTAAATTTTGAGTATATGTGAGCTTTAAGTGGACTCTGCCCTTGCAAACTGTAGGTATTTCTGTAAAATGTGACTGTTTTTGCATATTGCTTAAGGAATACTTGACTTATTAAAATCATCCTCTGATTTGCTTTGCCCTGACACAAATTACATGGTGTTCTAAATATACATATTAAAAATAAGAATGCTGCTCTTCCAAACAGCAAGTTTTGTTACCATAGAAGAGTGATCCAGTTATCTTTGATATTGTTTTTCTTCCCTTATTTCCTTTAGAGAATTACTCAACTTAGAAAAATCTGCCATTTTTTTCATAAGGTGATTTCTTTTAGATGAATTGTGGTATTTCAAAAAAATTTTTTTCTCTCTTCTTCATAATGTGAGCTCAGAGCTGGTTATCTTTTACTAGATACTTTGGTTAAAGATCAGCAAACTGAGAGATCACTTATAATGCTAAGCCATTTCTATAAACATCCATAGAACTATGTTCACTTTTATGTAAAATTTTACATAAAAATGTCAAGGTTCAAAATCACTTAATTTGACATTTCCATGTTATATAAGAACTTACTCTAAACAATGGGAAAAGGTTACACAGGACTGAAAGTAAGAATCATAATTGGTGCTGTCTTGGTTTTGTTTACTTGTTTGCCTTTTTTTTGGCTTTTCAGAATTTAAAGAAATGAATCTTACCATTTTTCAAACTATTTCCTCACTTGCTGATTTGATTCACAAATTTGTGTGATCTTTTAACAAAGGGCCTGCCCATTTTCTTTGTGTTGTTCCAATTTTCATACATCTAACTTTAGTACTTAGATACTTGCCAAGTGCAGTCTTCAGCATTTTTAAGTCTACAAGTAGCTACGATGAAAGAAATGCATGGCCTTCATTCACAGTACTATGAAGTTTTTTTTAACTCACTGAAATTCACTAAAAACAGAACCTATTTTCAGCCATTCCTTATTTCAATCTGCATTCCTTGCCTGAATAACTGTAATAAAATAGGACAAAACAAATTTTGATGGGCAATTTCACCACAGCCCATCTGTTTAGTTATGCTGTGAGGCAGAAACCTGGGCTTATCTGTCCCAGTGCTTGTAGGGCTGCCTTACTAAAGTGTGGAGAATCAGAATGACAAGATATTCATTTATTTCTATTTCTGTGCTGTTGGTTGACTCCCCTTCCCGCCCTTCACAGCAGCACTAAGGCAGCAATCAGGTAGCTGGGTGATACCAGAGATGAGAGCTCAGATGGAGTTGGAATAGACCAGGTATCCTGTTCAAGGCGGTCCTGACCAAAAAGCATCAGTGGAATGAATCCAAGCTATAATCCGCTAGGGAGAACTGAGATTCAATCACTAGAGAGACCAACTATATACTCCGAGTTCAGATGACAAGAGGGATAATTAAAGTGAGGGTTCAGAGCCAACAGTGAGCAGGTGGGCAGAGACCAGATCGGCATCAGAGCTGGTCATAATCCAGCAAAGAGGATTGCTGCCTGGAGCCATGGTGACTGGAACTACTGTTTACCAGCTGGAGGTTTCCTAGGATTAAAAGATCATGAAAATGTTGACAGCTGCTTCAGTACTTGAGGACTAAAACTAGGCAAATGTGAGAACAGGACTTTCTCCTTACTTTCCTGGTAAAATTCCTCAGATATTCTGCTTCATTTGACAGACTGAAGGGAGACAATCTGCTTGTGATTCATGGGTCGCTTGTTCTTTCTCCAAAATGGCCTTGCACATTTTATTATATTTTATTTGAATGTAAACACAATTTCTGAGCAATAAATAATGATTTTCCCTACCCACTGATTACTGAGTGCATGTTGATGGTAGAGATGCATTGATCTGTACAAGCCCAGCTTAAAATGGGGCAGATGGGTATGTAAAGGTTTACTCAAAATCAATGTGAATTCGATTGCTGCTCCCCAGTAAAATGGATTATAAGTTAGAATGGATTATAAGAAAATGGCTATTTTCTTAAACCTAATGTGATAGAATGCTGTCTAAGGCAATCTGTAAAGGTGGACTGACTCAAAATGTAGCCCTTGATCTTAAAAGTCAGCATTCCAAAAGAAACATATGATTTAGTGAGCAGAGACATAAATATCAGATGAAGGGACCATATTGTGTCTCTGAAAGTGTAGTTAATGAATTTTAGCAAATCTCGGGGAAAAAAATGCCTGGCAATAAATCTTGTACAAAAGAAAGATAATCATGTTCTTTTGCGTTAAACGGTATTACATTGACTGCTTTTCTCCCTAGATTGGGTGTTTGCAAATATTCACATATATATATATATATATATATCACAGTAGTTTAGTCATTGTACTGTTCTGAATGCAAGAGTGCTGACGGGAGGGCTTCGGTTAAAGGAAAGTCATTAACATTTATGTCCTTGTTTACTGCTGTCGCTTACAATGTAAAGAAAATGATCATCTGTGTACAGTCCATTGGCTGCCTATTCAGGCTACTTCCTTCCTTTCACAGAAAAAGGTCTAGCCATTCAAGTCCCTGAATATTAAGGGAATAGACTATTCTTTGTCCAGGTCTTTTCCTAGCTAGATCTTGGAGGTTTGGAAAGGCCAGGCAGGAGAGGAAGGTGCCAGAGGGGGTGCAGCCAACAGGGTTTTAGCCCAGTACGGTGTGCTGCTTTGGCAGAAAAGCGAAACGCATTCTAAAATGATTGTGGGCTTCTGGTTTCCTACCAGAGATGCACATCAGATGGGTTATGCTTATGATCCCATGTCCATTTTTAGAGTGATTTGCAACAGTGTACCTATGTGTGGATAGATATCCCCCAAAAAGTCCATTTTCATAAATGAGACTGCTCAGTAAATCTTTATTGAGTATATATTTTGCACCAAGTAGTATACTGTGCACTCAGGACTTAAAGAAACATAAAGCAGAGCTCCTGCTTTCAAGGAACCCACAGTTTGTTGTGGCTCCATGATAACCATCAGGCAATATAAACCCTATGCAAGCTGTGTGAATACAATGCTCCAAGAACTCAGAGGAGAGAGTGTGATATTAATCCAGCCAGGGAGGATTGTAGCATTTGAATTGGGTTAAAGATGAATCATACTTTGCAGGATTGGAATAGCAGGGAGAAGATGCGATTGGTGAAAAAGCTAGGGAATTCAAGAGAGAAATGAAGATACAATGCAAAATTTAGAAGGGTGGGTTAAATAAGTAATTAGAACATAGAATGGTTGGTGGGAAAATAACCTAGAGGGATCTTGAATATACAGCCTGTTTTCCCTGTATATTTTTCAGACTAAAACCTAAAGGAAAATTATTTATTTTTGTCTGATTATTTGAGAAAGATTTTATTGAGCAGAATATGCTCACCACTGTGGGGTGTAATAACGAGTGGGCATATTTGTAGATCAATAGATTTAACCATGTATTTATATACAGTTTACATACATTCATAGTATAAACATTCCTTTCAGGGTTGGTGTGTGTGTGGCCTTAATTAGATGATAGTTCCAGTTCTGACACTGGCCAAATAAGTAATTTTTGCTTAAGTTATTAACCCTTTTGGAATGTAACTGGATGGTCTCTAATATTTATTTCAGCTATAACCTTCTTTGGAGTGACCATATAATTTTTTGGTTCAAAGCAGAATATTTGGAGTCAGACTGTCTTGGGTTCAAATCCTAGCTCTGATGCTTACCTGCTGTGTAAATGTTTTCATTTTGCTGTAATATGGGGTACTCTCTGATCCTCAAATTACTCTTGTATAAAATAGGATTAAAAATAGTGCCTACTTATAAGGTTGCCTTCAGGTTAAATGTAAAGTGTTTGGGTTACTTTATGCCACAGAGTGAGTCCTTAACCAATGCTACCTATTATTATGATGACACTGGATTGGTTAGTAAAATAATAATGTCGACTTAATTTCTTAGCCTTTGAATGTAGAAAACCTGCCTTTTTATCAATATTACTCACCTCAGCCTTGGTCAGTGACTCCTCAGGCTTGCATTTTAGTTCTGGCTCTCCTAGGACTTCATAGTTTAGCTTCTGTTACTCCCCTAAGGTCTGATTTATTTTTGGAAAACTAATGAGACCCATTTCTTAAGGTAACTCTCCCTTGACTGCCAAACTTGATCTAGTTGTTCACACTTCTAGGTAAGAGGCACCACCACTGTTAGCCTAGTTGCATGGAATTGACACTGACTAGGCTATCACTTCAGAAAGAGAAAATAAGGAGTAAAGTAGGCAGTGAGGATACGTAAAGAATTGAGGGACCATAGAGAAATGTGGCACCCTATTATTTTCACAGAAACAAAAGAATGGGAGTGGTCCTTAGAAGTTTCTACTCTAACACGCATTGTGAGAGAGTGGCAAAAATGACCCCAGATTCTTCCCCTCCCATCAAAAGTGAGTCTAGTTTTGCACCTCTTGAGTATGCACTTTGCCTTTGTGGCCTAAGTGACATAGAGTAAGTTCGGATCCTAGGACTGAAGAGGCCCATATGCTTCATCTCTCTCTTTTGAAAGGGAGAAGGCTTGCTGTGTGAGGAGGCCACTTCTAGCCCATTGGAGGCTCTGAGAGACGTGTGGAGAGACGCTCTGTTACATCCCTGCCTTCCTAGCCAAAGTCATCATAAACTAGCCAGCCCTCACCAACCTAGCAGCTCCTCACAAATGCAAAAGGAAGGAAAGAAAGAAAGAAAGGAAGGAAGGAAGGAAGGAAGGAAGAAAAGAAAGGAAGAAAGAAAGGAAGAAAGGAAGGAAGGAAGGAAGAAAGGAAGGAAGAAAGAAAGAAAAAGAAAAGAAAGAGAGAGGGACGGAGGGAGGAAGGAAGGAAGGGAGGAAGGGAGGGAGGGAGGAAGGAAGGAAGGAAGGAAGGAAGGAAGGGGACAAAAAGCCCAGCTAAACCCAGCCAGATTACTTACTGACTTGCAGAATGGTGAGCTAAACAATCGGTTATTGTTTTAGGCACTAAGTTGGGGACGATTTGTGCTATAGCGAAAGCTAACTGCTACATTTACCAATGCATGAAGCACCTCTAAACCATCCTCCACAAGCGGCCAACTAGCTTTTGCATTCAAGAAGACATTCCATTCGTTTTCCCCATATTCATTTTCATGACTGAGGAGACTGTACTGGCTCAATAATTAGTTTAGGTCGATCTTTAAAGTCCTTTAAAATGTTAAATACATTAATTGAGTTTTCACTATAACAGATTTTTTTTTCCCCCCAGGAAATTGCTGACTAGATGGCCACAGTTTGTTGGCCCAGTTTGGGAATATTGAGTTGGGAGATCACTGAGCTAGCAGGATTTAAACTCCACCTCCCCTCTGGGTCTCCTGCTACTTTCCTGCCAGCCTCCTCCCTCCACCCCTGTCATATTCCATCCCCAACCTCAGAATAAGAACTTTATTCTCCTTCCTTCGTACCACCTGTGGGGTTGGGTGATGGATAGGGGCACTCTAACAGATTTAAATCACAAAAAGTGCAGTCTGTTTTTGAGGTACTGAATTCCATTGTGCAGCTTTTAAAGTGTCATTGTCTTAGTGTTCATTTTGATGTCCGATTTACTTTAACCCAGTAATATTTTCTAGGCTTAAATGCATTCAAAGCTTGTTTTTCTGTTTTGTTTGTTCGCTTTCTCGCCAAGCATTTCATATCTCTGGGGTGCTGAAGTTTTCTGAAGCCAGTTTTTATTTTTCTAACTCTCTCTGGTTGTGTCATACCTTAGTTTTGTCAAAAACCCAATAGGCTTAGTAAACTAGATGTGTGCCTGTCCAGCCAGCTCACCCCATTTTGAATCACTGCTCTTTCATCACCCATCTTCACGTTATGGCTTAGATGTGCTCAAACTTTGGCTTGCTTCCAGCCTTTTCGGAGTGGCACTCTGAACTATGTCTATGGCATTTGCTTCATGGTTTTTTTGGGTAAATGTCCTGATCATTTATTCTATGGATTTCTGTGATGGACTAGTGAGGATTCTGCCAGCCATAGTTATCTCTATCAGTGCATCAGCTAATTGCATGACCTTTTCTTAAAAATGCAATTTCGCTGCCATCACTGTTCTGCACACTCTGACCCATTATAGTAATGAAAGAAAATTAAACCATGCTCCGAAATATGAAAAAAAGCTAAGAGCATCATGTTGAAATGAAACGGCTATGTCTGTAGCCTAAAATTTAAATGTTGGGCAAATTCTTTGTCTGCAGGGAGTTTTTACGTGAAGCTCTTTTACTATAAATATAAAAGATAAAGACTGGAGTTAAATAGAAGTGTTGAATTGACTCCCCAGGCCTGTGCCTTCCACATCATGTTTATGCAATCGTGTTTTTAAGTCAGTGTCTTTATTCATCTGAAAATATCACCCAAGTGCGTTATCCCATCTACAAAGGAATCACAGTTGAGCACTGCTCAGTGGGTTGGCATAAAAGTTTTAATCCCTTTATAGCCATCAGATGAAACTAACTGGTGGTCTAAAAAGTGAAACAGTCTAAATCATTTACCTTTCACTAATTGTTTTTTGATGTAAAAAATCATTTAAAATTCACCATCCTTGAGCTGCAAATAACATAAGGTGAAAATCACACAGGTTATGTATTGAATGGAGTACAATGGAAAGTATCTTATATTGAGCAAATAGAGGTGAGATACTGTTTTCTATCTTTACAGAATTCAGATGATAACAGAATATCTATTTGTAAGCAAGCAATATTGCATTGAGAGACAAGGAAATAATTTACAACTCTTATAATTATTAAAAGGTCATTTCTAATTTTATCTCATGGAGTTAAAATAGAAACTTAATGTTCAATTAATTAACCTCAGTTCTGGGAACATTAATAATACAACCTTGTTGTTGGCAAGAAGACATTTAACCTAACCTAACTTTATGATGTATTAACATATTGTTCAATATTACTTCTCCGGTGGGAAATGAGCAAAATTTGATGGTTATGGAGGAGTGGGCTTAAAGGTTCAAGGGATAGCATAACATTTCCAGGAATTCCACCAAAGCTATGAGAATAGTGTGATAGCAATTAGAAAGTACAGCAAAGTAATATCCTAGAAAGACTACTTCGGACCCAGTGAAATCAGATCTTACCTAAAATGCTTTGTTTTCTAATGATGTGTTTTAGAAATTAGATTTTAATCCATTTTCCTCTATGACTGTTAAGTATTGTTATCTTACCCTTTCTTTGTGCATTTGCATTTTCTATTTTCTGCAAAAATATAACTGCCAATTTTGTACCTCATAGATAATCTAGTTCAACACCCCCTTACTTTACATATGAGAAATAGAATCCCATTTAGTTGCGGTGATTTTCCCATTCTGCTCTACTGCTTTCTTCTTCTTGAATGGGTAAAATCATTAACTTCATCGAGGCTCTATTTATCCATTTACTCCATTCACTAGACACCTTTGTCAAGTCTGTTACTACATTAGGTTCTGGGAATACAAGAATAGACATGTTCTTCCCATAATCCAATCAATTGTTGGATGTAAATAAATAGTTTTTATACAAATCATTCCTGCTGTAACCTTCAATTTAAACAAACCAGAAAAACACAACTATACCATTATCAAAGAATAGAAAGAAAAATATAGTTGTTCTGTTTATAAGCTTAAAATATTTAGAAAAGAGAATAAAAAATGTTTCAAAAAAAATGTTTCAATACATGTAATTAGATTGATTGACTGACTAAACAGTCTTTACTGCACTGAAGGAACTATCTCTATAAAAGGAACCCCCTTTGTAGCCAAATCTTCTGAACGATGTCTTCAGTGCAAAGAAGAATGAGTATTTCCCTCCAGAGAAAACTGATCTAATATCTTGGTGAAGAGACCTAGACCTATGTCCATTATTCTAAAGTCAATGCTATTGACATCATCAAATGCTTTTATTCTTTCCACTAGAGTACTTAAGAAATAAATATCATTGATGAGAACTAAAGCCTGTTGATGTGTTCCTGTAATTAATCTTAATTAATAATACATTAAATATTTTCCTGATTGTGTGCACATACATCACTTAACATTGATTTATGCCAAAGCCATTAGGAAGGATTTTGTGGCATATCAAAGCCAAGGTTATTCTTTTCTTTATTTTTTTTTTCTTCCTTACCCATCAAAAAATGTCACAGTTACCAAGAATGAACTAATCTGATATTTTTATTTGAAATGGAAGTATGGCTCCTGCCTCCTTTAAAAAAAAAAAGATTTCAAAAATTGTGTCTTTGTCTAAAATATATAGTTTAGAAAGTATATGTATATGTATGTGTATACATATGTATACATACATATACACAATAATGCATATATATGTGTGTGTGTGCACGTTTCTCTATATGTATAAATATATATATACAAATTTTATACATTTGTCACATATGTATATATAACAGAGAGAATTTAGTCATGAACACCATGCCTGTCATACATGCACAGTTTCAGACAAAAGTCATGCTAGGTTCACCTACTAAAGAGAGGAATGTGATACTGACAACCAGAACCCAGTAGGAAGACTGGGTAAACCAACAGACATCTCCTCTTTTGGACTAATGGGATAACAAATGCAATGAGTTAAACTGTTAAAGCAAATTCAAATCTGCTCCAAATCAGCATCAATTTCCAAAATGTGGACATTATATAATATATATATTATTATATAGTATATATTATATATATTATATAATATATATTATAATTATATATTATTACATATAATATATAATATATATATTATATAATTATGTAATATATAAATTATATAATATCAAGACTTCTGAGCACAGTTAATCAAGTGAAAATTATCAGGTGAAAATTAAGGTGATCTGTAAAGGGACTAAGGAGAAATACACACACAATGGGAGGAACCCTGTCCATAAGATGGATAGAGACTGGGATGAGCAATGATCAATGTATTAAAAGAGGTCACCAGGGAGGAGAGAAAGAGAGAATAGTTACACAAGAAAAGCAAGGCCAAGTCTGAGGTCAGACAGTCATAAATGAGTCACTTCCAAGATGTCACTAAAGGTGCAGGAACCCTAACAAACTGGGTCAAATATTGAAAGTAAGCATATGGGGACTGATTAGTTTGGATTATGGGTGATGTAAATCAAGAAATACCGTGCAATACTCTTTCCTTGATGCCTGGTTGGATACTATGAGAAGAAGGAATTTCATTGCAACTACCTTTTATCTTCAATTATTTAAGTACCATAGGTACTGTGATATCTTTTTTAAATTTAGGCTATCCATAACTAAGTTATATATTATATTAATAATAGAGCCCAAAGTTGATTTGGTCTGCAAAATAGAATTTATCCTTGGAGATGAATAGCATAGAATTTGACTATATCCTTGGAGGAATCAAAATAAAGTAGTTAAGAGCACAGGTCAGGAACATCTGCCTTTACATCCAGACTCCAATCAGTTATTAATTATGTGACCTTGAGAAGGCAATATTGCCTTTTTCATCCTCACTTTCTTTATATATAAAATGGAGAAAATACTTTTATCTCAAAGATTTGAAAGAAGATTAAATGAATTACTATACATAAGGTGATTTTTCACCACAGCTTGGAACATAGTAAAATCTCAATAAACAATTGTTGTTGTTGCTGTTTATTAGTGGTGTAACCCTCTGAGTTATGACAAGGTTTTAGAGATCACCATTAAAAATACATATTAAGAAGATTAAAGAGGGGCTTTCCTGGTGGCACAGGGGTTAAGAATCCACCTGCCAATGCAGGGGACATGGGTTCGAGCCCTGGTCTGGGAAGATCCCACATGCCGTGGAGCAACTAACCCCATGCGCCACAACTACTAAGCCTGTGCTGTAGAGCCCACAAGCCACAACTACTGAGCCAGAGTGCTACAACTACCGAAGCCCGCGTGCCTAGAGCTTGTGTTCCGCAACAAGAGAAGCCACTGCAATGAGAAGCCCGCGCACCGCAACAAAGAGTAGCCCCCGCTCACCACAGCTAGAGAAAGCCTGCACACAGCAACGAAGACCCAACACAGCAAAAATTAATTAATTAAAAAAAGAAAAAGAAAATGGACTTTAAAAAAAAAAAAAGATTAAAGAAAGATTGAATCCTAAAAGAACAGGAGAAAACGTGTTGCAAATCAAAGAGAAACATGTCAATAAAAAGATGGTGTTTGAAGGCAATAAAATGAAGAAATGAACTTTGTTTTTTAATTAAAATTTCTGTAATGGGGTAGAAATAGAATTTGCTTTATACAGTGTGGAAAGTTCCTGGTTTGAGACAAGGGATGTTTAAACCGTGAATGAAGAGATAAAACACAAGTGATGCAAATCTAAGCAGGATCATTTGGCTTACTGACAAGGAACAAAGAAATTCAAGACTTTAAGAACCTTCCTATATGCAAGGAAAGGGAAGTTAACCATATCAACAACCTCCCATCTGGATGTGGTACCTGGAAATAGAAAAATAATCTTAAAAATTAAAAGAAAATTAAGGGAAGGAAATGATAATGTAGACAAAAGGTCCAGAAATGAGTCAGACAACAGAAACCAGGATTTTGTTAGCCACTAGTTACATAGAGCTGGTTATTTTTGTCCCCAACTGAGTAGTCAGAAAGTATTCCTGAAAACCCTAGCTGGTTACCAGTAAATTGTGAAGAAGATGGTTTACTCTCTGAAATCAAAGGTCAGCATTGTTATTTTTTAACCTGATATACAATTTCATTGTTTACAATTTCAAGAGTAAAAAATAACAATGGAATTGGCTGTTTTCCCATCTGCATATTTTGGAAAATCACGTTTTCCTGGTTTCTATTGCAAACATGAATAAGGATGGTCCTGACTATAAAATAATCAAGAGGCTATAATTTCTATCTTAATGAAAAAATAAGGCTAAATATTTAGGACCTTGTCAATTTCTCTATTGATAAAGCAAGAGTAGGAAGGGAAGATATGATCCAGAACCATTTTTAAATGACAGGTATGGATAAAAAATTGTTCAAAGTAGAATAACTATGAAACAAAAGCATTTAAGGATGAAAACATTTGTCATAGGAAATGGAAATACTGGGAGATAAAAAGAAAGTTCAATAGTAAAGTGTGAAAATTTATGATAATAGAGTTTCACACAATATTTTCTGAAATGGGGTTGAATAAAAATGAGTAGTAGTAGATTGTAGCAGTCAATAAGCCAGTAATACAGATAGGAAAGATTGAGTTTTGGGAAAGAATGAATTTTAAAAGGTTGGTGTTTGTTTGTTTGTTTTTCCTTAGAATGAACTATTTGTATATGTCTCTAATGAATTCACTTTGATTAAAAGAAAATCCAATGGATAATAAATTGGATAAAACATGTAACAAAATGTTTCTGGCTCTGATGAAAAATCTCACAGATTTGCTACCACAACATATTATAACTTCTTGATAATGAGAAGCCCACATGAATTTTTTTACTAATATTCTTAATAAGAGCTTGTTCCTATAGGAGATTAGACAACGAAAAGGCCCAGTATTGCTTAGAAAAAGCTGGCCACAACATAGAAATCCCTGCCAACATTGAGAAACTAGCAAAGCCCTCTCTGGATGAGTGGCTGACCAGTGCAGACCAATCTTTCTCTTAAGGAACCATGGGTGCTGCTTACGTGGGGTGAAGAAAATTCTTTTATGAAGGATATTCAGTCAGATGCTTCCCTAACATTACCTTGTTTATGTTTTCTTTGTGGAGTAAAAACCTCCTGGGTTTTAACTTTGGAGGAATTGGCCAGAGTCAAGGAGATGGCTTCAGTTGGCCTAACTGTGGAGCTCAAGAGCCAGAGCTCTGAAGTCAGATTTGTCGTCTTGAATCCTGTTTCTGTCATTGCCTTGCTGTCAGATGGCTCACAGTTAGTTGATTTCTCTGAGCCTCAGTTTTCTCATTACTAAAATAGAGATAACACTTGCATGATACAGCTATGGGAACGGGGCCTGGGACAGAGGAAACTCTCAATAAACGTTGACTATTGTCATTATTACCTCAGTGTAACATCCCAGAAAATTCTCCACCACTTTCTGGCAGCTAGTAAGAGATGAGGGCAACAAGATGTTACTGGGGGACCATTCTCTTTAACTTCCATCAAAGGTCAGATCTTGCTGGTTTTGTACCACAATTCATCAAGTGAATGTTCCATTGTGTTCTAGAATCATAGAGTATCTGGTGGAGACTTTACGGGGCCACCAAGTTTACTTTCTTGAGGGTTGTGCTTAATTTATCCAAGGCAAATCTTTCCTTGGCAAGCCCTAAAAGCCCGAGACAGAATTTCTTTCAGATGACGTTGTGTCTAGTTGTATCTAAAAAGGACTTTGAGAGAGGCTGCATGGTGCTGTTGAGTGAGCACACACTTTTTTTTTTTTTTGCTTTTTTTTAAAATTAATTTTTATCGGAGTATAGTTGCTTTACAATGTTGTATCAGTTTCTACTGTACAGCAAAGTGAATCAGCTATATGTACACATATATCCCATCTGTTTTGGATTTCCTTCCCATTTAGGTCACCACAGAGCATTGAGTAGAGTTCCCTGTGCTGTACAGTAGGTTCTCATTAGTTATCTATTTTATACATAGTATTAATAATGTATATATGTCAATCCCAATCTCCCAATTCATCCCACCTCCCCTTTCCCCCCTTGGTGTCCATATGTTTGTTCTTTATGTCTTTGTCTCTATTTCTGCTTTGCAAATAAGATCATCTATACCATTTTTCTAGATTCCAGATATACATGTTAATATATGATATTTATTTTTCTCTTCCTGACTTACTTCACTCTGTATGACACTCTTTAGGTCCATCCACATCTGTACAAATGACCCAATTTCGTTCCTTTTTATGGCTGAGTAATATTCCATTGTATGTATGTACCACATCTTCTTTATCCATTCCTCTGTTGATGGACATTTAGGTTGCTTCCATGTCCTGACTATTGTAAATAGTGCTCCAATGAACATTGGGGTGCATATATCTTTTCAAATTATGGTTTTCTCCAGTTATATACCCAGTAGTGGGATTGCTGGATCATATGGTAGTTCTATTTTTAGTTTTTTAAGGAACCTCCATACTGTTCTCCATAGTGGCTTTATCAATTTACATTCCCACCAGCAGAGGGAATGTAAAGCAAGAGGGTTCCCTTTTCTCCACACCCTCTCCAGCATTTACTGTTGGTACATTTTTTAATGATGGCCATTCTGACTGGTGTGAGGTGATACCTCATTGTAGTTTTGATTTGCATTTCTCTAATAATTAGTGATGTTGAGCATCTTTTCATGTGTCTGTTGGCCATCTGTATGTCTTCTTTGGAGAAATGTCTGTTTAGGTCTTCTGCCCATTTTTTGATTGGATTGTTTGTTTTTTTTGACATTGACCTGCATGAGCTGTTTGTATATTTTGGAGATTAATCTTTTGTCAGTTCCTTCATTTGCAAATATTTTCTCCCATTCTGAGGGTTGTCTTTTCGTCTTGTTTATGGCTTCCTTTGCTGTGCACATACTTTTTAAACAGCCTGGGCTAAATCCTGCTCACTTACCTGTAACTTTGGTTAAGGTTCACTTATATGGGCTTCAGTTTCCTTAAATGAAATGATATCATAATACACATGTGCCTGAGTTTTGTGAAAATTATTTAATAAACAGGTATATAAGAACTATACAAAATGTTTATCCAGTCAGCTCTCGGGAAAGGAGGGAAGTTGAAGACCTCTGTTTAATTATTGTGTGTTTGCCAACACTGTATCAATACCTCACATAGCTCTTTGAAATCACTTGAATGTTTTTCAGATGATGGAATTTGTCTCCTTTTACACAAGGCCTTTTGGCTTTATTAAATTTTGGTTTGAGTTCCAGATATTTACTCACTCAACAAGCATCTGTTAAGCTACTACTACATACTAGGCATTGTTCTAAATGCTAGTGATGCCACAGTGAACAGGGTAGATACAGTTCCACCACTCATAGAGTTTAAATGTAGTGGAGTAGATGAATAATTTACGAGTAAGAAAATAAATAGGACAGTTTCAAAGACAAAGCGCTGTTGAGAAAATAAAATAGTGTAAGAGCAACTGGAAGAGATGGCTGCTTTTGATTGAATGATTCAAAAAGGCCTCTCTGTGAAAGTGGCATTTAACCAATGAATAGGTGCAACCGTATAGCAATCTGGGAGAGAATGTTTAAGGCAGAAGACAAAGTGCAAAACCCTTAGATAAGGATAAGCTTGATATTTCTGAGGAAAAGGAAGAAAATCTGTCTTAGTCTTCTCAGTCTGCCATAACAGAATACTGTAGACTGGGTGGCTTAAACACCAGAAATTTATATTCTCACAGTTCTGGAGGCTGAGTAGTCCAAGATAAAGGTGTCAGCAAGACAGCTTTCATTCCCAGGCCTCTTCTCTTGGTTTGTAGGCAGCTGCCATCTTGCCGTGTGTTCCAAACCTCTTTGTGGGTGCACGATGAGATCTCTCCCTCTCTCTCTTCCTCTTCTTATAAAGTCTATAAGATTATAATCCCTATTGGAGTGGGCCCCACCCTTATGACCTATTTAACATTAATTACATTCTAAAGGCTCTATCTTCAGCTATAGTCATATTTGGGGTTAGAGTGTCAACATATGAATGGGGGGGGTAGGGGAGGGACATCAGTCTGTAGCAGCTAGTGAGGCATAATTAGTGAGGGAGGGATTGATACAAGATACAGGTGGAGAGGTAGAGAGGGACTAGGTCATGAAAAGTCTTCCAGATTATTCTAAGGTGTTTGATTTTATCCTAAGTGATGGGAACTCATTGGAGGATTTGTAAAGCATATTAAAATATGACTTACGTTTTTGAAAAATTACTGTGGTGGCTCTGTGGAATATTGAACATAAAGGGGAAAGAGAATAACTAAGAAAACCAGTTTGAAGGCTACTTCTACAGTCAAAAGGAGAACTGATGGCAGCTTCAACTGGGACAGTAGTAAGAGGGAGGGCATAAGTGATCTGAATTAATATATGCCATAGAGGTAGAGTCAACAGGGTTTGCTAATAGATTGGATGGAGAGGAATGTTAGGAGAAATAAGGTAAAAATCTTTAAGATTTTAGTTACTTATGAGCTTACGGGGTGGTTGGAGGTGCCATTTGCTAAGATGGAGAGACTGGAGGAAGGGCAGTTTCAGGTTGGGTAGGGCTGAATCTGGAGTTTTGTTTTGGACTTGTCGAGGTGCCCCCCCCTAGATATTCAAGTGCAGATGTCAAATAGGCAGTTGGACTCAAATCTTGAGTTGTTAGGATTAGTGTTAACAATTTGAGTGTCATCTGCTTATGGATAGCATTTAAACCCATTGAACTGAATGAGATTTCCTATGAGAAAGCTTAGATTAAAACAAAGAGAGTCTCAGAATCGAACCTCAGGGCATAGCACCACTTAGAAGGCTAGCATAGTAGGAGGCACCAGAGAGAATCTAGGGTAGCTGCTGAGGTAGAAACAAAGCCAGAAGAGTGTGGTGTTGTGGATGCTAAGAAAAGATCAGCTGGCAGAAAGAGAATAATCACTTGCCTGGAGTGCTGCTGAGAATATAAAGTGAGGATAAAAAGTGACTAGTATGTCTGGTAGCGTGGAAGTGATTGGTGACCTTGCTGAGATTCAGTGGAGAGCTGTTGATGGAAGCCATCTTAGAGTAGATTGAAGACCGAATGGGAAGTGTGGAATTGGAAACAGAGAATACACACCCATGTTTTTCAACCCTGGATTCACCTTAGAATCACCTGTTGAACTTTGGAAATTTCCAATACGTAATCGCAGAGCAGGCTAATCTCAAATCAATCATAAAAGAGCTTCTGGGAGGGAGGGGGAGGACCTCGGAAGTATATTCGGAGCTGTGAGTATTTTTAGAGTTCCCCAGATAAATCTAATATGCTGCTTGCATTGAGAATCACTATAATCGACAAATGTTTTCAGAAGTTGTTTTGTGTGTGTGAAAGAGAGAAGGGAGGTGACTATGTAGCAAGAAAAGTGTTTGTTTTTGTTATTACTGTTGTAGTTTTGACGATATTTTTTTAACCAAAAATACTGGAGGATATTTATGTACCCATGAGAAGATCTAGTAAAGAGGGAGAAATTGATGATTCAGGGTAAACAACAGCAAGAGGAAAGTCCTTGAGGAGGCCAGAGGGGACAGACAGAAATTGTATAATTTCAAGCATCTTATCTTCTGTTGGCAGTAGACATTTTTATTTCCCACCACTGGAGGAATAGATTTTGCCCAATTTGCAGCTATAGTCTGATCCTGAGTGGGGAAAAGGTATGAAACAAGTCCTTAGTTAAAAAAAAAAAAAAATGCTTTCCCTGAAACAATTTTAAAGGCTGTCTCTAATTTTTAATATCTTTTTTAAAAAATACTTTTAAAAAGACAGTCCTCATACATGTTAGTGCTTTAGTTAAATATTAATTTCCCATAGAAACATTAGTCTTTTGGGGTCATTATGATCAAGAGCCTGGGCATAACATATAGAAATACTCATCTATCCCATATTTAGTTAATTAGGACTGAACTATTTATTTGATACAGAGCTTTTCAAAGTTTAAGAGCACAAGCCTAAGACCTTATACCTCACCCAGACAAATACATAAACAAAATGAAAATCCATTACCTAAAATCAAATTTGATAAGTATTATAACGTATTAGAAAAGAAGAGATGCTTTCATCAAAATTGGCAGATATAGAAGGCTACTTTTTGGTGAATAGTCCAGACATCTTTGTGAAGATTCTAAAGCTTAATGGCTTTATAAAAAACAAATAAGCCTTTTTTTTTCAGTTTATAAGAAAATTACTTGGATTTATACAGATGGTTTAATTCAAAACTTCCAAGAGTCATCAAATTGAGTGAGGCTTTATTGTCACACTAACGTGAAGCTTGTTTAATTAGAGAGGAGAATAGAATTTGCTCAGACTAATAATCCTAAAGGTCTCAAGATCTTAGGGTGTGGAAGAATTCACTATTTCCTCTGCTTTGCTGATATATTTGTGTGGTTGTACATTTTCCCTAGTTACTAGAGGCAATAGAAAACAGATTTTTGGTCTCTGAAGCCCTATTAAGAAAGAGGTTATTACAAAATTCATGCAAATATTTATGCACAAATGCATTTATCACAGTGTCATTTGTAATATTGTTCAGGGATAAGATCTGACAACAGTAGGAACCTGAGTAACTAAATAATGGTACATTTAATAGATTATCATGCAGCCATTAAAATATTTACAAAGTGTTTTTTATTAGGAAATTGCTTAGGAAACAAAGTAAAATAAAAATGCAAAATACAGTAGGTTTTCAGCTAGGTGAAAAATACATAGATGATAAATACTAAAAGGAAATGTCATAAAATGTTTCTTTTGCTCATTTCTGGGTAGTGGGATTATATGTGATTATTACTTTATTCTTCCTTTTCTGTATATTTTCTGTATATCCTTCCTTTCCATATATTCCACTGAAACTTTCCATGATGACTATACACTTCCCCATGTTAAAAAAAGGTCATGACTTTTATAGGTGAACTCAAATCATGAAAACGTTATAAACAACCACACTTACTTTTTAGTCCTTTTCAATATATGTTAAAATAAGTTAAAAGATGGATTCCATCTTTCATATAAACATTAATATATGTCTAAAAATATTTTCGAACTTTCTTTAAGGACACTATTTCCAGGAACTAAAGTAAACTAAAATTGAATTTTGGTTTTATAAAGTCAAAACACTAATTTTAAAAAGTATTTTAAAACCAAAGAGTCATGAAAACATTATAAAAAATGAATACTGTGCAAAAAGGATTCCTCAATTTATAATAAAGCTTCACCACCTGTAATTTATTACCAGATGCTAATGCTGAGATCAAGACATCTGGCATAATATATGAGAAAGCATACTAATTAAAAAGGGAAAAGAACATTGAATTTAGCTGTTTTAGTAATCAAACTAAATACAGGAATGACATGACAAAATTGAAGTTGTATTATATGTAAGTTCTTCAGACTTGAATCTGAATAACACCAGAATTTTTCTGTCCCTTTCTTCTTTGATTCTGTGTGTTCATGTCTCTATAATTCAAAGCCTTGAAGGTAATTTAAAGATCATTGAATCCAGTGCCCCTCCCTAATTTACTGAGAAAAAAAGCAGTGTCCCAAAAGTCATATTCCTTATTGAAGATCACAAAGATTATAAGAGATAAACAGAGAGCTCCCTCAGTAGACTTTTTTCCTTCAAAATCTTATAAAAAAAACCATACCTATTTTTTAATTTTATTTATTGAAGTACTGTTGACTTACAATATTATATTAATTTCAGGTGTACAATGTAGTGATTTGATATTTTTATAGACAACACACCATAAAAAGTTGTTATAAAATGTTGACTATATTCCCTGTATGGCATATTACATCCTGTTACTTATTTATTTTGTAACTGGTAGTTTTTACCTCTTAATCTCCTTCATTTATTTTGTGCCTCTCCCCACCTCTCTTCCCTTTGGTAACCACTAGTTTCTTCTCTGTATCTGTGAGTCTCTCTCTGTTTTATTATATTTTTTATTTGTTTTGTTTTTTAGATTCCATATGTAAGTGAAAACATATGGTATTTGCCTTTCTCTGTCTGACTTATTTCACTAGGCATAATATCCTTCAGTCCTATCCATGTTGTCACAAGTGGCAAGATTTCATTCTTTTTGATGGCTGAATAGTATTCCATTGTGTATATATATATATATATATATATATATATATATATATATCACATCTTCTTTATATATTCATCTGTCAGTGGGCACTTAGGTTTCTTCCATATTGTGGCTATTGTAAATAATGCTGCTGCAATGAACATGGGGGTGCAGATATCTTTTGAAGTTAGTGTTTCATTTTCTTCAGATAAATACCCAGAAGTGGAATTGCTAGATCACATGGTAGTTCTATTTTTAATTTTTTGAGAAGCCTTCACACTGGTTTCCATAGTGGCTGCACCAATTTACATTCCCAGCAACAGTGTACTAGGGTTCAAGCTACAGTATTCAAAATAGTATCCTACAGGCACAAAAACAGACACAGACCGATGAAACAGAATAGAGAGTCCAGAAATAAACCTACCCACATGGTTGATTAATCTATATGAAAGGAGGCAAGAATATACAATGGGGAAAAGACAGTCTCTTCAATTAGTAGTGTTGGGAAAACTGGACAGCTACATGTAAAAGAATGAAACTAGAACATTTTCTCATACCATATACATACATAAGCTCAAAATGGATAAAAGACCTAAGACTTGAAACCATAAGACACCTAGGAGAAAACATAAGCAGTATGCTCTTTGACAACTGTCTTAGCGATATTTTTATGGTCTGTCTCCTCAGGCTAGGGCAACAAAAGCAAAAATAAACAAGTGGGACCTAATTAAACTTAAAAGCTTTTGCACAGCAAAGAAAACCATAAACAAAACAAAAAGACAACCTACAGACTGGGAGAAAATATTTGCAAACAATGTGATGAACAAGGGCTTAAGTTCCAAAGTATACAAACAGCCCATACAGCTCAATATCAAAAAAACAAACAAACCTATCAAAAAATGAGAAGACCTAGACAGACATTTTTCCAAAGAAGACATACAGATGACCAACAGGCACATGGAAAGGTATTCAACATCACTAATCAGGGAAATGCAAATCAAAACCACAATGAGATACCACCTCACACCTGTCAGAAAGGCTATCAACAAAAAGACAAGAAATAACATACCTGCTTTTAAAACAAGCATCCTATGTTTAATTTTTTTTTATTTAATTTTTTAAAAATTGCTTTGTCTTACAAAATAGCTGAGTCAAAGACACAAAATCAGTTTTGATGACAGAGTGGTAACAGCAAATGCTTTTCCATCGTAGGTATGAATCTCACCTTGGCCTTGTAACAGTGGTTTACAAGTGTGGCAGGAGTATTGCTTTGATGACTTTTAAGGATTTATAAATAGAGTGTGAGTAATAACAAAGATATTCAGAGCTCTGTGTGGTTTATGTGTAAGTTGCTTTGTTTGTTTAAGGCAGATTTCATACATCTGAGCGCTAGTTTTGGTCTCTTAAGTTGTGAGACGACAGTTGAGTTCAGATATGCTATAACTCCCCAAAGACTTTTGTGAGTTCTTCCTCCAGACTTGTCAACTGAGACAGTTCACCAGTTATAACAAAGTATTATCTTTATTTCTGGCCTCCTCCCTTTTCCTCTTTCCTTCTTTCTTGGCTCTTATGCAGTATAGAAATTGGGGCTCTGGGAGATGGAACATTATTTCACTGTATTGCTATGAGCCTTTTAGATACATGGCGAAGCTCCAGTATTCAGTAAACAACATCCAAATAGTTTATCCAGATCTCTTCCTGCTAAAGAAAGGACACTTACATACTTTTAACCTAGGGACGTTGTTGTAGTTGCTGCTTTTCACATCTGAATTCAGTATATTGCCTTTTTGACCTTAAAAGTATACAGGAGATGGTTAAATGAGTTTTCAATGAGATGTGACCTGATGACTCTTGCTTAGTACAAGGAAAAGTGATGAGCAGTTAGAAGCCATTACCAGAGATAAGGCTCTAAATTAAAGCTCAACTGTACACTTCAAAACTGAGTAACAAAAAGAGAGTGGGGGACCCAATACCTAACTGTGATGCAGTTCAGTGGAAAGAGGGTGGTACTGATGTCAGGTATCCTGGCTGCCCTTGCAGAGGTTGCCACCGTACATAATTGTTTCATTAGTTCGACTTATAAAAACATGGAAAAACCATTCAATGACACCTTTAGAATTAAAGAAAAGTGTGGTTTTTCTGTCAAAGTGTAAATTCCATATTGAGATTTGAACTGAAAAAAAAAAAAAATACCCAGCTTAGACTGTACATTGGAATGCCCCAAACCCAGACTTTTTATTTTTTATTTATTTATTTTTTTAAAAATTTTTTTGGGAGACTTTTTAAACTACCCTGGTTTTTCATATCTTTCAAAGAGACAGAGAGCAATCTAATAGACTAATAGTGATTTAATTCATCTAATGATTAAATCTGATCAATTATTTAGAATGCAATCATTCATTCCCTGGACAGTCAAGTGTAAGGACAATCTACGGATGTTCTCAGAGATAATGCTCAGGACTCTGGTAAGAAGGCAGAGGTGACCAGCCTAAGAAAGGCAGAAAGAGGCCATAAACAGGGACAAAGAGAAAACACTGTGTGGCCACGCCCACGAGCCTCACCCCTCAGGAGAACCCTTTGCTCATCCCAGAAAGCCTAATTCAGAATGTCTTTCTCTGCTCAGATTGCTCCAAAAGAACTCTAATGTAAGGAAACAGATGTAACCACTAGCCTAAGGAATGTATCACTGAGAAAGGGCAACAAGAATGTGGACACTAATGCAGGAAGACAAGCAAGATTGCAGCCACCAAGAGCCCGGCTTCAGGAGTCAACGATTTATTTATTCTTTCCTTTCTCATTCAGCTCATAGGGGTCAAAACAACTTGACTTTGATAATGAAATTTTCAAACCACTTACAAAGCAGGTAAATTGTGGTCTTTCTGATATGCTCTCAGGAGAGCAAGTGCTTTTTTTCCCCAGCTATTTCCAGCTACTCTTTCAGCAGGAATAGCAAGTCCAACTGCAAGCTTTGGAAGCAGTTTGAGTTTTCAAAGGGAAAGGCTTCCATCTACTGGATTCTTTGAGTAATAAAGAGTATGAGAGTCCACAGCAGATTTTCTTCTGGTGTTGGCCATGCATAACCTGGCATGTCCACTTAGAGGTTTCATAATTCTTTTAACTTGCATTTTATTTGAAGAATCTATCGGTTAATGAATACATTCAGCTTTTACAAAATATAAACCCCACTTTATGTCACACAAAGGAGTCAAAAGAAATATATAACTTGCCTCTCTTTTCACTTGGAAAAAGTGATATGGAGCAGTAATATAATCAACAAAACTTATATTTATTAAGAAAATTCATAATAAAAATAACCTTCCCTGCAATATCAAGATGATTGGAAAAAATGAGGCATTTTATTTATACAGACAGTCACTTCACTTTTTTTCATTTCTGAAAATTATCTTTTCATGAACAAATCTCATCTTCATTAGAGTGCCCCTACTTTGAGTTCAGCTAATGCTACTTAATGACATACCATCTTGTTCATATGTTGCATCACCCAGTTAGATAATAGCAGGAATCTTTTGGGGACATACTTTGAAGTACACTAGAGGGTATATATACAGTTTAAGATAATTCATGTAATATTTCTTTTCTGTAATCTTTCACTGAGTCAGTACGAAGCGGTAAAGATCATTTTTTCCTCGGTAGAGTTGGATTCTTAAAAAGAATGTAAGAGTTTAGAGCTTTTATTTAAAACAAATTACGTAACAGAATGAAGATGTGGGTGCAGCATAACTTTTGGGTGTCTGGTCTTACTGAACTCTCATGAACTTATAATCCCAATTTATGTCAAAGTCATACTGAATATCTTTTACACTGAATAAAAATAAGCAAGAATTGGCAGATTAATGTCCATTTATAACTATGGCCATTATATGAAAAAATAGACAAAATTTTAAAACCATGACAATTTTTTTTTACTTCAAACTCATAGATGTCGAAGACAGTATTGTTTGTGGGTTTTCCATTGTCCTATGAGGCCAGACTGAAGAAATAAAGCAGAAAAATCTTAATATCTGTCTCCTAAGTTACAACAAATATCTAAGGATTCCCAGATGGGTTCTCTATGGCTTTAACTAATTCCTTCCCTTCTAAAGTAGTGAATATAAATTTTATACCTAGAAAAGAATAAATCTTGGGAAAGTAGAATTCT
This sequence comes from Balaenoptera physalus, assembly GCF_965194825.1. Classification (NCBI taxonomy): domain Eukaryota; kingdom Metazoa; phylum Chordata; class Mammalia; order Artiodactyla; family Balaenopteridae; genus Balaenoptera; species Balaenoptera physalus. The sequence goes on from NC_138885.1 coordinate 49,674,741, forward strand.
GTTAGGGTTGCTATAGACTTCATTTTGAATACTCCTAGCACCAGAATCTGGAATATACTAGAATGTTAGGATTGACCCAGTCAAGATAGGACTTTAAGTGTACCTACAGGATTTCCTAAAATAGTACTTTTGAAGACAGTGAAATGATTTGCTGAGAATAATAGGCAATGTAAATAGTTTATGTTTACATATATTAGCTTGGTAAGTATATGTAACAGATATTAAATTATAAAATGATGTAATAGTAGTTCCTCTTTAGTAAGGACCTATTTTACTCCTGTGGCTTCCTCTTTTTGATTTTTCTGTGTTCTGTTGTCTTTTTTTGTGACCAACCTTTTAACGTATCTGTGACTCACGTTGATTGACACTGGGAATTTTTTTTTAAACTTTGTAAGTATTTTAATAAAGCTTAATTTTTTAAAATACAAAACCTATTGCTTTTTCATATGTAAAAAGATCAATTGAAATTTTTAAAAACCAAACATATATATCTTATTTATATTAAGTCAAATATTTATATTAAACATGTGTTCCCAGACACCAAAATAATTTTTTTAAATTCTACTATACTAATAGACCTATCTCATGTATGTCTTTTTTAAAAATAAATTTATTTATTTATTTATTTATTTTTGGCTGCTTTGGGTCTTTGTTACTGCACACAGGCTTTCTCTAGTTGTGGTGAGCGGGGGCTACTCTTAATTGTACTGCGCAGGCTTCTCATTGCAGTGGCTTCTCTTGTTGTGGAGCACAGGCTCTAGGGTGCGCAGGCTTCAGTAGTTGTGGCTCGTGGGCTCTAGAGCGCAGGCTCAGTAGTTGTGGCACACGGGTTTAGTTGCTCCACGGCACATGGGATCTTCCCGGACCAGGGCTTGAACCCGTGTCCCCTGTGTTGGCAGGCGGATTCTTAACTACTGTGACCAGGGAAGTCCTGTGTCATGTATGTCTTAACTAATTTGTCCTTCTGTAGGTGTGTGGGTTTCATGAGCTTCCCATGAATGATATACGTGTATGCATATGCTAATACATGCATGTAAATGTACATGTTCATGTGGGAGTGTGAGTGAACATGCTTATTAAGAAGAATTATTTTTTTACATCTTCATTGGAGTATAATTGCTTTACAATGTTGTGTTAGTTTCTCCTTTATAACAAAGTGAATCAGCTATACATCTACATATATCCCCATATCTCCTCCGTCTTGCGTCTCCCTCCCACCCTCCCTATTCCACCCCTCTAGGCGGTCACAAAGCATCGAGCTGATCTCCCTGTGCTATGCAGCTGCTTCCCACTAGCGAGTTATTTTACATTTGGTAGTGTATATATATCCATGCCACTCTCTCACTTCGTCCCAGCTTACCCTTCCCCCTCCCCATGTCCTCAAGTCCATTCCCTACGTCTGCATCTTTATTCCTGTCCTGCCCCTAGGTTCATCAGAACCTTTTTTTTTTTTAGATTCCATATATATGTGTTAGCATACAGTGTTTGTTTTTCTCTTTCTGACTTACTTCACTCTGTATGACAGACTCTAGGTCCATCCACCTCACTACAAATAATTCAATTTCATTTCTTTTTATGGCTGAGTAATATTCCATTGTATATATGTGCCACATCTTTTTTATCCATTCATCTGTCGATGGACACGTAGGTTGCTTCCATGTCCTGGCTATTGTAAATAGAGCTGCAGTGAACTTTGTGGTACGTGACTATTTTTGAATTATGGTTTTCTCAGGGTATCTGCCCAGTGACACTGGGAATTTTTTTATCTTATTTTTACATCAGATAATTTCTTGGCATTTGTGAGAAAGATTAGCCTTTTCTTTGCACTTGGTCCACTAACAAAATCAAGCCTAGACCTTCTAAATTTAACAATAAAGGAAGAATCACTCTGTAGCTTTAGTCTATGCATTAACATTAAATTATTTAAAAGAGACTTTAAAAAGGAAATAAAATGAAGTTATACAGACGTAGTTCCTCTGACTTAAAAGTAATAATTCATTCACTCATTCACTTAACAAACATTCATTATTTAATATGTGCCAGGCATTCTTCTAGGTCCTGAGGATGTAGAAGCACAAGAAACAGACAAAGATATTATTTTTATGAGCTTACCTTGTAGCATGAAGACAGACAATAAATGAGATAAGTAAATAGTATGTGTGATTATGATAGTAGCTAAGGAAATTAGTGGATAATGAAAGGGGACTAAGCGGAATGGCCATCATTTTAGATAGGGTGGTCAAGAAAGGCCTCACGGAAAAACTTTAGTGATTTGACCATCCTGGCACAGTGGACTTCTGCTGGAATGAAGCTCAGGGGTCTCTAAAGACATGCCAGCTTTTTGAGGTGCATCCCATTTTAGCTGGGTTATTCTGACCTACCTCCCCATGACCAGGTTCCTATGACCCCCATCATCTGGGATTACCCTTAAACCCAAGCAGACTACTCAAATTTCAGACCCCATGACCATTTCACCTCCAGTTTCCTGTCCAGGGAACTGACGCAGGGTACACCAATTCTCTGTAAGAGAATCCTATCCCTATATACCATACTTACATTCAACCCCCGTTCAAGAAGCTCACAGCGATCATAGCAGGAGGTTGCTCTGCTATACTTGCTCAACGTTCAGATTAAAATTGATTATTTGTTCCAGATGTTACTGTGCCCTCCTGGCTGGCTGTCTTACAAATGACCTGAAATGTGCTGCTTTGTGCCTCTTCTCTTGAGACAGTCTAGAAGTGTATTATAACTAATATGTTAGAATGTCTTCTTCATGAGCTTCCTTCTAATAAGAAAGCCTGAACTCCAGGAAAGTTACTTCAAAACAATTATTCAGCTTCTCTGTTGTAGGTGCCAAATCTAATGTAGTTTACACATGCATAAAAATTGCATTTCCTTTTTTCTATGTTAAACAATGCAGAGGGCAGGTTGGTTGCAACAATTTCATGTATTACAAAGGCATGTATTTAAAGTCATGTATTACAACGTCAAAGAGTTTTTCTCTGATTAACCATAATTACTTTGTCTTACATAATTAAGAATCTTCTCTCTGCACTTAAAATTTGATAAACTGTGACTTAAAAAAAATGTTAAATGCCCAGTCTCATGAAGATTTCTTGTTATGCTATGTAAAATGGAACCATAATAACAGCAATAATTTCAGAGAACATATAATATGTGTCTGGAAATACATAGTGTGTGCTTAATAGATGATACCTAGCTCTTTTAAGCAGAAAACAAAACTACATTAGCAGCACTTTTTTTCAAAACCACCTAAATTTTAGTCATTTGCCCATCTTGGCAGGACAGTTGAAAAATTTGTATTTGTGTATGCTAATAAAACATATGTCATATTGGCTAAGGACTAATAGTATGTTCTAATAAAATAAAGCCACCATCCAAAATGCTATGTAGCTTTTCCTCCTTTTTAAGAAAGCTTTAAATTGGATTTTATTAACAAGGTTTGATCAAATGTTCTTAATCTTTTGTTAAGTGTTACTATTAACCATCTTTAAGAGTAGAGACCTTGGTTATAAAGCTATGAGTGAAAGTTAAAATATTGCTTTAGTGTAAATAATTTTAAAGTAATTCATCTTTGGTCTATTACCATTGTCAATATTCTCCCACATTTTCAGTTCCTTAGAAGGCTGTTGGATTCTCATGTTGTATATCTAAAAGAAACTTTTAATAATCACCTAGAAACTATTTAAATGTAAAAGCATACTGATGTGTTAATAATTACTGAATATTACTTAATTACCTAATATTACATAAGTCCCATAGTGTCCGTTTTCTGTAAATGTTGAAACAGCATTGGTTTATTGTCAAGCAGAAATCTATAATTATACCATATAGTAAGTAACCATACAATTTTAATGTTCTTAAAAATTTGTGATGAATTTGGTAATACTGCCTTGCAGAGTATTTCTTAACTCAGTAAACACTGAACATTGGGAAGGAAAAAAAATACAAGATTGAAGACTACCTAAAAAAGATTAAAGGGATTAAGATTGGTGAGCCCTGTGAAAGTATTAATAACTAATAACTATTATCTGAAGTAGCAAATATCTTAATCCATGACTCAAATCACTGAAAATTGCTTTAAAATTTTTCCAAGCCAGCAGAAGGAATGCAATTATATTAAAAAAATTTTCCCATTTGTATCTAAAAATTCAAAAAGTGGAATAAATAAGACTGTAATCTATTATTAGATTATGAAATACTTTACTGCAAAGTTTATATAACTGAACAAAAGGCATTTATAATTTTCTGACATAACAATAGTTAAAATATTTGAGCTCTCACTTTGTGCCAGGGTACGTTGTATACAATATCTCATTTATTTTTTCACAATGATTCCATGAAGTAGTTACAATTATTACCTCTATTATACCTTATACAAGTAAAGTAGTTTATTCAAGGTCATATGGCTAGTATGTGGTGGATCTGGAATTCATAGTCAGGTGGATCATGCACACATGCAATACTGGAATCAGTCATCTACGTTTCTGTTGCTCTAGTTTTCAGCCTAATCCTTTTTAGACTCCAGTACGATATTTCAGAAAAATGGTAGAATATCTTTCTTTATGTATTCTTAAATGGATCGTGTATTAATACTTCCAGATGTTCAACTTTAAAAGACTTTTTAAATGTATATATTAAGAAGTAAATGATTATCTAAATAATTTCAAAATATTCTCCCCCAATATTTTTTTTTTTTAGTTTTTCATAGTTTTCTAGGAAGTTTTTTTAAGATGATAGATAAAGAAAACATTTCAGATACAGTCTAAAATGACACAAAAAGGCAATGAACTATCTATTGATGTGTAATAACTTACCACAAACCTAGTGGCTTAAAACCACACACATTTTATTGTCTCATATGTCCTGTGGGTCAGGAGTCTGGGCAAGGCCTAATGGGGTCCTCTGCTTCAGGGCCTCTCACATGGCTGCAATCAACATCTCAGCCAGGTCTGCTGTTTCACTCAAAGCCCAACTGGGGAAGGATCCGCTTCCAAGTTCACATGATTGTTTTCAGAATTTAGCTCCTTGCAGATTGTCAAAGTGAGGGGTTCAGTTCCTTGCTGGTTATGCCAGCAGTTTCATGCCTCTCCATTGAGACAGTTGCATATTGCAGCTTACAAAAAGGCAGCTTAATTCACCAAAGCCAATAAGGGAGACAGCAACAAATCAGCTTAATTCACCAAAGCCAATAAGGGAGACAGCAGCTTAATTCACCAAAGCCAATAAGGGAGACATCTTGCCAGCAAGGTGTAAGTTACAATCTTAATGTAACGTCATCACCTTAGTGACATCCCCTCACCTTTGTCATATTCTGTTAGAAGCAAGTCACAGGTTCTGCCCACACTCAAGGAAAAGGGACCACAACAGGGGCCTGAATTCCAGAAAGTGGGGACAATCAAGGCCGTTTTAGAGTCTGTTTGTCACAGAAAATAATACAGAAATAAAGCATGATTAATTCTTGGTAATAGCCAAACAACTTTTATTTCCCTAAATATTCCTAAAAAATAAAACCAGATGGCATTTTGTGTAATGCCCATCCAACTCACTCTCCATCTCACCCCACCCATAGTTGATTAACATTTCAGCTCAATGATCACTTCCTTGGAGAAGCCTTCCTGACCTCTCCTCCCTAACCACCAGCTAGGATCAGCTGCCTATTCTATGCTTTTATACTCTGAACATATCTCAGATTCATTTGTAATTTTACATTTGGTAATTTTCATTTGTGTTGGTTATTTGATTAACTACTGACTAAGCCGTGAGGGAAGAAACTGTATGTAGTTTTTGTTCAACACTTTATTTCTATCACCCAGTACAGTATATAACACAGAGAGAGAAACAATGAGAACATATTGGGTGAAGAAACATGTTAAAAGCACTGAACTGAAGTCGAGAGACCTAGGTTCCAAGCCCTTTCACTTATCAGCTGTGCTACTTCATGCAGGTCCAATTAGCTTTCTGAGCCTTAGGTTTTTTTCATCTATGAAAGGTCAGTTCTAACTCAGTTAAAATTTTGATGCAATTTTGTGATTCTATACCGTTCTTAATCAGTAAATATTTACTGCATTGAAATTTTTTCCCTGAGTTTTCAGTAACTACCTCCTTTATTTTCTGACCAATGATGTTGAGGTTTTAACCTATTTGCAACAAGCAAAGTCAAAGGAGGAGAAATAATGTGAGACACTTAAATCAACATTTGCAAGTTTATTTATATTTTAAGAAACACTCCTGATATTCTTCAGAGTTTGTGCATTTGAATACCATAGCTATGGTATGATTCAAAATGCTTTCCTTTCCCTTAGACAAATCAAACCTTCACCAGAAAACAAAAAACTACATTATACACATGCTATTCCTTTCAAGATGTTGGCATCCTGCCTTCCCCTTCAGCTGCCCAAACCCCCAGAGGGTTTGTTGAATTAGATGGTAGCATAGACTTAGACCAGTGACATCCTAAGAAAAATATGAAGCTCTAAAAAAAAGAAGAGAGGCATCTTAGAATTCTCTGTGTAATGGAGTACTAGACTCTAATGTAGAAGAATATTTTAGCATCACAATAGTACAGCTGACACACTTGGCCTGTTTTCATCATTACTGAACGTTGCCCTTACTTGGTAACTGTGGAGAAGTTCTCATACCAAGCAGTGTTAAGTGTGGTTTGTGAAATGTATCTTTTGTATGCAGTAAATAAACTTTGCTTTGCTTTCACTATCAAGTCTTTGACATGACTGGTGCTACAAGAAGATAAATACTGCATGGGAAACCCAGGAACAATATGTTACTCTACCTTTCCCCCCAATCATAAGTCAAACTCATGCTTATTGAAATTTTTGTCATGGGTTGCTCCATAGTAAGAGTGCACAGTGTCCCTGGGGTGACTAATGGCTCTTCTATAGCCTTTTTCAGCTCACTCATTTGTAGTAGTTCAGGACAGAAGGGGGAAATTTTGTTGTTGACAATGGAGGTTGAGAATATTTTTATAATTTTTATTTCAAAACAGAAATCGATATGTTCTCTTAGAACAGTTTTTTTTCTTTTCTTTTAATCTGAATTCCTACTGTTTTTAGTAGTTTTCTTCTTAACTGAAAAACCATGATTATGGAATTGTGTTTTTCTTGTGTGGCGTATGTGTCAAAATCACCATAATGCACAAACGTAGGTAGGGGAAATATAAAGTACAGAGATGTGTGGAGCTTCAGCTTCATTTTACTAGTACTTTGGGGTTAGAAAAATGCTTGGATTGAGACCTTAAATGATACCTGTAGGAGTGCAATTCTGAGAAGTCTTGAAAGTGAGGTATGCTATGCTTCTCACTGAAAGGGCATCAGGGCCAATGTTAAAGTTGTTGATTCCCACTCCATCTGATATACAACAGAAGTGCACAGGCTCAGAGAATTACTAGCCTACTCTTCTGTGATTGGATGATGTGCCCCTTGAGGTCCATATCCACATTAAAACAATCATCCACATTAAAACAATAGCAAACATAATAGGTAACATTTAGTGAACACTTACTATGTATCATGCACTGTTTAAGTGTTTTACTTGTTAACTCATTTAATAATCACAATAACACTCTAAGGAAGATACTATTATTATGCCCATCTAATAGAGGAAAAAACTGAGGCCCTATGACGTTACATAAATTGTTCAATATCACACATCTAGTACATTGCAGAGCAGAATTCAAACCCAGGCAGTGAGAACCAGTCTCTCTCTAAGTGAACTGGTATGTTCTTAATCTCCTTTAATCATATCTCCGTATATTCAGAATTATTTTCCTTTGCTGAATAAACAAATATTTAAAAGATACAGAAGTCATTCCTGTTGAAATATATATACACACACACACACACACACACACACACACACACACACACACTGTAGGTTTACATTTTGTTAGCCTAAATAATCAAGAACTGCCTATGTGTACTTAGTATTTCTTCTGTTTGAAACGTGCTCCATAATATAATCTCAGGTATTGCTTTAGTTTATAAAATGTAATAACCAATTCACACTAGTCTTCCTGGGCCATATTAGTTTTTTTTTTTTTCTAATAACTCACAATCCAAAAACATAATTAGATGTACTTATTGGCTTTGCAGACAAGGCTGACAAAATACAGACTAGGAAAATGCACTCAAATATTTAAAATTGTTAATGATGTTCTTTGTTAATGAAACCAGGTAATGCTCTGGAGCCAAATTTTGTATATAATTATTTCTCTCCCCACCCCCCCCTCCCTCTCTCTCTCAACACTTTCAGTAAGTGTTAAGTAGTAATTCTAAGTCATGAAAGCAAATAGAGACATACTTCTTAAATAGAGACATACTTCTCTCTTTTTTCTAATTTGTATTGGAGTATAGTTGACTTACAATGTTGTGTTAGTTTCAGGTGTACAGCAAAGTGAATCAGTTATATATACACATATATCTACTCTATTTTTTTTTTTTTTAGATTCTTTTCCCATATATGCCATTACAGAGTACTGAGTAGAGTTCCCTGTGCTATACAGCAGGTTCTTATTAGTTATCTATTTTGTTTATAGTAGTGTATATATGTCAATCCCAATCTCCCAGTTTATCCCTCCCCCTCCCCCTTATCCCCTGGTAACCATAAGTTTGTTTTCTATATCTGCGACTCTACTTCTGTTTTATAAATAAGTTAATTTGTACCCTTTTTTTTAGATTCCACATATAAGCAATATCATGATATTTGTTTTTCTGTGTCTTACTTCACTTAGTATGACAATCTCTTGGTCCAAACATGTTGCTGCAAATGGCATTTTCATTCTTTTTTATGGCTGAGTAATATTCCATTGTATATATGTACCACATCTTCTTTATCCATTCCTCTGTTGACGGACATTTAGGTTGCTTCCATGTCCTGGCTCTTGTGCTGCAATGAACATTGGGGTGCATGTGTCTTTTCGAATTATGGTTTTCTCTGGGTATATGCCCAGGAGTGGGATTGCTGGATCATACAGTAGTTCTATTTTTAGTTTTTTAAGGAACCTCCATACTGTTCTCCATAGTGTCTGTACCAATTTACATTTCCACCAACAGTGTAGGAGGGTTCCCAAGACATACTTCTTACACACACATATATGGGAGAAAGTGAGAGAGAGAGAATGAGATGGAATGAAAAAGAGGGAAGAGAGAGCATGTGCCAGAGATTAGTACAACTAATATTTAAAGAATAACTATTGGCACCAGGTACTGTTCTAGGAACTGAACATAAATACACCCATCAATGAATATATGTGTTTGTATTTACTACCATTGTCTCGGTTTAATTAAAATCTTTTTAAAATAAATTTATTTATTTATTTTTGGCTGTGTTGGGTCTTCGTTTCTGTGCGAGGGCTTTCTCTAGTTGCGGCAAGCGGGGGCCACTCTTCATCGCGGTGCGCGGGCCTTTCACTGTCGTGGCCTCTCTTGTTGCGGGGCACAGGCTCCAGATGTGCAGGCTCAGTAGTTGTGGCTCACGGGCTTTGTTGCTCCACGGCATGTGGGATCTTCCCAGACCAGGGCTCGAAACCGTGTCCCCCGCACCGGCAGGCAGACTCTCAACCACTGCACCACCAGGGAAGCCCTAATTAAAATCTTGCAATGGAAACTTGCTAATGAAAAAATTTGAAAAGCATATAGAATTTTTCCCCCCACAAAGGTTTTTCTCTAACAGGATCAATTTATGTCCTGTAAATGACTAAATTTTTTGCTTAGACATAGAAAATACAATAAAGCTATGTTTCTCCAAATGTTTTCAATGGAGTATTATTGTCACAAAATTTTTCAGAAAGGACAGTTAAATTTGGGAAATATTTCTTTCGATAGTCAAAATGCACTGTAACATAGTAAAGGTTATGAGAAGTCTTGTAGTAAAGATACTTATTTGACTTTAACTCATTGTTTCTATTAAAATATGACCAGCTAATAAATGTTTAAGTACTATATTTCATCTAATTTAAGCTGTCATCAATTTAAAGATCACCATTTTCTTGTTTGCTGCTAAGAAAAAGTCTCCACTTTAAGTATAATGTATCACTTCCTTTTCACTTAAAATTATTTTGTCCCTATTATGGGAACTCTTTCAGACATAAACTATCCAGATAGCTTTTTGATCATATGTCATTCTTGTACTACATAGAATTTGTTTTAAATAAGCAAAATAAATTGGTCAAGCAACGTCTTCATATTTGGAGGCTGACTCTTTTGAATCACTTTTCAATGCACATTTACTGCTGTGTATGTGTTTTCCATCCACTGTCATTCTCAGTACCATCAAGATGATTGATAATGTGGGCTTTCTTAAAACACTGTTATTCCTGGGATTTTCTTTAAAGTCCCTAAAACCATTCACGAAATTTTCATCTTAGCACTTTCTTGTTCTTACCAGAAGTATCAAAGGAAAGTTTTTCAGACAATAATCAGGATGTATTTAAATGCCTATTGATTTAAATTTGCATTAATTAATTACTGAAACTGCAATTGGCTTGTTATTCTACAAAGAGGAAAACAAGTTTGCACATGTTCAAGCAGCATCAGTTACAATACAATGTGTTTTGCGCTCAAGCAATTGTAAGATGCCATTGATTATAAAATATATCGCTACTTCAGAGAAGATATAATAATATGTGTCATGAAACTGAAGAAACAGTTATCTCCAGCATCCTGCAGAATGAGGAATGGATAGTACAAAATTCATGAAGTATTTTATGGAAATATTTTGGTTGATCATTCAATTGCACACTGAAACTTTCTGGCTTGTATTTAATTGTCAAATCAATAGAAAAACTCCCAATTATATCATTACTGATCATTTATTTCTATGAATTCAAGTTTGTCTGGATCTTGGATCACATTGATCTGTTAGGACTGGGAGAATTTGCCAAGTGGATCCTATCCTTCAAGGAATGATAATTACCATGTCGTGTACCACTATCCAGGGAAAGATATCTCTGTACAGGTTTTTCAAAGTTTCTCCAATTTTTCGATGTTGTTCTAGTAGAATGGGCAAGAGCTTGGACTGTGATAAATGGATGTGAATGACTTCTGATCCTCCTCCTGATATTTTCTAAGTAAGCTTGAGCATGTTATTTAACCTTTTAAAGTCTCAATTCTTTCATCCTTAAACAAACAAAAAATAACAATAATAGATAGGGATATTACAGAGATTTAATGAGAAAGTATGTAAGACAGTATCTATAGTGGACTTAAGGAAAAAACATGAAGTGAAAAAATTTAAGAATTACTTTACGTTTAAGGTAATTACTGATAGGTATGTACATACTGCCATTTTGTTAATTGTTTTCTGGTTGTTTTTGTAGTTCTTTTTTGTTCCTTTCTTCTTTTGCTCTCTTCCCTTGCGATTTGATAACTATGTTTAGTGTTATGTTTGAATTCCTTTCTGTTTTGGGTGTGTATGTACTCTAGGCTTTGGATTTGTGGTTAGTATGAAGTTCATATATAACAGCCTTTATATATAAATATTTTAAGTTGATGATCTCTTACGTTTTAATGCATTTTAACAACCTGCATTTTTACTCCCCCTTCATGTTTGTTATTGACATATTTTACATTTTTTTTGTTTCATGTATCCTTTAATTACTTATTGTGGATATAGATATTACTACTTTTGTCTTTTAACCTTCCCACTAGTTTTATAAGTGGTTGATTTACTTTTACTGTGTGCTTGCCTTTACCAATGAGATTTTTCCTTTTGTAATTTTCATATTTCTAGTTCTGGTCTTCTCTTTTAGCTTTTGCTTGTCTGTAAAACTCATTATCTCTCCTTCAAGTCAAATGATAGCCTTTCCACGTAGAATATTCTTTATTGCAGGTGTTTTCCTTTCATCACTTTGAGTATAGTGTGCCACTCCCTTCTGGCCTGCAATGTTTCTGCTAAAGTCAACTGATAGCCTTTATGGGAGTTTCCTTTAAAAATGTAACTAGTTGCTTTTCTCATGCTGCTTTTAAGATGCTCTCTTTAATTTTTGCCATTTTAATTATAAATTGTCTTGCTGTGGACCTCTTTGGGTTCATCTTGTTTGGGACTCTGTGCTTCCTGGATCTAGATGTCTGTTTCCCAGGTTAGGGAAGTTTTCTGCTATGATTTCTTCAGATAAGTTCCCTTACCCTTTCTCCTCTTGGGACTCCTATTTGCAAATGTTAGTATACTTGATGTTTTCACAGAGGTGTCATAAACTATCAGCATTTAAAACTTTTTTCTTTCTCTGTTCAGCTTCAGTGATTTCTACTCCTCTTTCAGTCCACTGACCTTGTCCTCTGTGTCATCTCTGTACTGTTGATTCCTTCAAGTGTATTTTTTTATTTCAGTTACTGTACTCTTCAGCGCATTTTGAGTCGTCTTTATATTTTTTAACTCTTTGTTAAAATTCTAAGTTCATCTATTCTTTTCCCAAGTTTGTTGAACATCTTTATGATTATTACCTTTAAGCCTTTGTCAGGTAGGCTATTTATCTTCACTTCATTTAGCTTTTTCTATGGTTTTATCTTGTTCCTTCGTTTGGAACATATTCCTCTCTAGCCTCATCTTGCCTAACTTTGTGTTTATTTCTATGTGTTAGGGAGGTTATGTCTTCCAATGTTTGAAATGTGGCCTTATTTAGGTGGCTTCCTATGGGGCCCAGCAGCACACTCCCCTCTGGTCACTAGAGCTTTGTGCTCTTTATGCTCTATGTGGAAGCATGTTGCCTTCTGCTGTGGCAGAGCCGACTACTGTTGGCTTGCTGATAGGCAGGGCTGGTCCCTGGCCAGGTTGATTGCCAGGCTTTGCCTGGTGTGGTAGCTGCTGGCCCCCTAGTGGGCAGGATTGGGTCCTGGAGTGGCTGGCTGCAGAGCCCAGTGGGGTGCAGGGCTGGTTTCTGCCTGCTGGTGGGCAGGGCCAGGTCTTAGAGTGACTGGTTGATGACCAGGGATGCCAGGGTTGGTGCTAGCCCACTGACGGGCTGGGTCCCAGCATGGCTGACTGTGGGGCCCGGGGGTCATGGGAGTGGTGCTGGCCTGCTGGTATGCATGGCCCAGTCCCCACTCAGCTATCTGCATACCATGCGGAATCGGGGCTGTTGCTGGCCCCTGGCACTTACAGGGTACAGGGAGGATTTCAAAATGTCACTTGCCAGCAATAATGTTATAGGAGTAAAATGATCCCCCCAAAATAGCGGCCTCCAGTGGCCATCTCCTTCTTCATCCCCAGAAGGAGACCCAGTTGTCTCCTGCCTCTCCAAGATCAGCAAATGGGTCTGACCCAGGCTCCTTTCAAACTACCATCTCTGGGCTTTGATTTGGATTGTATGAGATTTTGCATGAGCCCTTTAACAGTGAAATCTCTGTTTCCTATAGCCTTCCCACTCTCCTAAACATAAGCCCTGCTAGTCTTCAAAGCCAGACATTCTAGGGGGCTCATCTTCCTGGTGCAGGATCCCTGGGCTAGGGGGCTCAATATGGGCTCAGACCCCTCATTCCTTGCAGAGAACCTCTATAATTGTGATATCCCTTCCATTTGTGGGTTGCCAACCCTGAAGTTTTGGATTCTGACTATACTGTGTCTCCATCATTCCTACTAATCTTATTGTGGTTCCTTCTTTTTTTTTTTTATTTTAATTTTATATCAGAGCATAGTTGATTAACGATATCGTGTTAGTTTCAGGTGTACAGCAAAGTGATTCAGTGATACATATGCATGTATCTATTCTTTTTCAAATTCTTTTCCCATTTAGGTTATTACAGAATATTGAGCAGAGTTCCCTGTGCTATACAGTAGGTCCTTGTTGGTTATCTATTTTAAATATAGCAGTGTGTACATGTTAATCCCAAACTCTCAATCTATCCCTTCTCCCCACCCAGTAACCATAAGTTCGTTCTCTAAGTCTATGACTCATATCATACTATGTGGTTCCTTATGTCTTCAGTTGGAATAAATCTTCTGGCCATTTGCATAGATAGTTATTATGCAAATAGTTTTGGTTTGTCTCTGGGAGGAGGTGAGTTCAGGGTCTTCCTACTCCACTGTCTTTGCCACCTTCTGACCTGCCCACACTTTTGACTATAAAGATCAGATAGACTTAAATAAATTGAGAAGTTGTCTGATACTTGATTCTTCTATGTGCTACTGCTCTCAGCAGAAGCTGTGATCTTTGTACAATCCATTATTTCATTTTTATTCCGTTAAAATAAAATTGAAGTAATAATAGTAAATGATAAATTTAACAGATAATCACTGTGTATTATTAGCTGGCATGGGTCATCAGCCTCTTAATATAGTTCTATCCAGTGACTTCCTAATGAACGGTTATGAGCCTGGGTAACTTGTATGCAAATTAAGAATGGGTAAAAATTAAAATGGCAGATTAAAAGAGTATTTTTTAATTAAAAAAAATATTCCAACTAATCTGCTAAACATCTGACACAATATAGTACTTAGATACTCTAGAACACAGTAATCCCTAGTTGGCTTAAAAATGATCTTTTTATTACACTTGAGAAGAAAGAAATGTAGATCCTTATTCAAAAATCTTTTGATGACAATTTTTCAAAGAAAATAACAAAATAAGGACGATTTTCTTTATAAGGAATTTTGAAAATATCAAAAAATTCTTAGCTGAAACTATGTATACTTATCTATAATAAGCAAGTATATTGTTAATATATCATTGTACATAAAAAACTTTGGCTGTACAGTTTTAACTTTTGTGCTTAAGAATAGATTTTTTAACGTTTTTTTCTTTCTCTTTTTTTAGTAGCAAAGGGAATGTACTGTTTTTATTTTTGTTATTTTTGTTGTTCCATATATTTTCATTCTACTCAGTTATAATGACAGTGTAATAAAAATTCTTTATATTTTATTTACTTTTCCCATATTTTATAGACATAATTATTTCAATACAGCAATTATATTTTGTCAGTTAGGTATAGCATTGATTTACTTAAGAATTCCCTTATTGAAGGAAATTATTTCCCCTTTTCTCCACTTTAAGCTATGCTGCAATATGTATTCTTATGCACAAAACTCTAAACTTTAGTCTATAATCAGGCTATTCTGTCATCAGGTACTTTGATTGTAGGTAACCAGAACTATTAGGCTTATTAGGTATCTACTTGGGAAGAACTTAACTGAGATTATTATGACCTTCTATCTATTATCTATTTAAAGAATTAAAGCATAATTGTTCTATGTATCTAAATTTATTACCACCATGAAATAGATTTTAAAATGATGAATGACAGGTTATTAAATAAAACTGACCATAAATGTTATCATTTACCTATTAATCAAACCTGCAAATGTAGAGTTACTTAAAATACTTTTCATTCTAACTCATCATGAAACTCAGAGCTTCTCCAGCATTTGTGCAAGTCCCATTGAAACACTTACCTTAAAAACTTGCAACTCCTGTAAGTTGCCTTTGAAAAAAATCATAATTCATTGATTCCTTCTATTGCAACCTTCTTCCCTCACCCTATTCTATTTTTATCATAGCACGTATCACCTTCTAATGTATTACTGTTTGCTTATGTTTCCTTACCCTAGAATGTAAACTCCATTGAGGAAGATACTTTTGTTCACTGATGTATCCCAAGTGCTTAGAAAACTGTGTCCTGTATATAGCTGGAAGATGATAAATATCTGCTGACTTAATGTTGGCCTGGCTTATGCTCTCTATCTTTGCCTGCTTTTCTTTCCATGTTTATCTTACTCCTGTATCGGCTTCACTGTCTTAGGCATTCTCTCTATGGTAGCCTCAGCAGCTCCAGGCTTTAATCATCTTCACAGCTAGTAATTCCAGAAGAAACAGAGCTTCAACTTCCTAACAGTCCTAGAAAGTTGTCAGAGTATACTTTTATTAGCCTGGATAGTTCACGTGCCCATTCCTGAGCCAATCATTATGATGGGTTGTTGAGTAAGGCTGAGAAACGGACTGCTTTGATTGTCTTGGGTGTTACTCAGAATTTGGCCTGAGCACAGCAGCATCCCCTGGGAACTTGTTAGGTATGCGGACTCTCAGGCCCACCTCTAGACCACCTGAGTCAGAATGTGAACTTCAGCAAGATTCACTGGTGATAATGCCTTTATTCTATGATCCCAGTGGAGCTGGAAAGGCAGGAAGGGGAACGCGGTCACCAAGACACACAAAGTGAAAGTGGGGCTGTGATGGTTGCCCAAAGAAAACTTGAATG
Source organism: Balaenoptera physalus (assembly GCF_965194825.1). Classification (NCBI taxonomy): domain Eukaryota; kingdom Metazoa; phylum Chordata; class Mammalia; order Artiodactyla; family Balaenopteridae; genus Balaenoptera; species Balaenoptera physalus. The sequence continues at coordinate 49,690,964 of NC_138885.1, forward strand.
CTCTTACCAAAATGCAGAATGGATGTTGGGCAGGCAAAAACAACAGGTGTCCGTTACAATACATAATATGTATTCAGTAATTATTATATACCACGTACTGTACTATGCCTTTTTCAGACATTATTTAGTATTCACAACATCGTACAAGATATCATCAGACAGAATACCTTAGGCTTCAGGAGATTAAATAATTTGTCCAAAGTTTTCGTTGGGGAGGCAATGAGAGAATTAACCTGTGATATGATATCACGTACTAACAAGTATGCTGGAGAATAATTAAGCAGGATAGAGGGATAGAGCATTACCAGGATGATAGGGAAGGGTGATCAATTTAGATAGGAAGGTCAGGGTGAACCTGAGGGAGTAAAGTTTGAGCAGAGATTTGGACAAAGTGAAGGACAACTCATCTAAGTTCCAGGGTAATACCTTTCCAGACAGGGGGGGAAAAAGAGAGAGAAAGAGAAAGCCAGTGTTGCTACAATGAAGTGAATATAGGTGATTAATTCAGAGAGATAACCAGAGTCATTTCATGAAGAAGCTTTGGCCATGGCTAGGATATTGTCAATTATTTTTAGCACAATGGAAAACTACTGGAAGCTCTGGAGCAGAGGAGCACATGATTTTATTTATATTTCAAATATATTGCCTAGGGAGCAGGCAACAGTAAATAAAGGATAGATGCAGAAATGTAAGATGTCAGGAGGACGAGTGAAGAGGCTATGGCAATGCTAGTCTAGGCAAGAGATGAGAGTGAGTGGGACCAGGATGGTGATGGGGATGGTAGAGGGGCTGGGGATATACAGATAGTCCCTGACTCATGATGATTCAACTTAATTTTTTGACTCTACTATGGCATGAAAGCAGTATGTATTCAGTAGAAACTGTACTTCTCAAATTTCAGTTTTTGATATTTTTCCTGGCTAGCAACATGCAGCGTGATGCTCTCTTGAGAAGCTAGGCGGCCCCAGCTCCCAGTCAGCATGCAATCAGGAGGGTGAACAACTGATATACTTAAAACCATTCCGTACCTACTCAATCATTTCTGTTTTTCACTTTCAGCTATTCTGTATCCATTCAATCATTCTGTTTTTCACTTTCAGTACAATATTCAATAAAGTACATGAGATATTCAATAATTTTTTATAAAATTGGATTAATGTTAGATGATTTTGCCCACTTGCAGACTAATGTTAAGTGTTCCGAGCACATTTAAGGTAGGCTCAGCTCAGCTATGATGTTTGGTAGGTTAGGTGTATTGACTGCATTTTTGACTTAACGATATTTTCAACTTATGATGGGTTTTTCAGGATGTAACCCCACAGTAAGTAGAAAGATCCATATTGTGAATTGCTAATGAATTGAAAGTGTGTGCGAGATAAAAGGAAGACTCCCGTGGTTTTGCCTTGAGAAAATGGGTGGATATTTGTGCTACTTACTGAAATGTAGAACCTTGAAGATGGATCATGTGGGAAATCAAGAGGACTTTTTGGACATGTCAAATTTGACACACCTATTAGAAATCCCAGTAAAACTGCTGGGTAAACAATGGGATAAACTACTTCAGAGAGGTTTGGGTTGGCAATAGTTTAGGAAACAAGTGAGAAGGTATTTTAAGCCATGGAAATGAATAATCTAATTCAGACTCTGTTTCATAGTCACTCATTGACACTAACAAAGGTCTCACCATCTTGTAGCTGCACACACAGGAGTATGAGGCCTGTGGCAGAGGAAAAGAGCTGACGAGTCTCATACAAGTCCTTCTATTCTTACAACCAGAGGGACATTGGTCAGAACCAGTCAGATGTCCTTGCCTAACTGCAGCATTCTGAGAAATGTGGAGGAATTGATGAAAGTTTGGTGAGCACTTCTGTGTCTTACATAATACTGAATATCTTACCTCTAAGTAGGAAAATATCCATACAGAGGGGAAAAGCAATGCTTACCAAAATATTAAGTCCATGGTATTTTTGTGCATTTCTAATGGTAATCTCAATAAGCTCTATCATTCTCCACCAACCACCCTTTGAAAAATCTGATGTGGGCAATTAACATTTTCTCTTATCTCATGTAAAATATATGCAAATGAACCTTTAAACTTTCTTCCAATCAGAAAAGTGCTCATAAAAGCCTCCTAGGAAAAAATTCTGGAGTCAGGAATACTAAATCTGAACATGATGAAAAGGGAGCATACTGATATATAAATAAGCCACTTTGAGTAAATTTGCCCACCTCGAAAATGAAACGATAACCGTAAAACTAACTGTTGAACTAAGTCCTTTGAAGCAGCAGTGCCTTTTTTTTCTGGGTCCAATAGCATCTTTTTATAAGATTTTGAAGACCATATATTTGTGTAGCTCTTAACACAAAGAGAAATTCTTTTAGTGATCTATTTTGTAAATGTTTTTGAACCTCTTCTTTTGAAAGCTGCACTCCAGATTGGAAGTTCTGGATAGAATTATTTTGAAGGGAAGTATTTATCTGTCTAAAAAGCCCAAAGATCACGTTGTTTTCATCCAAACACTAGCTAGAAAAATCAATATTTTATCTTAGAAGGAAATGGTTCGGCTGCTTAAGCACAGCAGAATGCTTTCTAACAACAGTAAGACATTTAATTTTGAGAAAACAAAAATTCTGAAAGAAACAGGGGTGGTGGGGGGTGGGAAGGACGGGCAGGTGATTGAGCTTCAAGAGTATCACCTCATTTGAAAATAGTGACCCAAGTAATGGTATTAGTTACAGACATTTCAATTTCCTAAACAGTTGTTCCTTTCTTACAAAATGACTAATTGGCTTTGCTGCTTGGTTGGGACAGAATATACTAAATACTGGGCCATTTTTTTCCTGTGCCAAAGTCTGGTTGCTTACTAGTCTTAAACATGTTAAACAGAGACCTTTTCAAAATAATCTAAGAAATAATTGTCATCTTATCACAGTTATTTAGTCACTTCAATTGTCATTTTAATATTAATGAGCAATTCATGTCACCGTATCTTTTATATAAAACTTAGTGGCATTGTTATTTTTCTCAACTAAAGAGCATTCTTTTATGATCTTCAATGGAAATATTCATTTTAAATTCATATAGTCTATTATATGAAGTACAATTAAGCAATTTTAATATACACATGTAAGTATATTTCATTTACTTATGTTTCTTTATGCTTATATATTTACTAACTTACTCAAGGATTTGAAGTGGTTTACGCTAACTTGTAAAATAAGATAGGAAAAAAAATCAATAAAAAAAATATTAGGTCTATGGTAAACCTAGATAGAATAAAAATTCAAGAAGAAGGAAAATTTATAACACATATGTGCCGTCCATTGTGAGGACTATATTTATGTAAATTTCTCATGAAATCCACACAAGTGGTGAATAAATGACACTAAAGGGAAAATATGAGCAATAATAAAAATAGTGGAGCTACTGAAATTTTTATTAAAGAGAAACAACCACGTTATTACACAGCTCAATTAAGCTTTGATTATGAGATACTAAATTAATACCAAATTACACTTAGTTGATTAATTATTGAATCTAGGAAGTACAAGTACTTGGTGATAAATATTTGCATTTGAAAAGTCATAACCAATGGAAAACCTTTTAATATCCATTTAATGTACTAATTGGATGATAGTAAGAAAATCAGTGTAGTAGCAGCTGCATATGCAATTCAATTTGATGAAAGTTTAATTATAGAGAAAAAAACCTGATAGCAAAGTAAACAGAGTGAAACAGTGCTGAAATGAAAATAGCACAAACTGATTTGTGTGTTTCTCTGCAAAATTGCAGGTGTTGTCAAAGTGGATTATGGAGATGTGTCAGTCAGAAGAACCCTAAGAGAAAATCTGAACTGTAAGCCCTTTTCTTGGTACCTTGAAAACATCTATCCGGACTCCCAGATCCCAAGACGTTATTACTCACTTGGCGAGGTATGAATTATTTATTTTGGTTAAGTTATAAATATATTTTGCAAAAGGAGCAATTTCTAAGGAGCTCAATATTTTTTTAACATCTTTATTGGAGTATAATTGCTTTACAATGGTGTGTTAGTTTCTGCTTTATAACAAAGTGAATCAGCTATACATATACATATATCCCCATATCTCCTCCTTCTTGCATCTCCCTCCTACCCTCCCTATCTCACCCCTCTAGGTGGTCACAAAACACCGAGCTGATATCCCTGTGCTATGTGGCTGCTTCCCACTAGCTATTTTACATTTGGTAGTGTATATATGTCCATGCCACTCTCTCACTTCGTCCCAGCTTACCAATTCCCCTCCCCATGTCCTCAAGTCCATTCTCTATGCCTGTGTCTTTATTCCTGTCCTGCCCCTAGGTTCCTCAGAAACATTTTTTTTTTTTTTAGATTACATATAATATGTATGTGTTAGCATATGGTATTTGTTTTTCTCTTCTGACTTCACTCTGTATGACAGACTCTAGGTCCATCCACCTCACTACAAATAACTCAATTTCATTCCTTTTTATGGCTGAGTAATATTCCATTGTATATACGTGCCACATCTTCTATATCCATTCATCTGTATATGGACACTTAGGTTGCTTCCATGTCCTGGCTATTGTAAATAGAGCTGCAATGAACATTGTGGTACATGACTCTTTTGGAATTATGGTTTTCTCAGGGTATATGCCCAGTAGTGGGACTGCTGGGTTGTATGGTAGTTTTATTTTTAAGGAACCTCCATACTGTTCTCCATAGTGGCTCTATCAATTTACATTCCCACCAACAGTGCAAGAGGGTTCCCTTTTCTCCACACCCTCTCCAGCATTTGTTTCTAGATTTTTTGATGATGGCCATTCTGACTGGTGTGAGGTGATAACTCATTGTAATTTTGATTTGCATTTCTCTTAACGATTAGTGATGTTGAGCATCCTTTCATGTGTTTGTTGGCAATCTGTATATCTTCTTTGGAGAAATGTCTCTTTAGGTCTTCTGCCCATTTTTGGATTGGGCTCTTTGTTTTTTTGATATTGAGCTGCATGAGCTGCTTGTAAATTTTGGAGATTAATCCTTTGTCAGTTGCTTCATTTGCAAATATTTTCCCCCATTCTGAGGGTTGTCTTTTCGTCTTATGTTTTCCTTTTCTGTGCAAAAGCTTTTATTTTTTACCTTATGAATAAAATGCTTTAAGGGTTTTTAAACAGATCTATTTTAAATGACTTCTCATAAATTACAAAGACCATAAAGGTGTATATCACTGGGATTTGTAAAAAGTAAGAACATAGTTGAAGATGGAATAAATAGTATTTTCTTGTTTCTTTAGAGAACTTTAAAAAGTTCTCTAAAACTTTTTAGTCATATGGAACTTACACTCTTAAAATTTATTGTAAACCATGAAGAGCTTTTATTTATGTGGGCTCTAATTATTAGTATTTATTATGTTGAAACAAACTGGAAACTTTAAAATTTATTAATTTATTGAAGGTAATATGTAATAATCCATTACACATTAATATAAGTAACATATTTTTGAAAAATATAAAGCAAAGCCAAATAGTAAGAAGAAGATTAGCATAATTTTTTTTAATTGCATTAAAAACTGGCCAAAAAAAGATAGTTGGATTCTTACAAATGCTTCTATATTCAGTCTAACACACCATGTAGCCTACGGAAGACTCCTTGTACATTCATGAGAAGTGAGTGAAAAGTATTATCATTATTATTATCAAAATCATATAGACTTTGTGGACACACTGAGAACCCTTGATCTGCACCATCCTTTTTCAAATTTTTTTTTTTATAAATATTTTCACTTCTTTAATAAAAGTTTTTCACTCACACTCATCCAGAAAGCTACTTTTTCTAATTACCATGTGCAATTCAGAGAATAACCCCCCCCAACTTTATTATCTAGAGAAGAATAAAATGCCTTTGTCTTATTTCTTCTTTCTCTATGACTTTTAAAATTTTTATTGGAGTATACTCGATTTACAATGTTGTGTTAATTTCAGGTGTAGAGCAAAGTGAATCATACATATATCCACTCTTTTTTAGATGCTTTTCCCATATAGACCATTACAGAGTATTGAGTTCCTTGTGCTATATAATAGGTCCTTATTAGTTACCTATTTTATATATAGAAGTGTGTTAGATATCTTTCCCAATCTCCCATTTATCCCTCCCCCCTTTCCCCCATGGTAACCATAAGTTTGTTTTCTACATCTGTGACTCTGTTTTGTAAATAAGTTCATTTGTACCTTTTTTCAGATTCTACATATAAGCACTATCATATGATATTTGTCTTTTTCTTTCTGACTTACTTCACTCAGTATGACAATCTCTACATCCATCCATGTTGCTACAAATGGCATTATTTTCTTTTTTATGGCTGAGTAATATTCCATTGTATGTACGTACCACATCTTTATCCATTCCTCTGCTGATGGACATTTAGGTTACTTCCATGTCCTGGCTATTGTAAATAGTGCTGCAATGAACATTGGGGTGAATGTATCTTTTCGAATTATGGTTTTCTCCAGATATATGCCCAGGAGTGGGATTGCTGGATCCTATGGTAGCTCTGTTTTTAGTTTCTTAAGGAACCTCCATCTGTTCTCCATAGAATGTACCAATTTACATTCCCACCAACAGTGTAAGAGGGTTCCCTTTTCTCCACACCCTCTCCAGCATTTATTGTCTGTAGATTTTTTGAGATGGTCATTCTGACTGGTGTGAGGTGATACCTCATTGTAGTTTTGATATGCATTTCTCTCATCACTAGTGATGTTGGGCATCCTTTCATGTGCTTTTTGGCCATCTGTCTTTGGAGAAATGTCTATTTAGATCTTCTGCCCATTTTTTTGATTGGGTTGTTTGAGCTGCATGAGCTCTTTGTACATTTTGGAGATTAATCCCTTGTGGGTCTCTTTGTAAATATTTTCTCCCATTCTGAGGGTTGTCTTTCTTTTCATTTTGTTTATGGTTTCCTTTGCTGTGCAAAAGCTAAAAGTTTAATCAGGTCCCATTTGTTTATTTTTGTTTTTATTTTCATTATTCCAGGAGGTAGATCAAAAAAGATCTTGCTATGATTTATGTCAGCGAGTGTTCTGCCTATATTTTCCTCTAAGAGTTTTATAGTATCTGGCCTTACATTTAGGTCTTTAATCCATTTTATTTTTGTGTATGATGTTTGTTAGGGAGTGTTCTAATTTCATTCTTTTACATGTAGCTGTCCCGTTTTCCCAGCACCACTTATTGAAGAGACTGTCTTCTCTCCATTGTATATTCTTGCCTCCTTCCTCATAGATTAGGTGACCATAGGTGCGTGGGTTTATCTCTGGACTTTCTGTCCTGTTCCATTGATCTATATTTCTGTATATGTGCCAGTACCATACTCTTTTGATGACTGTAGCTTTGTAGTATATTCTGAAGTCAGGGAGTCTTATTCCTCCAGGTCCATCTTAAGATTGCTTTGGCTCTTCGGGGTCTTTCTGTGTTTCCATATAAATTACAATTTTTTTGTTCAAATTCTGTGAAAAATGCCATTAGTAATTTGATAGGGATTGCACTGAACCTGTAGATTGGGTAATATAGTCACAAAATATTATCTTTAGAAATTTAAAAATTGGCTTTATCATAACTATACAGGCATATGTACCTAATACATATTCAATTGCTCAAAATAAGAATTAATTATTCCTTTATGAATTATATGTTCCATACTGTTAACTTCCCACCTAATGGGGATTAGGTTTGAGAATCAAAACTAATTTAATATTGGTTGTAATTAAAGCATTTCAACAGCAATAATACATGCATTTCAAAAATATTTATTACATTTGTTGAATGCCATTTTTATAGGTCATAACAGTAGAATATCTGAAAATTCAGTCTAATGCTTTTTGGTACATTTGCCAAGATATCTATGACTTTATCCACTCCATAACTATAAACATCACTTGTGATTAACTAGAAAATAATTAAAGAAAAACAAAAATGCAATTTGTTCCTAGCTGAATTGTTTTTAAAGGCTGTTTGTTTTTGTGCCTTATCCCTGCACTGTTTGCCAAATCTTCACTTACTCATCAGCCATGTAAATATCTCTATAGAATTTTTCAGTTTACATCTATTCAACATTAATCTGAATACTGCAGTGCAAAGGTTCATGTGTAATAACACTGATACACTACTTTCTAGGTGTAACTTTAGTCACTAGTCCTGTGCCTCTGGTGTTTTTGGTTTTGTTTGTTTTCATTGGGAGGGTGTCATTGCTGTTGTTTTCAAATATGCAGTATTCCCATGTTAGCACTAATGTCACAGGGATTTATTTATATTCAGTACATAAAATATATGAGAGTGTTTTTTAAACTGGAACACTGTTTGCATGCGAGTTATTATTATAATCTAGTTCCACTGAAGATCCCCAATAAAATACCTAACATTCATTTCTTTACTGAAAAGTTTGTTGGACCAAGTGTGAATCTGACTGTACCTTTAGAAGAAGGGAGTTTTTCTATTCTTGTAGTAGAGTATTTCTCCCACGGTAATCAATGGATCCAGCTGATGAGTAAGCACTGATAACTCTTTCTAAAAGAAGGTATGACCAGGGCCTATATAACAAGACAGATATGAGTAAAGAGGGCTTTTTGGAAATTCTCTGAGGCCATCGGGGTGACTCCTGAGAAAGATTCAGGGCTCTGAAATGGAACCTAGATGTTTACTTCCATGTTAAAAATTCAGTTTTATGCTTTCCTGCACTACATCAAGAAACCTAATTAATTGACTTTCTGAAAAAGTGAAAATGAAGTGTGGGAAAATTCCTTTATACAACCTACTGATTTTAAAGTAACTATCTTCTGTAATGAATCTTATAGAAATCGTTTGAAAAACTTTTAAAGATAGAGATTACACCTTTCAGGGTTTTTGAAACATATCCAGAAGAGGCAGCACGTTGTACTGAAAAAATCCCAGGCTTCGGAATCAAGCAGAGGAGGGTTTAAATACTGACCTCATAGTTTAGGACTCAGGTAGCACTAGGTCTTCTCTCTGGTACTTGTCAGCAGCAGGAGGGTAATCATACAAGGTTATAGTGATGATTGAGGATACAGAGCATCTACACCACCACCTAGCAAGAATTAGTAGCAGCACCAGTAGTTACAGGTATTGTAATTATTATAGCTACTATTTACTGTTTTCTTACTATGTCAAACATTATGCTAGATGCTTAATAATAATTGCAGTATTTAAAAATCACAATTCAGGTTTTGTTATTATCCCCAATTAAATATGGAACCTATATGGAGAAAGTTCATGTGATTGACCTAATGGTTATAGAGCTAACTAAATATTGGAGTCAGGATTCAATACATTTTAGTCTGACACTAAAGCTCACTTTTTCTTATAACTAGAAGGAGAAAATAGATTATATTACTATATGTTATTCATTCAAAATGCTTTTATTAAATAAGAGATTAAGCTAGAACCTGTGTTATATGCTAACAATGCAAAGTCAATAAGGAAAGACCTTTACTCTTAAGCCATTCTACTGAAATGGGGGTGGGGGGATGGCAAAAGAGAATCAAACAAACAGGTAAGAAATTAAGTAGAAATAAACATGTGGTATATAGGCATGCTATAAGCTGCTGTTTCAAAAACCCAATAAATTCAAAAATCTATGAGATATATTAAGTTTTGAACTTTCTGGAATATTAATGTACTGCAATTTTCCACTTTAAAACCATCCTTAAAGAGATGCAATCCTGCACCTGTTTCCTTGGAAACAGAAGGACAAATTCACCAAGCACTGCTTTCTAATTCGATTTTGCCTAGTCATGTATACATAATTTGATGGACACTTTGATAATGAGTTCGGGATGAACTGTTAATGGACAACAGTCATTTACTTAAATCTTTTTCTTTCTTACTACCTGTCATTAACCATCAATTTAAAAATGTAATAAACTACCTTTCCTTATATACGAAGGTACTATCTCTCAAATAGTTAGTCTCAAAGTGGTATCAGGTGTCCAAAGCTACTTATCTAGAGGACAAAGTTATTTCTTTGTAGTAATTCATATGTACTCCTCACTTAATTTCAAATGAAATTGTTAGGATTTAACAATTTACAATTTCCTTGAGTTTCAATGTTTTTCAAAGCCTAGATATTTAATATTGCAGTGCATTGGTGAATATAAATATTTTCATGTCAATTTCTCTTTATAACTTTCCTAGTTGTATTGCAAGATAGAGGCAAACATGGTATTCAGTTTCTATTATCGTGTGTTGTCACCAAAGTAATCATCAGTATTGATATCAGATGGCTGTCTGAATTTCTTACATTTGCATTTTACTCAGTTAATTGAAATATTACTTTACCCAGCCCGTGAATTACATGCAGCTTCCAATGGGAAGTTAAAAGCTGTGCAATTGCTTTGAACTAAAACCTTTAATTAAGTAGCTTAATGAAGCATATGCCTTTTAGACTTAGTAAGCAGATCATAATGGAATAAGGAAGTAGAGCTTCTTGCAGCATTAAATTCTCTCTTAAGTAGCCCTTTAGCTTATGTATATTTAGCATGTCAGCTTCTGATCTTGTAAATATAAAAGCTAATTCAAGTATAACATTGAAAAATGGCTTTCTAAAGTAGTAATGTTTCACCCTAAATTTTTGGCCTCAGACGGGCCAGCATTTTGGAAAAAATGTGAGCTATGTAGAACACAAGAATAGAGAGGGCAAGAAGAGGATTGCTGGAGCCAAGTGACTTTTAACTCCTGGGGCTTAATATTTGCATTTGCATGCTGCTTGGAAGACGTTTTGACATTAGTCTCTGCATTTTGTACTGCCTGCTTGACCTCAGCACTTCCTTTTCCTCTTGTATTCTTTAACCTTATCAGCTAGTTAAGATCCTTGAACACATTGACACTGTGTTCCTTAAATATTGTTAAAGAGCAAATTTAAGTAACTAAAAATAGACATCATCTATTGAAGCTGCTAGGCTGCAGGGATTAAGGATAAAATCAGTTACTGCCAAATGCAGAGGCTAAAACCCTGAGAGTGTTACCCTTTCTGTTGGTAATCAGGAGATCTATTTATAAATTCACCATCTTCTTGACCCTTTAATAGGATAACCAGTAAGAAAGCCTCATTTTATACGGCTTGGCACAAGTGGGGGCATTCTCTCTGCCCATGATGATATTTCCAAAACTCCTTGGGACCAGTAGCTGATTTTCATCCCAGTGTAACTAAATATGCACATATATAGGCAGAATATATTACTCTTCATCAGATGTTAACCTTAAAGAATGTTGGGCTGGGTAACCCACCTATGGACAAAATGAGTGAGTATCTTACTAGAAAAAAAAATTTTTTTTTTTTTTTTTTTACTTTACACTGCTGATAAATAAATTAGAATCAGTTCTATCACTTAAATATGTATTGGCACAAACAACTGCAACAAACTATATTCCAGTTAAGCATTTAAGAATTCTCCTAGGATTCTTGTTTGCTTTTGTTATCCACCAAAATAAATGAAATTGTTCAGTTTTCTGTATTCTTTACTGTTTTGTTGAAGGAGGTTAAGATATCACATACTCATAATTTTTAAATCTCACAGTCAGGACATTCTAAACCCAGGTTTACATAAGAGAAGTCAGCTTGGGTTTGTTAATTAAATAGATTTTGCAAATCTGTGTAAAATCATCCTTCTGATTTATTCATAATTTGGTAAAGAGAAAATATACTTAAATGCATATTCACTGCAGCAATTAATTACATGGAAATATTAACATTAAACTCTGGAATTCACTGCAGATGTGCCTATTTCCTTCTTTACAAAGTAAAGAGAAACCAAAGGAGGTTGACATATTTAAAATAATGATAATGAGTAACAATGTGCAGTTGAAAGATAAGCATGTGCTGGAGTAATTAAAGCCCAAAAAAAGCTAGTTTAAGTTTAGACTCTTATTTTAGAATGAAGTTTACCTGTTAGTTTTGAAGTTCAAAGGTGGGGAGGGTGGGAGTTTATGACTCTTTTTTAGAATTGGAGTTCTCATTGTTGCTTGCTGTTACAATCCAGTAGAGGGAGCAAAAGCTAATGAACAAACCATGCAAGTGGTAAGAACATTACCAATGATACTACCAATGAGTAGAAACATTTAGAAAAAGACTTGCTGATTTCAAATATTAAAACACAAGTGGGAAAAATACTCCCAAGTTTATGTCATGAAAGATTGTTCTCAGGCAATAAAAGATTATGTGTAAACAAAGAAATGTCCAAGCAGACAACAAAGTTAAAACTACATTGGCCCTACACCATATATTCAAAGCTATACCACAACATAAGGAATGAGTCACAAGAATTTCTCAGAATGCAGAACTACCTGTATGTTCTACTTATGTTGATACAGGTTGGATTCTGTAAGGAGTTTCTATGGATGAAGTTCCTCCATGTTTGTTTGCCTAGATTTTTCTCAGGATTAATGAATGGCATGATCAAGCAATTGGTGGTGTCAGGTAATATGACACCAGTGACAAGATCAGGATCTTTCCTGAAATTTCATTTCTTTGCTTAAATAACATTCTTTGGGAATATATATATTTGCCTCAGTTCCAGGGTGTTCTTACAACGGTTCTGATTTTAAAATCATGCAAAATCATCCTATATCTGATCATCCTTTGCATCTCAAAAGATGAGATGCATAGTTTGAACTTTCCTGTATGCCAGTATCTTATATTGTGCATTAAGATTTGCTTGTTGAGGACTGTCAGAAGACACTAGTGACTATTTTTATGTTTGAAGAAAACATTACAGATTCCCACTGTTAGGCTCATTGACTTGAGAATAACCTGATGTACATCAGGCTGCCTTCTAGATGTACATGCATTTTTTAAAAAAATCTGGATATCATAGGACTACTCACAAAAACCTCTCAGAGATTGTCTCTATCCAGATGATATGTCCTTCTCAATTTTTTAAGATTGGTATTGATAGCCCTGTTCCCTGACCCTCCATATTGGTATCCAGTGTCATGATAGCCAGAAGTCATTTTCATGACCTGGGCCCAACAGTCTGACAGACATTCAGCATGGAAACCACTTTGCTTCTAGCCTTTTTGACCTGGTTCCTCAGGTCTGATCCTAGGCCCCTTTCATGTTCCATGTGTCTTTGCCACTGTCTGGATGACCTGTCATTTACCTTTACCTTTATTCAACTAGAACTTAATCCTCCCTTCCTCCTTATAGGACTCCTTTCTGAACAACACTGCCTACCTGTCTGGATGGCAGGACTAGGCAATTCCCAAACTCACTATAATAACTTTTAATAACTTATTTGGACAAACTACTTAACCTCTTTGTATCTTAATGTTTTCATGTGTAAAATGGGGGTAATAGGTTGGTTTTGAATTAGTTATTACACATAAGTGCTTGGGACAGTACATGGCACATACAATTACAATTATAAATAATAATTATTATTGTGGTGATTGTGGTGGTTGCCATCCCTGTCTCATTCTGACAGCTTTCCTAAAACCACTGACTCCTAATTATTTCTAGTCTCCTAGAACCCATGTCCAGCCAGCCTCACCAGATTTGACTTGGGTTCCTATACTATATCCTCTTAGCACCTGCTGCATTCTAAGGGGCAATTAATATTACATGTCTGGAAACCATCAAACCAATTTTTAGAAAAGTTAGAACATGTCATGAATAAAACAGGCTCCGAAGTCCCCAAAATGAGTCTATTCTGGAATTCTGAAAAAATAGCAGCAGCAGTGACACTGTTTGAATCTCTTTGAATTCCTCCATTGAGGCAGAGAGAGCATCCAGGTTAGCAAAACCAAAAACTGATGGACAACTTTAACAATAAAATTAGGTGACAAGATATTCTCACCAGTCCCAAAATATGACCTGTAAAATTCATGACCATATGATAATACAATCATTGCAGCAGGAAAAAAGGGAAGCAATGGGGTGTCATCTGACGGAAATGAGACCAGGATAACACCTGAGTTGCCAATAGATACTCATGAGAAATTGTTTTATGCCAATTTAATAATAGTAGTTGAAACTGGGAGAAGTGTTTTCATAAAATCCAATGTGCAAGTCAGTGAAAAGTCCCCTCTCTAAATGTCTGAAGGGTCTGAAAACTCTGCAGCCTGTGAATTCTTACAACTCAATAGCTGAAGCTCTTTCTCAGCAGAAACTTCAGGGAATAAAGCCCAACTTAAGGAGGTAGGGACAACAGTGACAAAGTCCAGATAAAAATGGGAGAGGTCAGGGTGGGGCAGGGGGGTGGCAGTAGAGACAAGATAGCAGAGTAGAAGGACTTGAGCTTGCCTCCTCTCACGAAAACACCAAAATCACAAATAACTGCTAAACAACCATTGACAAAAAAGACTGGAATGTACCAAAAAAGATAGTCTACATCTAAAAGACAAAGAAGCCACAATGAGACAGTAGGAGGGGGCCCATGTGCAAAACAATCAAATCCCATACCCACTGCGTGGGTGACCCACAAACTGGAAAATAATTACATCATAGAGGTTGTCCCACAGGAGTGAGAGTTCTGAACCCCACATCAGGCTCCCCAGTCTGGGGGTCTAACATTGGGAGGAGGAGCCCCCAGAGCATTTGGCTTTGAAATCCAGTGGGGCTTCATTGCAGAAACTCCACAGGACTGGGGGAAAGAGAAACTCCACCCTTGGAGGGTACACACCAGGACCCATGGAAAAAGCAGGGACTCCATAGGAGCCTGGGCCAGACCTACCTGCTAGTCTTGGTCTCCTGGAGAGCAGGGGGGTGGCTATGGCTCACTGTGGAGAAGAGGACACTGGTGGCAGAGGTACAGGGGAGTACTCATTGGCATGAACTCTCCAGGAGTCTGCCATTTTGTCACCAAGTCCTGGCCCCACCCAACAGCCTGTAGGCTTCAGTGCTGAGATGCCTCAGGCCAAACAACCAACCCGGTGGGAACACAGCTCCACCCATCAGCAGACAGGCTGCCTAAAACCTTCCTGAACCCAAAGCTATCCATTAAACACACCCCTTGACACAGCCTGCTCACCAGAGGGACAAGACCCAGCTCCACCCACCGATAGGCAGGCACCAGTCCCTCCTACCAGGAAGCCTGCACAAGCCTCTTAGACCAGCATCACCCACCAGGGAACAGACACTAGAAGCAAGAGGAAATACAATCCTGCAGCCTGTGGAACTGAGACTGGAAACAGAGAAAGTCAGACACAATGAGATGGAAAAGGAATACGCACCAGACAAATGGAAAAGATAAAACCCTGGAAGAACAACTAACTGAAGTGGAGATAGGCAATCTACCTGAAAAATAATTCAGAGTAATGATGGTAAAGATGATCCAAGATCTTGGAAAAAGAATGGAGGCACAAACCTAGAAGATACAAAAACAGTTTAACAAAGAGATAAAGAACAAACAGAGTTGAACAATACAATAACTGAAATGAAAAATACACTAGAAAGAATCAATAGCAGAATAACTGAGGCATAATAACTGATAAGTGACCTGGAAGACAGAATGGTGGAAATCACTGCTGTAGAACAAAACAAAGAAAAAAGAATGAAAAGAAAAGAGGACAGTCTCAGAGACCTCT
This sequence comes from Balaenoptera physalus, assembly GCF_965194825.1. Classification (NCBI taxonomy): domain Eukaryota; kingdom Metazoa; phylum Chordata; class Mammalia; order Artiodactyla; family Balaenopteridae; genus Balaenoptera; species Balaenoptera physalus. The sequence goes on from NC_138885.1 coordinate 49,706,548, forward strand.
GGGACAACATTAAACACACCAACATTTGCATTATAGGGGTCCCAGGATGAGAAGAGACATAGAAAGGGCCCGACAATATATTTGAAGAGATTATAGCCGAAAACCTCCCTAACATGGAAAAGGGAACACTCACTCAACTCCAGGAAGCACAGAGTTCCATACAGGATAAACTCAAGGAGGAACATACCAAGACATATATTAATCAAACTTACAAAAATTAAAGACAAAGAAAAAATATTAAAAGCAACGAAGGAAAAGCAACAAGTAACATGCAAGGGAATCCCTATAAGGTTATCAGCTGATTTTTCAGCATAAACTCTACAATCCAGAAGGGAGTGGCACAATATATTTAAAGTGATGAAAGAAAAAAACCTACAACTAAGAATATTCTACCCAGCAAGGCTTTCATTCAGATCTGACAGAGAAAACAAAAGCTTTACAGACAAGCAAAAAATAAGAGAATTCAGCACCACCAAACCAGCTTTACAACAAATGCTAAAGGAATTTCTCTAGGTGAAAAAGAAAAAGGCACAACTCTAAACAAGAAAATTAGGAATGGGAAAGCTCACTGGTAAAGGCAAACATTTAGTAAACATAGGAAACCATCCACACACAAATGATATCAAAACCAGCAATCGTGAGAACAGAACAATACAAATGCAGGATATTGGAAACACATTTGAAATTAAGAGAACAGCAACTTAAAACAATCTTGTGTATATATATATATATATATATATATATATATATATATATATATGTATATATATAGACTGCTATATCAAAACCTCATGTAACTGCAAACCAAATATCTATAATAGATATACACACAAAGAAGAAAAAGGAATACAAACACAACACTAAAGAAAGTCGTCAAATCATAAGAGAAGATAATAAAAGAGGAAGGGAAGAAAAAGACCTACTAAAAGAAATCTAAAACAATTAACAAAATGGCAAGAAGAACGTACATATTGATAATTACATTAAATGTAAATGGATTAAATGCTCCAACCAAAAGATGTACACTGGCTGAATGGATACAAAAACAAGACCCGTATATAAGCTGTCTACAAAAGACCCACTTCAGAGCTAGGGACACATACACACTGAAAGTGACAGGATGCAAAAAGGTACTCCATGCAAATGGAAATCAAAAAAAAACTGGAGTAAGCAACACTCATATCAGACAAAATAGACTTTAAAATAAAGACTGTTAGAAGAGACAAAGAAGGATACTACACAATGATTGAGGGATCAATCCAAGAAGAAGATATAACAATTATAAATATTTATGCACCCAACACAGGAACACCTCAATACATAAGGCAAATGCTAACAGCCATAAAAGGGGAAATCAACAGTAACACAAGAATACTGGGGGACTTTAACACCCCGCTTACACCAATAGACAGATCATCCAGACAGAAAATAAACAAGGAAACACAAGCTTTAAATGACACACACAACAAGAGACCAGATGGGCTTGATATTTATAGGACATTCCACTCCAAAGTGGCAGAATACAGTTCTTCTCAACTGCACACAGAACATTCTCCAGGTTAGAGCACATGCTGGGCAACAAAGAAAACCATGGTAAATTTAAGAAAATTGAAATCATATAAAGCATCTTTTCCAACCACAACACTATGAGATTAGAAATTGAACACAAGAAAAAAAATGTAAAAAACACAAACATGTGAGGCTAAATAATATGCTACTAAGCAACCAATGGATTGCTGAATAAATCAGAAAGTACCTAGGGACAAATGACAATGAAAAGACGATGATCCAAAACCTATGGGATGCAGCAAATGCAGTTCTAAGAGGGAAGTTTATAGCAGTGCAATCTTACCTCAGGAAGCATGAAAAACTGCAAATAACCTAACCTTACACATAAAGCAACTAGAAAGAAGAGTGAACAAAATCCAAAGTTAGTAGAAGGAAAGAAGTCAGAAAAATCAGAGCAGAAATAAGTGAAATTGAGGTGAAGAAAACAATAGCAAAGATCAATGAAAGTAAAAGCTGGTTCTTTGAAAAGATAAACAAAATTGATAAACTTTTAGCCAGACTCATCAAGAAAAGAAGAAAAAAAAAAAGAGGGAGGGCCAGAATCAGTAAAAATTAGAAATGGAAAAGGAGAAATTACAACAGACACCACAGAAATACACAGGATCATAATAGACTACTACAAGCAACTATATGCCAATAAAATGGACAACGTAGAAGAAATGGAAAAACTCTTAGAAAGGTGCAACCTTCCAAGACTGAACCAGGAAGAAATAGAAAATATGAACAGACTGATCACAAGTACTGAAATTGAAGCTGTGATGAAAAAACTCCCAAAAAACGAAGTCCAAGACCAGATGGCTTCACAGACAAATTCTATCAAACATTTAAAGAAAAGCGAACATCTGTCCTTCTGAAACTATTCCAAAAAAACTGCAGAGGAAGGAACACTCCCAAACTCATTCTTTGAGGCCACCATCACCCTGACACCAAAACCAGACAAAGATATCACAAAAAAAGAAAATTACAGGCTAGTATCACTGATGGATGTAGATGCAAAAAATCCACAACAAAATACTAGCAAACCTAATCCAACAATACATTAAAAGGATCAAACACCATGATCAAGTGGGATTTATCCCAGGGATGCAAGGATTCTTCAATATACACAAATCAATCAATGTGATACACCATATTAACAAACTGAAGAATAAAAACCATATGGTCATCTCAATAGATGTAGAAAAAGCTTTTGACACAATTCAACACCCATGTATGATTTAAAAACTCTCCAGAGGGCTTCCCTGGTGGCGCAGTGGTTGGGAGTCTCCCTGCCAATGCAGGGGACACGGGTTCGTGCCCTGGTCTGGGAGGATCCTGCGTGCCGCGGAGCGACTGGGCCCGTGAGCCACAATTGCTGAGCCTGCGCATCTGGAGCCTGTGCTCCGCGACAGGAGAGGCCGCGATGGTGAGAGGCCCGCGCACCACGATGAAGAGTGGCCCCCACTTGCTGCAACTGGAGAAGGCCCTCGCACAGAAACGAGGACCCAATACAGCCATAAATAAATGAATAAATAAAATATTTTAAAAAAAAAGAAAAAGAAAAGAGCAACAGAAGAAACCATAGGGTAAATATTAAAAAAATAATAATAATAAAAAAATAAAAAATAAAAACTCTCCAGAAAGTAAGCATAGAGGGCACAAAGACCATATATGACAAACTCATAGCTATCATCATTCTCAACTGAAAAGCTGAAAGCATTTCCTGTAGGATCAGGAACAAAACACGGACATATGGTCTGGCCACTTTTATTCAACACAGTTTTAGAAGTCCTAATGACATCAATCAGAGAACAAAAAGAAATAAAAGGAATCCAAATTGGAAAAGAAGAAGTAAAACTGTCACTGTTTGCAGATGACATGATACTATACATAGAAAATCCTAAAGAGCTACCAATAAACTACTAGAGCTCATCAATAAATTCGGTAAAGTTGCAGGATACAAAATGAATATACAGAAATCTCTTGCATTCCTATATACTAACAACGAAAGATCAGAAAGATAAATTAAGGAAACGATCCCATTTACCACTGCATCAAAAAGAAAAAAATACCCAGAAATAAACCTACCTAAGGAGACAAAAGACCTGTACTTGGAAAAGTATAAGATGCTGATTAAAGAAATCAAAGATGACACCAAGGGATGTAAAGATATACCATGTTTCTGGATTGGAAGAATCAATATTGTCAAAATGACTACACTACCCAAGGCAATTTACAGATTAAGTGAATTCCTATCAAATTACCAATGGCATTTTTTCACAGAACTAGAACTTAAATTTTTAAAATTTGTATGTTAACACAAAAGACCTCGAATAGCCAAAGCAATTCTGAGAGAGAAAACTGCAGCTGGAGGAATCAGACTCCCTGACTTCAGACTGTACTACAAAGCTACAGTCATCAAAAGTGTGGTACTCGCATAAAAACAGAAATATAGATAAATGGAACAAGATAGAAAGCCCAGAAATAAACCCACACACCTATGGTCAATTAATTTACGACAAAGGAAGCAAGAATATACAATGAAGAAAAGAGAGTCTCTCCAACAAGTGGTGCTGGGAAAACTGGCCAGTTACATGTAAACGAATGAAACATTCCCTAACACCATACACAAAAATAAACTCAAAGTGGATTAAAGATCTAAATGTAAGACCGGATACAATAAAACTCTTAGAGGAAAAAATAGGTGGAACACTCTGACATAAAATTGTAGCAATATCTTTTTAGATCCACCTTCTAGAGTAATGAAAAAAATAAATAAATAAACAAATGGGACCTAATTAAACTTAAAAGCTTTGCACAGCAAGGAAACCATAAAGAAAACAAAACGACAACCCACAGAATGGAAGAAAATATTTGCAAACAATGCAACGGAGAGGGATTAATCTCCAAAATATACAGGAAGCTCATGCAGCTCAATCTCAAACAAACAACCCAATCAAAAAATGGGCAGAAGCTCTAAATAGACATTACTCCAAAGAAGACATACAGATGGCCAATAAGGACATGAAAAGATGCTCAATGTCACTAAATTATGAGAGAAATGCAAATCAAAACTACAGTGAGGTTTCACCTCACACTGGTCAGAATGTACATCATCAAAAAGTCTACAAGCAGTAAATGCTGGAGAGGGTGTAGAGACAAAGGGAACTCTCCAACACTGTTAGTGGGGATGTAAATTGGTATAACCACTATGGAGAACAGTATGAAGGGTTTCTTTAAAAACTAAAAATAGAACTACCATATGTCCAACAATCCCACACTCCTGGGCATATATCTGGAGAAAAGCATAATTCAAAAACAAACATGCACCCCAATGCTCACTGCAGCACTATTTACAATAGCTAAGACATGGAAGCAACCTGAATGTCCATCAACAGAGGAATGAATAAAAAAAGACGTGGTATATATTGATATATACAGTAGAATATTACTCAGCCATAAAAAAAGAATGAAATAATGCCATTTGCAGCAACATGGACGGACCTAGAGATTATCATACTAAGTGAAGTAAGTCAGACAGAGAAAGACAAATGTCATATGATATCACTTATCTGTGGATCCTAAAAAATGATACAAATGAACTTATTTACAAAACAGAAACAGTCTCACAGACTTCGAAAACAAACTTATAGTTACCAAAGTGGAAGTGTGGGGGGAAGGGTAAATTATGAGTTTGCGATTAACATATACACACTACTATATATAAAATAGATAATCAACAAGGACCTACTGTACTGCACAGGGAACTCTACTCAAAGCTCTGTAATAACTTATATGGGAAAGAATCTGAAAAAGAATATATATATAAAATATAATTATATATATATATATATATATAACTGGATCACTTTGCTGTACACCTGAAACTAACACAACATTGTAAATAAACTATATTTCAGTAAACATTTAAAAAAAATAAAAATGGCAGAGTTGAACAGAACCAAGAGATCTCAAAAAACAGAAGGCAATTTTTTTCAACTCTTTCAAAAAATACAGGAACAGATCTAGATTAGTGAAGTTAGAAATGGTCTCCAGTGTAAACATTTCCTGTAGGTACAGCTGGAAACATTTATTCTTAAACATACCCAATGGGTAGCAGGGAAATCAGCTTTGCTACGAAAACCTCCTTACCTTTCCACCAGCACTCAGAGTTTTCAAAATGATTCACAAAATTAACAGGCTTCTAGTTACCAACTACTCTATTGTGTTTTCCTGATAAGGGGAGTTTCAGCCCTGATTACACATTTGAATTATCTGGGGAGCTTTTAACTGTATTCTGGTCCTACTCTAGACCATTTGAATCAGAATCTATGAAGTTCACTGAAGCAAAGTAGGAGTACATTCTAAAAGCTTTCCAGGTGAGTCTACAGGGCAGCCCAGGTGGAAACCACTGAAAAAGAAGTTACTCAAAAAAGGAAAAGTAACTGTAATGTCACCATTCAATATCAAGACATGCTATACCTTCCTCCAGAATGGTGTTTGCCAAGCCAAACTTTGTACATTTTAATCACCTGGGGAGATTTTACAACACCTGATGGACAGGTTACACCCTATACCAATTAAATGAGAATCATCTGGGCATAGATACCAGGCATCAGAATAGTTTAAAGATGTCAAGTGATTCCCCCCATCAGGAAGGAAGGGAGGGAGGGACAGAAAAAGGGAAAGAAAGAAAGGAAGAGACAAAGAGAGAGAGAGAAAGGGAGGGAGGGAGAGAGGAAGGAAGGAGGAAAAATTACTTCCTAATCAAATTCTCCCTCTTAAAAGATCCAGAGAATTTGTTTCCTGAAAGAAAAAAAATAAAAAGGAAAGGAAAAGAATAGAAAAGGATCACTACCATAAGAATAAAGATAATAAAGAGTAAAATGATAGCTCTACAAAAAATGAAAGCACACCAAAACTTTATGCTCATAAGACAGAGGAAAATTGTAAACTAATATTTCAAAACAAGCCAAGGGAAATCGTATAATGATAAAATAAATAAAAGAACAATATACATCAAATTTAGAAAAACCTCTGAAATGAGGGCCTGAAATGCAGGAAAGAATTATAAATTAAAGAATGAATCATTTCAGAAATGAAGGATAAACTTAAAGAACAGATGAGTCAATAATCCCAGGAGAAAATGCCGTAAGAGTTTTAGAGGGGGGAAAGGAGGAAACTTGTAAAAATAAAAATGAAATAAAAGACAAAACTATTGAATAGAAAATGACATATAGAGAAGCAAGAAGATCCAAAATAATAGAATTTCCTAATGAGAAAAAGCAATGAGACAAAATGAACACTAAAAATTATAACTCAATATTTATTGAATTATATATAATTCAATTATATATAATACAATATTATTCAACATTTACCCTTGAAAATAAATTTGGAACTACATATTGAAACAGAACATCATATACCTGGGCAAGTGATACAGAATGAATTTTAAGATATGTTGTGGTAAACCTACTGAACTTAGTTTGGCATTCAGGCAAACAGACATTTGTAAGAATAAGGGAAAGAAAATCAGACTATCATCAGACTTTTCAAAAGCAACTATTTATGCTGGAAGTGAATAGAGTAACATTTTAAAGATACTCAAGGAAATATATTGTAAGCCAAGGATTTCAGATCCACAAAATGGATTTTCAAGCATAAAGACCACAGACACAGTTATCAATGTGTAAGAACTCAAGAATATTGTTCCCAGTAAATGGAAACATCATCTACCTATTTGCTCAGGCCAAAACCTTGTAATGCTTCTTGATGCCTTTTTTTTCTCTCCTAGCTCATTTCCAATTCAATTGCAAGTCCTACTGGCTCTACCTTAAAAACATCCTAAATTTGACCTCCCCACCTCCACTGTTATCCTATTATTCCAAGTAACCATCATCTCTTGCTGGCAATGACTCAATAGTCTCCTTATTTGTTTCTCTGTTTCCACTCTTGCCTCCCCTCTAATCATTGGAACAGGGCTTGACCACACTGCTCAGTTCTGCCCAACCCCTTACCAAGTGTGAATTCTACTCCCCACTAATTTCAATTGCTGATTGGGGTTTACTGCAAATGACAATACTTTTCCTAACTCTGGGAACCACTACCTGACCATAGGGTTCTGTACCATACAAAAAAGTTGAACTGTATAAACCTACTCCAGCCTCTATAGAAGTTTCTAATCATGTTCATTTGCCAGTAGGGAGAAACATGTACCTAAAGCATAGATAACTATTATAAATAAATATATCCAAGTAATGTGTGAGTGAACAGTAATATGTGTCCAAATAAGAGTCAGAGGTAAGAACTTTTCGGAAGCAGAGTGGACAAGTACAAAACGTACTACTTGGAGGTAAGACTAAGGAAAAAATTCTAAAACATTCCATCTACTAGAAAGGTTTTTCTTCTTTTTTACATTCACTTGTGCTTGATTTAGTAATGTGGGCATCTTTAAACTCAATAAATGGCTTTTGTAATTGCATCTGGCACAAATATGTATTAATGTTATGTTAATTATGGGACTAATGCAGTGTTTGAGTGTAAACCATGAATCTTATGTTTACAGTTGGCAATTTAATCTTGGTTTTGAAGAATTTTCATGTGAAATCACCATTTAGCCTTGTAATAGCTTTTCTTAGGGTCAGCTGCTTTCCACTAAGTTTGGCACTGGGAATGAAAACAGATGTGTATATTTTAGTTAAAGAAATAAACAGTGTAATTAATCTTTATAAATGTACAGAATGGAGCATCTAGTAATGAAGCAACTAAAAATACATAAATTTGAATATTTGACCAATTTGTTTCTATTCCTTTCTCTATAGGACATCACGAATACACTATAGTTATCTGAGTGGCATTTGGAAACCATCCTAATTTTAAAAGGATTTTGGGAAGAATTCCTAATTTATAATATGTAGAGGTTTTCTTCTTTTCTGATACTATGCTATAAACAAAGAGTGCCTCTTGACTGGATGGTAATGACAATGCTCACGCTATTCAAGTTTACTTGAATGAGAGTTTAGAATCTTATATAGATCTCAGAATGGACACAGAAAAATAAAAATAAATATTTAAAGCAATGTGTTCTCCTTGGAGAAATCTCCTTACGAACTCATATTATTTTGTTACCAATTTGCAATTTGAAAATATCAGAAAGACTTTCTGACTTACATTTTTGTGTGTTTCCTTTAGATAAGAAATGTTGAAACAAATCAATGTTTAGACAACATGGGCCGCAAGGAAAATGAAAAAGTGGGTATATTCAACTGTCATGGTATGGGAGGAAATCAGGTAAACTCTCCCTTTTTTATCAGCTTCATACTTGGGGGGAAAAATGTTGTGTGAACTATTCAGGTAGACGATGGCTTAGGTTAGTAAATTAATGGGCATTCTAATCAAGAATTAATTTGCCTATGTTATTATCCCAAGTATTGTACGAAAGCACTGAAGAATTTAATAAAAAGAGCAACATCTTCAATGAGCCCATGGTGAATGAGGACAGCCAGATGTCTGAGACTCATCTCATATTACCACGTATGAGTTAATGAGGACTACATTTTATTCTGTTGTTAACTGAATCATATAAAATAATCACTCAACAACTATGATGTTTTCCCGATGGTGATTATCCTAAATTTCTTTTTCAAATGTTTACGTATGTCATGTTTTCTATGACTTTTGGTGGTTTAATAAAATTTTAAAGTGCATAGATAAGCACATCTGTTACAACTTTGCTTTGGCTATCTGAAGACGTCCTTTGGACCAGGTAAAAATGTCTTTAAACAAGATTTATACTTGACTGAAATTCTAGGACACCTTTATCTGTGTGACAGTCCAATTAATTATCAGAAACTTATACTATAACAAGGATTCTTGTGCTCTCTGTAAGCATTGGAAAGTGGCACTGCAAGGTGGGCCACGTGGAGGCTACTTGGCTGTGAGTCTTGCTGCCATGGCTACTTTCAGAGGCCGAATTTGGAGTTCGTGGGAACTTATAACAAAGCACAGTTAGAGATAACTGCTCCTCTGTACACAAGTTGTCTAAAAGGGTCAAGATGAAGCACAGGAGTGAGCTGTTTAGTGCTTTAGAGTGAGCTGAGGAAGCAAAAATTATCCTGATCAGCACAACACGATGGTTATATTTGTAATGCAGCTGAATGTATCAAGAATTCATAGAGATCTTAGGGATCAAGATGGCAGAGGAGTAGGACGTGGAACTCACCTACTCCCACCAATACATCAAAAATACATCTGTAAGTGGAACGATTCGCACAGAACATCTACTGAACACTGGCAAAAGACCTCAGATTTCTGAAAGGGCAAGAAAACCTCCCCTGGAGGTTGGATAGGACAAAAGAAAAAAGGGAAAAAAATAAAGAAAGGAACTGGGATGGGAACTGTACCCCAGGGAGGGAGCTACGAAGGAGGAAATTTTCCTGCACCCCGGAAAGTCCCCTCTACGGTGAGGAGATCAGCCAGGATGCAGGAGAAGCTTCAGAACCTCGGAGGAGAGTGCAGCAACCAGTCTGAGGAAGGCAAGATGGAGGGTGACCTGCACAGATGGTCACCGCCGCCCTGTGCTCCCCAGCCTGAAGAGGCTGGAGTGTGGCAACCAAGGGTGTACTCAGAAGAAGCTTGGACACACCAGAGAGACAAGGTGCCATTGTTGGGGAAACGTGCAAGGAGAGGGGTAGGACCGCCATAGGAGCTTCTTTCCCTGCGCGCACCCTTAGGCAACAGGACACCACCTACATGAGCTCCGGTGGTGGGCGCGAGCCACCACCGCCACTAGGAGACCCACAAGCAGGTGCCAATTGCTGCCCCTGCTGTCCCGGGAGTGCGCAGACTGCCACTGCTGTTGGGAGACCCAGGAGTGGGCACTGTTCACTGCCCCTGCCGTCTGGGGAGCACGCATGGGCGGCGAGCAGTCACCAATCGCTGCCCCTGCTGCCCCGGTGGTGTGCAGGATGCCACTACCGTTGCGAGACCCAGGAGCAGATGCAAGGGTTCTTCAATATCCGCAAATCGGTGTGATACACCACATCAATAAACGAAAGAATTCAAACCACATGAGCATCTCGATAGATGCAGAAAAAGCTTTTGACAAAATTCAACACCCATTTATGATAAAAACTCTCCAGAAACTCAGCATAGAGGAAACCTACCTCAACATAGTAAAGGCCATATATGACAAACTGACAGCTAACATTATTCTCAACTGTGAAAAGCTGAAAGCATTTCCCCTAAGATCAGGAACAAGACAAGGATGTCCACTCTTGCCACTTTTATTCAACAGAGTTTTGGAAGATGCTCAACATCACTAATTATTAGAGAAATGCAAATCGAAATTACAGTGAGGTTTCACCATCATCAAAAAGTCAGAATGGCCATCATCAAAAAGTCTACAAGCAATAAATGCTGGAGAGGGTCTAGAGAAAAGGGAACTCTCCTACACTGTTGGTGGGGATGTAAATTGGTACAACCACTATGGAGAACAGTATGGAGGTTTCTTTAAAAACTAAAAATAGAACTACCATATGTCCAGCAATCCCACTCCTGGGCATATATCCAGAGAAACCATAATTCAAAAAGATACATGCACCCCAATGTTCATTGCAGCACTATTTACAATAGCCAGGACATGGAAGCAACCTGAATGTTCATGGACGGAGGAATGGAAAAAGAAGATGTGGTACATATATACAATGGAATATTACTCAGCCATAAAAAAAGAATGAAATAATGCCATTTGCAGCAACATGGATGGACGTAGAGAGTATCATACTAAGTGAAGTAAGTCAGATAGAGAAAGACAAATATCATATGATATCGCTTATGTGAGGAATCTAAAAAATGACACAAATGAACTTACTTATAAAACAGAAACAGTGTCACAGACTTCGAAAACAAACTTGTGGTTACCAAATGGGGAATGTGGGGCAGAGGAATAACTTAGGAGTTTTGGATTAACATATACACACTACTATATATAAAATAATCAACAAGGACCTACTGTATAGCACAGGGTACTCTACTCAATATTCTGTAATAACCTATATGGGAAAAGAATCTAAAAAAGAATGATGTATGTGTATAAATGAGTCACTTTGCTGTACACCTGAAACTAATACAACGTTGTAACTCAACTATACTCTAATATAAAATTTAAAGAAAAAAAAAAAGAAAGGATCCATAGAGAAAAAGCCAGAAGGAAATGGCCCTGTTGAGTTTTGGCACCATACTTCAAATCAGACTTTTGTATGATTCAATGGAGAACACTAAAATGAAGTTTCTCCCTAAAACCAAGCAAACAAACGAATAAAAACAACTTAATTATTAAAATGTTAATTAGTGCTACACAGTTTGAATTTAAGCAAGAAAATATTTGAGTCAAACTTTCTAAATTGCAGCATGGGAAAACGACCATATGAAAGAAGACGATAGAAACAACAACATAGCCAGAACAATGACAGCATTCAAAAATGGTCCAGCTTACTATACTGATTCACGAGTGTGAGAGGCTTCTACTACCAAAACCCAATGGAGTCCTGATGAATTCAGCCTCAAATGGCGAAAGCTGTCAGAGGACTAAATATATAGGGGTTTAATTTTTTCACATAATAAGAAATCTGAAAGTAGTCAATTGTTGATAATTTGTTCCAGTCCTCAATAAGTCCACCAAGAAACCAGAAGCTTTCTATCTTTCCATTCTTCTTAAAGTTAACTTTTATCATCAGCTGATCACAGGAGGGCTGCTGAAACTACAGACATCATGTCCACATTCAAAGCAGGAAGAAGTGGGGGTAGAGAAGAGTTGAAATAGCCATGTCTGTCCTTTCATTAGGCAGAGCAAATGCCTTCCTAAAGGCTCAACACATCTCCATGTATGTCTCTTTGGTCAGAAATGTGTTACTTGGACACCTCATGGCACAAAAACACTAAATACTTCACCTCACACTCATGCACAGCTTCTCCTCACAGTTTATTTACCACGGGTATTGGGTGTACATTTAGAAGTGTCTCCCATAATGTGTTTCAACAGCTTATGAAAAAATCCAGCTCATCACCTGCACAGTGATTACCTGCAGAATTCAAAAAGGGAAACATTATTTATGAAATCACTCTGATTCTAATACAGATGAAAATGAGGGAGGAAGATCCTTCAGGTGAATTATCCTCATGGAATCATTAAAGTGCCAAGGTTACTGTTAAAATGGATAACCAGGGGATTCCCTGGTGGCGCAGTGGTTGAGAGTCTGCCTGCCGGTGCAGGGGACACGGGTTCAAGCCCTGGTCTGGGAGGATCCCATATGCCGCGGAGCAACTGGGCCCGTGAGCCACAGCTACTGAGCCTGCGCATCTGGAGCCTGTGCTCCGCAATAAGAGAGGCCGCGATAGTGCAAGGCCCGCGCACCGTGATGAAGAGTGGCCCCCGCTCGCCGCAACTAGAGAAAGCCCTCGCACAGAAACGAAGATCCAACACAGCCATAAGTAAATAAATAATTTTTTTTTTTTAAAAAAAAAAAGGATAACCAGTTATATACTTAAATTTGTCTAAATGACATGGAACACCTAGATCATAAATGTGTAAAATTACATTATTCATTTACATGAATAATAACCAGAAATAAACTATCCTACTCTACTGTAAACTTCCTGTTGGCTGGGGCTATGTCTTACTCCTCTCTTCCTCCCCAGCACGTGGCACTTAGAATATGATAGGCACTTAATAAATACTAGTCAAGTAAACAGATGAAAGAATTCATGGTCAGAATAATGGATGTATACCTTAGTACTATGTAGACATTGCCAAAAATGCTGTTATTATCACAGAAACCAAAAGTATAGACAGACACCAATCTCAGGGATTCATAAATAAAGGGAACAAATAAACAGCAAGTAAAAAACCCATACCTACATATTTTCTAATGTCTCTGTTATCTACTTAATAAGATAAATTTTAAAACCAATATTTTTTCATCTATGTGAATACTTATTCGTGCTACAAATGTTGAAAATGCTTATTGAAGCCCATTTTGTTACAACACAAATAATGGAAACAAATATGTACCAAGAGGAGAATGTTTAAATAAATCATGGTGTATCCACAGTTCAGATTACTACATAGCCACCAAAATGACCGAGAGGTCTAAATGTACTCTCATCAAACATTGAAAAGAGGGAAAAGTAACGCACAGTACAACTTACTTTGAATTTTGAATGATCTCATTTGTGGAAAATGTATGTGAACATTTTCCTCTATATAGTATCTGTAATATATATATGTAAATGCTATACAATTTATTAGAAATGTATATATATCTATTTGGAATACAAATGACCTCTGGAGAGACGATTAAGCTGGTATAGGAAATTTTACTTTTTACCCCATATTTTTCCATATATATTTACTACTTTCATAATTAAACAAATAAAAATGGAGAAACTGAACTGTTGAGAATAAAAGAACATCATTTTATAACACTATTCAGATCTGATTAATTGGGTAACTTATCATGATAAGTTACTTAGTATTTTTTGAGCTTCAGTATTTTATCTATAAAATGCATAAAAATTTTCCCTCAATTTTTTTCTCTAAAGATTAGTAAAAATTTATGAAACAACTAACACTAGCATGGCATATACTAAATAGTACATTTTGGTCTACTGCTATTAATTATTCTCTCTATTATTTCCATTTGTGTTCTCAATTATCTCTGTTTTTACTTCTAAAAGTAAAAAATAAAATGTTTATTCAGTGGCTAATGCCAGAGGCAAGATAAAAGCACAAGACACTTCATGGTATTGTTAAGCTCAATAAAATGCGCTGCCTCTCCTGTTATTCTAACAAATATATATTATGAAAAAATTAAAACATCACATAAAACCCTATTATGGTATCTTTTTGATGGAACTCAATATTTCTAGCATGATTAATACTAGGGACATGTTTAAAATTTTGACTTACTTTTAAAAAGAACAGATCTTAGGATTTTATTGAGAATGAATAAATTATTGGGAGAGCTACCTTCTCTGTCTTTTATTGCTATTCTTTTATGTTACTGTGGAAACAGCATCTATTTTTATGGTTATTTAGTTTTGAATTTTTACAAGTAGCCCCAACTCCTAAAAATATTCAAATCTCGGACTTCCCTGGTGGCACAGTGGTTGAGACTCTGCCTGCCAATGCAGGGGACACAGGTTCGAGCCTTGGTCCCGGAAGATCCCACATGCCGCAGAGCAACTAAGCCTGTGCGCTGCAACTACTGAGCCTGCACTCTACAGCCTGCGAGCCACAGCTACTGAACCATGTGCCACAACTATTGAAGCCCACGTGCCTAGAGCCCGTGCTCCGCAACAAGAGAAGCCACTGCAATGAGAAGCCCATTCACCACAACAAAGAGTAGCCCCCGCTCTCCGCAACTAGAGAAAAGTCCACGCACAGCAACAAAGACCCAAAGCAGCCAAAAATAAATAAATTTTTTTTTTAATTTAAATTTCTTTTTCCTGCTTTTACACAGAAGTCAAAACAAATGTTAATGCTTTTTTTTCCCAAACATCTTTATTGGAGTATAATTGCTTTACAATGGTGTCTTAGTTTCTGCTTTATAACAAAGTGAATCAGTTATACATATACATATATTCCCATATCTCTTCCCTCTTGCGTCTCCCTCCCTCCCACCCTCCCTATCCCACCCCTCTAGGTGGTCACAAAGCACCGAGCTGATCTCCCTGTGCTATGCGGCTGCTTCCCACTAGCTATCTATTTTACATTTGGTAGTGTATATATGTCCATGCCACTATCTCACCCTGTCATATCTCACCCCTCCCCCTCCCCATATCCTCAAGTCCATTCTCTAGTAGGTCTGTGTCTTTATTCCCGTCTTGCCACTAGGTTCTTCATGACCTTTTTTTTTTTTTTCCCTTAGATTCCATATATATGTGTTAGCAAACTGTATTTGTTTTTCTCTTTCTGACTTACTTCACTCTGTATGACAGACTCTAACTCCATCCACCTCATTACAAATACCTCCATTTCATTTCTTTTAATGGCTGAGTAATATTCCATTGTATATATGTGCCACATCTTCTTTATCCATTCATCTGTTGATGGACACTTAGGTTGCTTCCATGTCCTGGCTATTGTAGATAGTACTGCAATGAACACTGTGGTACATGACTCTTTTTGAGTTATGGTTTTCTCAGGGTATATGCCCAGTAGTGGGATTGCTGTGTTGTATGGTAGTTCTATTTTTAGATTTTTAAGGAACCTCCATACTGTTCTCCATAGTGGCTGTATCAATTAACATTCCCACTAACAGAGTAGGAGGATTCCCTTTATCTCCACAACCTCTCCAGCATTTGTTGTTTGTAGATTTTTTGATGATGGTCATGCTGACCAGTGAGAGGTGATACCTCTTTATAGTTTTGATTTGCATTTCTCTAATGATTAATGATGTTGAGCATTCTTTCATGTGTCTGTTGGCCATCTGTATATCCTCTTTGGAGAAATGTCTATTTAGGTCTTCTGCCCATTTTTGGATTGGGTTTTTTGTTTTTTTGTTATTGAGCTGCATGAGCTCCTTGTAAATCTTGGAGATTAATCCTTTGTCAGTTGCTTCATTTGCAAATATTTTCTCCCATTCTGAGGGTTGTCTTTTGGTCTTGTTTATGGTTTCCTTTGCTGTGCAAAAGCTTTTAAGTTTCCATTAGGTCCCATTTGTTTATTTGTGTTTTTATTTCCATTTCTCTAGGGGCTGGGTCAAAAAGGATCTTGCTGTGATTTATGTCATAGAGTGTTCTGCCTATGTTTTCCTCTAAGAGTTTGATAGTGTCTGGCCTTACACTTAGGCCTTTAATCCATTTTGAGTTTATTTTTGTGTATGGTGTCAGGGAGTGTTCTAATTTCATACTTTTACATGTAGCTGTCCAATTTTCCCAGCACCACTTATTGAAGAGGCTGTCTTTTCTCCACTGTATATGCTTGCCTCCCTTATTGAAGATAAGGTGACCATATGTGCGTGGGTTTATCTCTGGGCTTTCTATCCTGTTCCATTGATCTATATTTCTGTTTCTGTCTTGATTACTGTAGCTTTGTAATATAGTCTGAAGTCAGGGAGCCTGATTCCTCCAGCTCCATTTTTCGTTCTCAAGATTGCTTTGGCTATTCGGGGTCTTTTGTGTCTCCATACAAATTGTGAAATTTTTTGTTCTAGTTCTGTGAAAAATGCCAGTGGTAGTTTGATAGGGATTGCATTGAATCTGTAGATTGCTTTGGGTAGTAGAGTCATTTTCACAATGTTGATTCTTCCAATCCAAGAACATGGTATATCTCTCCAACTATTTGTATCATCTTTAATTTCTTTCATCAGTGTCCTATAATTTTCTGCATACAGGTCTTTTGTCTCCTTAGGTAGGTTTATTCCTAGATATTTTATTCTTTTTGTTGCAATGGTAAACGGGAGTGTTTTCTTAATTTCACTTTCAGATTTTTCATCATTAGTATATAGGAATGCAAGAGATTTCTGTGCATTAATTTTGTATCCTGCTACTTTACCAAATTCATTGATTAGTTCTAGTAGTTTTCTGGTAGCATCTTTAGGATTCTCTATGTATAGTATCATGTCATCTGCAAACAGTGTATCAACTATCTTTTCCGACCACGACGCTATGAGACTAGATATCAATTACAGGAAAAGATCTGTAAAAAATACAAACACATGGAGGCTACACAATACACTACTTAATAACGAAGTGATCACTGAAGAAATCAAAGGGGAAATCAAAAAATACCTAGAAACAAATGACAATGGAGACATGACGACCCAAAACCTATGGGATGCAGCAAAAGCAGTTCTAAGAGGGAAGTTTATAGCAATACAAGCCTACATCAAGAAACAGGAAACATCTCGAATAAACAACCTAACCTTGCACCTAAAGCAATTAGAGAAAGAAGAACAAAAAAACCCCAAAGCTAGCAGAAGGAAAGAAATCATAAAGATCAGAGCAGAAATAAATGAAAAAGAAATGAAGGAAACAATAGCAAAAATCAATGAAACTAAAAGCTGGTTCTTCAAGAAGATAAACAAAATTGATAAACCATTAGCCAGACTCATCAAGAGAAAAAGGGAGAAGACTCAAATCAATAGAATTAGAAATGAAAAAGGAGAAGTAACCACTGACACTGCAGAAATACAAACGATCATGAGAGATTACTACAAGCAACTCTATGCCAATAAAATGGACAACCTGGAAGAAATGGACGGATTCTTAGAAATCCACAACCTGCCGAGACTGAGCCACGAAGAAATAGAAAATATGAACAGACCAATCACAAGCACTGAAATTGAAACTGTGATTAAAAATCTTCCAACAAACAAAAGCCCAGGACCAGATGGCTTCACAGGCGAATTCTATCAAACATTTAGAGAAGAGCTAACACCTATCCTTCTCAAACTCTTCAAAAATATTGCAGAGGGAGGAACACTCCCCAACTCATTCTACGAGGCCACCATCACCCTGATACCAAAACCAGACAAAGATGTCACAAAGAAAGAAAACTACAGGCCAATATCACTGATGAACATAGATGCAAAAATCCTCAACAAAATACTAGCAAACAGAATCCAACAGCACATTAAAAGGATTATACACCATGATCAAGTGGGGTTTATTCCAGAAATGCAAGGATTCTTCAATATATGCAAATCAATCAACGTGATACATCATATTAACAAATTGAAGGAGAAAAACCATATGATCATCTCAATAGATGCAGAGAAAGCTTTTGACAAAATTCAACACCCATTTATGATAAAAGCCCTGCAGAAAGTAGGCATAGAGGGAACTTTCCTCAACATAATAAAGGCCATATACGACAAACCCACAGCCAACATTGTCCTCAATGGTGAAAAACTGAAACCATTTCCACTAAGATCAGGAACAAGACAAGGTTGCCCACTCTCACCACTATTATTCAACATAGTTTTGGAAGTTTTAGCCACAGCAATCAGAGAAGAAAAAGAAATAAAAGGAATCCAAATCGGAAAAGAAGTAAAGCTTTTTTTTTTTAAAGCATGTTTTACTCAGTTACCTTTCTAAAAGAATGCACTTTATATTTCTAGACAATTATACCTGTAACCATTTCTCCTTGCAAGGGTGTTTTTGTAGTTTAGGTTTTTTTAATTTTGGAGATATCAGAAAGAAACTTACTTTTCAGTAGTTCTTGGAAATATTTTTCTTAAACATTTAGATAATCAAATATCCAGCATACTCTTCTCTCCTCATTCCTAGCACCTGGCACAGTGCTTGGGATACTGTAGGCACCTAATAAAAATTAGTCAAGTAAATAGATGAAAGAATGCATGGATGTTTTTGTATCAGGAATACTGTAAAAACAGGGTTGCAAGTGGAGAATTATTATTAAATTCAACACTTGATCATCTTGAGGTGGTCTCTTTAAAACCTTAGTAATAAAAGACTTCTACCTCAAAGAATAATGACAAAATTTGATACTCCATTCCTATCTGCTTTCGAAATGCTTTCTTTTCATTAGCAAGTAATATCATGATGATCATTAAACACATTCGAAAGAATGAAAATAAGAATATGATTAAAACTTGAACATAAATTTCTACAAGTGAAAGAAAGAACTTAACAATTTACTGGTAGAAAGTGTGTTACTAGAAGTTATGGGATTGTCTTCTTTATACTTCTGAAAAGATGATGTGGATTCCTGGAAGCAGTTTCATGTCCCCTACAGTACTAATGACTGAGATTTATATCTTCATTCCCAACCTCTTTCCTGAGCTCTGGAATCTATTGCTAATTAATAATTGGGATTCTTTACAGGCATCTCAAAATCAAAGCTTTCCAAACTGTACTCATTTTCTTCCCTTTCACACAACCATCCAAAATTAAAATCTGACATAGACACTTCACTTCTGAAATTTCACTGGCCACCAAATCCCCTATTTGTATGAAAATAATGTCCCTTGACTCCTACCTCTAAGTCCCTTTAAAACTAGGACCTCTGTCTTTGTCCTAGCTTACACCTTCTTTCACCTGTATGGTAAAAAAACAAAACAAAACCAAAAAACCCAACTCATTATTTCCATATATCATATGGAATTCCATAAGTACATTCCATACATGGCATATTAGAATTAAAATCAGATTAAAATCTCCAGCAATTCTTCTCTGTCCAAAAATAAAGTACAAATTCCCTAGTTATGATATTCAAAACCCCTCTTAATTTCATCCCCATCTGGCTTTCCAGCTTAATCTCCCTTGACATTATAGTTCCTGTGCTCTAGACATGTTTGATAATTCTTTATTCCTTGCATGCTCTGTGCACGTTCATGTCTCCACAGTTCACTAGTACTGTTCTAATTACACTATTGGCCAAATACTGCTCCACTCACAAACTTAAGACATGCTCACTGTTTAAAACCCAAATAATTTAGCTTCTTTTCTGCTACCTATTGGCTAACAACTTCTTACCCTAAGCAGGGCATATTTTAATGGATAAACTATAATTTATTTCATCAATCCTGTACTGTTTAACACACAATGTTATTTATGACTTTTCATTGTTATACCCCAGGCTCATCAATACCCTTGTAGCTAAAACCTGGTAGCTTCCATCCATATTTACTTCTTTAGAAAGAATGTCTACAAGTTAAGTTTGCTAGATCAAAGGTTATGCAACATTTTAAGGTTTTTAATATATAGTGACAAATTGTCCTCTTTAATGTTTCACCAATTTAATAGGACAAATAGCTAAAATAGGAAGAGGTACTATGATATACATTTAACATGCATTATCCTCTTTGGTTTTTACAACAATCAATGAAGTACATGGTGTTATTATCCTGATTTTACTCATGAGTTTAATGGAAACCCTGAGATTAATAATATGATTGAGGTGGTAAAGCCAGTCTGAACCTGAATCTGCCGACTCCACACCAGTTTTACATTCACCACATCTGTATTGATTCCCAGCCACGCTCCCCCAGGACTGTGATTACAGTGGCCAACCCTAACTGGATACTGTCTTTTCCTTGTTTCTCATCTTAGCCAGTTTAGTATGGAAGAAACATTTTATCTTACTTTAAATCATATTTCTAACATTATCAATGCACATAAGCATTTTTAAAGTTGGCATTAGTACTTTATGAATTTCACAGTCATGTTTTTGCTTATGTTTTCATTGGAGTTTGAGGTGGTTCTTTATTCTCTTCACCACTTATAAAAACACTTCATTAAGATTTATCTTCTGCCATACACATTACAGATATTTTTCTGACTTGACATTTTGTTCACATTGTCTTTGTTTTCTCTTTTTGATGTCAAAATACCATTCTTTTCTAATGAGGTGCTTTTACATGATATTTAACATCATCTTAAAGGAGCCAATGGTAAATAGGTCTTAGCCTCACTGGGCATATACTAGATCTACTCAAATATTGACACTAATTTTTACTTAAAACTTATATAAATTTTACTTAAAATATATATAAATTTATATAAGTGGGTCAAATTAGATTAATATACTATTTATAAAATAAACATTTTTCTTTGATAAAATGTACATATATCATATACATATACATAATATATAATGTATCAATATAAAATTTTTTAAAACCAGTGGTATTTCCCTTTGAACTACAATATATCTTTAATCAAAAATAGGGAGAAAAGCAGCCTTTGTACATATTGTACTTATTCCCTCTAAAGACCAAAAATATAAAGTGATGGAAAAACACTCACATTTTAGCAAATGCATTTATAATGTTTCTCTTTCTCCCTGTAGCCACTCATTTGGAGAGAGCTAGAAAGCACATGGAAACATTCCATGTAATTTATTGCAGTAAATGATTCAGAGCCATTTTTCAAGGTAGCAAGCCTTTAGGGAAGCTTATGCTAGCCATTTATTAAAACCCCACTGTCTGCCAAGATAAAGAAGAGATCATTAGGTATTATCTATACTTTCATACAAATATCTCCTCTTCCTCTAAAACGTGATTATTTATACTTAAGAAGAATCTAACCTTATGACAGGTACATTACAAATTTTGAAAGTAAACAAATACCTTCTCTCCTCATTACAGACCCTCTCCTAGAGAAAATTATTTTAGTAATACATTCTAATATACTCATAGATTGTAATGGATATATTCATTCAAGAGATATGTATTCATTTTAAAGTTTACCTTTTTATACGTAAAGTTTACATCTTATAATTACTTATAAGCCATTTCTACACTAGTTTGGTCCCCTTTTAATAACATGCACACTGGAATTAAAACTCACCAGGGATTTCACAAAGTAAAATCCCACAACGGCCTGTGAGGAAAAAAAAGAACATTTACCGTTCATTAAATGTTTAAATGAGTTGGATACATGAGAGCTAGAAGAGAGCAGTTATTATAACCTCTGTAGAAATTGGGATTATTCCAAGAGCCTTTCAGTCTCATTAATGCTTGGCTGGGAGAACTTCTCGACTTTGGTTGGCTTATGCTCCTACCAGGAGACTAAAATATACTGAGGATGGAATGGTAAATTGTCTCAATCACTCATCCAACAAAACCTGGTTATGCTAGCCTATAATAGATACTCTAGATGAGGTTAGCAGATGATGTTAGTAGGAGGAAATATCTAAAGACATACATTTCACATTGACCTGGTTTTTCAGGGGGTCATGTGGTATCTGTTCATCAAGTTCATCAATACAAGAGTTAGTTCCCTTCCAAGTAAGTCTCAGCAGGGCCTGCTATCATGGGCTCAGTCTGGTATCAAAAAACCCTTTGGGATACATATACAAGTCAATGAGACCATTATTTCTATGCTACTCTGTTTATTCTTGATTCTTTTCATTCTATTTTCCCAGGATATTAAAGCTCCAAAATCATACCAATTCCTGGGCTTACACCCATTGCTTCAAACTGACTAATGCACATTTCTACTTGAATGACCAAGTGTAGCCTCAAACGCAGTGTGTCTATAATTAACTCATCTTTTATGAAAAGCCCTTTTTCTTCAATCTTTGTATTCATCTATCTTTTACATTCTCTTCTTTTATCTCTTATCACACACCCTGCCCTTCTCGAACTAGGCACTAAGCCTTGTGGATTCTTTCTACAAGAAAGAATTTCCCTATTCCTTCTTTTCTTTTATTAATAATTCTACTTTCCAAATCTTGGCCTTGATTGCTTCATATTTGAGTTACCACAATAGTTTCAATATAGTTTCACCAGAGCTCCAGCCTGTCTTTACTCCACCCTCATTCAATAATGAAAACTCCTTTAAAAATACCATTCCCAACTGGAAAAACAAAAAACTTTAGAGCCCCCAGTTATTACAAGATAAAATTAACATTCTTTACTAGTCAAAGCTCTACACAGTCTGACTCCTTCTTACCCTTGTAATTTTATCTCCTGTTGCTCACCCATACAAACTCTCAACTCTATCAACTCTATTGAGTATAGCCAGAACATTTTAAAAATTGTTACTGTAATCCATTTTTTAAAATCATATCCTTGCCTTTTCTTTTACCCACCTGATATCACCTTTCTCCACTTTTCTAACTACATAAATTCTAGTTTATGTAATTCCATAGTTTACATTGTTCTAGTTCCACTTCAAAATTCACCGTCCTCCATATAATAATTTGTTTTTTTCTGATTTTCAATATACATTGATACTTCCTTTTTCTGAACTCACAATACTTTAATTTTTCGCATTTTTTTTTACTTACTCATATACCATATCTCGATGTTTCTCTTTTAACTCTCATAATTTCATTCAATTGTGTTTATTCAACTCATTTCCAAAAACAAACTGTAAACTTTTCTTGAAGCAAGTATTAGTTAATTTCCTTTTCTTAATCCTTCTACAGTAATAAGTGCTTATTGAAAGAATGAATGGGTAAACAAATTCATACAAAATTTTCAAAGTTACTCAAGAACCTGCTGTTAACACAGAAATAGCTTCAAAATTTTAGGGAAACCACATAAGGGAAAATCTTCCTGGAAGATGAAACTGTTCCTATGAAAATGCCTAGATTTGAGGCTGTAATAGGCTGAAAAATGACCCACAAACGTATCCACATCCTAAGCCTTGGTACCTGTGAATGTTACCTTACATGGGAAAAAGGACTGTGCAGATGTGATTAAGGATCATGATATAGGAGATTGTCCTGGATTATCTGGTTGGCACTAAAAGCAACCACATGTATCCTTATAAGAGGAAAGCAGAGGGAGATGTGACACACACACAGACAAGGAGAAGGAAATGAGACCACAGAGGCAGAGACAGGAGTGATGTGGCCACAAGCAAAGGAAATATAGTCTGTTGCCAGAAGCTAGAAGAGGCAAGGTACAGATTCTCCCCTAGAGCCTCCAGAGGGAACACTGCCTTGCTGGTTCCTTGATTTCAACCTAGTGAAACTGACTTCAAATTTCTGGCCTCCATAACTGTGAGAGAATAAATCTCCATTGTTTTAAGTCATCAAGTTTGCGATAATTTGTTTCAGCAGCCACAGGAAACTACTGTAGGTCCTCACAAAGAAAACTCCAGGAAGTCTCTAGCTCAGTGTTCTTAAGCAATCCACCCCTTCGGAGGTTTAAGATATAAGATACGAAACCTTCCTCAAAGTTAAAAACATATATTATTTTATCTTGCTACTTCAAGAAATCAAGTAGTAGCTACAAAGAATGGCTCTAAATTATACTGGTCCTACAGAATATTTTAATTATAGAAAATTTGATTTTGGATATTCCATTTTAACTTGAGTATTTGTATTCTATTTTAGTGCAATTGTAGTAGTAAATAAAATTGTCAATAGCTCTAAATCCTATATTAATAAAAATTTTAAAGTATAAAATAACTAAAAGTGAATCCATAAATATTAAATGATGATGGCTTTTTCCATTAATAGTTAATAACTTCTGCACAGAAGTTTTAAAATTGTTTTTTCAAATCTTAATTCAAGAACTGAGTAAACAATCAACAGGTAACATTTTCTTAATTCAAACAAATTACATTATCTTTTGTATTAAAGAAACACGTATTAAGCTTGGAGTTGATTAAAACTTGCAGGAACTTAAACTAATGATCTTATTCTGCCTAGTTTTGCCTGGCCAGAGTGTTTCCTGGAATAGAAATAAATGGCAAATTTGTTGTGTTCAATCCTTTTCTTTCCCCTTGTAGGAGTTACTCAGAGATTGTGAGATTGTTTTCTTAATATTTCCGAAAACTGAGCACTAGTATTGTCTATTTCTTAGATCTATCTTTTCTTCTAAGTGTTGTACAGTCCAATTTTATGTATTTCTGCTTAATGATAGTTAACATCTATCACATTTGACACTTTTTTTTAAAAGCTATGGAAAAATGGGCAATGCAAGTCAACCTAGAAAGCACTTTTACTATTTTACTGTAAAGTGTTTAAAATTAATACCTGAAATCCTACATTCATTTAAATAAGCCACAACTTTGGCTCCAAGCTTTCTAGCTGTAAGTACAACACTGGTTATATGATTTATTGGGTCAATAATATAAAAACAAACCAGCTTCAAAAAGGTTCAATTATTTCTGGTGTTGAGATAATAAAAATGTCTACCCTGATTCCTGATAAGGAGAACATTATATGGAAAAGGAAAGGCACTGGACTAAACTTGGAGGGGACAACAGTCTCTAGGAGGGCATCTAAGGAAATGATGATGATATCAAAGTATGTGCACATAGTGGGACAAAAGAAATACTTATTCTATTGATTAATCAATTAAAGTGTATCACATCAACCCATGCTCTAAAAAGCTTAAAATTAAATTTCTATAAAGCTTAAATATTAAAATACTTTAAGATCTTTGGGAAAATTCACATAAATTTGTATTCATTTTATTAATGGAATTTCCAGAATATTTTGAAAAACCCCCTTTGAAAAGTGAAATATCACACACTTTCACAAAGCAGAAGATTTAATACTACTGTATTTTTACAAAATACACACACACACAGGCATATGTACTTCTCTTACTGCACACCATCAACAGAACTTTTCTTACTGACAAGGGTAGACTGTTCACCGAAAAACTTACTAAAACAAAAATGTTTTGCTACTAGCAGTATCAGTGTGCTCCCTCAGCCCACCAGTTTCTCTCTTCTGAAGCTTCTATTACTTAGAGATGGACTATAAGCTTTCTGCTAACTTCATCATGATACGTTTGTCTCCACTGAACAATTCAGTCCCAGAAGAACCTTCCTCCTCTGTATTTTTTCAATCTTCTAAACCTCATTCCTTTCTCTATTTTATCTTCAAATGCTTTCATCCTGTCTTAATGCATAATTCTTGACTTAACACCCTGGTCTTAATCATTACCCTGAGCTGCTTGCTTGTTCAAGTCATCTTCCTGCCAACATTTTAGTATATTTAATATTAAAAAATTTAATGGATTGAATGCATGAATCTACTATATATGAAGAATATTAAGGTCCTTTGAAATGATCCCCTCTTCTCCCTTAGAGAGTGTGTGCGCCTAAATTTTACTGAGGACATAAATAATTATTTAATATTACCATTTGAAGCACTCTGTAATAGCTAAAATAATATCTTGGCTTACTCTAGTAGAAAAAGCCACTTTATTAGTTTCTAAGTAAGGTAAATAATGTCTGTAGTTTCTAAATTAACAGTGTTGGCTACCCCAGTTTTATATTCACCAGAAGCCAAGCAGAGCCCATACTTACGATTATATGCTTTGCTATACCTAAGATTTTCTTCATCTTACTGTATTCCCAATTCTATCCTAGTTAATAAATTCTTACAGTATTGGAAGAAAGTAACAAGTAAGGGTATACCTAGGGTTTTTTTCCCTTCCAAATATGAAAACTTGTTTTTTGGGGAAGGAAAAGATAACACATGAAGCCTAGATAACAAAAAACTGGACAAGAAATTTATGTTCAAATATTTAACTAACCAATGCAAGGAAGAGAAACAAAGTTTAGAAAAAGGAAAAGTCTAAGAAATCTGCAAGCCAAATAAAATGTCAGGTATAATATTTTTATAGCACCAAGATTTTTAAGGCATTCTTTGCTTAAAACTCACCAATTTTTAAATGATGTCATCATATACAAGATTTTATTGAGGATAACCCAAAATGAGGAGACTAATCAAATGCAAGCTTATACACTTACATGGCTGAAAACAAAATGTTTTAAATATTTCATTTGTTTGCAAATAACTATATATCCCATATATATTTTGCCTTGTTGTTAGAAATCCTGATATAACAATAGTGACAAGATAGCAACAAAATATCTTCCATATTTTAATGACCTTAATTATACATTCTTTGTATCAAATAAAAAAATTATACCTGAGATATCATGGAATTGTCATCATTTTTCTGTATAAACTATGAAGAACAAATCTTTCTAATTTTTATTAGGTATTTCTCCTAGTTAACAATCTAGCCTCATCTTTACAAACTATTGTTTTTATTTATATGGAGGCCAATATTTCTTCTTTGCATGAAACAATTTTTTTCTACATTTTTCTAGGATTAATTGCATCCTACACTAAATTAAAGCATATATCCACAGTATGAGTTGGTTTAGTTATTAATATTTTTTAAGTTCTTTCTGGGTATATTATGAATGCTTCTTCCCAAAAGCCTATGGCAGTGATGGGGGTGGAAATTATATTGAACACTACTCCTATAGTAAACATTTGCAGGTGTTTTAAGTATGTATATATAATTTGAGTCTCACAATAACCCTGAGAGGAAGGTATCATAATTAGGTTATATACTTCATATACCCTACTACACTACACCATACGTGATCTGAGTCAGCTTTGGTGAAAAGTTAAGATATCATCAGAGGACCTGAGTGTCAAAATCCCTCTGTGACTCTTAGTCTGCTCGGACTGCTATAACACAATACCATAGACTGGGTGGATTAAACAACAGGCATTTATTTTCTCACAGTTCTTGAGGCTGGAAGTCTTAGATGAGGGTGTCAGCATGGTCATGTTCTGGGGAGGGCCCTCTTTCTGGCTTGCACACAGCCACCTTCTTGCTGTTTCTTCACATGACAGAGAGCAAGCAAGCTCTGATCTCTTCTTCTGCTTATAAGGGCAGTAATCCCATCACAGGGCCCCACCCTCATGACCTCATCTGAACCTAATTACTTTCCAAATACACCACCTCCAAATACCATCACACTGGGAATTATAGCTCAACATATGAATTGGGGTGGTGGGGTGACATTCAGTCCATAGCACAGGTGTTATGAAGTCCCTTGTCCTTTCTGGTCCTCAATTTCTAATCTGTAAATTGATACGGTTGAACTAGATGTTCATCAGTTAATATTCTTTATCTCTATTGCTAGATAGGCAAGAGATAAGTCCAGATGATTTGTGTAACCTGCAGTCTAGTGACGAGGACACGAATTTAGAAAGCTTGAATTTGGGGAAAAAAATTTAGAAAACAAACGTTTTTAGAAGATAGAACAATGTGAAAATTTTGAGCAACCTGCCAGTCACAAAAAACTGATGATTTAAAGAAAAAAGAACCTATTAATCAGTAATTCATTGAACACCATATATATATATATACCCAGTAATATATGGGCACCAAGAGGAAATAAATATACACTTAAAACTCAAACTTCTTTTTGTGTATAAGGATGTAGGGAAGATGCTGTTTGTTACATGACATAGAGTCCTTTCCATGAGTAACCCTAAGAGAATTTCATGCTGCACTGAGTATTGGAAGAGCTGTTTGCCTCCTGAGAAGCAGGTTTTTCTTTTCTTTTTTACTCCAAATAACATGGTTCACCCAGAAACAATAATTTTATAATATTAATTATAAAATTAATAATATTCTATGGACAAGTATTTATCCTGGCACCATACTTGGATTCTTTTTATTATATTACCATTTTTATGTACATGGATTTTGTCTCATCTCTCTCTCTCTCTCTCTATATATATATATATATATGTAAAATTCTGTTTAAATCCACTTCTACTTTTTAATGAGATTAAATATAAATAAGTAAATGGGCACACAATCCCTACCCTCCATCTCAATGGGAATACAAAACAATGATTCTTGAAACAAAGAATATTTGTACTATTATACAGAAGGCATTCAGAAAAAAGGTCTGATACGGACAGGAGTGGGTCTAAAATGCTTCTCAAAGCTGTCAGGGAGCACAGAGAACGGAGTGTGTGCAAGGACAGCGAGGACACTAGCCTAAACGGAGTGGAAGGCCTGGACTAGGGAGAGTGGAAAATTAAGGTTTATAAGTAGTGGAGCTAAGATTTTAATAGAATGTAAATGTCAAGCAAGGAAATTTTGACTTGAGGGGACAAAAGGAGCAATAATCTTTCAGAGTGCAAAGGTTGCCAAAGGAGAGCTTGTAACCTATTTCTAATACAACCTCATGAGAATACTTGCACATGCACTTTTGTTATTAAAAATGGCATGGGGAATGTGGCCAAAATGAAAAGGGCTTTTTATTCTTGTTATTTAGTACCCAAGTATAATTTCACCACAAGCAGGGACAGACTACAGAACTTTTTGTCAGTTCCTTTCTTTTATTCTATTATCAAAGGACTTGATCCAACACTGAGCAAGAAGCTACATGTGGTATGTACAGAAATGATACCTTTCCATTAAAGGAAAAAAGGCTTCAGTGGGTTACCATGGAAACAGCCTACTGTCCATTCCAATTTCTAGTAAAGAATCTTAGTCTTCTAATGAAAACCTACCAGATAGATATACTTCTACTCCATCTCTCTAGTTGCTAACTTTCTAAACAGATTTTGCAGTGTTGTTTTTATTTAAAAGAAGTAAAATGTGCTTGTTTGGCTGGGATATGCAGAAATTGTTTAAGAGGCACTTTTCTCCCCCCCAAGAAAACAGCAGCTAGCAAATTCAGAGGTGCACCGTACAGTCCCTGTAACACCAAAGAATGATCAAAGTGGTCTCCCTAGGTCACGGTGGCCAGTGTTCAATCCACATCTTACACACTGATGAGACCAAGTACTATTTCTAGGTGGTGGAAATCATTACGTTACAATGTGCTCACTAAAGAGAACTTTTCTTCCTTCAGTGGCCCAAACAAGTGGCCCATGAGCTAGATTTATTTTTTACTATGAGAATCTTAATGTGTTACATATAAATCTGATATAAAGACATAGCCCCAGTTTTAGACTGAAATTTTTAGAACATGTTAATATTGATCTCTGAGATCTCCTATACAGAAGAATTCCAAATAATTTATGTAGACAAGTCCCCCTCCAGAAGATAGAATTTATCTTTCCTCCCGCTTGTGTGTGGGCTGTGCTTACTGACTTGCTTTCTAAGAGTAGAATATGGAAGCGGGTGGTGGTGACTTTGCAGTGGAGAAACATGGCAAATGCTGCCTTGGGTGAGTGATCAAGGATCTACACTGTGAGTCATGTTAATACCATGCACCCTTGATAAAACGTGAGGAGAATGGCACTTCACTTTTGTGATCTTCCCCCAAAAAATCTATAACCCCAATCTAACCATGAGGTGAATATTAGACAAACCCAAACTGAGGTACACGCCACAAAATACCTAACTAATGCTCCTCAAAACTGTCAGTCATCAAAAAGAGTAAAGTCTGAGCATCTATCAAGAGTTGGCTAAGGAGATATGACGACTACATGTAACGTGGTATCCTGGATGGGATCCTGGAAAAATGAACATAGGACCATATGGGAAATTTAAGGAAAAACCTGTGAAATCTGAATAAAGTTTGGAGTTTAATTTTTAAAATATCCCAGAAGCAAAATGTTAACTGTGTGAAAAGAGCATGGGATTTGGAGCCTGACAGACCACAGATCAAAGACAGGTTCTCCCACTTGCAAACTGAGTGACCTGGAATTTATCTAACCTTTTTAAACCTCACATTCCTTATTTGAAAAAAAGAAATTATAATACTAACCCTGGGACTTCTCTGGTGGCGCAGTGGTTAAGAGTCCGCCTGCCGATGCAGGGGACACGGGTTTGAGCCCTGGTCCAGGAAGATCCCACATGCCGCGGAGCAACAAAGCCTGTGCGCCACAACTGCTGAGCCTGTGCTCTAGAGCCTGCGAGCCACAACTACTGAAGCCCGCGTGCCTAGAGCCTGTGCTCCGCAACAAGAGAAGCCACCGCAGTGAGAAGCCCATGCACCACAACGAAGAGTAGCCCCTGCTGGCTGCAACCAGAGAAAGCCCACGTGCAGCAACGAAGACGCAATGCAGCCAAAAATAAATAAATACATAAATGTATAAAAAAAAAATACTAACCCTGAAAAGTTACTGAAGAAACGTATAATTTATGATATATGCTATATCATATTTAATATACTAATATTTAAAATGACTGCTATCTTGCCAAACACACGGCAGGTTATCCCAAAATGTTGGCTTTCTCTCCTTCCACCTGCTTCCAGCCCAACATCCAAAAGGCCAGAATCTCTGTCCCTTTGCCTGCTGGTTTTCTCTGCCAGAGGCCGCTTTGCCCACCTTTTCACACCTGGGGAATTAATCAACTCTACTCCCTGGAAGCACACCTCAAGCAAAAGCTGAGGGCAAATGGTATAATTATCCCAGGTCCTTCACCCTTCCAGGGAACTGAATCTGAGGCTTGTTCCATCTGGTTGCCAGTTTCCCAACAGGATAAGGCTCCAGTTATCTACAGTGTAACTAATTTGTAATATACCCTTTATTGGCTGCTTTGCCTTCCCTGCACTCCTACTGGTCTTTCTTGGGATCATCTACATAATAAAAACTACTTGCACTTGAATCCTTGTTCAATGTCAGCTTCTGGAGGAAGCCAAACTAAATTGATCTTAGTTGGCAGCAATGATGAATGACATAAGTAGGATTTCTTTAAGCTTGAAACCACCTAGAAAAGTTCAGTATTATTTGATTCAGTGCCAATGTTGTGCTAATAATATGGAGGTGAATTTTTAAAATTATGTCTAATTTAAACTAAAGGGTAGTTTACCTTTACAGATAAGATGCAGTTACAACAGATACACAATAAGAGTTTCTTTGTGCTATCTTAAGGACATTATAATTTGCCTTTTGAGACTTAATATATTTAATATAATTTTTCTCTAATTATATGCAACATACCAGTTTTAGGAAGTGTCTAATAATACAATGTATGTGGAAAAGTTTCGAATATAAAATACCAGTAAAAATATATTCAGAAATGATATCACAAAGTCTTTTATCATTAATTTGTGGCTAATAAAACAAACACTAAAATGAATATATAGTCTATATATATACATATATATGTCATG
This sequence comes from Balaenoptera physalus, assembly GCF_965194825.1. Classification (NCBI taxonomy): domain Eukaryota; kingdom Metazoa; phylum Chordata; class Mammalia; order Artiodactyla; family Balaenopteridae; genus Balaenoptera; species Balaenoptera physalus. Next base: position 49,738,435 of record NC_138885.1, read on the forward strand.
TGAATAATATATATTATTACTGCTATGTTTATTTTACATTCACAGGCATAAATGAGTAAGAACCTCAAAGACCAGATATCTTGCTGCTCCATGGTTCTAACTAATGATATAGTCATAAAGGGAAAGTATGTATTAAATTGCCCATGACTGAAGGAGAATATCCCATCCAGGAATTTAACTTCCCTTGCAATTTATATGTGTGAAGGCCAGTTCTTCAGATAAAAAATATTTAAGGAATAATTCAGTGGGGGAGAACATAGGAAAGAATATCATCAAGAGAAAGCTAATTTGTTACAGAAAATCAATACAATGAGAACATCAAGAACAGAGTTCAAGCAGGTTGGAATAGTGGAGGAAACTTACAGAAATGTTGGCACTCACTTGGATGTCTGCATATCAAAGTTTCATGAATGGCCTATATGGTTTAGATAAAGCCTGAAACATTTAACATTCTCAAAAGTATCAATGAATAAATAGATGGATGAATTACTGAATGAAAAATAAATGATAGAGACATAGCATGGGAGAAGGTGTTCTACATGGTGAGAATAATTTAGTTTTTGCATGCATCTCCTTTAACCTGATGGTCACTGTATTAGTTTCCTATTGTTGTATAACAAATTACTACCAATTAAGTGGCTTAAAACAACACAAAATTATTAACTCACAGTGTTATAGGTCAGAAATTCAGGCACAATGTGGCTGGGTTCTCTGCTCAGGGTCTCACAGGACTGAAATGAAGGTGTTGGCCAGAGCTATGATCTTACTGGAGGCTCCAAGATTCCTGGTTATTGGCAGATTTCAGTTCCTTGAATTTGGAGGACTGAGGGCCCATCTTTCTCAGTCTGCAAAGACACAGTCTTATGTAACATAATGTAATCATGAAGTGACTTTCCTGTCATGGTCACAGTCTCACCAACATTCAAGGGCAGGGTGTTAAACAGGGCATGTACACCAGGGGACAAGAATCTTGGGGCCATCTGAGAATTCTACCACAGTCACAAAAAAAATAATATCTGCCATTCAAGTGTTATCTCTTGAGGTATCTTTTGGAAGGAATTCCTACTAGGCTTATATTTGCAATTTATATTCTTCAATATTACAACAATACAACATAAAACAATATGAGTAAACATATTATGAGTGTGAGTTTTATGAGTATTATGAGTGAGTATGAGTAAACAATACTCATACAACAATATGAATAAATATTTGGAAAATATCTGAGTATAGATTCCTGAATTGCAGACTTCCTTTAAAACCCTTCAAGGCAGAGTAAGTTATTAAACATACATAAACTTTAACACCAGTAGTGTTTAAAATGGGAGGATTTAGCAATGAAGTAGAAAGAAAATAGAAACAACAGTCACATTTTATTATATTAGTGCATCCTGCTTATTTTATTACCTTATTCTCTTGCTCTGTTTTCCATAAAGTGTACTAAAGAACTCCAAAGAGAAATTGCTTTCAATGAAATTCAGCAAGTTATTACTGGACACATACTCTTCTCCTAGAATTGTTTCCATAGGTATTCAAAATATATCTCTAGCATTATTACTGGGGCAGCGAGGTTTAAAAAATAAAACAAAAAGATGAGACCAACTGTAATCAAATGTAGATTATATGCCTGGATTTTGCACAGATAATTACTGATACTGAGATGTCACTTGGGCTAAGTACTGTGTTTAGAGTTTAGATGAATTACCTCATTCAGCCTCTGAAATAGCCCAGGAAACAGGAGGCATCTTTATCCCTTTTCCCAGATAAGGAAGCTAAGGTTTGGTCAAAGTCTCACAGTAATTCTTTCTGAAGCATGTGGAGGAAGGTCTCAAACCCTGGTCGTGTGATTCTCCAAAGCCCATTGTGTTAGCGCTGTTCTGCTCCAAAGAGATGCACAGATGATATCATACCTACAATAAAGTGCAGATAAGCTATCAGGGTAAGAGTAGTTACAAAAATGCTACATGAAGAAAGTGACAAATGTACTAAGACTTTAAGGAGGTGGTCTTTTCCTGGGCAAAGTGGAATGGATAGTCCTAATGATATGATCAGCACATACCAGGTCAGGGATGGAAGAATGAGGTGACTTGCTGAGCACCAACAGGGAACTACCAGAGTGTTACATACAGTTATATTGAAGTGAAAGGGGAAAGAGTTAAGCCTTCATAGGTGATACTGAGGACAGACTGGGAATACTGAACTTGAGATACACACTCACATCTTGTTTTTAACAAGTCTTTTAGAGCATTAAAACTGTAAAAGACCATAGATGCCATGTAGGCATGTAAGATAAGAGTACACAGCTAGAAGCTACCTACATCTCCTTACCCTCTTCTATATAAACCACTGGGCTAACAGGCTATAAACAGAATCTGAAATCAATTAAGACAGAAAAATCTTTTGTCTGAGAGCAAAAGTCTCTTTGCTTGGCATCTCCATTGATGAATTCAATTCCATCTCTGCATTCTCCATGCTAATATCAGGATGGTGTGATATACAGTAAGAGAGAACGTGTTAAAAAATAAATCACACTGCTAAATGTTGAATTTTTATTGCTAAACAATTTTCTTATTTCAATAAAAATGTTCCTGGGCTATTTTTACAGAATGAGGAAAAAACTATTATGATATGTTTATTTTCTTATAATTTGTCCTTCTGGATGGTTGTTAACAGATTTCTCAAACTGACTGTATTTCAAATACCTAAAGGTATTCCCAGAGGGCCCAAAGCTCCAAATTGGGTATGTAAAGGGCAGTATGGTGAAGTGAAAGAACAGTGGCAATGAGCCTGGGGTCCAGAGAGACCTCTTTCGCTAAGAAGCTCTGGCAAATTGGGTGAACCCTGTAACTTTACTGACCTCAGTTTCTTCATCTAGAAAGTGAAGCAGTTGGCATAGAGTAACATATAGAGTCTCTTCAAACTGTGAACTTTTATAGTAAATACTGTCCTGAGGAACTCAACAGGAAAAGTATTTTATAAATTCAGAACTAAATCTAGGGAAATCACAACCTGTATAATTAACAAAGCTGAATCAAATACACATGTGAGCCTTTTAAATACACACGTATTTTTTGGCAAAATATTTCTCTATCTAAGGATAAAAGAAGGAAAGAAACCTTATGTTGAGACAGAGCCAGCAGAGGGCGTTTAGTCCCCAGGCCTCTTGCTGAAGGAGGTGTGGTCCAGGTCCCAGTAACATAGAACAGTGTCCTTGGTTTGCAACTTGGGCTGCTCTACAAGGTTTTGTGAATGGCTGCTCTGCTGCTCTCAATTATTCAAAGGGGTAAAGGTATAAGAGTATTTTTAAAGAAATAGCTATACATTAGGATTTTAAGCAAGATACAATTTTTAAAAGAATGTATTGACACATTCTTTCATGGTGCGAAGTACTAATTTACTGCAGAATATTTTAGACAATTCTCACACAGTCCTTAAAAGATGTTTATATGTTGTTTCAATTTTAGATATTTGAAGAATCATAAAATACCTTTGGACATACTTCCCAAAAAGAAAAATCCAGAACAAACTGTATGCATGTGTGATATAATGAAAAAGTTTACCTTCTCTGAAAAAATATTAAGATTAAAAGGAATTGAGACTGGGCTTGGCTATCATCTTTCATATGTTGGGAGTTATTCCTAAACTCATTTGAGTGCATCAGTTCAGAGACAGAAATCAATCTAACCTCAATAAAGTATACATAAAAGCAAGTAAACCATCTAGTCATAGTAAAGAACCACTTTACAAAGATATATTTAAATGGAAAAATGATTATGAAAATGATTGCTCTGATGCTTTTGGAAAGTAAACTGGATGTTACAATTTTAGGCCCAGATATTGAGATACAATAGATTTGAAATCTAAAATCCAACTTTTCTATGCAAAATTTGCGGTGACATTTGGAAAGGCTTCAACCAGCATTAGGAATAAAAGGAAGTGTATTCGTTTCCTCAAACTGCTATAACAAACCATCACAAACTGGACGGCTTAAAACAAAAGAAATTTATTGACTCACAATTCTCGAGGCTGGATGTCTGAAATCAAGGTGCCAGAAAGGGCATATTCTTTCTGAAACCTGTAAGGGAGAATCGTTCTTTGCTGCTTCTAACTTCTGGTGTTTGCCAGCAATCGCCATGACTTGTAGATGCATCAGTTAATTTTTTTCAATTGCAAAGTCCAAAGAAAGATAATTTCATATATAGGGCCAGAGAGTATTCTACAGATATCTTTCTTAAATGTGATGTAAATTACATATCTATTAATTGACCCAAAAATGAATCAAAATTAGAAATTGAGGAACAAAGAATGCTTTGTGGACTTCTCTCTAGAACTTTCAATAGTTAAAGTTGCCAAACTATCATTAGAGACCTGAGGAGAATTGATGCTCAGGCCATGATTATACTCATTATGCAAAATTAATGGTGAATATGGATGCTTTGGTATCTCCATTTACATTGCCATCTGTATACAACTAAAATAAAGCAATTTCAAAGTGGAAAATTATCCTTCACATTGATATAATGGGCAAAAGAAATTTCTCTAGAAATTACCCTCTCTCACATCAAGGTTTACTACCAGATTCATTTATTTAATTAAATATGCTTGTAATTGTATTAAAAAAATACTAACCATGTTTGGGAAGGATACAAATACTTATCTTAGATGGGTGTTTCCTTTATTCTTCTTTTGGTTACTCTTTTTCCATGAAAAGTATATACACTGAAAAGTATAAAAAGTATACACATATACATGATACTTCAAAGATAGGAAAATCTTTTCTGAATTCGATACACGAAATCTATAATATATTTTATACTGTTTAAATAAATGAACTTTATACACTTCCCAAGTTTTTATATTGTTAAGTAAAATGTATAACCTTTGTGAAAATTTTCCTTTTAAGATATTGGCTTAAGAGGGTACTTGGGTTCCATCACTGACTTATGCATCTCCCTCTTACCACTACTTGTGATCTTCCTAGAAGCCCTGAGTAGCAGTGCTACAGAGGCAACCATTTCAAGACTAACTTAGTCAGCTTACAGGCTAGGACTCAGAGTTTATAAGTGATTTGTAGAGCTGACTTCCTCAGATTTCATCAGGTTGCTTTGGGAAATGAAAAGACCTTGAAATGACCTTCCTCATCATACTCCCTCTCGATATTGCAAAGAAAAAATAAATACCCACAGAATACTGAAGCATGCTTATCATAACTAACAGAAGAAAACAACTTTTATAATTATGTATTTAATAACCCTCACAAAACTTTAATAATCAACATTATAAATAAATTATTCACACTAGGAACAAAATAATAGAGGTTATTATAGCATCAGTTTGAATTAGTTAACAATGAGTCTTCTACCTACCTTGACATTTCTTGGATATTTTGAGAAGAATTATAGTCAAGCCCAGCCAAAACCACATGAGAAAGGTAAACATAGAGCCTGCATTTAAGGAGATCTCTAAAGATAATTCTACAACCTTCAGAAACCCACTGACAATATTTAATAAAGTTTATGTGATGTACTTATGTTACAGAAAGGAAACTGATGAAAAACATCATTGTCCCTAGACTTAGGGAATTGGTCATATGGTGGTGGCAACAAGGACTGCCCTTTACGGAGCTCCATAAAGTTTACAAACTTTATTTTATTGAACCTGTTGTGTAAGTTTTATAAGGCAAATATATTTCAGAAAATACAATGCCACCAAATAATAAGAATTTAATAATGTAGTTAACATCCTCTAACACCATACAGAAAAATAAACTCAAAATGGATTAAAGACCTAAATGTGAAACCGGATACTATAAAACTCCTAGAAGAAACATAGGCAGAACACATAAATCGCAGCAATACCTTTTTGGATCCATCTCCTAGAGTAATCGAAATAAAAACAAAAATAAACAAATGGGATCTAATTAAACTTAAAAGCTTTTGTACAGCAAAGGAAGTCATAAACAAAAAAGACAACCTACAGAATGGGAGAAAATATTTGCATACGATGCGACCTACAAGAGATTAATCTCTAAAGTATACAAACAGCTCATACAGCTCAATATCAAAAAAAGAAACAACCCAAACAAAAAATAGGCACATCTAAACAGACATTTCTCCAAAGAAGACATACAGATGGCCAAAAAGCACATGAAAAGATGTACAACATCGCCAATTATAAGACAAATGCAAATCAAAACTACAATGAGGTATCACCTCACGCCAGTCAGAATGACCATCACCAAAAACTCTACAAACAATAAATGCTGGAGAGGGTGTGGAGAAAAAGGAACCATCCTACACTGTTGGTGAGAATGTAAATTGGTATAGCCATTATGGAAAACAGTATGAAGTTCCTTAACAAGCTAAAAATAGAACTTCCATATGATCTGCAATCCCACTCCTAGGCGTATATCCAGAGAAAACTGTAACTCGAAAAGATACATGCACCCTAATCTTCACTGCAGCACTATTTACAATAGCCAAGATATGGAAGCATCCTAAATGTCCATCGACAGAGGAACGGATAAAGAAGATGTGGTATATAAATACAGTGGAATTTTATTCAGCCATAAAAAAGAATGAAATAATGCCTTTGCAGCAACACGGATGGACCTAGAGGTTAACATACCAAGTGAAATAAGTCAAAGAAAGACAAATATCATATGATATTGCTTATATGTGGAATCTAAAAAATGATGCAAATGAACTTACAAAACAGTAACAGACTCACAGACATAGAAAACAAACTTGTAGTTACCAAAGGGGAAAGGGGTAGGGATGCGAAGGTATAAATCAGGAGTTTGCGATTAACATATACACACTACTATGTACAAAACAGATAACCAACACAGACCTACTGTATAGCCCAGGGAATAATACTCAGTATTTTGGAATAACCTATAAGCGGAAAGAATCTGAAAAAGAATACATAAACATCACTTTGCTCTACACCTGAAACTAAACATTGTAAATCAACTATTACTTCAATTTAAAAAAGGAAAAAAAAGTTAGAATTACAAAAATAATAATAATTTAGTTTGTTAAACTGAGTCCTCACAAAAAGCACATGACACTGTACATATTTTGTAGTTGAAGAAAAGGACGCAGAGAGATGAACTAGCTTTCTCAAGATCACAGAGCAGAGATCATTTGAAAATACAAGTTTATCTGATATGAAAGCTTCCACAGATAAATCTGCTATACTGCAACTTTTTTTTTTAAAGAAGATATTATTTTATTGGCTGACTCTTATATTTTCAGGTATTTTCTTATACTGCTGACAAAGAAATCAGAACCGATGACTTGTGCTTGGATGTGTCTAGACTCAATGGACCTGTAATCATGTTAAAATGCCACCACATGAGAGGAAATCAGTTATGGGAGTATGATGCTGAGGTATAGTATTTTCTTAATTTATTTCTTATTTAATGCTTAGACTCAGTTATGTATTTCAAATAAATTTAAATCCTAAGCTATTTTTTCTCTGCATTGGAAGAATTGTATTTTCAAGCATGCATGCTCATAGCTGAAAACATTAGGATGGTATATCATATAAATAGGTTTTTGCCAAACTAGGCCATTAGTATAAAATATACATAAGGAAAATAAAGTCATTTTTATGTGCTTAAACTTTGTTATCACCATGTACATGCTCAACATAAATTAGGTAACGGGCAGGCCATGCCTATCTGAGAGGTGTGTGTGTCCTGTATGAAAATGTGCATACAGGACAATATCACTAATATTCTCATATTTTCAAATTTTAAATTTTACATAGTTGTAATCGGTGATATTTATGCTTCTCAACTTAAAGGAAAAAAGAAAACAGCCACAAGAATTAGCATGAATTAGTATTCTTTACATTAGTAAATACTTTGCAGAATTCAATGAATTAATTAGATACATAGTCAGCTAAGGAGTATCTTCACAATATAGCACATTTTTCTGATAGAAGAGAGGGATAGAAAACAATGAAATTACTGTTGGGAATTTATAGCCAGGCAGTGTGTAAAAACCAGATCAACCATCAGATGGAGCTAATAAAAAAAGAAATATTTTCCTCTGCATAAGGAAGGTGCATTGAAACAGCTGCATTTCTTTCAGTTCTCTTTGCTTAGCAAAATGAATTGGTCATCTTTGCTACATTTTCCACATCATTAAATGGTCGGTGACTTATTCAAAGATAAGTAAACTTTGTTCTTACTAGATAAATAATACAAGAGAGATAAAAGAATTTCACAGATGCAGTGTTCTATGCAAGCTTATAATACTCTGCAAGAGTAACATTTTAAAAACCAACCTTCAGAGTTGTTGGTATTACTGATAGTTTAACAAGATCTTTTTAAACACTTTTTGAATGTCAATTTTATTTGCAAGACGTAGTTTCTTAAGTGGAGTATCAAGAAAACACTGAATTCTAATGTGATCAGAAACTAGTTATGTAGGGTTAAAATTGGGCCCTAAAATTTATACAAAATTACCAAGCTCCTCAGACAACAAATATTTTTCTTCTGGGACATTATTAAAGACAAACACCCTGAATCCTTCCTATATTGCACCAGTGTGTTCCATTCAGACTCTTGCCTTCCTAATACGTTGTTCATCTTCTCTAACCATCAAGTTTTCTCTTCAACTATTATCATCCATCACCATCCTTTATGTTACGACTGGGGATGGATGCTGTTTCCTCCAATAATATGTGTGGGTCATCCTGGACCCTGAGCTCCCTACCTCTTCAATGAGGAAAAGTACAGATAAATGTACAAATAAAGGAGAAACAATGCAAGTTTTAAAATAAAAACTTTAGTTATTGTTGCTCTTTAGTTTTCACTAGGAAACAAGGACTTTACTGGGCTTGTGCTAAAAAACAAAGAAATCTAGCATATATTAAAAGGAAAGGGAAATGAGTGTACATATTTTTTATAAGATGAAGCAGAATTTCAGAATACCACATCTAATCTTTAAACTTTTCTATAATTTTTGAGTGACGACGGCTTCTATAGTCATAATTCAAATTCCTTCATATTTGAAATAACTATTTTTGGTAATTCTGTATATTTGTTTATATTTTTATCAGCCAGTAGCAAGATTACTGAATATTAGGGGATTTTAAAAGAAAAGTGAAAAAAAATAGCTAGCTTCAGCTAAGATATAGTTTTTTGTAAATTTACTATTTTGGATAACTAGTAGTTATTCTGTTGCAGTATTGTAGAGCACTGTTATATTTTGTGTCATGTAAACTTTATTTCTAAAACACACATGATAAAGCTTATGTCATAAATGTTGAGAAATGTTTATTTTTAAATAAATAATCCAATCATCTTAATAATTATATAAGTTTAATTTACTCTCTTATATGTTTAGGTTTTCAGAATTAAATTGTGATGTTCAACTTGTCTAAATTTAAAATTTTAAATCATAATGTAGATATTTTTGCCAAATTAAAAAATGTAGAAATCATAATGTAGAGAAGATACATGAGAATAGATTATAGAAATAATGCACTACTTTTCTGGAAATTTCAACTTTGAAAGAAAACACTGATTTTATTTGTGAAGAAGTCAGCGGAAAGACATGATTTTTTTAATGAAATTGAAATACAATATTTATTTTTTATAATTACCTTTTCTTTAAGTTTTAGGTTTATGATCACTTTAAGTCTACAAAATAGTCTCAACAACTGCTATCCAAAGTGTAATTCTAGGACTAGTGCCATCACCTGGCAACTTGTTGGAAATCAGGAATCTGAGAGACCACCCTAGACACACTAAGTCAGAGTCTGTATTTTAGCAAAATCCCCAGGTCATTTACGTACATGTTAAGAGTTTAGGAAGGACAAGTCTAGACAGTGGCCAAACATCTGCTTATCTTTCTTAGTCTTTTTATATGCACTACTGAAAAATATTGCAAAGTTAGGAAAAAGCATAAATACGTTTTAGAAAATGACAAGGCTTCCAAGAGAGAGGGAGGAGGGAAACGGAGCATAAGGGTGAGAGGTGCTGAGATGAGAAAGGGGAGTAATTGCCAAGCAGCTCTAGTTTCATATTACAACCAGTAGAAAGTAGAAATAGTACTTGCTATTTTTTTAATTCTTTATCTACGGCTATCAAGGGCAAATTAATACTTCTTTGAGAAACCTCTGAGGTGGTGCACTTTCAAAGCAGAATAAGGAGTTCACAGAATTACAGAGCTGAAATTTACCTTTCAATTCTCTCCTTTTAGCCTTTATTAGGAGGAAGCTAAAGTACAAAGATTACACCACCCATGGCTGAGGCAGGATTTAGGTCCTAATAAAGTAATCAAAGAAAGCTAGTTATCAATACAATTGTGGATCTCACAGTGTGAACAACTGAAACATTCCATCACCTTATCTCACATAGTCCTTTCAATCTTAAAAAAGCAAGTCATAAATGGGAAAATTGTTCAAATATCCAGAGAAAAACTGAAACAGTATTGGTACAGGAAGGGGGAACCCTTCCAGGGCCCGAGAGTGGGCTCTCGTCTAACACTTGGAAATGAATTGTCTGAGGAGACACACATGCTGACAAAGCAAGAGACTTTACTAAGAAGGGGCACCTGGGTGGAGAGCAGGAGGGTAAGGGAACCCAAGAGGACTGCTCTGCCATGTGGCTCGCAGTCTCGGGTTTTATGGTGATAGGATTAGTTTCTGGGTTGTCTCTGGCCAATCATTCTGACTCAGGGTCCTTCCTGGTGGCAAGTGCATTGCTCAGCCAAGATGGATTCCAGCAAGAAGGATTCTGGGAGGACATGTGGACTAGTGTCCCCTGTCTCCTTTTGACCTTTCCCAAATTCTTCCGGTCGGTGGTAGCTTGTTAGTTCTATGTTCCTTACCAGGACCTCCTATTGTTAAGATAACTCATGCAAGTGGTTACTACTGGGCCTGGCCAGGGTGGGTGGTTTCAGTCAGTGGTTCCCCTAACAACTCCCCCGGAGAGACTTCATACTCAAGATACTTCTTGGGAATTGGGGTAGAGGTCTCTTTCTTCTGTAACTACTTCCTGCTGAGAATGGGCATAGTCCTGCCTAGTAGAGTAGAAGTCTCTCTCCAACTGATCTAAATCAAGGTATTCTGTGCCCAAAACCAGCATTCACCCTCGTGGTAACAACAGTTTAGCCTGAAACTCTTGGAGCCTGTTGGAGATGAAACAGACAGGGGCCAAACGGGAGGTCCAACAGGATGGTCATCACCAGGCCCAGAAAAGGAAGGCAAAATCTGGGGTGAGAGCTGCACGTTGTGTGACTTCCTTCTGATTGGTTGGTGGTGAGGTAACAGGGTGGTGGCTCCAGGAACCTTGTGCTCAGCCTGAAATTACCATCCTCTACCTGGGTGGGGGCCTTAGTTCCTGCAGAAGAACTCAAAGATGTTGTTATGCATACTCCTTAGGAGGAACCAGGACCCTGCCCCAAAGCTGTACCACATTTGACTGCTCCTCCCCCGTTTTTGCATCCCCTCCCTTCCCTGATTAACAACTGTTTGAATCTGCCCTTTGGAGCTCAGGGAAGGTCTAGGAGGCTGAATGAAGTCTATATCCTATAAACAAGAAACAGGGGACACAGAAAGGATTTGTATTCCAGAGCCCCACAGAGTCCTATCAGTTTTAATTCAGGAAACTGGGTGATGACAGCTCTGGCCACTTCCTGCTAAAATGGGGCATAGTCCTGCCTCAATTTGGAAAACAGATGCTGAATTGGAAATACTTCTGAGTTCCAAGTCCTGGATCTGAGTCTTGTATGACTAAAATCTCAGTCCCTTGATCTGCCATTTTAGTGTAAGAGACCAAATTAGAAGTAGTTGGAAGAGTGACAACTGGAATTTTAATAGGCAAAAAAAATCTCATTTCTTTTCAGGAGAATAAGCCTGAAACCCAGTCTGGACCAGGCACTTTGGAGAGACTTGTAGCCATGTAGCCAGTTGTCTAGTTTTATCTAAGTAGGTTTTAACTTTTAAGGTGGTGTTAACACAAAGGTAACAGGTGGTACTAGTCACCATACATGTCTCTTTTTTTTTGTTAATGTATGATCTAAAGCAACTCCATTGTCTAAAATGTAATAGTTACAAGAGGAGACCTTTAAAAAGTAAGGTTGCAGTTACCAGCTGCCAGCAGACATTGTTTTGAGAATGGCTGGTAGCATCCAATTCTGACACAGCTCAGAAAACTCAAGTTCTTAGCAATACAAGGACTTGTCTGAAATCACACCCATAGTGTCACCTAGTTATTTCATTGGCTATCTGAACCACAGCTACTCCATTCTGACTTTTAATTGTAATACTATCCTTAATAAAGCAGATGTCACCGTTAATGATGTTAGTATTTCTCTAGATATGGGAAGATACAAGAATTTGGGCTCATAAAATCTCCTCAAAGTATTTAACTATCTAAAGGCCTGTTCTGCCAGTTTTTCTCAGAGCACAGAGTGCCTCATTCCTGATCTCCACCCTAAATTCCTTTCAGGGGGTGCTGAAGATCAGTGGCCACAGTGGCGATTGACTTAATCCTTGCAGAAGCAGATGGCAAGTGCCAGTTTCCAGTCAGCAGGGCCCCTTCATGGTCATAAATTTGGTAAATTCGACCAGGGTTTGGGGGGGTATTTCATGACCATTTCGTCCCACGGTGCTGGGAATGCTCATTCCCAGGTCTGGCAAAGATTTCGCTGATAGGCCACTCAATGTGCTATTACTGGACTAGGTCTTATTAACAGTGCCAAAAATCTCTGTACCACCTGTCTTACTAGCCTCTTACAGTCCAGAAAAATATTCCCTCTTGTTGCTTCATCCCATATCTAGAGTTGTGCTATTACAATCATTGATCTCATATGGAACTACATATCATCATTTTATCAGAGGCTCAGTCACACATTTGGTAATACAAGAAACAACAATGTTGTAAAACAGGCAATATAAAAAACAATATAGCTAGCAGATTAGTGAGGTCATAAGTAGGAATATAAGTCAAGAACTTCCATTAGGTGAAGCCCAGTATATCGCAGGTCATCTGACTTAGTCTGTTCTGTACCAATCCCTATCTTTAAGGGAAATTATATATTGGCATTGTCCATAAGGCACTCAGTGCAGTTTCCTAGTGTTACTAGACTGATTATCCTTAGTATGATTTATTTGTTCCCAACAGAGAGGAGCTTTTTACCTTAAATTTCTATAGCCTGGTGTTATCTATGTAAATCCGTCCCATAATTGTGGGAGATTTTATTCCTTGGCTGAAACTTTGCTTGTTGCTCTGATTGAGCTTGAGTAATAGAAGAACACTAGTATTTATGGCCAGGGTCAGAGCAACTTGTATTTATGGCCAGGCATTATTAATTGACCAGGTGAGGGGATTCCATCTAGTAATATCAATAGTAACCTGAACATGACTATAATTTTTTTTTGAAAGTAAATTTCCTCATAGCTAACCAATTAGAGCCCTGGAGTGGAGAAATCCACCAAGGTAACCCAGAAGTACTAGACACAGGTAACTGGCCACAAGCCCAACAACTGGATTGATTTTTAAAACTAGCATAGGATCATGCCTATGATAGAAAGGCATTTGATTCATACGCAAAGGTCCAAGAATCAAGAAAACATTATAAATGATCATACGAGTCAGGTCCAGGATCTTGGGCTAGCTATTTCTGATAACGTCTTTTTCTCATCCTAGGAGGAATGTAGTTTCTCCTCTGTTTGAGCATTGTTTTAAGGTGAGTTTGAGGTCAGCAGGCCTCTCTACAGACCAGTCCAGTGCAGGGGCCCTTTGTAAGTGGAAATTAATCCAAGAGTCAATTCCCTTCAGTTTCACTGTGCATGAGCTAGTTAAGAGTACCTGATAAGGGCCCTTCCGTCCAGGTTGGAGATAGTCCTTTCAATTATGCCTTTTCCAGCATGCATAATCCCCTGGTTGCTAGCTGTGGGGCATCTGATCTTCATCCAAAGATAGATTACTGAGATAAGCTTCAGAAACAAACTTAGAGTGTCCTTCAATTAAACTTTACATTAATATAACATAACAGCAAGGAACTATCTGGGAGGTGAGTCTTAGTAAATACAGACCGCCATTAACAAAACTGGAATTTAATATTCACTGAAACAATCTTTTTCTCTCTAAAGTTACCCTCGTTTTTACCAAATATAACCAAATTAAGACTAGTCTGTTTGCAAAATAAGTCTGGTCTCAATAAACTTGGCCTGATGATTTATATAACTGTAATTGATCATATGGGCTTTTTGCTTGCTGAAACTTTTATAAGGAGTCTCAGACTGAACTTTTAAAAGTCCTCTCAGGACTAGGAAAGTCACGCCAAGGGCTTATCACAGATTTTGCCTAACAGATCTAGGTGAATGCCTTCCTTTTCAAGGTCCCCAAAATACCTTGAGATTTCTGTACCTGTTATTGAGGTAGCCCTCCTAATTTATCTGATAAAGCTGTTGGAAACCTAAGGGTTTTCACTCTTGAAGGAGCAGATAGAAAAGATAAATGTTTCAATTCTGCTTACAAAGGTATAATTTACCAAATTACTGTAAGTCATAATTAGTGTAAGGGGGAAGGTTTTCCTTACACCTGGAAAACACAGATTTAAACCAGTAATTTTTCAGATAGAAACCATAAAAATTACAACCATATCAACCAGTTCACTCAGTCCTGTGTAAGTAATCCTTTTTGTTAACAGCTTTACGAAGCCATCAGGCTTCCCGTTAGAATTCTTCAATTTCTTACCCAGTTCAGCATTATGGTCTGAAAGTCAGAAACTTGTATTTATCCAAAAGTCCTTTCTATAAATCTTCTTGAAGAGGAAGCATTTTTGCAAAGGCATCAGAATGAAACCATATCTGTCTATAATGACAAAAGACTTCAGGAGGTACGTTTAAATCTGTTTACAATACAACTGACAAAGTAACTTGGTTACTGCTGTGACATACACTTTCAGATAATAACTAGAATTATGACTGATAACATTTTACCAGGACATATCAGATTTTTAGGAATTCCATATAATCTCTATATCTATATTAGTAACATGTACCATACAATATAACCTAAGAAGATTAAGTTCCCATGTAATTTAACGTACCAAATGAAACTAATTAGTTTACATCTCTCTTTGGGATGTTTCAGGGGCCCTTTGAAGCATCCCAAAGTTAGCTAGAGGTCAAAAGGACTTCATTAGAATTTGATTTAGGAACTTTTGTCAAAAAAATATCAAAAGGGTTTAAAACAGTCAGATAATATCATAGGTCACTGTGAAACAATAGTTATTCACTTAGCCAAAGTAACAATAAAAGATTTCAAAAGCAAATACAGATCACTCAAAAGGTAAAGAAACTTAAAATCTGTTATCAAAGGCAGTTCAATATTTTAAGAAAACCTGTCCTCTTAACAGAGAGAACAGCCAAATTCAAGTTTTGCACCAGCTTACTTTTAAAATTCATTTACTCAATCAAATTTATTTCAAACTCAGTCAGCCCTGACCATGCACAAAACTCTTTTCTTGGGGTCCACTTTCCACAAAACTTTTTATCACTTTCTGTATCCATCACTTTACTTTTCCATTCAGAAACAGCCACCTGTAAGTCAGACCTACTTCCTTTTCCCTTAATAAAATGCAATTCCATGCCTCATACCTTTTTTACTGAAAACACACATCCTACTTTCTTTAAGCAACCATGGACTGTCCTTTATATCAGCACTCTGCAGATTGGTAAACACAAACTCAAATAATTTCTTGAAAAATGTGCTTTCTTATAGAAAATATCTCAGTGTGGCACCAAACATATTTATTAACAGTCCTAAATACCTTTTGTTTCTCTGCAAAAGGAAGCCAATGTTCAGTAATTAATGTTTCAGTATCTTATTTGGGAATGACCTAGCTATTCAATAACCTTCCATCACTTAATTTAGCACAACTCTAGAATTTCAAGTTACCAGAATCTGGAGAGACTATTTTAGACAGACATTCCTAAAGCATAATTATTCTTAATAGAGTTTATCTAAAAGCTCTTATCTCATTTACATTTTCTTTCCTTAAAAGTTTCTTTACATTGAGTTTTGTTTTGTTTTTTGCTGACAAATTTGTAACAGATATAACAAGATTTTATTTAGCTTATATTAAACCTAGGTGCAGTAAAAGTATTACACTTAACGTTGATAACTCTGAAGACATGTCTGTATCAACTAGATTTGACAAACTTATACATTAATACCAGATATTAATTTAATACTTAATATTTCCCAGTTCACGTGAACCCGAAATTCATTTACTTTTAAGTCAGTTGAACAGAGCTCATTTACAAATTAACCTCAGCAATATTATCCAAAGACAAAGACACATACTGAGACATACAAATATCCAGACAGACACAATGAAAGATTTAGCTTCATTTTCTAAACTTAGTCATAAATCAGGTATCACAATATAAAATTCACTAGTTTATAAATAACAGTTGGAATAAGTAAAATTTTTAAAGGCTTCTTCCCATTTTCCTCTCAGTTGCAGGAGTTAGAGATGGTCTAGATAAGGGTTCCTGAGAGCCCTGGTCTCAAGGCGCAGAGAGAGAAAAATCATGTTCTCCTAGTAGGACTTGTTCCCTTAGGGTCAAAATTCCGAAAAGACATTTGATCAAGCTTGCTTTTACTAACTGTATATGCAAAAAGAACCAGTTTTCAAGAGTTTTACCTAAACCAACTTTCTCTGGAGTCTAAACAATATGGGCCACACATATTCCCATTTCACAAGGCAGAAGGGCCATCACAAATCACAACACAGAACACAAAGTATAAAACACACACAGGCCCGGCCGTCCTAATCAGACACTCCCTTAAGTATAAGATTGCAGTCTCTCAGAAAACCTCCTATAGAGACACAGAACTTCAGATCCGAGTACTAACAGAGTAAATGGAAATATCTCAGGTCTTCAAAATTTTCAAAGGAAGGAAAGGAGGCCAGGTTGAAGGAAGAGGGGAAGGAAAGGGGACAAAAGGGGTGGCCTTATGGATGTCTCCTGCCACCTGCAGACACCCAGGTGTCATGTGACCCTTCCCTGGGCTTCTAGGAAGGGAGGACGGGAACTCAACCCTACCAGAAACAAGAGACCAGACCAGAACCAGAATTCGAGTTCTCTGCCCACCAGAGGTGATCAGGCTCCGACCCTCAGTTCAGGCTGAAGCCCTTCAAGCAGACTCCTGCGTACAGGACCAGGACAGAAGAAAAAAGGGTAGGACAGGAGAGGTTGAAAAGAGGAAAGAGAGGGAAGGGGAAAGAGGTCAATACAATCTCTTGTTCCTTACCCTGTTGGGGCACTCTGGGCAGTCGTCCGCGTCAGGAGGAGACCAGGGAAAAAAGGGTCCCCGTTGCGGCCACTGGGTCTGGTCCGTTGGCAGGTGAGCTGGTCCCCGCGTACCCTGAGTGGTCAGGATGTCAGTCATAGCAAGGAAGAGGTCCCACCAAAGTCGCCATTTGTTGCAGGAAGGGGGACCCCTTCCAGGGCCCGAGAGTGGGCTCTCGTCTAACACTTGGAAATGAATTGTCCGAGGAGACACATGTGCTGACAAAGCAAGAGACTTTATTGAGAAGGGGCACCTGGGTGGAGAGCAGGGGGGTAAGGGGACCCAGGAGGACTGCTCTGCCATGTGGCTCACAGTCTCGGATTTTACAGTGATGGGATTAGTTTCTGGTTGTCTCTGGCCAATCATTCTGACTCAGGGTTCTTCCTGGTGGCACGCGCATCACTCAGCCAAGATGGATTCCAGCGGGAAGGATTCTGGGAGGACATATGGACTGGCATCTCCTGTCTCCATTTGACCTTTCCTGAATTCTTCCAGTTGGTGGTGGCTTGTTAGTTCCATGTTCCTTACCAGGACCTCCTGTTGTTAAGATTAACTCATGCAAGTAGTTACTATCGGGCCTGGCCAGGGTGCAGTTTCAGTCAGTGGTTCCCCTAATGGTATCATAAAGCCTCAAAACATGGAGTCTTTCCAGCTGCTTTGGTTTGTTTACTTCTTAAGTGAGTGGGGGGAGGAAAGAGAAGGAAATAAAGTTTACTGAATGTCTTTAATTCTATCTGTTTTCTCGTGCAATTCTTACAACAGTTCTGTACGATATTATTATTTGTATTTTTCACATCAATCAAGTAGAGATTAGTGTGTTTAAATTCCTTGTGTAGATCTGCACAGCCCAGGTTTCTGGCACTAACTCCAGCAATCTTTCCACTACACTACCTTGCTTCCTGAGGTCACTGAAAAACTAAATATAATTGGATGCTTTCAAATGATGACTGATGGTCTTTAGACAGGTGGGACCTGGGACCCTCTGCTGCAGTGCTTGCACCTGGACAAATGTCTCCTCAAGCTACAAATTACAAAGAAACTAAAAGGGACTAAAAATAACTGTGTGCATGCGCAGCTGGGGCAAATTATGGACAAAAAAATACAAAAAGACCAAAAAACCCAACTGCCACTTCTAAAGAGCCGGGAGCAAAGACAGGGTACTGCCCATGCCCCCTGCACACACCAGCTCGCGCCCCTCCCCCTTGGAAAGGCCACAGGAGTGAAAAGGTTCCCTTGCTCGCTCCCCCAAGGTTGGGGGGGTGGGGGGTGTGAGCTTGTTCCTTATATGGGGTGAGGGTAGGGGTGTGTTCAGGGGTCGGGCCAGAGGGGTGGCTTAGGTGTTTTGCCCACCCCTTTGGTGGTGTTGTGCACAGGGGGCATGCATAGTACCCTGCTTTTGCTCCCGGCTCTTCAGAAGTGGCAGTTGGGGTTTTTTTTTTTGGTCTTTTTGTATCTTTTTGTCCATAATTTGCCCCACCTGTGCATGCACACAGTTATTTTTAGTCCTACATAGTTTCTTTGTAATTTGTAGCTCAGATGTTTGTCCAGGTGCAAGCATTGCAGCACTGCAGCAAAGGGTCCCAGGTCCCAGCCTGTCTCAATTTGATAAGTTAAATGTACAGTATTACAAATGAAAGAAATGGTTAAATATTATCAATTATTTGTGGTACCAAATTGTATTCACACAGAATTTCTCCTTTCCTTAATCACTGGAAAGATGTACTGCAATAAATTTTGTCTATTTAGATAAACAGGCAGTCATAAAACTACTCTGTCAGTATGGTCTGATTGCTTACGAATTTTAGCCACATGTATTCATAATATAATTAATTAATATCTAATTGTTTCACCTTTCATTTGAATGAAACTAAGAACTTGTTGGTAATAAATACATGTCTTTGGCCAATTCTGATTTGAAATATGGAGTTTCCCACTTTCCTAACTAAATATTTCTTAAACAACACAACCATGCATTTAATTCAGTATCACTTTATACCTGGCCAAATATGTTCATTTTGGGGGCAACCTGAGCATCATTAGCAAAACTGGAAAATCCCCACCTGGTCTAGAATCTCTTGAAAAAATTACTTGAACACTTTGGTGCTTTGAAAGCCCATTGCCACAAAGTTAAAACAAAAGAAAAAAACCCTATATCTCATCTCACTGAAATATTTTAAAGATTACTGTTATAAAGGTCTGTCATCCATCCATTCTCTTTTATTCAAGTTGTCTTATATTATTCAATTTCATTGCAATTGGGTTCCAATCCATTTGAAATCTGTATTTTCCTGCAATAAGTGCACATAATCACATTTCTTTTTGAACATTCAGGCGGCTACATACAGTGTGAGAATCTAATTTTAGAACAGAACACTTATGCTCAACAAACACTATGCAACAAAGAAAAAAAAAGGAAGCAAAATATGGTGCTAAAAATAAGTCTTGTTTTTCATGTGACTGAGCAAGTTGACTGAGAAAATGCTTGTTATGAATTTGATATCCATCTGTGTCAAATGTTTCTCAGAGACACAACATCAGGGATTTTTTTTCAGTAGGTAAGATATATGGGATTTATATTTACTGAAATCACAGAAGCTTATATTTAGATTTTACTTAATACCTCCTCTTTTATTTACCTTTATCAGAAAGCAGGTAAATGGGAATATAATTTCAAGGTAAGTCATCTATAATTGCCAACCCAGTCATTTCCCTGAGTAGGATTCCTAATAAAAATAGTGGCTTGATTTACCTTTTGAAGGCTGTTTATATCAGACAAGTATTATATTTCCATAGTCCCACTGACCCAGCGCTGTGATTTCTTATGTAGAAACAATTAGCAAATAGGAATTTCAGTAGTTTAGTATTGCGCTTTTAGTTCTTGTTTGTTAAATACCTACACTTGCACACTTATTTTTTTTAATACTCATATTCTCTTCTAACAAGTGCACAGATCACCTTGTCAGGAGATCATACTTAAAATTTTAAATAAGAACTTCATTATATTAATATTTAAATAATTGTTATTCTGTACTTGATCAATAGGGGAAATCCTATTGTTTTTGCTATTAAATACCTATAACAGTCCAAATTCAGTCTTTCTTTATCATTATATATAATAAAATTAACCAAGTTTCATTTTAAACTTTTCGTATGGCATCTTTTAAACTGAGACCTGTATGATTGGTTCTTCAATCAACCATACAGTCACTTCTATCTGTTCATTAAAATATCAATTTTTTTACTTAGTGCTTTTTCACCCAAAGGTATGACCTAATTTTATAATTTTATGATTCTTATTTTGTCACCAAAATTGTTTCCCTAGCCTGATTCCAGTTGGCTTTCAGTAGTAATTGTATCTTTAAAAGGGTAGATTTAGAGATACTCCATGACACATCTTGTTTCAGATAGCAAAAATATGTTTAAAGGCAGGAAGTATTAATTTTTTCTTATGCATCTTAAAATAGTATGATTGAAATTTTGTAAATCCCAGGAAATACTAATGCTTTATATTTCAACAGAGAACAATTAAGTAATGCTATGTTATAAAGATAAACCAATACCAGCCTAGGGTTCATATTATCCTGTTTTCTAGTCAATATTTTAAATAATGCTATAGGAAATGATATTTGGCAGTATACTGCATGTCAGCCTGTATGTCACATTGCCTTCAAAACTGAGTTAATATGACAGTTTCCTACAGCTGCGAGAGGCATTTGTAACAAATATGACAAGCGCTGGTATGCTTAAAGAAGAGCATTTAAAAGAAAAAATATAAATATACAATATATTTATTTATATTTATATATATATATATATAAATATCCAATATTAAAAAATCCAATATCCAATATAAAAATATCCA
Source organism: Balaenoptera physalus (assembly GCF_965194825.1). Lineage (NCBI taxonomy): Eukaryota > Metazoa > Chordata > Mammalia > Artiodactyla > Balaenopteridae > Balaenoptera > Balaenoptera physalus. The sequence continues at coordinate 49,759,629 of NC_138885.1, forward strand.
AGGTCTTGAATACAGCACAGGAGAAATATAAATTAACCAATGAAAATGAAAAAAAAAGATACTTAAATAACTATAAAAACCCATTAAATAACTGTAAAAAAAGTCATTTCATATGTATTCTTTTATCCATTTCTTTATTTATCCTGTCCATATGTCAAGAAATGTTTATAGTGGCAACACACAATACTGATGCAGATGCAGTGAAACTGACACAAATAGAGTATTCTGGAATAGAGTAAGCACAAGAAAACTGCTGTTGCTATTATTGCAAAATAATTATTACAGATTTTTTAAAAATTTACTAATATTTATTAAAATGTTCATACCTTTTGATCTTGTGATTTCACGTCTAAGAATCATCTCTAAAGAAATGATTATAGATGTGGAGAGAGATGTTCAGAGATGTTTATCACAGCATTATTTATAGTAGCTCCAAATTGGCTATCCCCCAACCCCAATGGAAAAGTTAAATGATTTTTGGCAAGTCTCCTTTGTAGAAATTTTTTATTTTTTAGGTTTTTAGAATATTTAATTATAAGAATGATGACCACAATATAAAGTGAAGTCTATTTAACTAGATGAGCTCAATTACATAAATTTGCATAAGGGATTAAAAATACTAGAAAACCAATACAATATTAACAATTGGTATCTCTTCTAGACAGAATACTCAGGTAAAAAAAAAACTATACTTTTTTTTTTCTCAAACAAATGAAAGCACTAAATGTTTTTGTGGGTTTTTAAAAATGAAAAATAATTTTTTATCTCAAAGGAGTTGTTTCAGATTTCTAATTTCTTCTGGTTTATGGTTTTTCAGAAGTACCTAGAGTGAAATTTCTTTGAATTTTTTTTCATTGTCATTCATGTGATGAACATTTTGGGGGAAAATATTACAAACATGTATTTTTTTCAACAAATATATTTTTTATGGAAAAGTTTATACTGTATTCATGTTCTGGAGGTACATTTCCTGAGTATAAGTAAAATCAAGTTTTTATTTTTGTTTTAAACCAAGGAAAACTTTATAATTCATTTTTCTTTTTAATAACACATGAAATTCATAATCACTAACACTGCGGTCTTTGATGTTAACATGACATTTACCAAAAAAATGTTCATTGCAAAAAGAAATCACTAAGGGTAGAGGATTATCAAACCCAGAAATTTAAAACAGTATAGATAGGAAAGGCAAGCTTGATTTCATACAAAGCCCAAAAAACTAGTCTCCTTAACAAATCAACTATATGGTTGAACAGTATCATTTCACAAATAAAATTTATTATATATGATAATGTTACCTTTCCTATCTTTGTAAATCATTTATCTACCATTTGACTGTAGAAAGTAAGTCCTTGAAATGGAAAAATCCAATGATTTGTATCTAGTAAGCTGCCCAAGAGATGTAGTTTAATTTTATCAGAATTTATTTTCTGCATTGGTCTTCCACTAAATATTTCAATCAACAAACTTATAGAGTACCTCATGTTAGCAGGCACTGGACTTCATGATGTAGATAGTGATGGTCCCTGGCATTCCTGGAGCTTATGTTCCTGTGGAGGAAATAGATGGAAAACAAGAAACAGACAAATAAATTAATTACAAATTAATTAGGAGAATTATGTCAAATTAAGAGCCCAAATGGAGTTAATCATTTTCTTTTTCCTCCCTTCATTAACTTTCTAACTGACATTTAGATGAATGTAGCAATGCATATGTGGAACACTTTGAATGCCACCAGGTTAGCCCTGTGAAAACACAGTGGAAATAACTTGAGTACCAACCATACTGTACAAAGTAAAGCAAAGCCTTAAAGCTAAATTATCCCCTAGATTCTTCCCTGGCATCCACTCAAGTTCAGGGCAAAGGAATGAGGGAGCCAAAGACCACAATCGAAGAAAACTCACTGCACTAATCAACGGTTTTGAATATGCACTCACAAAATAACTCATTTAATGCTAAGAACATTTTATTGCTGGAATGAACACTAAGAATATAACCTTTTCTATCCAAAATAAACTTTTGCCCCAAATGTTTCATCATTTGATCTCAGGCTTTTCTCCATATTCTCAGTCTTATCTTCAGTTACTCCTACTGAATACAGTTGACATGAAAGTCAGCTAAAGGGATGTGGCTCACAGCTCCATGGATGCAATTATTGTGACGTGTGCTTTCAGTGCTTATCCAGTAGAAATTGTATGTTGCTGAGAATGATTGATTTATTACTACCTTTGTACTAGATTTTGTCATTACTCATTATTTTCTTTGTCAAACAGACCCACACTCTTCTTCACATACTCACCCAGTCCTGTCTCTCAGTAAGCAAAGTAGCTGATGGCTCCCAACAGCCCACTGTGGAAATATGTAATGATAACCCTTTGCAAAAATGGCATCTAAGAAACTATACAAGAATGGAAATTTTTAGAAACATTTTTAAGAATTCTACTGATTACTTTCTCAAATAATTTTGGAGGTTTGTGTTGCAGACTTTATTAAATTTATTTTAGTGTTTTTCTTATGTTTTCTTATTGAAATCTAAACTTATTTCTTTAAAATGTGGTTTAAAAAAATCTTTATGTGCTATTTCTCCGTGGAGTAATTTTTCTGTCTTTTACTTCTTTGCTGCTCATTAATTTGGAGGCTGCATATATTAAGTGGTGTTTGTCTATTATTAATTAATAGGTATTTTCCTATTATTAATAGGTATTAATAGGTATAATAGGCATATATTAAGTGGTGTTTGTCTATTATTAATTAATAGGTTTGTCTATTATTTATTAATAGGTATTTGTGTATTATTTATTAATAGGTATTTTCTTTATTTCATATATACACATGCGTAAGTATAACTGATGGAATACATTATGACATATTAGCTCTTTCTAACTATAGCCATGTCTATATGACAATAGGTTTTGTAATAGAGCTGAAACAACCAATAAAAAAAACTAACATAGCCCAAAAATTGTTTTTGGAACACTGAAATTATTAAATTTTGTTAATTTTTATTTAGATACTTTGTGTGCAGATACAACATATCCTTTCTAAAATTTACTATTTTAACCTGAAACTTAAAGCAAATGCATTATTGAAGACTAAGATGTTAATTTTCAATAACTTTATGAAGTAAATTATTTCTGAGCATTTCTTTGTGGTTGGTTAAATGATATAATTATAATAATAAAAACTTTTAAAAATTGTACTTTTCTGACTTGTATGATTTGTGAATATCTTCTCAGTAGGCAGTAAAATGAATTATTATTCAGTTCAAGTCCAATACGTACCTGTCCTAGTTCTTGATCTTAAGGGGATTATTGTCCTGTAAATAAAAGCTATTATATAGTCCAATACCTCGCTATGAGAACACATGGGAAGTTAGGGAGTTATTCTGGTTCAGATGAATCAGTTAAAGGTTGAATTAAGCTTGGGATACTTGTGATAAGGCTGGGAATGGAAGTATGGAGAGGAGGGGGAAGAGGGATGTTGTTTAGATTAGACTTACATTTGAGACAAGGGCATTCCAAACATACATTGGAAAGCTGGAAAAGTCCGGACCTTTTGCACAAGGCAATTTGCATATATTATCTTAGTTTGTTTTCAAAGAAACCATACCTGGTAGGTGCAGTGCCCACCAAGTGGTCATCTCAGATTTAACTATTTAGTCTCACAAAATTACAAGTCTTTTGCACTTAAAGAGGCCCACTATTTGCCTTCCTATCTGGCATTATAATGCAGTTTATCAGATGCAGATGCAGTTAATCAATCAGAGGTCATTTTTACTGTAAGTCATTGTTGCCTGTAAACATAGTTAACAATTTTACCCTTAGGTTGCAAGGGATCACAGATAGCTGACTAAAGGTCAAATTTTTTTTTTTTTTTTAAGGTCAAATTTTTTAAGCAGTAGGGAAAAGAGCATTTTTCCATATTAGTAAGTATAATTAAGCATCTGACAAAGTATGTCCTCAGAATGATTTGGTAGCTTGCCCAAATTTTCATGGCTAGTAACTTGGGAAGCAGAAATTCACACTTATTCACACTTTTGGCTATCTAACCCTAAAATGTCTGATCTTTCTACTCCACTACACTGAAAAGGAGAGTATTTTCCTTGGTAGGTTATCTTAACAGCAGCGGCTTTTGACTACTAATGAATTCCTTCAAAGAAAATATTTATGCATTTTTTAGAAAGAACAATACTTACTAATATTTTAAAAATTATCATCATATATGTAATTGACAACACACATTCAATCTAATCCTTAAAGTCATATACGTGTTTCTTAAAAGGATCTAATAGAAGCAAACAAGGGTAAGTGGCTTTTTTGGAAAAGGACATATATACACAAAGGACTCAGGTACGTAACAAAAATGAACATTTTGATTTTTAACTAGAACTTTCTAGAAAAAAATGCTTGTTTTCGTTTGTATCTTTTTCCAAGTTGGCTTTTGGTTCATAAATGAACAAAATAATTTCTGGCATCATAAGCATAAATCAACTATCTTCTTGCCTATCTTTGGCCATTTCTTCTTTTGTCCATTTTTCAGTATAAATGGCTTGATTCCATGTATTGAAAAGAGCAACAACAAAGGCCTAAATCTTCAAATCTTCACATCTAATAGCCTTGCTCTTTTAATTTCCTGTTTGTTGTCTATTAAGCATCCTTTACCACAAGCCTATTTTCCATTGTATCTTTTCTCAGGACAGCGCAGTTCGGGGTGTTTGTAGTCCTAATCCAAAACAAATTATAAGTGTCTAGGCAGTGTTTCACCACCATTTTTTTGCATCCCCCTGCATTTTTTATCTTCTGACTTTCAATATAATATCAAGAGCCCACCCCCCCCAAAAAAAGTATTTGTCTACCTTTAATTTTGGTAATTTGCAACAAAAGTATAATATATGGATACTTTTTTCAAGATATATCTCCAAATCACCTCCCATATTCAAACACGTCTCCTCTGGCTGGGGAGTTTTTCATGTAGTAGGGTTCTAGGCATTGCCCATGAAACTGAGCAGAACTGTATATGATAATGTATACAATTAGTGCATAAGTTAGTATGTAAAACCATGTGGACTTAAAATGTATATCTGAAAAGTCCAGAAATATGACTTCAAAATGTAAATGTGAACTCAAAAGAGGAGACTGGTTAACCTGGTGCAATTATTGGAATTACATTTCAGCATTTGGGTACTGAGAGGATGATTATTAATATTGTTGTTATGAAAATATATATAGGTATAATATTTTAAAATATATGTCCATCACATCTCTGTTTTTATTTGATGCTGGTATTTTTTAAGATCCTTAAAAATGCAAACTAAATATGGTGAGCACACCATCAAGTAAGATAGATCTTTGTTGCTATGGTAATTACTCTTCTACAATGAATGTCTCACACAGATACTATGGGTTGTATAGTATTTTGAAAAGGGAACATCTCCAGCAGTTTTGTTCATCTGGGTCACAGCTGTGACATCTCTTTTCATATTTACCAAATGGTTACTAAGTAACACATGCCTAAGAAAACTAAGATTCTGTAAAAGCTTGTTAATATTTGCACTCCTCAACTGAACTCTAAGCTCACAAATGGGTTTTTTGCAAAGGAGCCTGAATTCTTGGCAATGCATGATAAATGTCGGCCAATTTCTTCAACCATCTGCAGATAAAGGTGCATTAGACAATGATAAAACCATAACAGTGAAAGTTGTATAATAATTAATTCAGAGCCACCTGTACACACAGTTCCTTTTACAAACATATCGCAATGTTTATACCAAAAAAAAAAAAAAGGATTTTTTAAAGAGCAGATTTAATCCAATGTGCTAGTGAAGTTTAAGATAAAATATGTTGCACTGATTATTGGTTATCTTTTACAGAGACTCACCTTGAGACATGTTAACAGTAATCAATGTCTAGATGAACCTTCTGAAGAAGATAAAATGGTGCCTACCATGCAGGACTGTAGTGGAAACAGATCTCAACAATGGCTGCTAAGGAACATGACTCTGGGGGCATGAAGACCATTTCCCCTAAGCCATGAAAGTGTCTACACTTATGCTTTTCCATTATTTCAATTAGGAAAAAATATTAACTTTGTTGAATTGAAAGTTTTAAAATCCTTTTAGTATTCTAAAACACAGTTGTTTATAATTCATTTTTAGGAATGTTTGCTTATTTCCCTACTAAAATTTGTATCTGATTAAAAAGCACACAGACAGAATAAATAACAGCAAACTGTTATTAAACATCAGAACAACTTGAAAAACAAATTGTGTTTGCTTTTTAAAAAAAATTATTGCCATCATGTCACAGGATTAGTTTGGGGGGGGTATTTTTATTTTTTTCTTATAATGTGGAAAAAGGGACAATGTAAATGCCTTATAACTTCATTATGAAATGTTATAAATTGTTTTATAAACTCTGTTTCTACTGAACCTTCATGGAAACATGTTGAATTTCTGTGTCAACAGCAAGGCCATACATTGAATTACTTCTGAGCAATGAATTTGTTGCTCAAAAATCAGTTCCAAATTTTGTACCAGGAAAAAACTTAAATTGGATATTGACATCTCATAGAGTTCTTATAAAAACATCACATTTAAACAAAAAAGTGGAGGAGAATTTGAAAATTCAATTTAAAGTACATGAAATCAGAAGAAACTAGCTAGTCATTGAGGGGAGCAAAATGAAGCTAAAAAACAACAATTGAAACATTTTAAAAAGATATTCTGTTTGGGTTGCAATCACTTCTAACACAGGCTGAGTGTAACAATCAGCTTGGTCCCAGAATTGGTGTGGGAAACTCAATTTTTAACCACTTTGTCTCATAAACTATACAGTTGTTTAGAGAAACAACTTCACTCTAGAGACTGGGACTTGTCACTTAGGCTACACAGAATTGTAGGTGAAGGGTAGAGTATTAGCCCTAATTTTTAATTCTTTGGCATTTAGGATTTTAGTTAAGTCACTGTGACTACTTTATTTTTATATTTAAATAAAATAATGCATTACTATCAGAATTTCATTGCTATGCCAGAATATCGAAAGTTTTCATCACTGGGGGAATGAACTCAATATATATCCATTAAACTTTTATTTTAACTGAAATGCTAGATATCATTTGCCATAAATTATGACTCAAGGAACACAGTCATAATTAGGCTACCTTCACATGTTCTTTTTCCATCTTAAAGCACTCTGTGTTCAAAATACATAAGTAGAAAACATGAAAAAAAAGAAAAATCTGTGACACCATTTGACACCAGTTAAAATGCCCATAAACTTGCTCTACATACGTATTTTATTCATTGTAAATGCACTCAGCAGCTAAGAGAAATTTTAGGCAGGGGGTGGTGGGGGAATGGAAGACGTGACCTCTAGAGTAGAGGATGTCACATCGTTGGCTCTCATCCTTTCTTTAAAAGCTCTAATAGAAAATATTAATCAGTTTGATCAGGTTGGCTACAGGCAATCTCTCTCTCTCTCTCTCTCTCTCACACACACACACACACACACACACACACACACACACACACACACGGAGCTCATTTTCTAAAAGCTAGTAATATCGTGTACGATTTTCTCAGCTAGCATTCCTTCCTTTTTTGTCTTTAAACTGGTATAACTCTAAGGAAGAATTATACTACATGGAGCATTTCAGGTTTACTCCTTAAAGTGTAGACATCCCTCACCTCAAAGTCTCTGAGAATACCTGAATTTTTTTCCATCTTTAAAACCCTTTGCGTTCAAAATACAAGAGCAGAAGACATGAAAAGGAAGAAAAATCTATCCGTGAAATTTGTGCTGATATGTTTTAAATTTATTTAAATTTAAAATTATAAACAAAATTTTAATGTCGGGGCATTTTTTTCTGACGAGAGAATCCATTGCTTACAGCAAACTTCTAAGGAAGCTGTGACTCCTAAGAGCTAGTAAACCACTGCCGTAAATTGACAGTGGCCTCACAAGTCAACTGAGGTCTGACTTGACAATCACATTTTCCATTTTAACTCTCTTCTTCTCTCTTTTCCTCTTGTCCTGACTAAAATATGACAAAATGTCCCTGCAAGGCATTCTTCCTTAAATTTAAAAAGCTTAAACACTCAAGAACTCTTTTATACAATCTGTTTCACTTATTATGGACTTGTCAATCAAAATGCATATGTTATCTAGTGAAGAGTCAATGACAAGTTTTTTAAAATATAGCTACTCCACTGAAACTGAATTTGACACATTTTGGAAGCATTTTAAGTATTTGAAAGTTCATTATGGTCATAGCAAAAATACAGGAAATATGAAAACTGCCTGAGCTTGAATGCCAGAGAAGAATTTTCAAAGAATCCTCATATGGTTTCAGCAAATGCTGTGTCTAACAAACAAAAAAAAATATTAAATATTACAAACCACCAAAAACTAATGACTAATTAAATTTTCTTTTCAAAAATACTGTATTCAATACAGAAAATTAAAATCATGAGTGGATTCACAATGCATTCATCTAATACATTCCTTGTCTGTGGAGCTAGACTAATAAATATTTCAAATGACTTGAATCTTCCTCATCTGAGGTCTTCCCCATTGAAGTTAATGTCAACTCCAGGCTTCCAGATGCTCAGATCAAAACCCTAGAGTCACTTTTGACTCCTCTCTTTCTCTCTCAACTTTAATTCATCAGCAAATTCCCTTGATTCGGTATCTGAAATATAACCATGAACTAATGACTTGGCACCACATCCACTGTGTCACTACCTGTAACCTTTTAAATTGAAATATGCATATAATTTGGTTTCCTAATTTCCCAATCCTTGCCCCTAATTGTCTTTTTTCAATACAACAGCCAAAGTCATTCTGTTAAACATAAATTTGATTGTTTCACTTCTCTGCTCACAACCCTGTGACTTCATGTTTCTCCAACCAAACTTCTTACAGTGGTCCTCAAGGTCCTTCATGAATAACATCCCTCTACACACATACACACACACACATTTCTGACTGCCCCTTACTTATTCTACTGTGACTGCCAAGCAAATTTCTGTCTTAATGTTTTGTTCTCTTGCCCAACAGAACTCTCACTCATTTCCTTTATGTCTCTGTTCAAATACCTCATCAGTAAGGCAAACCCTTCTCCCTCCTGCCCTCTCTATTCCTTGTACACTCTTTGACAAACTACAAATTTGCTTCTTTATATTTTGTCTATCATTCTACCTCCTTACCCCCAACATCCCCATCTCATACCCTAGAATGTAAGCCTCCTAAAACCCTGCACTTTGTTAGTTTTATTCACTGTGATATTCCCGGTAGAGTTCTTGGCACATGGTAAATATTCTTTAAACATTTATTGAATTAATGAACTGAAAAATGTGCGTTAAATTTGCTAAGTGCTACTGTATCATATTTTTGGCATATTATTTTATATTTTAAAGTAAAGTCTAGTAATATATTTAGACAGGATTTGCATAACTGTCTCCAAATATAATTTTCTTACTAATACTCTTCACATTCATGTATGGACTATGTTTTGTTCTGTATGATAAAATATCCTGCCTTATGGAAATGAAACAAGACATTTTATAAACATGCTGCTGTATTATATAAGTTGCTCTATTAAGATAAAGTAATTTTTATTTTTATTTTTTGGTTGAGTTCAGTGGCCATTTGAAGGCAAAGATTTTTATTTCTAGAGGGGAGACATACCATTCTCTTAAGAATCATATGTATTTTCATGGTTTCACAGGAGCAATTACTAAATTTATTTTCTATGAGCAAGTCTATGAAAAAAACACAATTGTAGAAACTTTGAAAGGACTTTACAGATGACCTAGTCTTAGTTTACCTGTTAATAGATAACAAGCCTGAGACCCAGATGTGTAATGTGGCTTGCCCAAAGATCATATAGCTGTAATCAGTGTTGCCAGGACTCATCATTGTTAATATAACCTAATATTGTCTTCAATTAAAAAGCACTCAAAAAAGGCACAATAATGAGAAAAATGTCTTTGTTAAACATTTTATGGTAAGTACATTGATTATTCAGAGATATATAAATTCTCACTACCTTTCGTGCTTAAATAAGATTAGTTCTATAAAATACTGCTATAGACAATAAATAAAGACCTGCAGCAAAAAATAAAGAGATTAACAGGCAACAGCATGATTACAGAACATTCTAGTATTACTGGGCAATAGCCTCTTCCACAGTAACTAACAGAGCATCCTCCCCCCTCACTTCTATTTTCCTTATAATTATGTTCAAAGTAAAAGATTGGCCTACAGCTTGCACAGAATTAGACCATCTATTACTGTGACCATTGGGTAGGTTCTAGGTTATGCAGCTTCAAAGACTGCAGGGTAATAGGCAGAGACTTATAAGCTCCCCAGTGGAGCTCTGCAGACTGTCATAAACACAACCCACAATTTCAATTTTGCCATGGTGCTTAGAAACAGCCTAATAATAAAAAGGGGAAAAAAAGTAAAGAGAGAAAAGAATACAACAATAAAACAACAGGAAAGATTTTACCTTTTTAATTTTTTGGTGGGAGGTTAAGAATATAGTACAAATTGGTTCCGTAAAACTTAAAATTCTGGCTACCCCCCTACATTGTTTTCACCACTTGTGAAATGATGATCTTGTCTGATCACAACCATTTTATTGGCATCTTATTTACAGATGCTAAAACTAGTTTCAGAAGAGGCAAAACTTGTATGCATTCTCAAGTTATAATGCATGCTGATTTAATAAATATGAAGAATTTAGGAAATTCAAGATCTTAATGGATGTGTCATCATCTACAATCTGTCTTTATGCACAGCTGATATCTACAAATCTTGAATAAATTTCCAATCAGTTGGGCAGCAAAAACTTGGTTAAGTCTTAAGACAGTTTGTGTTTCAGGATTCAGCCACTACCTAACATTTTTTCTCATTTTTCCTCAATATGTCAAAATACGGAATCAATAAAATCAGCCACTCTTCTGTATAGCACACAAACACATCTGGTGTGACTTACACCATGTTCAAATTGCTATTAGGTATAAGGTATTGTATGAATTTAAGGTACTGAATGAACACCAGCAATGTGTTTTAAATAGTTTGTATAAATGTGTCCAACTTTTGTTTTATATTGTTCAATAAGTTCTAAAGGCAATTTTAATTGTATTTGTTTAAAAAAATCCTTCTGAAATACTAGTGATGCAGGGCAGCTTTTTTGTTAACTATCTTTTAAGATAAAGACCACTTCTATGATATTTATATCATCATTATAAAAAGTTATCATTTTGCTTTTGTTTTTAGCTAGGGAGAACAAATCACTTAATATTTTGTTTTTAATGAGTAAGAATGAGGACGGGAAATTAGATGATTAAGGCTATATCTATAATGGTTAAAACATGAAATTTTCATCATGCTTTTAATTTGGGATAAAATGAATGTAAGCTGCTGCTTGGTTTCAGTTGTACTTTCAGATAAAAATAGCACAAGTGGGAAAAAAAAGGACTTGATGATTTTATGATTTTTTTTTTTGGCGCTTTTGCTTTTTCGGTCAGTGTAGCCACAGCTAAGGAGAAATAATTTCAAAACTGTTTTAGATTCATGCTTGGCACACAGTTCTTTAACATTTATAAAAGTAGACTGTGCATCAAGGATTACACATTTTAAATGTTGTAAGCATTACTAAATAATTGTTCCTCTGCTATAAATTTCAATATTTATACATTTTTGTAGAATTAAAATATACTAATTTAGTCTTCCTTTATGTTGTCTTTTTAAAAAATTTTGTCAGCATTTCAAACAGACAAATAATTTCAATATTTTATGCTTATGTTCCATTTTGTAGATTTTAAATAAATAATAAGTGCCTATGGATATCTCTTGGCAGTAAGAAAATACTGTGGTCCCAGTACAATTTTGATACCAAAAATATATAAAATAGAAACATTAAAATGTGCATATTTTAAATTTATCATTTTATTTACTTAAAATTGTTTGATTTTTTTCTTTTTCTGTTTATAAAAATGACTTGAAATAGAAAAGTTAACATTTGCTATTATATGATGAAAATTATTTTTCAGAATACTGTGCATCATACCCAATTCCTTGATTCATGTGCTGGAATCCTGGAAGACAAGTCTTGTCAGAGTTTGGAGGAGCAGATGGAGGCTACCCACACTACAGTGAAGTGATTCCCCAGGATCAGCCCTACATTCCTAGTCACACACAGAATCAAGGGATAAAACAATAAAATACCATTTCATTTGCTAAGCTAAAAGAAAGAAGGAAGGAGGAAGGAAGGGAGGGAAGGAGGGAGGGAGGATTCTAATATCTATTTTCATAATTTTATTCTGAAGAAAACTCACCTAAAATATTGCATTATGTTTGCATGATTGAGAAACTCACTGATTTGAAAACATTATGAATAACACATTGCTTCCAAAACTTTTTCTATAATTGTCAGTAAGAGTAAAGGATATTGTCTAGATTTTATATCTTACGCCCAAAAAGTCCCTTCTTGGCTTTCTGTAACCTGGTGGGACTCCAAGTTACACCTTTTTTTCTGCTACATTATTTTCTGTTACTCTTGTCCAAGAGCACAACCTTGTCTTTCAAGTGCACCCCAATGTTTATAGCAGCACTATTTACAAGAGCCAGGACATGGACGCAACCTAAATGTCCATCAACAGAGGAATAAAGAAGATGTGGTACATATATATTGAAACAATGGAATATTACTCAGCCATTAAGAAAAATAAAAATAATGCCATTTGCATCAACATGGATGGACCTAGAGATTGTGATACTGAGTGAAGTAAGTCAGAAAGAGAAAGACAAATATCTTATGATAGTACTCACATGTGGAATCTAAAAAAAAAGTTACAAATGAACTTATTTACAAAACAGAAATAGAGTCACAGATGTAGAAAACAAACTTACTGTTACCGGGTGGGGGGAAGGGGAGAGGGATAATTTGAGAGATTCGGATTGACATATATAACACACTACTATATATAAAATAGATAACTAATAAGGACCTACTGTATAGAACAGAGAACTCTATTCAATACCTTCTAATGGCCTATATGGGAAAAGCATCTAAAAAAGAGTAGATATATGTGCATGTATAACTGATTCACTTTGCTGTACACCTGAAACACAACACTGTAAATCAACTATATTCCAATAAAAATTTTAAAACAAGAATATAAAAAAATTTACTTACTGCTTTTAATGCTCACTTACTTACTGCCTCCTTCTCTCCACCCTCCACGCCCACCAAGCACCCACCACTTGAATAAAAAATACCAAAGAGCAGGGATCTCAATTACATTGTGATAATGCATGTATCTAGAACAATGCATGGCACATACTAGGCACCCAATAAATATTTTTTGTGTGCCAAATGAATTCCATATTTTCTCCCTTCTACTGGTGTACTATATTCCATGCCTAGGGTGAGGGGGAGGCAGAAAGAAAAGGACTTTGATATTTTTCTTGTTCTTTTTATGTTGATACATTTTAACCTCCTCTTTACTTTTTAAATGTCCTCCTACTAAGATTACACTGTCTTTCTTCACTGCAAAACTATTAATTTTTAAGGGAATGGATGTATTTGGAACTTAAGACAACTCCATAATTATATGAGTATTAGAGTAATTAAATTTGGTATGACTCAGATGGGCACTTTCCCTCTAACAGAAGCATGGTATTTTGTGATAGGATAATGGAATGTTAGGATGACAAGGCAGCTGGAGATGTGATCAACCCCTGAATCATAAAATAACATATGCTATCACAGACTAACTTTATTTGTACATATATATTGTTATTTCTCTCTAAGGTTTATTTGTAAAGACTACATACATACTACTTCCACATTCCTAGGAATATACATTTAAAGTGAAGACATAAATTTATAAATTCCAAATTTAAAAAATACTGATAATTAAACTCTCCCTACAGTGCCCTTTATTAGGGTCAACATTTATGTGCACGAATCTCTGGAGTTGAGTAGGGAGATGGGCTTCTCCCTCTTATGTTTTTCAAACCTGAAGTGGTATCAGCTCTCCACCTTGACACTCTCTTCTCTTCCACCTACCACCGATAGATCCAGGAGGCCCTAACACTGTATCATTTTTGGCAAGAGGTAGAAGTGCTGGTGGCAGACTCTGAAGACCTAAGGACAGTTGATTGCACCCAACAGAAATCTCTTTCATTACCAGTCAAGCAGTAGACTGGTACTCTTGCTTTGCCACTCTTGTGAAGTTAACCACTCAGGTCAGTTTTTTTAACCTTGAAATAGATCCTGATATTTTAATCCTATAATTAGAGTGTGGTGGGAAGAGTAAGAATTTTAAAACCTGGTGACTTACATTGCCATCTCTCTGTGGGCTGAGCTGGCAAGCTTCTTGGTCCTTATCAGCCAACATGCCCTCTAAGGGTATTTCTTGAAGGGCACTTGAATGGATTAACAATGATTCAGGTAGAGTGCCTCTTGAAAAAAAATATGAGCTACCTAAGGGCAGGTTTATGGTATGTATGACATGTTGAGTGTTGATTCCTTCATCTAGAAGAAAAGCTGATATAAACGATGGTTTTGATGGATAAGAAATGTCCAGGCATTTTGAAACACAGGAGAAGAAGAGGACCTACAAAAACAAACCCATAACAATTAAGAAAATGGTAATAGGAACATACTTATAGATAATTACCTTAAACGTGAATGGATAAATGCTCCAAACAAAAGACACAGGCTTGCTGAATAGATACAAAAACAAGACCCATATATATGCTGTCTACAAGAGACCCACTTCAGACCTAGGGACACATACAGACTGAAAGTGAGGGGATGGAAAAAGATATTCCATGCTAATGGAAATCAAAAGAAAGCTGAAGTAGCAATTCTCATATCAGAAAAAATAGACTTTGAAACAAAGACTATTACAAGAGACAAAGAAGGACACTACATAATGATCAAGGGATCAAACAAGAAGATATAACAATTATAAATATATTTGCACCCAACATAGGAGCACCTCAATACATAAGGTAACTGCTAACAGCTATAAAAGAGGAAATTGACAGTAACACAGTAATACTGGAGGACTTTTAACACCTCACTTACACCAATGGACAGATCATCCAAAGAGAAAATTAATAAGGAAACACAAGCTTTAAATGACACAATAGACCAGAAAGATTTAATTGATATTTACAGGACATTCCATCAAAAACCAGCAGATTACACTTTTTTCTCAAGTGCACACAGAACATTCTCCAGGATAGATCACGTCTTGGATCACAGATCAAGTTTCAGTAAATTTAAGAAAATTGAAATCATATAAAGCATCTTTTCTGACCACAACGTTATGAGATTAGAAATCAATTACAGGGAAAAAAACGTAAAAAACACAAACACATGGAGGCTAAACAATACGTTACTAAATAACCAAGAGATCACTGAAGAAATCAAAGAGGAAATCAAAAAATGCCTAGAGACAAATGACAATGAAAACGCGACGATCCGAAACCTATGGGATGCAGCAAAAGCAGTTCTAAGAGGGAAGTTTATAGCTATACAAGCCTACCTCAAGAAACAAGAAAAATCTCAAATAAACAATCTAAACTTACACCTAAAGGAACTAGAGAAAGAACAAACAAAACCCAAAGTTAGCAGAAGGAAAGAAATCATAAAGATCAGAGCAGAAATAAATGGAATAGAAACAAAGAAAACAATAGCAATGATCAATAAAACTAAAAGCTGATTCATTGAGAAGATAAACAAAATTGATAAACCATTAGCCAGACTCAACAAGAAAAGGAGGGAGAGGACTCAAATCAATAAAATCAGAAATGAAAAAGGAGATGTTACAACAGAAACCGCAGAAATACAAAGCATCCTAAGAGACTACTACAAGCAACTCTATGCCAATAAAAAGGACAACCTGGAAGAAATGGACAAATTCGTAGAAAGGTGTAACCTTCCAAGACTGAACCAGGAAGAAACAGAAAATATGAACAGACCAATCACAAGTAAGGAAATTGAAACTGTGATTAAATATCTTCCAACAAACAAAAGTCCAGGACCAGATGGCTTCACAGGTGAATTCTATCAAACATTTAGAGAAGAGCTAACACCTATCCTTCTCAAACTCTTCCAAAAAATTGCAGAGGAAGGAACACTCTCAAACTCAATCTATGATGCCACCATCACCCTGATACCAAAACCAGACAAAGATACTACAAAAAAAGAAAATTACAGACCAATATCACTGATGAATCTAGATGCAAAAATCCTCAACAAAATACTAGCAAACAGAATCCAACAACACATTAGAAGGATCATACACCATGATCAAGTGGGCTTTATCCCAGGGATGCAAGGATTCTTCAATATATGCAAATCAATCAATGTGATACACCATATTAACAAGTTGAAGAATATAAACCATATGATCATCGCAATAGATGCAGAAAAAGCTTTTGACAAAATTCAACACTCATTTATGCTAAAAACTCTCCAGAAAGTGGGCATAGAGGGAACCCACCTCAACATAATAAAGGCCATATACAACAAACCCACAGCAAACATCATTCTCAATGGAGAAAAATTGAAAGCATTTCCTCTAACATCAGGAAGAAGACAAGGATGTCCACTCTTGCCACTATTATTCAACGTAGTTTTGGAAGTCCTAGCCAAGGCAATCGGAGAAGAAAAAGAAATAAAAGGAATCCAAAACGGAAAAGAAGTACAATGTCACTGTTTTCAGATAACATGATACTACACATAGAGACTCCTAAAGATACCACCAGAAAACTACTAGAGCTAATCAATGAATTTGGTAAAGTTGCAGGATACAAAATTATTGCACAGAAATCTCTTGCATTCCTATACACTAATGATGAAAAATCTGAAAGAGAAATTATGGAAACACTCCCATTTACCATTGCAACAAAAAGAATAAAATACCTAGGAATAAACCTACCTAGGGAGACAAAACACCTGTATGCAGAAAAGTATAAGACACTGATGAAAGAAATTAAAGATGATACCAACAGGTGGAGAGATATACCATGTTATTGGATTGGAAGAATCAATATTGTGAAAATGACTATACTACCCAAAGCAATCTACAGATTCAATGCAATCCCTATCAAATTACCAATGGTATTTTTTACAGAACTAGAACAAATCACCTTAAAATTTGTATGGAGACACAAAAGACCCCGAATAGCCAAACCAGTCTTGAGGGAAAAAAACGGAGCTGGAGGAATCAGACTCCCTAACTTCAGACTATACTACAAAGCTACAGTAATCAAGACAATATGGTACTGGCACAAAAACAGAAACATAGATCAATGGAACAAGATAGAAAGCCCAGAGATAAACCCACACCCCTATGGTCAACTAATCTATGACAAAGGAGGCAAAGATATACAATGGAGAAATGACAGTCTCTTCAATAAGTGGTGCTGGGAAAACTGGACAGCTACATGTAAAGGAATGAAATTAGAACACTCCCTGACACCATACACAAAAATGAACTCAAAATGGATTAGAGACCTAAATGTAACACCGGCCACTATAAAACTCTTAGAGGAAAACATAGGAAGAACCCTCTTTGACATAAATCACAGCAAGATCTTTTTTGATCCACCTCCTAGAGTAATGGAAATAAAAACAAAAATAAACAAATGGGACCTAATGAAACTTAAAATCTTTTGCAAAGCAAAGGAAACTTCAAACAAGATGAAAAGACAACACTCAGAATGGGAGAAAATATTTGCAAATGAATCAATGGACAAAGGATTAATCTCCAAAATATATAAACATTCATGAGCTGAATATTATTAAAAAAAACAACCCAATCCAAAAATGGGCAGAAGACCTAAATAGATATTTCTCCAAGGAAGACATACAGATGGCCAAGAAGCACATGAAAAGCTGCTCAACATCACTAATTATTAGGGAAATGCAAATCAAAGCTACAATGAGGTATCACCTCACACCAGTTAGAATGGGCATCACCAGAAAATCTATGAACAACAAATGCTGGAGAGGGTGTGGAGAAAAGGGAACCCTCTTGCACTGTTAGTGGGAATGTAAATTGACACAGCCACTATGGAGAACAGTCTGGAGGTTCCTTAAAAAACTAAAAATAGAATTACCATATGACCCAGCAATCCCATTACTGGGCATATACCCAGAGAAAAGCATATTGCAATAAGACAGATGCACCCCAATGTTCATTGCAGCACTATTTACAATAGCCAGGTCATGGAAGCAACCTAAATGCCATCAACAGACGAATGGATAAAGATGGATGTGGTACATGTATACAATGCAATATTACTCAGCCATAAAAAGGAATGCAATTGGGTCATTTGTACAGATGTGGATGGACCTAAAGAGTGTCATACAGAGTGAAGTAAGTCAGAAAGAGAAAAACAAATATCATATATTAACACATATATGTGGAACCTAGAAAAATGGTACAGATGAACCGGTTTGCAGGGCAGAAATAGAGACACAGATGTAGAGAACAAATGTATGGACAGCAAGGGGGGAAAGTGGTGGGGGGGTGGGGGGTGATAAATTGGGAGATTGGGATTGTCATATATACACTAATATGTATAAAATGAATAACTAATAAGAACCTGCTGTATAAAAAAAAAAAAATGTCCAGGCATTTTGTATCTATCTTTTCCCTCATTTTCCCAGCACGTATGAAAATTGGCTTCTGTTTTGAACCATAAACGGACTAAAAGCCCTGTGCTTACCCCTTGTGGGCCCCCAGTCAGTGCAGTAGGATTTCAACTAGAACATCCTGGGGCAGTCACATTCTGGATTGTAGGCACTTTACGTAAGAAACTCTTCACATCAGCTTCTCTGAAAATTATCACTTTACATTCGCAGAAGTAAGCCCAGAATGAAATCATTTTTGGCCATCTCTCAGTAGCTACTGTACTGAAATAAAAAACTCTGCTTATGATAAACTCTATTGATCCTAAATTCTGGGTTTCACAGATGAATATTTTAAAATGATATCCAATGCTATTAGGGTTACTGCTGCATGGTTTGTCAAAAGATGCAATTATGGGCTTCTCTGGTGGTGCAGTGGTTGAGAATCTGCCTGCCAGTGCAGGGGACACGGGTTCGAGCCCTGGTCTGGGAGGATCCCACATGCCATGGAGCGGCTGGGCCCATGAGCCACAATTACTGAGCCTGCACGTCTGGAGCCTGTGCTCTGCAACAGGAGAGGCCGCGACAGTGAGAGGCCCGCACACCACGACGAAGAGTGGCCCCCACTTGACGCAACTGGAGAAAGTCCTCACACAGAAACGAAGACCCAACACAGCCATAAATAAATAAATAAATAAATAAATAAGCAATTAGCATCAAAGTTCATATTAATGTACATGTGCCTGTACACGAATCATTATATAAGTTATTTCTAACTTTAAGAGCTGAAGTTGCCAATAGCATTGAACTTAAAAATATTAATTAGTATCAAGGATCAAAAATTAGACCATTAACTTTTCCCATGACTTATTAGCATATTTTCTAATATTTAATGAGTTCTAATACTAAGGTGAATTTTAAAAAGCTGAAATCATATCAAGCATCCTTTCCAACCACAACACTATGAGATTAGAAATCAACTACAACAAAAAAAACTGTGAAAAACACAAACACGTGGATGCTAAACAATATGCTACTAAACAACCAATGGATCTCTGAAGAAATCAAAGAGGAAATCAAAATATACCTAGAGACAAATGAAAATAAAAGCACAATGATCCAAAACTTATGAGATGCAGCAAAAGAAGTTCTAAGAGGGAATTTCACAGCAATACAATCTTACCTCAGGAAACAAACAAACAAAATCCCAAATAAACAACCTAACCTTATGCATACTGCAACTAGAGAAAGAATAAACAAAACCTAAAGTTAGTAGAAGGAAAGAAATCATACAGATGAGAGAAGAAATAAATGAAACAAAGACAAAGACAAAGAAGACAATAGCAAAGATCAATGAAACTAACAGCTGGTTCTTTGAAAAGATAAACAAAATTGATAAATACTTAGCCAGACTCATCAAGCAAAAAAGGGAGAGAATTCAAATCAATAAAATTAGAAATGAAAAAGGAGAAGTTACAACTGACATCACAGAAATACAAGGGATCATAAGAGACTAGTACAACCAACTGTATGCCAAGAAAATGGACAATCTGGAAGAAATGGAAATATTCTTAGAAAGGTACATGCTCCCAAGACTGAACCAGGAAGAAACAGAAAATACGAACAGATCACCAGTACTGAAAGTACTGAAATTGAAACTGTGATTTAAAAAAAAAACCCAACAAACAAAAGTCCAGAACCAGACAGCTTCACAGGCAAATTCTATCAAACATTTAGAGAAGAGTTAATACCTATCCTTCTGAAACCGTTCCAAAAAATCAGAGGAAGGAACACTCTCAAACTCATTCTGTGAGGCCCCCATCACCCTGATACAAAAGCCAGACAAAGATACCACACACACACACACACAAAATTATAGGCCAATATCACTGATGAACATAGATGCAAAAATCTTCAACAAAATACGAGCAATTCGAATCCAACAATCCAACAACACATTAAAAGGATTATACACCATGATCAAGTGGGATTTAACCCAGGGATGCAAGGATTTTTCAATATCCGCAAACCAGTCAGTGTGATACACATCAACAAACTGAAAAATAAAAGCCGTATGATCATCTCAATAGATCAGAAAAACCTTTTGACAAAATTCAACACCCATTTAAGACTGAAACTCTCCAGAAAGTAAGTGGGCATAGAGGGAGCATACCTCAACATAATAAAGGCCATATACGACAAACCTACAATTCAAATCATACTCAATAGTGAAAATCTGAAAGCATTTCCTCTAAGATCAGGAAGAAGGCAAGGATGATCACTCATGCCACTTTTATTCAACATAGTTTTTACAAGTCCTAGCCACAGCAATCAGAGAAGAAAAAGAAATAAAAGGAATCCAAATCGGAAAAGAAGTAAAACTGTCACTGTTTGCAGATGATATGATACTATACACAGGAAATCCTAAAGATGTTATCAGAAAACTACTAGAACTCATCAATAAATTCGGCAAAGCTGCAGTTACAAAATTAATACACAGAAATCTGTGGCATTTCTATACACTAAAAACAAAAGATCAGAAAGAGAAATTCAAGAAACAATCCCATTACCAATGCATCAAAGAGTGAAATACTTCGGAACAAACCTACCTAAGGAGACAAAAGACCTGTACTCCAAAAATTATAAGACGTGATCAAAGAAATCAAAGACGACACAAACAGATGGAGAGATATACCATGTTCTTGGATTGGAAGAACCAACACTGTCAAAATGACTATACTACCCAAAGCAATCTACAGATTCAGTGCAATCCCTGTCAAATTACCAATGGCATTTTTCACAGAATTAGAACAAAAAAACTTAAAATTTGTATGGAGACACAAAAGACCCCCAATAGCCAAAGCAATCTTGAGAAAGAAAAATGGAGCTGGAGGAATCAGGCTCCCTGACTTCACAATATCTTACAAAGCTACAGTCCTCAAAACAGTATGGTACTGGCACAAAAACAGAAATATAGATCAATGGAACAGGATAGAAAGCCCAGAAATAAACCCACGCACCTATGGTCAATTAATCTACAACAAAGGAGGGAAGAATATACAATGGAGAAAAGAGAGTCTCTTCAATTAGTAGTGCTAGAAAAACTGGAGAGCTCTATGTAAAAGAATGAAATTAGAATACTCTCTAACACCATACACAAAAATAAACTCAGAATAGATTAAAGCCCTCAATATAAGACCAGATACTATGAAACTCCTAGAGGAAAACATAAGCAGAACTCTCTTTGACATAAATTGCAGCAGTATCCTTTTGGATCCACCTCCTAGTCATGAAAATAAAAACAAAAATAAACAAATGGGACCTGATTAAACTTAAAAGCTTTTGCATAGCAGAGGAAACCATAAACAAAACAAAAAGACAACCTGCAGAATGGAAGAAAATATTTGGAAACAAAGCCACCAACAAGGGATTAATCTCCAAAATATACAAACAGCTCATAAAACAACAACAAAAACAAACCCAATCGAAAAATGGGCAGAAGATCTAAACAGACATTTCGCCAAAGATGGCATACAGATGGCCAAGAGGCACATGAAAAGATGCTCAACATCACTAATTATTAGAGAAATGCATATCAAAACTACAGTGAGGTATCACCTCACACTGGTCAGGATGGCCATCATCAAAAAAATCTACAAACAACAAATGCTGGAAAGGGTGTGAAGAAAAGGGAACCCTCCTACACTGTTGGTGGAAATGTAAATTGGTACAGCCACTATGGAGAACAGTATGGAGGTTCCTTAAAAAACTAAAAATAGAGCTACCATATGATCCAGCAATCCCACTCCTGGGCATATATCTAGAGAAAACCATAATTCGAAAAGACACATGCACCCTAATATTCATTGCAGCACTACTTTTAATAGCCAATACATGGAAGCAACCTAAATGTCCATTGACAGAAAATTGGATAAAGAAGATGTGGTACATGTCTACAATGGAATATTACTGAGCCATAAAAAAGAATGAAATAATGCCATTTGCAGCAACAAGGATGGACCTAGAGATTATCATAATAAGTGAAGTAAGACAGAGAAAGACAAATATCATATGATATCCTTTGCATGCGAAATCTAAAAAAAAACTGCACAAATGAACTTATTTACAAACAGAAACAGACTAACAGACTTAGAAAACAAATTCATGATTACCAAAGGGTAAAGGTGGGGACGAGGGATAAATTAGGAGTTTGGGATTAAATATACACACTACTATATTTAAAATGGATAACCAACAAGGACCTACTGTATAGCACAGGGAACTCTACTCAATATTCTGTAATAACCTACATGAGAATAAAATTTGAAAAAGAATGTATGTGTGTAACTGAATCACTTTGTGGTACACCTGAAACTAACACAACATTTTAAATCAACTATACTCCAAAATAAAATGAAAATTAAACTAAAAATTTTTTAATGTTAACAATATCAGTAATAATGTGATTAACATGATTAATAATATGAATATTAAGTAACAGTCATCATTTAAACTATTTTTAAGCACCTATTTTCTGAGGACTAAAACTAAATATTTTTAAATGATATTAATAGACCCACTACCTACTTTTTATGAACTTATGAGTTAATATGATTGAATAATAATATTTTTGTAGTAATTTTTGAATTTTCATCAGTTTCAAAAGTTTCTATTCAGCTTCCTTTCATATCAGCTTAAGATCCTTCTTCTTCAGTTATTGTGAACTTCTTAGATTAATTAACACCTTAGAGTAACTTAGAGTGTAAAAAAAAAAAAAAAAACAAGGAAAATAATCAGTTTCAGTTTTTATAGCTGAGTTATATATACTATTTTTAAATGAAAAGTTCAATGAAATTGGCACTTGCGGACTTAGATTTAACAGGCTGAATCAGTTTTGTACTTGAATCATAGGAAAATCTTCATTTCACAGACGAAGATGTAATGTGATGTTTAGGTGATCACCAGAGAATTAGTTGGACCAAAATTCAATCCCACTTTTAAATAGATCTGAAACATCATGGATCACTGTTTTCTGCAGTATCCCATGCAGTCAAAAATGTCATGCTGACTCCCAACAAATCAGTACTACTTTTTAAAAACTTTCTCTTTTTGTGGACTTCTTTGAGCAGCTAGAAGGATTAATCTTCTTCTTCATCAAGGTACAGATAACACAATACTGCATAATGAATATTCTAATACAGTTGTTTACTCAGTGATTGCTTCTTTGTTATGTAATATGAACTATAATTTCAAAATATGTCTGGGATATCATTCATTGTATATTACATAACATTAATTAATAGCCAACAAATGCATTTCTCTAAGAATCTTTAAATAAAAGGGGCTCATCTCAAGGAAAGAACAGAATCTTTTGTTCCTTGAACTGTACCTGAATCAAAAAAGCAAAAGTAAAAAATTTACAGATGCACACTTTTTCACACTGAAGATACACAAAAAAATAAAAACAAAAAAGAAATGACTACAAACAAGGCTAGGCATTACATCATTATTTGTATAAAAATATTTTTGTATAGCAAAACTGCTTTGTACACCAAAAAAATTAAAATATCCATCATTAGGGAGCAGGTTGAATGAGCTTTGGTATAATCACATAATGGGATATTATACACTATTGGAAAATAAGCAAGGATTGTCTATATCAGGGGTCCCCAACCACTGGGCCGCGGACCGCTACGGGTCCTCAGCCTGCTAGGAACCAGGCCGCACAGCAGGAGATGAGTGATGGGTGAGCGAGCGAAGCTTCATCTGCCGCTCTCCATCACTCCCCATTGCTCACATTACTGCTTGAACCATCACTCACGTTACCGCCTGAACCGTATCCCTCCCCCCCACCCCCCCGTGGAAAAACTGTCTTCCACGAAACCGGTCCCTGGTCCCTGGTCTATATGACTCTGTAATGATCTCAGCTGAGATAAAAATTAAATAGATAAAAATATCAGGTTGCAGAAGAAGAGCCGGTTATATTTTCCAGGAATTGTGCAACATATTTTTCATCAAACATCCAACATGTTCATCAGAACTCCGCTACTCCTCCTTCAAGAGGTGGAATATACATATATTTATCCCTCCCTTTGAAAACTGGAGGACTTTTTGACTGTCTCAATTAATAGAGTATGGTGGAAGTGGCATTGTGTCACTTCCAAGATGATTAACTTCTACAGCCACCAGGTTATTTTTGACCACATTCACCATGGATGGGGTGGCACTAATCCTGGATGTGGATTTGCCTTCCTTTCCACAATGCTTCTTCCAAAATTACCATCCTTGGATTCATAACATGCCTTATTTGCCTTCATGATATTCCACACAGTACCACTTCTGATCAAGAAACTCATTTGCAGCAAGTGTACAATAGGTTCATGCTTATAGTTGGATTGGCCTTTTGAAAACTCAGTTATGGAGTCAAATGGCTTACAACACTTTGTGGGGTAGAGGTGTATATTTTCCAGGATGCAGTATGTATTCTAGATGAGTGTATGGTTTCTCCCATAGGTAGGATTTATGAGTCTGGGAATCAAGGGATGAAAATAGGAGTGGCTAGTCTCTCTGTAACCTCTGAGATATTTTAGTTGCTTCCTATATCTGTAACACTGGACTCTGCTGGTATAGAGGTCTTAGATTAAAAGCGAGAAATGTTTCCACCTTCAATGCATACAGCAATGAATAATTAAATTAGAATTAGCAGGCAAGAAAGGGATTGATTTGTGGTACTTGCTGGATAGATTGATCCTGAATATCAAGGGAAATTTGGGTTGCTACTACACAATGGGGCTAAGAAAGAGGACAGCTGAATTCAGGAGATCCCCTAGGGTACTGCTGAGAACACCCATGTCTCCAATGAGGCACTGATTCTAGTAGCCCAGACATTCAGGAATAAAGATTTAGGTCCAGGCAAAGAACCAGCATTCATCAAGGTGCTTGCCAAGGACAAGCGGAAATAGTAGATGTAGTGGAAGAGGGATATATATTGGATGACAAGTTGACAAAAGATGGACTGTGGTGGCTTTGTATTGTTTCAACTTAGCTTAGTTGGAACTAGGCTTCCCAGTATTCTCTTCCATGCATAGTTCTAGTTTAGGGTTGGCCACAAGCAAAACTGGCATAGGATTTGAAGACTGATCAGAATCAGCTGCTAGGTTCACTCAGGTCAGTGTGAGATCAGACACTGTTGCAGCTCAAACAGTTTATGACACCGTGGTGGATCTGCATACGGCAGCTGTTTGACAGGAAGCTCCTCCAACTTCCCCTGGACCTCCTCTTTCAACTTCCCTGAACACATGCTGGGTGCTAATGTTGTGGCAAAGTGACCTAGTTCTTTTGCAGGTTGCCCACACCATCAAAATCAGGGGCTTCGAGATGCTGACACCCCACTGCTGGTTCAGGTTAAGAGATGGATGTGGATCTTCATAGGTCCTGGTTTGCCCTCCCCACCCATCCACCCCTGTTCTCTTAACTTTATGTAAATCATTCCTTCCTGCTAGTCCTGCTGACTTCAAGCCCAGACCCGATCCAGGGGTACTGGGCTTACACAGACAGCTAAACCAGGTTGTGTAATGTCTAATCCTTACAATAAATCCTTTATATCACTCACAGTGGTTCTGCTTCATTGACCAAATCCTAATAGATTCAGGAAGAGCTTGGATAGTATGCTGAATTTATTTTTTTAAGATAAAAAGTGGAAGGACACAGTGAGGGAAACTATCAACAAAACAAAAAGGCATCTTACTGAATGGGAGAAGATATTTACAAATAATATATCTGACAAGGGGTTAATTTCCAGTATATATAAAGAACTCATACAATTAAATATCTAAAAAACAAACAATCCAGTTTAAAAATGGGCAGAGGACCTGAACAGACATTTTTCCAAAGGAGATACACAGATGGCCAACAGGCATATAAAAAGATGCTTAACATCACTAATCATCAGAGAAATGCAAATCAAAACTACAGTGAGATACAGACATCAACTGAAACCTGTCAGAATGGCTATCAGCAAAAAGACAACAAATAACAAGTGTTAGGGAGGATGTATAGAAAAGGGAATCCTCATGCACTGTTGATGGGATTGTAAATTGGTGCACCCACTATGGAAAACAGTAAGAAGATTGCTCAAAAAATTAAAAATAGAAGCACCATATGATCCAGCAATTTCACTTCTGGGTATTTACCCAAAGAAAACAAAAACATTAATTTGAAAAGATATATACACCCTAATGTTCATTACAGCATTATGTACAATAGCCAAGATATGGAAGGAACCTAAGTGCCACCGAGAGAAGAATGCATAAAGATGTGGTATACATATACAACGTAATATAACTCAGCCATAAAGAACATGAAACCTTGCCATTTTTGACAACATAGATGGACCTAGAGGGTATCATGCTAAGTGAAATGAGTCAGAGACAGACAAATACCACATGATCTCACTTATATGTAGAATCTAAAAAACAAAACAACAGACTCTTAGATACAGACAACAAACCTGTGGTTGCCAGAGGGGAGGGAGGTGGGGGTTTAAGAGTTACAAACTTCCAGTTATAAAATAAATGTTATGGGGACATAATATACAGCATAGGGAATATGGTCAATAATATCTTAATAACTTTGCATGGGGACAGATTGTTACTAGACTCATTGTGGTGATCATTTTGTAATATATTTAAATATACTATATTTTGCACCTGAAACTAACATATTGTATTGTCAACTATATTTCAATTTTAAAAAGTGGAAGGATTATCTGGAAAGAAAAAATGGTTACTCCGTCGGAAGGAAAGAGTAAAAAGGGGAAAAGGTGAAGCTGGAAACCTAAAGTATTTTGGTTCACAGTTTTGACTTTGGAATTATGTCAATATTTTTCATGAATTAAAAGCTAAAATTAAATAAAAACAAACAGAAAACCAAAGCAATCCCTTAAAATGGAAATGAACAAAAATAAAATGAACAGTATATAAGGTTGGTGGAATAACCAGATATAGAAGGATTATTTCAAATGATTTTTTAAAACACAATACTTTTTTTTTTTTTTTTTGGCCACACCGCACAGCTTGCGGGATCTTAGTTCCTCCGACCAGGGATTGAACCCAGGCCATGGCAGTGAAAGCGCCGAGTCTTAACCACTGGTTCGCCAGGGAATTCCCAAAAAACACAAAACTTTAAATAAAAATTGTAGAATTACATATTCTAAGGTCTGAAAAGAACCACACAGATTTTAAAATGCTTTCAGTGGGCAGGTTTATTTTTAATGACAATGCAGGTAACTATACTTTGTGTATATACAAACTATTTTATATACATATGTATTATTGTAAAATAAAGCAAATATAATTATGTTAATGTCTAAAATTTTCAGAAAGGGAAAAAATACACATATTTTAAAAATCAAGTAAAGTTTTATACATTAAGTAAAACTCTGTAATGCCAATTCCAAATATCAGTATGAATTCAAGATTTATTGTTTTCCTAAAATGTGTATACTTTCTGACTCTGTGCCCTGAAAAGTCCTAGAAGCAAAAAGCATCTCTAATGCTCATACTGTTATTTCTTACTGCAACTTCCTATGAGAGGAAGCAGGACTCCTTGGACAAATGGCTGACTCAGAGTCTAGGGCAGGAAATGTAAAAGATGAACCTGAAATATCCATTTGTACCTAAAAAAGGAAGAAATCCATCAAAGAAAGAGGGGCCAAGAACCTCTGGCATTGACAGGACAGCTTGAACATCAAAAAGAATAATGGCTGCAATGGACTGAAATCATAAAATATGTTAAAATCCATGAGTTCTGAAAACAAAACAAAAATTAAAAATGACAAAGCAGAGCACAAATTAGTGGTCTCCTTAAGAGTATACAAGGGCACCACATCATTATTTTGAGAACTGGCAAGGAGGAAGAATCAAGCATCTAGCCTACCTGTCTTCAATAGAGTTTCAGAGTCATAAAATTGGATATAAAGATCTTCTTTATGTAAGAATCACGGCTAATAAATGCAAGGATAATGATAGAACTACCAAGTCACTATTTTGCAATATCAAATAAAATATCTAGGCAATACCATTCATAGATGCTAAAATCCTTAGGTTAAAAATTTGATAGATATATGAGAGAGAGATGGCACTGTGGGAACCTATTGATGAATCTTTACAATAAATTTAGACAACCAGGTAAAACGTGTCTCTTGATGGCATGCAAGAGGATGCTCAATAAGTAGATCTAGCTACCTATTCATAGAAAATAAAGAAAATCATTGATGAAATAATCAGAGCAGAAAGTTTAGCATTGTTGAAGCTTGGCTATAGGAACATGGGAGTTTGTTTTATTATTTTCTTTATTTCTATGTGTAACACTGGTAAAGAAATATCTCTATATTGGTGAAGAAACATTTTAAGGAGTAGCTTAATTTAAGGTCCTTTGAAAATCTGCAAATTGTATGATTCCATACTTTTCTTCCTTCTCTATCATTTTACAAAGAATGGTATGTATATGTGTTACTCTATAATGAAAACAAAGTATTATAATAAGATGTTGCCCTTGAAGTGAGAAATTTGGCAATATTTCTAATATTTGTGTAATGTGTGACTTACTAAAAAGAAAATAAACACTATTCTGGTTTTAAAATGATGTTTTTAAATTCATGTTTTGTAACAGAACTACAAAAATGAAAGACTTCTGCTTTTTTAAACCTTAAAAAAATCTTACTGGTAAAAAACTACTGAATAGGTGTGTCACTACGATTAATTTCGTTTGGGTCCAAAGTTCAGATTTTGATTATCTCTTCCTTTTGAAAATTTCTTCTAGCAGTGAATTTATGAAAGTGCGTGTCATTTTAAATCAATGAGTGAGTTTTATCTAATGAGCTCAGAATCATAGGCATATGATATAACAATGGCATAATAATAAGCTTAAATGAGTTTGGGAAACTCTTCCCTAGAATTCCAAGTTCTCGGTTTCCTTGTAACAGGTAATGGGTGGGCAGGGGCAAGCTTCCTAACAGCAGTAATCAACAAAAGTCATTTGCAAACCCATTTTTCTCTAAAGGAACTGTATCTTGATGATTTTCTTTTACGGACAGTAACTGTGCCTTTGTGGCTTGCCCTTTGTTCTCCAGTCCACCTGAAAATATTATGGTTAATGGGTGGACAATAAGGAATGAATGAAGTAGGAGAAATCAGAGATCAGAATGCCCAGACCAGCTCTAAGAGGTTAAGCAACTAACAGTTAAAAGAGTTGCTGAAAAA
The DNA here is from genome assembly GCF_965194825.1 of Balaenoptera physalus. Classification (NCBI taxonomy): domain Eukaryota; kingdom Metazoa; phylum Chordata; class Mammalia; order Artiodactyla; family Balaenopteridae; genus Balaenoptera; species Balaenoptera physalus. The sequence goes on from NC_138885.1 coordinate 49,789,553, forward strand.
GTGAAGAGCTGCTCACCAGAGCCCCATCAGGGAATGTTTTCCAAGGCAGCTGCACAAATAGACCCATCAAGTAGGGCAGCTTTCACCCTGCAAAGTTTGGAAAATACATCCTCTAGGCTTCTGCCTCCTGCTGTAGATCCATACGGTATATTAATGGCAGGCAAATAGTAGCGTGCTGTGTCCAAATGCTCAGGGCATTATTTTTTTCCCTAAAGTCAGCATCACGGAATATCTTACAAAATGTTTCTAAAGGTCATTTGGAATCTTCCTGAAACCAAGAAAACAATGAGATGGCTGGAAATGTTCAGACACTTCCTTTCAAATTGATAGCTGAAAATACAATAAGCCTATATATATGTCATTATCAAGACAGCCTTCATTTTCCACAGAGATGGTCTCTCCCAAAGGAAGCAACATACCTTCCTTCAGTATAATCAGTGCTGAAGTTCTTAAGATATATGTTGTTAAACTCCTATCCCAAACCATTTTGCATATTTCCAAAAATACTGGGTTGGCCAAAAAGTTCCTTCGGTTTTTAAGTAAACATAAAGGACACATTTTTCATTTTCTCCAAGAACTTTATTGAACAACCTGTTCACCATTTTGTTCCACTACCTTCTGCCATTTTTCAGGCAACTTCATAATTCCACCTTCCCAAAACTTTTTATCTTTTTGAGCAAGGAACTATTCCAGGTGCCTTTTACAGTCTTCCAAGGAACTGACATTTTTTCCATTAAGACAATTTTATAAAGAAATAAATGGAAATCTGAAGGTGCAATGTCTGGTGAATACAGTGGATGAAACAGAACTTTCCAGCCAAGCTGTAACAGTTTTTCCCTGGTCATCAAAGAAACATGTGGTCTTGTGTTATCCTGATGGAAAACTATGCGTTTTCTGTTGACTAATTCCGGGTGCTTTTCGGCGAGTGCTGCTTTCAGTTGGTCTAATTGGGAGCAGTATTTGTTGGATGGAATTAATCATTTGGTTTTCTGGAAGGAGCTCATCATAGAGGACTCCCTTCCAATCCCACCATATACACAACATCACCCTCTTTGGATGAAGACCGGCCTTTGGTGTGGTTGGTGGTGGTTCATTTCGCTTGCCCCACAATCGGTTCCATTCCACGTTACTGTACAGTATCCACTTTTCATTGCCCAGCACAATTTGTTTTAAAAACAAAATGTTTTCGTTACATTTCAGTAGAGAATCACAAGAGGAAATATGGTCAAGAAAGTTTTTTTTCGCTTAACTTATGTGGAACCCAAACATCAAAGCGATTCACATGACCAAGCTGGTGCAAATTATTTTCAACACTTGATTCGGATATTTTGAGTATGTTGGCTATCTCCCGCTTGGTATAATGTTGACTGCTCTCAAGGTCTCAATTGGATCGCTATCAACTTCAACTGGTCTACCCAACTGTGACGCATCGTCCAGAGAGAAATCTCCAACACAAAACTTCACAAACCACTTTTGACACATTCGATCAGTCACAGCACCTTTTCCATATACTGCACAAATCTTTTTCTGCGTTTCAGTTGCGTTTTTATCTTTCTTGGAATAATAAAGCATAATATGCCGAAAACATTACTTTTCCTCTTCCATCTTCAATCTTAAAATGGCTACATAAAAATTCACCAATTTTGATAAGTTTTTTTAAATGCATGCTGATATGACAGCTGTCACAATACAATCTAACAAAATTGTTTTGAATGAAGTTAAAGACAACTAAGCACTACTAGAGCCACCTTACGGGGAAACGAACGAACTTTTTGGCCAACCCAATATAACTTCATTCCTGTCACAGGTCATTTCCAATAATTAGAAAAGAGTTACTAAAATGTAGAAAATCAAAATCCTCACAAATGTGCAGCTAAAGAGCCACCCAATGTTAAGATTCTTAAACACAAGTCTCATTTTTCCCCAATAAGCAGCAACACCGTTTAATATAAAATCCTCTGCAACCAATTCTTTTCAATGCTAATAACATTAGTAATGATGTTGATTAAAATAATCATAATGGTCAGAATTAATATGCTTCCATTTGAGAAATATAGTTATTTACATGTGAACAAGTTAGTGGTATTTACTGCTTATAAATTAAGACAAAATGTTTACTGTATAATATTGTAATTATTAGCAAAATAAAATTTTGCTTAATAATTTTGACATTCATGAAAATCATGTCAAAGTATTCCATTCTGAGGAGTGTGTGAGAAGGGAGACTTATAAAATAATAAAACTTTAGAGCTGAAATGAACTGAGATCATTTCATATAACTTCTTAACTTTTTCACAGAAGGAAACAAGAGGCTCACGAAGGCAGGAAAGCAATAAGGTCAGCAGGCATCACTACCTTTTTTAGGAGCATGAAAATTCTGGCCCTCCAACTTGGGTAGAGAGATGTCCATTCCTGTCCTCTCTGATTTGCATTCTTCCTTTTGTATACTTATTCTTCATGCCATTTCCAAGTATATGGTATAAAAACAATTTGGGGCAGTAGCATTTAGGTCTGGGGTGACCAATTAATTTAAGGTGAACCTGCTCTCTCTGTACTCACAATAAACTCTGATTCCTCTATATCCAATTGGGAGATTCATGGGCACCAGAGGCTACTCCATATCAGGATAAGATGAAATAAATATAATACAGGTAACAGCTTCCTAAGGATCAGACACTGTTCCAAAACCCTTTATATGAATAATCTCATTTAAGCTGCCTGCCTTCCATGAGCTGGTTATCACAGATGATGAAAGTAGAGCACATAACATTTCAAGTGATTAACCCAAATCATATAAGCAATGTAAGTGTTGGATCCAAAATTTCAATCCAAAGCTTATGAATCTAGACCCTGTTCCTGACAATTATTCTATGCTAAATATGAAAATTATGCCAAATCGACCATTAAACATTGCATTTGCAGTTAATTTTTTAAAGTTTCGTTTTGGTTAAGTTCAACTTTAAGAAGCATGTGTTCTATCACAACTCATAAAAAGTAAATAACACTGATAGGATTTTGTCTTGGGGATGGGAGGTGATTCCTGTGGAAATAGAAAACATCAATCTATTCAACAAATAGTATCTATTTTGCATATCACGCATCAGGCATGGAGATACAGTAGGAAGCAAGAAAGACGTAAGGAACACAAGTTGTATGACAAAGAAACAATGAAAAATAAAAATCCAATTAAATTTTAGATTTTAAAATTTTTCATGAACTCTCTTTAAAAAGTAGAAGAGATGGTAACTTGATGATTAGAAAGAAGAAAACAAGATAGCTTCTACAAGCAGAAACATGAAGACTGACTTTTAAAGAAATATTGAGCACTGAAAACACTTGACGTCAAAGACCTTTTTTCTCCAATACTGATTAGTGTAGAGGAAAGACCAAATTCTCTTTTGAAGGAATAACCTTGAAAGAGATTTCATTGGGTCAGTGAGTGAGGAAAGAAAGAGCATCTCTTTCTTTAGCTCTCAAGAAAGCATCCATTTTTATTTCTTATTCTTCCCTGAACAAAGAAAAGGTCAAGGGAATTTTTTTTAAACCTCTGCTATACAGCCAGTAAAAGAAGGTTCTTCCATATTTCTTAAGTATGGCAATGAGATTAACAGACAATAAGACCATCCAGAACATACAACGTGGAATGTGATTTAGTCTTTTTCCCCCACAAGATAAATCAGAATATTAGAAGGGAAAAATGAAACTTATTAACACTACAATGGGAAACAGCAGTGAACTTGGCACTGATTTATTTTTATTTATCTCATTCTTCTAACACAGTGTACTTCCCCTTGATCAAAATTAGAAGCAAACAATCCATGTAATATTCATATCAATTTGACTGAGGACTTCTGGGCTATATTCTTACACAATGATTGTGTATGTCCATATTAACACATTAGTCTTATATAGAAAAATCTGCTGGGTTAATTCTCTTCGTGCTATTCTAGACAACACATGTAATTAGCTCTGAAACTAAAGCTTGCTGAAGAGGGTGACTCATATGCAAATATATCTTTGCTCCAGTGTGCAGCAGTAAGGAAAACCTCATCATCTCCAGTCTCTGCCAACTGCTTTAAATCTCAGCACCTAGATACTTGTTAGACATTCTTCCCTGAGGTCAAGAGATCTTTTTTTCTTCAGGACCAGCTGAGGAGGCACCACAGTGGCTTTCGGACAAAGGCTCGTGTGTGGTCACATCCTCAGGAAAAGAGTGCTCCTGTCTGGGTCCCAATATCTAAGGAGGGTCTGTGCCAATTCTTATCCAGGACATTTGTTTCTTAAATAGCAGCACAGAGCCTTCCTATTCTGATGCTCCCACGTGGTTTACTCTCTACTTTCTCAGGGCTAGAATATTTTGTGAGTGAAAACTCAGAGAAATACAGGTGGCACCTGAGTTCTTGACAATGCAATCACAGAATTACAGGAGGGGAGAGACAAGATGGAGACGTAGAAGTACGTAAGCTCACCTCCTCTCCCAAAAACACCAAAAGCACAACTAAATGCTGAACAACCAATGAAAAAAAACATTGAAACCTAACAAAAAAGATATTCTGCATTCAAAGACAAAGGAGAAGCCACAATGAGATGGTAGGAGGGGTGCAAATGCGATAAAAATCAAATCCCATACCCACCGGATGGGGAACCCATGAAGTGAAAAATAGTTATATCACAGAGGTTCTCCCACAGGAGTGAGAGGTCTAAGGCCCAAGTCAGGCCCCCTAGCCTGGGGGTCTGGCATCGGGAGGAGGGGAGGAGGAGCCCCCAGAGCATTTGGCTTTGAAGGCCTGCAGGGTTTGATCACAGGAACTCCACAGGACCGGGGGAAACAAACTCCACCCTTGGAGAGCGCTCGCAAGGTCTTGCGCGTACTTTGACCCAGGGGAAAAGCAGTGACTTCAAAAGGAGCCTAAGGGCTTCCCTGGTGGCGCAGTGGTTAAGAATCCGCCTGCTATGCAAGGGACACGGGTTCGAACCCTGGTCTGGGAAGATCCCACATGCCGTGGAGCAACTAAGCCCGTGCACCACAACTACTGAGCCTGCACTCTAGAGCCCGGGAGCCACAACTACTGAGACCATGTGCCACAACTACTGAAGCCCGCATGCGTAGAGCCTGTGCTCCGCAACAAGAGACACCACTGCAACGAGAAGCCCGCACACCACAATGAAGAGTAGCCTCCACTCACCGCAACTAGAGAAAGCCCATGCACAGCAACAAAGACCCAACACAGCCAAAAATAAATAAATAAATTTATTTAAAAAAAAAAAAAAAAAAAAAAAGGAGCCTAAGCCAGAACTACCTGCTGGTCTTAGAGAGTCTCGTGGCGAGGTGGGGGGCAGATGTGGCTCACTGTGGGGATGGAGACACTGATGGCAGTGGTTCTGGGGACTGCTCATTGGCAAGAGTGCTCCTGGAGGCCACCATTTTCTCACCAATACCTTGCCCCACCAAAAAGCTTGTAGGCTCCAGTGCTGAGATACTGCAGGCCAAACAACCAACAGGGCAGGAACACAGCCCCACCTATCAGCAGACAGGCTGCCAAAAATCTTCCTGAGCCCACAGCTTCCCACTAAATCCACCCCTTGACATGGCCCTGCCAACCAGAGAGACAAGACCCAGCTCCACCGACCAACAGGCAGGCACCAGTCCCTCCTACCAGGAAGCCTGCACAAGCCTCTTAGACCAGCATCACCCACCAGGGGGCAGACACCAGAAGCAACAGGAAATACAATCCTGCAGCCTGAGGAACTGAGATTGCAAACAGAGAAAGACAAACAAAATGAAATGTCAAAGGAATATGTACCAGATGAATGGAAAAGATAAAACCCCAGAAGAACAACTAACTGAAGTAGAGATAGGCAATCTACCCAAAAAAGAATTCAGAGTAACAAAAGTAAAGATGATCCAAGAGCTCAGAAAAAGAATGCAGCCACAAATGAGAAGATACAAGAAATCTTTAATTAAGACATAGATAATCTAAAGAACAAACAAACAGATATGAACAACACAATACCTGAAATGAAAAATACACTAGAAGGAGTGAGAAGAATAAACGAGGCAGAAGAATGGATACGTGAGCTGAAAGACAGAATGGTGGAAATCACTGCCATAGAACAGAATAAAGAAAAAAGAATGAAAAGAAATGAGGACAGTCTAAGAGATGCCTGTGACAACATTAAACATACTAACATTCGCATTACGTGGGGTCCCAGAAAAAGAAAACAGATAGAAAGGAACTGAGAAAATATTTAGAGATAGTAACTGTAAAATTCCCGAACATGGGAAAGGCAACACTCACCCAAGTCAAGGAAGGGCAGAGAGTCCCAGGCAGGATAAACCCAAGAATGAACATGCCAAGACATATGGTAATTAAACTGACAAAAATTAAAGACAAAGAAACAATATTAAAGACAACAAGGGAAAAGCAGCAAATAATGTACAAGGGATCTCCCATAAAGTTATCAGCTGATTTCTCAGCAAAAATTCTGTGGGCCAGAAGGGAGTGGCAAGAAATATTTAGTGATGAAAGGGAAGAGCCCACAATAAAGAATACTCTACCCAGCAAGGTTATCATTCAGATTTGATGGAGAAATCAAAAGCTTTACAGACAAGCAAAGTTAAGAGATTCCAGTACCACATAAGCAGCTTTGCAACAAATGCTAAAGGAACTTCTCTAAGCAAAATAGAAAATACCACTACTAGAAAAAAGAAAATTATGAATGGAAAACCTCACGGGTAAAGGCAAACATAAAGTAAAGGTAGGAAATCAACTGAACACAAAATCACATCAAAACTAGCAACTGGGGCTTCCCTGGTGGCGCAGTGGTTGAGAGTCCTCCTGCTAATGCAGGGGACATGGGTTCGAGCCCTGGTCTGGGAAGATCCCACATGCCGCAGAGCAACTAGGCCCATGAGCCACAACTACTGAGTCTGCGCGTCTGGAGCTTGTGCTCCGCAACAAGAGAGGCCACGATAGTGAGAGGCCCGTGCACTGCGATGAAGAGTGGCCCTCGCTTGCCACAGCTAGAGAAAGCCCTCACACAGAAATGAAGACCCAACATAGCCAAAAATAAATAAATTTTAAAAAAAACAAAAAAATTAGCAACTGTGAGAGGACGAGAGCACAAATGAAGGATATTGGAAATAAATTTGAAATTTAAAAAGCAGCAACTTAAAGCAATCTTGTTTTTATATAGACTGCTTTATCAAATCCTCACGGTAACCACAAACCAAAAATCTACAAGAGATACACACACAAAAAGAAAGGGAGGGACTTCCCTGGTGGCACAGTGGTTAAGAATCTGCCTGCCAATGCAGGGGATTCAAGTCCTGGTTCAAGTCCTGGTCCAGGAAGATCCCACATGCCGTGGAGCAATTAAGCTCCTGTGCCACAACTACTGAGCCTGCTCTCTAGAGCCCACAAGCCACAACTACTGAGCCCTTGTGCTACAACTACTGAAGCCTGCATGCCTAAAGTCCATGGTCCGCAACAAGAGAAGCCACCACAATGAGAAGCACATGCACCGCGACGAAGAGTAGCCCCTGCTCGCCACAACTAGAGAAAGCCCGTGCACAGCAACAAAGACCCAATGAAGCCAAAAATAAATAAATAAAAGTTTTTTAAAAAGTAAAAAAAAAAAAAAAAAAGGGAATCCAAACACAACACTAAAGTTAGTCATCGAATCACAAGAGAAGAATGAAACAGGAAGTGAAGAAAAAAGACTTACAAAAACAAATCCAAAAGAATTAAGAAAATCGCAGTAGGAACATAGATATCGATAATTACCTTAAATGTAAATGGATTAAATGTTCCAACCAAAGGACATACACTGGCTGAATAAATACAAAAACAAGACCCATATATACGCAGTCTACACGAGACCCACTTCAGATGTAGGGACACATACAGACTGAAAGTGAGAGGATGGAAAAAGGTATTCTATGCAAATGGAAATCAAAAGAAAGCTGAAGTAGCAACACTCATACCAGACAAAATAGACTTTAAAATAAAGACTCTTACAAGAGACAAAGAAGGACACTACATAAGCATCAAGGGATCAATCCAATAAGAAAATATAACAATTGTAAATATATATGCACCCAACATAGAAGTACCCCAATATATAAGGCAAATACTAACAGCCATAAAGGGAGAAACCAACAGTAACACAATAATAGTGGGGGACTTTAACTTCCCACTTTTATCAATGGACAGATCATCCAGACAGAAAATCAATAAGGAAACACAAGCCTAAAATGATACATTAGACCAGAAGGACTTAATTGATATCTATAGAGCATTCCATCCAAAAGCAGCAGAATACACATACTTCTCAAGTGCACATGGAACATTCTCCAGGATTCAGCACATGCCGGGCCACAAAGTGAGTCACAGTAAATTTAAGAAAACTTAATTCCTATCAAGCATCTTTTCCGACCAAAATGCTATGAGATTAGAAATCAACTATAAGAAAAAAAACTGTAAAAAACACAAACATCTGAAGACTAAACAATATGCTACTAAACAACTAAGGGATCACTGAAGAAATCAAAAAATGCCTAGAGACAAATGAAAACGAAAGTGCAATGATCCAAAACCTATGAGATGCAGCAAAAGAAGCTCTCAGAGGGAAGTTTACACCAATACAATCTTACCTCAGGAAACAAAAAAAAAAATCCCAAATAAACAACCTATCCTTACACCTAAAGCAACTAGAGAAAGAAGGAAAACAACAACAAAAACCTAAAGTTATTAGAAGGAAAGAAACCATAAAGATCAGAACAGAAATAATTGAAACAGATGAAGAAAAAAATAGAAAAGATCAATGAAACTAAAAGCTGGTTCTTTGAAAAGATAAACAAAATTAATAAACTTTTAGCTAGACTCATCAAGAAAAAAAAGGGAGAGCACTCAAATCAATAAAATTAGAAATGAAAAAGGAGAAGTTACAATGGATACAACAGAACTACAAAGGATCATAAGAGACTACTAAAACCAACTATATTCCAATAAAATGAACAACCAGAAGAAATGGGCAAATTCTTAGAAAGGTACACTCTCCCAAGACTGAACCAGGAAGAAATAGAAAATATGAACAGAACAATCACAAGTAATGAAATTGAAACTGTGATAAAAAAAACTCCCAACATACAAAAGTCCAGGATCAGATGGCTTCACAGGCGAATTCTATCAAACATTTAGAGAAGAGTTAACACCTATCCTTCTGAAACTGTTTCAAAAAATTGCAGAGGAAGGAGCACTCCCAAACTCATCCTATGAGGCCACCATCACCCTGATACCAAAACCCAACAAAGATACCAAAACCCGACAAAGATACCAAAAAAAAGAAAATTACAGTCCAATATCACTGATGAACATAGATGAAAAAATCCGCAACAAAATACTAGCAAACTGAATCCAACATCACAATGAAAGGATCATACAACATGATCCAGTGGGATTTATCCCAAGGATACAAGGGTTTTTCAATAACCGCAAATCAAACAGTGTGATACACCACATCAGTAAACTGAAGATAAAAACCATATGATCATCTCAATATATGCAGAAAAAGCTTTTTACAAAATTCAACACCCATTTATGATAAAAACTCTCCAGAAAGTGGGCATAAAGGGGACATACCTCAACATAATTAAGGCCATATATGACAAACTTACAACTAAAATCATACTCGTTAAAAGCTAAAAGCATTTCCTCTAAGATAATGAACAAGACAAGGATGCCCACTCATGCCACTTTTATTCAACATAGTTTTGGAAGTCCTAACCTTGGTAATTAGAGAAGAAAAAGTAATAAAAGGAATCCAAACTGGAAAAGCAGAAGTAAAACTGTCACTGTTTGCAGATGACATGATACTATACATAGAAAATCCTAAAGATGCTACCAGAAAACTACTAGAGCTCATCTGAGAATTCAGTAAATTTGTGGGATACAAAATTAATACACAAAAATCTGTTGCACTCTATACACTAACAACAAACATCAGAAAGAGAAATTAAGGAAACAATTGCATTTACCATCACATCAAAAAGATAAAATACCAAGGAATAAACCTACCTAAGGAGGTAAAAGACCCATACTCCAAAAACTATAAGATGTTGATGAAAGAAATCAAAGATGACACAAACAAATGGAAAGACATAACATATTCTTCGACTGGAACAACCAATATGTCAAAATGACTATGTCACCCAAAGCAGTCTACAGATTCAAAGCAATCCCTATCAAATTACCAATGGCATTATTCACAGAACTACAACAAAAAAATTTTTAATTTTTATGGAAATAAAAAAGACTCTGAAGAGCCAAAGCAATCTTGAGAAAGAAAAACGGAGCTGGAGGAATCGGGCTGACTCTACTAAGACTACTTCTTCAGACTATACTACAAAGGTCATCAAAACAGTTCGGTACTGGCACAAAAACAGAAATATAGATCCATGGAACAGGATAGAAAATCCAGAGATAAACCCAAGCGCCTATAGTCACCTAATCTATGACAAAGGATACAATAATATATAATGGAGAAAAGACAGTCTCTTCAATAAGTGGTGCTGGGAAAACTGGACAGCTACATGTAAAAGAATGAAATTAGAACACTCTCTAACACCCTACACAAAAAATAAACTCAAAATGAATTAAAGACCTAAATGTAATGCCGGACACTATAAAACTCTCAGAGGAAAACATAGGCAGAACGCTCTTTGACATAAATCGCAGCAAGATCTTTTTTGATCCACCTCTTGAGTAATGAAAATAAAAACAAAAATAAACAATTGGGAACTAATTAAACTTAGAAGCTTTTGCACAGCAAGGAATCCATAAACAAAAGAAAAAGAAAACCCTCAGAATGGGAGAAAATATTTGCAAACAAAGCCATCAACAAGGGATTAATCTCCAAAATATACAAACAGCTCATACAACTCAAAAACAAAAAAAAACAAACAACCCAACTGAAAAATGGGCATAAGACCTAACTAGACATTTCTCCATACAGATGGCTAAGAGGCACATGAAAAGATGCTCAACATCGCTAATTATTTGAGAAATGCAAACCAAAACTATGAGATATCACCTCGCACCAGTCAGAATGGACATCACCAAGAAATCTACAAACAATAAATGATGGAGAGGGTGTGGTGAAAAGGGAACCCGCCTACAATGCTGGTGGGAAAGTAAATTGGTACAGCCACCATGGAGAACAGTATGGAGGTTCCTTAAAAATCTAAAAATAGAGCTACCATATGATCCAGTAATCCTACTCCTGGGCATACATCCAGAGAAAACTGTAATTCCAAAAGATACGTGGGGACTTCCCTGGCGGTCCAGTAGTTAAGACTCCATCCTTCCAATGCAGGGGGCGTGGATTTGATCCCGGGTCAGGGAACTAAGATCCCACATGCCACATGGCGTGGCCAAAACTATATGTATTTTTAATTAAAAAAAAAAAAAGAAAGATACATGCACCTCAATGTTCATAGCAGCACTATTTACAATAGCCAAGACATGGAAGCAACCTAAATGTCCATCAACAGAGGAATGGCTAAAGAAGACATGGCATATATATACAATGGAATATTACTCAGTCATTAAAAAAAGAATGAAATAATGCCATTTGCAGCAACATGGATGGACCTACAAATGATCGTACTAAGTGAAGTAAGTCAGACAGAGAAAGACATATATGGTATCACTTATATGCGCAGTCTAAAAAACTGATTCAAATGAACTTATTTACAAAACAGAAACAGACTCACAGACTTAGAAGACAAATTTATGGTTACCAAAGGGGAAAGGCAGTGGCGAGGGATAAATTAGGAGTTTGAGATTAACATATATACGCTACTGTATTTAAAACAGATAACTGACAAGGACCTACTGTATAGCACAGGGAACTCTGCTCAATATTCTGTAATAATCTAAATGGGAAAAGAATTTGAAAAAGAATCGATATATGTACATGTATCACTGAATCACTTTGCTGTACACCTGAAACTAACAGAACATTGTAAATCAACTATACTCTAATATAAAATAAAAATTTTTTAAAAAGAAAAAATAAAGTCTCAGCACCTAAACGATTGAGACACTTAAAAGTTCTCTGTTTCTTACAGCCCTTTTGGATTGATCCATTGTTATTTTAATCTTTATAAAATAAACAACTCTTAAGGGTGGTGGAATTATTTGCTGTGATTCGATTGATACTGGAAGGGCCTTAATACCAAAAAAAAAAAAAAAATTCTAATAGAGCCTGGGTCATACATAATATTTTCACATTTAGCAACAATACATGGCAGGCATTGCAAGTGTTGAATGAATGGATGAATCCCTTTTGGTCCAAAAGTTCAGAAGAAACCTATCAAAATGAGATTAGAGCTAATTGAAATCAAGGCCCTTTTTAAGTGGAAGAGCTTAGGCCTTTGAAGGGACAGAGAAAGGAGAGTGGAACACCTGGAGGTCATTCACAGGCCATTAAATCCAGAGGAGAAGGTCTCAAAGACCAACTCTCCAATTAACTGCTTTGTACAGCACCTTGGATAGAAAGTCATAAAATCATAAAATTATGTGTGTAGACCTTATATATTGAAACTATCAGGTAACAACGCTGATATTGTTATTATATAAATGGGAATTGTGTCAATTATGAATTATTGCTCTGGCACAATACTAACAATGAATTATCAGAAATGAAGATTTAGGGACTTCCCTGGTGGCACAGTGGTTAAGAATCTGCCTGCCAATATAGGGGACACGGTTTCGAGCCCTGGTCTGGGAAGATCCCACATGCCGCGGAGCAACTAAGCCCATGTGCCACAACTACTGAGCCTGCGCTCTAGAGCCTGCGAGCCACAACTACTGAAGCCCACAGGCCTAGAGTCCATGCTCCACAAGAGAAGCCACCGCAATGAGAAGCCCGCACACTGCAACGAAGAGTAGCCCCCGCCTACCGCAACTAGAGAAAGCCTGTGCACAGCAACAAAGACCCAATTCAGCCAAAAATAAAATAGATAAATTTATTTAAAAAAAAGAAGTGAAGACTTAATAACCTTCAGAAAAAATCGTTAGTAAGCCTCTGTTATTTTAGGCATTGCAAAAGATCAAAGAAATATAGGGAGAGGGCTCCCACACTTTATGATGCACATTATTTGATGCTTATAACAATAAATGGGTATTATTTTCTATTATGTTACAGATGGGCAAATGAAGCTCAGACAGGTTAAATATTTTGTTTACTGTCACATAAATAGCAAGAAACTAAACTAGAAAATTTACCAGAAGCCCATTTCCTTTTTATTATTCTACTCTGAAAACCCACGGTAGAAAAAAAAAAAAATGCATAGTAAGCACCAACACTCTTGTAGAAATCAGAGGACAGAAAAATTATATTAGCAGTGTGCCTGGCTCATAATAGCTCACCTAACTAATGCGTAAGGAGTCTGTTAGCGAATGAGTAACACATTTAACACATTGATCTTTAAAATATTTTTATTGGTTTGTATCCAATTTATTGGTCTGTATTCGCTAACAGACCATTAGAATATCCCCTCAACCCTTACCACCCTTTTGCCTAAATTAGCTGCATGGTTGCTTTTAGTCTCTATTTTCATGGCAACTGAAAAGATATGGTGAACAGGGTCTTCTTTTTTCACTACAGAATCTGCAAGTCTAGCCACAGAGGAGTGACTTATTAAAGATTAAATTAGAAAAGTGTTTTCTCATCCTCTGTCCTTCAAACAATTTTGGGTTTGAATCTTCAGACTTAGAAACCAAGTTTTCAAGTTCCAAAGTTACATGAGAACATGGAATGCAGTCTTTAAAAGACAAAAAAGGGAAGAGAGTGCATCCTAATCTTCAGAACATTCTCAGGGGTTTATTAATATTTCTCCCAACAAGCTGAAACTATGACTTCAAATGCCCTTGAGGAAATTTGTTACAAAGCCAGGGATGTGGGTGTGGACTTTGGTCTATTTTTATTCCTTCCTGAAAATTCTCTTTGGTTTTCACAACAAAGAAGTGGTGGAAAGGATGGCATTATTAATTACTTTCTCCGTGGTTTATTTATGTTTCATACCCGGCGGCTACTGGATTGAATTTCTGGGGAGAATGTGAAACATGTCAGAGTCCAAGAATGGTGTGAATACCCACCTGGAGATTCTAAGATAGTGAGCCTGCACAAAAAACCTATGGAGCAGGTATAGTGACTTGTTACTTGAATTACCTCACGATACCTGGAAGGTGAGGGCCTGGGAGAATGCTACCTGGGAAGTTTCCTGATGTAAACATTTGAGTTTATAAATAGAAAAGAGTACGCTGAGAATTTACCTTCCAATTCAGCATGCTTTTTTTTTTTTTTTTTAAATGCAGCTATAGATAAAGAGTTATATAATTTGTTCTAGATTCAGAACCCAGACTCAAGATAAAATACCGGCTCTAACACTTACTAAATATACCACCTTGAGAAGTTAGTCTCTTTAATCCTTAGTTTTTTTAATATGTAAAATGGGGAAAGTAATAATATCTACCTCATACAGTTGTCTGGATAGTTCAATGAGATAATCTATATTTATTACTTAATAACAGAAGGTGAGGCACAGGAGTGCTCAAAAATTATTTTGTTGGTGATTATATTCTTATAGCACTCAAGTTGTTCTCACATTTATGATCTTAAGTTTCTTCAGATAGCTACAAAATAAGTAGTAGCCTCAAATTCCTGGAGAATAAGGTTTCATGAAACCAACAAAGGAAACAAACACTTCATCAATTAATTAAAAAACGATAAAAATTAGGAAGAACAGAGTAGAGAAGGAAGGTTTTCTTGCCTCAGTGCATTCAAGGTTGAGTTATTCTATCCTTAAAAGGTATAGGAAGAGCAAAATAATAACCCCCTCCTGTTACTATCAATGGGGATATTTAGTTGACTAGAATATGTGACTTTCTCAAGATCACAGAATGATTTAGTCGCAGATGGAAACCAGAAGCCTCGTGAGTGTTAAATCCCCACGGTCAAGGCTGGGTCTTTTCCAGGCTTTTCCGTTTTTTCATTGTTCTTTCTACTACTTGACAATGGCACATTAAAAACACTAAGAGGGCTTCCTTGGTGGCGCAGTGGTTGAGAATCTGCCTGCCAATGCAGGGGACACGGGTTCGAGCCCTGGTCTGGGAAGATCCCACATGCCGCAGAGCAACTAGGCCCGTGAGCCACAATTACTGAGCCTGCGCATCTGGAGCCTGTGCTCCGCAACAAGAGAGGCCGCGATAGTGAGTGGCCCCCGCTTGCCGCAACTAGAGAAAGCCCTCACATAGAAACGAAGACCCAACACAGCCATAAATAAATAAATAAATAAATATTAAAAAAAAAAAAAAAAAACACTAAGAAATTTTAAGACTAAGAATATTTAGGGAATTCTCTGGTGTTCCAATGGCTAGGACTCTGTACTTTCACTGCTGAGGGCCTGGGTTCAATCCCTGGTCGGGAAACTAAGATTCCACAAGCTGCACAGTACGGCCAAAAAAAAAAAAATATTTAAAATTTTACTACATACTTATGAGGTAGTATCTGTCATCACACAGTAATGACAACACAAATGATAGATAATGGTAGTTACTGCTCTTCGGGAACCACAAGGAACATGACCCAGACCAGGGCTCTATTCATGGAGCCCAAGCTTAGCCCATATACCTGATAGAACTTACCGGAGGGAATCAAGCATATTTAATGTAAAAATTTTGACTACAAGCTATATTCTAAGATTGTGTCTGCCACTTTAACCACATTTTACTTCTTATCCCTGTAACAGTGATCGTTCCTATTGTATGTGATTATAAAGATCAGATTGTGGCTGCGGCTGAACTGCAACTCTTTGCAGGGATATTTTTTTCAAACTGCAGAGGTTCTGGTGTGTTTCAATTAAAGTTGAGTTACTCTTACCTGGTTAACTTCTTTAATCCTTCGCTCTCTCCCATCCTGTCACTTCCCCAGGATGTTCTTGCCTGGGTGTCAGTCAAAGCCAGGTAACTAGTTATAAGTGCAAGCTAGGGCTCTTTTGTCCTGCAGGGCACTTTTCTCTGTTAGTAATTCATGTTTGTTACTGAGCTTATTTCATTAATGCTCAACGACCTGCAATAAGCTATAGTTTCAGCTAAAGCAGAGACCGTGTTTCCTTTACTCAACAGTATCTCCCCAGTTCATTATAGTGCTGGGCACCAAATGACATCCAACAAATATTTGGTGACTGAATACTTGTTTTGAAATAGGTGGAGAAATGGTTCCCTGGATTGTCATAAAAAATTTACCCCCTGTTCATTTTTGGATAAAAGATTTATCTGAAAGTAGTATCAATAGTTCTAAATTTTAGTTTTCATGAAACTTCTGATCAGTGACATTTTTAGGCTTTTATCCAAAAATAGATTTTTTATGTTGGGTGGAAGGAGTCACTGAGTTTGTGTTTATAGTGGATAAACAGATAAATTCAAGTGTCAGGTTGGTGACTGGTTCTGAACTTTTAGAGAAGGGTGAAAACTTTCTGTCACACCTGAAGTCGCCACATGAGTTTTGTATGCAAGGCCAGCGCTAGACAGCCTGGTCCTTACCAAGGTCCTCTGCGGACAGCTCCACAGCAACCAGCTTGATGACTGGTCCAGGCATGGATATCTGAGAGGGAGTAGCAGCCGGCACAGATCAACCGGCCTATGCCTTTCTTAAGAAAAATGAGCTCTTGAATGTTTTTGTTTTTGCTAGTTAATTTTGGTAATTCAATTACAGTTTTAACCCAGAAGTTTGCTGACTTATAATCCCTCACTCAGGACTAAGGGAGCACAGCTAGGAGCTCCCCAGTTGTCTCTAGGCATTACAAAGGGGTGCCTCACCTGTACCATCAAATTTTTTTGTTAGCTTCAGTACCACTGTGGTTTTTTCCCATCCTGCTTTGACTCCCTCTTGAGTCTTGTCTGACCCTGTTGGGAAAATTCTGCCATTTCCATGACATACATGGGAATGCCTATACACAATGCCAAGAGACGCTATCTCTCTCTTTCTAAATACCGGTAGCTTAAGTGTGGAAACAGTGCTAGTTCCATGTAAGAAGAGGAAGAAGGTTCTCTCCAACTTCTAGACATGTCACTCATGCTATGCAGCCTAGGCTCCAGTTGCAGAAACTGTTTTTAATCATATAGACTGTTTGTGTTTTATCAACGGGATGCCACAAAGGCCCCCAACAAAACCAGACTGAACCTCCTAGATCCAAGATATCAGGCAAAGTAGGCTAAAGGTCACAACTTTCCTTGCCCTGATTTAACTCTGTGTTTGTTTCAAAACTACCTGGTGTTGGGCAGAGATGCTTTGCAGCTCTACGTTGAGAGATATACAGTGGTCAATGGCCCTAACTGGCTCTGACATGACCACAGGAACACACCTGTGCAGATGAAACCTAGAGGTGTCAGAAAGTCACCTTTGCTTCCTTACCATGCTAAGATCTTTGCCCAAAGTGGGGGATCTGCCCTCTGCTAGGCACAATATGGGCCTGAAGGACTGCGCAATGCACAGGCTATTCCTGGAAATCTCCCTTTCCCCCAGTTTCTGATCCTGCACGTGTCCCTTGCCCCTTAAAAGTCCCCCGCTTTTCACCCTTCAGAGAGAAGGTGTCTTTAGAGCCTGAGCTCCCCTTCTCCATTCTCTGGCCATTGAATGAAAGTCTGTTTTGCTTGCACCAAACTCAGTTTCCTTACTGGCAGCGTGAACCTGAGCAGGAAAGAACTCCCTGACCAGGCAAGGGGGCTTTGGTTCAGCTAGGGCCCCAAGAGGAGGGCTTCATGTCTACTTCGGTTACAGACCTAACTTCCTACCTGAGAACTGAACTTTCACAAACCATCCAAGGAACTGTTCCTGCAGATCTGGCCTATAATTCCCATCCACAGATAACCAATTCTATGAAAATTATATGCTAGACACACTGCCCTAAACTGACACTGAAGGAGAGAGAACGATGCAGGTTCCCATCTTATCAGTTGTTTTCCTGCTCCCCATCCCTTCCTGCTACAAAGAGGGCAAGATGTGAATGTAGAAAACTGGGACTTAGCTTAGGGTGACTTAGCTAGTCTTAATGTCTTCTTACCTAGGCAGCAGTACTGGTAAAAAATTAATATTATTTTTGCCACCCTCTCTTCTCCATCTCTTATCCAAACTTCTTTTCTGTGGAAATTAAGAGCTTCTTAGTGTTCAGTGTCTAAATATTGTCCCTCTGTTTCTTTCTGGCCATCCTAATAGTTTCATGTCATTTCTTACCCTTACAAAGCAAGAGGCTGGGAAAAGAATTACATACATTTCAAAGGAGCAGAGAAAAAATGTATAATCACAATTTTTCTAAACTAAATGCTTTAAGAAAAGGGAGGGCAGGGACCTATGATCAAGAAGAAACTTGTTTAAAGTTTAATCAAGCTGAGGGGAATGTTAAGACTGCCTTGGTCAGTTACAATTCAGAATTGCCACAGGAAATGTAAAACCAACAAACCAACCAACACCCAAACCAAGAAATCCCCAGACCCCAGCCGAGACCAATTAAATCTGTATCTTTAGTGACCTGGGCATCAATATATACATTGTATTTTGGTAAAGAACATATAGCATGAAATCTACCTTCCTAACAAATTTTGAAGTGTAAATACAGTATTATTAACTATATGCAAGTTACTGGACAGATTTCTACAATTTTTACACCTTACATGGTTGAAACTCTAACCCATTAGAAAATATGGTTTATACATAAAATATTATTCAGGCTTAAAAGAGAAGGACATCCTGTCACATGCTGCAACATGGATGAAGCTTGAGAACATTAGGTTAAGTGAAATAAGCCAGCCACAGAAAGATAAATACTGCATAATTCCACTTAAATGAAGTATCTAAAATGGGCATCAATATTTTTAAAAGCTTCTCGGGCAACTGTAATGTGGCTTGAGAATCACAGGTATAGTGCTGTTCTCGTAACACCCATACTCCAAAACCCGACTGAGCTGTGAGGATATTCCTCATCCTTCACTATTTTACCTTCCTTGCTCCATGATTTCTTTACTGGAAAGGATTATTTTAGATTTGGTGATGGTGCAGTCATTTCAGTTTTAGTGATGGTGTAAGTGCTAGGGAACCATTGACCAAAACCACCCACCCTGGCCAGGCATGATAATGACTGCTTGCGGGAGTTATCTCACGACAGGAGGTCCCAGTAAGGAACATGGAACTAACAAGCTACCACCAGCCAGAAGAATTCAGGAGGGGCCAAAAGGAGGGAGGAGACGCCAGCCCATAGTATGTCCTGCCTACCTCCCAGAAACCTTCACATTGGAATCCATCTTGGCTGAGAGATGTGTGCACCACCAGGAAGGACCCTGAGTCAGACCAAATATGGGCACAAGCAAGATGACTGGCCAGAGACAACCCAGATATTAACCCCATTACCTTAAAACCTGAGACTGCAAGCCACGTGGCAGAGCAGTTCTCCTGGGTTCCCTTACCCCACTGCTCTCCACCTGGGCACCCCTTCCCAATAGTCTTTTGTTGTCGGTACGTGTGTCTCAGACAATTCATTTCCGAGTGTTAGACGAGAGCCCAGTCTTGGGCCCTGGAAGGGGTCCCCCTTCCAGTAACAACTGGTGACTCTGGTGGAACCCCTTCTTTGCTACAAATGACATCCCAACCACTCAGGGTACTCAAGGACCAGCTCACCCGCCGACAGACTAGACACAGCAGCCTCAACCGGGACCCTTTTATCCCTAGTCTCCTCCTGACTCAAATGCCTGGCCAGAGTGCCCCAAATGGGTAAGGAACAAGGGACTTTGTTGACCTCTCTTCCCCTCCCTCTCCCTTTCCTCTTTTCAACACCCACCTATCCTACCCTTCTTCCTTCTATCCTGGTCCTGGATGCAGGAGTCTGGTTGAAGGGCCTCAGTTATCTGAGGGCCAGAGCCTGATCACCTCCGGTGGGCAGAGAACTCGAATTATCTCATATCTAGTTTCTGATTGGCCCGAGTTCCCATCTTCCCTTCCTGGAAGCCCAGGGAAAAGTCCCATAATGTCTGGGCATCTGCAGGTGGCAGGAGATGTCTCTAAGTCCACCCCTCTTGTCCTTCCTCCTTCCCCTCTTCCTTCAACCTGGCCCCCTTTCCTCCTTTTGAAATCTTTGAAGACCCAAGATATTTCCATTTACTCTGTTTGTCAGTACTCAGATCTGAAGTTCTAAGCCTTCATAAGAGATTTTCTGAGACACTACAATCTTTCCTCCCTGTCAGTTGTGCTTTCTGTTCCTGGGGGTATAATTGGGTGATAGAAGCCCTTCATCAGACACCCTGTTTCTATAAATTCAGGCATTTGGTTGTCCAACTGACCGAGTGTTTCCAAGTAGAAGTGGTTGATGGGGTTCCATACAGTCTCACCTGGTCTTGGATGAAAGTTAACACCTCAGACGTATGTCTACAGGTTAACTTACCAACTGGGACCAGTCCTACAGTCCCTCTGATTGTGCTTACCACTGAGCATTTCCTTTGGCACATATACAATCAGGCACTCTGGGACCAAGAGAGAACTTACAACCTCTCTAGAGGTTGTAGAAGCCGGCACTTGTCCTCTGGCGACAGGATACAAACTATACAGCCATCAAAATGGGAAACAAGCCTAGTTTCCCTTCGGACACATCACTGGGTTGTCTTTTAGTTCACTGAGAGGGATACCGGCTGGATGGACTAAAAAGGAAAAAAAAGTATCAGATGTTGCACCCAGGACTGGCCTACTTACTCCTTGGGGTAAGAGGAAAAATGGCCCCCTTCGGGGTCACTAGGATTTAACACCATTTAACACGAGGGTAAGAACGATGAGGTTCCCTGTGTCCAAGCCTTTATGGCCCTCTTCCAAGATCTCGAGAAAAGGAGAAAATGTAAGCTCAGGGACCCTGATAAATGCCCTTTCAAAGTACTTTTGGCAAAGGTTGGGACGGAAGACACCCTCTACGTTCTCCTGATTCCCCCAAGGCAGACGGGGAGGGCAAGGGAAGGGAAATTCTGGCTGCCCCGGAGACCATAAGATCTGGGGAAAGTCTCCTAGCCTCAGCTCCGCCTCCTTATACCCTTTTCCCCATGAGATTACAATCAGGAAATAAGCTTTCCCCTCCACATGAGGAAAGGTCTTCCTCAGGCAAAATTCGTCCATGAAGAGAAGTACCAGATGGGGAAGGGAGAACCATGCAGGTTCATGTTCCCTTTTCCATGCAAGACATCACCCAATGTGGGGAATAAGTGGGTTCATATTCTGAAAACCCCCAGAATTTAGTGATGAATTTGAGCGTCTTAGCCTTAACTTCTCTTTCACATGGAGGAATGTGATGGTCATTCTCACCTGGTATTGTAATGAAGAAAAAGCTAGAATCCTAGATCAGGCCAGAACAGTGGCTGATGAACTGCGGTGGATGGATGCCGACCTGGCCCCTGCAGAAGAGGCAATCCCCTCTGCAAAGCTGGATTGGGACCCCAACACAAATGCAGGGAGGTAATCCCTAAGACACCTCATTATTAGCCTACTGCAGGGAATGACCCAGGGGGTCCAGAAGGCCATTAATTATAATAAGATAAAAGAGGTTACCCAGAGAAACAGTGAAAATCTGGCCCTCTTTTTGAGAACGCTCATGGAGGCCTTCAAAAATTTTACCCAAATCGATCTACAAAGTGTTGAAGGTACAGTCCTACTGGTCCATTCCTTCATAACCCAGGCAACCCTGGACATAAGGAGAAAATTACAAAAACTAGAAAAAGGACCAGAGACCCCATCTCTGAGCTAGTGGATGAGGTTAAAAAAAAAAAAGGTTTTTCTAAATAGGGACCAAGAGGAGGAGGCCAAGAGGGAAAAAAGAGAAGCCTGAAAAGATAGGAGGATAGAGAAACAGACCTGATTCTTCGCCAATCTACAGGCTAAAGTCTTGACCTTGGTTCACCCTACCACTGGGTGAGGCCCATGGAGAGAGTGAGAAAGGGAAAAACACCTTAGGGGTCACTGTGGCTGAGACGAACCCAGTGTGCCTACTGCAAAGAGGACTGACATTAGAAAGGGGAGTATCCACATCGCCCTAAGGGAAGGCATGTGGAGACCCGTAAACCTGCCCTGTCTGTGTTAGTCCTGGGAGACCAGGACTGAAGATGCCCAGTGGCTCGACAAGCCCCCTCAAATGGTGAGATCCAAATCACACTTCTTAATCCTTGGGTGATTCTGCAAGTAGAAGGTAAGGATGTGAACTTCCTTTTGGATACAGGGGATGCCTTTTCTGTTTTTCCTTTCCAGCTAGGACCTTTAAACTCCCTGACTAAAACGGTCACAGGGGTACACGGAAAACCCCAAAACTCAAATTTTACTAAGCCCCTCCACTGTAAGGTGGGCAACTGGCAAGGGACCCTTCTTATATATCCCCAGTTGCCCTGCTCCCCTATTGGGGAGAGACCTCCTTTGCCACCTCCAGACCAGAGTGACTTGGGGAAAGCTAGAAACCAATAACTTTCTTTGTCTGGTGTCTGAACACTTGCAGTCAGACACAGGAAAGAACTCCCTCCCTTTCTCGGATGAAGTCAATCCCCAGGTGTGGGATGTCTCTAGACCGGGACTAGCTACAAATGTTTCACTAGTAAAGATCCTCCTGAAGCCAAATGCTCCCTACCCCTGGAAAAGACAATACCCCTTGAAACCAGAAGCTCTTGAGGGCCTTAGACTGCTAGTTAACAAATACTGGGATTTTGGAATCCTAATCACCTGTGAGTCTCCCTGCAACACCCCAATCCTGCCTGTTAAGAATCTGAATGGATCTTATCAATTCGTCCAGGATCTAAGAGTGGTCAATGAGACTGTGGTTCCCATCCACCCCACAGTCCCGAAACCAATATACCCTTCTATCCCAGGTCCTGGGAACCTCTAAGTACTTTTCAGTGCTGGACCTTAAGGATGCTTTCTTTCGCATTCCCTCCATCCTCAGTCCCAAAAGCTCTTTGCCTTTTTGAGTGGCAAGATCCAGAAACAAGGTAAGCCATACAGCTTTGCTGGACGCAGCTACCACAGGATTTCAGAGACAGCCCCCATATATTCGGGACTTCCCTGGGGAAAGAACTAAGACAATTAACCTTAACAAACAGTAACCTAATACAATATGCAGATGACTTGCTCACAGCAAGCCCAGACTTTACTAGCTCTCAAATGGATACTATTAAAACCTTAAATTTTCTTTGTGAAAGGGGATATCAAGTGTCCCTTAAGAAAGCTCAAATAAGCTTAACCCAAGTAAAATACCTTGGGTTCATAATTACAGAAGGGAAAAGAATGCTCGACCCTCAGAGGAAATCCTTTATCTTAAATACCCCCTGTCCCCAAACTAGAAAACAGCTTTTAGGGATAACTGGGGTTTGCCAGATCTGGATTCCCATTTATGGGAATCTGGCCCGACCCCTATATGAAAAACTAAAAGGGAAAGAAGGGCCACTTGACTGGGATAAGACCTGTAAGGTGGCCTTTAATACTCTGAAAGAGGCCGTCACTATAGCCCCAGCTTTAAGCCTCCTAAACCTAGAAAAGCCTTTTAGGTTGTATGTCTCTGAACGGGTGGGAACCGCTTTGGGGATGTTGGGACAAATGGTGGGGCCTGTATTACAGCCTGTGGCCTACCTCTTGAAACAACTAGACAAGGTGGCCAAAGGCTGGCCCGCTTGCCTCTGGGCAGTAGCAGTCACCGCTCTTATGGTTAAAGAGGCCTCTAAATGGACCCTGGGTCAACCCACCACAGTGCACACGCCCCACCAGGTGCAAGCAGTCTTAGAGACTAAAGGGGATAGAGGAATGGCGGGAGGGTGGGGGAGGGTGGGAGAGGGATTACCCAATACCAGACCCTCCTCCTTGTCACCCCAGAAATAAAACTAAGCATCTGTCAGACTTTAAATCCAGCCTCCTTAAAACCAGATCCCCATACTTCCCCCGTAGACCACCAATGCATGCAAGTTATAGATGAATTATACTCTTCTTGCCCCAACCTATCTGAGACACTAGTAACTGACCCAGAAGGAGAATGGTACAAGGATGTCAGTAGTTTCGTGGAAAGAGGAGAGAAGAAAGTGGGATATGCCACAGGGAGCCTAGAAGAAACCAGGGAGAGGGGGTCTCCTCCCTCAGTCACCTCAGCCCAGAAGGCTGAACTTTTCACCCTGACAAGGTGAAAGGTTCACCACTGCTCTCCACCTGGCCGCCCCTTCCCAATAAAGTCTTTTGCTTTGTCAGTATGTGTGTCTCATCTGACAATTCATTACGGAGTGTTAGACAAGAGCCCATTCTTGGGCCCTGGAAGGGGTTCCCCTTCCGGTAACATAAGCTCTGAGTGCTTAGATACGTGGATATGTTCTTGCAGGTGCTGCTGGTAACGAACTCTCCTTCTCCCTCCTTTTTGGCTTACATATTCTCAGTTGTGTTTGGGCAGTGACATGCGCAAGGAAAGCAGACCCCCACACCCACAGATTCAGGAAATGGGATATGATTGATCAAAGACAAGTAAGCTGAGGGCTACCCATCTGCTTAGGAGTAAACATGACCCAGTGCTGGCAAATAAGATGTAAGAGAAATTGTCCTGGGTTGCTACTGGGCAGGACTTTTCTCCCTGATATAAAGAGTGAGAAATCTTGCCTTTTCTTCTTACTTTGGATGGATTGCATAGCAAGTGATGCTTAGAGCTGAAGCAGCCCTCTTGCAACCAGGAAGCAACAAGCTAAAGGATGAAAAATCACTACTGAAGATGGCAGAGTAGAGAGTTAAAAAAGAGCCAAGTTGTTAATGATACTATGTGACTGTACGTCGCTTAGAATCACCTACTTCCAGATTACTTTATGTGTATATAAGATTTCTTTTTCTCCCTAAGCCAATGTTAGTTAATTATTATTGTACTTACAACTTCAAGTATTCTATCTGATGATATATCATAACATGATGAGCAAAAACAGACTTATGAAGAGGTTGCAGAAGTCATCAGTACAAGAAAAGTGCTATTTTTACATCTTTGCACATAGCCACAATTCATCTCTCTTTCCACAACACAGTAGAAACACTTAGCAGAGATTCCCTTGTTTTAAAATTATTGATATGTGTGCCTCTCTTCCCTATTAGACTGTGATCTCCCAGAAGGTAAAGGCTATGTTCTCTTTATCTTGGAATCCCCTCCAGCCCTAATTTAATGCTTTGCATGTGCTAGCTCAGTAAGTGTTGAATTGAGCAAATTGAAGTTTCAAGTCTGTAGCTGAGTGATTTATGAAGAATGGAATAATGTGTGAGTTGCATGAAGTTCTCATGGAGATAAAAATGTTGGGAAGATTAAACATGTCTTCAAAAAACACTTTACGAAATGAATGTCAAGAGATCTTTTTATAATAAGTTGGTCTTTGTACCATCACCATTTTCCCATAAACACTCGAATTATTAAGTTTAGGTAGAATAATCACACTAGAAAATCCTTGTAACTTTGCTTCAGTGATAAACATTTGGTATTCCTGATTAGTTCACTAAAATGGCTGTTTTATTTTATTTATTTTATTTGGATTGTGATTCTTTTCTCAATGTTGTCTACGACCTTAAAGGATCATGTGAAAGTACTAGCTGCCCTCCATCTCTCTCACCTCAGCAACAGAAACATCACAGCAGTTTGGCTCACTTGCCCAGCAAGGACAGTCATGTGCACTGATAATGGAGTTAAAAATAACTCTCTCTGTTTCGAATTCAGGATGGGTAAGAGACCCATCAGCCTCCAAGGCCACAGCCTTTCAGAACTGTCATCTGCCACTCAAGCAACTTAACATAGCTGCGAGGCATTTCAATAGCAAATATGTTCCACACAGCCAGAATGATTCAAGAGTGTGCAAGAGAGAAGGAAATCCACTTAGGGTGGCATAAACTCAAAGGGTCTCCTTTGTTAAAGTTATGTGAACTCTCATTTAACATTATTATTTAATTGTACATAGAGCTCTAAGGTGTCTTAGGAGGCTCTGTAGTCATGTAGCCCTTTGACTCTAGGAAGGTCAGTGTCTGCACCATCCACCACAGATTATTAGCTATTCAATTTCTAAAGGTTGCCAGACATGGGGATTTCACTGACATTGAACAGAACCTGACCTGGTGTTAATCAGCGTTAGAGTAAAGCAGTTATTTCATCTGATCTGTTAATCACTGTGATATGAAATAAATGGTGTATCTATCTGAACTTGCCAAGGAGACATGAGGAGCCATTTTAGACCAGCCTAAGAATAAAAATTTAAACTTCATCACTAGAAAAATTAACAATTCTGTGCACAACAGATTCCTAAACTTTATTCTCTTTTGACCATCAGTCTCACTCTAAATCCTTCTCAAGAAGACTCATTCCGGGACTTCCCTGGTGGCTCAGTGGTTAAGAATCCGCCTGCCAATGCAGGGGACACAGGTTCGAGTCCTGGTCTGGGAAGATCCCACATGCCGCAGAGCAACTAAGCCCGTGTGCCACAACTACTGAGCCTGTGCTCTACAGCCCGCGAGCCACAGCTACTGAGCCTGCGTGCTGCAACTACTGAAGCCCACGCGCCTAGAGCCTGTGCTCTGCAACAAGAGAAGCCACCACAATAAGAAGCCCGGGCACCGCAACGAAGAGTAGCCCCCGCTCTCCACAACTAGAGAAAGCCCGCACGCAGCAACAAAGACCCAACACAGCCAAAAATAAATAATTAATTAAAAAAAAAAAAGAAGACTCATTCCAACCCTAAGCCTGATGCCACCCATCCTTCCTACTCTTAGCAACTCTAGCAACATGAACCACAGTCATTTTTCAGGAGACTCTATTGTCTTATTTTGTATACAAATAGTTGTATGTGTGAAGTATGGCTCCTTGCTTTTACTGCAAGGTAAAGTCTATAGTTCTCATGTCTCAGAAAACTTTTCACTTTCATGTGGTCTCTTAACCAGATAAGGATAAATCTGAAAAAATATGCAAGGTCTGTGAACACACTGCAATCTACAAAATAAAGCTGGGAGAAATGTTAAAAGATCTTTAAAGATGGTCTTTTTTTTTTTATTAGTCGAAAGCCTCAATATTGTTAAGATGTTAGTTCTCTCCGAGGGCATTCTCAGATTTAATGCAATCTCAATCTAAATCCAAGAGGGAATTTTTGTAGAAATTGACAAGTGGATTCTAATATTTTTAAGGAAATTCAAAGGACAAAACATCTTTAAAAATGAACAAAGAGTTTTGGAGCATTAACACTATCTGATTTTAAGACTTATTCTGAAATGACAGTAATTTTGGAGTGTGGTGTTGCTATCAGGACCAACAATACATCAATGAAACAGAGCAGGGAATCCAGAAATAAATCCAGATATATTTGGACAACTGATTTTTGACAAGGTGCAGAGATAATCCAGTGGAGAAAGAATTTTTTTTTAATAGTGAGGCAACAAATGCAGCTCTAGATGAAGAAGATGAACACAAAGAAGCAAGAACTTCAATCCATAGTTCACATCTTTTACAAAAAATTATTCAAAAATTTAGTAAGTTTGAAAACTAAAACAATGAAACTCCTAGAAGAAAACAAAGGAGAAAAATCTTTGTGACCAGAGTTAGGCAAAGATTTCTTAGATGACACTAAGATGATACTTAGATGAACACATACAAGGGAACAGTTGCTTCTGCTGGAGTGGTCCTGTGCAAGAAAGGAAGGGAGCTGACTGCAGGATAAAGGGAGGAAGGGCTTCTAGCCAAAGGAGAAAGCAATGCAAAGTTAGGATGAGTGAGAGGGCATGGGTGCCCGGGGGTCAGACCAGAGTTTTGCACGTGTTGCTGAGAGAGAAGTCAGGAAAGGTTAGAGCAAGATTGTGAATTCTCAGCTAAGAGACTGACTTTATTCTGTGGGCAGCAGTACATATAGAAGGATCTTAATCAGATGAGTGACGTGATCAACTTTATGCTCTGGAGAGAGGACTTTGGTGGTGACAAGGTTAAAGACAGAATGTAAGGAAGAGACCAGTTAAGGGCAGTTTCCATGCTCCAGACCATGAGAGATGGCATGAGAGGTGGTGAGGGAGTGATCCAGGGCATTAACTAGGACAGAGCAAAGTTCACATCCGCCACACACATTTTGAAGGCAGAAT
Organism: Balaenoptera physalus; assembly: GCF_965194825.1. Lineage (NCBI taxonomy): Eukaryota > Metazoa > Chordata > Mammalia > Artiodactyla > Balaenopteridae > Balaenoptera > Balaenoptera physalus. The sequence goes on from NC_138885.1 coordinate 49,817,738, forward strand.
GGAAGATTGGCTGGTTGTGAGGACTAATGGGGTGGAGCGGGGGAGGGGAGCACCTACTGAGCAAGTAAAGAGAAAACTAAGGTGTTTTGTTTGCTTTGATTTTTTGGTAACTATACTGTTGGCGATTGGAGATACCATTAATTAATTTAAGAACAAGGATAAAGCAGGGAGTTCTTTGTTACTGAGTTTCAGGAGAACTGTAAACCCCTGGAGGTCGTTGGATCAAATAAGGTATAACAGAACCAGGCTTTACAGAAACCTCTAGGCTTCTGATTTCTGAGACTACAGAACACTTAATTATATCATCAAAGTCAGCAGGGTCTAGTGTAAACGTGGCCCACTGTAGGAAAGGCACTCAAAGGGAAGAATCATCTAAGGTACCATTGAGAGAATGAAAGGCAAAATACAGACTGCAAGAAGAAATTTGCAATTCATCTGTCTGACCAAAGACTCACATCCAGGATAATCATGGTATCATGGAGAGGGATTTACTTTATACTCACTCTATTTTGGGGAAGCACTTTTGGAGAGGGATTTACTTTATACTCACTCTATTTTGAGGAAGCATTTTTGGAGAGGGATTTACTTTATACTCACTCTATTTCAGGGAAGCATTTTTGGAGAGGAATTTACTTTATACTCACTCTATTTTGGGGAATCATCTTTGGAAGCATTTTCATGTTGGGTCCCTTTTCACCTTTGATGTTTGTAAACCCATCTTGGTGTCACTGGATCAACAACTGCCTTGTGGCAACCTGGTTCACACTACCTGTGGCACTGCTGGAGACCATGTTTGGTGTAAAAGTGATTATAACAGGTGAAGCATTTGTTCCTGGAGAAAGAACTGTTATCATGAATCATCCAACAAGAATGGACTGAATATTTCTGTGGAATTGTCTGATGAGACATAACTACCTCAGATTAGAAAAAATTTGCCTCAAAGCCAGTCTCAAAAGTATTCCTGGATTTGGTTGGGCCATGCAGGCTGCTGCCTATATCTTCACTCACAGGAAATGGCAGGATGACAAGAGTCATTTTGAAGACATGACTGATTATTTCTGTGATATGCATGAACCACTTCAACTCCTCATATTCCCAGAAGGGACTGATCTCACAGAAAATTGCACAGCTCGAAGTAATGAATTTGCTAAAAAGAATGGACTTCAAAAATATGACAATGTCTTACATCCAAGAACTACAGGCTTTACTTTTGTGGTAGACTAAGAGAAGGTAAGAACCTAGACGCTGTCCATGACACCACGGTGTCGTATCCTCATATCATTCCTCAGACAGAGAGGCAACTCCTCAAGGACTTTCCCAAGGAAATCCACTTCCACATCCACCGATACCCAGTGGACACCCTCCTCACGTCCAAGGAGGACCTCCAGCTCTGGTACCACAAGTGGTGGGAGGAGAAAGAAGAGAGGCTGCACTCCTTCTACTTGGGGGAGAAGACTTTTTACTTTATGGGACAGACTGTAATTCCACCTTGCAAGTCTGAGCTCAGGATCCTTCTGGTCAAATTGCTCCCTATACTGTACTGGACCCTGTTCAGCCCTGCAGTGTGCCTGCTCTCATTTGTACAGTCTTGTTCAGTGGTATTTTATAATCATCATTATCATCTTCGTGCCGCGGGAGAGAATATTTGGTGAACTGGAGATCACTGAACTTGCATGTTAACGTTTTTTAGACAGACAGCCACATTTAAATACAAAGAAAAATGAGTAAGATTGTAAGGTTCACAGTCTAAAAACCTAGGGGATATTCTGTAAAAGTTTACAAATGTCTAAGCCTTTGTAAAATGAGATGCATTTTTGCACGACTATGTCAAATATTTCTTACTACCATCATTATTTGTTAAAGATATTTTGCACTTAGTTTTGTGGAAAAATACTGCTACACACACGATTTTTTTTTTTTTTTAATCTCTGAATGTAATTTCAACACTGTGTAGCAGGGAGCGACCCCTGTGAAATAACTTAGACCAGAGTATTAATAAACAATCGTCAGGCTGTTAGCAGACAAGGTACACACAAGATTGTCTTCAAGGCCCAATCCTACTTCCTAACAAACTCCCCAGACTAGAGGCAGATTTGGGGCTCCTGGGCACTGGCCCAGATCAAGTGTTGGCACTTGCCCGTGGAGGTGAGGGCCCTTCCTCCTGGCTTCCTCTCGGCACTTTCCCCATACTCCTTTCTATGCCAATCAAACCCTTGCATTCTTCCTTAAGACCAGAAAACAGAAACCCTTTGTCCTTAAGCTGAACAAACATTTTGATAGGAAGCCCTTAATTATTCATAAAATCTTGGCATTTAGCCTTGCGCTGACCTAGACGTCAGAAGACCACCAGTGCCCTCTACTCACCAGAAAATAAGACCTAGATGAGTCTCACAGAGCAACCACAGGCTCTCCGCTCAGAAACCTTAGTTTGAATTTTTAATGCTAGGAATTCATACAGTTTAGTTCTTCCGCGTCTGCATAACCTCGCATGTTTAGTGCTGGTTTCTTCACAGCTTATCGGCAGGTGTTGCTTTTCTGCATTAAAAACGGTGCTCATCAAGTCATTTACCATTTTAAAGGAAAGCGTAGAACGTTCTGGTACTGCCATCAGAAACTCTCTTTTGAAGTTATGTCTTGGTTGACACAAAAAGGAAGGTTATTGTATTTTCTAAATGTCCATGGGTGTTTAATTTCTGCCATTAAAACAATAACAACAATGCTTACACACAGGGCCCTGTGGTTTAACCTAAATTATTCAACCGTTGTAGCTTTGACAAATTTTATTCTTAAAACCAAAATGGTCACGCAAAAGTGAATCCTTTTTTAATTATAGTGAGGGATCTCTCTCTTTTTTAGTCCCAGGTTTCCTCTTTCATTAGTAAAATTTAAACTCACTTTTGACCAATTGTTCACCTAAAAATTCCTGTTTATTTAGAGTCAATGGAAAATCCAGCAAACCAATGGCACCAATCTCCTTCTGAGGCAAAGAAATGTGGTCATTGTTTCCACTCCACTGGAGCCCTACAACTACCTTTTTTGTCATTATGGGAAGGCTGGTCTGAGCAGCAGAAAATATGGGGCAGTTACAAGTCTTTAGCAAACAGCAGATTAAGCAAACCTGTCAGCTTATTTCTGCCCTGAACCAGCCTAAAACGCTGTTTCTTGCTTTGCGTTCTCTTTTGGCGAGAGTGCCTTCTCATTAATTACAACTCACTTTTGCTGGACAGTGATTTCCACCCTTCAGTGGACACGGCTTTGCTGCGAGCTGCACTTACCGAGCAGACTTCCAGAAAGTCCTGGTTCCGGCAGCACTCTGTTGGCACACCATTTTTACTGGAAGAGTACTAACTGGCTCTACTGAAACGCACCAATGTATATTTAACTCCTCCCCCCAAAGCTGTTTTTAATCCTGCCAGGGGCTACTAATTACTTATTATGCACATTTGCTCCAAACCCAGCTATTTAACTTCCCTGGGTTTTAAGGTGGTTATTTTTTAACATTTTTTTTCCTTAATAAAAGAGGTTTCTAATTTAGGTCTCTCTCAGATTTATTTTGGTTAGATTTGGAAACCAGAAATAGTTTAACAATCAGGATTGCATTTCTCCTGGGTCAGAGAGAAAAGCTGTGCGTTCTACCCCACAGGTGTTTGTAATGTAGCCTCTCCTCCCTTCCTCCAACTTCTCATGGCTTTTTCATTCAAGGTTTGACTTTAAAGGCATGTCCTCTTTAACCCTCTGAAACCTGTAAAAGGAGAACTTTTTTCCTTTTTAAAACACATTTTCTTTTGATCGTAAAAAATAGGCTTAAGATAAAATGCAAACTCTTTTTCACCTAACCAGAATTCATAAGCACTGAAACTGAGACATTGTACTTGCCCTAAGAGTTAGAAATGATAACTTCAAAAAGAGAAAATTTGCCTTTTTTGTTTTTTGTTGTGGGTTTTTTTTTTTGCAATAAGGCTTCTTTTAAAATTGTAATTATTTGTGTTTTCCCACACAGCTTTTTCTTCTCTTATTTAAAAAAAATTTTTTAAGAAATATACAGTCTATGATTTGAAATCTAAAATTGATAACAAAGTGTCAAGTAGAACTTAATGCAGCTTCAATATTGTGCTTGGCCTTAGGAGTGATCCCCCTCCTCACCTCCCACTCTTGTCACTCTGGACTCAGCAGCTGCTTGTCCGGCTGCATCTTATTTTTTCCACTTTGGAAAAGTTTGAAAGTTTCTAGAAAAAAAATACACCTATCATATTATCTAGCCATTCCACTCCTAAGTATTTATCAAAGAAAATTAAAGTATATATCCATACAAAGATTTGTGCAAAAATGTTCATAGAAGCCTTATTTGTAAAAACCCTAAACTAGATATAATCCAAATGCTCATCAACAGAATAAGCGATTTGTGGTATATCTATGCAATGAAATATTACTCAGCAATACACACTATTGATAAATACAAAATTGTGAATGAATATCTCCCCAATTATGCCATGCAAAATTGAAACAGAAAAAAAGATTATGTATTATATGATTCCATTTATATAAAATGCAAATTAATTTATACAGATTGCAAGTAGATTAGTGGTTGCTTGGGGAGAAGCTTAAGGATGGGCAGAAGGGAGGGATGGGTCACTGGGAAACTTTTGGGGTTGATTGATATGTTAATTACCTTCATCCTCGTGATGATTCCTTGTGCATACATATGTCAAAATAGCAAATTGCATACATGAATATGTACAGTTTATTCTATGTAAATTAAACATTTACTATTATAATCAGTAAGATCATCACCAGTTTTATATGTGCAGTAAGTTAACTCTCCTAAGTTTCTACTCAGATATTTGAGTCAGCAGTGATGCACTTAGCTTAAAAAGAAATAAATTAAAAATAAAATAAAAACATGAAGAGGAATAGAGTAGTTGGCAGTCATGAGCGAATAAATGAGTGAATCCCAAATATGCTCCTTCCTGGTAGATTCCATCTGAGAGCAAAGAGCAGAGGGAAGAGTGCTAATGTAGAGTCCTGCCTTTGCAGGTACTAGTTATCCAGCTTTGGGAAAGACAACTTACATTTTTTAAGACCTAGCTTCTTCATCTCAGAAAGGACAGCAATGATATCTATTCTGGCATCTGCAGGTTTTTGGTGATGATCAAATTTGATAACTACATAAAAGCATGTTAGAAGCTGTGAAATACCGCATAAACGTAAATAGTGAAAACCACAAAACCAATTTACCAGTGGATCAATGTAAGGAAATGCAGTATGGGCACATTAGAAAATGGATTTATTTTTTTCCGTTACTATTTTCAAATAACTTTTGTCAAATCCTTTTCCTTTTTTCTGCATGCTATCTCTCAGATGCCTTAGATTTTTTTAGACAGTCTCAGGAATTAATTTTTCCAAGTATAAAAATATTAGTTCAATTGAAGTAAAATTTTCACTCTCTCATTTGACTGAAAGCTTGCAGGGGAAGTGAAACCGAGCAGGACCCTGTGGGGTTCCTGGGCACAAAAGCCTTTCTGTGTCCCCCATTTTCTTGTTAGCAGGAAATAGGCTTTATTCAGCCTCCATGACCTTCCCTAAGTTCCAAAGGGCAGGTTCAAACAGTTGCTAATCAGGGAAGGGAGGGGATGGAGAAACAAGGAAGGAGCAGCCAGGAAAAAAAAAAAAAAGCAATAGTGCTGCCTTGGAGCAGGGTCCTGGTTTTCCCCAAGGGATATTCATAACAATATGTTTGAGCTGTTTTGCAGACACTGAACCACCCACCAGGTGGGAGAAGTTAACTGTATGCTGCCCACAAGCACGTAGACCCAGACCAGTTGTAACCAGAAGGTTGATGACGCTGACTCCCACTTACCTCACCCCCAACCAATCAGAAGAATGTCCCCCAGCTGGTCATGCCCTCTTTGAACCATTACTATAACACTCCTCACCACCCCCTCCAAGTTGGGGGGACACAGTTTTGAGGGCATTAGCCTGCTGTGGTCCCCTTTGCCAGACAAAGCGATAAAGCTGTTCTTTTCTACTTCACCCCAAACTCTGTCTCCGAGATCAATTTGGTACTGGGGTACAGAGGCCGGATTTCGCCTACAGAAGGACGGTGAAAGGTTAATGTTGCTCTGTATCTTTTCCACCTGCTGGCTCCCTGTCTCATAACTCCACAATTGCAAGCACGGGTTGACCAATTCTAACTCGAATGGTGCTCTCTAAATTTGGCTTTGGCGTTCTCTGCGACATGCCCAAATGCTATTTTTCTCATGGAGTGATTTTGTGACCTCGGAGAAGATCCACTCACCTGTGACATCCCACAGTCGACTGTCTCCTCATAGACGACTCCTCCCTCAGCTCCTGGCTTCTACTGAGTTGGCGTCCACCATCCCTTGAGGCCTTGCATGTGGGGTGCCTTTTAGCAGGACTCAGTTCTAGCTCAGTTCTGCAGGGGCCACGACTGACTCTTGAAAAACAAGCACCTCTGGCCGCCCGTGGTAGATGAGTGACTCGTTCCTACTGCAGACTTCGTGTTTCCTTTTACACGAGCAGCTCCAGCCAGACTCTGACTTTTAGAAGTTGTTTACATACGAGACATACACAGTTGTTGTGGCCACCCAATTTCAAAGGACACATGTCAAGTTCTCCAAGGGGTTCTTTTTCTTTTTTTAAGAAATGTTTATGGCAGCCGTCGCAATGTCTCCGTGCTCTCCATCGGCTGCTTGAGTCCCGCAGCTCAGATGCCAGGTGCCAGAGCGCTGCGAAGCACCGCACAGACAGGCTTCTTTGACTTCAAACACCCCTGCAGGAATGCGGGGCAAAAGACGCGACCGCAGGGCAACTGCACCGGCTGCTCGGACCCCTCTAACCATACAGGCCTCGTGAAGCGGCCCAAGAGGCCCTCCACGCCACACGCGGAGCAGCGGCAGCATCGCCATCTTGCTGCCTCGGAGCCGCAGTGCTAAAGCGGCCGGAAAGGAGGAGCCGGAAGGGGCGGGGCGAGGGCCTCCAAGGGGTTCTCTCGAGTGCCGCGCAACTTGATTAAGGGAGGTGAAAAACCTGTCCTTTCTCTGAACAGGTGGACAGGGAGAAAAAGACAACCCTTTGACAGTCTTCACAAAGAAGTTTCCCCGTGCATTCTTCCTCCTGATGTTCCTCAGCCTTCCTTTCGGTAGTCTTGAGGTGGTAAGAGGGCTGGTCTCTCTCATTGCTTTGGAAAGTGAGGGTTCTTTGACAGAGCTTGTTCTTAGTTTAGCCAGAAATTTCCAAACAGGAAAAGGCTTTTTAACCTCCTATTAAAAAGACTAAAGTTTGATTAAAGAATGGAGAAGAAAAAAAAAAAAAAATGCAAGGAATTATCTGTTGAAAGTATGTTGATATAATTTTTAGGTCCTGGTAATGAAACAATACAACTATATGTCTTTTTATTATTTTTATTTTTGCATTTTTTGAAAAAGAAAGCATGTCTTTGCATACTCTGATCATTTGTAAGCCAGAATAGTTTGTAAGGACTATTGAGTATGTGATGGTTTTCTCATCAAGAATATAAAATGGAAGGAAAGTAATGATTATGGGAAGAGATGTACTCATATAATTGCTAATTTGACTTGTGTGCTCGTCTTTAATAAAAAAAAAAAAAAAAGGATAAATCCGTTGCTTTAATTTTCAGAATAAGTCTAGGCTGTGGAGTTCTTCTCTTCAAAGTTAAAATTATAATGATAATTTTGCTTACTCTGAGCATAGCTTTTCAAAAACCATGAAATTATGGGAGCAGATGTCAAAGTCGATAACCGTTATTGTAAATAAGACTATTCATCTTTCCTATCCTTTTCATGTGCTATGACCAGAGAGTTTCCATATGAGGGAATGTACCTATGATTGGAAAAATAATTTATATCCAATATCTCAAAATCATTAGTGTATATACATAGTTAACAGTTTAATTAACAAAAACAGAATAATCATTTTAAAATATTTATGTGTAAATACTTCAAAATGTAAGAGTTGTCCTGCCTTAATTATACATAGTAAAAACAATACTTAAAATCACTTTATATAGAATAGTTAAAATTTTGTCTGCTATTCTTCAAATCTGTTAATGTGAAAACTGTGACTTGTTTACTTTCTTCGCTAGTCCTAGAAGAAATATTTATAGCTTAGTTACTGAGAAACTGTCATTCTGTATTCTTAGGAGGCCACTTGTTGTCAGACAAGTAATGCTAGGAGGATAAAACATATGCTGAAAAAAACTACACACAAACAGGATATTGGTTTTATTTTACTTTTGACGAGTAAAGTTACATGGTATTAACATCTAATAGCTCTGACTCCATACAGGGAGTATTTTAATGTCTTCATATATAAAACAAAACAAAACTAAGAACCAAGCAGGATATTAAATACAAAGGGTGTTACATATGGTTGTAAATATTTTATATCTGGATTCAGAATTGGATCAAATACCCTAAAACTGCTTAGTCCCCACATCCTAAAAATGTGTCAGTAGTTTATATATTATTTTGATTGACTTGGGCAATGAACGGTTAGGTAAAATTTGACTCAATCATTTAAAATGCTTTCTAAAAAATTTAAAGAATTAGAAGCTTGAGAATTTATTTTATTCTTGGAAGGTTGTTAACAGTAATTAAACGTGTATTTTAAAATAATTAGATTATTCATGTATGATGTAATTCTTCACATTCCCTATGAAGCAGAATTGGGATTGCCTGCAATAGCTAAACCAAAATACTTAACCCTCTAGTTTTCATTTGTTCTATCTCCATCTTTTGCTTCTACTTTGATTGTCCATCTCCTCTTCCCTTCTACATTTTATTATAGATGCTAAAGTGCTTTTGCTCTCTTCTTATCTCTTCATCCTTTCAACAAATGAGGCATTTAGGGTAATCTTTTTAAACTTGCTGATTTATAAGCTGATGACCCATTCATTTTAAGAAGTTTTAGCCAGTGCCTTAACTCTACCAATGCTTGGTCTTTTAAGCCTTTCTAATTGGGAATGTTGACATCTTCAAGCATAATGCAAGGTATTTTAAGCGGCTGGCAGATCCCTGAAATTATCCTAGAGCAATTAACAAGAATCGTTTTAAAGATCAGGATGACGGTGATGTAAGGATTGTCAAGGAGATATAAGGCAGAAAGGACTTGTTCCCAGATAATCTCTTCAGAAGTCAAAATTGAGACCAACTGCATCCAGAGTTTAATTGCCAGGATTTGGACATGAGATCACCTGTGTCAACTTGACTTAAGCACTTTTTCCAGGAAATTCTTACCCAGGAAAATAATGCTGTAAAATTACAAATAACTTCAGAAAATTCCTAAGAACCAATTTGTCCAGGCAAATATTTGTCTCACCTAAGCAAACAGCTAATTTATCAAATAAAAATTTAATTAAATTTGAATTAAACTACTGAGACGAAACCCAAAGCCTTATAAATATCTTTATCTGATCTCGCTCTTCTGAGATCCTATTAAGACTGTCAAGATGTTGTTCACCCAGAAATAACTTTGATAAACTTTCCTTTGCTTGATCAAAATGTTATTTTGATGGTCTTTTCAAGGGAGTAGACAGTTGGCAAATCTTAAGTTCTGCTTCTGGAGGGGATTGTTGTTATTTTATTCTAAGCTGACCTGTCCTTCACCCATGACCCATACGATATCCACTGTCCACTCTCTGCCATCCTCCCTATCCTCAGAGGGACACTGTGGGTCTCTTCTGTGCTCCAGTACCACAGGGGAGATATTCTGTTTGTAAAACTATGTACAATTTCGTTTTTATTATCATACCCTCACCAGAAACTGTGATTTCTACCGTCTTGGAACACTTTCTTATCTCTGATTGCTACTTCTAGAAACTACATTTCTGATAGAATTGTCTAAATTTAGGTAATTTAATTAATTTTAGCACAAGACTTTGGGAGTAGATAACAACTGAGGTGTCTGAATGCAAATATTCCAAGATTCTCTGAATCTAGCTTGTTCTTGGATTGTGTTCTCTTTATGACTAGGCAAGACAACAGGACTACAGTATCTGCCATTCCACTAATTATCATAGTTGATTTAGCAGATTTGCCTGGCACATCATTTTTTCTTAGAAGAGCTACATGGAATTTTACTGAATCTCAGAGTTTGTTTAAAAGTATAACCTTCTTTAGTAGTGATCTATCACAGATATTGGAGTTCAAAGAGCAGAACAGTGGGCTTCCCTGGTAGCGCAGTGGTTGAGAATCTGCCTGCCAATGCAGGGGACACGGGTTCGAGCCCTGGTCTGGGAAGATCCCACATGCCGCGGAGCAACTGGGCCCGTGAGCCACAATTACTGAACCTGCGCGTCTGGAGCCTGTGCTCCGCAACAAGAGAGGCCGCGATAGTGAGAGGCCCGCGCACCGCGATGAAGAGTGGCCCCCACTTGCCGCAACTAGAGAAAGCCCTCGCACAGAAACAAAGACCCAACACAGCCATAAATAAATAAATAAAAATTTTTAAAAAAAAAGCAGAACAGTAAGAGTGAACTCTAGATTAGCAGTCTGTGAATACAATGCATTTATTCATTTACTTTATACTCTGAGGTCTTAATAAGATTATGATGAGGAGACTTTCCATTCCAAATGACTTCTAATAAAAATAATTTAGAAAGTTATCGTTATTAATGTGACCTAAAAACCAGTAAAGAATGGACAGACTTAAATAAAAACTTTGTCAGCTGCACTCAGGATGACCAAAAATTTCATGAAGTCATTGGGCTTTAATGTATTGAGTTCTGATTTTAGGTTGATAAACACATGTATGATACTTTCCAGAAATGAAAATGGATTGTAGAATATGGTAAATTGGGTTTTAAGACAGTATAAGTAAAATATTTACAGATTTTATTTTCTAAAATTTAAAGTGTTTGTATAAAAGATACTTACATAATACTTAAACATTTAATAAAACTGATTAAATTACAAGCTAGGTCAACATGTATAACTTATTTTAGGGAAAATAATTAACATCATGATGTATAATAAATCCTACAGATAACAATATGAACATTCAAATGTAAAATAGGCAAAATAATTACATTTGAAACATACATAAATTGAAATATAATGGTCAATAATGTATGAGAACATTCCATTTTGCTAACAGTCAAATAAATAAAAATTAAAATACCAATAAGATATAACTTTTCAGCTGTCACACTGGTAAAATATTTTAAAAGTCTGATTGTAGCCAATATAAAGGCTCATACACAGCTAATAGAAGTCTCAACTGATGCCACTTTTTAAAAAAGAACAATTTGACAATGTATATCAAGTATCCTTAAATGTATCCTTAAATATATATCAAGTAAGCTATCCTTAAAGATATTCACACTAACACATAAGTATGCAATGCTATAGAATCAGGATACTTTTTGAAGCACAGTAATTGCACAATAAAATGACACAAAATAAATATTTACCCATAGAAATTTGATTTTTTAAAAAATGGACCATCCATACAATGGATTACCTGCAGCCATTAAAATACTGGCATAAATCTACATATACTGACACTAAGATATGTTCACAATTTATTGTAAATAAAAGTGCATGCTACAAAACATAGTATATAATCTCAAATTGAGAAAATTAAAAGTATAAGGAGGTAAGGAGTTAGATATGGAGATAGGTAGCCCCCTGAAGACTAACCATCTAGTTTAACAATGGTTGTTTCTGCAAAGTGAAATTGTAAGAACAAGGTGGGAGGGGTTCATTTTCTGTTTTAAACACTTCTTTATTATTTAAATGAGCCTATTTTATTGGTTTTATATCAAAAGAGAAACTTCCATATTAAGAATAAACTAATTTTGGAATCCCTCTCTGGCTATTATCCAATTTGTAGTGTTACTTCTATATGCTTTACCAGTTATTCTTTGCTGAAAATTGCCATTCCTATCTACCCCAGTCATTCAGATATTTTTCCAGTACTGCTTCTTTGAAAAGGCAAGTAGGAATACTTACCACTTTACCTGGAAATTTCTAATATCTGAACCTTTGCTGTTGAATCCCCCAAGATGGTAATGTAGAAAGTGGAAACAGGGCAATATCAACTCTCCAGATACCTACTTTGCACAGTTAACGATGGTGCTAAATTGACCCTGGAGAAAAAGTCTTTATAAAATACCGTACACTATTGTATATCAGAGAAACTCATGGATGCTTATCATTCCTTCTTAGATTTATGAGACTTTGAGCCTTGGTCACCCACTTCGGGTGGTTAAATGCTGTTCCTGGCAATTGCCACCTGACAATGCAACCACCACCAGTACTAGGTATAATGACCCACCAGGGTACTGTCCTTACCACTTCCATGTTTTACCAAGCAAGCAAAATGGCATAAGCCCTTCTGCATTTATAGAAGATGGTTGAGTTCTCAGGGTCAGACATCCAACAGGTTTGAGTTTAATTCCCAACTCTTCCACGTAACAGCTCTGTGGATTGAGACAAGCTATGAAGCCTCTCAGGCTCTGCACCCAATCTGTAAAATTGTAGTAATAGTAGTACCTACGTCATAGAGTTATTGTAATAATTAAATAAGATAACACATGCAAAGTAGTTATCACAGTGCCTACACATAGAAACACTCAAAATATTGGATCTTATTGTTTATATACAGTAATAAGATATACATATTCATATGATGGGGCTTCAAGTATGCTTATGAAATTTTAGTGTTCACATAAATCCATAAAAATCTTCTTAAAATTCAGATTATTATTCACCAGGTCTAGGAAGGACCTGAGAGTCACTGAGTATCGAAGCATTAAGGGACACTGACAACCAGCTAACTATAAAGACTAAAGTCTGAAAATAGTGTCTGAAATCCCACACATAAGTATTTCTTTAGGTTGATTAATTGGACCCAGGAAGGCTAAATTAGGTTTTACCAAAGATGGAGGACATTTTACCATGGAGTCTCATGAATGAATTAGCATTAGAGTTCATCAGATTAGCTAGTATTCACTAAAATCTTGTCTTAAGAGAATGAGGCACACAAAAAATGCATGTTTACATTGGAATATGAAAAAAAGAGGCAAAGATCTAGAACGCAGAGATGTGTCTGGGTGGAGGGGCTAGCCGGGGTCTTTGCGGCAAATGACATCAGAGTCTGCAGAGTCTGTAAACGGGATTATCTAAAGGAGAGGGGAGCACTGTTAGAAACAAGAAGGGTGTTGGAGATGAATTCCCATCCTTGACTGTTCAGCACAGAGACAGCCCTGAACATGTGAGTATGATATAAATACTGGGAATTTAAAAGATAAATAGCATTCTGGTGGCATTTGGTCTTAAAGACAATTGTACAATTTTGTTTCTTTTAAAAGGGTTTGGAATATGAAATTATTCTTTAAAAATAAATAGAAATTCTTTGGTTCAAAAATACTGAATTTAATAGAATTGTTGATTGATTTATTTCCATGCTGGAAAAACCTAATTGCCTACACTAATGAAAACTAAACAATATAAGTAATTAATAGCACTATTCAAGTTGTTTAATAGTGTCTTATTTCTCAAAAGTCTTATGTCTACAGGCAGCTTCAATCCAGTTTTTCAAAACCAAGTTTAGATCCATCATGTATTGTTACCCTCAAAAACCCAGTTTAGTAGATACTGTGATTCTCTGAAATATTCAGCATCAGCCCCCATCAAGGGCAGTTCTACTCCGGTTGGTGTGGCATTCCAAGGAAAGTAAAAGGAGAAGAGCAATGTCCATTTTCCGGTTTTTGCCTATGTTACATGCTTCTGATTAAGGGGGTATTGCACAGTAATTACAAAGATGTTAAACAATCTCATTGTCTTTCAGAGAAGGCCTGTCAATATTCTTTTGAAACAGAGCTATGCCTATGCTGTGCAGTGCGGCCAAAAAAAAAAAAAAAAAAAAGAAACAGAGCAATGAATTAAAAGCTAGCTGAGGGATAAAGAAAATGTTAGAGGTAATGATCATTTTTAATGAATAAAGGGGAGCTATCAAGTGGGATGCTAAAGAAATTGTGTGAGGTCTCTCACATTAATCACCCAAAAACGAGAGTAAACATACTTTAATTAAATCTGCAGATAGTACTAAATAAAGTTCATTGTTAACTCTGATGGAGGACAGTGTTTTTGTGAAAAGGACTCTCTCAGTTGGAAATAAGGTAATAAAATGCCTGAGATATGATTCCCAAACAATCCATATTTGTCAGGATATTAGCATCTTGCAATGTAAAAAACAACTACCTTTTCTTTTTTCTTTCTTCTTCTGCTTCTTTTTTTTTTTTCTTCTCTCAATTTTTCATTATGCAGTGCTCATTATGGACAAAATTGAAAATATACATAATTAAAAAGAAAAAAAATTAATAGCTACTATTAACATTTTGTTCTGTGTTTCCAGATAATTTTCCCTTAGGTATATAACACATTCACTACCATGTTTGCAAATGGATTGACTTCTCTAATTTTTAATTTTTAATAGCAATCTATTTCTCCATTTTCAGGAATCTGGAGCTGCCTGTTGCTTCAGCTGATCAAGCACAGGCTTTTGCATGGACACCACTCATCATGGAAGCTGCATCTCTTATTTTGGTTATGTCCATAGCTATTCCAGTAGCTGGCTGAACTCTGAAAAAAGTCAGGCAGGTGGAGCAGAGAGAGTGCAAGGGAATTTTTAACCAGTAGAAACAAGGTGACCACATTTTCAAAGATGTTACTTTAGCTGTAAATACCTATTAATATAACCAGAAAACTCAACAATCACATTTGAGTCATACAGGTCCTTTATAAGAAAGAACAACTATTTTAAATCTTATTTCACCATTTGAAAAATTATTATTTTATTTATTAAGTGGTAAAATATACATAAAATATTTTACCATTTTAACCATTTTCAAGTGTTCAGCTCAGTTCCTTTCAGTAAATATACACTGTTGTGCAGCCATCGCCACCATCCATCCCCGGAACTCAGTTTATCTTGCAAATCTGAAACTCTTTACAATAACGCCCCATTCCCCTCCCTTCAGTCCCTGGCAACCACCATTTCATTTCCTGTCTCTATGAATCTGACTACTTTAGGTACCTCATGTAAGTGGAATCATATATTATTTGTCCTTTTGTGACTGGTTTACTTCACCTAGCATAATGTCTTCAAGGTTCATCCATGTTGTAGCATTTGTCAGAATTTCCTTCCTTTTGGAGGCTGAATAATATTTCTTTGTATGTATAGACCACAGTTTGTTTATCCATTCATCCTCTCATGGACATTTAAGTTGCTTTCACCTTTCAGCTATTGTGACTAATGCTGCTTTGAATATGGGTCTAGTCCCTGCTTTCAATTCTTTTGAATATATGCCCAGAAGTAGAATTGCTGGATAATATGGTAATTCTGTTTTTAATTTTTTGATGGATGGCTATACCATTTTCCAAAGTAGATGCACCATTTTATATTCATGCTACCAGTGCTCAAGAGTTCTAATTTCCTTGCCCACACTTATTTTCTATTTTTATACTAGCCATCTCAATGGGTAAAACTTTATTTCACTTACATTTGACAATGTATTTTAACTGAGTTATAATTAACATACAATATTATATTAGTTTCAGGTGTACAGCATAGTGATTTGATATATTGGTATATTATGAAATGATCAATGCAATAAAAACAGTTACCATCCATCACCATACAAAGCTGTTACAATACTATTGACTACATTCCCTACGTGTACATAACATCCCCTGACTTACGTATTTTAGAGCTGAAGTTTGTACCTCTTAATCCACTTCAACTATTCATCCATTCCTCCATCCCCTTTCCTCTGGTAACCACCAGTCTCTGTATCTATGAATCTGTTTCTCTTTTGTTTTCTTTGTTCCTTTGTTGTGTCTTTTAGGTACCACATATAAGTGAAATCATATGGTATATGCTTTTCTCTCTCTAACTTATTTCAGTTAGCATAATACCCTTTAGCTCCATCTATGTTGCCTCAATTGGCAAGATTTCATTCTTTTTTTCTGGTTGAGTAATATTCTGTTGGTGAGCATCCTTATGACCATTTCTTTGAACTCTTTTTCAGGTAAATTACTTATCTCTGTTTCTTTAGGGTTTTTTTTCCCCCCTGGGGATTAATTTTTTCCTTTCATCTGGAGCGTTTTCCTCTGTCTCCTTATTTTGTTTGACTTTCATTTTTTTGTTTCTATGAATTAGGCAAAACAGCTGTCTCTCCCGGTCTTGAAAGAGTTGTCTTGTGTGGGAGTGTCGCCTGTGTAGATTGCTTGTGCCTGGGGCTTTGGCAGGCCAGCTGGAGCCAGAACAAGCATGGTCCAGGAGGAGTCCCTGCAGGACTCAAACAATGGCACTTGCCAGCACACCTGACTCCCGAGACAGCTCCAGCAGTTCCCTGCCTGTTTGGCAGGAGCTCTAAGGTTAGTAAATGGATTTCCTTCCCTTAGAGTCTAGGTGCCCTTTAAACTGCTGGGTTTTTGTTTTTTATTTTTTCTGCTGTGTCCCAGAGCAGGAGACTCTGCCCTTGGGACCCTCAGCAATATCCCTCCCTATTGCAATTCACTGCATTGGGGGTGGAGTTCCCCTGGATACTGTGTCTGCATCTTCCTTACCCGTTTCTCTTGGTCTTTCATGTGCAGCAGCTGTTCAATCAACCCTCAAGTCTTCAAGAGAAATTGCTCTATATAGATTCAGTGTGTCCATGGTAGGAGGTAAGCTCAGAGTCTTCCTACTCTGCCATCTTAGACCACTCTTGACAGTGTTTTTAATTTAAGCTTGAAAAAGCATGGCTATTAGACATGTTAGTTTTTGTTTCCATTTCAGGGAAGGACAACTGTTATTGATAAAATAATAATTTGGTAGATTATTTTTGTAAAATGAAGTTACTAATTACTATTCATTGAAAGAGAGAAGTAGATTTCCATTTCCCTACAAATATGTTATGGAAAGCTTTCTTCCTACTTCTTTATACTGTCCATTAGAATATTATATTTGATTTAGAAGAACACTACATTTTTGCAGAGACAAAAAGGAATTTGTAAGTGATAAAGTCACGCAAATGTGACATATGTCAACTCACCATTGCTTCCATACTGACCTGCTGTTCTCTACTTTCGAGTTGGCCAAATATATCATAGATATTTCTGTTAGCAATTAGAAGCATGAAATTTTATGATTAAATACTTTAAGTCTTTAAAGAAAAAGAATTCATAGAAAATTTTAAATACAGGAAATAACCTTTATTTGTTACATGTCCAACTTTTACTCACTGCCAAACAGAAGCAAACAGAATGTAAGCAAAAGAAGTAAATAATACACCAGAAAATAAAACAACAATAAGCTTGATGAAATCTGGTTTGTTTCTCTCTATCATTGCATAACGATACATAAGCACAACCATCTCCCAATTGCTCGAACATCCCTTTCTCTTCAAGGCCCTTCATAATAAGCCTATATGCTAGTGCAGGTATTGACTGCATACTATAGAACAAAGGAATAAAGAGAATGCTGATCTCATACATTTACCTAGTATACATATCATTCAGAATTATATCAACTCTTAGGGAGAAGTAGTACAGTGCGACATTATTAGATTGCCAAACACATAAAATCTCTCACTTATTTCAGTGATTGTGAGCCATTTCAACAGACACCTGTGATTGCTGAGAGCAGAGTACAAAGGAAAAGAGTAAGAATCAAGTGGGAAGCTTCAAACAGAACTGTGGTCAATGAACACATCAGTAAAGTGAAAATATCTAATTCTCCAGTTGCTGCCCACAATTAAAGAGATTTTAAGATCTTGACTTTTGCTCCTTACCTAAAATTGATGTTTGGCTTGATTTACTTAATTTACTAGTCTTTAATTCTAAGCTCTCAAGTCTCATAGTCTCCTAGTTCTTTCTGAAATGGAACCAACATATGTGGAGCATGTGGGATTTGTGAATAATGCACTTCGTTGGGCCAACAGCCTCAATGCCAACCTAATTGTTCCAAGTAGTGGTTTGTTCCTTAATGAAGATTCCACAATGCAATTGTTGTAGAAAAATAATCATTACTTTAGGACAGATGGCAAAGTGGCAAGATGGGGAAATGGTCCGTATAATTCTGACTCTCAATCCTGAGTCTGATGAAGGATAAGAGTTTGAGTACTCCAGGAGGTGTATTTATACAGCTCTGAATCACCCCCTTATTGCTCAGCAATTCATTCTCTCTTCCTTAAATAATGCAAACTTTGCCTATGGGGCTGAAAAAGTAAATGACAATGTTTATCCTTTAACTAATTAAATACTTTGAGTAATGCCAAAGCATGGTTATGTTTTTCCCTCTGTGTGTATGTGTTCTAAATTCTGAAATACAAGGGGAAGAAATAAAACTGGAAGTCCAGATAAGTATATTTTTAAAATTAAAACATAAATGACTCAACCATCTGTATTTTTTTTTTGATTAAATGTGAATAGCTCTGTTTTTTGACTTTCGCATTTGTTGCTGTAGCTGTAGATCTATATGCAAATATCATGTATGTATCTACTTCTGCAATATGCCTCTCTGGGACTATGAGCTTATGGACACATATCTTAATTTAATAATGAAAATCTTTGGTACATTGCATCAATTAAACTAATACTTAATTGACTTATTATTCTATTACTTATTATTATCAATCATTTTTTGGTTCAATCATCTACTAGAATATATAATACTATTGAAATTTTTCTTGACATAACATTTAAACCTCACCTAACCAAGCATTAACGAAATTAATGATTGATTGTATCAGGAACTTTTAAGCCAAGCTCAGTAAAGCCTTGTGAAAATTTTACAGAAAAATTTGTGAATGCGAATACACTTTTCTTCTAAGTGATGTTATTTGAATAAAGCACCTAAATACTGTATATGGCTATGAGACTTTACGTTGCCTGGCCCCTACATAACTCTTTATCCTCAGCTTGTACAAGCTCTCCCCCTCCCCACCCACATTTATTGTTCCTTAAACTTGTCTTCCTGGCCTGCAAATATAAAGTCCACTCCTATGCCCCAAATTTATAATTATTTACCCTTAGTTCACAATTCAAAATCAACTGTCATTCTCTATGGATTTTTCTGTAACCCTAAAAATGTGCTTTGTTTCCCCTGTTTGATATTCCCATGACATTACGTGACTTCCCTTCAAAGCACTTATTATAGTTAAAATTAGACTCATGGTTGGTTATTTGATTAATAGCTCTTCCCTCCTTTGGACCCAGAGTTCCACGAGGGCAGAAAAAACAGTTTTTTCTTGCCCATCATATAGTCCCCAATACCTTTCAAGGAGGCAATAAATATTCTTTCAATGAATGAGTGAATAAGTGAACCAGTGTTGATAAATGTTATGAGGAGAATCAGTATTTTCTATAATATTTAAAATAAAATAATAACAACAATAATAATTTTTATAGAGTAATTAAATCCCAACTCTCAGGATTTTCTTTCCTCTATCCAAGGTGTCAGGTTGTATTTTACAAACCTGCATAAAAGAAAAAAAAGGCCTACTGGAGAATATGCTATGTGTACATGTAAATAGGAAATTAATCTCAATTAGTTGAGGGCTATTTAACTACTAGGAATGATCATTTAATGAACTGGGGGGGTTCATTAAACAGCACTTTCTTTTTTCTATGCCTTCTATAATGAACCAGAAAAGGTCTGCAAGGGAAAGTAGGTGACTCTTGCAAACCCAGCTGTAATCTGGACCATCCTGATGGCAGTGAATTATTCTCTTGCTAAAGCGTTTTATCACCACTGCTGAAAATATGTTTCTGACTAGGATGAACTATCTCCTTTTGCTCCAGTTTCCCCCAAAATGCTCAAATTAAACTGAGTACATATTTCCAATTACAAGTAAATTCTAGTGTTATAATTTGCCTGCTACGCTAAAGGATCTTACTAACTAAAATTAATGAGCTGGAAATGCTGCGGCAGCTTGGCCTGTGAGGGGGATGTTGAGGGGCTATGGATACAGGTGCTGATAGCGAGCAGCAGCCTGGCCCACTTCTAGGTGGGAAATATTTGTGAACACGTGAGTTAGCTGCTCAGCATGAAAATTTCCTGAAAAGTATCGGTCTCATGCTATAATAGTTTCCTACTGTGGGCTTCCAACTTTCAATACCTAGAGAACTTGTGAAAAATGATGATTCTCAGCCCCATATTCAAATATTCTGATTTGGTTGCCTTCACAAACATCTCAGATCATTCTGATACCAGTCAGTGTTCTATGGACTACAGTTCTGGGCACCCTGGCCTCCTCAGCAACCTGCGATTGACTCCTGTTGGACTCTCTAGTCCTGTTGACGCTAGTCACTCACCCTGCTTCGCTTCCAACCTACTTTCTAGTTCCAGAGAGTGCTAATCTTAACACTTAGGCTGTTTGATCACTTTTGCCTTTTTTCATACATTTCCCTCTTCTTTTTCTTTTATATTTATTTATTTATTTTTGGCTGTGTCTGGTCTTAGTTGTGGCACGCAGGATCTTTCATTGTGGTGCATGAGCTCCAGAGCACATGGACTCTGTAGTTGTGGCACACAGGCTCTCTAGTTGTGGCATGCAGGCTCAGTAGTTGCGGCACGCGGGCTTAGTTGCCACATGGCATGTGGGATCTTAGTTCCCCAACCAGGGATTGAACACGTGTCCCCTGCATTGGAAGGCAGATTCTTAACCACTGGACCACCAGGGAAGTCCCCATTTCCCTCTTCTTTGACTGACCTTAACCACATTCACCATATTGAGGTCCAATTTTCAAGGCTCTTACAGATGTCAACTCTTCTCTAAAACCTCAGATCACTACCCTTCTCTGTGTACAGATATTGTATACCACACAGCAGAGGCAGCAAATAGACTACATGCAGATGGACCTTCTCCATCCCATATCTATGGTAATCATCACTAATTGATCATGCTTTTGACTCAGTTCCAAACCCTTCTAAACCATGTTCCAGAAGCTACAACCTACCTATAAGGTTTGGCGGCTGAAATGAAACCTGTTGGTCATTCTGGCTGTTAGTTTTTTTAAATTATTATTATTATTATTATTATTGCTATACTATTCTATAACATTAATTTGTTTATATGTGTGTCTCCTACTAGACAGAAACAGGGATCATGCTTTATCTTTATACACCATCAGCTCCTATCCTAGTACCTGGCACAAAGTAGGCCCACAGACTTCCCTGGTAGTGCAGTCATTAAGAATCCACCTGCCAATGAAGGGGACATGGATTCGAGCCCAAGTCCAGGAAGATCCCACATGCTGCGGAGCAACTAAGCCCGTGCACCACAACTACCGAGCCTGCGCTCTAGAGCCCGTGAGCCACAACTACCGAGCCTACATGCTGCAACTACTGAAGCCCACGCACCTAGAGCCCATGCTCCACAACAAGAGAAGCCACCACAATGAGAAGCCCTCACACCACAATGAAGAGTAGTCCCCGGTCTCCACAACTAGAGAAAGCCCACGCGCAGCAATGAAGACCCAATGCAGCCAAAATTAATTAATTAATTAATTAATTAATCTTTTTTTAAAAAAAAGTAGGCCTACAATAAATGTTTGAATAATGAGTTCATAACTGAATGATACTGCTTTCTTGAGGAAGGTAAAGATTTTCTGTGTTCACCTACTCTTCAGAAAGAACGTCTGCTCTTTTAGCATTAAGATTATAGCTTCACTCAATAAGGTCTTTATAATCATTCAATTGAGGACAAAAGCTAGATGTAAATTAGTCTGACTGAGAAATATTTTAATTATATCATTTGTATTAATATGTGGTGAAGATATCTAAACCAAGACCTATAACCATGAACCTTTTCTTACTGATATTTTGAGTAAAGAATTGGATACTGCTCTACCTCTGATCATCAGGAATTAACAGGTGATGAGAAATCTAAGGCTAAAGTCTCCTCTGTCAATTCTTGGGCAAATGTCATCTTATCATCGCAATAGCATTTGTTAAATATCCTCTAAGCTTCTGACTTTAATATACAAGAGTTTCACTCTACTGACCTGCCCTTAAAGAGCTTCAATAAAGCTTATTCCTCTTAATGGTGTGCGATAAGATTGCACTGGAATGGAATTGGCATAATCAGAAAGAAGGAACCAAGAGAAACAAATGTTCAGAGCAGAATAGAAACAATTAATAAATATCTTCAAATTAGAAACATTAAATTTTCTAAAGTCCTTGTTATTAACAAGAATACTATCATTCATAACATTACTATTGGTTTATATAACAAGTATCCTCCAAAGAACTCAAAATAAAATAAATGTACTGAAGATAGCTGTTCAGTTTTGTGAATTGACTCTCCAAATAAGTTATTAATATGGATGAGAAAAAAATAACCTATAGGACTAATTAGTCTAGCTTCCAGAGCTCTTTAAAATATGTCTAGGCATCATGCAAATGTTTGGTGAGAGAATTAGCTGGCAATATACATGCAGTATATTAGCTGGTATATACATTTATGGGAGGTCAGTTTCAAAGAATAGCACTGATGTTTTTCCTGAAACATCAGGAGATTCATTATTTTAAAAAGATCTCTTTATGGCTGTTCTGATTGTCACCCTTGAGTTTTGTAAAACTGTTCACCCTTTTTTTCTTTTTTAAACTTCGTCCGCATTCATTCTATTGGTTTAACAAATGCTCTGAACTGAGCATTTATGTTTAACCTCCTTGCTTAATAGGAAATACAGCAGTGAGAGATTGGCATATCTCAAAATGCTCTTACTTAAAAAAAAAAAGAAAGAAATCTCAGAGTTGTAATTGCCAATAAGGATGATGTGGGTCCCTCAGAGAGGCAGCATGGTATAAGAATAAGACTGACGGGCTTGGGAGAAATGCAAGATGAAGTACAAGGTTGTTAATTATAGCAATGGTTGTAATAGCAATGGCTGGGAACAATCTAAATGCCTAATAACAGTGGACTGGTTAACAAATTATGATACATCCATGTAAAAGAAGACTAGGTAGCCATAATAAAAAAACACGTTTTTTTTCTAAGCTGATAATGAAAATTAATAACTTTTTTTTAAAAAGCAAGTTGTAGAGGAACATATATTATGTGATAGTTTGTGTTTTAAAAGAAACAATTATATATGCACATATATACGTTTTTGCTTATTAATGCTTATAATTTTTCTTTTAGGACACATCTGAAACTGTTAACATTGATTACTAACATTTAGAAATTGAACAATGTGATTATAAAACATTTTCACAAAATAAGCAAATACAATTTTAAATCATTAGTTACGTTATAAAGGATATAGACACCAGGCTTTTTCCTGGGTTTGAAGCTTGGCTCCACTGCTTGTAGGCTATGTGAATTTGAGTAGTTTCACTTTGTGGATCAGAGACCTTGACTACACAGTGGGACTAAAATAGTGCTTATTCCACATCCTCTGGGAAGGACTAAATGAGATAGTACCTTGAAAGCATCGTCTGACACATAACACCACTCAGTAAATGATGCCACTATTATTAAAGTATAATACCTCACTGAGCTCATTTGCCTGGTTTAATAGTCCTTTCTCTTTCAAAAGTGGCCCAGAGTTAAAGAATGTTTTCACTTCCCATCAGCTAAGAATTAGAAGGAAAATAAAGAAAAAATCTATAAATTTTAAAGTCTGATTTTTTTAAAAGCTTTATTGTGGTTTCTTGGTTACATACTCATTGAAATGGGATTTCTCACTCTATGAATTTGCAATTTTTAAGGTTTCAAATGACCTACTTGCTAAATGTAATTCCTTTCTCCGTTTTCTTTCTTCCTAGCTTTTGCAGCTTCACATTTCCTTTCTCATTCTCTGAATTCCAACAAATGACCATATTTACACAAACGAGAAGTGATACGGAATCCTTGCTGTACCATGTACAGATTCCTGATGTTCCAGCTTCTCAAGCTTTCCCGCCATTAAGTTCCCTGTAGTGGATATTCTCTACTTTGCTGCTATTTTCTGAGGATCAAATTAGGCTGTCAGTGTGAAAAGGCCTGGCTTACATTAAATGTCCTATTTCCTTTCCATGAACAATTCTATTCTTACTGAGTCTGTAATTAGTTATTTTTTGTTTTTATTTTGCCTTCTTTGCTGGTTTTTTATCTTCCTTTACATGCCACTCTTTCTACAAACCCAGGCCAAATGCAGACTTTCCCAGGCTTAACACCTGGTCAGTCTGTTTCCATAATGAACAGGTGAAGACAGTGAGTTAACATCATGCTATATCATTGGTTATATTTGTAAATAGTTGTATATTCATTTTCTCCATTATAAAATACACACTTCTTGAAGATACAATCGTCCTATCAATTTGTTTTCTTCAGGGCTATTTTACCTCTCAGACAGCTGGCACTCAGAAATGATTTGTTGATTGTTCATTGTAAGCAGGTGAAATCTGAAGACTATATTTTTATGAGAATGTGGTATTTTTTTTCAAAACACACTTCATACTATTAGAAAAAAAAAAAGGACACCGAGCTCGAACAAAGGATATTTTTCTCTAATTTGTGATTTATATAAAAAGTTCATAAAGGAATAACCATTCAAAACTGAACATTTGTAAAAATATCTTTATTGCATCTAATTACATGACATGAAGTCTGTCTGAGACAAATATGGAAGAGTGGTCAACTGTTTCAGTGATTTATTTCTCTATTACAAACTGGTTATATTGATTTGGGTCTTCCAAGAAGCAGATACCAAGATGGGATTAGATGCACAAGACATTTCTTGGGAGAAACACCTATGAAGTAAACAGAAAGGAAGCCATGGAGGGTTTGCCCCTGTGAAGGACAAGAAAGGAAGGAGGATTGGGTAAAAGGAATTTTAGATTGTAGCACAGTTCTGATAATGTTTTCACTCAGCTGATAAGGAATCCTCAAGCCAAAGTCATAAGCTAAAGCATTCCTACGCCTCTGCATTAGCGCCCCTGCCAAGCAAGATAGTTTCCACCTGTTGATGGTGAAGGAATAAATAATTTGTGGCCATCTTTAACTCACCACTCTTCTCCCTCAGTCTGATGACTCTCACTTAACTTCCCTTGAGTTGACAGGCCCACCCTTCAAATCCCCTTCTTTGTATGGTTCTGGATTACGTTGGCCAACAGGGAAATATGTGTGAGCTTTGGAAAGTGGAAGTGAAGTAGCACTCCCTCCTCTCTGAAAGTCTGGAGTATTAGGTGCCATGACAACACAGAGCCATGGGTGGTAAGAGGTTCCAGCTTCTCCTTGCTCTCCCCCACTCCATATCCAGCTTCCACCCAACTGCTGATCTTATTGACCAACAGTGGTCCAGAGCTCATCAGCAGCCTGTGGGCTGAAGACCAGAGAGGCAGCAGTTTCCCTTAGACTTCTCCACCAGCTCACCCTTCAGAGTTCTACCTCAGTGGCTGCACTTGCTGGCTTCTCACATTGACTGACTGGTAGGCATCTCCTCTGATCCTCCTACTCTCACGTTCAAACCTTTCCTTGCCCAGTGTTTCCCCTAATTGTGTAAGGTCTGATTTTTTACAATAAATCCTTTATCACATAACTCCTAGGAGTTCTGCTTCTCTGATTAATTCCTGACAGATACACCATGTAACTCTCTTCCTTACAAAACTTTTTAATTGATCTTTTAAACCTCTGAAATGCAACACTTTAAATTTTATGAGGAAGAATTTTAGATCATTATCATTGATTTTATTTTTATCGCATTACATTTTCTGGGACCAATTATGCTTATGAAAAAGTACACAAAACAATAAAAGGCATGTAGTCAAAAGTATTTATTGACAACATTTGTGTAGAAGTCTATACAGTATACTGTGGAGAGAACCATAACATCAATTAAAGAAATGGTCCCTTACCGAAAGTCATTTGACTAAAATTGAAGACTGTATTCTTTAGGTACAAACAGTAGAATCTCAGTGGTTTAACACACAAAGGTTTGTTTTTGCTCTCACTATATGTCTGGCTTAGGCCACTAGGGAGATTTGCCCTATAGCATCAGTAGGTGACCCAGGCCAAAGTAGATGTCACCATTTGACACGTGCATTCTTCTAGTGGAAGAGACAATTGGAAGGTTGAACTCTTCTACGCTTTTGCTCAGAAGTGACACATCACTTATTCTTCAGCGCATTAGCCAGAACTATTCACGTGTCCTTACCTAACTGCAAAGAGGCTGGAAAATATGAGGGAAAAGATGGAATGTTTCATGAGGACCACTCACTCGGCCACAAGTGGCAAATGATCTGCTGAGCAAGGATGAGTGGTTGTAGATAGGTCAGATTTCCTAGTAAAAGAAGAAAATTAGAGATTGTTGATTAAATGCTGACAATTAAGTTGAAATCTCATGAGTGAGAAAAATGAATAGAAGGGAAAATAGTGAAAGAGTAGAGAAAGCTTAAAAATCAGCTGAGGGGATGGTTAGTAAATAATAAATAAACATGAATAGATAAAAGAAGATAAAGATAGATAAAGGTAAAGAAGATACAGAAGAGAGTACTATTATGAAATTATGCACAATGGGTAAATTTACAGACATAAAATTAAAGACTTTAATGCTTGGCTATAATCTAGAACAAATTTTATTTGTTCTTTAGATGAGAGAACTGAGATCCAAAAAGGTTGGGACTTATGCAAGGTCTTACAAGTATTTTCCTGCAAAGATATAGGATATGACATGTCTTCCTTGATTGGCCTCCATAATACACTGACTGACCATTGGCCTTTAATGCAAATGAGACATCAACACAAATAAGCATTTAGTGTTAACTATACCCTGGAGGAAAGTAACCAGTGAGTATCAACCTAACACTTGCAGTGAAGTAATGACAAAACAGATCTGATAGTGCAGCCAGGAGGAGTGGAACTGGTTAAGAGAGGGGGAGACAGCAGATAAAGACTATCTATTTGCAGGGTTTAGACAGTATTAAAGATCAAATTAAGAGGTATTGGTACCTAGGACATCTGAGCTGAATTGTGGCTTAAGCTTTTTTAAAATTACAATTTGTGCTTCATAATTTTAGAACTTTGCAGTTTTATTTCTTCCAGGTTTTCTTTTGGCGTAGCCTGTCACAAAATTCAATTTTAAAAAGGTCAAATCTATTAAAAAGCAAAAGTGCTTGAGCTATTTTCTTGTTCTTCCTTTATACATTCTTCCTTAATTTTGAATGGTTAATTGGAAACCAGCTTCAACTTCAAATGCCCAGTTGTAGTTGAAGACAGCTACCCTTGTAACTGTTGCTAGCTGACTGTCAGACCTCCTCTAGAGACCTGTCCTTACTGATTTGGGAAAATTTGAGAGCTGAATTAACCAATTGTACCCTGTGTAAGGGAGAACAACAGGGCTTTTAGCTTTGGTGTCAGCAGAGCAAGTAGGAAGTGATCCTTTAACAGTTCCCTCTTGATAATGTTAGAAATTCCTTTGATCTCATGTGTCTGGTTCTTCTTGTAATTAGGAAGGCTCACTTCTTCTTGTCAGCCCCCAAATAACCTTGAAATCCATTTTGCTATCAGGTAAAAGGCTAGGTGGGTATACAACCAACGTGTTGTCTTTCTGTATGTTTAATACACCTCTCTCTGGGTAAGACCAGAGCTCTGGCTCTCAATAAGGGAAATCCTAGCCCCTCTAGTTACCAGCTTCTATCCTTAAGTAGACTATCCAGGCTTCACTTCCTTTAGTCTTAAAATTGAGCTAATAATAGGCGCTGTCATGCAAGGTTGTGTTGAACATTAAATGAGATAACACTTGTGAAGTCTTTAATATACTGTCTTAGAAATACTAAGTAATTTGATGAAAGCTAATAAATGATGGAGTCTGGATTTGAACTGGATTCTATATCTTTCCTCCACAATAAATATAATGGTGGGCCCATAAATGTATTTGGTTATCATCACTATTATTATTGTCTTCAAGAAAATCGGTTAGTTCCTGTGGAATTACCAAAGTTATGTGAAACCTTTTACTCTCCTCTCTATTGCCTTAGTGCAATACGGTTAAAGGGAAAGGACCTTCATACAAGTGACAAATACTATTCAGTAGCCCATAATATGTGCCAAGTGAACAGTAAGTTTTAGGTATATTAAGATTTGGGTTGAGGGAGAAATTTCTTAAAACTGATGTGAACAGGCAAAGTTCGTGAAGAAGGGACTTGACTAAACTTTGAGGGATTAATCAAGTGTGGATAAGCATAATAAGAAATGGAGTGTATTCCAAGGAGAAATTAAATGAACAAAGACAAAGAAGCTGGTATGGATGGGGGATAATTAACATATTTGGCTGCTGGAATGATTTGTGTAGAGAAATAATAGGAAATGTATTGAAAGAGAGAGACAATGATGAATGGGAGAGCACTTCGAATGCCAAGCTAGAGTTTACGGATAATGGTAAATTGATGAAAGGCTTAGGACCTTTGAAGAAATATTTTATATTCTGATCAAATTTGCTTAAAAATGCTGTCTGAAATTGTGCCATGTTTTCAGCTAACATTGGCTCAAATTTCATTAGTTAGATAAGAATCTCCCATTTTTCTCAGTTTAGTAAAATCTATCTTTCCATCTTTTTTACAATGAAAGAAGAAATCAGAATGCCTATTTGAAGCTCCTTAGGAAATATTAAAATAAACACCAAAAACATAAAACTTATAAACAAAAAACTTCCTGACAGAAAAATTTTCAGTAGAAAAAATAAGACAAATCTTTATTTATAGAATAATTAGAAAATAATTTATGTCTAATATTATCTTTACTATTATGAACATAATAAGACTATATCAAATCTAAAGCCTGGAAACATGCTATTGTTTTCATGGCCACAGAGGATGCTATATTATTGATGTAGAAATTGACATTCTGTAGGCTGTGGGATGGAACTGTGGGCTATATAGCTTTCCTCTTCTGGTCTTCTACAGACTCTGCCTTTGTTAACCTGGTAAGTGATTCATAAAACTAATTATAGATATTACTTGATCAAAAAACCCGAAATACTACCTCTAAACCTACACACTCACACCCTCTCTACCATGTTCTATCATTCTTTTCTAGCGTTCTCTATTTTAACAAATAGGACAGTCATCTATGATTTTTAAAGTCTGGTCAGTGTTTGTAGGAACATAATCCAGCTCAGTAGTTAATGCTTACCAACATTTCTTTTTTATAAATCTCTGTTTTTAGAGGTTTACCAGTTAGCTTTAAAAATTCTGTTATGGTTTAGAACTTGGTGTACATGAACTCTGTCAAGACAAGGTGGTTTGACCTCTTTTTGTTTCTCTTTAAAACAAGCTATTTTGACTACTTCTTAGTTTCAGAATAGCTGGGCTAAAATGAGATTGTAATTTTTATACTTACTCTCTCACAGCTACAAAAATGGCTTCATTAAATGAGTAAAACCGTTTTAGGTCATCACACTCTTATGTGAAGGGAAATATATTTAGTAGCATAACAAGAATTTGACATTTTAAATGTAGTCAAATTCTAAAAAGTATTAAGTTGCTGACTGACTGCCAA
Organism: Balaenoptera physalus; assembly: GCF_965194825.1. Classification (NCBI taxonomy): domain Eukaryota; kingdom Metazoa; phylum Chordata; class Mammalia; order Artiodactyla; family Balaenopteridae; genus Balaenoptera; species Balaenoptera physalus. The sequence goes on from NC_138885.1 coordinate 49,847,247, forward strand.
TTATACATATATTAGGAGTGTTTAAACAAAAGTTAGCATTTCTTTCCAGATTTAGAGAATTTTTTTTTGACAGTCTCAGCCTCAACCCTTTTTCAAGATTCACTTACAGCCACCCATGCTTGGATAAACTTTTTAATTCATTTCTATTTTTTTTTACTCACAGAGTCTTAAATTTATTGAAAAGTATTAGAAGGATATTGTTTGAATCTCAGATATAAGGTAAACCTTTTTTGTTATTAAAAGAGACATGACAGTATTAAAAAAATTATGACAAAAAGTAGCTTATCAATAAATTGCAGATAGTTGCTCGTTTAAATTTTAGTAATAAGAAATGTTACTTACATTTTATAAAGCTTAATAGCATTTAAATCACTTTCTAAGAAGATTATGTAACTTTATACTCACAGTGATAAGAAAGGGAGGAGAAATGTTATATCCATTTTACAGCAAGTAAAACTAAAAGCTACGGAATTTGTATTTCTTTTGATTCAATCGCTCTCACCTCTCCCAGTAATCTTAATTGTGAAATCAGGGTGCATTTCTGGGGATATATATTCATTGCTCTGCTGACATCAATACTTAGCTCTCCCTATTTCACTCACAGCTCCAAAGTGAATTGGAGAGTGAGGTTGCGACCTAGCTTCTCCGAGTAGCTGTAGCACTGTCATCTTGCCATCCAGCCAAGAGCAGCATGGCCTGAGCAGGAGGTGGGAGCTGCCCTAGCTGTTGGGTCAGTTTCTTCTGTCCTCTATTTTGCTTAAACTTGCTTTTTTGGATTAGTATCAAATTTCAAATCCCCTTCGTTTTCACTCTTTCTTACTGCATTTCCATCCATTTTTAAATTACCTGATAATACTGTGAACACAGACATATTCATCAGTTTGAGGTTGTGGGTTTTGTTTTTGAGTGTGTGGTTAGTAATACTGCTGCAGTGGTTGTTATAGTAACCAGTTCTCTTCAGCAGAGGAAGGAATATGGGCATTTGACAATGCCTAAGATTTAATAGAAGGAGATGAAGTTCCTAAATTTCATATTTCACTAGGAGATGAATCCAGGGCAACAGCTATCTTTTAAAGTCTCTCTCTTTAAGTAAAGGATAAAGTAGATGCAGGTGCCAACTTCCCTTTTTCCTGAATTAACTTGGATAAATTGTCTCCATCGGATAGTTTGTTTTGTTTATGTAGTTATTCATCTAATGTGTGTCCAGAGATATTAGGCAAAAGTGCCCGAGTTACCAGGAAAAATGAGCACATTACATAAAGCTGCAAAGTTAGTTTTATATGACATGGCCACTCACAGCAGGCAATTTGCAAAGAACAACATTCTCAGTGGGCTCTTCCGTCTTGCTTCTTGGTTTGATTTAGCTCATTTGTTTTAATTATTCTTTATTTCATCTGTTGGTTTGAAGCACACTCCTTCTTTACTCTCCATTCTCAGTTGTTTCCCAGAAGCAGTGTCACTAACAGATTTATTTTTGTGCAATAATAAGAATATCAATATACATACTCCTGCTTAAATCAATGTTCATACACATATATAAGATTTAAAAATATTTTATCATAGAGTATCGGAGTTACTTTTATTCACTTAATGTACTATGGAATACTTTCCAAATTAATACATGACCATATACCTTATTAAAATTAAAGAGTGCATAGTCTGTTTGCCTACTAATGAGAAGTTAGGTGCCTGCCAACTTATTGCCCTGAGTAACCAGTGTTGTAATGAGTGTTCTCATCTGCAGAGTAAGCACTGATGGAAGAGAAATGGCTGCATCATGAAACAGGAACATGTCATGTTTTATAAATATTGCTAAACTGCCATCCAAAGGATGTCACCACTTACAATTCTATGAATGACATATCAATGTAAATGTGCCAATTTCTTTATATCCTCATCAATGACAGATATTATTTCTCTTTCAAAAGTGTGTTGCCAATCTGATAGGCAAAAATGGTATTGCATGGGTGGCTTTATTTTGGAGGAAATAGGGGAGTGAAGACCTCTTTATAATTATAAGTATGGATGCCAACCCTTGAACAGGTTTATCGTACATATGGAATATGTATATATATACATATATAAATTACAAGAAATTTTCTTAAAATACAATATAAATACAATATCCTTCATTACACAAAACTACATTTTTGTGCAGTCAGATCTGTCTGATCTTTACTCGGGAGCTTCTTAGTTTTCATATGTTTTAATACCAGTATTTTATTTTGTTGTATCATTTTAAACTTTACATCTTTAATGGAACTTGAGTAAATTTTCATATATAGTATGACATACACATATAATTTTTTCCCCAAATTGAAAGCTAAATTTATCAACACATTGAATAATTCATCCTTTTCAAATGGCTAGAAAAACACTTTACTATTTACTAATTTCTACATATAAAAGCATCTACTGTTAAACTTTATTTTCATCGATTGATTCAATTCCTGTAACAGCACCATTATACACACACACACAATTTATAGAGTAATATGATATATCTTTACAATATTGTGTCTTCCCATGCAGAAATATATTATTTTTCTCTAGTTTTACAGAAAGTCTCTTATGTTCTTAAATAAAATAGTATACTATTAGATAAGTCTAGCATATTTTGGGTTACAGTAACTTTCAGTAGGTTATAGATTTTGTTGCTACTATGATAGGGATAGTCTTAAAAGTATGTCCCAATTTGCCTTATCTGTGTGTAGAAAATTTTAGATTTTTATTGGTTATTTATCCAAATAACTTTCTAAATTACCATGTTAGCTGTATTTGTACTTTACAGGGTATTCTTTAATGAGAACGCTTCTCATGTTTTACCATTTAAATACAGATACTATAAGTTTTTAGATGATACATTTTATCAGGTTAAGTAAGTTGTTTTTGTTGTTAAAATACTTAGAAAAACTTGTTTGGTGTTAAGTATTGAATTATGTAAACTTTACAAAATGTATCAAATGCTTCTGGGCAAATTTAATGCAAGATGTGAAAAATCTACATACTGAAAATTATAAAATATTTCAGAGAAAATAAAGAACCAAACAAATAGAGATATACACCATGTTTATAAACTGGAAGACCTAATAGTGTTACAATGTCAATTTTTCACAAAATCTAAAGATTTAAAGCAATGTCAGTGAAAACCCTAACAGGTCTTTTTTTCTAGAAATGATATGGTAATTTAAAAAGGTATCTGAAAAGAACTAAAATAGCAAACAAAATTTTTAAAAAGAACCATTGGAGATTTTGCCTTACCTGAAATCAAGACTGAATTTTTAAATATAGTAAGAAAGAGAGTATGTTATGGGGAAAAAATAGATCGATTACTGGGACTTAATATAGAAACCAGAAATAGACACAAAGCATATATGGTCAAATGATTCTTTTTCCAACAGTCAAAAGCAATTTCTTTCAATTAAAAAAAATCTCTGTAATAAGTGGTACTGATATATTTATGGAAAAAAAAAGAAATCACTTTGATTCTTATCTCAGACAATTTAGAAAAATCAGTTTGAGAAGGATCATAGGCCTAAACATAAAGTCTAAAATACAGAAAAAATAGAATATTTTCATGATCTTGGCAAAGATTTTCTCCTTCCTTCCTTCCTTTCTTTTTTTATTCTGTTCTTTCATTTTTCATTTTTTTAAGCAAGACGTCACAAAATAGGAAACATCATATTTACAAATTAGACTACATCAAAATTATAAAAATAACTGCTATGGAAGTCCCATTAACAATATGAGAGTAAAGCTACAAATTCGGAAGGATTTCTATATAGACTATATATTTGAAAAAAAATTCCAGCAACTCAATGATAAAAAGTCACCCAAGAAAAAAATGGGCAAAAGACACACCCAGACACTTCCTCAAAATTAACATACAAAATGAAACATGAATGTCCAATAAGTACATGAAAAACTATTAAATATCAGATAATGTAAATGAAAACTTCCAGGAGACACTACAACACACCCATAGGGATTCATAAAATAAAAAAATGATTGACAAAATCCAAATATTATAGAGGGAGTGGAACAACCTAAACTCTCATCCATGGGTGACGAGAGTGTCAAATTGTACAACCACTTTGAAAACCGTTCGATGGTTTCTTAGAAAGTTAAAATCAACTTACCAATACCACTCATAGGTATTTATCATAGCTACATATCTACAAAAAGCCTTACACTAAAATGTTCATAGTAGTATCATTGTAATAGCAATATAATAGACAAATACAAGAAAAGATCCAGATTTCTATCAATGGATGGACAAAAGTGGAAGCTAAGCAGCAATATAATAAACAAGTGATAATGCAATAAAAAGGAAAGAAATATTGCTACATTCAAGACCATAGATAATTTTAGAAGTATTAAGCTAATTGAAAGAAAATGTATGAGTCCATTCATACGAAATTTTTGGATATGCAAAACAAACTTATGATAGAAATCAGATCAGTCATTGCTTCCGTTGGGAAGGGTTTGAGGTTGACTAGGAAATAGACATCAGGGCATGAGGAAACTTCCTGGGGAGATGGAAATGTTTTATATTTTGATCTGAGTATATCACTATATGTAAATACCTCAATTAAACATACATTCTTCTCATCAAGAGGCACTATCAAGAAAGTAAATAGACATGCTAAACCATGGGATAAATTATTCTCATTACCTTATACCTGACAAAGTAACTTTTATCCGGAATATATAGTAAGCTCATTCAAATCAATTTTAAAAATAAAGACAACTGAATTTAAAAATGGGCAAGGAACTTGAATGGATATGTCACAAAAAAGATGTATGAATAGCCAATTATCACAAGAAAAATTTCTGCATATCATTAGTGATCAGGGATTGCAATTAAAATCACAATGAAATATCACTATGTACACATGAGAATGACTAACTCTAAAAATACTGAAAACGTCAAAAGTTGGTGAGCATGCAGTGCAATTGAACCCTTACATTGCTGAAAGTATTGGAAAATGGTACAATCACTTTGGAAAACTCTTTGGCACTTCCTGATAAAGTTAAATATGCATCTACCTTACTATCCAGCAATTCTACTCCTGGATATTTACCTGAGAGAGATGAAAATCTATGCCCACAAAAAGGCTTGCACAGGAATATTTATAGTGGCTTTAGTCATAACAATCCAAAACTCAAAGCAGCGCATATGTCAATCAACAGGGGAATGTGAAAACAAAGAGTGCACTGTTGATACAGAAAAACAAAACAGATAAACCTCAAAAGCATATGTTGAGTAAAAGGCCAACACAGAAGAGACCCTATTGCATGATTCCTTTTATACAACGATAAAGAATAAGAAAAAAGAATCAGGGACTTCCCCGGTGGCACAGTGGTTAAGAATCCACCTGCCAATGCAGGGGACTGGGTTCGATCCCTGGTCCGGGAAGATCCCACATGCCATGGAGCAACTAAGCCCCTGCGCCACAACTACTGAGCCTGCGCTCTAGAGCCCACGAGCCACAACTTCTGAGCCCACATGGCTACAGCCCGTGCTCTGCAACAAGAGAAGCCACTGCAATGAGAAGTCTGCGCACCACAACGAAGAGTAACTACAGCCCCGCTCACCACAACTAGAGAAAGCCCGCGCGCAGCACCGAAGACCCAACACGGCCAAAAATAAATAAATAAGTAAGTAAATAAATAAATAAATAAATAAATTTATGAAAAAAAAAAAAAGAATCAGAACAGTGGTTGGCTATTGAGTGGTAGTATTTGAAACGGGCATGAAGAAACTTGGTGGGGTGATAGAAATGTTCTATATCTTGATGGGTTGGTAATTACATGAGTGATTACATCAATCAAGAGTTATTAAATGTTTATTTAAGGTCTGTGCTCTTCACTATATGTAAATATTACCTCAGTTAAAAGATATATGTAAATATTTATTGCTCTGCTACATGTGATGTTAATATTTTGAACAAAATTTATTGCTAAAAATTAAGTGGTGTACCAAGCTTATAAAATATTGTACTGACCAAGCGTGTCAAGGCAAGGATGAGTGATAAGCAGGACAGATTATTCTTTTGTGACTATTAAAAGTACTAAAGTGAGAAATCTGCAGTTTAAAATAGAAAACAAACAAATGTAATCAGTGTTTTCATAGCAACAAATGTTGGAACCATTGTGTTCTCCCGTGAACTGTCACAGAGTGGTTTTGTGTTTCTGGGGTAATACTAGTGGCAGTAAGTGGTAACTACTCTTGTCTAGTTAGAAAAACCCTTCTGTAGTTAACCATTTTCTCCCTCTTTCAACCTTGTCTGAATATAATGTATTCTTTCCATGTCAGTGCATTTTAAAGTTTTCAAAAACCATTTTTTAACCCTAATAGTTCTATCCAATAACATTGTTACATTTGCTATGGATTTTTGGATTTTGTTGGGGATTGAGAGGAGCGAGAATTTGGAATCGATAAATGTTTCAATCTTGGCTAAACAAGTTAACTCTGAGGGTCTTAGAAAATTAAATGAATATACTGCAGCTATAGTAAGACTGAGTTGCTTTAATGTACAGTTACAAAATATATACATAAAGTACCTTGGTTTTGGTAAAGGCACAATAAATGTTGGTTACCTTTTATTCCATTTCTACGCATATATATGAGGTACCAAATCATTCTGCTTTATTCATTCATTTATTAAATGATTTACTTAAATACCAATTATCACACCTATTCAGTACTGCAGAAAAAATTAGTAGTAATATCAGAGAGGAATATAGAAAAATGAGAGAAAACAGGAAGAATTAAAGATTAAATTCTAAAAGCAGGTAACATGCCCTTATAAAGGTTTTCATAAACTAACTTAAAATAACGTACTAACATATTCACAATTGTTTGTGAACTCCATAAAACATTTATAAATAAATAAAAGGATGCTTTTGAAATAAATTCTGGGATTCCAGTGTAAACAAATTTGACAGACCCTGTGTACTTACTTCCAGTCATTTCCCAAATCTCATTGAAACGACAGAAAAGAGTATGATTATGAGAATAAATTCATAATGGTACCAGCAAGAAAAGGTGCCACCCACAAGCCAGAATAGATAGGAATTCAGAAAGTTACAAAGCAAATGCTATCAGTTTTAGAAAGAAACCCAAGAGAACTAAGGATTCTGCAACCTCAAAGTGGAAATCTCTCCAAAAGCTGAATTTCCTGGGTACGACCACCATAATCCCACCGTCAGAGGCGGTGGTGCAAGCTGACCAAAAGAAAAGGCCATGTGGAAGGACTTACCTGTTTGTTGCATGATTTTCAGATTAAATCTGTGCATATAATTCTCCAAAAAAGAAGGATGTGATTACCAAGGAGTCTTCCAGACTTGGCAAGAGAGGCAGAACAGTGTCACAGCTACTGAGGCCACCAGAAGGTAAGTCATCCTTCCTAGAATAAAAGGTAAGTTACCTTCAACCCTAGAGGGAAGGCTCCCCAGGGGCAGACCTTCCTCTCCCTTGTGCAGCCCCTGGCTTTGGGTTTCTTGTGAGTCTTCATCTACCCCACATACAACCAGCTCTTCTCATGGTGAGCTCTTCTCTAATTTGATGTCCCAGATAACATCATCTCTTCAGGGAAGACTTCCATGACCAACCTACATCGAGTAGACCCCCCACACACACACTTTGTTAGTCTCTATCTCAGCCCTCACTTTTTTTTAATCAGAGCATTTATTACGACTATGACTTGGAATTATTTTATTCAACTGCTTACTTCCATTTGTCTCCTTCAATTCAAATGTAAGCTCCATCCCTGTGACACTGTTTCTGGTTCATGGTGCTATTCCCTGCTTTTTCCAGAGCCTGGCAAAAACAAATAAGTTGCTCAACAAAAGTTTTTTGAATGAATGAGTGAATTAGAAAGGTACCCATGGAGAAATTAAAAATAAGCCATAGTTTTATCTACAAGGAAAAATTATTTCCTTAGAAATAATATAGGATATGTTCTTTGAAAGCAATGCAATACTCTAGAAATTAGTCACAAAATGATAGCAAGAAATGAAGCACAGAAAATCTATCTCTATGTAACTAAACCCCTTATAAGTAACTCAAAATAAAAAAAAAATACCACTGAAATTACAGATATTAGAAATGGATGGAGAGCAAAAACTATGCAGATAAATGGTTGTTTATATGCTTTAGAAACTATCTTATTACTGAATAAATCATGGGATCAAAAGAAAAAAACAACTATTTCCAAGACCTTGTTCTAAAAGAAGACCTTAATAGGATTGACCATCTGACCATCCATAGTTTGTATGGTTCTATTTGCCGCCTGTAGCAGCTTCAAACCTAATAGTGGTGAGATATTTAAAAATCACTTGAATGCTAATTATTGGACACACATTTGCTCATACAATCCTTTGCTGTTTTTAGTAAGTAAATTATTCCAGTGCAGAATAAAAGCTGTTGAAAGGGTCTGAGGGTCTATCAATAGCAACCCAACCCTACAGATACTCATGTTAGAACCCTGCTTCTGATGACCACACCAACACAGCCCACACTTTCTATATGATATGCTGGTCCTTCCAAAACAACTCAATTTTATTTTAATAACTGCTCAATGTCTCTCTAGGAATGTTGCATAAATAACGTGCCTAATATTAATCAGAGTTCAGTCTCACACTTAACTTGTGCTATGGGCTGGAAACTTAAAATTACATTTCTTAGACTCCTTTGCCAGCTGTTCACTGGTTAGGTTCTGCCAAAGTGAGGCATTTGTGCTAGACTGGAATTTAAAAAGAGAAGAAGTCATTATTATTTCTGCTGTGGCTTCTGCATAGCAGGCTACTGGCGATGCTCCGGCAGTAGGGAAGGCTAGCACTTCAGACGGAGAAAGGACTCCAAGCTCTTGCACTATCGGTGCGTGGCCTCCTAGCCGCCTGCCTGTCTAACTTAGTGGCATTTGCACTGCACTCCCTGCGGGCACGGCAGCCCACTTTAGAGACAGGCTTTGAGTGAAACTCATTTCTCTTTCACTCCCTGACCCTTCTAACACTTTTAGAACCAGTTCCTCTATTAAGTACTGTTTCAAATAACTAGGGTGGTTTTGGTTTCTCAGCCGGGATGGATACAATATGAGATATAGAGGAATTTGAAGACTTAAAAGGGTTATAGAATATAGATATTATTGGACTGTGCCCCACAGTCTCGCAATCCTTGTCATTGCCCAGCCACTAGACCAAAGAAAGAACCCAGAGTCAGCGACACAGACATCAATGATTTATTGGATGGGGAAACTTACAAGTCAGAGGCAAAGCTCTTGGAGCAACAGCCCACCAGGTACAGCCTGCAGCAGGCAGGACTCAGAAGCAATATTGGCTACACAAGGGAGGAGGAGGCTATCAGTTATAGGGGGCATAGCATCAGAAGGGCTCCTTGGTTGCCAGGGTGACTGCTGGACAACGTGTTCCCACAGCTCTTTGGGTTAGCAAACTTTGCGAGGGCTGCTGTTTCCTGTTGATGACCAAATGTACTGGAGGGCTAGAAAAATCATTAGCTGGGGGTCTGGCTGATCATGCAGGTGGTTACTGATTAAACTTTCAACTTAGGAGGGGAAGGTGATCACGCCCTTAAGGTAAGGGTGAGGCAAGACCAGGTTGGGCAGGCGTTGTACAGAGAACAAGAGAGCAGCCATCTTATTGGGCCTGATCATACGGATATGAAATCTGAATAAACTATGAAAAATTGTGTTGTAGTTAAGAGCTTGGGCAAATAAGTGCTAAATAAATAGTAGTGGCTATTGTTTATTCTGTTTACTGAACAATAGTAACATTTAAAAATTACTCTTAACTAGTATTAACTACAGGGATTTGTTAGCTTTAGGAGGAGTAAAACTTGGAATGTCTAACTATATATGGGCTGTTCTGTTTCTTTCATTATCTAACTAATTGGATTAGGACAGCTCTGGTAATCTACTGCATAGTTTTTGCATATAGCCCTTACTGCTCTATTAGGAAACTAGGTTTCCCTTTGGCATGTAAAATTTTTGCAGGTTAGGATTTTAAGAACACCATCCTAAAATTAGCTCTTGAAAGAAAAATATTCTTGGAAATATATTTACCAAGAATACATGACTCAGGATAAATATTTCAGTGATGTTATTTTTGTAATCATATCAACTTGTATCAAAGCATACTCCTTGGAGAGCTTCAGACATCACCTTATTCACTGCCAGAGGGTTCATTAATTCTGAAGAGGTTTAACTTTTGCCAAAAATTAACATTTCCTAGCTTTGTCTTTACCATTTGTAGATTACACCAGAAACCAAAAGATGCCATGATTACTGGGGCAGGAGGTTGGGAGTGAGTGTGGAGTGAGGTGGGGAAGATTTTTTAACAAGAGGTTAAATAGAAGAATTACAACATGGAGTTTTATGTGAAATGAATGCCATAAAAGTGATAAAATGCATAGGTTTTTGCAAGTAAAAAGCTTACTTATTATTTGAAATTGTGTATTATTTTTTAAAGTATGTACTTCATATATACAGATCTATTTCAGATCCCTAGTGTTTGTAAGATAAGTACAGAAATATAATACTATACACATTACCCAAAGAACCATACACTTCAACCTAAAGTGTAAGAATTGTCCTACTGAGCAAATGATTCCTGGCAGATGAAATAATGTTATATGAGCTATTTTTAAAGTGGTTAGATGTATCACAAAGCTTTTCAAGAAATATATACTTTAAAATCTAAAGTTAAAAAAGTGTGTGCTGTTCCTCTAAATAGAATGTCTAATACAGAAAATAGAAACAAGTTAATTTCAGTTCTAAAAATTTCATATAACAAGTCTGCTGGAAATTTTTGTAGAGTTTAGTGATAAAAGCTTGGCACAGGGATTGGGAATTTATATTCTAAAGATGTCTTGCATTCTTTCTTATGGACCAAACCAATTGTGGTGAGGGGAAAAAAAGAATCAGCCTTCTGTTTTCTGGATGTGGATTTGAAAGCTAAAACAAACTCTCTTATTAATGTTTAATTCTTATTTTTTAAATTGATAAAAATACACACAAGTAACGCTATAAAATAAAACTTGATTGAACTATGAGAAATCTAAATTTATAGTCCCCAAACAGCTCATAACTGGGGGTAATATCTTAATCCATTCAGAGTCTTTATTCTGGATTATAGGAGACACAGGCAGTAAGAAACCTCTGTTAATAGGGTACCCCAACTCTAGTCATGAGCAAGTAAAATCTGCAGAAGTCTTTAAGACCTTCTGGCTTAAAACATCTCTGGCCTTGTTCAACAGCAGAAAGAGACACTGGAAAATGGCCTTTTTCTCAAGGGGAGAACCACCTCTCCCTTGGCTTTTCAACCATTGATGAAACCTAAACAATACACAGAACTCGAGCTAAAATGCATATGGGGAGTAGAAGCGTATAAAAGGTGTGGGAATGAAGATACTGAATGATCACACAAAGCACATGTGTAGGACAAGAAGAATGTAAATATAAATCACAAGGAGTTGAAATATACACTCTAAATTCTCTGTCATTTTCCATAGTTGATTTGTTTGTTTGTCCGCTTTTTCAGCTAATAGGAGATTTGTTATGGAGTGCTTTTGGGGAAAACACCTGTGGGGGGTAAGGAAAGAGAGCAAGATTGGGCAAAAGGAAATAGTCTTAAGGAAAGTATCAACTGACTTTACTGGGAATCTCAAAATGGGATAACCTTCAGAGCTGTCCCAAAAGTTGGGTCAAAAAGGCCAGGTCTTTACCCATGTCAATTAAGCACTGCTTGTATTCTGCCTCAAGAAGGAAGAATGGCCTTGGGTGAGGCAGATCTCAGCTAAGGCAATCCTCAAAGGGGACTGCTAGGTGTCCCTGGATGTCTGCTGGCAACATTTTCAACAGTTGAGGTAATAAGACCTCTCTTTTAATTCTGAAGAGAGTCTGGTGATATAGCCAGCCTCCCCTACAGGCCACTCTCTGTGTGGCTCAGATCCATTTCTTCAAATAAAGTCTGAGACACCTCTTATGGAATTCTAATGGACCTGTCTTCCTGATGTCTTGAACTTCATTTCTGAGGGTTCTGGACCTCTGGTCACCATGGCTTTCTCAGTCTATTTACTGCTAAAATTGACAAAGGGAGCGAAGAGTGGCCCCCAAGTTGGTCACTTAAGCACTGCCCATATTCTCAAGTGCTCCTGCTGTGTAGTAGCAGCCCAACTCTTCTTCTTGCCTGCTGGTCCCTTGACACAAGGAGCTTAAGCACTCAAGTGGCGATTATAGTTATAGTTTAATGGGCCTCTTGCCAAGTCCCTGACAGAAGTATTCCCTAGCAGAAGCATTTATTATTTTATTAGAAATTAAAAATATTTTTTGCAAGAATTTTCCAACCCAGGATCTTTTAAGAGCGAAAGGGAATAATAGTAGGCAAAATGTGCTATATGTTTACTGTAATCACCTATGACTCAGTGAAAACAATTATGCAACTGTTGTTAGGGAAGAAAATCTTACTTAACATAATAACACACCGAGTTTTATTTTAATGGAGTGGTTGACTTTTTCTGTACTGTTTTATTGTTATGGATGATTATGAAGGGCACATTAACATGGGATAAAGATATCTTTCTTTTATGTGTATATGTATGTATATATTTTAGAACAACTATGCAAATGAACCTTTTGGTAGGTAGATGAGCATTCAGGATTTCTCAACTTTCACCATAATTAAAAAAAAAAAACTTTAGAGAAAGATTAATGTCATTATCTCTAATTTGTAGAAGAGCAAAATAATAGAAATAATGAATCCATTATAAATAATCTAAGAAATTCCTTCTCTGTGCATGTGCTCTGAATGACTACTAAAAATAAGATATTTTTCCTTGGTCAGAATATTTTTTTATATTGCTCATCCAAGATCAATAGGGCTAATGCTTTGGAATATCCTGGAATGTTGAATGGGTCAAATTTTGTCTTTTGGACAATGAGGGAAAAAGGAAGAAAACTAAAAGACTACAATATTAAAAATTAGGTATGACTTGTTGACATTTATGTATTTATGAATGCTACATAACTATCCATGTTTATATGTAAAGAGAAATTGACTTTTTCTGAAAAGGTGGATGTACCTTGTTTTATTCACTGTAGACTGGGTATCTAGGAGAAACCAATGAGTAATATTTTCTGTGTATTCTCAAGGGTCAATTGCACTGCAATAAAATCTCTTACACTTTAAGGAGTAAAGGTTTAGAATATTTGACTACTGAGTTATCTTTATAATTTTCATATTTTCTCATATTTTCACTACATCTTTCCAGTGGATTTATTTTCATTCTTCCATTCTATTCAATTACCACATCAAGTTAACTATCCAGTTCTTTCAGTTTTTTTTACAAATAAGAAAGCTTCCCCCAAAGTTTATTTAGAGTCATGGCTGCAGAATATTAGCAAGTTGCCAGCATTTAGTTGCTAAATGTGACTGTTGCACTCTCCCAGCATTTCTTACAAATGCTTTGTATGTAACTATAGAAAAATAATGTATTTGTGCAATTAGATATTCTATATTTTGCACCCTTAACTTTTGGGAATGAACATTCCTATAAAGCCAAAAAAACACAACTTGGAATTTTCTTAGCACATGGAACTTTAAAAGTCTTATTATTTACCCTTACAGATGGGTGAATTAAGTGATTGTAACTAAAAAGAAGTAACCCAACACCACTTACCACTTGTTTTAGATTTCAAATTTTAACACAGAAAAGCGATATCATCTCTATTACTTTTAGGGGTTCTCTATTGTTCTAATTCTTTCCTGTTTTTTCTTATCCTTATTTTGATATAATTTTCTAAAACTTTTCCAATAAATTGGATCTCTAACTCTAGTATAGTTATAAGAGAATTTTCATTGAGGAGTCTCACTAGAAAATTCTAAGCATTTAAACAATTTTTCCTATTTAGAGTTCAGTCATTGAGTCTTAAAAACAAGGTGCTTATAACAAGTAGCTTATGAAAAGCATTATAAAAAAAAAAAACGTCTATCATTCCTGTTAGGTGAGAATGCATGAGGTAGTTTCACATGAAAAAGCTAAGGCAGAGTCAGAGGTATAAACAAGGCAGCATTTCTTCACAAGTATAGATTACAAGTACTCATAGATGGAAAGATGCATCTGTTGGAGCAGTAGGTCTGGGATGCTCTTGAAAATTATGATTCATTGCTGTAACATGATGATTTGTGAATAAGAGAATCTATCCTGGGATGTTCGGATTCCACTAAATGTTTTAAAATCAACAGTAACAGTCTATTTCCATCATTGGTGATCTAATCACAGGAAATGACATCAATCGAATATTTACTATGGAATAATTCTTCCATGACTTGTATAATATATTTTCTTTTTCAAAGCAGCACAAAACTTAGCTTTTCCATGCACTGTGCATTATTTAGGCCTCAACTCAACCATCAATAACTCAGAAAACATTTACTAACCTTAGTGATCATTTCAACTATGTAAATGTTACATTATTATAGCTTCATTGATATCCACTTCTTAATACTTACCACAGCTATAATTTTACATTTTATCAAATTATTTGATGGCTACACTTCTACTAGATTGTGAGCTACATGACAGGAATTTTGTTCTTTCGTTTGATTTTCTTTCTTTTTGGGGGCAATAAGATGGTGCTTTCATCATTCTACAACCAGGGGCTAGTAGAAGGCATGGCAAATAGAAGGCAAATAAAATGTATTTAGTACCTCAGGGAATGAATAATGAATAAGAGAAGAATTGAAAATCATTACTGATTTTAATGATCTGGGTAGTTGTCAGGTTGAAAAATGAAGAGAACCAGGTCAACATGGCCTTATGTAGGTTAATTTTAGCATCTCCTCTCAAAACAACAGAAAAAATACCAGTGAAACATAAAGCACATAAACAATATTTTAAAAGGATTAACTGTGCTAAATAAAACCAATAACCAACAAAATGTTAAACACCTCTGTACACCAAAAATGGGGAAAAAAACCCATAATGGGTGAACTGGGCAGATGCTTCACTGAAAGCTGAAAAAAATGATGGTTGTGGGTGGGATAATGGAGATCAAAAGCACCATACAGGTGACAAGGTCCAAAGCTAAGGGGGAAATTATGAAAATAGGGGAGTAATGGCCTGTGCAAGACAAATAAAAAGATTTCAATCATCATATGAGATCAATAGCCTGGGCATAGATACTTTTAAAGCTTCCCAGGTGATTCTATTGTATAATCAAGGTTGAGAAACATTGACTAAGAAGTTATTTTCATAAATAGACATACCTTGTTTTTAATGTGCTTTGCAGACAGTGCATAGTTTATAAATTGAAGGTTTGGGCAACCTTCCACCAAACAAGACTATTGGCATCATTTTTCCAATAACATTTGCTCACTTTGTATCTCTGTGTCATATTTTGGTAATTCTCACATTATTTCAAAGTTTTTCACTATTATTATTATATTTGTTACAGTGATCTGTGATCAGTTTTTTTTTTATGTTTTACTTATTTTATTTTATTTATTTATTTTTGGCTGTGTTGGGTCTTCATTGCTCTATGTGGGCTTTCTTCTAGTTGCGGTGAGCGGGGGCTACTCTTCGTTGCAGTGCACAGGCTTCTCATTGCGGTGACTTCTTTTGTTGCGGGGCACAGGCTCTAGGTGCACGGGCTTCAGTAGTTGTGGCATGCAGGCTCAGTAGTTGTGGCTGGCAGGCGCTAGAGTACAGGCTCAGTAGTTGCGGTGCAAGGGCTTAGTTGCTCCATGGCATGTGGGATCTTCCCGGACCAGGGCTCGAACTCGTGTGCCCAGCATTGGCAGGCAGATTCTTAACCACTGCACCACCAGGGAAGCCCTGATCAGTGATTTTTGATGTTACTATTGGAAAAAGATTATGACTTGCTGAAGGCTCAGATGATGGTTAGCATTTTTTAGCAATAAAATATTTTAAAATTAAGGTATATGCATTTTTTTTAGACATAATGCTTTTGTACACTTAATATACTACAGTATAGTGTAAACGTAATTTTTATATGCACTGGAAAACCAAAAAATTTGTGTGACTAACTTTATTGCAGTGGTTTGAAACAGAACCCACAATATCTTTGAGGTTTTCCTGTGCTTAACAAAGTATGCACAATCTCTGTGAAATACCTGCTACAAATAGAAAAATGGACTCTACGTGCTCATAATTCAGAGAATAGGAAATAGGGATGGCCATACAGTGAAATAATTGTGTAAAAATGTATTCCAGTTAAGTAGTATTCAGAGAAATGAAAATTAAAGCATTGTTGAAAATTATTCCATATTCAGATATTCATAAGTGTGAAAAAAAGAACCTTAAATGTTAGACAGGGTGTGGAGAGATAGAAACATTTATAGATTACTAATGTCAATGTGATAATAAAATGACTGAGGAATGTTCTGAGTTAGTACTAAAGGCCTGAATAGTTTTTTAATAAACGTTGGGCAAGAATATTTCATTGATAATGCTCTATATCTTATATTGGATCATAGCAGAAAGCATTTGATTTTAGGTGGTACCATTATTAGTGGTTTTAGTTTTGATCACTTGGCTGTGGTAGTGACAGCCAGATATTTTCTTTGGAAAGGATTTTCTGTTGCGTTTAAAAGTAACCTAAGAGGTAATGTGCAAATATTTGCTTCTCATCAGCCTTTCATCTCATGGTTTATCATTTATTAATGATATTTGTATGAATCAATTATTTCATTGGGGGTGGCAAAATTGTAATTTTTCTAATTCTGTCACTTTTTCTTTATTAGCTGGCATTATTACCTAATGATAAGACTTTGATCATCCACTGTGGTGAACTCCAGTGCCTTATAAAAATGCAGGGTAAATCGTTAATTTTTTATTTTTAATTCCAATTTTGGAGTATTGTGTGTGGGCAGACTACTCTTTTGAGAAGCTTCATGGTTTATAAAAAAGTGAAGAAAAGGATATAATTACTTTTTCAAATAGAAATATAACATTTATTTATTTTTTTTAACATCTTTATTGGAGTATAATTGCTCTACAATGGTGTGTTAGTTTCTGCTTTATAACAAAGTGAATCAGCTATACGTATACATATATCCCCATATCCCCTCCCTCTTGCATCTCCCTCCCACCCGCCCTATCCCTCCCTTCTATGTGGTCACAAAGCACCGAGCTGATCTCCCTGCGCTATGCAGCTGCTTCCCACTAGCTATCTATTTGACATTTGATAGTGTATATATGTCAATGCTACTCTCTCACTTCATCCCAGCTTACCTTTCCCCCTTCCCGTGTGCTCAAGTCCATTCTCTACATCTGCATCTTTATTTCTGTCCTGCCCCTAGGTTCTTCAGAATCATTTTTTTTTTAGATTCCATATATATGTGTTAGCATATGGTAATTGTTTTTCTCTTTCTGACTTACTTCACTGTGTATGATGGATTCTAGGTCCATCCACCTCACTACAAATAACTCAATTTTGTTTCTTTTTATGGCTGAGTAATATTCCATTGTATATATGTGCCACATCTTCTTTATCCATTCATCTGTCAGTGAACACTTAGGTTGCTTCCATGTCCTGGCTATTGTAAATAGGGCTTCAGTGTACATTGTGGTACATGACTCTTTTTGAATTATGGGTTTATCAAGGTATATGCCCGGTAGTGGGATTGCTAGGTCATATGGTAGTTCTATTTTTAGTTTTTTAAGGAACCTCCTTACTGTTCTCCGTAATGGCTGTATCAATTTACATTCCCACCAACAGTGCAAGAGGGTTCCCTTTTCTCCACACCCTCTCCAGCATTTATTGTCTGTAGATTTTTTGATGATGGCCATTCTGACTGGTGTGAGGTGATACCTCATTGTAGTTTTGATTTGAATTTCTCTAATGATTAGTGATGTTGAGCATCCTTTCATGTGTTTCTTGGCAATCTGTATATCTTCTTTGGAGAAATGTCTATTTAGGTCTTCTGCCCATTTTTGGATTGGGTTGTTTGTTTTTTTGATATTGAGCTGCTTGTATATTTTGGAGATTAATCTCTTTGTCAGTTGCTTCATTTGCAAATATTTTCTCCCATTCTGAGGGTTTTCTTTTCATCTTGTTTATGGTTTCGTTTGCCGTGCAAAAGCTTTTAAGTTTCATTAGGTCCCATTTGTTTATTTTTGGTTTTATTTCCATTTCTCTAGGATGTGAGTCAAAAAGAATCTTGCTGTGATTGTCTTAGAGTGTTTTGCCTATGTTTTCCTCTAAGAGTTTTATAGTGTCTGGCCTTACATTTAGGTCTTTAATCCATTTTAAGTTTATTTTTTTGCATGGTGTTAGGGAGTGTTCTAATTTCATTCTTTTACATGTAACTGTCCAGTTTTCCCAGCACCGCTTATTGAAGAGGTTGTCTTTTCTCCATTGTATATTCTTTTTTTTTTTAAAGGCACAGGCCTTTTTTTTTTTTTAAAGATTTATTGATTGATTGATTGATTACTATGTTGGGTCTTCGTTTCTGTGCTAGGGCTTTCTCTAGTTGCGGCAAGCGGGGGCCACTCTTCATCACGGTGCGCGGGCCTCTCACTATTGTGGCCTCTCTTGTTGTGGAGCACAGGCGCCAGACGCGCAGGCTCAGTAGTTGTGGCTCACAGGTCTAGTTGTTCTGTGGCATGTGGGATCTTCCCAGACCAGGGCTCGAACCCGTGTCCCCTGCATTAGCAGGCAGATTCTCAACCACTGCGCCACCAGGGAAGCCCTCCATTGTATATTCTTGCCTCCTTTATCAAAGATAAGGTGACCATATTTGTGTGGATTTATCTCTGGGCTTTCTATCCTGTTCCATTGATCTATATTTCTGTTTTTGTGCCAGTACCATACTGTCTTGATTACTGTAGCTTTGTTGTGTAGTCTGAAGTCCAGGAGACTGATTCCTTGAAATATAACTTTTAAAAGAGTACCTTCATATTCTATGAATACACACTAAATGTCCCACGTGTTTAACTTACATAGTGAAAACCTTATGTCTTTTATACCAAATGCACTTTGCTAATCAATTAGCTATGTTAGATTGTAATACACTAAAATTTTGACTCCAGTAATGAATTTCATTGTTTTTCCATTTGCATTGCTCAAGTAAAGTAGCATATGGAACAAAATTCAGTGATAGAGTACAACAAAATCTCTTTAGGTATGTTGCTTATTTCAGGAGCTTCTTTCAATAAGCAATTTCAGGATCAAGATTAGATTCTTATAAGTTATCCTCTAATTTCCTTTTTCAAACAACATTGTAGTTTGAGTTAATTATTTCTGAAACCTTGGAATTTACTAGAAGTTGTTTCCTAAAAAGAAATGTAAATGAACGTATTAATTATTGCTCTAACTTTTATTGCATTAACTCAGAGTGGGTAAATTTACAGTATTTATGATTCTGATTTTATCTTCATCATCTTTTACCTTCAAAATGTTTTCTACACTTTAACTTATCTTGCCACCCCACTCTCAAAATATGGTTTTCCATTATTCAGTGCATGTGTGTGAGAAATGCCCTGTTTTAAATAATTAGACATCTTATTTACCTTTCAGCAACCAATGTCTTATTAGTCTCTTTGGGGACTAACTGACTTCATTAAAATTTAAACAAGAGTCTTTAAAAAATTCTATAAAAGTAGCACTGATTAGTCAAAACAAGAAAAAGAAAATTAGCCTTACTCTGTTAAACATTAGCATCAAGAAAATTGCTTAATAAAGCTACATTAAAATTTTAATTTAATAGTCAAAACATGGCAGAATTCCATGCACACTTCATTTACATTTTTCTCTCTCAAACACATCATGGGAATTAAATAAAATTGATATGATGATAGTCTACTTTATCTGCAGTCAAATTTTAAAAATTAAAAAACACATTACTTTTCAATTTTAAAAAATTAGGTCTTTAAAGAAATCTCAGTTCTTTTACCACTTAAGGAAGCACAGGACCCAGGTATAATGGATATATTTTCGAACATTTTCCATTTTTTTCTATTTTATAAAATTTTGTATGCAGGTTATTTCAATAATGAATTTAATTTGCCTAATCCATATTTTTTTTGTATTTGAAAATTGTTATTCAGAACTAGTTACAATTTTGCCATAAAGGAAATAAAGACAAAACAATCATAAGCTTAATTATAAATATGAATTTATAAATTAAATTTTATAGAAATCGTTGCTAATTTTGCAAAAATTTTTCCAAATAATATTTGCAAAATGTACGTTTCTTATTATTTTGCTATATATTTTGCAATTCTGTTGCAAGCATTCACCTTTCAGTTCATATAACACAATGATCCTTATGGTGTCTGAACACAGAAACCATATTGGGAGTTTCTAAACTTTTTACCCTTCCTCACAGTGTGAAAATGGTCTGAATTTTTCTCACCAAGAAATGTGATTGAGAGATATATTACCACTTTACTTCAAAATTCAAAACCTTGGGCTCTAAGAAAGACATAAGCAAAGTTAGTATTTTAGGTTAAAGAGAAGATGGAAAGGGCTTGAATATATATAACACGGGTGTTATGTAATACGTATGGCATATAACATAAATAATATGCTAATATTAAATATTAAAATGTGTTTTCCACAATTCCATAATAGAGTAGAAAGAGCTAAGATCTGGAAGATATGAAAGCCAGAAAAAGTATGCTTTAAATCCTGCCATATTTCTCACTTGGGCAAATTTCTTAACTTTTTCCACTTTCTTTTCTGTAAAATGGGGCAGAAAGATACCTAATTTACAGAGCTTTTTAGGATGGTCTGAGATAATACTTGCAAATAAAAAATACTTGACATCTTTGTGCTAGCATAGCAATAAGTACTTTCCATATACCACATTTCCAAAATCCTTTATTGCAGATTGTATTATTATCCCAAATTTACAAAGGACGGGAGAAAAAAAGACCAAGGCTCTGTGAGAGTAAACACGTGGCCTGAAGTCACCCAGCTTGTGTAAACAAGGATCCAAATCCAACTTAGCTTGGCTTGCCACCTACTTCCTTTAACACACATCAGCTTCCACAGAGCTAGGTATACAGTAGGTGCTCAAGAAATGCTGACTCCTTTCCTCACTCTTTCCTAAAGTTAAATATCCTGAGGAAGTAAATTCATTTAGACATTTGCCAGATGTCCTGCATTTGCTATGGAACCGAGATACAGACAAACAGTGAGTGATATAAAACTTCACTATCAGTGTTAAAAAATAGGAACACAATTGTGGAAAACAGACAATATAAGGGCAATTTTTGCACTCACCCCAGTGCTTTATGATACACCTGGGACAAAAGTTTAGTGGGCAATAAAGTTCTCTGCCCAGTGTTATTACCCACAGCACAATCTACGATCATTTTCTGTCTGTAGTTTGTCATTTGGGCTGAATTTACTACTAAAGAAAAAGACATATTGTCAAGCCAGGAACATAAGTTGTTTGTTGGTCTTTCCAGCAGACATGGTAATATGTGTTGGGATCCCCACTTGGTTTCATCAGCCCCTAACAGGAGTATTCTCTGTCACAGAAGTGATTTAAATTTCCTAACTAGTTAACTTTTTTGAGAAATCATGTACTTGGTTGTTTATTTTGACGAGTCTTATTTGTTATCCTTCATTTTCTTATGCTTACTTATTCCTTCTCATCTCAGAGTCTTTTAGCCTCTGTCACTGAGTGAGGATGATTTAAAAATACAGAACCCATGTGTCCCATCCATTGGTATTCTGTTTGGATCCTCAATTTACTCATTCTTAACATGCGTGTGTCCTGAGGCTGTGCTTTCTTTAAACCAGAATTAGAAACTCTCTGCCCCCTTTAAAACCTACACTTAGGAGAATGTGCATGAGAGTTATTAACAAGGATATTACTTTCCTACATTTCTGTAGCTCTTTGTAATGCAAATTTAAAGCTTTCACATGCCTTTTATGCTCTTAACTATACCTTAAATTAGAAAGGTAAGTAACATTATCCAAATTCACAAACTGAGAAATTTAGGAGTCAATTATTTGTAAGGATACCCAGCTGGTAATTAATACTCAACACTCAAACTTGAGTCAGGATTTCTAATCCTCCTTTTTTCAGCAGATAACAAAAGAAAGAAATTATCATAGTTTCATGTCATTTATTTCTTAGCTGCTTTAAATAATGTTGAATAACTAACTTAAATAATTTCTTGGTAGTTTCCTAAAAAAAACGGAGATAATATTTTTATATCTTTTTATCTTACATTTTAAAGCAAAATAAAAGCACATGGTACTGTATGAATGAACTGCCTGTCATCCCACTCCTAGGCTGAGCAAAATTTTTCTATAAAAAGCAACTTCTCAGTGTAATTCCATTGAATCTGGAAGCTACTGCGAATATGTTAAGCTTGGCATGAAACTAAAGTCAGCAGAACAATTAAAAATTGGTTGGAGACATCTGGTTTCAATCCTGACATGGAATGAGGTTAGAAGTCATCACTTCCTTCCTTACAACAAGAAAAAGCTGAGCAGATTGAAAATCAGTAACTTTTCTTGGGCCCATCAGAGAACTGTGGCTGTAAGGAAAATTGCCACCCTGAAATCTGGAGAGACAACTAACTCCATGGAGCTACAGGTTGAGATTTGCTTACCTGAAGCAGAAGTCTCTGGAGCCAGGTATCAGCCATGCCTTCTATTTTATATATTCTGATGTCTTGACGTCTGGGGTCTTGCTGACTCTGGAGGGACTCCCCTTCTCAAGGTTAGCTGATTCCTAGAGATAATGAGCCACCTGCCAGCAACTCTGCTTTTCAAATGCAAACCAACCAATTCAGAGCACACACAGAACCACCTCCTTTCCTGGGCTCTTATATCTACTAAAGAAATTGAACTAAATATTAATATACAGTTGACCCTTGAACAACATGGGGGTTAGGGGTGAGACCCCCATGCAGTAAAAAATTTACATATAACTTTACAGTCGATCCTTCATATCCATGGATCCACATCCAAGGTTCCATATCCTTGGATTCAACCAAATACAGATCATGTGGTACTGTAGTACGTATTTATTGAAAAGATTCCCTGTATAAGTGGACCTGCACAGTTCAAACCCATGTTGCTGAAGGGTCAACTATATTCCAAAAAAGAAAGCAAGAGGCTCAGATTTTTTTACTGTTGAATTTTACCTTACATTTAAGGAATAAATGACATCAATTCTCTACAATCTCTTCCCGTAAATAGAAGCAGAGGAAACCCATTCTAACTCATTTCATGTGGCCAGCATTACCCCAATACCAAAACCAGGTAAAGACATTACTAGAAAAGAAAACCACAGATCAGTATCTCTCATGAACATAGATGTAAAAATCTTCAAAATATTAGCAAATCAAATCCGATAATGTATAAATTATACACCATACACCACACACCACTACCAAGTAGGATTTTTTTCAGGTGTGCAAGGCTGATTAAATATTTGAAAACTAATCAGCCAATATAATCTATTATATCAGCAGGTTAAAAAGGAAAATCATACGATCATATCAATCGAGGCAAAAAAATTTGACAAAATCCAATAACCATTTATGATTTTTAAAAAGTCACAGCAAATTAGGAATAGAGGGGAATTTGCTTAAGTTGATAAAGAACACCTAGAAAAATTCCTATAATCATTTTGATGGTATGGATCCTTGATATGTGATACAAATGGCACTTCTGTGTTTTTCCTTTCAAAAACTATAACCTCAGACTAATTATGAGTAAAACATCAGACAAATCTCAGGTGAGGGACATTCTACAATCTCTCTGATCAATATTCCTCAAAATTGTCAAGGTCATTAAAAACACGAAAGTCTGAGAAACTCTTAACAGCATAAAGGAGCCTAAGGAGACATGATGAGTAAATGCCATGCGGTGTCCTAGAAGGGATTTTGGAACTGAAAAGGACATTAGGTAAAAATTAAGGAACTCTGAATAAAGTATGGGCTTTAGTTAGTATGTATCAATATCAGTCTTTAATTATACCAAATATATATGCTAAGATAAGATGTTAAGGATAGGGAAACTAAGTGTAGGCTTATGGAAACTCTCCGTACTGTCCTTTTAATTTTTCTGTAAACCAAAAACTACTCTAAAAATAGTTTATTTTAAAAAAGATATCAAAGGTATCCGATATCAATCTCAACATTTTCCAAACAGCTATGTTTACAAGTCTTTGTTGTAGACTGCGCCTTAGCTTGCTATTAAATGTATATAAACTTTGCTCTGTACTCAGATGTTCTCTTTACCCAGATGTTCTCTTTACCTTTATTGTTCTGTGTTTCCTTGTTTGTCACTTGGGTAGAAAGGACTGAACAATTTGGAAAACTCTCTTAGTATTTGTTTCCTATTGAAGGCATGTCTTGTTTTATCAGAAAAATCATTTAATGATATAATTCACATCCGCTCTCAAAAAGCAAAGAACATTTTTTTTAAAAAATAGTGATAAAGCACATTTTCAAAAATATTGAAATGAAATGTTTCTTTCTGTCACTTCCTTCCATATTATGCCTTGCCTACTCTAGCCCTTTTCAGCCATAGGCACTGAGGCTGTTAAGTGCCAGATTTAGTCCTGCCTTCTTTCTGAGCTAACCGTTATGTATTAGTCTTTTGGTCTGGACAAGGTGAAATGCAGGTTATTCATCCTTGGGCATAGCTAGACAGCAAGTCAAGTCCTGTAGATTTGATTCTCACATGCACTGGCTTCCTCCTCTTTCCAAACTGGCCCAGGTAACCCAAGTGCCATGATGTCTTCAGGCTTAGCCTGAAGTGGAAGTTATAATACTAATACAGCACAGAATATTCTGTCACAAATAATAATCCAATCCCAGTCTCCCATGAGAGTTTTTCAATATTTGAAAACAGTCATCAAGTCACCCAGAAATGTCCTGATGAATATATACATTTTCTCCAGATGAAGTATATACACTTCTGGATCCTCCAACACCTTGATTATCCTTTCAGAAAGAGATCTTCCATTTGGATGTGGCCCCCAAAGACAGGACCATTATCCCATTGCTAAACCCAATTATCACCATCTTCACTATCAAGTGCCTATGAAAATACTAACATGACTACCATATCGAGTGGTTTGTGGAGTACAGTACATAAAAATAACAGAGAGTGTCTCTGACTTTTAAGGTCTAAAAATTTTATAAAACAATTAGAAAATATGAAGCATGTGATAAATCCCCACTGAGTATCTAGCCATGAAGATTCCTGGGAATTAAGAAGAATCTGAGGTCACTTAATATAAATAGAGAAGGCTTTAGGGAGAAGGTGGTTTAAAGCTGGACCTTGAAGGACATAAGAAATATTTTTTTCAGAGGAAGAAAGCTATTTTCTTTCAGAAAGGGAGAGGGCATGCTAAAGTCATTATCAGGGGCTCATCTTCTGATCAGACTTTTAGTATATAGCATGAGATTAGTAGCTTCAAATGTGAGAAGTTTGAGAAAAAGGAAGATGATTCTGAGCACAGAAATCCTGATATAAGGCTCTTATACCAGACCTTACAGAACTTTCAGAAGATTCAGGGACAATTATCTTGTTCATCCCTTAAGCCTCAAAGGACTCACTCTCAGGACAGCAGAAATGTGGTTTGAATAACCAACATGGACACCAAAAAGTTCTAAAGACACTTATGGTCTATAATAATAAATCTTGAATCCTTGAAACTCTAGAATCATACATCCTAAATGTGGGGCTAATCTGGCATAAAAGGCTGTGGATAATGAGAAACCTTAATCATAACAACAAAAGTTTTCTAATTTTTCTGATATGACCTTATATCTATACAATTGCCTTTTTTTATATATATATTGTTTTAAAATTGTTATGTTTGAGCTTTCCAGGATAGAACCTGTGTTTTTTTCCTCTTTATATTCTGAGGATATAGTGGAGCCCTCATCCCATAGTTGATGCCCAGTAAATGAATCTTCGGCAGGTGATCTACTGAAAGTTTTTTAGCACAGGGTGAGTGAGATCAAAACACTATTTGGAAAAGTTGACTTTGGCAGTGGCGAGACGTGAATTGGAGTGAGGAAGACTAAAAATCAGAGGTGTGCTTGGAAGGTTAAGTGCGTGAACCAGGAAGACTACAGAAGAAATGCCATCCAAGGGTCCATGGAGAAAGAATCAACAGAATTTGTTAATAATCAGATGTGATAGAAATCCTTGCTACATAAAGTGTGAAGACTGAGCCAGCAATATTGGCATCTTGGAAGCTTGTTAGAAATGTAGACTCACAGGCCCCAGGGGAGACCCAGTGAATCAAAATCTGCATTTGAACAAATTCCCCAGGTGATCTGTATTCACATTCAAGTTTGAAAAGCACTGGTCAAAGAGGAAGGAAGAATAAAAGATGACAGGCTTCATTCTTTTGTTTCCTAGTCAAAGGATGTCTCAGTATTTTCTTCTTTTACAGATCTCTTCACAGATTCCTATGAAGTGACACTAGGCCAGGAACAGGTGAAACATATTGGTTGTCTCAAAGATCCAGAGAAACAATTGAGAATTTTTTTTGTGGAAAATAAAGCCCCGTTATCCACAGAAGGTATGTATACCTTTAGAAAACTCATAATGAAACATGAAGCAATGAGGTTTGTTTTCTATTGCATTTCTGTGGCAAATGCTTCTTAATATCTTAGAGAATGCAAGGTCCATAAGTAACCTTAATTCTCAGATACCCCAGTGAGGCCCTCAACTCAAGTTTATCTTCCCCATAGGAACTTAAAAAAATCTTCTTTATATCTTTTATTTCTAACAGTCTTGTTCTTCAAGACCATTCCTAAAGCTAAATTCTAATCAGTTAATCCAGTAGATTACTTGTAGTGTGACAATAGGTTAATGGTAAGAGTACATAATATACATAATGCTTATAATATGCCAGGCACTGTTCTAAGCACTTTATCTATACCAACTCATTAAATCTTCATAACAACACTATGATGTAAGTAGTATTAACGTAGCCTTCTTCATTTTACAGGTGTCACACTTGGAGAATCATTTCATTATGTGATTTCAAACTACCTCTCTGTGTTTGCTAATTTTTAGCTTACATAATTATGTTTTAAAATTGTTTTTTTTGTAGGAACAAAAAACTTAGACCCTTATGAATTGTCTGAATTGAGAATCCTCAGATGGTTTGAAAATAGCATTCTTGAATTAAATGAAAACTCTTTTGGAATGTCTCATACCAGATACACACTTACCATCTTTCCTTTCAACAAACACTTTTCCATTGATTCTGTTCAGACAATTTTGTTGACACATTTTTTATTATCCCAGAAAAAATAATTTTCTAAATGTTTCACTTCTGAAAGATATTAAATCTTAGTCCCAAAATAAGGTATATAAAAAATTTCAGAACTTTTATAGAAGTGGTAGGATACCCATGAAACCGAGTTCCCCTAAAACTGAGTTCCCCTGCCAAGTTTATGATAGACCCCTCCCTATTCAAAGCTTTATTCTTTTGTGTTGTTCCCTTTCTTGTCCCCCTCTGACTTTATCCTGTGCTAACTAAACAATAATCAACCAGAGTCAGATGTCTAAAATTGCTGTTGTCTATAACATCGTTAATGTATAAACTCAGGTTGTTTCTCCAAGGCAGGATGAGCTTACACACCCCTGGGTCAGGGACAACCAGACTAGAGACTTGTAAGCCATAGACGTTCTTTTTTTTTTATTTTAATTTTATTATTTATTTATTTTTGGCTGTGTTGGGCCTTCGTTGCTGTGCACCGGCTTTCTCTAGTTGCAACGAGGCGGGGGCGCTACTCTTCGTTGTGGTGCATGGGTTTCTCATTGTGGTGGTTTCTCTCGTTGCGGAACACAGGCTCTAAGCGTGCAGGCTTCAGTAGTTGCAGCATGCAGGCTCAGTATTTATGACACAGGGGCTTAGTTGCTTCGCTGCATGTGGGATCTTCCCGGACTAGGGATCAAACCCATGTCCCCTGCATTGGCAGGCGGATTCTTAACCACTGTGCCACCAGGGAAGTCCAACCATAGACATTCTGACTCCCAAAACTATTATCAAGAAATGTCACACGACCATGATTAACCTCAGCTTCTTTGTTCTTCCCTTTTAAAAGACCCCTAAGTCAAACACCAACTTGGAGTGGATCTGAAACTTGTCTCCCACTCCCTTGCTTGGTGTTCTGCAATAAACACTTTGTTACAAACACCCACTGTAAGAGTATGGCTTTCTGTGATGCTGGCGCAGGAGCTCATTGCTCGGTTTCATCTAGATACTCTATTTGTTTCTGCTTAGTCATTAATTACCTGCCTGCCCTCTGACTCATCACATGACCTCTATTGCTTCATCTGTAAAAGGAGAATCTCGGACTAAGTGTAATTGTTTCCTTTGTCCTAATCCTGTGGATGGACAATTCAAGATGGAGGGCCAACAACATCCCATCAGAGACCAGATTAGAGGACCTACTGCTGAGCCACTTTATGATGTTGCAAAGATGCCCCTGGCTTTCTTGTTACTAAAAAGGAGGAAATAAAAGAGAACTCTGCCAGCAGTCTACTCATCATGAATCTATGCAATGGTGACAGTTAATCTCCTCTTCCTATTAATAGATGCAGATGCCTAGGGGCTTAACATTTTCCTACTAGCTTAATAAGGAGAAAAATATTGAAGGGGAGGCAGACAGAGATGCCTAATTGCATAGCCAGCAGCTATTGCACTGTTGCTCAAAGGGACAGACTCAAAAAGAAGAGAAAAAGGAAAAAGAGGCAAAATGGTAATTCAGCATTGCCCATGCCAGCAACTTGCCCAAAGGAAATTAAAAGCAAGTCATTCTGATCTGTTTTGGTGCATCTCTAGGAACACATTCAATTAAAAACCCAGATGAACTTTCAGTTACCATCATGACTGCCCAGCTATATAAAACAAAGCTAAAGCTATATTGATCTCCCTGAATAGGCCATGGAATAATTACTTCAAGAATACAAAAGAAAAAAAGAGCTAAGTCTCCCTGGTTTTGCAAAATCATTGTGTTTTTCCAGTTCAGGAAGTTATCAGGACTCATTATGCTCATATGTTTCATGAACATTTGATCACAGGAAGCTTGTGATAGGGAAATGGTCATATATGTTTGTAAAGTGGAAAAACATTTCATATATATGTGAATTATTGCATTTTTTCTAGCTAAATAGATTTCAAACACATCTAAAGTACAACACCCTAAGAGTTACTTTGGGTTCTTCAAATAATTTGTTCCTGGAAGAGAAAAATAGTACCTTGAAAATAAAATGTAAATTGAGAAGAAATTAAAGGTTATATAAAATAGGCCAAATCTTGCACACTGAATGAATTTATCTTTGAGGACCTTTCTTTGAATGATGTTTATTAAGCTACTATTCTGATATTACAAATAATGTCTTCATAAACCACATTGCAAAGAATCTAATTTGTACCTGGGAACTACTCAGTACTTTGAAATTGATCACTCTTGTTTGAGTGCTTACTATGAGCCAGGTTTCTACTAGAGGCTGAGCACACAGGTATGAAAAGTTCATTGCTTTAACCTGAGTACGTTAATGAGGCATCAAGGCTGTTGCTTACAAATAACAAAACCTCTGGTTAACTTCTTGTATTTCCCCAAAGAGGGTAAGTGCGTTTGGATTCTGGGAAGCCCTGAGGTAACTAATGTCTGCTGTAACTCTAATGAAAGTTCATGTAATTTAGCACAAATATGAGATTTGCCTCAGACTGTTTGGAGAGTCAGAGAAAAGAATATAGAAGTCATAGCATTTGAGCATAAGTTGAAGTTAGAGCACTTTCAACTTTGCAAAATTTTATCAGGTTGTTTGCTAAAGTGGTTGTCTCAATCCACACCCACCAGCCATATATGAGTTCCTGTTGCTCCACTTTCTAGCCAGCAGTTAACATTGTCAGACATTTAAAGTTTTGCCATAGGATAGGTATGAAATTATAAAACATATGGTTTTATTTTGCATTTTTCCATTTGATAGTGGGGTTGAGGGGGGACCTTCAAGATGGTGGACGAATAAGATGTGGAGATCACCTTCCTCCCCACAAATACATCAGAAATACATCTACATGTGGAACAACTACAGAACACCTACTGAACGCTGTCAGAAGACCTCAGACTTCCCAAAAGGCAACAAACTCCCCACGTATCTGGGTAGGGCAAAAGAAAAAAAAAAAAAAACAGAGACAAAAGAATAAGGATGGGACCTGCACTTCTGGGAGGGAGCTGTGAAGGAGGAAAAGTGTCCACACACTAGGAAGCCCCTTCACTGGTGGAGACGGGGTGTGGGCAGGGGGGAAGCTTCGGTGCCACAGAGGAGAGTGCAGCAACACGGGTGCAGAGGGCAAAGTGGAGAGATACCCGCACAGAGGATCGGTGCCAACCAGCACTCACCAGTCTGAGAGGCTTGTCTGCTCAACCGCTGGGGCGGGTGGGGGCTGGGAGCTGAGGCTCAGGCTTTGGAGGTCAGATCCCAGGGAGAGGACTGGGGTTGGCTGCGTGAACACAGCCTGAAGGGCTATTGCGCCAGAGCTAACCAGGAAGGAGTCTGGGAAAAAGTCTGGATCTGCCTAAGGGGCAAGAGACCATTGTTTCAGGGTGCACAAGGAGAAGAGATTCAGAACACCTCCTAAACGAGCTCCAGAGATGGGTGTGAGCTGCGGCTATCAGCGCAGACACCAGAGACGGCCATGAAATGCTAAGGCTGCTGCTGCAGCCAGCAAGAGGCTTGTGTGCAAGCACAGGTCCATACCTATCCATACCTCCCCTCCCAGGAGCCTGTGCAGCTCACCACTACCAGGGTCCCGTGATCCAGGGACAACTTCCTTGGGAGAACACATGGTGTGCCCCAGTCTGTTGCAACATCATGCTGGCCTCTGCTGCCTCAGGCTCTCCCTTTATTTCAATTATAACTACTGTACCCCTCCCTCTCCCTGACCTGAATGAGCAAGAGCCCCCTAATCAGCCGCTGCTTTAACCCCCTCCTGTCTGGGCAGGGAACAGATTCCTGAAGGCGACCTACACACAGAGGTGGGGCCTAAACCAAAGCTGAACCCAAGGAGCTGGGCAAACAAAGAAGAGAGAGGGAAATATCTCCATGCAGCCTGAGGAGCAGCAGATTAATTCCCCACAGTCAACTTGATGTACCCTGCATCCCTGAATAGACAATGACTTATCCCAAAATTGAGGTGGTGGACGCTGGGAGCAACTGTAGACTTGGGGTTTGCTGTCTGTGACTGATTTATTTCTGATTTTTATGTTTATCTTAGTTTAGTGTTTAGCGCTTGTTATCATTGGTGGATTTGTTTATTGGTTTTGATGCTCTCTTCTTTTGTTTTTAATGATTATTATTATTATTATTATTTTTTTTTTTTTAAATTCAACTTTACATTCTCTCTTTTTTTTTATTTTATTTTATTTTATTTATTTATTTTTGTCTGTGTTGGGTCTTCGTTTCTGTGCGAGGGCCTTCTCCAGCTGCGGCAAGCGGGGGCCACTCTTCATCACGGTGCATGGGCCCTACACTATCGCAGCCTCTCTTGTTGTGGAGAACAGGCCGCAGATGGGCAGGCTCAGTAATTGTGGCTCACGGGCCCAGTTGCTCCGCGGCATGTGGGATCTTCCCAGACCAGGGCTCGAACCCGTGTCCCCTGCATTAGCAGGCAGACTCTCAACCACTGCGCCACCAGGGAAGCCCATGATTATTATTTTTTAAAACAATTTTTTCTTTTTTTTATTTATTATTTTTATTTTTTTTTCTTTCTCTTTTTCTCCTTTTTCTTCAGAGTTGTGTAGCTGACAGGGTATTGGTGCTCCAGCCTGGTGTCAGGCCTGAGCCTCTGAGGTGGGAGAGCCAAGTTCAGGATATTGGACCACCAGAGACCTCCAGGCCCCATGTAATATCAATTGGTGAGAGCTCTCCAGAGATCTCTGACTCAAAGCTAAGACCCAGCTGCACCCAGCAGCCAGCAAACTCCAGTGCAGGACACCCCATGCCAAACAACTAGCAAGACAGGAACACAACCCTACCCATTAGCAGACAGGCTGCCTAAAATCATACTAAGTTCACTGACACCCCAAAACACACCACTGGATGTGGCCCTGCCCACCAGAAAGACAAGATCCAGCCCCACCCACCAGAACACAGGTACCAGTCCCCTCCACCAGGAAACCTACACAAGCCACTGAACCAACCT
The DNA here is from genome assembly GCF_965194825.1 of Balaenoptera physalus. Taxonomy (NCBI): domain Eukaryota; kingdom Metazoa; phylum Chordata; class Mammalia; order Artiodactyla; family Balaenopteridae; genus Balaenoptera; species Balaenoptera physalus. The sequence continues at coordinate 49,879,449 of NC_138885.1, forward strand.
CGCCCACTGGGGGCAGACACCAAAAACAACAGGAACTACAAACCTTCAGCCTGCGAAAAGGAGACCCCAAACACAGTAAGTTAAGCAAAATGAGAAAAATGCAACAGATGAAGGAGCAAGGTAAAAACCCACCAGACCAAACAAATGAAAAGGAAATAGGCAGTCTACCTGAAAAAGAATTCAGAGTAATGACAGTAAAGATGATCCAAAATCTTGGAAATAGAATGGAGAAAATAAAGAAACTTTTAACAAGGACCTAGAAGAACTAGAGAGCAAACAAACAATGATGAACACCACAGTAAATGAAATTAAAAATTCTCTAGAAGGAATCAATAGCAGAATAACTGAGGCCGAAGAACGGATAAGTGATGTGGAAGACAAAATAGTGGAAATAGCTACTACAGAGCAGAATAAAGAAAAAAGAATGAAAAGACTTGAGGACAGTCTCAGAGACCTCTGGGACAACATTAAATGCACCAACATTCGAATTATAGGGGTCCTAGAAGAAGAGAAAAAAAAACAGACTGAAAAAATATTTGAAGAGATTATAGTTGAAAACTTCCCTAACATGGGAAAGGAAATAGTCAATCAAGTCCAGAAAGCACAGAGAGTCCCATACAGGATAAATCCAAGGAGAAACATGCCAAGACACATATTAATAAAACTATCAAAAATTAAATACAAAGAAAAAATATTAAAAGCAGCAAGGGAAAAGCAACAAATAACACACAAGGGAATGCCCATTAGGTTAACAGCTTATCTTTCAGCAGAAACCCTGCAGGTCACAAGGAAGTGGCAGGACATATTTAAAGTGATGAAAGGGAAAAACCTACAACCAAGATTACTGTACCCAAGAAGGGGAGAGTAAATCTGATTACCCATTCAGATTTGCTGGAGAAATTAAAACGTTTACAGACAAACAAAAGTTAAGAGAATTCAGCACCACCAAACCAGCTTTACAACAAATGCTAAAGGATCTTCTCTAGGCAGTAAGCACAAGAGAAGGAAAAGACCTACAATAACAAACCCAAAACAATTTAGAAAATAGTAGTAGAAACATACATATCAATTACTACCTTAAATATAAGTGGATTAAATGCCACACCCAAAAAACATAGAATGGCTGAATGGGTACAAAAACAAGACCCATATATAAGCTGTCTACAAGAGACCCACTTCCAACCTAGGGACACATACAGATTGAAAGTGAGGGGATGGAAAAAGATATTCCACGCAAATGGAAATCAAGAGAAAGCTGGAGTAGCAATTCTCATATCAGAAGAAATAGACTTTAAGATAAAGACTATTACAAGAGACAAGAAGGACACTACATAATGATCAAGGGATCAATCCAAGAAGATATAACAATTGTAAGTATTTATGTACCCAACATAGGGGCACCTCAATACATAAGGCAAATGCTAACAGCCATGAAAAGGGAAATCAACAATAACACAATAATAGTAGGGGAATTTAACACCCCACTGTCACCAACAGACAGATCATCCAAAATGAAAATAAATAAGGGAACACAAGCTTTAAATGACACATTAAACAAGATGGACTTAATTGATATTTATAGGACATTCCATCTAAAAATTACAGAATACACTTTCTTCTCAAGTGCCCATGGAACATTCTCCAGGATAGACCATATCTTGGGTCACAAATCAAACCTTGGTAAACTTAAGAAAATTGAAATTGTATCAAGTATCTTTTCAGACCACAACGCTATGAAACTAATCAATTACAGGAAAAAAACTGTAAAAAATACAAACACATGGAGGCTAAACAATATGTTACTAAATAACCAAGAGATCACTGAAGAAATCAAAGAGTAAATCAAAAAATACTTAGAAACAAATGACAATGAAAACAAGGCAACCCAAAACCCATGGGATGAAGCAAAAGCAGTTCTAAGAAGGAAGTTTATAGCAATACAATCCTACCTCAAGAAACAAGAAAAATCTCAAAAAAACAACGTAACCTTACACCTTAAGCAATCAGAGAGAGAAGAAGAAAAAAAAACAAAACCAAAATTAGCAGAAGGAAAGAAATCATAAGATCAGATCAGAAATAAATGAAAAAGAAATGAAGGAAATAATAGCAAACATCAATAAAACCAAAAGCTGCTTCCTTGAGAAGATAAACAAAATTGATAAACCATTAGCCAGACTCATTAAGAGAAAAAGGGTGAACACTCAAATCAATAGAATTAGAAATGAGAATGGGGAAGTAACCACTGACACTGCAGAAATACAATGGATCATAAGAGACTACTACAAGCAACTATATGCCAATAAAATGGGCAACCTGGAAGACATGGACAAATTCTTAGAAAAGCACAACCTACTGAGACTGAAACAGGAAGAAATAGAAAATATAAACAGACCAATCGCAAGCACTGAAATTGAAACTGTGATTAAAAATCTTCCAACAAACCAAAGCCCAGGACCAGATGGCGTGAGAGGCGAATTCTATCAAACATTTAGAGAAGAGCTAACACCTATCTTTCTCAAACTCTTCCAAAATATAGCAGAGGGAGGAACACTCCCAAACTCTTTCTATGAGACCACCATCACCCTGATACTAAAACTAAAGAAAGATGTCACAAAAAAAGAAAACTACAGGCTAATATCACTGATGAACATAGATGCAAAAATCCTCAACAAAGTACTAGCAAACAGAATCCAACAACACATTAAAAGGATCATACACCATGATCAAGTGGGGTTTATCCCAGGAATGGAAGTGTTCTTTAATGTATGCAAACCAATCTATGTGATATACCATATTAACAAATTGAAGGATAAAAACCATATGATCATCTCAATAGATGCAGAAAAAGCTTTCAACAACATTCAATGCCCATTTATGCTAAAAACTCTCCAGAAAGTTGGCATAGAGGGAACCTACCTCAACATAATAAAGGCCATATATGACAAACCCACAGCCAACATCATTCTCAGTGGTGAAAAACTGAAACCATTTCCACTAAGATCAGGAACAAGACAAGGTTTTCCACTCTCAGCACTATTATTCAACATAGTTTTGAAAGTTTTAGCCATAGCAATCAGAGAAGAAAAAGAAATAAAAGGAATCCAAATTAGAAAAGAAGAAGTAAAATTGTCACTGTTTGCAGATGACATGATACTATACACAGGAAATCCTAAAGATGCTAACAGAAAACTACTAGAGCTAATCAATGAACTTGGTAGAGTAGCAGGATATAAAGTTAATTCACAGAAATCTCTTGCATTCCTATACACTAATGATGAAAAATCTGAAAGAGAAATTAAGGAAGCATTCCCATTTACCATTTCAACAAAAAGAATAAAATACTTAGGAATAAACCTACCTAAAGAGACAAAAGACCTTTATGCAGAAAACTCTAAGACACTGGTGAAAGAAATTAAAGATGGTACAAACAATAGAGAGATATACCATGTTCTTGGATTGGAAGAATCAACATTGTGAAAATGACTATACTACCCAAAGCAGTGTACAGATTCAGTTCAATCCCTATCAATCTACCAATGGCATTTTTCACAGAACTGGAACAAAAAATTTCACAATTTGTATGGAGACACAAAAGACCCCGAATAGCCAAAGCAATCTTGAGAAAGAAAAACGGAGTTGGAGGAGTCAGGCTCCATGACTTCTGTATGGTACTGGCACAAACACAAAAATATAGATCAGTGGAACAGGATAGAAAGCCCAGAGATAAACCCACACAAATATGGTCACCTTATATTTGATAAAGGAGGCAAGAATATACAGTGGAAAAAAGACAGCCTGTTCAATAAGTGGTGCTGGGAAAACTGGACAGCCACATGTAAAAGAATGAAATTAGAACACTTCTTCACACCATACACAAAAATAAACTCAAACTGGATTAAGGACATAAGTGTAAGGCCAGACACTATAAAACTCTTAGAGGAAAACATAGGCAGAACACTCTATGACATTAATCGCAGCAAGATCCTTTTTGACCCACCTCTTAGAGAAATGGAAATAAAAACACAAATAAACAAATGGAACCTAATGAAACTTAAAAGCTTTTGTACAGCAAAGGAAACCATAAACAAGAAGAAAAGACAGCCCTCAGAATGGAAGAAAATATTTGCAAATGAAGCAACTGACAAAGGATTAATCTCCAAAATATACAAGCAGCTCATGAAGCTCAATATCAAGAAAACAAGCAACTCAATCCAAAAACGGGAGGAAGACCTAAATAGACATTTCTCCAAAGAAGATATACAGATTGCCAACACACACATGAAAAGATGCTCAACATCACTAATCATCAGAGAAATGCAAATCAAATCTATAATGAGGTATCACCTCACACCGGTCAGAATGGCCATCATCAAGAAATCTACAAACAATAAATGCTGGAGAGGGTGTGGAGAAAAGGGAACCCTCTTGCACTGTTGGTGGAAATGTAAATTGATACAGCCACTATAGTGAACAGTATGGAGGTTCCTTAAAAAACTAAAAATAGAACTACCGTATGACCAAGCTATCCTACTACTGGGCATATACCCTGAGAAAACCATAGTTCAAAAAGAAGCATGTACCACAATATTCATTGTAGCACTATTTACAATGGCCAGGACATGGAAGCAACCTAAATGTCCATCGACAGATGAATGGTTAAAGAAGATGTGGCACATATATACAACGGAATATTAGTCAGCCATGAAAAGAAACAAAACTGAGTTATTTGTAGTGAGGTGGCTGGACCTAGATTCTGTCACACAGAGTCAAGTAAGTTGGAAAGAGAAAAACAAATACTGTATGCTAGGCATATATATGGAATCTGAAAAAATAATGGTTCTGATGAACGTAGGGGCAGGACAGGAATAAAGACGCATACGTAGAGAATGGACTTGAGGACATGGGGAGGGCGAAGCATAACCTGGGATGATGTGAGAGAGTGGCATTGATATATATACACTACCGAATGTAAAATAGCTAGCTAGTGGGAAGCAGCTGCATAGCACAGGGTGATTAGCTCGGTGCTTTGTGACCCACCTAGAGGGGTGGGATAGGGAGGGTGGGAGGGAGACGCAAGAGGAAGGGGATATGGGGATGTATGTACACATATAGCTGATTCACTTTGTTATACAGCAGTAACTAACACAACATTGTAAAGCAATTATACTCCAATAAAGATGTTAAAAAACAATAGTGGTGTTGAGGATCTTTGATGGTTATTTCATTTTCAGTTCTCCCAATTTCACCTTCTGTGATGTCTCTTCATATCTTTTGCCTATTTTTTTCTACTGCATAGTTTATAGTTTTCCAATTGAGTTGTAAAGCCGTTTATTATTAATTCTGGTTATGAATTCTTTGTCTATATTACTGACGACAGGGTAGACAAAATCTCTATGAATTATATCAACAGTTTGTTTCTGGCATGACACAAATTCTGCTTGGTGTCTAGGCAACTCTTTAAGGATTTAAGTTGCTTTGAATTTGTGGTACCTTTATGACTATGTTGGGGAAAGAAAAATGGAAAATTGTTGATAGGCCACTCAGAATCTTTTGGGTGTAAGTAGTTATATGGCTCTGACTGGGTATGGGAAATATAGGGGAACATGGAACATTTGATCAGCATACTGCCTCTATCACCAATACATTATATCACATATGAAATAAAATATTAATGTACTAATAATTCTTATGAGTGGGTGTTTCATTTTATAAAAGTATTTCCCAGTGATTATTAAGCTGTTCATATGTGTTTGTCTTTTATATGTCAATGTGATAAATTATATTAACCAATGTTTGATTGTTCAATCAACCTAGCATTAGTGGTAAAAACCCAACTTTCTCATGATCTACTCTATTTTTATATGTTGAAGGACTCAGATCACTAGTATCTTGTTTAGAATTTTTATACTATGTTCATCATATTGAACTTTAATTTATCTTTCTTGTAATTTTTTGCTGAATTTGTCATGAAATGAGTTGGTAATTTAGTATTTCCTGAGAGAACTTGAAGGCAGGTGAAATTATCCATTCATTGGATAATGTGTAGTGAACTTGCCTGAAAGCTCCATATATTCTTGTGTTTTGATTCTGGTTTGTTTTTTGTTTTATAGTGTGGATGTGTAGGTTAACATCTATTGATTTAATTTCTTAAATAGTTACATTTAAGTATTCTACTTTTGGGGGTCAGTTTTACTAAGTTTATTTTTCTTGAAAACTTTCCTTTTCACCTATGTTTTGGCATGAAAGCAATTTTAAAATTCTCTTTCACCTATACTGTGTCTATAATTGTTGTCTTTTTGTATGCCAGGCAGAGGTTTGGGTTGTTTTATTTGTCTAGCTGACTTAAGAAAACACGGCTTTTTACTTGTTTGACATTTTTTGTTTTCCTTTTATTAATATCTGCTCATATTTTAATTATTCTGTTTGTTATCTAATGTCTTACATTGAAAGCTTAGCTCATTAATTTCTTTTTGTTCTCTTCTAATATAAAAACTTTCAGAAAACAAATTTTTCTTTAAATTCCTGGTAGCTGTGTGCATCACATTTTGATTTGTAGTATTTCTTTATCATTCAGTTCCTTGTCTTTTTCAATTTACACCATCATGGTCCTTGTTTTGTTTTTGGTTTTTGCCCAGTGAGGTATTTTGAGATTGTATGTTAGTTGTACTTTGAGGTATATGGGTTCTTTCTGATGACTCTAATTTTCTGATATCTATTTCTAGTAGCATTGTAATTTATATGAATCAATTATAAACTATTTTTGAGATTTTATGGCTTAAAATGTGATGTTTTGTTTATTAATATAAGCTTGATAAATATTCATTCTCTAACTTTGGAGGTAGAGAAATCAAGCTGATAAACTGTATTGCTAAAATAGTTTCTATAAATTTGTGTCAGCTTGATCTATTAATTTAGTAAGAAAGTTAAAAATCTTAGATGGTGAATGTTTGCATTATGAGGCTGTGTTAATAAGCTTTCAAGTTTAGAACAGAACAATACTTCTGATAAAATGAACCTTTTGTCGTTTAGTAGTGACCCTCTTGCTCCCTGACAGCGCTTTGTTTCTTAAAGATTAGCCTTATATTAATATAGCAACAGCAGCATTCTTTTGCTTATATTTGACTAGGTATCCTTTCTTTTTCTTTTTGACTTTCAAGCTGTGTTTTTTTTGTTTTTTTACTTTTTTCAGAAGCCTAAAGTAAATCGTATATTGACAAATGATAAAGCTACAGCAGCTGAGGGAAATTTCAAGTAACTTTGCTTTTTTTTTTAAAAAATTAATTAATTTATTTATGGCTGTGTTGGGTCTTCGTTTCTGTGCAAGGGCTTTCTCTAGTTGTGGCAAGTGGGGGCCACTCTTCATCGCGGTGCGCGGGCCTCTCACTATCGCGGCCTCTCTTGTTGCGGAGCACAGGCTCCAGACGCGCAGGGTCAGTAGCTGTGGCTCACAGGCCCAGTTGCTCCGCGGCATGTGGGATCTTCCCAGACCAGGGCTCAAACCCATGTCCCCTGCATTGGCAGGCAGATTCTCAACCACTGCGCCACCAGGGAAGCCCTCAAGCCGTGTTTTTAATGTAACTCTATAGAACAATATGCAAGTGAATTTTCTTTTGTATCCAGAAAATCTTTGATCACCAAACATTCTTATTCTATGCACATTTGTTGTGATTACTGCTATATTTGGATTTATTTCTATCACATTATTGTGCCTTCTGTAAGACCTGATTTCGCTATTTATTAACCTCCTTTCCTGTCTTCTTTGTATTACTTAGTTTTCTACAACTGTTTGGATATTAAATACTGCATTTGTATTCTTCTCATGGTTACTTTAAATTTTTTCTGTATTTACAAAGTTTAAATCAAACCAATCTCTACCTTCTTTCTAAATAATAAAAATCTTAAAAATGTCATATCTTTCCTGTCAGTCCTGACTTACATGTTATTGTTGTCCAGTGTTTTAGTTCTTCCCAACTTTTATTCCCCAAATAGATGTTGTTATACTATTATTTTTTTAATTCAATTACTCTTTGATTACATCTTAGTAATTACTTTCTCATTTCTTTGTTCACATTGCTGTGTTGAATGTTATATATTTCTACAGGATCATTTGCACATTTTCCTTATTCCTGAAGTACATCCTTTAGAAATTCCTTTAGTGAAAGTCTATTGATGGTAAACTGTTTCATTTGTCTGAAAGTGTCTTAATTTTACCCTTGCATCACAATGAATGTCTTTATTTCATCCATGTTTTTCAATAAGAATTTAACTGAATATGTTTTAACTCTGACTTTCTTGCAGCATCTTGAAACTATTTTTCCCTCTCTTTTGTCTTCTGCTGTTATTAAGAAGTCTGCATCAATATACATTCTGAATCAGACTGTTGCAACTCAAATTAGACCTCTGGAAGACCTTTCCACTTTTTCACATTGCATGAGCTCTTTTTATTTTGTATCTTGTACATTTTGGGTTGTACCTTCAGATTCATATTTCCATGTCATTAATTTCATCTTCAGTAGTGCAAAGTGTGCTGTTTAACCTGTCCTTGGAGTTATATTTTATTTTAAAGATTACATTTGTTTCCTTAAATACACTCTAATTTCCTTTCAAATCTGCCTAGAGTTTTAAAATTGTATCCTGTAGAAAGACCCTATGCTCCTTGATCATGTTCTTATTTCTCTTATTAGTAATTTAAGCATTTATTTCATCATTTTAATTAATCAGTTTACTTTAAAAATCCTGTCTTTCTTTTTCTTTAATATACTATTACATTTCTGTTTAATATACTATTTTGTATTCCACATCTTATAATTTAAATGTACAAAACCCTCGTGGGACTAAAGTGTGTTGTTTTTGCAAATTCTCATTCATAACACTCATTCCATATCGGTGTGAATTGTGAGCTGATGTTCAACTGCATGACAAAACACTGAATGTCAATCCAGTGATGATGAATTCTCGGAGACATTTTCTTGCACTCAGAGCCTTGGCCAGGATAGATGTAGTCCCAATCCATTCCCTTTCTTGGGCAATAAATGGTCTTTAGCCTCTATTTTAAGGATCTGATTTTTGTGGGGTATGCCAACTCCCCAACCTTGCTTGCTTTCAGAATCTTGTCTCCTGTTCATAGTGTGCCTGTTAAGTCAGATGTTTCTTAGCCATGGAGATTGGCATACCCCTGACAACTGATTAAAACTCTTGTTTACACTCTATTGTCATTTTTGACCCTGGGCATATCACTTAATTTGGGAGAATGTTTGTTGTATTTGTTCAAGTATTTCTAGATATTTGGTAGTAGGAAGCATTTTTAGGCATACTGACTCCTAGGTTACCAGAATAGATACCAGTCTTATGTGTTCTGTTTAAAAAGGTAATCACATTAGGAACTACACCTAACTATGGAAATGCTCAGAAGCAACAGAATGTAGTGTCAGGTAACAAGCTGCTCAGCTTCTCATTCTGATCCCATCACTTAATTTTTTCATCTTCGATACATTGCCTAACATTTCTCTGCCTTCCTTTCCTCATCTGTAAAATGAAGATGATGCCTTATGGCTTACTTTGAGAAGTGAGTCAGTAAACCCAGCAGCGCTTGTGTGTGCATTAAATTTTAAATAATTATGAATTGATCAGCATATCATATGTAAGTAGAAGCATTAAGTTACTTTCACAGGAGCTGAAAATGGAATTATCATCTCCTGTGCTGCTGGTCTCCATAAGACACTATGTAGCTTCTGTATTATGTTGACAAGTATAATCCTCACAAGAAGTCTTTTAAGTGTGCAAGTATATTTTTATTCCTATTCTATATATGAAGAAAATTGCTCACCCAAAACTCACACTGCCTTTGCATAGTTGAGTAAGAATGAAATCCAGGTTTGTCTTGCTCCAAAGTCTAAATTTGACATCAGAAGATTTAAGTTCAAGTCTAGACTCCGTCAGTTACAGTTTTAAAATAATAATATCCAATACTTATGTTGTACTTTCTATGTGCCAAGAACTGTTTAGGAGCATTTAAACTCATTTGTTTACCATAATAAGGATTTGAAAAAGGTGCTATCATTTCCATCACTCCACTTTATGGATGAGGAAACTGAAGCACAGAGAGTTCGAGTAGCTTCCACTAAGTCACCCAATAAATGAAAAGTAGAGAAGAATTTGAACCCAGTGTCTAGTTCTCAAGTCCATACTTTATTAATTTGTGCTATAGAACTTGTGCAAGCATCCTGTCCTGCCTGAACTTTAGATTCCTCATCTCTAATATGAAGATTAATGTACATTAAGAGATTTTTATGAGGATTTAATAACGTCATACAGATGAAAGGTTTGTTTTGTTTTATTTTTTTAAAACCCTACAGCATCTTAAAATGAAGGTCTTTACATGAAAAATTTTTGTACTATGGGCAACAATTTAAGCTCATAAGATGAATAAATTGCAATCTTGATAGCTTAATATTTACTTTGAATTGTCTTTTATCCGAAAGAGGTTGTCAACACTGAAATGATTATTTCATCAGCTTTTGTGGAAAAATGAATTTCATCAGAGTGATCCCATCTTGGCTACCATTTATAAATATTTACTTATATCTTCCCCTTTCATTATAACAATGACTAATCATGCATCATCTAATCGTGATTATATGAGTGATTTAAGAAACATTGAATTATTTTTACATGATTGAGGGTTTGGATATTCAAGAGAGTTGAAAATTGTCAACAGAGGCACCTGTGAATTGAAGAGATTAGAAATTGCATTGTTCATGTTTGAAATTTTGAGGCCTAAGATAGATATGGATATATTATAAATATCTGCCTAAACTTCTTATTCCAGCCCCTTCAACTTCTCATGAAGTGAAATATCTGTATGGATATTACTTTGTAGTAAAAAAGAAACTTGGGGAGGTGCACTTTTTTTTAGTGCCACAACCAGCTAATGGGAAGAACTGACTTTTGACATTATCTGGATAGAAATGTCCTGAAGACCATAAATGGGGATGACTTTCAAAATGAGATTAATATTAATCTTTTTATTCAGATGCTTCAAATTGAGTATGTCCTCTATACTATGTGTTATATTTTTTCATTTAAGAAATAAGACAAATTTGTTTTGATCAACTCACTTGCATGATGTAGATTTTATCTCAATTCCTCAGTTTATATTAACAGGTCAATTATAGTAGTGTTTAGCTGCAGGGGAGCCATCAGAAGACTGATAAAACACCTTGAATGTGCTGAGAGCAATTATGAATACAAGCAATAGCAGCTTATAGAATAGGTGTGAGATTCATCTGCAATATAATTTACAGTAGTGGGAAATCAAGCAGTTCACCAGGGCACAGTCCTTTTCCTAAATGACTCAGAGAGAAAATAGTTACAAGTAAGAAATGTTTTGTCTGAAGCAGTTTCTTCAAGGGTAGATGTTTCTTCACTTAAACTGAAAGCTTGATACATTTTTCTGTTCTTTTATTAGCATTGTCTTCTTATAATTTTCTATTCTTTTTACACTACCAGTGTGTGAAACTATTTCCCCAATATGCATGATTGTGAAAGATAAAGAGAGTTTTTAAGCATAACAATGTATTTAAGCTATATTTTCATTCCTATACAAAGATATTTACCTTTTTTATTGAATGGCTGTGTAATATTTCACAATATTATGATCTAATGCCATTCTCCTATTAAACTTTTAGGCTATTACTATAATTTTGCTACTAGAAGCAATGTGACGATGAACACTTTTGTATTATTGTGTACACATGGCTGTATAGAATCTTAAATAATGATGTTTCTGGAGGTAAAAACTATGCCCATGTTAAATATCACAGACACTGATAACTTTCCCTTCAAAAGGCTTATGCCAATATATACAAACATAAGCAAGTGAAGGAGGAGGGTTTCTCCCCATGCCGCCAACATTCTCAGTCTATCTTAAGAAATTTTTAAAAAATGTGACTGTATTTGTCTCTCCACACCCCTTATTGATTCAGGTATAATTGATTTACAATATTATATTAGTTTCAGGTACACAACATAGTGATTAGCTATTTTTATACAGTACAAAATGATCACGACAATACGTCTAGTTCCCATCTTTGACCATACAAATTTACCACAATATTATTTACTATATTTCCTATGCTGTATATTACATCCTGTGACTTAGTTTATAACTAGAAGTTTGTACCTCTTAATCTCCCTGACCTATTTCACCCATGCCCCCCAAGTCATTCCCCTTTGGCAACCACCAGTTTGTTCTTTGTATCTATGAGTCTCTTTCTGTATTTGTTTGTTAGTTTTCTTTTTAAGAGTCCATGAATAAGTGGGAGTCCCCTGGTGGCCTAGTTGTTAGAATTCTGGGCTTTCACTGCTATGGCCTGGGTTCAATCCCAAAGATTCCACCAATAAGTGAAACCATATGGTATTTGTCTTTCCCTGTGTGACTTATTTCTCTTAGCGTAATACCTTCAAGGTCCATCCATGTTGTCACAAATCAACATTTCAGTCTTTTTTATGGTGGAGTGATATTCCGTTTTGTGTGTGTGTGTGTGTGTGTTTATATCACATTCTATTTTACCCATTTTTTTAATATCCATTCATTTATCTATGGACACTTGACCATTTCTTGACTATTCTAAATAATTCTGCAGTGAACATAGGGGCACATATCTTTTCAAATTTGTGTTTTTGTTTTCTTTGGGAAAATAACTAGAAGTGGAATTGCTGGATAATATGGCAGTTATATTTTTAATTTTTTGAGGAACCTCCATACTGTTCTCCATAGTGGCTGCACCAATTTACATTCCTACCAACAGTGCACAAAGGTTCCCTTTTTACCACATCTTCACCAACATTTGTTATTTGTGGTCTTTTTGATGATAGCCATTCTGATAGGTGTGAAGTGATATCTCATTGGGATTTCGGTTTACATTCTCCTGATGATTAGGGAGTATTTTGATATGAAGACTGTGTTTGAATTATTTTTTATTTTATTATATTTTACTGCAGTTTAACTTGTCCCTCAAGAAGCAGAGAGAGAAAAATCAAGTTATATTGAACAAACTAGAGATAGTGCTCACAGTTATTATTCAGATATAGGAAAATAAATTTATTGCTATTCATTAAAATGACAATTTTTAAATTGACCTAACTTCTATATTTATATCTTTATATACATATATTATTTCATAAAGAAAGACTTTCTTTCCAATTTCCTGGGAATGGAGGATGAAACAACAATTAAATAAAATGGGAGATGAGAAGGTTTTTCAATGAAACTAAAATGATTTTTAAAGCCCAGAGTAGCTCCTGGCCTTAGAAAATTGACTCATTTGTGCAAAAGATAATTCTCTAGCTGTGGTAGTTGACTAATATTATAACACTAAAGACCAGTTGACACTGTATAGTGAATACATGTAATAGTGGCTTTCTAAATATGTTGTTAATTTCCCTTGAAAACCGCTTTACATTTTAGAAGTACCAGCTATGAATAAATGTTTCTATAATATACTCTTACTTTCAGGTTTTTAGAATTATTTATAACAACTTGCTGCATAAAGAGTTGTCACATTTCCAAGTTGCTAAACAATACATAAGTTGCTAAATAATTTTATATAGTATTAGTTCTACTATATAAATTTTAAATATGTTTGAACTAAAAATGGAGTGTATCAAGTATCAATACATTACATTTCATAAAATATTGTTTTAAAATTTTATTTTGTAACTTAAAATACTAAATAAGATCCCCAAACAATATAACAAATATAGCACCACCCCCTAAAACCTAATTATTAATATTCTGTGAAATTTAATTCCAGTATTTTTTTAGAAGAATAAAACTGTGCTTACGTAAAGGATTAAATTGTCAAAGCAGACTAGTGAGAATCACATTTAACCAAAAGAAACAACCTTTCACTGGTACTGCATCTACATGTGTTCAATAACTGGAATTGTGACTAGTTATGGTTCTGTAAATTCTGGATTCCATCAACGTTTCTATTTCCTGTTGACTTAGTTTTTATAAGTTGGAATTTTCTAGGAATTTGTCTATTTCATCTATATACATTTTCAGATTTCTTGGTGTAATGTGCATAGTCATATTTTGATATATTTGTGATGTTGAAGGTTCTGTAGTACTACACCCTTTCCATTCCTGAAATTGTTTTATGGTGTCTTTCTTTCTTAATCAGTTTCACCACAGGTGTGTAAATTTTATTTATATTGTCAAAGAATTAACTTTTAGCTTTGTGAATCTTTTATTATACATTTGTTTCCATTTCGTTATTTTCTACTTTGGTGTTTATTATTTCCTTCCTTTTACTTTCTTTGGGTTTATTTGCTGATTTTGTTTTATTTCTTTTCACCCCAGCTCTTAGAATGAATATTTTATTAATTTAAAAGTCCTTATTCTTTTAATACTTACATTAAGCTTGACAAATTTTCTTCAAAGTAATCTTTTAGCTGTATCCTTTGTATTTTTATATGATCCAGTTTAAAATATTTTAAAATTCTCATAATTTATTTGTTGATCCATTTGTTACAATCGACCCTCAGTATCCTGGGAGACTGGTTCCAGGACCCCTTGCAAATCGGGGATTCTCAAGTCTCTTATATAAAATGGTGTAATTTGCATTATAATCTGCAATTTCCCATATACTTTAAATCATCTCTAGACTACTTATAATACCTAATACAATGTAAATGCTATGTAAATAGTTGCAAATACAATGTGAATGCTATGTAGATAGTTGCCAGTGTGCAGCTAATTCAAGTTTTGCTTTTTGGAACTTTCTGGAATTTTGGGGTGGTATATTTTTGATCTGCAGTTGGTTGAATCTGTGGATACAGAACTCACAGATTAGGAGGGCCAAGTGTATTTGCATTTGTATTGTACACTTACAAACATGGGATTTTTCTAGTCATATTTTCTTTTTTTTAATTTTAATTTAATTTAATTTTATTTATTTATTTTTGGTTACATCGGGTTTTCGTTGCTGTGTGCGGGCTTTCTCTAGTTGTGTCGAGCAGAGGTTACTCTTTGTTGCAGTGTGCGGGCTTCTTATTGCGGTGGTTTCTCTTGTTGTGGAGCACAGGCTCTAGGCACGTGGGCTTCAGTAGTTGTGGCATGTGGGCTCAGTAGTTGTGGCACACAGGCTTAGTTGCTCTGCAGCATGTGGGATCTTCCAGGACAAGTGATAGAACCCATGTCCCCTGCATTGGCAGGTGATTCTTAACCACCGCACCACCAGGGAATTCCCTAGTCATATTTTCTTATTGTTTTCTAGCTTAATTTCATTGTGTTCAAAGAACTTCTAATGAATAGTATTCCACCATGTAAATATACAAAGCAGTTTACTCTTTCTATGGTTGACATTTGGGTACTCACGGATTTATATGTGTGTGTTTTTATTCTCCAGATTTGTGGATTTATCTTTAGACTTATATAACTGTAGCCTTATAAAACTTGATCATTTATATAACTTTGTATGTAACATATATAAGTTTATATGTAACATATAATATTTATTTAGCCTGGTATTACTATATACATTTACCTCATTTATTTTGAAGCTGTTTTATTAGGCACAGATAAATTTAACATAGTTATATCTTTCTGGTTAACTGAAACTTGGGATCTGATCTATTTAGAGTATTCACGGAGATTGTTTTTCTCCTTTGCTAATTTAAAATAAAAATATTTTAGATTTCTAATATATCTAAATGGTAAATTTTCTTATATATCCATTCTTGTTTCTCTTGATTCTTAATCCCCCTATTCTTATTATAAAGAAATCTTTCCATTATTTATCTCTTTGATGGTTTGTGCCTAAATCACAACTATGAAGTCCCTTTCTTAAGGTAACATTCACAGGGATTAGGATATGGACATATTTGGGGTGGTGGCATTATTTGGTGCATTAACTCCATTTTGTTTCATTCACCTATTCCTCTATTATACTGTCTTATTTACTGTATATAATAGATCTTGTTATCCTGTAGAATAAGTATAAGAATTGTTCTTCTTCAATATTATCTGTTATTCTTTGCCCTTTACATTTACATCTTAATGATTATCGACTTGGCAATTTCCACATGTACATACACCTACTGAAATTTTCTTTTGATTGTAAAACATCTATAAATTAATTTTGCAAAATGTAACACCTTTATATTTTTGTCTTCAATTATTCCATGGATTTAGAAGGTACATTTAAATTTTCTAAACAAGTACATCTATTTAGAAAAAAATTCTGTTAAAGTAAACTAAACTTGTGTAGGTCAGAATCATTCAGTGTATAGCCAATTAGTTTTAGAATATTAAATATACCTGACTCCAGTTACCTATGCACTTACTGATTCAATGTTAACTTGAAATAGTTCCTGCTGGTAATGAATTTGCTTGTGTTGTCATCTTTTCTATTCACTAACTTGCTGAGGCCAACTTTCTTCCTTGGATCTTGGTTCTCTAGCTATATTTTTTTCATTTATATTTATTCCTAGTTCTTCATGTGTGCTCCTGATGAGAATAAAGGAAACCAAAGACGCTCAGCATAGTTGTAAAACAAGAAAAGCCTGATTTGTAAAGAGATATTGCAGACATATTTTCCAGAATGTAAAATGTTAATTCAGAGTCTTTGCAACTTCACTACCTGCACAAAATATGTCTAGAGACGCCAGGGACTTTAAAAGATATTTTAAATGATTTATCTCCTGTATTGAGTCAGGTTCCCTAGAAACAGATTGAAATGAGTATTTGCATACATGAAAGAGACTTGCTAAGGGCAAAAGCTATAAGGGAGTTAGGGGTGCTAGATAGGATAGAAATAGCAATACAACTTCCAGTTGTCAGGTGAAGTCCAGCCTCACATTATTCCTCAAGGAACTCTGGAGCTTATACTGCAATGCAGATTCTGTTTCAATTTTGGGCAATAAAGCAAAAACTTTTGTAATCCCCACCAGTCTTTCACTGAATATACATCTGGTTTTATACCCTCAAGGCAACCCCCAGAGAGATGGTTTCAATTACCCAGGCAAGACTCAGAAGTTACTGGAGAAGTTACAGGTGTGAGCCTTGAGCAACACTTGTGGCTGTTGAGTGATGGGCATATTGAACAAGTACAAAGGATTCTGGTGGATGTGGTTAGGGCCACCATCATGTGTCACATCTTTATTCCCTTGAGAGCCCTCTTTTACATGAACCAATGTTTATAACAAATACCTATGTCATTATTAATCATGATTTCTTAGAATATATAATATTATTTTATTGTTTAGAATGAGTCATAAGAAATTCACTAGTCTGCAGGTACACATAATTTTAGAAGAATGTTCTTTGATTTCTTATGTGGGCTTAAAAATTATATCTGGGTATCAAACATTTTGAAAGGAACACATATTGAAATTGTATTGTGAATTAAGGGGATATTAATAGAATTAAATGCCTACAAAAGACACTGGTTAACTATCTACCATAAAGACTTCCCTGTTTTTTCTTTTCTTCTCAGACTATTTCAAAGCCTACCTTTACTGCGACTGAGTTATGGCCAATAAGAGGTGCATGGCAGTGATGTATATGACTAACAACACTGGCCTATAAAAATCTCTCATTTTACCCTTCAGGCTTTATTTTGCTGTGTATATTGGATGGATGTCAATGTTTAAGGTGGCCTTGTGGGTCATGCATTCTAGATGCAGACCTTCCATCAATCTGAGTTCCTGAATCACTAAATACTGCATACCCCCTCCTTGCCTCTAGTTGAATTTTAAATAAGCAACAAATAAACTTCAATAATATGAAGTAGTGGAGATTTCAGGGTTTATATAAGACAGTAGCTAATGTTAATTTACTTAACATGCATACCAAAATATATTTTCAGCAACATATAGATTATAAAAATTGTTAACCGTATTTGTGTGTGGCAATAAACCAAGTTTAAAATCTTTCTAGTCTGTCATTATTAGAAACGTAGTTTAGATATTCTCCAATAGTAAATAGTATTGCTTAATATCGTGAAGCTAAATCTCCTTTGGCTTTATATATTCTGCTTAGTCTTTAATATAATTATTGAAGACGAAGAAAACAGGAGTAATTTTGGACAATGTAGAATGTGAACATTTTAAGGGTTTGAGGGCAGTTGTAAAATTTCTCAAGAAGTTTTTTTTTTAATTTACTTTAATTTGATTTTCCTTTATTTTTTGGTAAAAATTGTTATAAATTGACCCTGAGCCACAGTTGGTATTGGATCCATTTACTTTTCTACTCTCAGCTTATATAGCCAAGCTGCAAACCAACTTCTCAGGGAAAATCAGAAAATATCTATTCTTTCAGCTACAAATTTGATTACAGTAAACTCACCAGGTACTGAGGTGAGTTTTACTGGAAAGATTAAAGTAAACGTGTCTGCTCAGATGCCATATTTTATGTTCCTGATATTCTTCCAACCAAAACAATTTTCAAGAGCGTAGAATCTTCAGAAATATCATATCAAAAATAGGAAGGTTAATTAGTAACTCAATAACATTCATTGTCACAAGAGCTTGATTTACCAGGGAGACTATCATCAATGAAGAGCAGATATAATTCAGAGAGGTTTTGAGAAAGAGAAGACAAAAGTGAAGGCCTATGTTGGATTTCTTTTTGTTGATATCCTAGGAATAAATGTGCTGTTTGTGAATAAACATTCTGCTGTGTCTGAACAGTGGAAAGGGATGAGTTCATCCACCGTGGAAGACGAGACAACACCAAAAGTTCCCACTATAGGTTGCAGCCAGGGCCAATCTTTTCTCAAAACAAATACAGAACTTAGATGGGTTTGTAACTACATTATCTTTAAGGCATTTTCTTTCTTATAGCCATGCTTACAAATCTGATGGGTTTTCTGGGGGGAAAATTCTATATAACATGATAAAAGTTGTGGTGCTGTTACCTGGGTCATTGTGCCTTCAAAAAGAATGTTATTTGAGGATAATTTATCACAGTCTTTCCTTCTTTTCCATGCTACTATTTCCCAGAAACATAACTGTATTCATAATTATGCTCAAGCATTATGTTTGACACTCAGGAAATTAAATGTGTGTTCTACAATCTTTTCAAAAGTCAAAGCATGTGTACCTAACAATAAATATTTATTAATCACCTATTTAGTTAAAGACATGTTAGAAGAACAGTATAGAATTCTAAATGTGTTTAATTTTATTTCCCATATTTAAATATGATTGTGGTGATCTGAACTATTTCTTCAAAGGCTGTTGTAATAAGTCTTCCTTCAATGGAAGATTTCTAAAGATCTAAATTGTGGATTATTATTATTATTATTTTTGCTTTGGAAAGTAGTAATTGTCTTTCTTTATTGCTCATGCCAGTAAACTATGTGTGATTAATCCGTACATGTTTTCCAGAGAGCTAAAAAAACAATTAAGTACTAGGTTACATGTCCTTTTTTAGCATCATTATTTGAGATTGTGTAAAATAAAACAAAAGTTTACCTGTAATTATTTTTTATTCTATTGGTGATGGGGGTCACGCAGAGTACTTTTGTTCATTTGAGTTTCTTAAAATCCTCAAGGTCATCAAAATTCCTTAGCAAATTGCTAAACGGAAAATGAAAACACTCCAAGATTGTCATTCAGTTTCAAACTGCATCTATTCTCTTAAGTAAAATGACATCTTTTCCAATCACATACAGAGATGTTACTCAAGTGTTCTTTCACAGGTGGCTATGAGATACGGTGTGGTTTAGATACTACCTGAAGATTTGATCCTGACTAACCATACAACTTCGAGGAGCGTCATGGAGACTCATTTGCTCTCCTAAACCAAAAGATTTATTTAGGTAAAATTCGGATTTGGTGAAGTAAGTTAAGATGTGGAGGGAGGTTGGACATTTAGGGTTGAAGGAAATACTTACACATATTTAGCCCGTAGTATTTGCTAAGTTTTGGACTAGGTACTTCATGTACAGTATTTTACTGAATCTTCATAACAGCCCTGTGAATTAGACATCATTTTCCCTGTCGTACAGCCAGTGGTATTCTAGGGTTACAGTGAGAGAAATGCAGAGATAAGAATTCCAATGGGCTATTTTACTTGAGATCACGGTTGCCACCTTACTTAGTGCCTTCTAAGAGTCTTACTCTGCACCTTCTCCCGGAGACAAAGCACATCTCTCTGAGCGCTCCTGGGACCTTCATCCCTCAACTTTTCTTGCCTTGTGTAAGGCACTGAAGTGAGAGAGGGGAAAACCATCTGGGGTAAATAGCTGTGAAAACGTGGATACAGGTTAAGGCCTGAGGAGCTATCAACCACTGAGGAGAACTCGAAATCTTAAAACAGAGAAACAAACCTATTTGTGGGTTGAAGTCCTAGGTGTTTCCCTCTTAGGTGGCCAAACCAGCTCAGCAGGAAGGGTAGCAAAACCATTGATGTGCAAATTCCCCATATCTGTGTCTCAGAATAGCAGGTTTCTCACAGCAGCAAGACCAAAACCTTGACTAAAAAGCGCTACTTGTCTTCCAACTTGATTTGTTCTTCCCAGCCCCACTCAAATCCTTGCAAACCTCAGAGGCAGCAGGGGATGAGATTAGTAAATCCATCATAGTAAGTCCAGCCTTGGCTGGCCAATGTTTATCTCTCCATGTCATCCCACCAGCCCTGTGCCTGGGAATGTCTGTTTTGAGATCTTACTGTATATTATTTGTGCTGCTTAGTTTCATTCTTAATTCAAAAATAGCTTGATGGAAGTCTATGTGGTTCAGGACACACCCCCCCACAAAGATGGCACCTTGGCATATTGTGTATTTCAAGCTGAAGGAATTTGAGAAATGGTATGTGCAGGAAGAACTTTCTGACCGTCCCCTGAAGCAGGTCATAAGACTCCTGTGTGAGGGATGCCGTCTCTGTATCCGAAGAAAGGAGCGTCCTTATCTCCAAAAATAAAGAGACACAGAGAAGAATCTGTACAGGCCTTGCCTCACCTTTGTCCTATCACATCTTTCAACCACTTTTCATTCTTCATCAAACTAGCATAAAAACACTCAGGTTTCATTGTGTCTTCATTCCCTTATGAAGGTCCCGTGTGGCTTAAAACTTATATTAAATAAATCTGTATATTTTCTCTTGTTCATCTGTCTTTTGTTACAGGGACACCAGTCAAGAATTTAGAAGGGGAGAAGAAAAAGATATTTTCCTCCCCAAAGAAATTATTCTCCTCATCCTGGTTGCTTGTAGAACCGTAGGCATAACTTGGGGCAGCAATGGCACTTGCAGAATTCGAGAGGCAAAGCTCAGTATTGATTACCATCTGTGTCAGAGAGAGGGAAAACTTTCTCTTATACCATTTGTTTTTACCATTGCTTAGCTTAGCACTTCATATTTTAAATGGGAAAATTCCAAAGCAAATAAAATATCTAAAAAGCCGCCACTGCATTCTATGTAATAAGAAGGAAAACTAGCAGCAGAAAGGTGAGATTTATATTTCTAGAGTCTACCTTCCGAGTGACCTCTGCATTAAAAGAGGTGGTAGGAAGGGAAAGAGACACTTCTGTTATATAGGGTAAAGTTCACGGAGTTTTTAATTGAGAGAAAAGACTGATGAAGTAGCAGAAGGCAAAACTTTTGTCAGTATCAAAATTATTGATGAGACTAGAAAACAGTCTGTGTATGCCTTATTCAATAATTTTTTTCTGCACTCTATATCTATTTATATTACAGCTGTCAGAGTAGGTGCAGGTTTTCAAACAAATAAACCCAGGCAACGTGTTCACTCATGTTCTCTCTCACTATTTATTTCTCTCAAGTGCAGGGTTACAACTCGCCCTCAGACTTGCATCCTGCCTCTTCATAACCATGGCATTTCTAGCAAAACTGGTGTCAGTCTACTTGAAAGTGCATTTCCATTTCTTCAGTGGACTAATTGTCTCCTTTAATGCCACATACACTTGCAGAGATTGTAAATTAAGCCCTAGAAGATAAAACAAGTTATATAGTTATTAATGAAATGACATGGTACCAGAATACATCAAGAATTTAGCAAAGTGGAAATGCTTTACCAGGCTATAGTATGTATAATCAAGTAAATCTTGCAAATGGTAAAAGTCGAACAGAAAGCTATATATTTATTTCATTGTGTAGATGTCAATATGATGACACTTGTTAGTATGTATGAAATGGTGATTTGGAGTCTTTCCTAAAGCAGTAAATGATCATTATCCATAGATGCCTCCATTATTTCCCTATTGACTGGCAATCTGATATTTAACTAAACTAGCTTAAACTGAAATGAATTTCAATTGCACAATTTCCTTTGTGAGCTTGAGCAGATTGCAATTTTAAAATTCAGTAGGCTATGTTACATCTGATATTAACATATCACAGGAGGAAACTGATTTCTTAACCAATTGTCACTTAAAAAGAGAGACAAAGAGTTAGAATAAACCTTGGGCTTGCAGACTGCAGGCATAGAATATTTGTTCCAAAATAACAACAACAACAGCAGCAACTAGAAAACTGAATCTTGACTTAATGAAAGTATATTGAGATCTGGCTAAACAAACTACTAGGCTTTGTTAGACAATTTTTAAAGAATACTTGAAACTAAAATAATACTGTTTCTATGGCAAAAAATGAAGGGTTTAGTATTTACTTGGTTATTCACTTACACACTCATTCTTTTTTTTTCTATTTATTCATGACTAGACATGTATTAAGCACCAATCCCTGGGACCAGATATAAAAGTTAAAACAGATTACTGGCAACAAATTTTATCAGGTTGCTAGTATTTAAATTGGTGGAAATTATATGATAATCACATAATAGAGAATAACTTTTTTTTTAATTTGCCAAACAGTGTCTATGAATTGCTTTTCATCGAATATATGTTTGTAAATACACATTGATATCAATATAAATAGAGATTTGACAGGACTTGATTCATTTTGTTAAGTTTGAAAATTTTACATTTCATTTAAAGAGAGATTGCTTCTAACACAGTATCTGCTGAGAACATTTTCAGCACCAAATATCATCACCCATGTCCAGGGCCCCAGAAATGCTGATGGAAACTAAGTAGTGAAACACTTGGGCTTTTCTTTTTATTTCCTGATGTCATGGGCATCCTAAGACTCTTTGGAACTGAATGGTGCTATTTTCAGAAGACCGTATATGTGTGCCTCTTCAAAATTTCTTCATCGTTTGTTTCATCTTTACCATAATAATATTTTTATGTTTATTTTATTTATGTATTTATTTATTTTTTGGCCATACTGCACGGCTTGCAGGATCTCAGTTCCCTGACCAGTGATTGAACCCAGGTCTCAGCAGTCAAAGCCTGGAATCCTAACCACTAGGTGACCCGAGAACTCCTACTATAATAATATTTTTAAAGCATTTTGGTATTTGCGTTTCTTCTTTTCTACTTCTACTTCAGTTTTCCCAAAGTCGTGCGAAATTTCCTCAGTCTGATCAACACACTCCAAATTCGGATGCATAAGTAGACAGCCCTGCTGCCCAAATTCTCCTGTGTGTCTAGCAGACATAAATAAGTAGCTCTCATTAAAGCCTTCACTGCCACCTTGCTTGGTAATATAAATCATTAAGAAAGGGAGCAGCTCTGTTCTCAAAAATGGTTCCACTGACAGCTCTAAGAAAGTTAGAAAACATTAGCCAATGTAAAGTTAGGAAGGGCAGAGACTTTATATGTATTTCCTTCTTTATTTCCTAAGCCATAAATCTATGTCAAGTGTCTACTTGATATTTGATCTTTACTGCATTGAAAAACTTCCATAGTATTTTCATCAACAGTTTTTTATTCCTCCCAATACATTCTGGTTGTAATGAAATAAATTCAATCAAATTCTATCTTTAAGTTATTTTTCAGAGTTAAGGAAACAAAAGTTTGGCAACCCCATATTTTTCCTTTAACTCCTTTTCCTCCCATCTTTATCCACCTCAGGAACGTTAGAACCCTCCAAAGTTTGTTTGTTTAATTTACAAGTAATTTATTTTCCTATCTTTTCCAAGTGAATCGTATCTTATGCTACGTTCATGAGTTGCGATAGTCAAGTGTCACTGATGGGATTGCCAATGTCTGCTCAATGTGGCCACTTTAGCACCTCTACCCCTCACCCAGAAATGTTTATATGACCGTAGACCTTCATTCTTTGTCCTTAAGCAACATGATGTCAAAATAGGAACTTGGTAGATTCAAATGATTCTTGAAAAATAAATCAATAAATTGCTTGGTTCCAGTGGCCAGGCAATGAAATATTTAATTCTTTAGCATCTCACTTTTGTCCCCTTGAGTTTGTATATTTGCCTAGGTATGGGAACTGTGACCTCAAGCAGTCTCTTGACTGCTGCCACAAATTGTGCTGTAGTTTGACTTACCTAAAATGATGGCTAGCCTCCTTTTTCTAAGAAAAAAATCAGCTTTTAAATACATAGATTAAAAAAAAAGGTATATTGATTTTGGCGGTTCATTACACGAGTCTCTTAACCTTTGTGTTTCAAATTTTCATAACTGAAAAAATAAAATAAAGTCCAGTTGTTTTATGTGAAAAACAAAATAAATGCATAGATAAATCAGGCTTTAAATAAAACATAGTAATGATAGCTTTAACTATTCGAATAATTCAGAAACCCAGTTATGTTCTTGTCATCTGAGTCAACATATTTGAAGAGGGAAAGGGGAGTAGTTTTGAATTTAACAGGATGAAAACTATGTTTATATTTTACTTTTTTAACCTTTTGCTTTGATGTGGGCCTATCACGTTTTTCAGTAAAACCAGGATCTGCTTTACCTGTTACAATCAGCATGTCTTAATGAGCCCCATGCAGCTGCTTTAAGACCTGGAGGGCTTGGGGAGCCAAACCTTTGACTCCTCACTTTCATAACTTCCTGCCAGAGAATCTTCCTTCGCATGAAAACCATATTTAAAAAGCTGGTTACTGCTCAAATCAGGTTTATTTTGGAACTCATTAGATGAAGGAGATTTGTGACAACAGCTGAAAGAACAAAAAATATGGGGGAAAAAAACCCCTAGCAGCTCAGAAATAAATAAAACTGATGATTATAAAATATCTGCTTTATTTTTAAGAATAAAGGACTATTATTCCATGTTAAATGTGGCTGCCATTCTCTGTGAAAGCACTGAAAATTCTAACATTTTTTATTCCTTAAGTTTTTGTTCTACGTACATTATTTCCAACTTAAAAGCCAAAAGCAAGTCTTTTAAGACAAAGCAAGCATATAATTTACCTTATAGGTAATTATTGCGGATAAGAAACAAAAGCTGGAGTTTTTTTTTTTTTTAGAGAATTTTAATGGTCTTACCCTCAGATAGCTTATAATAAGATGCCAGATTAAATAAATAATATTTTTAAAGAGTGCACTTGATTCTCTCTAAAACCAAAAGGAAAAATCTACTCACCATATTTACCCTTTGTATCTAAGCTACCCTCAATTAACATTTTCCTAATTCAGGAGGTTGTTTGAAAAGGCCAACACATCACAATTGTCTTGTACATGCTCTGCCTTGCACTTGCACTGGAATGCTGAGGTCCATTACTCCCAGCCATTTTCCAAAAATCTTTTTGAGGCTATCGTCCATTCATTCATGCTTTCATTTTTCAACAAATATGTATTGATCTCCAACTGTGTTTTATGTTCTGTGCTGGGGATATAGCAGTAAACAGGAAAGACAAAGTCTGTCTTGCCCTCAAGAAGTTTAATTATAATCAGGGAAACCCACAGCAAGCATAAAAACAAATTAATAATTAAAATAATTTTAGTAAAATAAAATCCTGGGTGCTATATTAGTCACGATGATTTGGTAGGACCATGTCAAGGATGTGTTTAAGCTGAGAAGTGAGTGAGAAAATGAGCCAGCTGTACAAATGGCTGGTGTAAGAAGACTCCAGACAGAGGCAACTATAAGAACTAAACCCCTGAGGCTGGCATGAGCTTAATGAGGAGCTGCAAAAAGGCTGAATTTTGGAGCCTGATGAATGAAGTGGGAGGTAAGAGGCTGAGGTAATGAAGCTGCTGCTGCAGCAGCCAGATTGAAAGGAATCACTTAGGCTGTGGAAGGAAGGAGGGGTTTTTTGTTTGTGTTTGTTTTGTTTTTCTAATAATATTATAGTGAGGATTTTTATTATGGGAAATATAAGATCTGATTCATACTTTTAAAAGATCAGGGATGAAGAATGGGCTCTAATTAAACCATATGGAGAGGGACAGGCTCACACACAGGTGCGTCTATCCTACCACTGCTTCTATTTAAAAGACAATATGCTGCATCGTGTGTAGCATGATTCTTTGCGGAATCTTTCATATTAAAGTTTAAAGGAAAGTTTCAGTCAGAAAGCCTCTAAGTTTGTTCCTTATAGCCACACTTTACTAAGGTGTCTTTTCATTGTTTTCTGGTCTTTCTGGCCTGAACAGGGAAGAGCTTCCACTCAGTGACACAGAGAGCAGTTGGTCCACGTGTCTAGTAAACTCTCCTCTTCCTCCAAGACCAATCCCAAATGACAAGGTGCGAATTTAAAGATGTATGATTTGTGACCTCAGCGAGCTGACAGTCACATTTATAGCCAAAATCATTGCAAGAGATACTCTGAAAAGAGCTATACCTTAGTGTAGACACATTACAACAAGGACAAAAAGAAGGAGAGAATATTCCTGACTTGAGGATGTTAGGGAAGATTTCATAGAGGACGTGGCATTTGAACAAGAACTAAAGATGACTTGAAGAAGTTCTAGGCAGAGAAAACTTGAATATGAAATTATCCTTAAATTATAATAGGAAAGCATTATGAAGTAATGTATGTAAGTGTGAATACATTTGATTTTAAAAATAAAAGGAAAAGCCCAAGACTTCATTAGAAAATGTGAACATTTCTATGTCACTGGCAATGCTAGGAAATGAAATTGAAAATCTTGATACTTGATACTTAGTAGACTAGAAATTCCTCCACATCCTCTCATAATCATACTGATTTTCCATTTGCATCATGAATGCGGACTCTCTTTAAGCAAGGTGCAGTATGCTTTGCTCTTTGAGTTGGAAACATGTCTCCCACATATTAGTTTTGTCAGTGTATTTAATGTTTGTTGTCTCCTTTAAAGGTGAATTCATTTTGACTGAGCCGTTGCTCCTAACAGGCAATAGGTTCACATATTGTTTTAGGTTCTGCTTCATAAAGCAGCTGTAGACTTTACTTACTGCTGATTCATATTTTATACTCATGAATTTAGTTACCTTCCATCCACTTCAATTATTCCAATCTAAAGAAGGTATGGACTTGCAATTCTATACCAGTACTATAAATTGGCTACTACATAAAATTAAGATGTGCTCAGCTACAAATAACAAAAACTCAACACAACTATTTTTTAAAAGGAGAGATATTTATCTCATAAATCCAAAATATAGAGCAACTACTAGGTTGATTGAGAGGCTAAACATCAAGAATACAGTTTCTTTCAATCTTTTTGCACTGCCATTCTCATCATACTGAGTTGTCTTTTTAGACTGGCTACACTCATGGCCTCAAGAAGATTCTCAGTTCCAGACATCCAGAAAAACTGGTGGTTCTAGTATTGTGTCCCTTTATAAGAGTTAAGAAACCTTACTAGGTGCTACCAGCCAGACTTCCTGTAACATCTCGTTGGCCAGAATTGGAACACTTGCTCTGTCTAAGCCAATCGACTATAACAGCGAAAGTGATGAGACCACCATGATTGGCTTAGACTTATCTTCCTCAAAAACACATGACCTTATCTTTCTCAGAAACACAGAACCCTGAACAAAATCAGGGTTCTGTCTGCAAGGATGGAGGAAAATGAAGGATGGTCTTACAGGTAGGCAACCAACAGTATTCACCACTGCAGCATTCCTGAAGGATGTTTCTTCTGGAGTATTTTGACATTTGTTAATTACATAGTATGATCTCTGGGTAGATAACACTCCCTTAATACCTGCCTGAACCTTGGAGCTTCCAGTATCTATTGGTCACTCATTTGGAGAAAGTGGAGAGGACCAGATATCAAGGTTGCTACCTATTGGAACATAGTATCAGGATTTGAACTGAACATTGGAAAATTTTAATATTGGTCCTTGCTCAACGCCTTTTTCAGTGCTAACCATTTTGCTATTAGAATTTGTTGAATTCATGCTGTTCTGTGACTGCTCAGATTTTTTTTTTCCTCATCTAAGTATTTTCTCCAATTAGTAGATTTATTTTTCAAGCTTCTCTTTCATCAAAGTATACCTGTCATATCTTCTGAACCATTTCTGATTAATCTAAGAAACTAAACTTTATCTTTGTATCCACTGGAACTAGTAGATGTTTTTTAGAGGCATCTCTCAGGCAACAGAAGTGTATTTTGACAAAGATATGGAGATTCTAAAGATTATTCCGAAGAGGACACTCATTGGAAAAGAATCTTCTAGTCTGCTGCCTACTTGGCATTTGATATTTGACCATGCACTGGTTATACCACATCTCAAAATTAAACATTCCTACCTCCTTCTCTTTAAGGACCAGGTGAAACAATATGTTTAAGAGGGTGCTGTCATTGTGAGGTGCTGCCTCATCTGCCAGTAAGGAATTCTTCTTGGGACCTGGGGCAAAAGGTACAATCTGAGAGCCCAGGACCATGACGAATGGTGCTCCAGGAAGCAGTAGTTTCAGTTTCAGTTTTCAACAGAAGCAAAGAGTGGAAACTCTGACAGGTGATGGTGTCAAAAATCTCTGGGAAGCCAAGGAGTAACTATTTTACAAGCTATTAATGTTTGATGTCCAGCTACCTAAGAAAAAATCTCTTTAATTTCTATAACTGATGAGCAGCTATGGTATAGTGACACCAGTCAGAAAATAAATATTATAATGATTATGCCAAATGTCAACTCTTTATACAGAAACATAGCATTAAAACAACTAGAGATCACCAGCTCTGTATATATGTAGAGGCATAAGGAAATTCTGATGAATCTCACACTGGTGTAATAAATGTATGGCTTTACAATCTACATACAGAAAGTTGGTCTTCAATGTCCTGAGTATTTAAAACAACAAGAAAACTTTATTTGAAAGGTTTTGATGATAGAAGAGGGGAGTTAAAGAGCTTCCATTTCTTTAATCTTTTTTTCCTCCTTCAGTTTTTCCAGATTTCATATCTGTCTTTCTCTCTGAATGCCAAAAATATTTTAACTTAATAGGGTCTTGAAAAATGATTTAAATTATTAAAATATAGCTCCTGCAGGTATAAAATGTTCATCCAGGCATTTTATTCTTCCCTATTTCAGAATGACTTTCTGCTCTTCTCCCCACTTCTTGGGTTTCTCCACTTGTCTGAACACAAGTGACATCTCTTATGTGTAAAGACTCAAGTGAAGTACCGTAAACCATTTCCTTTTTAATGTTTTCCATTAAGCAGTGCCTCTCGCTGTCAAATAGAAACCCACGTTATTCTCTTTTAGGCTTAAGCCTGATAAGTTGTTTTTTGCTTGGAGTACTTTTCTGTTTTACTTTGCTTCTGAATTGCTTCTTGCATCAGGTTTTTTTGCTCCATGACTCCATTAGCCCACAGTACTTCTTTGTATTTTGGCCTTGTTATCCAGTGGAATAGGATATTCCAAAGCCCTAAGCATCTGAAAACATGATGATTTAATAACAAACAGTGTAGAGAGCCTAATAAAAATATGATTGTGAATTATAAAGTGTAAAATTTAACAAATGTAGTTTGAGAAGGAAACATTACAATGACCAAGAACAAAATAAAAGTTTCATTTCTTTGTCAATCATAGGTAGAGTGTGATAGGACAAACACTAGCTCAGGAGTCAGAAAAGATCACTAACAACCTTTCTCATCTATTTTTTTTTCTAGAAAATAAAACACAATAATTTTTTAATTCATTTAATGGCAACTTGTAATCATCAAATTAGCAATGGTTATCTTCAAAAGTTATTACACTAACAGTGCTGTCATTTCTCAAGGTCGATCGGATACCTAGAGTCACAGACATTTCCCACATAAGATGCATCATATAAATCAGACTTTATCACCAGCATTTATACAACCAGACCTAAGAAAAGAACTAGGTCTGGGGACACATGCATGATCTTAATATAGCGAATGTTTAGCCTGCCTTGAACCTCTGTCATCTTATACAAGTCACTTTATCCTCCTGACCCTCTGTTTCCACATTTATAAATATGGAATTTTGAGCTAGATGGTCACTACAATCCCTTTCCGGTCAAAACAATCTCTGATTGTTAATATAATAGATATCTCCTTTAGGTTATATTATTTTATCTTAATATGTAGGAAATAAAATTTTAATGTTCTTCTTTCCTGAAAACAACTTCTAAAGCACAATTTGTAATTATAGTTCAGGAGAGTCTTATCAGAGGGTACAGATATTTTAGGCAGTTTTCTATAATGAATCAGAAAATTTCCCAGGAGAGTTTAGGACAGGGGCAGCTGCACACAATGTTTATTAGAGAATATTGATTACATCTTAAAGAAAGGAAATCTACTTGAAAGGATATTGCCCTATATTTCCACTCCATTTTTCAGTCTTTAATTCTACAATTGCAGTCTGAGTCTTAATATAAGATTTTTTGCTCCTCATACAGAAAATGTATTTGGTAACTGTCCATTTGCTACCCAATCTGGTTAATGCTGTAGAACAGGTTCATTGCTCATAATGTATCCCTTTCTATCCAAATCAATTTGTCTTTTTATTTTAAATAACAACCATTTAGATAAACAACTTGGATAGAAAGAGATATCATTAACTTTATTTGGTTCTACGATTTTGGATATCAAGAGTCCAGACAGCAAGATTTGAATGTGAAGGATGTGGAAGGTACTATGTATACTTGGGCAAGCAGAATTACTTACTGAAAAGGGTATGAGAATTCAAGTAAGGAGAGTCAGGTTTACTCAAGTCGTTTTTCGGCCATTTACTATTTGGGTGACCTGGAACAAAAGAATAGACAAGATATATATGTTAGGATTCATGGTTGTAAGTAACAGAAAGCAGCAACTCTAGCTAATTAAGTGAAATTTGATTTATTGCAAGGATCTGGGTAAGGCTTGGGGACTGAAAAGAATAGGCGGGAACTAATACCTGTTCTAAAGGGCTAGAAAGCAAGAAAAACAGAAACTGTTTCAAATCTGGGACAGCTGCAGGTATAAGACAAAAGACATAAGCAGCTACTGCCCCCTTGTCCCACTGGGATAAATCACCTCTAAATATTCTCCCACTCTTGCCTCAGATGCTCAAGATTCAGTGCCTTTGAAGGGAGACCAGGATTGTGACATACGTGGAGCCCAGGTGTTGTCGGCCAACATAAGGGAGGATGTGGCACCTTTGACAGCCACAATGTCAATTGTTCACTCCCTGCAAGATGACCAAAATGGGGCAGAAGTAATTCCTTAACAGGAAATTTAGGTGCTATGAGGAAGGAGGCAAGGATCCTCACAGAAAAAATTAATTAATGTCCATTGCATAGCAAACAAACAAACACAAAACATTTAATTTCTCTGATCTTTATCTTCAAAATTAGTTATTCAGAATAATCATCACAGTATATTGTTTAGCTCTAGACTGCTATCAATTCTACTGTGATTTCTATAAATGTGTTATAAGTATAGTTATTACTATCTATACTCACCAATGAAGATACTTTATAGAAAAAGATAAAATATAAATTATCAAATAAAAACTATAATTTATTTCTGGAAACGTTAAAAAAGTGGAGAGTTTTTTTGACAGTTTATGCAAGTGTCATAACATCATTGTAGTAGGTAGGAAGGTGTCCCAAAAGGTCTATAATTTTTCCAGATTAAAAGATAGATATAGACTAAACAGCATAACAAGAAAATGGTTTAGAAATATGATTATATTCTTACCTCTTAATAGAGGTAAGAGTCTGAGACAACCGTTAAGAACATGGGCTTTAGACTGAGTCTGAATCTTGCTACTTGCTGACTTACCATCTTTGTGACCCTGGGCAAGGTCCTTAACTTTTCTATGCCATAATTTTGCTTAGCTCAAAAATGGAGCTGACAATAGTCAAGTGTACCTCATAGAACTATCATGAGGATTCCATGAATTAGTATTTGTAAGCACTATGCAAATATAATATTAAAACAGACTTAAATATCATTCTTCCCAATGCAGACTCTCACTAATTCATATAAATGATGTATATCAAAGAGTTGTTTCTTTCTTCAGTTCATTGAGTGTCTACATAAAACTCCATGTTATTAGATGCTTAACAAATATAGATGAAAATTCAGTGGGTAAGTATATAAGCTAAATAAATAAGTTTCCAAATTTGAGTCATTGTGTTACATTTCCATTGTAATTGCTTGGGATAGAGGTGATATGTTGTAAATATCATACAATTTCTGAAGCTGATGTTATACTAGTGCTTTTTGACTTCTAGTACTAATACACTGTTAAAAGGCTATTTCATAAGAACATAAAGAACTTAAATCGATCAGTAGGTAGTGAAAGACTAAAAATCCTACCAGGATCTGTTCATTTAATTTTGTCTTGTTCTTTTAAACAATGAATCCATAATGTATAGCTCTCAGGTGAGAAGACAATATTGAAATCCTTGTGTAGCACTGTTGAATCAAATCTCATTCAAGGGATATAGATGTTAAAACAATTTTATAATAAAATGATCTCTCTCTTAAGATGGTTTCCAGAGACCAAGACCTCACCAACTTTTTAAAAATTTGTTTCTTTGTTTTACTTTTCCCCCTTAGTTATTTACCAATCTCTGATTATTACCTATTCTACCTATAGCCATCTTACTCAGTTTTAGCCATACACATTTATTCTGAATCTCATTAAAAAAATTAGGTTGTTTAGTATATGGCTATTTTCTTTTTATATGAGCTTTACAAATAACAAGTGACAGGATTGGCCATCCAGTAAACCACAGTTAAAGGATATGGTTTATTCATAACCATGTTAATCAGTTGGCAGAATTTTCTTGTTAGTCTTCTGATAAACCAGTCACAAAAATGACCAAAACCCTCTTTGGTATAAAGAGAGGTTTGTTAAAATAAATAAATTAAATAAATAAATAAATAAAATAAATTTGTTAAAATATTAGCCCTAGCTTGAAAAATGTAGAGTCTCAGTCATTATGTTTTCTAAAATGTTTGTAATAATTTTAAAAATTATTCTGTAATTATCACTTTGATGTGAACTACTTGAATTCTTGTATTTTAAATATGAAAATAAAAGAGAATTAGCTTATGGTCTGAGATCTGGACTTCAGAATTTTTCAATTTTTTGACTACCTAAAATGAAAATGAAGCATTCATTATACACAATCCTTATCATTGTGACAATTTTACTTGATGATAAATAATAAGGAAAAAGTCATTTTTCCCCATCAAACTGAAGTAGGCATATTGATATATAACTAGAGGAAATAGTAGTCAACTTCAATATTAATATATTTGATTTCCTTGTTATAAATGCAGATTTCTGGTTGTCACTTCCAGAGATTCTGATTTGTTAGATTAAAAAAAAACAACATTAGGACATTCTGGTGCAGAAACTCAAGCACCAGATTGGAGAACAGTGCCTATATCAGACATTTTTCTTGATTTTTTACAACTCCATTGGTAATTATAATAGGGTGGGTGACCCCTTACCTGAGATGTAGTTCTCACTTCAGCCTCACTCTTGGCAAAAATCCACCTTGTTAACAAGGTTTTGACTGTAATAGCAGGTAGCATTCTCCTCAGGCGTCTTTGCCTAAACAATGACAGCCAAGTACTTTAAGTGATGCTTTTTTGCACTACCCATGACCTGTGAAACTGCTATTACTGTCAGTGAAAAGATGGAGGAAATCAAGTGAACATAGAAAGGAGAAACCCCTTACTTTTAGCTACCAGCATTTTTTTATGAT
This sequence comes from Balaenoptera physalus, assembly GCF_965194825.1. Taxonomy (NCBI): domain Eukaryota; kingdom Metazoa; phylum Chordata; class Mammalia; order Artiodactyla; family Balaenopteridae; genus Balaenoptera; species Balaenoptera physalus. The sequence goes on from NC_138885.1 coordinate 49,913,393, forward strand.
GAGATAATCTGTCAATGGCTGCACTTGTTATCTCATCATAAATGACAATGTACTGCTGATTCACTCACATCAGATGTGCAAATTAGAGAAGACCAAAAGCTAGCATCATTTTACACCCAAGTTTCAGAGGAGAGATGCATTGACTCTATTTCTTACATGGCTAATTTGCTGAGACCACTTAATATTAACATTGTGTATGTTTTACTGTCATGCAGCTTTCTGCCTTGAGTTCTGCCAGCAGAGGCAGTTCAGTTACCCTCGTCCTCAGGTGCCTCAGCCTTGCTATTGGAGCCATCACCTTTTTCCATAAAAAATAGACATGCACAAGTTTAATGATGCACCAATACATGGCTTTTAAAAAGCCCTGTAGAAATGTATAAACTATTCTTTAGAAACACACAAGAATAAAATGTCATATGACAAAACTAGTCAGTGATGTGATGCAATTAATGGTCTGTGCTAGAACTGCCATAGCAAGGCTTTTCATACTCTTATAGCCACCAGGCATTGAATAGATATTAACACAATACATCTATTTCCTTCTTTACATATTATTATCTATATAGTTGGAAGGTATAAGTCAAAATAAAGTGTTTTGGTAGAAAAGACATTCTAAATTCAAACAGACCTATGTTTGAATCTTGACCCCTTCTGTTACTAGCAAGTTTACTTAGCCTGTATGAATTGGGGTTCTACCTCACGGGATTTTTCTGAAACCGTGACACATTAATAATCTTAAAGTGACAAATTGAATCTCAGTAAATCTGGGTCTCTTTTCTAGGTGCGTAGATGTGGAAAATGTGCTATTTTGTGATGCTCTAATGCAGATATATTTATGGTGTAGACTCCCTGTAGACTGAAATCACATCAGCATAAAAAGACGTGATGGCAAAGACAGAGCAGTGATTTTGATGGCCTGGGGTTAACATAAATAAGATTAGTGGCTTTATTCTATATATAGTCCTATGCCCTTTGCATAATCATATTTTGTGATTTTTTAAAAAAAATTACACAGCTCCCAAAATTATTTTCACTTTAAAATTTATTTATACTTACTTTTCTGTAATGAGACTTTCAGCCACATATACAGAAATCCCAATGAAAATGATAATAAAAATAGAGTTAGAAAATCATAACTGAATAATACAGCAAATGGCTAATATGGTAAATGTAAAAAAATAAAAATCATTCAGGCCTCATGTTTGTTTCCAAGTTCCTTTTAGCCAGGGTAATATTTGTAAAACAAGTTACAGCATTTTATCATCATAGGATAGGATACATATCATTTCTTCAGTTGAAGTAAGAAAAATTTTCAGATGGGCCTTCAAAACAGACATTTGATGATAAAATGGGCAATATTATTGATAAATTCTTGACAAATATAGAAGCAAATTTTCTATGACTATTTCAGATCTTTAATGATCTTAAGATACGATAAGTATTCTTAATTCAGTGAAAGTTATCCTAAGAAGCCCTAAGAAAATGTGATCCACACATGCATTTTTCTAGCGGTCTAAATAATATTTATAGAAGTGGATAAAGAATGGAAAGCATTTTGCTTAAACAACTTCCCATGAATATTACTTCCATAAGTTGAGATTTTAAGACTGGGTGATTTGATGTGGGTTAGTAATATCAGTGTTCTCAGTGCTGACTGATAGTAAAATCAGATTCTTTAGAGATCAGCTGAGCATAAGACAAAACTGATAGGACATTAGGAAAGGCACAAAGTGCATCCATGATTTTCTCTTCATTAAATATCTCCCTACTTCCACACATGTGGTCCGAGAGACTCCAAAACTTACGTTTGGCGATGAAAATACTTATAAATTGCTTTTCTGTTCTCTTCTATCTTTTGACCTTATGTATGATTAAAGCATAATGTCCTTGATTGTCTCCTTTTCCAATTCCCTGTACATCTCTCACTGAACTCTTTCTCCTTCGACCCTTGGGGATTATCTACACCCTACTTAATCAGAAGATGAGGCCTTTAATCTTTAATTCATCAACAGCTTCCACTTCTAATGACAAATTTATCTATTTCTCAACTTTATCTCCTTGCCTCTAATCACAAATGATACAAGACGTTGCTTTTTTCTCAGGTCAGTCCGAAGGTTAACCCAGATCAACCCCATGTATGCCTGACCTCCATGTCTTACTGTGAGCTCTTCACTGCACTTCATACAGCTTTGGTGCTCTGTAGCAGACTTATAGGTGGCCTGCCCATGTCCCCTGGGCCTTACTATTTTAATGCACTAACCCCTACATCTCTTTGCCTGGGCTTTCTCCATGGGCAGGGCTGCTGTGCTCACATGCACTTCATATGGAGGTCCTAGAGAATTAATCACCCCTTTCCCTGACCTGGCGTCCGCCCTCAAATGATGACTTAAGAAAGCTGGTATATAAATAGTCCAGCCCTCTTGCCCCACACGTGGGAAAAATATTAGGTGCATGCTCTACACTGCCTTCCAGAGTTTGCCAGCAGGATTAAATTCTAGCGACCCAGAGTAGTAACTGACTTAATTATACACCCTTCATTGGCTGCTGTCCCTTCTGTCTTCGTTCCTGCCTGACCCAGGTGATTCCTGAGATCGCTTCCCAAAGAAACAACTTAAAGCCAAACCTTAGTCGCAGAACTTGCTTTTTGGGGAGAATAAAAAATTTTTCCTTGCATCTAACTCTGAGTCCATCACATAGTAAGAACTTTATAAGTGACTATTGAATGAATGGATGAATAAATAAGGTTAATGAACCATGAATCTTGCCATGTTATTGGATTTATTTTTAAGGTTTGGAATGACTCAACGACTGCTCTGCCCATATTTTTGCACTACATGGAATTCAGAATCATGTCTAGAATGTAGTAAACTTAGATTGTCTTTATTAAAATTGCTTCACCTGGGCTTCCCTGGTGGCGCAGTGGTTGAGAATCTGCCTGCCAATGCAGGGGACACGGGTTCGAGCCCCGGTCTGGGAAGATTCCACATGCCGCGGAGCAACTGGGCCCGTGAGCCACAATTACTGAGCCTGCGCGTCTGGAGCCTGTGCTCCGCAACAAGAGAGGCCGCGATAGTGAGAGGCTCGCGCACCGCGATGAGGAGTGGCCCCCACTTGCCACAACTAGAGAAAGCCCTCGCACAGAAATGAAGACCCAACACAGCCATAAATAAATAAATAAATAAATAAGTAAAATTAAAAAAAAAATTGCTTCACCTTCTCCGTGCATATTTTTCCATATTGATATTTTTCTAGATTGTAAAATATTTCCAGAAGGATAAAGCATGTGCAGTCTACACACTATAGTTCTCAAATAGAAATTTAGGATAATGATGCCAGCTCTATTTTTAAAACAGATCACGATGACAATTGTAAGCTTCTCCTGTTGGTGTGAAAAACACATCTTTGCTGCGCCTCCTAAATAAAAAATAAAACCTAGTCACAAGAAGGCACAGCTGAGCTAGGGACAAGCTTCATTGGAATCCCTTATTATTTCTCAGCTTTGCTGGACCATCACGCCCCTGAGTTTTTTGTGATGTTATTTGTCTCTCCTAGCTTCTCAATAAATGTAAATAAAATTAGGTATCGTGTCAATAAAGAAAATTACACACACAAAAAATTAGTTACCATGTCAAACTTTCGGATTTGAACGTGTTTTTCTCCTTGCCGCACAGTCCAGTGGAGGGAGCAGTGCGTCACCCAGAAAAGCCTCAGCCACCTACGTACCTGAGTATTGGACTCTGAGGTAGACAGATTCTCGCATTTCTATATGAGGTTATCCCTGGCAGAAACAGAGCAGAGGCTCAAACAGCAACGCTAGTGAAAATGGAAAGGACAGTCACTTTGGTAGAATTTGAGGGATTGCGCCAAACATTTCTCAAGCTTAAATCTCTTTCATGATCAGTTCTTTTACTGATGCATTACAGATTCCTCTGAAAAAAAAAAAAAAGCTTTCAGAAGAAGAGAAAGACACTCCAGGGCATTACAGGTCACAGACGTCCTCACCAGGGTTAGTTAGCTGGGAGCAATAGGTGAGATGGTTCGGAGCGTGAAGCTTGAGCTCACACTCCAAGGGAACCAGGTTCAATCCGGCTCTTGCACATATTATTTGTGTGTTGTTATGCAAGGGATGGAAGGCTTTTAACATTCAAATTCTTCACCTTAAAAACAAAAAATGATAGTATCCACTTCATAGTACGGTTGTGAGTATTGAATGAGATAATGTTTATGAAGGGCTTAGCATAAACAGGCCAATAGTATCTTAGCGAACATTAGCCCTTTTTATTAGATTGATTGAAATTATTTACCAGGGCCCTGAGGAAAAGGGACATGTTAATGTGAATTTCAGTGTGAATTAAGAAAAAGGGGAAATTACATAGAAAGGAAATTCTAGGGAGGAGATAAATGATGGGTATTGAATTTTGGAGGCTGCCCGATGTGTCCACTGGAATTAGAAACCTGAGAATTGAGGTAGAAAGGGAGGAAAGAAGGACACAACAGAAGGCTAGACTTTACTTCCAGTATTCCTTACCTCTTGATACCCACCTGAGAGTCACATTTAGAAATCATAGCTTTTCATAACGTGCTGAGTCATGACGCTCTTGGACAGGACAGATTCATCTAACAGAGGAGCCAATCCATCTTCTGTAGATGGTAGTGTTGTTTCATAGAGAGGACTTCAGAGGAGGAAAAGGAAAATTGTGAGTTAATATTTATTGAAAACCAAAGAGACTAAAGAGAGAGACACTTATTATAGCACACACTGAGGAATACACTCAAGGACAACTGTACCAGATGCCAATTTGCAGTATGTTCTAGGGTAAAATGGGGGAAAATGGAAATGGTTTTCCAAACCCAAGGTAAAAATGAATACAAAGGGTAATAACACTAATAATATTTGTAAATGAGGAACTCAATTACAGAATATTTTTACACTCTGAGTCCTGGTGCTTCTTAATTTTGAGATATAAATTAGGTTAAATTTCTTCTACTTTAAAAATGATTCCCTCTGGTATAATCTTCTTTAATATATAGTAATAGAGCAGCTCGAAAGCTTCCTCACAGAAGGTTGCCACAGCAATGCCTCTTCAATATACATGCACAGAACCAGGGGGTTGGGGAGGGGGAGGAGAAATACAGGTGAAATACGTTGGACTCTAGAATGTAATATAGTTGATTTTCAAGGGAAAAATAAGAAATCCAAGAGAAAAGGAGAAAAGGGAAAGCAGCAAACCGTGAGAATGTGCAGATTATTTTAGCATTGGTCATCTCTCGTCTCATCTCGTGTAACTCAGAATATACCTCCGGAAAACCTAAAACAGAGAGACGTTGCTCCTGAAAGACTGGCAAGGAGCATGGACACAAAGATCATCTTTAAGGCATGAGCAGGGGGACAAACAGAGCTCGTGTGAGATTGCCACACCAAAAAGGATGCTCATCACCTTTATTCCCAGCTGCATTTTATGCCCAGTGTTCACATCTTTACCAATATTTTTGTGCTTTTTACACTCTAAAGAAAAATTGACTTGAACATAGTTCAGCATTGAGTTTAGCTATTTCATTTTTGTCTTGAACATTTTGGTCCTAGTGAAAGAAGAAGTACCTGGCAGAATCAAGCCAGTTAAGTATATAAAGAAGGCAGTGCTTGACTTAAATATCACCCCCACCTTGCTTCTTTTGGTGACCTCTCCTTCCTTTCCTCCCTTCCTATGTCAGTTCTCAGGTGCCTAATTCTAGTGGACACATTGGGCCACCTCCAAAGTCTGATACCCATCATTTATCTCCTCCATAGACTTTCCTTCCTATGTAATTTCCCCTTTTTCTTTATTCACACTGAAATTCACATGAACATGTTCCTTTTCCTCATGGCATGGGTAAAGAATTTCAATCAATCTAATAAGAAGGGCTATTATTTCTTTAAATAAACTCTCTGCTCCCTTCTCCCCCCACCCCTTCTTCTTCTGGGATATCCATTTTCCTAAAGTTTCCCTTCCTAAAAGAGTTCAATAGTTCTTATAGAATTTTGTCATTTTTTGAGATCTTAATTTTCTCTCCTCTCTTACCTGTATCACTTCTAGATTTCTATCTTCAAGTTTGCTAATTCTCTCTTCCATATGGTCTGCTCTTTTTTAAATGCTTTTTAACGCATTCTTTATCTCATTTATTGAATTCTTTAGCTCCATAATTTCTGTTTGGTTCTTTTTTAGAGTTTAAATCTTTGGTCAAGTATTCCTCCTGTTCATGAATTTTATTCCAAGTCTCATTGAACTGCCTTTCTGAGTTTTCTTGTAGCTCATTGAGGTTCTTCATGATAGTGATTTTGAATTCTCGTTAGATTGACTTTACGTTTAGTTTCTAGAGAATTGCCATTTTATTTTTGTGATACTGTGTTATAGGGATTCTTCATAGTGTTTGATGAGTTGCTCTTCTGCCAGTGCACTTGAAGTAGCAAACATCTTCTTAGGTAAAGCCTTTTTTCTTTTTTCCCCACTTCGTTCTATTCAGCGGGTTAGAATTAAAGGGCTTTCTACTGGTTTCCAGTAGGTGGCGCTACAGTACAAGTTTTTGGTTTCTCTTACCTGAGCTACCCCTGGTTATATTTGAGAGTTGGCACTTTCCACCCTCTACCACCTCTCTCAGAGGTGTTGCCTGGTGCCCTTGTTGTCCCTGCTTGTGCCTCTGGGGTCATTGGTACCTTTCTGCTGCTAGTGTCAGTGGCATCCCCGCCTGGAGCACAAGGATGGCAAGCCCTAATGCTACATCTGGGGTCTCTTGTGTTGCAAGCTCTGCTGCCGTGGGAGGAGGGTGAAGGTGAGGGAGGAGCCAGGGTAGCGGGTGCCTCTGTCATGTCTGGGATTGTTGGATTTGTGGGTGCCACTGCTGTGGACAAGAAGGGTGGTAAGAGTCATGAGCACCTCCATCACTGGAGGGACAGGGTCACCGGCCCCACTGCCACTGCTGCTTCATTCCCTGTGGCCACAGACATCACTATGGCCGAGAGGCTGGAACTGTGTGCTGCCTACCCTGATGCTACTGTGTTCTCTGGAGCAGTAGGTTCAGACACCACAGCTAAGGATCTGGGATTGTAGCATCACTGGTTCCCCTGTCCCCTGGTTCTACTTTCTCTATGTGTTTCAGTCTACCCACCTTTAGATATACAGATGTGTGGAATTCTCCAGTGTCCTGGTGTATTGAGTAGAGGCACCTTTGTTGAGTTGTGGATGTTTCACTGGTTGCAGATTGAAGGGGAGAGACAAAGGGAGTGTCTCATTCTACCATGATACTGACATTACTCCCTGCAGATATCTTTTAATGCATTTAATCTATAGAAATCTAATACAGAAGTGGTTATGAGGAAATGGATTTTTATTGCCTGCAAGCTGTTACACTTAGAAGTAAGAGAATTGAATCATTTAATTCATCATATGAACGGTAAGTCTATGTATGACAATAGAACTCTAAACTACAACTTCATCAGCAACAGGCCTGGGAAGCCAAAGCACAACCTCTGTAGACCTCAGGTTAGAATGGTCAAGACTTGGTCAATGACTTCCAGCTTCTCTAATTTTTGCCTTCAGAGGAAGCCAAATATATTCCCCTGATCAAGCACATGATACCCCACTTGTAGTTAGCCCACCTTCTCATGTCAACAACTTCCAATCAGTGCATGCCTGAAGCATTCTTCTTATTCTTTTATTTTTAATTTTTTTTCACTATAAAATTTTCCCACTTTCTTGCCTGCCTTTAGGTCTCTGGCAAATACTAGTGGTGGTGGCTGATTCCCTTGCTATAGTAAGCTCTGAATAAATAGGGTCTTTGTTCTCACTTTGGTAGTCTTTATTTATTTCCAAAGTGACATGTTTTTGAGCCTGGATACATTGTGCATTTTTGTTTCTACATTTGAAATTAAAAAAAAATTATTATAATAGTCCAGTTATAGATTGGTCTTTCTTGTTAGTTTTGTGTGGAATTCTGTGGTTACTATTATTAAGTACATTCAGTCCTTTTTACATTGCCAGATATTTTTTCCATATTGTATCATATATTGTTACTTCTCGTTCTGTTTTTGTACTTCTCACTTAGAAGTAAATGTCATTCTTATTTAGGTCTCAGTTCTCAGAATTCCATATCTTTTATCTTCTCTGTCATGGTTCCCACAGTATATCTTTTATTTTCTTATTCTGTTCTGTTTTTTCCCCCTTTGCTTTTAGTCTACCCTTATTAATGTAGGTTTGATTCTACCACTGTCTTTTGGGATTTCTCACATTCTTTTATTTCTTCACCTATTTTTTCTGTGTCTCTATTCCTATTTAACTTTGTTTACATCTTACAAACATCTGCACCATGTACTTTGCAATGTTTCTGAAGACTTCAGCCAGAAATCTTCCAATTTTTTTTCTATTTACTTATGAAAATAGTTTTCAAACTACTAATCTTAACACTGGGGAAAGAGTATGTATCAATGAGTATGAAAGAGATAGTCTTCAATTAGCACATTCACTTTGATTCTTCCTGATTGTGCTGAGTTAGTCAGATCTCTTAACTCCTGTTTCTTAATTTTCTCACCTGAGAGTAGGAATAATAATATTTACCTGTTTTGAGCCATTGCAAATTCTTCTTTTGGAGTTAGTTCGTAGGGTAAGCATGAATCAAAAAAATTTTCCCTGTCTTCTTTGTGTTTGTGCCAGTGGTTCTTAAATTTCAGTAGGTATGAAAATCACCCGGAGAGCTTGGTAGACCACAGATTCTTGGGCCCACCCACAGAGTTTTCACAGGTTGGGGCCTGTGAATATGCTGTATTTGTGTTTCTAAAATATTCCCAGGTGATGCTGATGCTGGTCCATTGTCCCAGGACCACACTCTGAGAATCTCTGCAGTGTGCTTTTTTTTTTTTTCCCTGTATTTTGTTTCTGTTTGTTTCCCAAAGGTAAAACACATGATGCATAACTCAGGTCTCTGCTTCTCAATGAATTACCATCAATAATAAAGTCCAGGAACTTTTCTCTGCCTATGGTTTTAATCTTATTTTTGGCTCCAGTGCTACTGTTTGTTTTTGGTTTCTTGGATATATTCATAGACATTTTAACAGAAAGTGTAGAGGACAAGTATTAAAGCTAGAAAATCTTGTAACCATATTAATCCAGGAGTCCTATATTTCTATATACAATTTCACCATATGTAGCCAGTTAATTTGCCTCTTCTGATTGTAAGTTCAATGTTACAAAATCCATGGTTTAGATTCAGAAAATGATGGATTATAATTTAACCCTGACAAATGATAACCAAGAATAATTTTTACTATTATTAGCACTATTTGCCTAGCACTTTATTGTTTACAATATAGTAACAAGTATGGTTACAAGTTGGTTTCACACATGCAATCTCACTTAATCTTCATCACAAACAGGCTATTTTGGTTTCATTTTCCCCATTTTAGAAGTGAAATTACTATTGCTAAATGATAGCACATGACAAGGCCAAACTTCGGCCCATGTTTTCTGATTCTAATTCCAGTGCTCTCTCAAATACAGAACAGGTAGTGTGTGAGAAGAATGGATGAACAGACGGGACCTTCAAGATGGTGGAGGAGTAAGACGTGGAGATCACCTTCCTCCCCACAAATACATCAAAAATACATCTGCATGTGGAACAACTCCTACAGAACACCTACTGAACACTGGCAGAAGACCTCAGACTTCCCCAAAGGCAAGAAACTCCCCACATACCTGGGTAGGACAAAAGAAAAAAGAAAAAACAGAGATAAAAGAATAGGGATGGGACCTGCATCTGTGAGAGGGAGCTGTGAAGGAGGAAAGGTTTCCACACATTAGGAAGCCACTTCACTGGTGGAGACCGGGGATGGGTGGGAGGGGAAGTTTTGGAGCCATAGAAGAGAGCACAGCAACAGGGGTGCAGAGGGCAAAGCAGAGAGATCCCCACACAGAGGATCGGTGTCGACCAGCACTCACCAATCTGAGAGGCTTGTCTGGTCACCTGGTGGGGCGGGTGGGGGCTGGGAGCTGAGGCTCTGGCTTCAGAGTTCAGATCCCAGGGAGAGGACTGGGGTTGGCTGTGTGAACACAGCCTGAAGGGGGCTAGTGTGCCACAGCTAGCTAGGAAGGAGTCCAGGAAAAAGTGTGGAACTGCCTAAGAGGCAAGAGACCATTGTTTCGGGATGCACGAGGAGAAGGGATTCAGAGCACTGCCTAAACAAGCTCCACACCGGCGTGAGCCACAGCTATTATCACGAACACAAGAGACCGGCATGAAATGCTAAGGCTGCTGCTGCAGCCACCAAGAAGCCTGTGTGCAAGCACAGGTCACTGTCCACACCTCCCCTTCCGGGAACCATTGCAGCCCGCCACTGCCAGGGTCCTGTGATCCAGGGACAACTTCCCCGGGAGAACACGGGGTGCACCTCAGGCTGGTGCAACGTCACTCCGGGCTCTGCCGCCGCAGGCTCGCCCCACATTCCATAACCCTCCCTTTCCCTGACCTGAGTGAGCCAGAGCCCCCTAATCAGCCACTCCTTTAACCCTGTCCAGGCTGGGTGAGGAAGATACGCCCTCAGGTGACCTACATGCAGAGGCGGGGCCAAATCCAAAGCTGAACCCCAGGAGCTGTGCGAACAAAGGAGAGAAAGGGAAATCTCTCCCAGTAGCCTCAGGAGCAGCAGATTAAATCTCCACAATCAACTTGATGTACCCTGCATCTGTGGAATACCTGAATAGACAATGACTCATTCCAAAATTGAGGCGATGGACGTTGGGAGCAGCTATAGACTTGGGGTGAGCTTTCTGCATCTAATTTATTTCTGGTTTTATGTTTATCTTAGTTTAGTATTTAGAGCTTATTATCAATGGTAGATTTGTTTATTGATTTGGTTGCTTGCTTCCCTTTTTTAATATATATATATTTTTCCTTTTTCTCTTTTTGTGAGTGTGTATGTGTATGCTTCTTTACGTGATTTTGTATGTATAGCTTTGCTTTTACCATTTGTCCTAGCATTCTGTCTGTCCGTTTTTTAATTTTTTTTATTTTTTAGTATAGTTTTTAGTGCTTGCTATCATTGGTGGATTTGTTTTTTGGTTTGGCTGCTCTCTTCTTTCTTTTTTCTTTAAATTATGTTTTAATTCTTTTTTATTGTTAATATTTTTGTATTTTTTATTTTAATAACTTTATTTTATTATTTTTTCTTTCTTTCTTTCCCTTTCTTTCTTTCTTTCTTCCTTTCTTTCTTCCTTCCTTCCTTCCTTTCTTCCTTCCTTCCTTCCTTCCTTTCTTTTTCTTTCTTCCTTCCTTTCTTCCTTTCCTTCTTTCTTTCTTTCTTTTTTCTTTCTTTCTTTCTTTCTTTCTTTCTTTCTTTCTTTCTTTCTTTCTTTCTTTCTTTCTTTCTTTCTTTCTTCCTTCCTTCCTTCCTTCCTTCCTTCCTTCCTTCCTTTCGCACTTTTCTTCTGAGCTGAGTGGCTGACAGGGTCCTGGCACTCCAGCCAGGTGTCAGGCCTGTGCCTCTGAGGTGGGAGAGTCGAGTTCAGGATATTTGTCCATCAGAGACCTCGCAGCTCCATGTAATACCAAATGGCGAAAGCTCTCCCACAGATCTCCATCTCAACACTAAGACCCAGCTCCACTCAACGACCAGCACACTACAGTGCTGGACACCCTATGCCAAACAACTAGCAAGACAGGAACACAACCCCACCCATTAGCAGAGAGGCTGCCTAAAATCATAATAAGGTCACAGACACCCCAAAACACACCACCAGTTGCAGGCCTGACAACCGGAAAGACAAGATCCAACCTCATCTACCAGAACACAGGCACCAATCCCCTCCACCAGGAAGCCTACACAAGCCACTGAACCAACCTTAGCCACTGGGGGCAGACACCAAAAACAATGGGAACAACGAACCTGCACCCTGCAAAAAGGAGACCCCAAACACAGTAAGTTAAACAAAATAAGAAGACAGAGAAACACACAGCAGATGAAGGAGCAAGGTAAAAACCCACCAGACCAAACAAATGAAGAGGAAATAGGCAGTCTACCTGAAAAAGAGTTCAGAGTAATGATAGTAAAGATGATCCAAAATCTTGGAAATAGAATGGAGAAAATACAAGAAACGTTTAACAAGGACCCAGAAGAACTAAAGAGCAAACAAACAATGATGAACAGCACAATAAATGAAATTAAAAATTCTCTAGAAGGAATCAATAACAGAATAACTGAGGCAGAAGAATGGATAAGTGACCTGGAAGATAAAATCGTGGAAATAACTACCACAGAGCAGAATAAAGAAAAAAGAATGAAAACAATTGAGGACAGTCTCAGAGACCTCTGGGACAACATTAAACGCAGCAACATTCAAATTATAGGGGTCTCAGAAGAAGAAGAGAAAAAAAAAGGGGACTGAGAAAATATTTGAAGAGATTATAGTTGAAAACTTCCGTAATATGGGAAAGGAAATAATCAAGTCCAGGAAGCACAGAGAGTCCCATACAGGATAAATCCTAGCAGAAACATGGCAAGACACATATTAATCAAACTATCAAAAATTAATACAAAGAAAAAATATTAAAAGCAGGAAAGGAGAAGCAACAAATAACGTACAAGGGAATCCCCATAAGGTTAACAGCTGATCTTTAGCAGAAACTCTGCAAGCCACAAGGGAGTGGCAGGACATATTTAAAGTGATGAAAGGAAAAACCTACACCCAAGATTACTCTAGCCAGCAAGGATCTCATTCAGATTCAATGGAGAAATCAAAAGTTTTATAGACAAGCAAAAGCTAAGAGAATTCAGCACCACCAAACCAGCTTTACAACCAATGCTAAAGGAATTTCTCTAGGCAGTAAACACAAGAGAAGAAAAGACCTACAATAACAAATCCAAAACAATTTAGAAAATGGTAGTAGCAACATATATATCGATAACTACCTTAAATGTAAATGTATTAAATGCTCCAACCAAAAGACATAGACTGGCTTTAGGGATATGAAAACAAAACCCATATTTATGCTGTCTACAAGAGACCCACTTCAGACCTAAGGACACATACAGATTGAAAGTGGGGATGGAAAAGATATTCAATGCAAAAGGAAATCAAAAGAAAGCTAGAGTAGCAATTCTCATATCAGACAAAATAGACTTTAAAAAAAAGAATGTTACCAGAGACAAAGAAGGACACTACATAATGATCAAGGGATCAATCCCAGAAGAAGATATAATAATTGTAAATATTTATGCACCTAACACAGGAGCACCCCAATGCATAAGGCAAATGCTAACAGCCATAAAAGGGGAAACTGACAGTAACATAAAAATAGTAGGGGACTTTAACACCCCACTTTCACCAATGGAAAGATCATCCAAAATGAAAATAAATAAGGAAACGCAAGCTTTAAATGACACAATAAACAAGATGGACTTAATTGATATTCATTGGACATTCCATCCAAAAACAACCAAACACACTTTCTTCTCAAGTGCTCATAGAACATTCTCCAGGATAGATCATGTCTTGTGTCACAAATCAAGCTTGGTAAATTTAAGAAAATTGAAATTGTATCAATTATATTTTCCAACCACAATGCTGTGAGACTAGATATCATTACAGAAAAACGTCTGTAAAAAATACAAACACATGGGGGCTAAACAATATGCCACTAAATAACCAAGAGATCACTGAAGAAATCAAAGAGGAAATCAAAAAATACCTAGAAACAAATCACAATGAAAACAGAATGACCCAAAACCTATGGGACGCAGCACAAGCAGTTCTAAGATGGAAGTTGACAGCAATACAATCCTACCTCAAGAAACAAGAAACATCTCAAATAAAAAGCCTAATCTTACACCTAAAGCAATTAGAGACAGAAGAACAAAAACACCCCAAAGTTAGCAGAAGGAAAGAAATCATAAAGATCAGATCAGAAATAAATGAAAAAGAAATGAAGGAAATGATATCAAAGATGAATAAAACTAAAAGCTGCTTCTTTGAGAAGATAAACAAAATTGATAAACCATTAGCCAGACTTATGAAGAAAAAAATGGAGAACACTCAAGTCAATAGAATTAGAAATGAAAAAGGGGAAGTAACAACTGACACTGCAGAAATACAAAGGATCATGAGAGATTACTACAAGCAACCATATGCCAATAAAATGGACAACCTGGAAAGAATGGACAAATTCTTAGAAACGCTCAACCTACCGAGACTGAACCAGAAAGAAATAGAAAGTATAAACAGACCAATCACAAGCACTGAAATTGAAACTGTGATTAAATATCTTCCAACAAACAAAAGCCCAGGACCAGACGGCTTCACAGGCGAATTCTATCAAACATTTAGAGAAGAGCTAACACCTATCCTTCTCAAACTCTTCCAAAATATAGCAGAGGGAGGATCACTCCCAAACTCATTCTATGAGGCCACCATCACCCTGATTCCAAAACCAGACAAAGATGTCACAAAAAAAGAAAACTACAGACCAATATCACTGATGAATGTAGGTGCAAAAATCCTCAACAAAGTACTAGCAAACAGAATCCAACAGCACATTAAAAGGATCATGCACCATGATCAAGCGGGGTTTATCCCAGGAATGCAAGGGTTCTTCAGTATACGCATATTAATCAATGTGATAAACCATATTAACAAACTGAAGGAGAAAAACCATATGATCATCTCAATAGATACAGAAAAAGCTTTCAACACAATTCAACACTGATTTATGATAAAAACCCTCCCGAAAGTAGGTACAGAGGGAACTTACCTCACCACAATAAGGGCCACATATGAGAAACCCACAGCCAACATCGTTCTCAATGGTGAAAAACTGAAACCAGTTCCACTAAGATCAGGAACAAGACAAGGTTGCCCACTCTCACCACTGTTATTTAACAGAGTTTTGGAAGTTTTAGCCACAGCAATCAGAGAAGAAAAAGAAATAAAAGGAAACCAAATTGAAAAAGAAGAAGTAAAACTGTCACTGTTTGCAGATGACATGATACTATACATAGAGAATCCTACAGATGCTACCAGAAAACTACTAGGAGTAATCAATGAATTTGGTAAAGTAGCAGGATACAAAATTAATGTACAGCAATCTCTTGCATTCCTATACTCGAATGATGAAAAATCTGAAAGAGAAATTAAAGAAACACTCCCATTTACCTTTGCAACAAAAAGAATAAAATACCTAGAAATAAACCTACCTAAGGAGACAAAAGACCTGTATGCAGAAAACTATAAGACACTGATGAAAAAAGTTAAAGATGATACAAACAGATGGAGAGATATACCATGTTCTTGCATTGGAAGAATCAACATTGTGAAAATGACTCTACTACCCAAAGCAATCTACAGTTTCAATGCAATCCCTATCAAATTACCACTGGCATTTTTCACAGAACTAGAACAAAAAATTTCACAATTTGTATGGAAACACAAAAGACCCTGAATAGCCAAAACAATCTTGAGAAAGGAAAACAGCTGGAGGAATCAGGCTCCCAGACTTCAGACTATACTACAAAGCTACAGTAATCAGGACAGTATGATACTGGCACAAACACAGAAATATAGATCAATGGAACAGGATAGAAAGCCCAGAGATAAACCCACACACATATGGTCACCTTATCTTTGATAAAGGAGGCAAGAATATACAATGGAGAAAAGACAGCCTCTTCAATAAGTGTTGCTGGGCAAACTGGACAGCTACATGTAAAAGAATGAAATTAGAATACTCCTTAACACCATACATGAAAATAAACTCTAAATGGATTAAAGACCTAATTGTAAGGCCAGACACTATCAAACTCTTAGAGGAAAACATAGGCAGCACACTCTATGACTTAAATCATAGCAAGTTCCTTTTTGACCCACCTCCTAGAGAAATGGAAATAAAAACAAACATAAACAAATGGGACCTAATGAAACTTAAAAGCTTTTGCACAGCCAAGGAAACCATAAACAGGATGAAAAGACAACGTTCAGAATGGGAGAAAATATTTGCAAATGAAGCAACTGACAAAGGATTAATCTCCAAAATATACAAGCAGCTCATGCAGCTCAATATCAAAAAACAAACAACCCAATCCAAAAAAGGGCAGAAGACCTAAATAGACATTTCTCTAAAGAAGATATACAGATGGCCAACAAACGCATGAAAGGATGCTCAACATCATTAATCATTAGAGAAATGCAAATCAAAACTACAATGAGGTATCATCTCACACCGGTCAGAATGGCCATCATCAAAAAATCTACAAACAATAAATGCTGGAGAGGGTTTGGAGAAAAGGGAACCTTCTCTCACTGTTGGTGGGAATGTAATCTGATACAGCCACTATGGAGAATAACATGCAGGTTCCTTAAAAAACTAAAAATAGAACTACCATACGACCCAGCAATCCCACTACTGGGCATGTACCCTGAGAAAACCATAATTCAAAAAGAGCCATGCACCACAGTGTTCATTGTAGCAATATTTACAATAGCCAGGACATGGAAGCAACCTAAGTGTCCATCGACAGATGAATGGATAAAGAAGATGTGGCACATATATATACAATGGAATATTACTCAGCCATGAAAAGAAATGAAATTGAGTTATTTGTAGTGAGGTGGATGGACCTAGAGTCTGTCATACAGGGTGAAGTAAGTCAGAAAGAGAAAAACAAATACCATATGCTAACACATATATATGAATCAAAAAAAAAAAGTTCTGAAGAACCTAGGGGCAGGACAGGAATAAAGACACAGAAGTAGAGAATGGACTTGAGGACATGGGGAAAGGGAAGCCTAAGCTGGAACGAAGTGAGAGAATGCCATGGACATATATACACTACCAAATGTAAAATAGATAGCTAGTGGGAAGCAGCCTCATAGCACAGGGAGATCAGCTCGGTGCTTTGTGTCCACCTTGAGAGGTTGGATAGGAAGAGTGGGAGGGAGACGCAAGAGGGAGGAGATATGGGGATATATGTATATGTATAGCTGATTCACTTTGTTATAAAGCAGAAACTAACACACCATTGTAAAGCAATTTTACTCCAATGAAGATGTTAAAAAAAAAAAAGAAATTGATGAACAATACCATTGAAAAGTTGATTAACAACATAATCAAACCTCTAAGACGTCAGGGCACAGAACTTCAGTTTAGTTCATCACACTTGACTCCTACCCTCTGCAAGCTATCACAGCAGAGAGCATTCTACTGCCTTCTCTTATTTTGTAAACCTATTTAACATTGAATTTTGCGTTTATGATGATGGACCTATAAAATTTGAAAATGATTGCTGAAGAATTTAGCAGTCTTTACTTGAAATCCAAAATGCCGGTTAAGACTCTACACATGTGTATTTATGTTTATTTTGTACACATTATTTATATTATGTATATATACTGTGTACCTGTATACTATCAATATCTATATCTATATCTATATATATTTTTTTCTTTCCCTTTTCTCTCCTTTGGAATACGCTCAGATTGCTTCCTTTGGTGGTTTAGCTAAAGCAAAGGGAGAGAATTACATTGCATTGAACAGGTCTGAAATTTGTCTCTATTTCCTTCAGTCTTCTTTGGAACTAGCTGAGTTTCTGTGCCAGAGTGCCTTCTCCCATTCCACGCAGTGTTGACATGGAAATTCCATTTCTAACCTCTCCTCCTTGCATTGAGCCTTCTACTCTATAAACATTTCATTTTCCTCCTCAGCGTGACTCATATAAAGAGCTTTTGCCTACCCAATGTATTAACCGAAGGTGGAAATTGTACTTGATAAATTATGAAAGGATAGCATTAAAGCTAAGCTTGTTTTACTGATAAATGGGATTTTCAAGCTTTAATGGTATGTTTTCTATCTTAAGCTCCTGGGATTTTTACCATTTAGCTTTTGAGATTTGATGAGGATACATGGTTTTTATTTGCTAACGAAAGATTAATTTGGTTGCTACGATATCGATTTCATTTTACTTTCTGAACATGTTTTACTTCTCAGCTCCTGTAGGAAGTTGAAAATTGGATAGCATTTCCTCTCATAGTGAGTCGGCAAGGGTCTCTCAACTTGATATGAATATATTCTAGCAGTGTTTTAATTCATATCTTCTAAGCTGAAAATCTATTTTTCAGAGTTCTTTTTTCACAGCTTGTAATAATAGGGTCAAATTGGTCATTGCAATCCATTAAATGTAATTTTAATTGGATGACTTTATTGCACCTAAGACGTTGCAGACTCGATTTTGGGGTGACCGTATAGCCCACTCCTCTCTCTTCTGAAAGCTACTCCTTGCAGTTTCATTTGTACCTTGAAATATTGTCCACCTGACCATGACATTGATTAAGTTGGCTTTTTGTTGGATTTCAAAATAACCTTAAACAACTTGCTTATTATTTTTTGGAAGTATTCAAATTAGCTATTTGAAACTTCCAGGCTATGTTTGTTCTTGTGTATTTTCTGGATTACTTTCAAATACACAATTCAGAGATTAAATCATGTTAAATTAACAAAAGTTAGGTAAAGGTAATTTACATGTAAATGACTCCTGATTGTTCAAGACTAGGTCATACACAAGTGCTAATGGCATGATCAAAGGGTAAAAGAAAGTAAATTTTATAATTGGCACTATATCTTGACCTCAGGGATGTGTAAGTCCGGTTTTCACCTTTTTCAGAAGCTCAATTGTTCTCTTTGGATAATACTAAAACAGAGAGGCAATTTGCATAGTGATAAAATATGTAGGCTGTGAAGCCAATCTGGATTCCATTTCTAGTTCTGCTACTTCCTGCCCGTGCGTCCCTGGAGAAGTTACTTTTATACCTGTTTGAGGAAGAAATCCGGAGGATGTGACCACCAGTTGACCCTCGAGCTGGATCTGGGCAGGGCAGTTGGAGGCTACTTACCCCTGTCCCTGTCTTTGTGATGTATGCTTTGCTCACCATTTCCACAGTAGGAGCCATTTTTAAGGACGCAGCCTTGAGAGAATAAGATGTTGGTGAGACCATCTGGATGATACACATGACAGCCCAGTTAAGATCTCTATATAAACTTTTAAGATTCTGGTGGGCAGGTGCAGAGATCTACTTGTCTTATGGCTGCCCAAAACAAGACTTGTATGTAAGTTCCTTTGCTAATTAAACCTGCCACCTACCAATCTGGAGTGGTCTGCCTCTTTCTTTGGTGTCTCCTGGTCCTCTGTGTACACCAAGACTCCATAATTCAATTTCTCTAAAATGAGTGTAATAGCAGTGCCTTGCTTCATAACATTCTTGGGATATTTAAATGCACTAATACCTTCAAACACATAGGAAGCACTCAAGAAATGATGCTGATGGTGCTGATGATGATGATTATGAACCCAGAACTATTTATTCTAGATTTTCTCAATTGTTTTTCTCACTAAACAAGTTTAGAATGTGATTACAATACAGAAATATGCCACACATAAACTGTTGTTTTACAGCTTTATTTCAGCATAGATTCATCAGGGAACATGTGTTTTATTCAGAATTGTCTCATGATGACAATTTGGATTCCATTTCAATCTAATTAATTTCATCATATTCATGAATGTACCAGACCTCCATGAAACTCAGAAATTACATTCTCATAAACCCTGCAAAGCCTCCTGATTCATGTGCCAAGACCTTCATACAAGAAAGGGCAAAGCAACACTTTAAAAGAATGTAGCACCATTGCAAAGCTACTTGGAAATACAGCACATAATGCTTGGCTGCAGGCCATCATCTGTGTTAGGAAGCTTGGAAACAGAGTACCACTGTGTCCCACAAGGTGTTACAGCACATATGGTGAACTGCTCTTTATGAAGGCTCCTGAGAAGTGATCCGTGGTTGGGTCGAAATAAGTTTGGCTCTGCATTCTCTGCCCTGCTCTGGCAAAACTCTCCCTTTACCTTAAAACAACCCCTTTACTCTGGGCAAAAAAAAACACCCCAATACAGCTGTAACAGAAGACATAAAAAGCATTATATCAATTTATGCCTCTCTATTGATTTTATTCAAACCTCGTTGCATTTTGTAGATGTGGATATCATGAATTTTTCACTTCTAAGAGCTTTAGGATGTGATGGGTTGTTTATTAGAAATGAATTCATGATTATCTTTATTCTTCCATTTCGATCTAGGACACGAGCTATGTATTTTTCAGCTTTTGGCTGAAAGAGGAGTTTCCAAGTTATTTGTCCTTGAGGATAACCTGGAAAGTGAACCAGAATTGCCAGGTGATAGACAGATGACAGAGTATGAGTGTACTTAGCACAAACCACAGCTGATACAGAATCTATCCTTTCCTGAGAAAACATGCATTTTCCATCGAGTGGGACCCTGAGAGATCCTGCTGCTTTTCCTTTCATAGACTTTTATTAAAACATTATTATATGCCAGACACTGTGTTAACTAGTCTGAGAGATTCCCAGGTGAATCATGCGTTCTCCCTTTATTAAAGTGCTAATGGTTTAAGAGCAGATCTAGACTCACAAGCTACAAATAATACCATGATGTGGAGAATACTATATGACAAGTTCTGTATACCATGCTTTGAATACAGGGCAAGGAGAGATTAATTCGGGCTGAGAGCTTAGGTTGCTGCTAAGGATAAATATTTAGGAGATTACTGAGCTGAATGTTAGAGAATAAATAATAGTTTTCCAGGCAGAGAAATGAGGTCAGGGCATTTGAAGCAGAGGAAGAAACACTTATAGCTCTGCGGTATCAAGAGGAAACATGGCATGCTTGGAGAAAAGTGAGACATCCTCATCACACATTTCTAGATTGGAGCCTGGAAATGTGTGAAAGAAAGACTAGAAGAAAATCAGTCCAGAGAGGTGGAGTGGGGTCTGGTCATGAAGAGCTGTGGAAGATATGCTGAACAGTTTGATTTTCCTGCAGGGAAAAAGGGGGAAATCACTTTTTGATTTAGAAACATAATACTTTGTATCTCGAGGATAGATGGAAGGAGGAGAAATTCATGGCTGGGAGTTCAAACAAGAGGAGATTGCAACACCCCATATGAGAGATGAGGGAGAACTTTGCCTACAGAGTTACACAATGAAGGCAAAGAGGAAATAAATTCAGGGCTCGTTTCGGAAGGAGAAAAGACAAATATGCACTGCTGATGGGATAGGTGCTAGAAAGAGAAGATGAGAATGAAGTCTTGAAGTTTCAAGTTTAGTGGATGACAATAAAACAAATGATGAGAATTTGGGTAGAGGAAGAGGTCATACCAACATAGATGAGAATTATAAGATTAGGATGCTAATTTGGAGAAACTTGTGGGTGACTCAGGAGGAGATAACTAATGACATTTGGAAATATGATTTTGGTGCTCAGTAGTGAGTTCTGACTTGAATATATCAATACCTAGAGGGTCATTAGAACCACTGGCAATGGATGAAATCAACCAAGGAAGCATGGAGATCAAGAAAAGAAAAATGACTATTATCAGAATGATCTGATCTGATCAGATCTGCTCAGATGATTAGAAAAGAAAAAAAAAGAAATGCGGAGAATGGTTTTTGTCAGTTGAGATGCTTTTGGATGCAATGAATGAATAAACCTTATTTGGGCTGGCTTAATAAGAAGAGTTATCTCGAATGGGAGAATTCCATTCCCTGGACCTTACAAATACGGTCAGATGATTTTTCAGCTTTAAACTCTTCCTCAGGCTGGCTTCACTCATCAGCACCAAATGGCTGCTAGAAGCAGTTTAGGTTATATGCTTGGGAAGAAAGAGAGAATAAAAATACTCTCTTAACCATGGAAATAAAAGCTGTTCCCTTCAGACTGAAAGAACCAAGTAAAGCCTGTGCCCATCTCTGGTCAAATAACAATCACTCGGGAAAGGCCATTTTGGCTCACCCACATGAGGTATAGGATCCCATAATTGGCTGGGAATAATTAAGACCTAACTGAATATGACCCCCTCTGGAGGTGAACATGCTGTCAGCTTCCCTTGAGTGAGTTGGGAGGGGTCTGAACAAAATGGTGGTTATATGAGGAAGGAGAAATAAAGAGAATGGTCTCCAGATAAACAAACAACAGTCTCTACCACACTGGTATTCAAAAAGACAAAATGTGGCAATTTACACTTACTGACTATTACTAAAATTCAGGCATGTTGGTGTGCACTTTATATACGTGATCAGACGTGTTTCCTAAGGAATGATTATTTTTGTTGTTGTTTTAGGACAGAAAGGAAATAGGACAACCTGTGGGGCAACAGCCTCATAGCACTGGGTTAGTTTTCTGAGAGTAGAATCTCAGGCAGCACTTGATATCTAACATTTGCTAAATACTTAAAAAAATTTTTTTTATTGAAGTATGGTTGATTTACAATGTTGTGTTAATTTCTGCTGTACATCAAAGCGATTCAGTTACTTGTTAATCCTAGGTAGTTTGCTGGATTCTTCCCATGGGTTGTCTCAATTAACCCTATCAATACTTCAATGAAAGAGTCAACCCTGCACAAGATCACATCAGTAGTATACGGTGGAATCAGTGCTCAAACTCAGTCCTTAAAATTCCGCAGATCAAAAAATCAGGGTCTTTTTCCACCTCTGGCACTCCTGTCATCACACACCACCCCCATCCATCAAGGGCAAATGAAACAGGGGTTTGAAAGCTATGGGAGTTGTCATGTACTCTAACGATTGAGTTGGAGTTCTGATAGTTTGGACTGAACTCTAGCTGACAAAACAGGAAGAAGCCAGAAGGCTGAGGCTAGGAGAAGGATATTGCTTGTTAGGCACAAATGTTCCCATGGCTTAGCCCCTTATTTGAGACCAATGGCTGCCAAGACTAATGCTAAATCTTCTGTGGAGGGATAAAAGTTCCTGTTTGAGTTGGATTGGCTTAAAGACTTGTACAGAATTTTTGTGTAAAGAACATAAATGCCTGTGGTTGAGAAGGTGTAGGAAAGGTGGGCTTTGGTAATACTGCTCATCCGCTAGCTGCTAAGCATCTCCGACACTGGCTAATCGACAGTCATCAGCATTCACCCTCTCCTATAGAGGAAGTTTGCTAAAACCTCACCAAACAGGCTTGAACTCTTATCAGTTCCCAAACCAAATCTTTTAAAGCACTAACTGTTTATGATTTCTTAGCCTCTTAACTCTCTTGCTTTTGGTTAAGACTTTAATATTTCATCTACCAGCATTATCTGTATGGCATAGTGTATGTAAGACAGGTTTCATTTTGATGAAGTTCTGACTTGGAGTTTCATATTCTAATGCTCTCTGGGAAGTCCCACATCGTTTCCTGAGCTACCTTCAGAGAGAGCCTCTTCTGATATTTTGCTGCCAGCCTCTCATGTTCCTGAGCCTGAATTTTCCTGCATATAGGGTTCAGACCCTATTTCGAGATTCTGTTCCCAAAACTTGCAGTGTTCTTCAATCTGCCTTTCAGAGCAGAATTCTTCCTGGTCTCACTAATTATTATCCTCAGGAACTTGAACCCTGACTCCTACTAGTTCAACTTGCCCTGGGTCTGAATAGTGAATGGAGTTACCAAACAGCTCACCTCTGTGTTGAATATTTCAGGTAGCCATCCTACCCCTGTGGGCAATTGACCCAGAGATATCTGACAATAAATAAACTGCCTTGCCTCCCAGATGGACACTGAGTGAGAACACGTACCACTCTCAACTCCACTTCCTCTGTAGCTTTTAGTGGAAGCTAAAAAAAATATAATCCAAAAAGTTTATATATCACCGATTTAAAAAAAAACATATTATTTGATATGTATTAATGGCTTCATATCTTATTTATTTATTAGCATAAAATGTAATTTACTTTTCAATCAAATCCAGAAAATATACTGTGATAATTCTGGAAAGGAATTCCGACCTTGCACTCAGCCTATAATTTATGTGATTGAAAATGAACTACTTATGCAATTTGCAGTTAATACAAATTCAGCCTAGCTTGAACTATTGAAAAATCGTGACTATTGACAACTATCAGTTAAGAAATCTTAAAACCAAGGCAAGCTACAAACTCTAGAATCCCTCTATGGGTTATAAAGAAAAAGATACATTTCCCCAAATTACTTTTATATTTTCAATCTGTCAATCTGAATTGATGTCACTAATTTGGTAACAAATTCATCTGTATTACTTCTGGCTTGATAGGAGCTCAGGCTGTAATAACCAGCTCTTCTGGGATTCTGATGCTATCAGGAGGCCAATTTTGTGAAACATTTTAGAGAAATAGTACTTATATAAAATGGGGACATTGTTCATGCAATTGATTGTACTTGGTTTATGTTCCTCTCTTTTAAACCAGGTAAATGTCTGAAACTGAATACTTTTAATGCTTTTCCTCTCCCAGCTCCCCATTATATATAAGGTGGTTGAAAAAGAAATCAAACACTTTAGAAAATATATTACTCAGTAAGTTAGATATATAAGAATATGTTGTCAAAACAATCTGAAAAGAGGAAACGTGAATATCATTAAACATGTTCAATAGGACTCCTTCATTTCACAAGGCACACATCAATTTTGTGGTCTAATTCTTCCAAGATCCCTCTTTTGTGTGTTGTCTTCCATGATTGACATGGGTTTTACCATGTGTTCCTTCTTTTTTTCCTTAAAGCTGTGAGAAAGAAGTCTTACAACATCAAGGTTATTAATTTATCCCTCTCAGAGGAGTCTTATAATTTGCTACCTGGGGATCTGGGCATCGACTCTTCAATTATTCATTATATATATGGAGTGTGTATATATATATATATATATATATATATATATATATATGTATATTTTTGCTTTTCAGCTATTTATTATAATTAATAATTATTATATCATGTTAAAATAAAATAAAAGTAAAAGTTGTTACATTTCTTGACCACTGTTAGAAGATATTAAACAAATGTTTATCTTTCTGATTTGGCAGACAAGGTAGGTTAATTACAGCATTATTTTATTCTAATTTTGAATATTTTACAAATGGCAAGAACAAAGAAAATAAGGAAGCTATAAAAAGTAATAAATACTTTTTGAGATGCTCTCAGAAATTAGCACTTTTTCACCCTATGTAGATAGATCTAGGAGGTCTTAAATATGACATTTCTCAATAAAAGTTCTGATGCAAAAGGTGTTTTTTAACATGGATTTAAATAACAGAAAACAGGAAAATTGCATTATTTCATATCACATAGATCATTAGTTTGTCCGCTGCAGACATAATGTAGATGAAAAATATTAAAAGTTAGCAATGCAAAGATAACTGAGGAAAATCAAATTTGTTATTAAAATGCAGAAGAGAAGTATATACAATGTACCATGATTTATAAAGAAGGCTTGATTAATAGGCATGTCTCAAAATTTCTAATTTTCATACAAGTTATTTCATATAACTAAGTGATGCACTGGATTTCAGAAATCAGTGTTTTGGTATAGTAGTTAAAACACACGGATAATAGTATGAGAGGCAAGAGAGAAGATGTTTTTGAATCGACTTCAACATTACACTATAACTCCAATTATCATATATGCTTTATTCTTTGATGATTTCCTTAAAAGAAAACTAATATCTAGATTTAGTCTTTGAATGACCCAATGTCTCAGCACTGAATATCTTAAAATTATTTTACCTAATGTTTACATTCATGTAATAACATGCATGTAGTTACAAAATATGGTTGATATCTGTTCTATATCATGATACAGTATCCCTAAGAAGAACATTTTTAAAAGTCACAATGTATACATTAGAAGAGACTAACTCTAGATGTCAGAATAATATCTAAAGGCCAAATTAATGAATTTAGCTTTCATCATGTTTCATAAAAGATGCACATTTCTTTTTTTTTTGTTTTAACATTTATTGGAGTATAATTGCTTTACAATGGTGTGTTAGTTTCTGCTGTATAACAAAATGAATCAGCTATACATATATATATATATCCCCATATCTCCTCCCTCTTGTGTCTCCTTCCCAACCTTCCTATCTCACCCCTCTAGGTAGACACAAAGCACCGAGCTGATTTCCCTGTGCTATGCAGCTGCTTCCCACTAGCTATCTATTTCACATTTGGTAGTATATATAAGTCCATGCCACTCTCTCACTTCGTCCCAGCTTACCCGTTCCCCTCCCCGTGTCCTCAAGTCTATTCTCTAAGTCTGTGTCTTTATTCCTGTCCTGCCCCTGGGTTCTTCAGAACCTTTTTTTTTCTTTAGATTCCATATATATGTGTTAGCATATGGTATTTGTTTTTCTCTTTCTGACATACTTCATTCTGTATGACAGACTCTAGGTCCATCCACCTCACTACAAATAACTCAATTTCATTTTTTTATGGCTGAATAATATTCCATTGTATATATGTGCCACATATTCTTTATCCATTCATCTGTTGATGAACACTTAGATTGCTTCCATGTCCTGGCTATTGTAAATAGTGCTGCAATGAACATTGTGGTACATGACTCTTTTTAAATTATGGTTTTCTCAGGGTATATGCCCAGTAGTGGGTTTGCTGAGTCATATGGTAGTTCTATTTTTAGTTTTTAATGAACCTCCATACTGTTCTCCATAGTGACTCTATCAATTTACATTCCCACCAACAGTACAAGAGGGTTCCCTTTTCTCCACACCCTCTCCAGCATTTATTGTTTGTAGATTTTTTAAAAATTATTTATTTATTTATTATTTTTTATTTTTGGCTGTGTTGGGTCTTCATCTCTGTGCAAGGGCTTTCTCTAGTTGCGGCAAGTGGGGGCCACTCTTCATCGCGGTGCGCGGGCCTCTCACTATCGCGGCCTCTCTTGTTGCAGAGCACAGGCTCCAGACACGCAGGCTCAGCAGTTGTGGCTCACGGGCGCAGTTGCTCCACGGCATGTGGGATCTTCCCAGACAGGGCTCAAACCCGTGTCCCCTGCATTGGCAGGCAGACTCTCAACCAATGCGCCACCAGGGAAGCCCCTGTTTGTAGATTTTTTGATGATGGCCATTCTGACTGGTGTGAGGTGATACCTCATTGTAGTTTTGATTTGCATTTCTCTAATGATTAGTGATGTTGAGCATCCTTTCATGTGTTTGTTGTCAATCTGTATATCTTCTTTGGAGAAATGTCTATTTAGGTCTTCTGCCCATTTTTGGATTGGGTTGTTTGGTTTTTTGATATTGAGCTGCCTGAGCTGCTTATAAATGTTGCAGATTGATCCTTTGTCAGTTGTTTCATTTGCAAATATTTTCTCCCATTCTGAGGGCTGTCTTTTTGTCTTGTTTATGGTTTCCTTTGCTGTTCAAAAGCTTTTAAGTTTCATTAGGTCCCATTTGTTTATTTTTGTTTTTATTTCCATTTCTCTAGGAGGTGGGTCAAAAAGGATCTTGCTGTGATTTATGTCATAGAGTGTTCTACCTATGTTTTCCTCTAAGAGTTTTATAGTGTCTGGCCTTACATTTAGATCTTTAATCCATTTTGAGTTTATTTTTGTGTATGGTGTTAGGGAGTGTTCTAATTTCATTCTTTTACGTGTAGGTGTCCAGTTTTCCGAGCACCACTTATTGAAGTGGCTGTGTTTTCTCCATTGTATATTCTTGTCTCCTTTATCAAAGATAAGGTGACCATATGTGCGTGGGTTTATCTCTGGGCTTTCTCTCTTGTTCATTTATCTACATTTCTGTTTTTGTGCCAGTACCATACTGTCTTGATTACTGTAGTTTTGTAGTATAGTCTGAAGTCTGGAAGCCTGATTCCTCTAGCTCCGTTTTTCTTTCTCAAGATTGCTTTGGCTATTCGGGGTCTTTTGTGTTTCCATACAAATGTGAAATTTTTTGTTCTAGTTCTGTGAAAAATGCCATTAGTAGTTTGATAGGGATTGCATTGAATCTGTAGTTTGCTTTGGGTAGTAGAGTCATTTTCACAATGTTGATTCTTCCGATCCAAGAACATGGTATATCTCTCCATTTATTTGTATCATCTTTAATTTCTTTCATCAGCATCTTATAGTTTTCTGCATACAGGTCTTTTGTCTCCTTAGGTAGGTTTATTCCTAGGTATTTTATTCTTTTTATTGCAGTGGTAAATGGGAGTGTTTCCTTAATTTCTCTTTCAGATTTTTCATCATTAGTGTATAGGAATGCAAGAGATTTCTGGGCATTAATTTTGTATCCTGCTACTTTACCAAATTCATTGATTAGCTCTAGTAGTTTTCTGGTAGCATCTTTAGGAAGATGCACATTTCTAAAAGTTCTTTTCTAGAGTATGAAATTCAGTGCAACTATTAGCAGAAGGGAAGGGGCACACTAATACCTAGAAATGGATTTTAAACACGCGGGAGGTAATTGTTATGAGCCAAATCTACCAAACTTGGCAAACGTGGAAAATCTAAAATGTTCTCTAGAAGATGAGAATAAATGGATGGTTATTGAAGTATAATGGTGGAAAATGAAAATTTAATTTTAGTATGGCAAGAGTATAATAATGAGGAAAATTAGAGTTATTGAAATGGAAACCAGTACGACATATCTGCAGAATGTACATTTTTGTCATTTCTTGTCTTATAGGGAGAGATGCCATGTCATACAGGGTTATCAGAAAATTGTCATGCAAATCAGGACACATTTGAGTATGAGTAAGAGTGCTAGTAGTAATGATCAGTACTACAGGTAAACTGGGACATAAGTTTACCCTAGGTGGCAAAGGTATTTTCAAAGAATGCCTCGGCCGAAATTCTACTCCTACTCTTATCAGTGCTATAACCTCTCTGAATATGTTGCTTAGTTTCTGTATGCCTGTTTCCTTCCCAGTGTAACAGGAATAATATTAGTATTTAGGGTTGTTGTGTGGAAGTCTTCTAAAATTACTATATAGGTTTCTAATATTGCTGCATAGTATTCCATTAATAACCGCACATAAATTATTTAAGAAATTAGGTTATTTCTAATATTTTACTATTATAGATAATGCATCAAGTCATTTCACATATATGTGAGAATATATGTATATTTCTGTAAATGCCCAGGTTTGGTATTGCTGGGTCAAAGGGTATATGCATTCAATGTGTTTCTGAATTCTCAAAAGTTTGTTTTAGAACACAGGAAGATATACATTTAATAATATCAGAGATAATCAATATAAAGAGCAATGTCACACATATACAAATTTCTGAAATTTCCCTCTTATAATGATTATTTAATTACTTACATCCAGAGAATTTCTCTGTGGCTTTAACGTTTCATTGGTAAATGACAGTGTCTCGTTACATTTTTCTCCTAAATTTTTGTCACTTCCTAGACTTCCATTTTAAGTTTTTATTTTAAAGAAGCAGCTGATAGAATTTTGTGTTTGCAGAGGAGAATAAGGAATAGGAAAGAAAGGTAAAAGAACATGGCAAATTGGTGTTAGTAGAGGGAAGATGATTTGATGATAATGTTCACTGTCTTTTTAATTCAGTTGAAGCACAGAAGCAATTCATTTTCCTCATGCTTAACAGAATCATTTACATTTATTAAGTGATTTATTGAGCCTTGCTTGTATCACTCTTATTTTGATACTCTCATCCCAATGATGTACTCTTCAACTAAGTACTAATTTCCAGCAGATCATGGTAATTAATGCTAGTTAATTATTTAAAATGAAGCAAACATGCTGAAAGAAAAATCAATATGTCATTATTATTACCCAAGTAAACTTTAAAATGCTGGAGCAAGCCCTGGAAGGACCTGAGTCCAGTCACATTTATGGCCTTTCTGATTGGATTTCTTCTTATGCTTTTAAGGCTTGCTTTTAAGCTTTTAAAATGGGGTCTGGAGTAGCCCTTACTCTAAGGCTGGTTTCAATCCACAATCGAGGTGCAGCCTGCATTGGATCTCTACTGAATGTCCCTTATGTTCAACATGTGTCTCTATTCTGACTTCTGGGGACTCAATGACTCCTGACTATATGATCTCTTGAAATTATTTGACAAACTGTAGCATGATAATTTTCCATTCTTTTAAAGTTTTCTCTACTCTGCTTTGTGGGCTTTCACTCTATACATGTACAAATTAATGTTTATTCATATACTCTAGAATATGCTGTGGCCCCCTTGATCTCTACCACTTGGTGGTATGCCATATATAATTCCCTCTCCTTGAGTGTGGGCAGGATATGTGACCTGCTTTTAGCCCCAGTAGAATATGGCAAAGATGCTGAGGTTTCACTTCTATAAATTTTACATTAGACAAGATCCCCTCTGAGCAGACTACAGGAGAAACTCACTCTTCTACTGGTCATAAAGAAGGAAAAAGCCATGCTGTGAATTGCTTTTAAAAAATGCCATGTGGCAGGAAGTTGAAGGTGGCTTCTAGGACAAAAGGGCAACCTCTAACCAATGTCCATTAAGAAGCTAGGGCCCTCAGTTCTATAGCCAAAAGGAGAGAAATTCGACAAGGTGAGGAAGATTTAAAGCAGATCTTTCGCCAGTTGAGACTCTGGATTTTGCCAGTAGACACCTGGATTGCAGCTGGTGACTGAATGAAGCAAAGAACCTGGCTAAGTTTTGTCTGAGCGTCCTATGTACAGAAGCTGTGAGAAAATGATTGCATATAGTTTTAACCCAGTAGTTTTGTGGTAATGTATTATGTAACATAGAAAACAAATACCCTAATGTAAATTTCTGGAGCTCTTTGCATAGCTACCTCCTTTCTGGTATTCTTCCCTGCAAATTCTAGCTACCTCAGGTACTCCAATCTCCAATATCTGTCCTTGCAAGTCATCAAGTTAAGATTGCTTAGGTATATTTTTGCTCTCCTTGCCTATTCTGCATTCTAGAAGTTGCCTCCGTATAGATAGCTGAAGCAAATATAGGGCTCACTATGTTTGTTTTCCTTACAGCAGGGATCACATTTCCACATTGCTTGTTGTCCAATGTTTGAACATAGTTGTTTATGTATTTGCCTATTTTTTTTTTTTGGTTTACAGCAGGGTTGTAAATTCTAGTTCTGTTACTCCCTTATGGAGAATTTATATTCATTTTTGAAAGATACATTTTCTGAGTGCAGAATTTCAGGTTGAAATTTCTTTCCTATCAGTGTTTTAAGAAAATCCATATATCTTAGCTTCCATTTTATCTGCTGACAATTCAGCTGTCACTTTTGTGGTTGCTCCTTTGAAGACAATGTCTCTTTTTTATTCAGTTGTTTTTAAGATTCTCTCTTTGGATTTGTTTTCAGTGATTTTACTATTATCTTATTATTTTGATTTTCTTTGTATTTATTGTACTTATGGTTTTCATTGCTTTTTAAGTCTATTGGCTTCATGTCTTTCATCAGTTTGAAGAAATTATAAGCTTTATCATTTTTTTAAAATTTCTCCAGCCTTGTGTTATATCTCCTCTCTGTCTAAAACTCTAGTTACATTTAGACATTTTCATTGAGTCTCATAGCTTATATATTTTTTCTGCATTCTCCATTCTTTCGTTACATCAGTTATCAATATGGATATTTCCTTCTGACCTACATTCAAGTCCACTAAATCTCTTTTCAGCTGTATCTAATTTTGTATTAAACCAATACTCTGAGATTGTTCAGTTTTGTGTTTTTCAGTTAGTTATGGACTTTGCATTTGGTTATGTTTTATAGTCAAGTTTCTGCCAGACCTCTAAGTCTTGTCTTTTGTTTCCTCAAGCATATTAAATACAGTTATATTTAAATCCATTGTCTGTTAACACCATTATATGTGCTTCTTAGGTAACAAATGCTGTTAGTGCCCTGCCCATATGTCTTAGGCATTTATCTCTTCAGGTCCAAGCACTCTTTTGCCAATATCTTTTCCTCCCTGCCTTTTCAGTTTAATTTTGCTTATGGGAGCATGCTTGGCCTAAGCAAAGTGCAAGCTGGAAAAGTTAAAGAGATAACATCTGCAGAAGTAGCATTCATGTAATGATTGTTTAGAAGTTGATGGATAAAGCTCCAGCTTCCTCATCCTTTGCTTGGAATAACTGTCAGACATGTTTTACAATATCTCCTTAAGTTCTCTAGGGAGATTGAACTTCAGTTATCCTCAGAGGTAATTAGCTCAATAATGCATCCTTTATTAGTTTTCTTCTTTTCCCTTTCTTATATCTCCACTCTTCTGAAAAAGTTATCTGGAGTCATATCCCTTCAAAAATATTTTTACTCAACTTTCTTTCTCAGAGTCTACTTCTAGGAAGAACTCATTTCACATAGCTTTTTTTCTCCCTTTGTATTTTCTTCATTTTGATTGAGAGTTAGTTGTGTTTTAAAAATTATAGGAAAAAGTTAAAAGTGAGAATGATGTTATATTACTCTAAAGACGATTTCAGTTATTTCCTGGCATGAAACCTGTATCTAGAGCAGGGATTGGCAAATTTTTCTCTGTACAGATTCAGATAGCAAATATTTTAGGCTTTGAGGGCCATGTGGCCTCTGTTACAACTACTCCAGTCTGTCACTGGAGCAAGAAAACAGCCATTGACAATATAAAAACAAATGAATGTGCTGTTTTCTAATGAAAGTAACTTCAGTTAATTTACAAAAACAGGTAGCAGGCCAGATCTGACCCATAGGCTATAGTTTCCTGACCTCTGGTCTATAGAAACATGCAATCCCAGCTCTTCTTTGGTTTTCCTGCCTATCTCTGGTCATGGCTCAAAAATCTCCACTCCTTTGGTAGTTCTCTAGTATTTCTAAATACTTTTTACAAAATATATTGAACAGCTCTTCTAGATCTTCTCAGTGGGAGAGTTTGTCCATATTATCTACTCTTCTGTTACTGAAACTGTTACCCCTATACTTTACTTGTAGTTATCTGTGGTCAGTTTCTCTCATTCTTTGAAAATTTCCTAGTTTATTGTCATTAATTCTTGTACTTCAAAATTCATATACATGGTTCTTCCATTACACTGACCTCCTAGACACTTCATCTTGTTCCCACCAGTGATCGTGTCCATTATGAATCTACTGCTTACTCTCATGGCTATATCTCATCTAGATCTTGTCATTATTAATAAATGTTTTAACCTGAGACCAATATCTCCTTTGTTTCTCTAGAACCCCTTCTTGACTTTTAACAGTCTGTTTTGCTCCTTCCTCGTCTCCCAGACCAAGACTCTACTGTATAAGAGTTCAGCAGCCTCTCTTCTATCTACACTCACTCTCGTCATGACCTCTTCCAGTCTTGTGGTTTCTTCTCAAGGCAAGGCAGGAATCCACAGGAGGGTGGGTCAGAAAAAGTCAAAGGAATTGTCCACAACCCAGAAGCTGGGAATAAATTTTGGAGTTGTGGATTTAATTCATGGCCAGTTGTGAAGCCAAATGCTATGAAAGGAGACAGTAAAGAAAAGAAACCTTGAAACTGGAGGAATTCTGGCCTCAGAAAGAAAGCTTTCCAGACACTTTCTTTTTCAGTGGAAGCAAATTACGGAAATCTTCCAGGCATTACTCCAGGATATGAATAGTTTAAATGCATTAGGAAGATAATGAGCAGACTTAAGTAAAATTATAGTGGTCCTAATTGTTTGCAAACAAATTTCCTTTTTCTTTCTTACTCTTTTAAAAAGCCAACTAGGGCTTCCCTGCTAGCGCAGTGGTTGAGAATCCGCCTGCCAATGCAGGGGACACGGGTTCGAGCCCTGGTCTGGGAAGATCCCACATGCCGCGGAGCGGCTGGGCCCGTGAGCCACAACTACTGAGCCTGCACGTCTGGAGCCTGTGCTCCCCAACAGGAGAGGCCGCGATAGTGAGAGGCCCGTGCACTGCGATGAAGAGTGGTCCCCACTTGCCGCAACTGGAGAAAGCCCTCACACAGAAACGAAGACCCAACACAGCCATAAATAAATAAATAAATAAATAAATAAATATTAAAAAGCCAACTAATTAGGAAGAATCTTCTTCTGTACTTTTGGTCCATGGAATTCCAAGTATATCCTATTGAAGATAAAGAAAAACATTGCAGATATTATCTCCAAGAAGCTTGACAGCTACATTGGAGAAAGTGCTGAGACTTCTGTATGTTCTGAAAAATTCTTCCATTGCAACATCTGGAAACTTTTGTTCTAGTTTAGTTCCTTTTCGCTATCATGATAATAAAACAAAACCAGCCTGTAACTTGTAATTTGTACCATCTGGAGACAAATAAGAACTAAGCTCTCCATTGCACCTCATTTTGCCCCTTCAGGGATATTTACCCTTGTAGTTTTCAGTACAGAATCTTACCATATTCTTGTGAAATTTTGAAATTTTATGACACGTAATACTATTCCTTCCACTCTGGGAAAGTTCTAGGTCCATTTAGGCACTCTTAGAACTTGGCTCTAGAGGTTTTCCTAGGAATACCAAACTACTAATTCCTACATGTCAAGTTGAAGATCAAAAGAGAATGAAGATTATTGTCTTTTACTTCTATTTGAAAGAGTATAGGGTTATATAGAAATTTCTACATTCTTATTCTTTCACAGAAATGTCTACATTCATATTCTAATGGATAATTGTCTCTATTAGGTCTCTATAGTTAAGTTATAATTATTTAGAAAATTACTGTATAACAGCCGGTAAGACCTGGTTACATCACATAATAGCTCTATGCTTGAGAAAATATTTAAACTCTCTTTGCCTAAATAACCCTGTAAATGGGTTGTGAGGATTAAATAAGATAACTACCCCATAAGACTTCCAATAGTGCCTGACATATAAGAAGCACTCAACTGATAGATTCATTCATCCTCCCCATCTTCATAATACTTTTAAAATTTTCATTGCATATCAGCTTTTGTAAAGAGTAGAAAAAATCTTACAAATATATTTTAAATACAGTAACTGAGAAAATCAAAATAAAGTATACTTAATGCAACTCTATAAAATGTTAGCAGGTAGGAAAGGATTATACAGCTATTTGCAATATCCAAAGTAGTTGCATTTTCATGAATTTTTTCCTAATAATATTATTTTTGATAGATTATTGTTTTAATTTAAAAAAGAGTCTCTCATTGCTTTTAAACTAATCTTCCTCTCCTGACAATTAGTCTAGCCCAACTTTGTTTTCAGTTTGGTCAGTGAAAATGTGCACAGAAAAATCCTCTTAGAGGACAGGCACTATTACCTACACTGATCTCTATTGATCATCCTTAAAAGATAGTTCAGCCTCCTGGTGAATTCTCCCAAGTCACTACATCCTAGGGCAGAGAGTTCTAATTGTTAGAAACTGTCTCCTACTGAGCTTAAAGCTGTCTCCCAGTTATGGATACCAGTTGATTCCCATTCTGCCTTCTGAAGCTCGACCTGTAATTCTAACATATTTTCAGGAAAATATCCCTTCATTCTTGTGAGAGGGGATTTAAAACAAGCCTAATCAAACAACACGTTTATGAATGTACACATCTGATTTATTCTGAGCTTAATCTTGAGTAAATAATAGAACATTTACATAAATTTTATGGCTACTTTTTATTTTAGTATTCTAATTTTAATGTGATTTATAATATTAATTACATAAATAAGTTATTTCAGCGATTGCTATTGGTAAAATACATTGCTCTGTTTTAAAACTGAATTTAAATTCAAAACTGAACTTAGATAAACAGTTGAAATATTTTAAAAGCATTTTCTATTATTAACTATGTATGATGTTCATATTAGGATATATATTACAAGCTTACAATTTATAGGCAATGAGGTTTTTTATTATCTTTAGTTTTGGATTTGTAAAATACATATATATATATATATATATATATATATATATATATATATATTTTGAGCTTTTGAAAGGAGAAATGCTTTTGGGTACAGTAACCATGCAAATATCATTCCAGCAGGAGAATTTTTGGAGCGCTCTGAATAATAGAAAACACAGCTTAGTAAACATAGTTATCTTTCTGGTAGGGTTTTCTTTCCCAAACACTGTTATACAGAGTTCCAAAGATTACTAAATTACAAAAAATGGTCATAAATGTGGATCTGAAGTAATTCTCTTCTATTTTTTGGTAGTTTATCTTTAACCTGATTTTTATTTTGGAGTATCATAAAATGCAACACTATTTGAACTTAAAATACTTATTCTATAAATATAGTGTTTTATAGTTTTTAAAATTTAGAGTTTTAGTGTATTGAGTATTGAGCATTTAAAAAAGAGGGCCTTTTATTTAGTTACTCATTTTTACAGTTTTTAAAATTTAGAGTTAATTAACTGGAGTATATACAAAATGGTACTCAGCATGGTGATTTTACTTCTTGCCAAGATTCTATGATCCTTAAGTCATATTTAGAGATTTAAGATTATTTTTCCTTCCTCAAACATGTGAAGATAAAACAGAGTGGAGAAAAGGTAGAGTTCTAAAACTATATTCCCTAACAGTTAGTATTTTAAGGTATAAGCCTTTATTTCACAGTTGAGGTGACAGAATAAAAGGCCATTATTTTCAACCTCATGTTAGAATTATCAGGTGTGAAGTGTTTATTTTCTCTAAGTTTTTCTTCTTCCAATTTGCTCCCCTATTTAGAATTTGGAAGAAGAATGAGCAAATTAGCCAAGAAAGAGACTTTTATGTGCTTTCACAAAGTAACTAACTCTTTATTCAATAGATCATTGGATACAAACAGTATTTATTAGCAACAGCTTTGCGGTAAACTA
Organism: Balaenoptera physalus; assembly: GCF_965194825.1. Taxonomy (NCBI): domain Eukaryota; kingdom Metazoa; phylum Chordata; class Mammalia; order Artiodactyla; family Balaenopteridae; genus Balaenoptera; species Balaenoptera physalus. The sequence continues at coordinate 49,949,983 of NC_138885.1, forward strand.
GGCATTTCCTTAAGTATATTTAACCCTATGGGTGAATGCTGTTATTTCTATTATTTGGATAAAGAAACTAAGGCTAAAGAATTATACAATTTACCTGGAGTTATATAATGCATTGAAGTTGCAATTTTAAAATAAGTAAGTCTTAATTCTTCTATAGTTGTGGCATTTCCCACGTTACTGTGCTGCTGCTACAATAACAAGATACCAGATGATCAAATTAGTTATGTACGAAACCAGAATTCATATGAGACATTCCTGATGTAAAACCTTTGGAAACTCTATATACTCAACCTAACACTCTTTTAAACAATTATAGTATGACCTAATATTGAATGTATTATATTGACACAAAATACGTTTGCACATAAATTGATTACCGCAATAATTCAGTGAATTAGGTGGGATGATTATGTACTGACCACATAATTAATAGATAAGGAAGTGGATTCAAAGAAGGCTTAGATTTATAGGTATAGAAAGAGAAATGTAAGAAACTCTCAAAGCTTCCCTCCCCCGTCCCTTTCCCTGTTTAAAGGCCCTAGACCATTCTGCATAACCATCATTCGCCCTAACAAATGCAGACTGAGAATTTCTCTCACACACACACAGTTTTCTGTTTTTTTGTTTTTTTGACTTTGTAACTTGAATTAGGACATGGTACCAGACTCGGTACTCAATAAGTTTTGTGGTAAGGCTCTATAGGAGATTTGTAGAATTTCTTCCTCAGAAGTTATAATTTAAACTAGGAAGGAATAGAAGCAAATTTAACATGCCTATGTTTTTAAGTTGATATTTCAATCTTCAATTTGTATAACTTTGAAAAATTCATTATGATTTTTCTAAAGCAATTAAAGAGGAAGTAATTCACCATTGATTATTTTTTTTATATAAAAATACAAAAAAAGTGCTGAGAGCTATTGTGGCTTGAGTAGTTATAACATTGTTTGATTGTTCTTTTCTTCCCCAGTATTGTTCTGCATTTGGCCACTTTTGCCACAATGTGATGCTGACATAATATTTGACAGTGAAGGGTGTTTAGGCCAACAGGTCCAAGAGCCATGAAACAAAACTGGGTAACAATTAAAGAGGTTTCTTTCATCTTCACAAGAAAACTGGAATGCAAAATGACAACTGTGCCTTAGGCATAATTTTTGAAATTTCTCTTTCTTCCTCTAAGGACTATTTTTCTGAATATGATTTCTCATCAAATAGCCTCCCCTTGTAGACATGATTGAGCAATCCAACCTTTTACTTGATTCAGTCATTCCCTAAAATGCCTCTATATTCCAAATGTAAGTTTTAGTGTGGCTTACCTCTGGGCTAGTGAACCTCAGGTTTTCATCCAGGAAAGTATAGAACTTAGATTATTCTGATACACTGAGCCCGTCATGTAATTATAACAGACATAAAAAATTCAGATTGCCTTATTTACTTTTAAAATTATATACAAGCAAGCACTTGCCACTCACTGTTGTTCCCTTACCCATTCTTAATATTCTGGGAGCAGAATATTCTTTTGAGATTAAAAAGTGAGGCAAAAGCTATCTTTTGTTGTCAAGGAGTGCAAGTAAAAAGACTGTCCAAAGACAGTGTTCAAACTACAATGATGCACAGAAATTTTTCTTGGTACTTGGCACTTTTTGAATGTTGGAACAAAAATAAAAGAATGACATCTTACATGTGGATGTTAAATGGCATTATAAGTATGGATTTTTCAATAGAGAAATTCTATCTGTCTATTTATCTATCCATGTATCATCTACCTATCTAGAGAAATGAACAGGAATAGGTACAGAGAGACACTTTCTTATTTTACAAATAGGTAAAATAAAACCATTTACTACAGCTGCAGATAACATTAAAAGGATACCAGCTGAACAGTGGTCTCACAGAAGGTAAAAGACAAGCTAGTAAATGATTAATAAATAATAGTTTTAATAGCTAATACGTAGATTATGCCAAAATGTACGGAGATGATACATACTTTATATACATTATCTTATTTAATATAAAAGTCATATGATAATTACTACCATTGTCCTGATTTTCAGATAAGACAACTAAAACATAGAAAGATTAACTACGCTGCTCAAGTTTTATTATGAACTGAATGCTTGTGTACCCCCAAATCAATATGTTAAAACTCTAATCCCCAAAGTGATGGTATTGGAGGTGGACCTTTGGGGGGTAGTTAGGTTTAAATAAAATTTGAGGGTGGGAAGCTCATGATGAGATTAGTGCCCTTATAAGAAGAGGAAGAGACACAAGATCTCTCTCTCCAGGAGCACACCCTGGGGAAAAAGCATGTGAGGACACCGTGAGAAGGCAGCCACCTGCAATCCAGGGAAAGAGCCCCTACCTGACTCCAAATCTTCTGACACCTTGACCTTGGACTTCCAGTCTCCAGAACTGTGAGAACTATAACTCTGTTATTTAAGCCACCCCTTCTGTGGTATTTTGTTATAGACCAAACAAGTTTACATGCTAGTTAAGTAGCAGATCTAGGACTCCAAATTCCTCTCTGCCATATTCCAGAGCATATGCACTTAACTATTAAAATATAAACTTGGATAAATCATGTTTTATCTTCCTACCACTCTGGCTAACATGGTTTTGTTCCAGTTCCCAAGATAAAAAAAGAGTGGATGGGATGAATCAGGGAATCTGTTCAATAATCTACCTTATTTCTGGGTCATTCCTAGAAGATCCTTAAGCATTTGCTACTTTTGTATTTACTTCAGAGATTTTTGAGGGTTCTAAGGCTTTGCCTCCTGGCTGCCATAGAATTAAGGTTTTACCAGAACACTAATCTTCCAGATACAAACTCTTTGTTGCAAGGAATGTATAGTATTCCCCATTTTAAATGCTACATATTAAATTTAAATGAGCATAACATGGTGGTTGTTATTGACTGCATGTTTATATCCCCCCACCAAAATTATTATGTTGAAATCTTAACTCCCAAGGTGATAGTATTAGGAGGTAGAGTCTTTGGGAGGTGATCAGGTCATGAGAGCAGAGTCCTCATGATTGGAATTAGTTTCTTTATAAAAGAGGCCCTAGAGAGCTCCTTCACCCCTTCTACCATGTCAGTACATGGTGAGAAGACTTCTAGGAAGCAGGCTGTCACCAGACACTGAATCAGCAGGTACCTTGATATTGGACTTCCTAGCCTCCAGAAGAGCAAGAAATAAATTTCTATTGTGTATAATCTATCCAGTTTATGGTATTTTGTTATAGCAACCCAAATGCACTGAGACAGTGGTCTTGGATAAAACAGTGGCTATAAAGTTTGTCAGAGAGGATAAAACAGATATTAAATCAGAGGCAATTATTTTCAGTTAGAGTCATCCTAAGTGAATTAACCAGTTAGTATTTTAGAATGTTGGTAGACTTGTAGTCTTGTTCTGAGGCAGATTCAATTTGAATACACATTCATTTGTCACTCATTAGATTAACAAATATTTAATGGGCTCCTACTACATTCAATACATTGCATTCATCATAATGAGAATGTAAATATGAAGACTAATGAGTTTAAGAGAAAAACTTAGCAAATATTAATGTCATGAGTTTTACATTTGAATATCTTTGGTAAAATGGGACAAAATTATAACAAATGACAAAATACATTCTGGAAAATCCAATGCTTTTATTTCAGTCATGTAAAAACCTTCTTTTATGCATAAACTTTACTAGCTCTGCTACAATGAGACACATATATTTGATCTGAATTTCAAATTCTATGCACCTTCTCATGAATATTAATATAAATATTGCTAAGAAATTACCAAGATGAGTGAGAGTAGGAAAAAAGGAAAAAATTACTGGCTTGAATAAACCTTAGATTTACTAACAGAGTGAATCAAATCAAGGAGCAGAAGTCAGACTCTGATTTGAGGTGTAGGATTTCAAGGTTTCAAGCTCACCAACAAATGGAAGAAGACAAAGGAAATTACCTAAAAATTTTTTTACAGTGAAATGATACTTTAGAATTTTTATTGGGACCTTTAGTCTCAAAGGTCTAATAGGCTAATTGGGAGAAAAAGAACAGCAATGTCTTAAGCAGACAATAAGTATATCAATTGTGTGAGTGGAGTAGGAATTTTGGGCTTGCTAACCAGATACCCCACTGAATTTGGCCCCATCTTCTCCGAAGATTTCTACAGTGAGGAAGAACTAGTGGAAGGCAAATCCAAGATCAAGGTACTGACGATGCATTCTAATGCTTATGAATGAAAAACACAATTACACAACATGGTACCACTCCCACTAAAAACAAGCTCTCAGGATCGCAGATCTGTTTATTGCTGAAGTCCCTTTGCTTTACTTCTGCCTTTGCCCTATTCTTATGTGTAATTGAATACTGAACCTGAGACTTTGACTCCTGTCCTTTATTCTTTGCCCATGTTCACCCTAAGAACATTTTTCCTCTTTTGATCTATTAAACACTGTATCTGTGATAATGTTTCTGGTCCCATTGCATTTTTTTTTTTTTCTGACAACCCCATGTAACCAAAATTGGAGGATAAAAAACCACTCTTGTGTCAAATCCTACTTTTTTGTCATTCTCAGCAACCCACTGCTCTTCCCAACCTCAGCAGCCTACCACCTCCCTCTTCCACTTTCATTCTCTCCTCCTAGAAGTGATCATATATACAACTCAGTGATATCTCTGAATATTCCAGCATTCCCAAAAAAGGATGAAAAGGATTGTGGTGGGAGATAAATACTTTTGGGAAGGTAACCAAAAAATGATGAGTCTTGAAGGCAGCAGGTAGGATTGATTTGATTTGAGAGGTGATTGGGAAAGTTCTGCAGAGTAAAGATTTCCAGGTATATACGTGTGCATATATTTAGGGACATTTAGCAGGAACTACATTCACAAGCGAGGCCAGGCTATTACAGTAGATGATGTTTGAAGTGATTAGGAATTAGACTAAATATGTGACTGAAGAATTCAAGAAACTTATCTAAATAACTTGAACTCTGAAACAGTTTTCATGTTCTTTTCTAGCTACCGATTTCTTTTCTCCCTTTCTGGGAGAATAGAGTCATTTACATCTAATCCTAAACTGCTTTGGCAAAGTACATCCTAGGCAGACTTTGATAGTCAACCTAATTCCACACTTGGAACATAAGGATTTTATTTTTATTGCAATTAAGTTAAATAATTAATTAATTTTACAACATCACATGTCTTTTTATTTTATTATTATTATTTTTTCTTTCCCTGTGAGACAGATTTACTCTGCTCCCCATTCGGGAGGCCGGAAATTAAACTTCTTCACCTCTTGTGCTTGTTTCCATCCCTCTATGATCACCCAGGACTTCTGGGACTCTGTGAGGCAGAAATCAAAGATATTTGCTGGGTCCCTGCTCCATTTGCTTTTTACCTATAATGTCACTTCTCTGCCACTTCATGCTGAGGTTCAGCCCTGCAGTCTACCCTTGTTTCTTGGATACTTTCCTATAGAAGGGTTAGAAACACCCCTGACAGCAGCCCTCCTTGCCAACAAGGACATGGGCCTGTAGCCATTCCATTTGCTTTTCTGCCCAGTCTTGGGGAAGTGCTCATTCTCTCCATGATCTACCTTGTCCATCTCCCCTAATCAAAGCATTTCCCTCCTTCTACATTCCTTGCAAGACCTTTGTACAAAATCCCACTCAGGGGACCTTTAGAAGCTCAATGCTAGCTTCTTCTAGAGTTGGGTGGAAATTCTAAAATTAATATGGAAATCCAAATGTCAAGAATAGCTAATGCAATTCTGAAAAAGAACAGCAAAACTGGAAGACTTATACAACTAGGATGAAAGACATACTATAAAGTTACAGTAATTAAGTAAATGTGGTTTTGGTGCAAGTGTGTGTGTGTGTGTGCGTGTGTGTGTGTAGGGGGATACGGGCAAATGGTCAATGGAACAAAATGGAATCTAAAAAGACACCCTCATGTGCAATTACCTGATTTATGAAAATGCAGTGTTCTTGATGTGCTAAATCATTGGATATTCACATGAGAAAATATGCTCACTCTCCACACCTTCATCAAAACTTATCAACCTTTTTTTCTATTTTCTTTATGCCATATTATTTTTGCCCTTCTGATTTCAAGACTGGGGTCTTCTACAACTTACATCTTATAAGAACCTGCTGTGTAGCACAGGGAACTCTACTTCACCTCGCTGTACAGTAGAAACTAACACAGCATTGTAAAACAACTCTACCCCAATAAAAACAAATGATAGAAAAGAATATAAATATTTAGAGAGCTGATCTAGAAGACAAGAAGGGAAATACTAGGCAGACAGATAGCTGAGAAATCCCAACCAGAACTAATCCTTTCTACTCATTGTTTTTCTTCCAGAACATTGCTTGAGCCTATATTCTGGAATCAACTTCATTCTTGTTACTAGAGTTGGACAGTTTTACATCTATCTGCTCCCAATAGTTAATAAGAAGGACATCAAAACCATGTTGCTGTTTTTATCTGGATCTACCAAATATACAATAGAGTTCTGCCCATTTTAGACCTGTAATAAATATGTGTTGAATAATGTAACATTGAGATTGAGGAGAAATCTTTCAAACAGGATATACTGGTTTTACAGGTCTGTGAATGAACTTCCCAAAGCCTATTCGTTTGTTATAATTCAAAAACAAAGCTAGTATTCTCCAAGAGACTGTACAAAGTCATAATCTTTTGCTCCATAGTATTAAAATAATATATTTCTGAGTGGGTAATCCACAGAAAAAGGAAAACACAATTTTAAAAAATACCTGTTTCAAATAATCCTGTAAATTCATTTTTTACAAGCAAAATTTGCTGATAGGATTTGAACGTCCAATTTGTGATGTTAGGCTATGGTAGGAATATCTGTACAGCTTCTAGAGAACTCCTCTACTGTAGACTTTTCCAATAAGTATTTTCTCAAAATATCCATAAATATGCAGCACACCACAACTGAGATAGGATGAGGAAGACAAGGTGACTAATTGGATAAAGATACATGTTTAAGAATCATCATTGAATATTTAAGTTGCTATTTTGGTCTCCAAATTGTGACCTAAAAGTAAATTGCTCATGTATCAATAATAGTCTATTTAAAACATATTTAATAATGTTGCCCCAAAGGGCTAATTAACATATCACACAAGACGTGGTTTATTTTAGAAGTTATTTTAAAAGCATGAAAAGACAGAAAAGGAAGTTTCTAGTCCAAAGAAACATTATATTTTCAGCTCCATAATTATTGTCATTTACAGTGCTGTAAAGCTTTAATCCAGGGGAAACTCATCAGTGGAATATGACTCAGTTTGATCTGAAAGTCCTTGAGAGGAGGAGAAATATCTGCAGATGGTGGTTCATCTGCATCGTGTAATTACAGTATATGTTCACACTCTAATAAACCTAAAAATATATGAACACCAATATAGCCAATCCTCTGAATAAGCAATAACTAACGAACATCTGGGAATGGCTGCATGACTTATAATTGAGTAGATAATTTCCAAATCAGTCAATGAAGTGGTGGCTGTTAATTTCTTAGGGTAAGTACATACTCCAGTGCCACCTAGGCATTTAACAAGCACTAGACCCATTTGAAACATTTATTTGTGCAAGTTATAATATTATATAATTTTAAATAAGTCTGTGTGTGAGAATGTACTTCTTGGAGATAAACCGTCACACGGTTGGGTGAAAAACTGCGAACATTGATAAAATGATTCTAGGAAAAGCAGGAAAGTGGGAAAATAAATAAGTTCTGTTAATATACTTACTGTAACCATAGCTGAGCCATAGGGAAAAAAAAGCATTCTCAGGAAAAAAGATTCAGAAAGGGCCAATTAGTACTAGCCTCAGTTCCAAAGACATCTCATTTTCTGTTGCGTTTCTAATTCAGCTACACTTAGCATTTCTGTAACCTTTGCAGAAAATGAATTGCTGAACTTATTCACTGGAAAACATTACATTCTTTAAGACAATAGTATTCTAAATTTGCTATTTTAGCTTAGTGTTCTGGGCTCCTCGTTCCCTGAGGCTGCTTCAACAAGCGTAGCTCTGTTTTTACTTTTGTATTTCAAATGCCATTAATGCTTGTTTTAATAATGCACTGGGCTACCAAAGAGAAAGGTTTGAAACCTACTTTTGTAAGAATATTTTATTGTAAAAAAGCTAGATCAGAGAGGACCTTCAAGATGGCAGAGGAGTAGGACGTGGAGATCATCTTCTTCCCCACAAATACATCAGAAATACATCTACATGTGGAACAACTCCTACAGAACACCTACTGAATGCTGGCAGAAGACCTCAGACTTCCCAAAAGGCAAGAAACTCCCCACGTACCTGGGTAGGGCAAAAGAAAAAAGAAAAAACAGAGACAAAAGAATAGGGACGGGACCTGCACATCGGGAAGGGAGCTGTGAAGGAGGAAAGGTTTCCACACACTAGGAAGCCCCTTCGCGGGCGGAGACTGCGGATGGCGGAAGGGGGAAGCTTCGGAGCCACGGAGGAGAGCGCAGCCACAGGGGTGCAGAGGGCAAAGCGGAGAGATTCCCGCACAGAGGATCGGTGCCGACCAGCACCCACCAGCCCGAGAGGCTTGTCTGCTCACCCGCCGGGACGGGCTGGGGATGGGAGCTGAGGCTCCGGCTTCGGAGGTCAGATCCCAGGGAGAAGACTGCGGTTGGTGGAGTGAACACAGCCTGAACAGGACTAGTGCGCCACAGCTAGATGGGAGGGAGTCCGGGAAAAAGTCTGGAACCGCCTAAGAGTCAAGAGACCATTGTTTCAGGGTGCGCGAGCAGAGGGGATTCAGAGCATGGCCTAAACGAGCTCCAGAGATGGGCGCAAGCTGCTGCTCTCAGCACGGACCCTAGAGACGGGCATGAGACACTAAGGCTGCTGCTGCCACCACCAAGAAGCCTGTGTGCAAGCACAGGTCACTATCCACATCTACCCCCCTGGGAGGCTGTGCAGCCGGCCGCTGCCAGGGTCCCGTGATCCAGGGACAACTTCCCCAGGAGAACACATGGCATGCCTCAGGCTGTTGCAATGTCATGCTGGCCTCTGCCGCCGCAGGCTCGCCTCGCATCTGTACCCCTCTCTCCCCCTGGCCTGAGTGAGCCATAGCTCCATAATCAGCTGCTCCTTTAACCGTGTCCTATCTGAGTGAAGAACAGATGCCCTCAGGCGACCTACACTCAGAGGCGGGGCCAAATCCAAAGCTGAACCCCAGGAGCTGTGAGAACAAAGAAGAGAAAGGGAAATCTCTCCCAACAGCCTCAGGAGCAGCAGATTAAATCTCCACAATCATGTGATGTACCCTGCATCTCTAGGATACCTGAATAGATAAGGAATCATCCCAAAATTGAGGCAGTGGATTTATATGATTTTGTCTGTATAGCTTTCATTTTACCATTTGTCCTAGGGCTCTGTCTGTCCGTTTGTTTTTTTTTTTTTTTGTATAGTTTTTAGTGCTTGTTATCACTGGTGGATTTGTTTTTGGTTTGGTTGCTCTCTTCTTTCTTTCTTTCGTTTTTTTAAAATTACTTTTTAATTTTTGAATTTTCAATAATTGTTTTATTTTTTATTTTTAATACATTTATTTTATTTTATTCTTTCTCTCTTTCTTTTTTTCTCCCTTTACTTCTGAGCCATGTGGCTGACAGGGTCTTAGTGCTCCAGCTGGGTGTCAGCCCTGTGCCACTGAGGTGGAAAAGCAGAGTTCAGGACACTGGTCCACCAGAGGCCTCCCGGTGGACCAGTAATATCAAATTAGTAATATCAACCTAAATATTTATTACTTAAAAATTAGTAATACTGATATTACTAAAAAATTTAGTGATATTACTAAAAAATCAGTAATATCAAACGTAATATCAAATGGTGAAAGCTCTGCCAGAGATCTCCATCTCAACACTAAGACCCAGCTCCACTCAACGACCAGCACACTACAGTGCTGGACACCCTATGCCAAAAAACTAGCAAGACAGGAACACAACCCCACTCATTAACAGAGAGGCTGCCTAAAATCATAATAAGGTCACAGACACCCCAAAACACACCACCAGTTGCAGGCCTGACAACCGGAAAGACAAGATCCAGCCTCATCCACCAGAACACAGGCACCAATCCCCTCCAACAAGAAGCCTACACAAGCCACTGAACCAACCTTAGCCACTGGGGGCAGACACCAAAAACAATGGGAACAACGAACCTGCAGCCAGCAAAAAGGAGACCCCCAAACACAGTAAGTTAAGCAAAATAAGAAGACAGAGAAACACACAGCAGATGAAGGAGCAAGGTAAAAACCCACCAGAAAAAACAAATGAAGAGGAAATAGGCAGTCTAACTGAAAAAGAATTCAGAGTATGATAGTAAAGATGATCCAAAATCTTGGAAATAGAATGGAGAAAATATAACAAACGTTTAACAAGGATCTAGAAGAACTAAAGAGCAAACAAAAAATGATGAACAACATAATAAATGAAATTAAAAATTCTCTAGAAGGAATCAATAGCAGAATAAATGAGGCAGAAGAACGGATACATGGCCTGGAAGATAAATAGTGGACATAACTACTGCAGAGCAGAATAAAGAAAAAAGAATGAAAACAATTGAGGACAGTCTCAGAGACCTCTGGGACAACATTAAACACACCAACATTCGAATTATAGGGGTCCCAGAAGAAGAAGAGGAAAAGAAAGGGACTGAGAAAATATTTGAAAAAATTATAGTTGAAAACTTCCCTAATATGTGAAAGGAAATAGTCAATCAAGTCCAGGAAGAGCAGAGAGTCCCATACAGGATAAATCCAAGGAGAAACACGCCAAGACACATATTAATGAAACTATCAAAAATTAAATACAAAGAAAAAATATTAAAATCAGGAAAGGAAAAACAACAAATAACATACAAGGGAATACCCATAAGGTTAGCAGCTGATCTTTCAACAGAAACTGTGCAAGCCAGAGGAAGTGGCAGGACATATCTAAAGTGATGAAAGGGAAAAACCTACACCCAAGATTACTCTACTCAGCAAGGATCTCATTCAGATTCAGTGGAGAAATTAAAACAGTTAAAGACAAGCAAAAGCTAAGAGAATTCAGCACCACCAAACCAGCTTTACCAGAAATGCTAAAGGAACTTCTCTAGGCAGGAAACACAAGAGAAGGAAAAGACCTACAATAACAAACCCAAAACAATTAAGAAAATGGTAACAGGAACATACATATTGGTAACTACCTTAAATGTAAATGGATTAAATGCTCCAACCAAATGACATAGACTGGCTGAATGGATACAAAAACAAGACCCATATATATGCTGTCTACAAGAGACCCACTTCAGACCAAGGGACACATACAGACTGAAAGTGAGGGGACGGAAAAAGATATTCCATGCAAATGGAAATCAAAAGAAAGCCAGAGTTCCGATTCTTATATCAGACACAATACACTTTAACATAAAGAATGTTACAAGAGACAAAGAAGGACACTACATAATGACCAAGGGATCAATCCAAGGAGAAGATATAATAATTGTAAATATTTATGCACCCAACATAGGAGCACCTCAATATATAAGGCAAATACTTACAACCATAAAAGGGGAAATCGACAGTAATATAATCATAATAGGCGACTTTAACACCCCACTTTCACCAACAGACAGATCATCCAAAAGGAAAATAAATAAGGGAACACAAACATTAAATGATACATTAAAAAAGATGGACTGAATTGATATTTATAGGACATTCCATCCAAAAACAACAGCATACACTTTCTTCTCAAGTGCTCATGGAACATTTTCCAGGATAGATCATATCTTGGGTCACAAATCAAGCTTTGGTAAATTTAAGAAAATTGAAATCGTATCAAGTATCTTTTCCGACCGCAACGCTATGAGACTAGATATCAATTACAGGAAAAAATTTGTAAAAAATAAAAACACATGGAGACTAAAAAATACACTACAAAATAACCAAGAGATCGCTGAAGAAATCAAAAATACCTAGAAACAAGTGACAATGAAAACATGACAACACAAAACCTATAGGATGCAGCAAAATCTGTTCTAAGGGGAAGTTTATAGCAATACAATCCTACCTTGAGAAACAAGAAATCTCAAATAAACAACTTAACCTTACACCGAAAGCAATTAGAGAAAGAAGAACAAAAAACCCTAAAGTTGGGCTTCCCTCGTGGCGCAGTGGTTGAGAATCTGCCTGCTAATGCAGGGGACACGGGTTCGAGCCCTGGTCTGGGAAGATCCCACATGCCATGGAGCAACTAGGTCCGTGAGCCACAACTACTGAGCCTGCGTGTCTGGAGCCTGTGCTCCGCAACAAGAGAGGCCGCAATAGTGAGAGGCCCGCGTATCGCGATGAAGAGTGGCCCCCGCTTGCCACAACTAGAGAAAGCCCTCGCACAGAAACGAAGACCCAACACAGACAAAAATAAATAAATTAATTAAAAAAAAAAAAACATATAAAAAAAAAACCCTAAAGTTAACAGAAGGAAAGAAATCATAAAGATCAGATGACAAATAAATGAAAAAGAAATGAAGGAAACACCAAAGATCAATAAAACTAAAAGCTGGTTCTTTGAGAAGATAAACAAATTTGATAAACTATTAGCCAGACTCAGCAAGAAAAAAAGGGAGAAGACTCAAATCAGTAAAATTAGAAATGAAAAAGGAGAAGTAACAACTGACACTGCAGAAATACAAAGGATCATGAGAGATTAGCACAAGCAACTATATACCAATAAAATGGACAACCTGGAAGAAATGGACAAATTCTTAGAAAAGCACAACCTACCAAGACTTAACCAGAAAGAAATAGAGAATATAAACAATCACAAGCACTGAAATTGAGACTGTGATTACAAATATTCCAACAAGCAAAAGCCCAGGACCAGATGGCTTCACAGGCAAATCTATAAAACATTTAGAGAAGAGCTAACACCTATCCTTCTCAAACTCTTCCAAAATATAGCAGAGGGAGGAACACTCCCAAACTCATTCTATGAGGCCACCATCACCCTGATACCAAAACCAGACAAAGATGTCACAAAGAAAGAAAACTATAGGCCAATATCACTGATGAACATAGATACAAAAATCCTCAACAAAATACTAGCAAACTGAATCCAACAGCATATTAAAAGGATCATGCACCATGATCAAGTGGGGTTTATCCCAGGAATGCAAGCGTTCTTCAATATAGGCAAATCAATCAATGTGATAACCATATTAACAAACTGAAGGAGAAAAACCATTTGATCATCTCAATAGATGCAGAGAAAGCTTTCACCACAATTCAACACCCATTTATGATAAAAACTCTCCCAAAAGTAGGTATAGAGGGATCTTACCTCAACATAATAAGGGCCATATATGAGAAACCCATAGCCGACATTGTTCTCAATGGTGAAAAACTGAAACCAGTTTCACTAAGATCAGGAACAAGGCAAGGTTGCCTACTCTCACCACTATTATTCAACATAGTTTTGGAAGTGTTAGCCACAGCAATCAGAGAAGAAAAAGAAATAAAAGGAATCCAAATCGGAAAAGAAGGAGTAAAGCTGTCACTGTTTGCAGATGACATGATACTATACATAGAGAATACTACAGATGCTACCAGAAAACTACTAGGAGTAATCAATGAATGTGGCAAAGTAGCAGGATACAAAATTAATGCACAGAAATCACTTGCATTCCTATACACTAATGATGAAAAATCTGAAAGAGAAATTCAGGAAGCACTCCCATTTATCACTGCAAGAAAAAGAATAATATAGCTAGGAATAAACCTACCTAAGGAGACAAAAGACCTGTATGCAAAAAACTATAAGACCCTGATTAAAGAAATTAAAGATGATACAAACAGATGGAAAGATATACCATGTTCCTGGATTGTAAGAATCAACATTGTGAAAATTACGATACTACCCAAAGCAATCTACAGATTCAATGCAATCCCTATCACACTACCAAGGCATTTTCACAGAACTAGAACAAAATATTTCACAATTTGTATGGAAACACAAAACACCCCAAATAGCCAAAGCAATCTTGAGAAAGAAAAACGGAGCTGGCAGAATCATGCTCTCTGACTTCAGACTATACTACAAAGCTACAGTGATCAAGACAGTGTGGTACTGGCACAAAAACAGAAATGTAGGTCAATGGAACAGGATAGAAAGCCCAGAGATAAACCCACACACATATGGATACCTTATCTTTGATAAAGGAGGCAAGAATATACAATGGAGAAAAGACAGCCTCTTCAATAAGTGGTGCTGGGAAAACTGGACAGCTACATGTAAAAGAATGAAATTTGAACACTCCCTAACATCATGCAAAAAAATAAACTCAAAATGTATTAAAGACCTAAATGTAAGACCAGGCACTATATTACTCTTGGAGGAAAACATAGGCATGACACTCTATGACATAAATCACAGCAAGATCCTTTTTGATCAACCTCCTAGAGAAATGGAAATAAAAACAAAAATAAACAAATGGGACCTAATGAAACTTAAAAGTTTTGCACAGCAAAGGAAACCATAAACAAGACGAAAAGACAACCCTCAGAATGGGAGAAAATGTTTGCAAATGAAGCAACTGACAAAGGATTAATCTCCAAAATTTACAAGCAGCTCATGCAGCTCAATATCAAAAAAACAAAAAACCCAATCCAAAAAAGGGCAGAAGACCTAAATAGACATTTCTCCAAAGAAGATATACAGATTGCCAAGAAACACATGAAAGGATGCTCAACATCACTAATCATTAGAGAAATGCAAATCAAAACTACAATGAGGCATCACCTCACACCAGTCAGAATGGCCATCATCAAAAAATCTACAAACAATAAATGCTGGAGAGGGTGTGGAGAAAAGGGAACCCTCGTACACTGTTGGTGGGAATGTAAATTGATACAGTCACTATGGTGAACATGATGGAGGTTCCTTAAAAAACTAAAAATAGAATTACCATACAACTCAGCATTCCCACTACTGGGCATATATCCTGAGAAAATCGTAATTCAAAAAGTGTCATGTACCACAATGTTCATTGCAGCACTATTTACAGTAGCCAGGACATGGAAGCAACCTCAGTGTCCATCAACAGATGAATGGATAAAGAAGATGTGGCACATATATACAATGGAATATTACTCAGCCAAATAAAGAAACGAAATTGAGTTATTTGTAGTGAGATGGATGGACCTAGAGTCTGTCATACAGAATGAGGTATGTCAGAAAGCAAAAAGCAAATACCGTATGCTAACACATATATATGGAATCTTAAAAAAAAATAACTGGTTCTAAAAACCTAGGGGCAGGACAGGAATAAAGACACAGACGTAGAGAATGGACTTGAGGACATGGGGAGGAGGAAGGGTAAGCTGGGACGAAGTGAGAGAGTGGCATGGACATATACACACTACCAAATGTAAAATAGATAGCTAGTGGGAAGCAGCCGCATAGACAGGGAGATCAGCTCGGTGCTTTGTGACCACCAAGAGGGAGGGTGGAAGGGAGATGCAAGAGAGAGGAGATATAGGGATATAAGTATACGTATAGCTGATTTACTTTGTTGTACAGCAGAAACTAACAGAACAATATAAAGCAATTATACTCCAATAAAGATGTTCGGAAAAAAAAAAAGCTAGATCAATACTTGACATCAACAGGTGAATCTTTTAATGTGAAAATTTCAGGAAAATAACAAAACAGGATTGAAGAATAGATATTTTTTGAAAGAGGACTTTTCTGGTACTTATCTATAAATGTTGCATTGAAGACAATCTTTTTAACCTATAGGAAACATTGGGGCTGCTCTTACATAAAGGAAAGGCACACGAACCAAAATAATAAAAATAATAATTTTGGATTTTGGTATGACTTCATCATTTCTGGTTTCCAAAGTTCCAATACTACCCTTTCCTTAGTTTTTGGATTAAAAAAAAAAGAATGTGAATAAAAAGAAGGAGCCAGCGTCCTTTCTTTTATTCAGTTGTGAGCATTGAGCTAAGCACTTAAGCATTATCTTATTTAATCTTTAAAACAATTTTTCTAAAGTAGGTACTATTTTTGTTCCAATTTTATAGAGAAACTAGGCCTGGACAACTAGATCCTTTAAAATCTGTGCTCAACACCATTCTTGTTCCAAACTCACTTCCTTTTCTTTCTTCATCTCTACAAGGAAATGATACTTTGAGACAACTAAGGGTGTGGCATTGTGTAACTAAACTAGCCCTACTCTCTCTTCTGTTCATATTTTTCTTGGGAATGTGAATAGCAGCAAAAATAAATGCTGTGTATTTCAGTAAACTCAAAACAGAAGTACCTATTATTTAGATATACACGTATGATTAAGAAGAATTTTTTCAACTTAGTGATCAAAGATTATTTTCCCCCCAAGTAGACGCTGCATCATTTATTTTGGTGTAACAGATGATGCCAAAGCCCTTTTCCTTCAAACAGTGTAAATTAGGTTATTATGAATTTGAATGTATGCATTGCTATTAACCTATTTTCTAATCTCTCGACTAGTTTCTAAGAAATAAAAATGATTGGCTCTATTTCTTCAGAGAGAATTTTTTTTTTTTTTGTTGCCTTCACAAGGTGTCATCATTTGGTACTTTACAACAGACTTTAGTCAAAATGATTTTAACATCTTTCATCTGATATTTTGTACTTGGTAGTCAAAAAATCATATGAGTTGCTATGACAGTAGACTTTTTCTTTTAATGAATTAACTTTTGAGACAACATTGGTTTATAACATTATATAAATTTCATGTGTACAACATTATACTTCTACTCCTGTTTACACTACAACATGTTCACTACCAAAAATTTCATTACCCTCTGTCACCGTACAGTTGATCCCCTTTAGCATTTTGCCCTCCTGCCCCTAACCCTTTTCTTTCTGGTAACCACTAGTCTCTTCTTATTATCTATGTGTTTATTTTTGTTTAGTGTGGTTTGTTCATTTATTTATTTATTTATTTATTTATTATATTTCACATATGAGTGAAATCATACGGTAACAAGGATGTGGAGAAAAGGGAATCCTTGTACGTTGTTGGAGGGAATGTAAGTTGGTACAGCTGCTGTAGAGAACAGTATGGAGATTCCTCAAAAAATTAAAAATAAACCTAGTGTATGATCCAGCTATTCCACTTCTGGGTATTTATCCATAGAATACAGAAACACTAATTTGAAAAGATACATGCACTCCTGTGTTCATCATAGCATTATTTACCATAGCCAAGATATGGAAGCAACCTAAGTGTCCATCAACAAATGAATGGATAAAGAAGATGTGGTATTTACATGTTGTGGAATACTACTCAGCCACACAAAAGATGAAATCTTGACATTTGTAACAATAGGGATAGACCTTGAGGGTATTATGCTGAATGAAATAAATCAGATGAAGAAAAAGACAGCAGATCTTAAATGTCCTCCTTACAGAACAAATTACAATTATGTGATGGATGAATTAGCTAACCTTAAGTGGTAATCAAGTTGCAATATACATGTGTATCAAATGACCATGTTGTACACCTTAAACTTACATAATGTTGTATGTCAATTATATTTCAGTACAGCTGAGAAAAAATAAAAATTAAAAAAAATAGAAATACTATGTTTGGTTTCTGTAATTACGTATGTTCTCCTGGCCACGTGATACTTCTTTGTAAGTTATTTGCCTTGATTTCAGGAAACTGAAATAAATAATGAACACCTCTTACAATTCATAATTCATACAATTTATTAGAATGGTTATTGTTAAAGTCTGAATTCTAAACCTCCAAAGTTCATATGTTGAAGCCCTAACCATTAGTATCTTATGATGTGACTGTATTTGGAGATTCCAGGGATGCATGCTGGCACAGAGGAAAGTTTATTTTATTTATTTTTTAATATCTTTATTGGAGTATAATTGCTTTACAATGTTGTGTTAGTTTCTGCTGTACAGAGGAAAGTTTATATAAGACACAGGAGGAAGGCAGCCACCTGCGAGCCAAGGAGAGAGGTCTCAAGAGAAACCAAACTCGCTGACATCTTGATCTTGGATTTCCAGCGTCTAGAACTGTGAGAAAAAAATGTTGTTTAAGCCACCCAGTCTGTGGTAATTTGCTATTGTGGCCTTAGAAAACTAACATAGGGTTTATTAAGATTCTTTATTGTATAAATATGTCTGGACATGGGAGAAGAACAGAGTTCATTTGGACAGAGCAAATTGACAGCTTACCTCTTCTTTTCCTCACTCAGTCACTTACAACTGTTTAAGCACTATGGAAAGATAGCCCATTTAAAAAGTGCTCTGAATCTATGAAATGAATATTTTATTATTATTTTTCTGTCCAATTTTAGAGAGGGTAATCATCATAATCACTATATTCAATTACTTATTATCTAAATGATATGACATTAGTCAGATTCCAAACTCTAATCATGACAAATCATCAAACATTAGAAAACAATTACCTGATAATGAGTCAATCTAAATGTTTGGATCATAAAACCTTCTATCTCACCCCTTCTCTGCTTCTATATTTCCTCGAATCCATTATTCTCACTCAAAAGAGTGACCTTTCCAAAATGCATTTGATCGTGGCACTTTTGGGAAAACACTTTTGAACTGTTCTCCCATCCATTCAAGATAAATTTCAATCTCTTGAGCATGTCACAAAGGGTCTATGGTAACTTGATGACTGCTGCCTTTTCAACCTCCCTCCCATCGCCCCCAACTAGTGCTCTTCAGTCCAGCTCCCCAACCTGCTGTGTTCCTGGGTTTTCTCACCTGTTTGTCATTTCACCTGCTTCTCTCTTTGTTTATTCTTTCTTAACCACACCATGTTTGACAAATCAGTGTAGTGGCTAAGATGAGGGACTCTGATGTTAGACTTTGTACCTTCAAATCCCAGTTCTGTCACTAATTACCTGTATGACTTGTCCCTGCTTTAGTTTTCTCATCTGTATGTATCTGCATGATAAAATTCATATCAAAATTAACATCCTAGGATTGTTATACTTAATAAGTTAATATATGAAAAGAGAACATTATTTGACTCATTATAAGCATTCAATAAGTTTTAGTTATCAAGATTTAGCATAGGGTCTCCTCCTCTGGGGAACTGTCCCTGACTGGGGTAGCTGCCCTCCATGTGTTTCCATGTTATCAAGTCCATACTACACTCTATTTTAATTGACTATTACAGTAGCATCTGTGATACAAACTAGAAACAACTTGAAGAGAAGAATAAGGTCTAGTTTTCATTGCATTCCCAGAGCAGATCTTTGCACCAGATATACAGTAAGTGCTCTATAAATATTCAGTGGATAAGTGAATAAAAAAATGAAAGAGCTGTGTTCAACTCAAAGATTAAAAATGCTTCAAATAAATATCTGAGAGAGATGTTGTTCTTATACATAAATCGATTTGTCTACAGTGACAATTTCCATTTCTTCTACCAACAAGTGTTTTTAAATATTGAATCAATCGGAAGCAATTTTTCATTATGAAGCCATCAAGTTTATTAATAAAAATTTTGAAAATATGCAAAAGGAAAAATAAATGTTAAAAACACCCATAATTATATTATCCAAAGACCAGTGTTATTAATATTTTAGTATATTTTTTGTCCTTTTACTCAACAAAAAAACTAATGTAAATATTTTCTGTCATTCCAATATCTTAGTGAACACAGTCCATCCAATAGATACACCATTTGTTACTTAGATATTTCTTATTGTAGGTCATTGGGTTTGACCAGTTTTGTTAGGTTGTAAGCAATGTAAACAATGAACATCTTTGTATATGAACCTCGTTTGTGCTGTAGAATTACTCCTTGGACTGCTATCTGAGTAACTGAACTTCCAGTTTAAAGTCTGCGGACACCCTTAAGATACTTGAAATCTACTCATAGATCGGTTTTCAAAAGATTTATATTAACATATGTTTTGTGAATTTTTCTAGTATTTCAAATTACTGTTATAACTGTGGAAATTTTTACTTATCAAATAAATATCTTCCTTTGAATTATTATCTGCACTTTCCTAGTCTCCTTTGCTGTTTACTCACATCTTGCTAGAAAATAATAATTTTCTTATAGTTATTGTGAATTAGCAAATACGACAAAACCATCCTTAATGATCATTTTTCCTTTGGTAAATGGGAGGGAAAGGTAAAGAAAGTCAGAAAACCAAAGGCACAGAGGGAGAGAATGGGATGTTACTTGGGAAGGATGTCTTGATGCTAGATGGGTCTCCTCATTGCAAGGTCTATTCCTCCTTCTCTCAGGATTAGAAATTAAATTAAATTTAGAGATCACAGGATTGTGGGGGACAGTTTCCTGTTAAATACGCTAAAAGGAACTGACGCATAGAAACCTGAATGTCAAATGACTAATAATCAATGATAATAATAATTTTATTTACTGCTCAAGAAATTTTACATGAGAAGCCAAATTATTATAAAAAATTACTGGGTGACCGTGAAGTTAGAAAACAGAGAGTTAGTTGCAATATCTATGGCCAGTGTTACCAAGCCAGGAATACAATACAGCCTTCCCTCCTCTTGGATGTACCTGTTCTATAGAACCTGTGATCCTATTATGGAGCATTGTTGGCATGTCAACAGTTGCCCATTTGGCTTATTTTTCCTCTACCTTCACAGCAGAGAAATCTACCTCTTGATAACATTGTCTCACATTAGGTACGTTAATATTTACAAGTTACAGAATCTAGTTCAACTGTCTGATAGTCATTTTGTCTTATGATGGTGACAGTGATGACCATGATAATGGTGATGATGTTGAAGCTAAAA
Source organism: Balaenoptera physalus (assembly GCF_965194825.1). NCBI lineage: Eukaryota > Metazoa > Chordata > Mammalia > Artiodactyla > Balaenopteridae > Balaenoptera > Balaenoptera physalus. The sequence goes on from NC_138885.1 coordinate 49,970,839, forward strand.
TGATGACGTAAAACTGCTTTGTGTTTTTCTGCTTTAGTCCTTTATAAATTGTATCTATAGTTTAACTCAATAATCACAATCTTTTGTGTGTTTTTTTATTTATCAATTCATGGCTAGGATGAAGAGGGAGATACCTCATTCCCATGTACTAAAAAAACCCCCGTGAATATTATACAATTTCTTTGATTGTCAATATACAATTGACATGATAGTATACAATATGGTGTAATAAGTTCCTATTTTTTTTTAAAATTATAGGAAGTCAGGACCGTATAGGTAAGACCATTTATTCCCTTGTTTAGTTATAGAGTAAGCACAACTTCTGTCTTTAGAACTCTTTCATACCCAGCACCAATTTTGGATTTGTTCATGGCTGTCCTTGAAATCTCTCAGATTCTGCTGAATTTCAGAATTCAGTTGATAACTCAATCTTATATGTCTGCCACTGAAGTCACCCAGATCGCCTGAACCATCACTGAACCTTGTCTTTCTGCCTTTCTCTTTGGCTGCTGTGGCTGCGATGGATTTATCTTTCTATTGTGTCGTAATTCCTGTTTCCCAGTTGCTGTCAAGGATGAGCCTGGCAATGGGACCCACACATCTCAGCAGAGCACGCAGGGCTCGGCGTAAGCCATTACTCTGGCAGCACGTGTGGGCACTTTTAGGAACAGCTTTGCTGCAGTTGTTCTGACTACAAGGCGAGGCTAATGAAGCAGCTCCAAGAATTTTTTGTAGCGAAAGCAATTACCTCGATGTGGGGTCTGAACAACAGCAACACGACCTTCCATCATGACACTCTCTTTATTAATATTTTAATTACTTCTGTGCAGATACCCAGTAATATTGGCAACATTTTATCTGGTGAATTTGTCTTGCTGCAACCCCTGGATCATAGGTCAAAGAAACTGTTGTAGCAAAATTTGGGAGAAAAGATTCGTTATATATTTATACTTACCAACATATTCCATAAAAATGACAGCATTTTTTTTCACTTCATTAACTTTGCTGACTGCTGACTTCTTTTTGCCCTTGGTTCTAACATATACAAGAAAATGGTCATTACTTAAATAATACAACAAAAGAAATACCTATAAAGGACATAAGACTCTTCTGAATATTTTAAAACATTGACAATGATGGCATGCCATTTTGAGTAATACGATTATATAAAGATAAGTCTAATTTCTGGCATTTGATTTATTTTCATTCATTGATAATGCCGTTTGTGGTTATCTTTCTTCTAATCAAAATTTGTATGCTTCTTTGTACAAAAAGATTTAATTTACCTCTGACTAAAGCACAAAAGCTTAAGTTACTAGAACTTTTGAGGCTGAATATCCCAATATTTGAGATATTTCCGCTTTCATACAGGCTGTTCTCCCAGGATCAAGTGAATCTTAACTCATAACATAGATGTTACTTTTGTCTTCTTGTCATGTATTCCGTGAAAATATACAGCTCAACTGAATTAAAATATAGCAGATAACATAGATTGGTGGCATGTGTGTGTGTGTGTGTGTGTGTGTGTGTGTGTGTGAAGAGAGAAGTGAATGTGTGTATCGACTTGTGATTATCTGTGGTGGAATTCTGCTTTATATTCATTGGCAACATTTATATTTTAACATAATTGACAGTTCCTAATCAGCTTAATTACCTGTTTGTTGACTTACTGTTTTAATTAGAAGGCCTGGAATTGCAAATAACAGAAAACTCCACTTTAATTGGCTTAAGAAATAAAGGAACATTTTAGTTGAGTAGATTTATTGCTGGAAGGAGAAGGGCAGGCTCAGGATTGGCTTTATCCTGAGGTTTGTAATATCATGAGGGATCCAGCTCTGTGTCTTTCAGCTCTGTCCATCTTTATATATTGGTTTTTCCTCATGATGACTTCATTAAAATGACTGCAGCAGATTTAGGCCTCACATCTACATGCGAAATCATCTAAGGAAGGGAGCCCAGTTGCAACACTTCAACAATCCTGAGGTTTACCATTATTGTGTCAGTTGAGAATGAATATTCAGGTCTGAACCCCATGACTGTGGCGAAGAGAACGGGATGTACTGTGTCAAGGTCACATTTCCGCACCTGAAGCTTGGAGGATGCCCAGGTCCCATTACCCATACCTGAAGCTGGGAGGGGAGCCAATTTTCCTGGAAACGCTGGGATCTCTAAATAAAAACCAGAGACTGTTGGAAAGGATTAGGATAAAAAGAAAATGCATACTGAAGACATAATCCACAAATATAGTTATTTTTTAAAAAATCTGCATTGCCTGCTGCAAAAAAAAAGTCTGTGGTTCTCACACGCTCATCTCTCCTTTCTATATGGACTGACATGATTCTAACCGACATTTGAGCTATTCCTTGTGGTGTCCAAGAGTGGGAGTCAAAGAGGAGTTCGGCAGGGAAGCAGAATGAAGAGAAAGCTGGACCATTTCCCAGCTCTCCTGAGTCAGGTCTTCACAGTATGGCTTCATTAATCTCTTTGAAGTCATTTCTCAGAACATCAGACACACATTCAAATGTTAGTACAAAAATACATTTCAAAGACAAATAGGAATGTTTTTCACACCACGTATCATTTTGGATTAACCACGTCTCTTTGATTAGGTGTAACTATTCCTCCAGGTTTAAGCAAATAGTGGCTTCAGGTAGGCCCAGGACAGATAGTCAAAATATTTAACAAATGCTATGTCATGGGCTTCTGCCAATCACTGCACCCCCAGCCGAGAAGATGGGCTGCCACCTACTGTCCCTAACCTGTGAGTCCTGGTTAAATGATAGCCTGATTAGCTTCTTCCGCAGGGAACCCTTGGGTAGTTGCAGTGGATTTTTAAGATTTAAGAAAGATTTATTATTTAAACCATGCAACTCTAGCGGTAAAAACGGATGTCAAACGGCTTGATATTTGTGAGTGTGAGGTCTCTTCCGTCTCTTTCACTATTGGTCTGAACTTTTCTACTACAATCAGTAAGAATAAGTTGCTGCTGTTGTTTAAATAGATGGTTTATCAAACACACTTAAGCTTTATCATCACGAGGAACAAATAAATCCACCTACTAATTATAAATTATTTCTCCTATACCTATATAACCAACTTATTGTTTTACTTTTCATCTGTTGCTTCAATGTCAATGATCTGTCAATTATCTTTTATTTTATCTTCTGCGAGAATGTTTGCTGAAAAAAAGCCATCATGTCTTTGACTGCCATCCACCAATTGTTTGTCTGCATTCACAGCTCTGCCAGTTTTAGAGATGAGTAATTACAGGGCCCACACTTGAGATCTGCCAAGCCTTAAGAGAAGGATCATTCTGTTAGAAAACTCAATTTTTCTCAGAGAGGCACTGCTGGTAACTTCTGGAAAAATTTTAGTAACTACTTTTCTCTAGTCACTTATAGTTTCCTGAGGCCATAGTCACTGTTTTCAGATTCACCATGGAAGTAATACTCTGGAGCCAAGAAAATCAATCCCCTTCGTAGGTCAGACAACATTTAGACATATTTCTCTAACATCAAGAATAAATAATATTGGCATATGTAGATCTGTTAATAGCTAAAATAAAAATCAAAGAAACTTTTATTGAAATGATTAGAACTGGATTTCCATTGACTTTAACTGCTACTAGAAACTGCTTCTTAACTGAGTCTTCCCTTAAGTTCTAAGCCAGAGAACAGAAAAATAAAACTGCTTTGAAGGATCATTTGGAAACTATTGATCTCTTTTTTTTTTTTTCTCCTTCTCAGAATAGGCAATGCAGTATCTTAAGCATAGTTAAAAGAAGCACATATTGACCATACTTTAAATAAGTTTAAAAAATTCTTACTGCAATATTTTATACTTTCTTTTTAATTCAGCCCCTTTCTCATCTCTGTAATAATTCATAGTCCCTAGAATCAATGTGTTGTCAAAGAAGAGAGAGTACTGAGCTTGTCAGTATGACAATTATTCCCAAATTTATTTCTGTATTCTAGATATACATACTCAACTTTTTGCATTTAAAACTCAAATGCCCAAGATGGAATTAAAAACTTGATCCTCTTACATTGTTTCCTATTTAGTAAATGGCAGAACCTTGTTGCCATCTATTGCTTGTAGAAACCCAGGAGTCACCCCTCACTCCCTCACTCTTCACCCACACCCAGACAATCAATTGATAATTTCCTGTCAGTTTTATCTCTTAATGTACCTTGAATCCATCAACATTTTATTCTTCACTGGTATTTTCCTCACCCAAGTCACTTAATCTTCTTATATTCACACTTTTCCCTCCCTACTCAATTCATTCTGTCCCAGCTGTCAGCATGAGTGTATAAAAAAAAAACGTTCAGACCTGATAAGGACACCCTCTTATTTAAAAGCATTGAGTGGCTTCCATGACTCCTAGAATGAAAAACAAACAAAACCACTGGCCTTGACCTTGCACATAGGACTTATATCAGTGGTTCTCAGTCCTGGCTTCATATTACAAATATCTGGGATGGATTTTTTTTAGAATATTTCAGGTACCCCCTAGGGAGATTGATTTCACTTTCTCAATTTTATTTCTGATGTTCTAGGGACAGAGTTCTGTTGGTTTAACCAGACATGCAGGCTGGAGTAGACAGGTAGAGGAATAAATGGAATGGAAGTTACCAGAAGATTACAGAGTCCTGGCAAACCAATCAACAGGGATTCTATCACCCAGCTTGGGAAATGTTGGGAGTAGAGTTATTGGACAACTGCTGACATGGTTTCCCCTGTGTATTAGTGAGAGTTCCTCTGAAAAACAGAACCAATAGGATTGGATCTATCTACCTATCTATCTATCTATCTATCTATCTATCTATCTATCTATCACCTATCTATCTATCTGTCTATCTATTGGAGCTATCTCCTATAATTGCGGAGACTTAAGTCCAAAATTTGATGGGAGAGGCTAGCAGGTTAGAGACTAAGGAGACCTGTAGTTCAAGTCCAAAGGCAGCCTTCTGGTGACCCAGGAAGAGGTGTTGTTGCAGATGAAGTCTGAAGGCAGTGTGCTGGAGAATTTCCTCTTGCTCAGTTGGGAGTGGGGAGGTCAGACTTTTGTTCTAGGCAAGTCATCAACTGATTGGATAAGGTCACCCACATTATAGCAGGCAATCTGCTTTACTTAGAGTCCACTGATTTAAATGTAAATCTCAGTCAGAAACATCTTCACAGAAACATTCAGAATAATGTTGGACCAACTATCTGGGCACCATGGCCCAGCCAATTTGACACATAAAACTAACCATCACACCCTGTTTGTTCACTTTCTTTTGTGTAGCCTTTTAATAGATTGTTATAAGTGAAGGCAGGGTATGTAAAAGTGTTATCTGTTAATTCTGGACTATTTGCATGAGAATTACGAGGAAAACTTTTTAAAGGACAGATTTCCTGAGTCCCAGTACAGGTTGATGGAGTCAGAACTTGCCTCTTTTACTAACTCAGCAAGTCATTTTCTACCTAGTAAAATTTGAGAATAATTTGTGTTTCTTCTGTAATACCCTAATCAAAAAGTATTTATTATTATTTCCTTGGATTGTTTGCTTTGCTATGTACACAGTAATGATCAATGTGCTTGCTTTCCATTGTCAGCATTACCCAGAGTTCTCAAGGGCCTGAGCCAACAATTTTGTGAAGGATATGAATACAATCCAAGAAAAAAATATGGCTTTATTACCATTGTTGTTGTCAGGAATAGGAAATCATACATAATATTTGCTTGGAATGGCACTGGAAAAGTAACCTTGCCCTAAGTTGCTTTTACCTGCCTTGCAGAATAGTTTAAAGAAAACTGTATAACCTTTGGATCATACTATATATTCTTCTGAGGAATAAAGATGTACATGAGATGAACCTGTCTTTATTATCTTCTTACAGTGAATTAGTGAACCTGCATATAAAAGCATTTTCAAAATAATTTCCTTAGAATGCAACTCATTTCAAAAATTGGTTTGGTAGCAAAAAGTTCAGTGAATATTTTTATACTACATTGCTTTTTAAGATTTATTATGTACATTAAAGAATATTAGTGATTGTGAGAACTAGTCCAGTTAAAAAATTATTTCATTTGTTTTTCTAAAATGTCCCAAACTGGTTTATCTACAAAAGCATATTTTTATATAACAGTATTTAACATACTTCTGAAACATATTTTGGAAGATGCTAATTTAGCAGTTCCTGTCTTTAAGTATTCATTCAATAATAACCATTTTTGAGATCCTACTCTGTTCTAGGCAATAGCTTATGCTCTGGGGCATGCAAATATGAATAATATAGAGTTCTTATTCTGAGGGAAGGCACATTTTAGAATTTCCAGAAACATAAATGGATAAATTGCAAAACTATGATGTAGATGTTTAATAGATGCCTGAACAGTGAGGTACAAGGAGTTGAGGATTATATATTTGTCTTCTAGGTAAACGAGGTTAAAAATATTGTTTAAAAAAATAATCCTTCTGCGAGAAGTGGGAACAAGGGAGGTTTTAAAACAGGATAGGGACATGATCAATTAAAAATGCTTTCAGGAAGATCACTTGGCAGGAATTTGGTGGAGGGACTATAGTAAGAGAGCCTAGTGAGAGAAAGAACAGATGGGAAGCTATTGCAATATTTCAGATGAGTGATTCTAAATTTCTGAATTAAGGCAGTTGCAGTGGAATTAGACAAGACAAGCCAGACCCAAGAGACATTCTGAGAAAGAACTGACAAGAGAAGCTGATGTGTTGAATATGGGGAAGAAAGGAGTCAATGATGACTCTAAGATTTCCATCTTAGGGCATGGCAGGGATGGTACTCAAAACAGAAGAAGGGGCTTCCCTGGTGGCGCAGTGGTTGAGAATCTGCCTGCCAGTGCAGGGGACACGGGTTCGAGCCCTGGTCTGGGAGGATCCCACATGCCGCGGAGCAGCTGGGCCAGTGAGCCACAACTACTGAGCCTGCGCATCTGGAGCCTGTGCTCCGCAACAAGAGAGGCCGCGATAGTGAGAGGCCGGTGCACCACAATGAGGAGTGGCCCCCGCTTGCCGCAACTAGAGAAAGCCCTCGCACAGAAACGAAGACCCAACACAGCCATAAAATAAAAAAATAAAAACAAACAAAAAAGAAACAGAAGAAGGAGCACTGATGCGTCCTGGGAAAGGGGTACTGATTTCAGATCTGAACCCACAAAGTTTGATGTGCTTGTAAAGCAACAACGTGGCAGAAATATTTATATGGAACTCAAAAGAGATCAGGGTTGACAAAGTAGATCTGGAAGTCATCGACCTACAGATAATTGCATTTGAGAATGTCGACAAGAACATTCAGAGAGCACAGAGTGAGGAGGAAACAGAAACAAGACAGGGATCTGGCAAACCTAACACGTATAGTACAAACTAATGGGTGAAAGCTCTCGGAGAAGACCAAGAGAATGCAATTCAATGACACTGAAGGAGAACAAGGAGAGGGTAGTGTTTTGAATTACAGGGAAGGAAAGAGCTTCGAAAAATATATCAATTCATCCCTCAGTGCTGCATAGAATTTGGACTTCCCTTAACATTTTTGTTTTCTTTGCAGCCTCCTCCATTCCCAGTGTGCTAAGAAGCTCTTCTTTAGAGATGAATATGCATCAACATCACCTTCTATTTGATATTTTCATTTTCTATATTCTTCAATCTACTGGCATTTATTTTGGGGTAAAATGTGGCATATAGGTGTAAGTTGATACCTGCCTTCCACACAAAAGTAATTTCTTTTTGGTTTCAGGTATGCACTACATCAAAATAGTTCTGCCGCAACCTTTCTGTCTCACCTGTTTCACTTGTTCCAGCCCCAGTATCTATAGCCAGGACTAACTGGGGGTAGACTATGACCAACTTCACAACACAGGCCTCCTGCCTCCTGCCCTAAGACTTCCTTATTGAAGAGTAGTGATGTAGAGGCATTTCTATTTGATGTCAAAATATGTGTAAACAGGCTGTGTGTGTGTGCACGTGCACAAGCACACATGTGGGCATGTTGGGGGAACAGGAGTAATTAATCTCTTTGGGGCACATCCTTGACTAACCAATAATGGATGGGAGGAGGGGGCAGCTAGAGATCAATTTTTCTGCCTCATGAGAAGCTGTTGTCCATACTGCCTCTTAGAAAATGGGCTTTAAAGGTGGAGCAGTCAGTCAACTCAATCCTTGCATCCTCCATTGGCTTTCCCCCTTCCTGGCCTCATTCTCCTTTCCTTCACTCTTGCTATCTGGGATTAGATTCCCTTATGTAAGGGTATCGCATAAGCCTTTGCCTCTGAATCTACTTTCCACTGACCTCGAGCTAAGACATTCCTCAACAATAACAACAACAACAATTATTAAGAACCTGTTGCTGCTTCACTGGTTTGGAATTCTTTTATGATATAATAGATTTTTAGGTGGCTTCTGGGTATATAATGTGTCCAGTTGGTATCTCTTTAGCTTATTTATTATAGTTATGTAACATATTTTGGTATGAGATTTACCAATTATCTTCACAGTATCCTTTATTTTCCAAATGTTCTTACTTCTTTCTGTTGATGCATAATGTTATCAATGTATAATGTGATCACTGTGTCATGTGACCCGTGTGTAATGTTATCAAAGTTACAGCTGTGCATCATTCATCAGGAGCCTGGAAAGTCATGAACAACGCAGTAGTTACCAAGTCCCTACATTTCTGAAATAAAGTGCCAGACCTCTTTGAGACATGCTCGGAGATTATGAAACTGGTTCAGTCAACATTATTTCACCTGCCGTTTAAAAGGCTGTAACGAGACAGCTTTTTAAAGAGTTGACAGATTATTGTGTGTCCTCCTCACAATTTCCCATGAGGGAAAAAAATAAAAGATAAAGCCAGATGGTAGGATTTTCAAGAGAATATTTTGTAAAGCTTGACATAGATTCCCTGGAGCTTGAGGGACCCTGGAACAAGAACCTGAGTCACATCTGGAAAGGGGAACGAACAGCTTTGCTTGGATAAGGCAGCTGAGGCAACGAGGTAAGAGGTCTCTCCCTGGGAGCAAGCGGCAAAGTATCTGTGGGGAGTGGAACTGGCTGTGGACCATTTTGAAAAGTCTCCCAAGGGTGCTCCTGCTTGGAAAGCAAAAGAGAAGAAAGATGTACTCCCGAGGCAGGAAGCTGAGGAAGGAACTCAAGGCAGCCAGCACAGTCCGTCTGCAATCGGGGGGCAGCCGTAGGGAAATTCTGAGGATTCTCAAAAAGAACACTCAGGACATCTTTAAAAGAGGAAATCTTCAATCAAGGAGGCTAATGGCCCGAGGTTCAAGTCCTTTTAGTTCTCTGTCACTTCATGAACAAGACAGTGAGGCTCGGACTTTGGTGGATGCCAGTAGCAGGGCATATTAGAGCTGCTGAGGGGGACCAAGGTGGCTCAAGGTGAGGCACTGCCTACCTGAACCAGCACCTGAGAGTTGCCTCTGGAGCACACCTAGGAGACCGTTTTCTCTACCCAAGGTTCCAGTTCTGCTGACTAAGATTTTCTAATCCTATGTCTGGCTACCTCTGAGGAAGACAAATCTAGTCCCACGAGCACTGGATCAGGGTAGAAATCAGCTTCCTGCCACCTCGTGGACACAGAACACGTGGCTTCTGTTGCATTATCTCTCAACCACATGGGACCACAATCTTTACCAAACTAAGGCTATGGCCTCCTCTGTGCATAAGGAAAGCAATTCCCAGTGATTCCAAGATGGGTTACCTTTCCCAGCAACGTTATCCTCAGTGATTCCACAGTAACTTCCTGTCTTGTAATGTAGCACCGGCTTTTTACACTAAAGAAGAAAGAAGGGAAATCCACACATCTAATCTCTTGTAAGGCAACCAGACTGAAATGTACCTATTACATGTGAACTCCAGGGGGCTGCTGAGCTCTACTTAGCACAATGATTGGAATATTCCAATCAGAATGATTGGAGTACTCCAGGAGGGGCAAAGACAGAGTGTATAAATGAGTGGAGAAAGAATTTGATCAATTATTTTCTTAAAACTTGAAAGAGTAAAAGTTATGCAATCTCCTTGTCTGTAGATAACCTCTTTTTTGTTGCCACTTGATCTTAGCATTTTCTTTTCCAACTAATGCAACTTCCACCATCCATCACATTTTTGATGGGAATCTTCTGGTGGTCACTTGATGTTGTTGAGGTATAAGTCTAGGTCTGGTCAATTAGCCTAGGCTTATTTTTGTTTTATTTTTCCTGCTCTGTCTCTTCTCAGGAAGTGGAAGGTTCCATACAGAGGAGGAACCTGTGTGTGCTATCAACTTGTCACTTCTTGGGTCCTGCCTGAGGAATGGCACATGGAGCTGCCTCTATTGGGCATTTTACTCTCCAGCTGTGACAGCCTCTATTGTGAAATTGGGATCAAGATTACTCCATCTCACAGCAGCCAGGCTAGGCATTTTTTGGATACACTAATGTTCAGAAACCAAGCTTTTTCATAATAGCTCTCTCCTGCAGTGTTAATACTGTTCCACAAGGGTACCAAAGCGTGCTGTTTATATGCAACATTTTTTTTCCCCCCACAGAGTTCTTAATGAAACAGCTTATTCTTTTAAATTTAGAATCCCATCAATCCTTCCCCACACCTGCATATTTGTAAGACTCATGCATTATATTAGACCATTAGCGCCTGGATAAGAGATATTTTGTGTGATAGATAACCTACGGCAGAATTGCTCATCCCACTATGACTAAGGCTTTGTTACAGTACTAACTTCTCAGCCTCATTCCTTCTTCCCTTGGAAGGAAAGAACTTCCTTTCATGAGGCTTTTAAGTCCTTCAAGGAATTCACTTTCATCAGCTCAGCCTCCTCATTCCAAAAATGTCAGAGAATCCCAGAAGTGGACACAGTTCGGGGTGAAGTTGGCATCTCTCTTTCACCTTGCCTCCCTTCCATTCCGTTGATTAAATTCCAGAGTCAAGGAGGACGGACTATACCTCTCAGAGTGCCGTAGTTTCTCAGCTTGCCTGGGGACCACCATGAGAAAGGAGGAAAGGTCTGTGTTGATGAGGTTCTGTGCCCCGATCCAGCTTCAACAGAAGTAGCTCTGCTTTTACCTCTTTTATTTTTCCTTTCTCGTAAGTTTTCTTTTAAGAGGAGTTCTAAGACTTTTATTCTTCCCCACCTTCAATTACAGTTCTAGACAGTACATAGGGTCATGAGTTATTTAGCATTAGAAACTATTCAAAGTAACCCTGGTGTTAGTGCAGCCAATCATACTTTATTGCAAATAGATGATGAATACTATGCAATTCTAGAAAACAATATAAATTTTTCTTCTTTCCACAAACTCATTGTGACAGTTTCATGAAACTAATTTGTTACTTATAGGTGTCCTGGCTTTTGAAAATAAAACTCCCTTGCGTTATAATGTCTGTATTAAGATGTTTCTTAGGAAATCGTATATATATATTTTTAATCACTGCTACAAGTTTTTGCTTTTATTTGGGGTAGACCCTGAAGTTACAGCTTTTCATACTGTTTGAAAGACATGTAGAATTGAAGTATCAGTGTCACTTTTTATAGTACAGCTATTTTGCCATTAAATAGCACCAATTTGTTCATTCTTATGTTAGGTGGGTTTACTTTCTAAAGTCACTATTTGAAATACTCTGCTAGCGTTTCTAGATATTTGCAGTTATTTTATTTACTTATTTATTTTTTAAGGATTTATTTATTTATTTATTTTTGGCTGTGTTGGGTCTTCGTTGCTGCACGTGGGTTTTCTCTAGTTGTGGCAAGGGGAGGCTACTCTTTCTTGTGGTGCGTGGGCTTCTCATTGCGGTGGCTTCTCTTGTTGCAGAGCACGGGCTCTAGGTGCGCGGGCTTCAGTAGTTGTGGCTCCCAGGCTCTAGAGCTCAGGCTCAGTAGATGTGGTGCACGGGCTTAGCTGCTCCGCAGCATGTGGGATCTTCCCAGACCAGTGCTCGAACCTGTGTCCCCTGCATTGGCAGGCGGATTCTTAACCACTGCACCACCAGGGAAGCCCCTGCACAGTTATTTTAATAGCCTAGCCCCTCCCCCAATCTCTGAATTTCAAAATGCTCTCTTCTCACTTGTGTCATTTTGTGACCCACACAGAACACAATGAAAGGTTAATGGTGATAAAGCTGATTTGGTGTAGCCGCCGATCTCTTTGACTTAGTGAGGAAAATGTTTTCAATAAACCTGTAAAACAAAATCAGGATTATAAACCGAGGGTCATTTTGGAGTCTCGTTACCCTTCACAGAACTATTCCAACTTGTTCTGAACCTTATGGTTTTGCCCAATCCAAAGCCCTCAAAGAGATTTCTCTGATTTTAGGGGTTGTTTCTTCCTGCATCTTTTTACCTTTCAGCTCTTGCAGCTGCAAGGACCACCTTGGTTTTGCCTTATGTCAAGGGAAGTATGAATTCCAGGCACTTCATTGGCTTCAAAAACTATCATCGTACCGGCGAACTTGGTGAATTTTGAAGACTGTCATGGGGAGGAATGATACCTCCCAGAGTGACAGGTCCCCCAGCCCAGTGCTGAGGCCTCTCTCAACTCTTTCTTTCTTCCTCTTGTCCTCCTTCCTCCCTCCCAGGACTAACAACCACCTCTTGAGGCCTGACCTTGAAACAGTTCCATCTACTTTCACATGTCTCAGAGACCGCTCAAACACTTGCACTTCACAAAAAGTGTTCTGGTGAATAATTCTTTCACCATTTCGATAAAGGAAAAATTTAAGGAAGGTTTTTGTTTGCTTTGCTTCCAGCAGGAGTTTTGTTGTGGAGAGTGAGTGGGGGCTATATTTTTGTTGGATTGTTAAGGAGACAATTCTTTTCTTATGTAGAGGCAAGGACTTGGGTGGTGGTGGTGGTGGAATGAGGTGGTCGGTGGATTTCTCCTCCCATCAATAGGCAAAGGTATCCTGAATAAGGATAAGAGTGAATGAAAGGGCCTATTAGAACACAAATAGCAGAGCCTGTGTAGGGTATCTTCAGATACAGCCAACATTGACAGAGAAGCAAGAAAATGGGAGCGAGTAGGGAACGAAAGTAGGCACGCTCATTTCTGTTGAGTTGAGAAAACAGAGTCTGTAACTTGTGCCCCACAATGTTATTATAAAGGAGGGTCAATATGTTAGAAATCTTTTGAGTTTAGTTATTGGTTTAATTTCATAATATTTCTGTTGTGGCATGCGGCCTCAGTGGTGGCTCATGGGCTCTAGAGCACAGGTTCTGTAGTTGTGGCGCACAGGCTTAGTTGCTCCGCAGCATGTGGGATCTTCCTGGACCAGGGCTCGAACCCGTGTCCCCTGCATTGGCAGGTGGATTCTTAACCACTGCGCCACCAGGGAAGGGCTGTAAAATCATCTGTAAGCTAATAGCAAATTAGAAGTTCTCCATGTCGATTTTTTTTTCATTTAAAGACAATCTTTGAATTTGTTTTTCACTGAATTTGAAAATATTTTGTGTCAGATATTAGACTCTTTGCTTTATGTAGATTGTCATTTAATTCTCACATCACTGTACCTCAGTGAGGTAGAAGCTATATCTATTTCATTTTAACAATGAGAAAAACCAAGAACAGGGAGGTTAGTAACTTGCCAAGGTCACAAAGCCAGAAATTTCAAAGTGAGGATTCATATTCCAACAATTAGGGGCAAGGGCAGAGGTCTTAGTCAAGACCCTAAAAAGCCTAACGATTTAGGTAACTTTGAATTGTCTTTTGAGCATCCAATGTATCAGTAAGTATCAGGATGATTAATAGAGGGAAATGTTAGTAGTTTGTTATCCCTAATAAAACAATGCCTTTTAATTATTTTTTAATATTTAAAATGTATGATGACAGATTTATAATCACCTTACAGATTTTACTGATTGATTTAATAAAATGTTTTCACAGTATATGTTTTTGTCCCACTGATCTACCTTTTATCTCGCTGAGTAGAGTCGGAACAGGAGACAATATGGGGATTCAGGAACAAAGGGGCTGGATATCTTAGTCACTTTGCTTATATATTGCAAAGATTTTTATCACTGTGTCATTTGGGTTTGTTTTGTGTTATCCAAACTTCATTAGTGATTGCAGTCTCCTCTAAATATGTGGACTTCATATTCAATTTCAGAAGAAGAAACATTTTGAAACAATGTGCAAATAAAGGAGAAAAATAAATGACACTTCTCTTTCGGTATAACTACTTGATAGTAGGGATTCAGAAAGGCATTTTAATTATTAAATGCTTTGCATTAAGATGTTTAGTCGATATTTTTCTTTCAGGAGAATCACAGTGGTGTTGGCCACTGGTAACATAGCTAATTTAATGGCACAGTTTAAATGAATTCTGCTGTCTACATTGTCCTTCATCTATGTTACCTCTAACATTTGGTATGCAAACTTTCACAGCTATAGAGGCAGCCTTGTCATTCATTGGTATTGTCAAGAAGCATAAATAATCACTATGTGACATTTTGACACAAGGATTTATTTAGTGATGTTTGCATACTGACATTGACAGAATATGTGAGGACATTTCATCAGCGGCAACTTTAGCCTCACAGAATGCAAAAAATAATATGTACTTTACTGATGGCTAGAACTGGGCTGTGACCTCCCTCTTCCATCTTCTCTTTCTCCCCTTCTCTAATTGTTAATCCTTATTATTTGATTTTGCTAAAAACTACTGCGGAAAGAACTTTATTTCTATGTACATGGAAAGTTAATTCATTATTTGGTCATTTCACAGTATGTTTAATTTCTTTCTTTGATTTTTCACCTTGATGCAAACCAAAAACAATACAGAGATGTAACTGTTGAACAGCAGGCATCTTCTTTATATTATATACACAATAGATTGCTAATACCCATCCACTCTCCCTATAGAGAAATCCACTAATTAAAAAAATTTGTCAATCACCTAAGCTCTTTTTTGGAGAAGAGACTTTCCAATTAGCGGCTAGAGATGAAAGAGGGGAAAAAGAGTAGCTTTGGTGAATCATTACATTTAATTATTACTTCAATGCCAAGATGTTTCTAGAGCCACAGTATAATCTGTGGGTTCACAATAAATAGGTAGTAGCTCTCTATGAGCAAATTAGATACAATTTTTACTTTCAGATCAGTTTTGAACAATAATTGCTGACTTAACCGGAAATTTGAATTGCTGAAGCAACCACTTTGTAAGTTGAAGGAGGAACCACATAACAGGGAAATGGAGAGTTTTAATGCAACCCCAATCTACCCCTGGACTTTACTAATCCCCAGGGCCTCTTCTGTTATCTCATGGGGAATATGAAGATGATCTCTTCAAGACTGGGTCATCACTAACATGGGTGAGTTTACGCTGTCATTTTACTGAGTGAACGCAAAGCTAAATGAAAAGTATTGAGAGTTTTCCCTGAGTAAAAACTGGGAGGGATTCTAGAAATAAGTGTGTATAAAAAGGACATCCTAGTTTCTAGTGGTTATCATCTTTATTTCTGTAATTCTTCTTCACTCGCTCCTCTCCAAATAATCACATAACATAAAGCAGATGTCCAGCTCTGCCGAGCCCAGCTTGGCTGTCAGCCGACGTGGCCACACAGGTTCATGGGTGATGTGCTCTGCCACTGGTTAATCAGTAATCTTTGTAAGAGTTTTAATTTTTGTGCTCTTTCTGCTTTCCTTTCTTCTTCCCTCCTTTTCTTTCTTCCTCCCGCCCTCCCTTTCCTAGTTTCGTTTTTAATTCATGAAAGTATGATAAATAGTGGCGAAGAAAGATTTTAAAGACAGAATTTTTACATTCACATCCACATTCGCAGAAAGCTGTAGAAACATTATTAATGAAAAAACTTAAAACATTAATGGGCTTAAGAATTCAGTGGCCCCAGATCCTTCCATCCATGTTCATTATTTATGACTGTGGGTGGTAGGATTGGATGAAACCGCAGTCAACCCACACTGCGTCCTGCTTTGCCCAGGTGCTTTTCCAAGGAGGGAAGATCCTCCTGTCTGCTTACATTCAGATCCACACGTGTTGGGCTCTGGCGATTTGTGAGAGTACAGGGGACAAGGGGGTCCTAATCCCAACTGTCTCTCTTTGGTGCCAAAGAATTGGGCCTCTGAGTGGGGGGAGAAAGATTGATGATACTTACATGTGTGACATTTCCCAGGGACGCTCCTGCACTAATAGGTATGCAGTTCCCCAAATTAGTGTTTCCCAATCCTAGCTGTGTTGTCAGAACCACCAAGGGAGTTTCTGAAAAATACTGATGCTGGGCCCTATGCCCAGAGAATCTGATACAATTACTGGGGTGGAGTCCCAAGGTGATTCTAATGTACAACTAAAAACTATAAACAGGACAATCAGAGTTCAGAAAATTCTGTATGTTGTTCTACTCTTCTTTCTAACCTGGGATTCCTGCTGTGAAAAGTTGCTTGATTTCTGTTCTCAATCTCTTTATCATCTAGGATCTTTCATAACTTCTCTTTTACTCTCTTCTCCTGTCCTATGCCCAACTGTTCCATGACTCCTGTCTCTCTCTCTCTCTCTCTCTGTCAAGCCGCCTCAGTCTTGGAAGATGCTAAAAGAAGTTATATATATATATATATATATATATATATATATATATATATACACACATATACACATATATATATAAATATATATACACATATATATATTTCTACCCTCTAGAAGACTATAAATGAAGCCAAGATCAACATGGCCATGGGCTATTACTACCCACCCCCCGCCCCCACAAAAAAAAGAGATTCGTGTCATTGTACCAGGACAAAACTGAAGATTTACACACACAGTCATAAACAGTTGGTTAGATTATACTAGTATTTCTGGATATTTGTAACAAAACTTCTGAAAAGACCCTGATAAATTCCACTTCTCTGACTGGCAGCCTTGGATGTTTGCCACTTGATCTCCCTTCAAGAAAAACCTGCCGTCAGCTGGAAGGAGTGCATGGGATGAGTTGGCCTCCAGCTACAGCACCTTTCCCAGTGTGAAGCAGATTTCAGCCAAAGTCATGTTCTCCTGAGGGCAGCCCCCAGCCAATGACAGCTCAGCAAGCCCAGGAGGACCCAGCCATCTATGCTCAACGTTGTACTGTTCCCATGGCCAACTTTTGCTCCCCATTGGCAAATTTGCATAATAGTCTGAGCGTCTCTCTATTCAATTCTGTTTTCTCTCCTTTCTTTTCATTAGTGTCAGATCAGCATCACAGCCTAAAGGCTCTTTCTGCTTCATCCTGCCCCTTCCCCTTTTATCTTAGGTGTTACCCCTAGGAAAACTTCTGCCTTCCTAGCTTTGTCTCGGTATCTGCGTCCCAGATAAACTGTACTGGCACAATCTGTCATTCTAACATTGTAATGAAAATTACAAAAGTTGCATTTTTATTTTCCACTAGTGAAAAATAATTACAATCTTTTTTGTATACACTAGCACAGAAGATTCGCGTGAAAAATTTACTCTATCACCATCAAAATGCTACTGTTTGAATTTTTCTTCCAATATTTTAATGTTTGTAACTTTCTATGAATATAATTTATTTCTTATCTTATTCCAATTATGTAGAAATGTTACCTCCTAGAAATCTTGTTATTCAAATTCTATCTTTAGATTTCTAAAATAGAGTCATTTGGACAGAGGTAATTTAATGCTTAAAAAACGTAAGTGATTCCAGTTTGATAGGTTTGGAAAATTCACCTTTGCTGGAACAGTATTTCTTAAAGAGACTTGTTCTTCTGAACGTTAATAAAACAATCTTCTTCCTTTAGATGCTTACCACATTGTATTACTTATTATTATTGCTGTTGCTGTTAACATTTTGTTGGCATTACGTTGTCATAATTTCTGACCTGCACAACCCTTGGCATGGCACTAGGCACATGGTTTATGCACATTAAGTGTGTACTGTATTGAACTAAGTAGCGTTCTTGTACATATTTTGACATCTGGGACTTCATCCTTATTCTCAGGGGAGAAATCCTCAGAAGTATTGATATAACTTCAACTGACACAATAAAGAAAGGAAATTATTTTTTCCTTCACACCTTTCCAACAAACCTTTGAGCCTGATAAAACAATTATTTCTTTTCTAACAGACCTCGAGTTCTGGAAGACTTTTTTAAAGTCCTTATTCTTTCATAAACCAGAGTATTCCCATGTATAGCTTTGGAGTAAAGAGAGGGTTTATGTCAGGAAAACCTTGCTAAATAAATGGTCTCCAAGTGACAATGGCATTTTGCCTTTCTCTGAATCCTCGGGCGGAGGCCAGAGTTTGGAGCCAAGATGAAGGGCTGGATGAGTCATCTGCTATGGTATGGCAATGCCTCTGTTCTCAAATCTGCGCAATCAAATCTCAAACTGATTTCTCCCTTTCATTTCTTTTCCTTCTTTTTTTGGCAAGAGAGAAAATAACTTCGGTATCTTTTTTTAGGAGGGTTGAAAAAAAAAAGGAACACCATTCTATTGCCCAAAATTGCATACAGAATTTCAAAGAGTGACCTCTTCCCAGATATAGCAGAGCTTATGGTGGTAATGGGAATGTGTCACCTTTTGGAGCGTAAGACCTTCAGATCCCAAGTCTGCCCATCTCTTCACCGGACTTTGGAGAATGGTAGGATTAGGAGTAAAGGAGTATTAAATATAATACCCTATTCACCAGGGAGTAATTAATATTTCTGGCCACGTGGACTATTTCGTGGTGGGAGTCACAGTGGCAATAAGTGAATGACGAGGAGATGGACTCCAGGTATCTTGAGATGTTCAAAGCTTTGCTTTTTTCACTGTTGGCAGATTAAGTCATTTTTAGAATTTGGACTTCTCAGGGGCAGAGGTTTTTTTTCTTTTACATTAAATCTACTCTTTTCTCCACACTGTTCTGTTATATAATAGGGTGAGTGTATGTGCAAAGTCATGCTTTTTCAGTATTAAAACACAGAATCATATCCTTCATTTTTAAAGTTACAGTTATTTGTGTTATTACTAATTTTGGACACAGCAAATAAGACATTGCCAGAAACATTTCTGGGAAGAATAAATATGCAGCTTGTTTAGAACTGAGTTTGTTGTTAAATATAGCTTTGATCTCCCCTCCACCCTGCCACCGCCCCGGCCAAGAACTGCATGGTAGTTTGTTTACAATCTACCACCCTATCTTTAAATGTTAGACTCCAAATGTGTATTGTGTATTCTGTAGTTCTATTTTCCAGGTTGTTCTGGCTTTGTGGTCTTGGCTGAAATTGTGTGCCTCTCCTTCCTTTGACCCATTCTCTTCACAATGTTTCACTTCAGTTCATCAGACAGCACCTGATTAGGTGGCCTTCTGTCATCCGTTCCCTACACATCCCGCCTGGCCTCAGCACCGTGGGGCTGGCTGCCACCCAGAACCTCATTATGGAAGCAGCTGTCCTGACAGAGGAAGATGCGTTTGGTTCATCTTTAAACATTTTCAAGGAGTTGGACTCAAGGTCACAAATAGGCCAAAGGCTCAGTCACGTTTCAAGTGTGACATGATGGCATCCTGAAAAATCTTTAACTTATCAGGCAATACTCTTTCTCTCAAAGAAGAGAGACCTTGAAAATGGGCAGACATGTTTTGGAATCCCTGCTCTACCATCTTGCTAGCTATGTCATGGGAATACTAACTGTAAAGCTCCAAGTAAGTTGCCTGGCACGTTAAAGTAGGCTCAGTAAATTTTAGTTCTCTCTAAAAACTTATTAAATATTTATCATGTGCAAGGCCAGGTTGGGTAGCTGGAGTGCTAGATGGTATCAAAATAGTAATAGGTGGATGCTCAGGGTGCTTACTATTTTATAGGGGAAATCTTGGTAAATTCTGAGCTCAAATACAGGCTAGAAAGTAAAAACCACATTGCAAATCTAGGGGAATGAGAATTCAGAGAAGGGATGGATTACGGCTAGTGGGAGGATAAGGTAAATGTGGGGGAGATAGCACTTGAAGTAAAAGCTGAAGGAATTTTTCCCTTCTCTTGTGTGTACATTAGAGATGGTAATTTGGACTTTGCAGGGATAGAGTAAGAATACTTAAGTGACAGGACTGCAGTTGAGCAAATGCAGTTAATGTTTGGGGAATTGCTAACAATCAAAGTTGGCTGGATCAGAGCCCACATTAAAGGGAAGGTAGGAGATAATTTTGGAAAGATAGGTTAGGCTATATTCTGGTGGACCTTAGATCTCAACCTGTATGAGAAACGTGGTGGAGTGGAGGGAGACCCTGGCTATGGAGCAAGAATCCTAGACTCCTTTCTAGGCACCTGGGAAGAGATAGCAGAACAACTAGGTTCTGGAGATTCATTGTTTTGGGTTCAAATCTCAAAGTTTCCACTTATTAAGTCTGTGACAGTCAGCAAGTTATTTCCCCCTTCTAGCCTCTAGACGAGACCATGTCTCTTGAAGTATAAAATTATTTGTTTATAAATTTAGTTGTTGGGAAATGGCAAAGGTTTTTCCTAGAAAAGTGTTTTTTAAAAAGTGGGAATGTTTAAAAGCTTGGAAATGAAATAATTAAATGAAACTATCAGAGAGCTCTTTAGTTTCCGTGCCACTGCTAAACATATACGATTCTAAGGAGACAGATCTAGTAATACTACCTAGGACAGTTTGAAGGAGTAAAAGACTAAAGGCAAGAATATCATCTGACTTTGGGTCTAAAATGAAATGGGGATTTGAAGAAAGTTAGTACTATTTTTAAAAGAGAGAGATTGCAGTGGGGCAATCAAAAAGATTTGGCAACTGATAGAATATCAGTTCTAAAGCTAACAAGCACAGGAATGATTACTTTGTTTTAATTTACATGCTCTTTTATATTAACTTATTTAAGTGACCTGATTTAGTGATGACTTTTTTTTTTTTAATTTTATTTATTTATTTATGGCTGTGTTGGGTCTTCGTTTCTGTGCGAGGGCTTTCTCTAGTTGCGGCAAGTGGGGGCCACTCTTCATCGCGGTGCGTGGGCCTCTCACTATCGCGGCCTCTCTTGTTGCGGAGCACAGGCTCCAGACGCGCAGGCTCAGTAGTTGTGGCTCACGGACCTAGTCGCTCCGCGGCATGTGGGATCTTCCCAGACCAGGGCTCGAACCCGAGTCCCCTGCATTGGCAGGCAGATTCTCAACCACTGCGCCACCAGGGAAGCCCTAGTGATGACTTTTAATTCTGCATTACTCAATGCATGTGGGGTTTCTAGTGACATATCTATATGGGTATATGTTATTGATCCAGCAAATACTTATTGTGGACCTGGTATGTGACAGATAGTGTTCTAGGTGTTGGAGACAAGGTCCTTGCTCTTGTATTCCAAGACTCTGTTGGAGGGGGAGAGAAACAACAAACAAATGAAGAAAATAGTGGCTAGAAAAAGAAGTGTCATGAAGATGAACTAAGATGATATGGTAGGGGGTACCTGGAAAGCTAGTGAAGGGGCTCCTTTAGGAGGACGCATTCAGGCTGAGCTGAATGACTGAAGAAGCCAGCAACGTGGAGTGCCAGGGCAAGAACGTTCCAGAAAGAGAACACAGATAGGCAAATGTCCAAGGATGGCGATTATGCCTCAGTGGGTTTCAGGAATTAAAAGAAGCCAGCCTGACAAAGGCATCATGATTAGGGGGAGAGTAGTCAGAGATAAGAGGAGAATATGTGTTAGTTCCCAACTTGGGGCCAACTCCAAACACTCATTCCTCATCTCTTGGCCTTGTTGCAATTTTACAGCCCAGTCTATGACATCCTTCGCAGCAAAAGGAGTTAATAAAACCACATTCATTCTCTTTTTTTCAGGTACCAACTTCGGGAAAATGTTCAAACTCCCAATTTTTCAGAGTAGAAAGCTGGGGGTCAAAGATGTTTAGCAACTTGCTCAGGGTCACACAGTTTGTAAATGGCAGGGCCAGAACTCAACCAGGTCTTATGATCCAGGCCCAGAGCAGTTTCTGCTTCCCACAGTGTCACTTTCCCTTCTTATGTAATCCTAAAGAATCACAGTCACTGACCTCTTATCAGAGAGCCCGCAGGAGATGTCTGTAACCTGGGATAGGCGTTTTAACCAAAGGACAGTGAAAGAGTCCTCTATTTATGGCTGACAAGGTGCAGGGCTTACCTGCACTAAGGTTTAGAGATAGAGAATTAGAAGGGAGCACCTATTGGCAGAGAATTGGCAGAATGATTATGTACTTATTTTCTTTTGCCTGGGGGTCTTACAGCAGCCCCTTGCTTTCATAACCCCGTGATTTGATAATTTTCCAACAAATTCAATTTTATGTGTTTGGACTGAATGGAATATGCCATAGGAGACCATAGCATCTTAGGACAAACATGAAATGTGGTAAATAAGCTGATGTTTACGCATGGGCACTATATTAGCTGTTTCTGCACTTTGCCCCTCCATTAAGTTAACTGCCAGGCCTGGGCCATTACAATTCAGCCTTGTTCCCTCTATTACAGCCACACATTAACTCTGGACATTCCAAGTCTTTCTAATAGCCATTTTCAGGGAGGACCGTGAGCTTTCCTAGGAGTCCCTCCCCTCCTTTCTGTTCCCACCTTGAGCCCCCTCTGCTACTTGCAACTTTGAGTTCTGAACAGGCTTATCTCGAAGCCAGTCGGGATGCCTGTTTATGATGCATCCTCAAACCCAGGCATCCGTTTACACGAGAGCCCTAGTTAGAGAGGCATATTGTACTTCTCTCCTTTCAAAGAGCACATTTGCTGCTTGCTGGGGGCTTTCTGCCTGATGCAGGGGGGCGAGGAAGGAGAGTTCCTTTGGGAGCAGATTTAGAGTCGCTTCTCATTGGAGGGGCTCGCTTTTTCCTGAGCTGCCAGACGCTGCAGGCTCAACTGAGGCGCGGAGGTGCAATTCAGGCTGCTGAAACAGTGGAGGAAGGCAGGGACAGGCGGGGCTAGCGCGGCTCTGCAGCGGCTCACAGGCACCAACACACACAGCGCTCTCCCGCCGCCCCCTGCTCGAGCCTCGCTTCAGCTAACCGGGGCCACAGAGACGCGGACAGGGAGTGGGGGGACCGAGGAGGGGGCGAGGACAAGGCAGGAACCGTGAAGCAGAGGAAAAGCTGGAGCGGAGCTGGTATTTCACCTGAGAAGTCTGCCCCGCATCCCGAGGCTCAAACCCCCTACAGCTGCACCGCTGTCGCCTGCTGGGAGAGCACGGCGCCAAGGAACCCTCGAGTCCCGCTCCCAAGTCTTTCTGTGCCCGGCGCGCCAGGATCCTTCCGGTGGGGGGCAGCGCGGTGCCCTCAGGAAGGTGCGGAGCTTGGGGGACCGGCGTTGGCGCCCGTCGTGGTGCCCCAGGAAAAGTAGGGGCGAGGAAAACCGCCTTCAGGGCAGAGTGCGAGGCCAGGCTGCCGCTGCCGCCGGCCGCGCCGCCTCCTGCGCTCTCGCCTTGGGTGAGTGCTCGGCTTTAGCGCACCGCCGCGTCTCTGCAGCGCTCGGGGGCGGCCTGAGGGCCCCGGTGGCGCCCGCGGAAACTCAGCGGCCCGCGGACGGCAGGCGGACGCGTCTCCGGACTCCGGAGCGGGGACTCTGAGCCCGGAGGGCGCGGGTAGGGGCTCCTGTACCCGTGCCCGGCAGACATGCCTTTGGGCGGGATTTGGGCCAAGAGATAGGAGGCGGGAGCGCCGGAGGGAGCCGGGAGCCGTCCCGCGGGGCGGGAGACCGGGGAGCGGCGGGGAGGGGGGGAGGGTCTGGTCCGAGCAGGTAGCGCCGCTTCGGCAGCCCGGCGAGTTGGCAGGTGGGGTGGAACTCGCTTGTCAACTCATCAATCTTAAAACAGTCAGTTTGGGAGCGCTACAGGATAGTCAGGAGGGCTGCGGGAAAGCAAGAGGGGGCCCGCGGGATGCCGGTGGTGAGGGAAGAAAAGGGAGGCCTCGAAAAGCTTGGGGGCACATTTGCGCTCGGGTTCCTGGTCCTTGCAGCCCTCCTGCCTTGAGTGTGGGAGCACACTTTTTTTGTTTTAAGACTCAGCGTGGAGAGAAAGCCTCCGTCCCAGTGGAGGAGAGGCGTCTGCGGGGGGCAGAGACCGCAGCTACCTGCCGGGTGCGCCCCCCGCCCCAGGCACGCCGGCGTTCGTCCCCCCTTTCTCTCCCGCTCCCACCTCCTCATTGGTGCTGGTTTGCAGCGCTCGGCTCCTGCGCCTTCGCTTCGCGTTTGAATCTGGCTCGCCCCTCCGTATTATGTCTGCACTCCGAAGGAAATTTGGGGACGATTACCAGGTAGTGACGACCTCGTCCAGCGGCTCGGGCTTGCAGCCCCAGGGGCCGGGCCAGGGCCCGCAGCAGCAGCTTGTGCCCAAGAAGAAGCGACAGCGGTTCGTGGACAAGAACGGCCGGTGCAATGTCCAGCACGGCAACCTGGGCAGTGAGACGAGCCGCTACCTCTCGGACCTCTTCACCACCCTGGTGGACCTCAAGTGGCGCTGGAACCTCTTCATCTTCATTCTCACCTACACCGTGGCCTGGCTCTTCATGGCGTCCATGTGGTGGGTGATTGCCTACACTCGGGGCGACCTGAACAAAGCCCACGTCGGCAACTACACGCCCTGCGTGGCCAATGTCTATAACTTCCCTTCGGCCTTCCTCTTCTTCATCGAGACCGAGGCCACCATCGGCTATGGCTACCGCTACATCACCGACAAGTGCCCCGAGGGCATCATCCTCTTCCTCTTTCAGTCTATTCTCGGCTCCATCGTGGACGCCTTCCTCATAGGCTGCATGTTCATCAAGATGTCCCAGCCCAAGAAGCGCGCGGAGACCCTGATGTTTAGCGAGCACGCGGTGATCTCTATGAGGGACGGAAAACTCACGCTCATGTTCCGAGTGGGCAACCTGCGCAACAGCCATATGGTCTCCGCGCAGATCCGCTGTAAGCTGCTCAAAGTAAGTGCTACCCGCCCCCTCCCCACCTGGCGACCGCCAGCCCGCAAACCCGGGAATTAACTCACCTGAGAGCCACCCTCAGGCTCCAAGTATTGCCTAACGCCCCAGGTAAACTTCCTTGTTTGGGAGCTGGGGAGGGGGTGGGGGACTGGGCGAAGAGAGTACAACCGACGGTTCTGTTCTTTTCCCACCCACTCTCGTGCTCTTATTTATTTTATTTTATTCTTATTTATATTCATCGGATGTATTTGTGTCACTTTCTGGAGGCTCCTGGACCTCTGAGCTACACGAGTGCCCTGTTCTCCTTCCTCCCCTTGCTGCTTTGCTCTTTAGAGAGCTTTTGAGTTGTTGTCAATAGGCTACTCCAGTAAACTTGAAGTATTAAAACTGAACAGCTTTGAGTTTGAAGAAAAAGGTGCTGAGATTGCTTTAATTTTCACTTAGGGCTTTTCTTTCTTTCTTTTTCATAATTTCTTTTTTTTCCCCCTAGTGGTATTTAGCAGGTGGATTATTCCTTCAGACCCAAGAACATTGATTCTAACTCTATCTGTGGTCATCTTTTTTTAACAAGTACCCAAACCAGAGAAGCAGTTTATAAAGTGGAAAAACAACACCTGGTTGTTTTCAAGTTTTATTTTTACCAAATATTTTCCTAGAGAAATATTCTGTGAAAGCGTGAGTGCTTTTCCTGTAGAGTCTCTTATTAATTTTATTCTTAATTGCCTGTTTCTATGAAGCCTTTGTCAATTACAGGTTTCACTTGAAGCTTTTCAGCATCCATTAAAGAAGATTGCTTCCTACCATCAGCAGTGTAAATGCTAAAAGAAATTGCTCATGGAGTGATTATTAAAGCAAGGCCCATCTAGTCGTTAGAGGGCACCACTACAAACAAGAAGAGAAGCCCACTCTAATCACTCACCCAATTAGAGTCTGGGAATGAGGGATACAAGCCCAGTTCTCTATGTGTTATTTACAATCCATCTTTTTGAGAGATTTGCCTTAGATAGTTTTCAAATGTTCATAAATTGAAAAGATGACCTCAATACAGTCTTAAAAATTTATCTGAGATTGCATAGAAAAACCATAGCCCCATTCAGAACTCAGCATTAATAAAATGAAAATCTGAAATATTTAAGTTGAGATTTTGCCTTTGAGATTTCAATTTTACTCTACAGGTCTTTATCGTTTTACACAGCCTCAGTTTATATGGTAGTTAAAAGTGGTCCAATGTGCTTTAAAAAAAATTTGGCTCTTGTGTCATTTTCATTACTCATTTACAAGGTCTTACCCTAATTATTCTTGACCATCTTGCTCAGTATAGTGTTGGACTTAAAGCAGCTCAGTTGTCCTGTCACTCCACATCATATGCATATTTACTATGCTACAGACAGTAAACAAACTAATTGTGTATAGCTTACTGGAAAATTTTCAACCTGGTTCTGCTGTATATGTTAATTAAGATAATTGTGAATAAATAATTTGAATAGATCATATTCTTTATAATTAACTCCAATGGGCTGCATGTAATTTTTTTTTTTTTTTTTAATTTAACTTTGTATATCATGCTATGGACCACATTTGAACGGAGTTGTTTGGATCAGGCTAAACATGTTGTAGACATGTTTGTTGCAGGGGTGTTTGTTGTATGTGCCTATTTCTATGAATAGAACAAGATATATAACCTCTCTTTTTAGGTTAGGCCTACCAGCAACACTTTGTAAATGTAGTGCAAAAGTCTCTGGCGTGGAATCCATGTTCATGTGTCACTTTGAGATTTTTACTGAGGAGTAGTTTATCATCTTGATTGGTGTATTGGAAACTTAAAATTAGACTTTAAAGGTCAGTTATTGCTGTTCTCTAGTTTTTCAAACATATAGATACATTTATTAAAACAAATATCTTTTTGAGGAAACATATTTAGATGTTTTTAGACTATCAAATTTTATTTTAATAGTCAGAAATAATTAGAATTAATCTACATAGTAGGTTTTGTTTTTTGTTTTTGTTTTTTTACAAAGTTGTAGTGAATCTGAAGCACCCAGTGTCTACACTGGTTCAGGACACTGATAGTGATTTTTATGCAAGTACCACATATACCACAAGGAGTGTCCTGATCAAACAAAAAAAAGATTTCCATTGTTGGCAAACTTGGAGCAAGGTGCTATATTAACACAAGGTGATAAAAACATCTAATTAAAACAATATGTATAATGTTCTTATAAAATTCTTTACTTTTGATTTGTTGGGAAGATGTCAGTGCTAAAAGTAAAAAAATTGGCATGTGGAGTCAATTTATATTTAAACAAAAGTATGGTGAAATTCTGTCCTGCTTTTTTTGTGAGGGGAGAGGGTTGATCAGTGGCAGCTCTTCATCCAACCAGTTACTGGAGTTTGCTTGAAGTTGATTTGTCCTGTAGCCATGGTGATTAAAATGAATTCTCATAGCTCTTGTCATTTCCTTAGACTTCATTTAAAAGGAGCTATGTTTTATTAAGAAACTAATAACATTCAGCAAAATTAGAGGGAAGATTTGCCTTTAATAAATGACTCTCATTTTCTTTTAGGGACTGAGATGAAGTGACCCAAAACAGCCAACTAGATTTTTAAAGAGAAGCTATACCAAGATCTTAAAGCAGTAATATTTTGATATTGGTCTTATACATCCTTACTAAATATTATTACACATATTCAGCTTCTTCTCTTAACCCATGTTTGACATTTTAAATGTAAAATTTATGTATCTTTAATACAGAGAAATACATAGAATTTTAAGGCAACAAAACCATAATATTTAATAATAGTAATTAGAGTCTATATGAGTTCTTCCTATTACCTAATTTAATTTCATTTATATTTTTCTATTGCTGTTTTCTTATTTGCTGAATAAAAGCTTATTTATCAGTATTAATATAAGAATTATATTTGATGATTTAAAGCACTTCTATTCTTATAAAGAATAGAAAGTAAGAACATGCATATGGCTTTCTAATCCTTGCTACTGTGAAGTTTTCTGTGCATTTTCTTTTTTTTTTGAATTCTGTGTCTTGATGGAAGTTTTTCTCTTATAACTTCTCTAATTTTTAATTGTTGTTAACTTATATGAAAGCAAATTTTATTTCAACTCTATTCCTGTCTTCCAAGCTTGCAAATACTGAAATTTATTTCAATATTTAATTATAGATTTTCCAACTTAATGCCTGGAGCGATCAGTCCTTTTTCTACTTAGAAAAAAAAGAAAGCAGATTACATAAAAATTTAAGAATATAATTGGAAGTTATTCTTTAAAATTTATAACGTTATTATGAATACAACTATAGAAAGCTCTTTTAAGATGAATGTTCTTTCTCTTTTCCTCTTTTCATCCCCATGTTGATGTTTTATTTGAATTTTCAATTTATTTTAGTTGTCTTTTTTTTAACCTAAAATATAGGAACTAATGAATAGCATGGTCATGTTAAGTTAATATAACATCCAGTTTAAAATTTTAATAAAAATGCCTGGATTAAGGAGTTGAGACTAATGGTTGATACATTGGACCCTGTAATTCAGTGTTGGGTTTAAAGGATTTGGAAATCTCACTCCTTCCTACAAATCTAATACTAATGGTTGACTGGCCTAGATTTCCATCTTATTAGGGAAAGATTTAAACTTTTTGATACATTATTCAAGAATTTGCACACTTATTATCCAGAAGCCATCACAGTTACATGTATACATATGTGTGTGTATATATATATGTAGACACTCAGTCAAACCTTATTTACATAAAGTAAACATAAAATCAATTATTGTTAGATCCATATTTTGAAATTAAGAGGTAAGGATAAATTTTTCTCATAGAAGTATAATTTTATATCTTCATATTTTTATTCATGGCATATAGTCATCGTCTTCCTTTCCTAGGATGTCAGCTATGCAACCCTTAACTTTTACCTAATGAAAAGTAATGATGCCCAGTTATCTTCTAATATATCACATACATTATTTTTATACTCATCTTTTCTATTCTCCATTTATATGGATACTCAAAATTGGATGCTATCTAGTTTCCTCATATGAATGTGATCCAGTGCAGATGCAATAAAAACCAAAATTTCATCTGCAAAACTAACAAGCTCGTCATTCCCTTCATATACCTTAATATTTTGTTAATCTTTTCACCACAGTGATTCCTGGACCACTTGATTCCTGATTTTTTTCATATATTTATTAGTTTGTCTTCATTCCATACCTTGCACTTTAATGCAATTATGGGTTTGACTCTATATGACCCTATTTTGTATGACTGACTCTTCTCTCCAATTGGTCTTGGTCAATTTGCACTTCGTTTTAATCTTGAGATCATTAGTTATCTCCTTGAAAAAATTAATTCACAAGTGAATATCTATTAAAAAACTCTTCTTCTGAACATCATACAAGTGGTTAGTAAAAAGATTCAAGGAGTCTAAGACTGAGTACCCCAGAACTCTTGGGGCTTAGATCTTATAATGGTCAGTGAGTTTTTTTAGGTGGGTTTATTATGTCTTTAAAAAAAAAAAAGTACAGTTTCTATGTAGTCTAGCTTTGCTTTCTCTGACACAAGTACAATAATTCTGTAATAGGTATAGAACTTGGGTTCTTTTTAAAGACTGTGATTACTATTCTTCTTTTAAATAGTAGTAATATGTGGTTTTGTTTGTTTTGTTTTTTATTTTTCATATGGTTCCTGAAAAAGACAGGGTGGCTTGTGCTCAGGGGAATACAGTGTGAACAGAAATAAGGACATAAAGACCCAAAAATAAACAGTAGTAGGTAAGAACAAATGATGAAGAGAAGCAGGAAAAAGCACATGGTGGATTTGAGGGTGTTTGGTGAGTAGGAGGGGAATGTGCAAGTAGGGTTGCAAATCCTGTCCACAGTTATTATAAATTCCATAAAAAGTCCTCAAGGAATTATAAAGCTGCTCTTTCATTTAAATGGTACAGAAGCCTCACGAAATTTATTACAAGATAAATTACATTCCATCTATAAGTTACTTTCTTTTCATAAAAGTGAACATATTTTTATGGGATAATTGGCTTAGCATTAAAAATCTTTATTTTAGGCTTGACGTTGGTCATATTTTTTTCTACCTGAGGATTGATGGAATTTCAAACTTAAGGAGTCAAAAGAGGGGAGTTCCCTGGGGGCACAGTGGTTAAGAATCCTCCTGCCAATGCAGGGGACACAGGTTCGAGCCCTGGTCCAGGAAGACCCCACATGCCGCAGAGCAACTAAGCCCATGTGCCACAACTACTGAGCCTGCACTCTAGAGCCCACGAGCCACAATTACTGAGCCCGTGTGCCTCAACTACTGAAGTCTGCGTGTCTAGAGCCCGTGCTCCGCAACAAGAGAAGCCACCGCAACGAGAAGCCTGCGCACCGCACCGAGGAGTAGCCCTCGCTCGCCGCAACTAGAGAAAGCCCGCGCACAGCAACGAAGACCCAAAGCAGCCAAAAATAAATAAATAAATTTATAAGAAGTCAAAAGAAATGTACAACTGTAGAAAGTCCAGATGAAATTCTAGGTCCACACTTTCTTCTGCCTGACTTTAATTTTGGTCTGAGTCCCAAAATCATTGCCAGAAATGCTTTGAGTCACAAGGCATTGTTGTTCTTTATCCTGGTACCTGCTTTTGGCTCATTTCCAAATTTTAGATTCCACATAGTACTCTGACCTCCTTGCATGTAATTTTCTTTCTGACTTCAGCATATATTCAACACACGCACACACACACACACACACATTGCACATTTAAAGAGGAGAAGTGACATTACAGATAAAATGGTGGGGAAGTGGTAGGCAAGAAGGGCTGCCCTCTCTGTCTTCAACTACATTTTCCTTCTTTTCCTTTCTGGACCACTGGCCCTCATTACCTCTTCCAGTAGGTACGTGTGAAAAGTGGTGGGGAGTGGATCACGCCTTAGAATATTATGGAAGTACATCTCAAGTCAGATGTTAGAGATTAATTTTTTTTTTTTTCAAAATTCCCCTAGCTTCCCTCCGAGCTAGGAAAGAGCACAATGGCTATAATTAGAACACAGTAATGGGTTGGAGAGATGGGAGAAAAGCAGCAAAGAGATTGATTGTATTGGTGAAGTGTGTCCCTGCTGAATGAATGTGGGCAACTGATCACAAATCTCCCAGAAGGAGGATAGCGAAATGTGGATCTACTTATGCCAAGGGCAGTTCTAAATGTGTATCCCAGAGCGGGGTGTGTGTGTGTGTGTGTGTGTGTGTGTGTGTGTGTGTGTGTGTGTGTGTGTGTGTGTGTGTGTGTGTGTGTGTGTCTTTGTCTTTGGATACATACGCTACAGTCCTTTATCTGTAATAACAAAGCTATTTGTCTGTAAAGTACATGATGATAATAATCCCTTCCAGGCATCTGTGACTTTTGATTCCTTTTCCACCTGTAGTCAGAAGTTGTAATTTATTATCTTGCAGGCCTTTATGGACTCTAAGGGAGTTCAAAGTCATTTGACATTAGCTGCTTCTTTGAAATTAGTACATGTGACTATAAAATGAGGCACAAACCTTAAGTTCTAGACATATATCCATGTGGCATATAATTAAAGTGTGTGTAATAGAAATACTACATTTCAATAGCAATATTTTTATTACAAAGAATAACTTAGAAATTATTGCCAAAATCTAAATTGCACACAATCATTTCAAAAAATCCAGGAGGTTCTACTTATAATGTTTTTGGACAATAAATTTAAACAAACTTTATGCCTTAGAATTCCTTGATTTTTGTCTTAACTCTCAGAATTTACTATAATGCAACCGACCAGAAAGTCTTTAAAATGGCAGAAAAATCTTTATTTCCTTCCCCAAAATATTT
Source organism: Balaenoptera physalus (assembly GCF_965194825.1). Classification (NCBI taxonomy): domain Eukaryota; kingdom Metazoa; phylum Chordata; class Mammalia; order Artiodactyla; family Balaenopteridae; genus Balaenoptera; species Balaenoptera physalus. The sequence goes on from NC_138885.1 coordinate 50,002,591, forward strand.
CATACAATTGATAATAAAAGTTGTATGTTAAGTTATTCTCAAGTGCCAGTGTTTTCAAATTATGTTCTAAATTTTTAAGAATTACCAATTTTCCATGAACTGTTTTCCCTTCCGCCTTTTCCCCACTTATTTATTCAATAGTTTCAAGATTCTAAATGATTATTTCATCAAGTAAAGTCAACCTTAGAAATTTTAATAATTTATTGCATCACTCTTCACCTTAAACAATTGTTTAGAATTGTTGTTGATCTCGACCGTATCTATTTACGTATTATCCAGGAAAAGATCATGGCTCTGTGTTCCCTTTTGGAATTAGGAGGCTTATAGAACCAGAAGAGATAATGTAGACCAGGGGCAAACTGCTCTACTAATGAAAGATTTCTTCTTTTATCATAATTCTTAAGATGACATAATAAATAAAGATTAAATTGGTTTTTAACTACATTTTTTTCTGCCTATTATCAAAATTTCTGGGTGAAATATGGTAATTGGTATCTAAATAAGAGAACTAGAAATGGATGAAATATCGTTGCTACTGATTTATTACATACTCAAGGTACAGATCACAGTTTAATTTTATAAAGGCACATCCGTAACTCCTCTTTTTCCTTTGTATCTTTTATGTATGTGTTACAGTTCCTTGAACAAACTCCACTTACACTCCACTTACACTCCACTTACACAAGTTGAGAGACTATAACTAACATAGGCTTCTTTTCCCCCCTTGTTCCAGAAAAATCTCTGGAATTGCCCCAGAATTAGAAAAGTCTAGATTGGAATTCCTTGTAAACCTAGAGTAGAATGTGCATGCTTCTGCAAGTGTATTTGGTAGATATATGTCAGGTTCTGGAACATCGTATTTGTTTGGCTGAGTATTGATAAGATAACCTTGCTCTGCCCAGGAGCTCAGACTTCAAACAATTCCAGTGCTCCAGGCACCTGCCAAACACCCTTTACTCCTCTAAACAGAAAAGCTTTCTCTTTAACTCACAGTGAGTAATAGGCTTCCCAGTCTATTACAGAGTCAGAGAAGCAAACAAAAATCAGGTAGGTAAGCATATTGATAGTTGAAATATCTGTTGGGCTAACAAAAAGGAAGAAGAAGTGAAAGATAAGATTGTGGATATATGTAGTACCTCAGAGTCATTTAAAGTAAGATTAAATTTATCCACTGGAAAATAATTATCAGGGAATATGTAGGGAATTTCACTTATCGGAAAAAGATGTAAGTGTGGAAAACATCTTTCAAAGAAATGAAGTATTGCTTTCCCCATAGTATCACAAAATAGGTGCAGTTGTCAACTTTGTTTCTGCCAAGACTTGGATAGGATATAAAGCATTTGGGAAGAGGTATAGGCATAATTTTGAGTATATGGAATGCATTTTTAAAATCGGAAGATAACGTGGAGTCTGGAACGTTATGGACGTTAATGGAACAGATTCATGCATATTTAACTCTAAATTACCTACATATGAATTAACTGCTTTGCTAAAAATAAAATATTTCTTATTCTAGGTTGGCATTCTCCTGATAGCCTATCTGTTTCTAGGCCACTTCTTTTCATGGGTTATTGAATGAGCAGAGGATATAGAAGCTAAAGGCTATTCTAAGAATGAGGTGCAAGTATAAATAACAAATATATAAGTAAGGGAGATGAATTTTAGCCTTGGTGTACGTATATAAAAATTAGAAAAATATATCTTCTTTGGGGGAAATTATTTTAAAATAAATGGGGAACTGAGTTTAAAAATTATGTTTTTGAATATTTTTATTTCATGCAGAAAAAGCAGAGCTTAGAATAGTTGGTAAAATGACCCAAATTCTGATCATTAATTATAAATGTCAGAATACCACCTTGTGTTTATATAGCACCTGTTTCTTAGTAGGTGAGAGAACAATGACCCAGGATTTTTGTTTTTATTTATTTTTGTTTTGTGTTTGACTTTTATTTTGTTACATTAATCAATACATGTTATACAACTGTGTATTTGCAAAGATGCTGGTCTCATCTGTATTTTACCAATTTGAGAATATATATAGAAAGATAAATGAATTCTACTGGCTTAGAGATGACTAGTTTTCTCCAACATTGGTTGTTAGAGCTGCTGTTTTTATTTTTGCACCATCAGGTTTTTCCATGTTTTTTTTTTTTTTTTCTTGTCAGTAATCATTTTCTTCTTTTTTTTAAATTTTTAATCAACTAGTAATAAGGCAGAGAAGAAAAATAGTCTCAATATTTTCATTGGACTTTTTTTCTACACAAATAAAACTCCTGAGTATCACTAATTACAAAGTAGCCTCTCTAATTGACTAGTTCTGCTTTTGAGACTCTGCAATTGCTGCGGTAACAATTTGCCACCAACTTGGAACTCTTGGTTTTGTTTTGCTGTGGAGGACAGCTTACTAAACCATATTTTTCAGTGTTTTCAGGCTCGTTTACAAAGCCAGTGTCTTTCCGGGAACTCTGAAAGTAAGGATTTTGTCTTCAATCTACCGATTCATTGGACAGACCAGTGTTGCAGAGTCTGTTTTGTTTATTAAATTTGCTTTGCAAAGAGTCTCTTAAAATATATTGGATTCTTCCAAACCCCATTCAACCAGCAGCAAGCCTCACTCCACCCTGATTTTATTAACCCAGCTTTTATTTTACCAGCATCATCATATAAACTTGAATATTTGCTTATCGTGATCCTTATAAGTAACATATATGAAAAATGAATAGAAAAGAAAGATAAGTTTATTTTCATGGTTTGCTAATTGTTAATAATCACATTTAATTTTTTTTAGCATGCAAGCAGTTTGTTGAATTAAGCTTTACAGTGATTTATACTGATACTGAGTGCCACTACCATATGAAAGTTTTAGTAAACTACAAGTTTGTCTAATACAGATTTTTTAAACTGCATTTTAATTTAAAGAAATTCAGTTGAGCACAAATTTTCACTAATTTTACAATTCATAAAATAAATAGAGAAATAACTTTAATGCAGTTTATTACTAGCAGTTTGAAAGCCACCAGTTAACAGCATCTGCCTTTATTTTTATTATGTGAGCTGTTGTGTACATAACATTATTCAATATGATAACATCTTCACTATTCTATTGTAGTTTCTATCTATTTGTTACTTTTCAAAGGTCCTGGAAAAATAAATTATTATGTTTGCTTTGTAATAATGCAATAAATCTGTTTTTAAATTATGATCAACCTTTTTTAGCTTTAACAAACTCTGTAAGAATTGCCTACTTATTTGCTTTGGGAGGAAAAAACATCTGGCGTATAGTGCATTATCATTTAGTGATTTATGTCAAGCAGTAGCACATATACACTTAGTTCCACAGTTTGTGTTAACAGCCATTGTTGGACCAGGCATTTCTCCAAAGCTCATGAGTTAGGGACTGGTAATTATAGTAAGTCGTGTATTATAAATAATGCATGTATGTTCCACATGAGCTATGTGGGATTTCGGCCCATTTGCTAGAACATAGCTGCATAATGATTTGTTTGGATTTTGTTGCAGATGATTGATAGTGCAGAATGTTGGCAATGATGTAAATTACTGTTGGGCTGCCTTGCAAATTTCAGTACAAGTGGTGATTTCTTCTCTTTTTCTGTGTGCTTGTCTAGTCTCGGCAGACACCTGAGGGTGAGTTCCTTCCCCTTGATCAACTTGAACTGGATGTAGGTTTTAGTACAGGGGCAGATCAACTTTTTCTTGTTTCCCCCCTCACGATTTGCCACGTGATTGATGCCAAAAGCCCCTTTTATGACCTATCCCAGCGAAGCATGCAAAGTGAACAATTCGAGATTGTCGTCATCCTAGAAGGCATTGTGGAAACAACTGGTGAGTAAAAACATAGATATGTCATGAAGTTTCTTTATTCCGTAATAACATTATATTATATGAACAATACCTATCATGGTTTGGGCTAAATGTCTCAGCTCGCAATAATGAAAGTAATGACTTGTCTGTTATTTCTTTGTAACATTAAGTTGATACTTCTTTGAAAATGAAGATTTACTGTTGTGATGATTGCATTTGTAATGTTAACTCAGAAATACTTACTGCAAAAAAAAAAAAAAGAAAAGGAAACTGAGATGACTCCTAGAAATGATTATGATGTTCTAGTTTAACTGCAGACTTGGATTTCCTATAATCATATATTTTTTAAAAGATTTAAGGTTAAAATAAATTCAGGGTAATTAGTGAGCAGCCTGAACTCAGCATGCATATTCTTGCCTTAGGGATGGTGATTCGGGTGTCATTGATAGAGCTTTGATATGCTACTATATGCAACCTCAGTGGAAAATTCCCTGTGTGTGTGTGTGTGTGTGTGTGTGTGCGCGCACGCGGGCGCGAGCCACACTAAAGTAGCATTTTAATTTCAAAGTGGGTCAGTAGATTTCCCCAGCTGAACCTTGACCAAAAATATTTTGAAAAGAAATTTTCTTCTTTTTCGGCTTTGGTATAGCTATGTGCAGTATGTTACTTCTTAGGATGTGATATAGCGTTGCTATGCTGCAATACCCACAGTTTGCTACTCTCTGAGGAGAATAAGGTTGGCAAAGGAAAGAAACAATAAATCAGAGTATATTATTTGGGGCCTAAGCATTGCCAGTTGGTTTGGAACCTGCTGGATGCTTGAGACTAATAATGGAATATTTACATAATTATATCTATCTATCTTGAGTTTTACCCTTGCTACAAGTAGTGAGAAAGCAAGAAATACTTTAGCTTTTAATTTTTTTCTACCAATATCATTCTAATAATATTAAAGTGCTAGTTATTATGTAAAAACTATGGCATTGAAAGTAACATCGGCAATAGCATAGATACATTCAAGCCTTATATCAAGGTGGGAGACGTTACATAATGAAAGAATCTCCCACCTTGATATAAAGCTTTGTCCAAGGAGTAGGGGGAGGCAAGCCATTGTAATCTTATACATCTGTTACATAACACCGATTTGAAATTTGGGCAAGATACTTAATCTCCGTAAACTTTTTTCCCATCTCTCTAAAAGGAGAATGATATAATAACCACCTTGAAGCTACCTGTTGTATTACTATTATTTTATTATCATTAGTGCTTCACTTTAAAATTTAAGAGTTTTGAAGACAGTGAGTAAAGACTTAATTCATCAATCTATATCTGGGATTTGATTTCTGTGGACAATTTCATGGTTTAAATTCTCCAGTTTTTTAACTTAAAATTGAATTGATGTCATAGTATATTTCTAAAATATCATATATTGATAAATAATGAAGCCAATTTATAAAGGCTTCTAGTTCAAGAAATCTTTACATTTAAATTTTAGTTTTTATTTGTCTCGTTTATTGAAGTAATAATATATTGTTAGAGCTTAAACAGCAGATGTTTTTACTGATTTATTTTTATAGCATATGGTTCTATCTTTGACACAGCTGGTTATAGTTTATTAATTGCTTATTATTATTCTAATCACTGCCACGAGTGAAGTTTCTGTTTCACTTGACAGTCTTAGAAATCTTTCACTAGTTCTATCTATCAATCTATCTATCTATCTATCTATCCATCCATCCAACCATTTTTCCTACTTATCTCTGGTTAGTGTGTATTTCTTAAGAATGAGAAAATTTTTCTATAAAATCACAGTGCAATTAAGAAAAAATCAGGCTATTAAACAATGATACAGTGCTATTATTTAGCTCATAGTCTACCTTCACATTTTATCAGTTGTCCTAGTAGTTTCCATCTTAGCCCTTTTTTCCTGGTTCAACGTCAATTTAAGGATTATGCCCTCATTTGTTTACTTGTCTTCTCAGTAATTTCCATCTTAGCCCTTTTTTCCTGGTTCAACATCAATTTAAGGATTATGCCCTCATTTGTTTACCTGTCTTCTCAGTCTCATGATGAAATAGTTCCTCAGCCTTACTTTGTGTTCTTGACCTTGATGTACTTGAACAGTACAGGCCAGGTATTTTGTAGAATGTTTCTCAATTTGGATTTGTCTGAGGCTTCCTTATTCATTATTTATTTTTTTGATTTTTGACTTCTACATAGGCATTTTAAGGGAATATGGAATCAGGTTGTTTTTAAAATACACCTATGTATTCTTGACTTAACTGATGTGTCTTCCTCAGATTTCAGAGGATCATGGTTAGTAAATGATATTCTACATAAAGTCATTTGGAGTTCGTAACATTAAATTATTCATTAGGACTGTAGATTTCATTTTACCATTTTCTGCCCTCTCCCCACCCCCCCTTTTTTTTAAAAATTATGAACTGGCAGAGACTATTTTCCACAGAAAATGTGAAAACTTGACTGGAGACTGAATTTCTTATTTAGAGATTGCCTTTTATGGAGAAAAGATTAAAGCCTGCCTCCTCTTAACCTCTTAACTAAGCCTGTTTTCTAGATTTAATATAGCAAGAATAACAGCAAAAACATTACTCATAATTTTTAGAATTTATTTTGTGGAAAATTTATCTGACATTTTGTTTGTGTATATGCCCTAACTGATTAAATCACACATTTTTCAAACTCTGAAAAATCTGTCTATATTTTCTGACCTCCCTGAGTCTGGTAAAAATAACATAAACATTCTTATGTCCATATGATCATTTAAAGTTATACTGAGATTTATTTAGATTCATTTTTCAGGATGTTTCCTCCTTTATCTTCCCATTCACAATACTTTCTCATAATACTTATTGCTTGGAATAAGACAAATATGATCTTTTGTGATGTTTTGAGACATCAATAATACCATTTTAGCTCCAGTGTTTTTTGTTATACAGGCTTGTGACTAAATGTTTACTCAACAATGTAACTTTCCATCATCATATTTAACATTAAAACACCAAGTTTTTTTTATCGTTCATTCATTCACTAGACAAGTAATTGAATGTATGCTGTGTGCCTGGAAATATTTGAAATACTGGCAATATAGTGGTGACCAAGACAGGCAGAATCCCTATCCTTATGAAAGTTATATTCTAACTGGAGGAGGAAAACTGCGAAACAAAACAAAAAAATAAATAAACAAGGTATTATCACATAATAATGTGTCAGGAATAAAAACCAAAACAAAACAAGGTTATGGAACAAAGAGTGCATCCCAGGCTTAGGTTGACGGTTAGGAAAGGTCTCTCTGAGAAGGTGACACCTAAGCGGAGACCTGCCTGTCGAGAAGGACCTCCTGGGCCTGTCTGGAGGGAGAACACAGCAGAGGCTGAGAAACAGCTGGTACAAGGGTCCTGAGTCCGGAACCAGCCTGATTGATTCCAGGAACTAAAAGAAGGCAGTGGTGGTTGGAGCAGAGTGAACAATGTGGAGAGTGGGGTGAGGAGAAGTCCGAGAGGTCGGGGGTGGGGTGTGGGTGCACCTCTGCACTACAGATGATTGCATCGCATCAACAGCGACTGCTGGGATTCGATTCAAAAGCAAAGCCTGCATTTACATGCTAGAGTAATAATTTAGTAATCTCAAACTCTATATAACAAAATAAAACACACATGTTTTCCCCTAGTGGATTGCATGTAGTTTATTTAAAACCCAGTGACCCCAATGCCTAGGGAATGCATAAAATTTTAGACTGTTACCACTTTTTCGTATTAACAGTACTACCCACACGGTCCCCAGCCCCCAAGACAGGCACATAATTGCTCACTTTGCTGCGGTCCTCTGATGAGAATCTTCTGATCTCATTTAGTTTTTGCTTCTTCCCTTCCTGTAGTCTCAGCGGGAGTGATAGTGGTGTTGAGGAGGGGGATGAAAAATTAGAAGCTTTCTCATTTCCTTGAAAGTTTCAGCTTCCAGCTCAGGACTAGCAATAATTACTTTCCCCACTTCCTTGGCAATACTCCTCAGTGATGAGGTTCAGGGATTGTTGCCTTCTTAGCTTCAAATGAGTTGGACTTTCACTTCCAACAAGGAACACAGCATTTGCCTCTTCATGAATAACCTTTGCTTCTTGGCTCACGTAGCAAATTTCTAAACATAGGTTACCTCTAACTGTTGCTCTCTTTGCTGATTCTCCCAGGGGGGAGAGCACTGCTAGAGGCAAACAGCATTGCAGATTTGGCTCATTAGAACTCGATGCTTTCAAACTTCAATCTGCTCTCTGCTGCTATTTGGCAGTCTTCTTAATTGTCTTTTCTGCACTCCCAGGCTCTCTCCCCATGGGATCTATTTTAGACCTTTTCTCTCCTTCCATGCCCCCAGTCCCAGCTGTCCTATCCCTTCCTAGGCCTACTACTCTCCACCTAGTTTATCGAAAAGAATGTGACACTTCAATTTGTATACATTTTTTTTTTACTCTCTTTATCCTATTCTCATGGTTGTCTCCCCTTTTTCTTTGCTGGTGTCTGTGAGGAAAATGTCTTTATTCTTCTCCAAAAGCACCTGCTTTACCGTCATGTTTATTACCTGTGACTCAAGCGCCAAGACTTACTATACCTAATACCTAAAATCCCTTTGACTCTCTTTGTTCTCAAACATGTCCAGGTCTTTCTTCATGAAAAACGTAATCCGGTTATTTATTCCTTTATACTCAAGGTTCTTTCTGGGATTCAGAGACACCACATTCTACCTCTCCCTCTTTTTCTGTTTCTTCTAATTTTTATATTCCAGGTGTTCCTTATACCCTGCATGGCTCCCTCTTATAAATTTTTCCTGGATCTCTGCCCTTGACTTCTTTCCTCTTGAATCTAGACACTCGATTTTTAAAAATGAACCCACAAAGTATGCACAAGTCCATTATTTCTTTTATCTCCAGCTATGAAATCTCTCACCTGCTGTGGCTTTATATATGCCATCAATTTCCAGGACATTTGTCCACTTGGATGTCACTATTTTAATTCAGAGTCAACTTGTCTAAATACCAAGTGATCATCTTACCCTCAAATTACATCCTCGTCTGGAAAGTTTGTCCCTATTAATCATGGCTCTTTTGTCGAAGACCTCCTCCCCTTTTCTTTCTTTTTTACATCCAATTAAGTTGTTCATTCCACAATATCTGTTGAGCACCTATTACAGGCTAAACAGTATTCTAGACCCTGGGGACACATTAGTTAACAAGACACAATTCCTGTTCTTGTGGGTATTTATAATCATATATGGAAATCAGACAGCAAAATGAGGAAATGCCTCATTTAGAGTGTTAGAAAATAAGTGCTATGGAAAAAAAAGTAAAGCAAGGCAAGAGGGTTTGGGAGTGTAGGGAAGTCAGAGCAGGCTGCAATGAGAAGGTGACATTTAAGCCCAAGCAAAGTATCCTGAGTAAAACGAATCCCTTTGCTTTGAAGGGGATTTCAGGTAGAGGTTCAGCAGTTGTAAATGCTCCAAGGGAGCAGGTACCTGGCTTCTGCTCTCTGTTAGTGGTGTCTCTGTAATTCAACTCTTCCTCTGAAAGTTCACATGATAGTACTTCTAAATCACAGTAGTTGTCTCGGGAATGGATTTAGTATCTGCTTACATGCAGATTGTGCACTACTGAATGTTCGCCTGGTGAATATGCTTACAACACTACTATCATGATATACCTGTGCTCAAAAATCCCTGATGACTGCCAGTCAAAATGCATGTGTTCCTTCCTGAGACAGTTAGGCTGCCCTGCTTAATGTAATGTCCATACAATGGGGCTCACTGTTGATTCCCATGTCTGCGATAATACCATTTTCACCACCTAGGATAGCATTTCTGTCTTCTCTTACATGGCATAAGAACTGCCATATTTGTTCAGTCTTCCCTGGGCACTTTAGTCCATGTGCTTTCCTTTAATCACTTATTTAAAATACTGTTTTTTACTATGAAGGGGCTATTAAATACATGCTCATTATAGAAAAAATTTTAAAAATACAAATATGCAAAATAAAAACCTTACTCTTATTTTCAGCTACTATACCATTAATGTATTGGTCATGAACCTTTCAGGTGTCTATATTCAGATATATTGTTATATTATGCTACATGTATTGTTTTATAACTTGCTTTATTGTATAATATGTTTTTAACCTCTTTCATGTCAAATTACAGTTCTACACCATTCATCTTAATGGCTTTATTGTAGGCCAATTATGTATCTATCTTAATTTTTATTACCTATCTCTTGTCTGGAATTTTTAGGCATTTCCTTTTTAATGAGATACTCTATAGTCCATAGTTTAAATTTATTTACCACCAACCTTACTATTTTATATAAATTCTTAAAGATGGAATTCCTAGGTAAAGGGACGTATACATCTGTTGGTTTTTAATATCTATTTCAGGGTTGCTATACAGAAAGTTGGTACCAATTTACAACTGGCTATGAAGGTGCCTATTTCCTCATACCCTTGCCAACAATGGATATTATAATTGGTTTCATTTTTGTCTATTTGACATTATTTTATTCTTTTTGATTACTAGCAAGGTTGAAATTATGGTATCTATTGGCTATGAATTTTATTTCATGAATTCTCAGTCACTATTGCTCATTTTGCTTCCAATTTATTACTTGCATAAATTGCTTGTAAAATTAGCACATTACTTTGAAAAACCCTGTCCCTAGTAGTCTGTCTACTATTATTAAAATAATTTCTTTATATATACATGTATAATTTTTTCACATTCATTTCTTATGTGCTTTATTACATCTCCAGATAAACTGTAAACTGCCAAGATTGACTGAGGACTTTGTTTTGAGGCTGTATTTTTTTTTTTAAATGTATATCATAGGTTGCAGAAAGTAGTAGATATCAGTAAACACTTCTCATCTGTTTGTTGTTATTTTAAACTGATTTTAATAGAGTTGCTCTCTTTTTATTAGCTTGCTTTCTGAGTCATAAATTGTTTTCTTATAGGAAATTGATCAACAAATTCTTGTTGATTATCCGTATTATAGTAGGTGTAAGACAGTACAAAGATGATTAAGGAGGAAGCCCACAGTCCAAAGGGAGAAAGAAGTTGAGCTAAACTGAGTGTTAGCAATATGTGCTCAAACAGATGTTATGTCACACTACAGTATAGGCCTAGAGTAGTGGTCCCGGATGGATTTGTTCTTAAGGAGTCTGAAAAAGCCCCCCACCCCCCGGCAGAGGACAGGGAAGGTGAAGGAGAAGGTCATACAGAGGGTAAGGAGAGCTGGGTGTTCTGGCCCAAGGGACAGCAAATGAGAATTCACTTTGTTAGAGGAGTCAAATCATTTGGTATGGTCTGAGTAGAGGACAGGCGGAGGGGAATTGGCTGGAGATGAGCCTATCCATGAGGCATGGTTTGAACCTAATCCTACAAGCGATAAAGCCCTTGAAGGACTTGAAGCAGGAGAATGCCATGATCGTATTTGTAAGATTCAAAGATCCCTCTGGCTGCAGGTGGAGGACGGATTGAGTGGGGCTGAGACCAGAGACAGACCAGGTGTTAGCTATTACAGTAGGCCAGCCCAGAGATAATTGGGTCCTGCATGAAATTGTCTGACTCAGGCAACTATGTGACTGTTGAAAGTAATGAAAAAGGCCTCTGGTTCCAAAACAGTTACTTATAATTAAACAAGAATGGGAAAAAGTGCTCCAGGATCCTTCCCATTGAAGTTCCGCAGGCTACTTAGAAGAAGCTGAGACACCCAGAGAAACAAAAAGATAAATTGAGAAAAATAAATAAAACAGCACGAACAAGCCGCTGACTCTTCTCCTGACTAGTGAAAAAACAGTTGGAAATTTCCTAATGAGTAAATCACAGAGCAGAAGCTCAGCTTGTGAATAATTGAGATGTGCCTACAATTTTCCTCTATGAATGATCCTACAATATTTAGCTTTATAGTTGTAATTAGTCGTTACACTTTAATGATCCTCCGGAAGATAGTGATCGGCAAACCCCTAGTGTTACTGCAAATGAGCTAACTCTCTCCTGACCATTGGAAATTTTCTTCATCCTTCCTTATTGCAGGTTCTGAATCATTAGCCTGTGAGCTCCTTGTATCTGTTGTAGTCAGGACCTAAATCAGGGATGTCTCGTTTACCTCTCTGGTTTCCCCATTCCTGCCCAGATTGCTATTACCTTTTAAAGTAATTGCTGGTGTTTCAGAAGACTTACCTTATCAAGTAAAAGTCCATGACCCGTGGATCGCTATATATGGGAAATCTCAAACTACCCTCCTCCAAGTAACATCTATGATTATATATATATTTTAATATTTATTATTTCTTAATTGTGGTTGTTTTCTCTTTTAGAGATACCTTTTCAATAATTTGAGTCAAAATAAAACTCAAAGTTTTGAGAACCATAGAGTCTTTTTTAATATAAGGCAATTTTTTATGAACAATTCCTAAATAAAATCCTAGTTTATCGTTTTCTTTTGATAGGCTGTTATAGACGTTTTTCCAGGGACTTTAAAAAATGAATGCCTAAATATTGAGGCATGAAGTAGGATGACCAACTATCTCCATTGGCCTGAAACTGAAAGGTTTTCTGGGGCATGAGGCTTTCATTGTTTAACCAGGAACTCTGAGCAAACTGGGATGGTTAGTCAACAAACTTAGCAGTCAGAAATGTTGGTTAGTCACCCAATTTAGCAGTCAGGAATGTTAGTTAAGCCTTCCTAGATGTCTGCTTCAATGTATTGGAGAAGTGTGCTTCATTGGTAATGGATTAAGTCTTTTCAAACTTATGATTGGAGTTACTCTACTGTTTTCCACATTCCACATTCAATATTGAAGCCTCAAAAATGCATAAAAAGAATATTTTCACATGTTATTTTCTCTATTATTTTCACTACTATCTTGTATAGAATATTTAACTAATACAATCCTTCGCATTTTAGAATGAAGTTTCTCATTTGTTGTGCTGGAGGGTGGTATGGGTAAATTACTGGGGATGAGGTGAGTTGGGGAGGGTTGACACTATATTTGTCACAATCTTGCCTATGGCAGATATGATAAAAGAAGTCAGCAAACCTTGTAGATAATCAAGCTAATTGTTAAATGTAAGCAAGGGGGATTGTAACTGGGGAAAGCAGTTTTGGTTAAGATGTGGCGTAGTCCAGTGACAAGGAACTTCATAGTTTAGACATTAACTAAGTAATTTTCAGAGATTTTCAAGGTAAAGTCCTGGTACTACCTGCATTGGAATCCTGTGGGAAGCTTATGAAAATGCTGACTTTGGAGCCTTTGCCTAGATTTACAGTATTCAAATATCTGATGTTTGTGAACCAGGAAATTTGCATTTGTGATAGGCACCCAGGTGATTCTTATTAAGAACATTAACGTTTGAGAACTACTCAATTTCAGCTAGTAAAGCCACTAATATTTATTGAATTAACTACTCAGCTAAAATATTTTGGACTAATTTAGCATATTGGCATGTGGTAAAAATGAAAGAGAACATAGCTCTTTAAATTTCTGAAGTCTTCAGAGATGAAGCTTTTTTTTTTTTAGAATGTGTATATATTTATTATAAATAATTGGCTTATACAATTATGGAGGCTGGTGAGTCCAAAATCTGTAGTGTGGGCCAGCAGGCTTGATACACAGGAGAGCTGATAGTGCAGATGAAGTCCGAAAGCATTCTTCTGGAGAATTATCTGTTGTTCAGCAAGGACACTCTTTTTGTTCTATTGAGGCTTCAAGTGAGTGGATGAAGCCCACCCACGTTATGGAGAGCAATCTGCTTTACCCCAAATTCACTGATTTAACTGTTAAAGAGATGAAGCTTTGTGTCGATTCAGACTGTGCTGATCAATGTAGCCAAATGCAAATTAATGTGGGTGGAAAACGGTGAAAATCAGGAGTATGAATTAAAATGCATTGCTATTCATCATCATAAGGAAGAACAAGATGTGATAGCTATTGTGGAACATTGTGTGAAGATGTAATATAAATACCAAACAAGGATGTTAGTGCCACTCACTGCTGGAGAGAATTCTGATCATTGAAATCACTACACATGGATTTGACCAGAACACTGCATGCAAGTATTTACCATTTCATAGAGGGATTATCATTATGCTTACTGCAAAGTTCAAAAGGACAATTTTTTTCATAATTTTACACTAAGACTAATGCTGGCTATTAGTCATTAAAGCTAAACTATTTGAGGGCTTTGTTTCCTGGGGTAAATATTGTGGAGATTGCAGAGATTAAAGAGAAATATGCTTTTAATAGGAAATGGATAATGAGTGAGTAAGATTTGAGATACAGATAGAGTGAGTTTACCTTGACAAATAAGGATTCTAGACCCACTTTGCATTGCTTCACTTTGATTAGTTACTACTTTGTTCTAGGCGCTATTTGAAAAAGAGCTAAAATCAGTGACCCATTCAGCTCATAGAGGAGAGCTCAGAGCCGCAATTCAAGTGGGAAGTCATGGCTGCCGTTGTTATTGTTGCAGTTGAAAATGAATGTTGAATAAAATAAAAATATATGAAGTTATTTTATAAACTGTGGCATTTTAATATTTATTAATGATGGTAACAAAGTGCCATTACAACATTGAGAAGCTCTCAGCATGGGGCAGGGGAGGAAGGAAGACGATTAATTCTTTGTTGTCCAAGGATGACTTACCTTTGTAACCTACATTGTGCTGGTTATAGGTGGGGTGTATTTGCTGAATGTCTTGTGCCAAATGTATACTCATGAGCCTGAAAGTAGCTCTAGTTATGATTATTCCTGATGCCTAGTTCAAAGAAGAGTTATGTCTAGACTATTTCAGAGGGATGATTAGATCTTAAAGGCTTTTGATGAAAGAGCATCTTAGTCTTCCTAAATTACTGTCAAGCAAACTTTTCGTACACCTGTAAATAATTTTTAATTTAATTTAGGCTTTTAATTTTATTTTGTTTAATTTTATTTTTATTTTAGATTTCTTGTCATTTAAGTTGGAAAATGTCCTGACGTTAGTTTTCAAAGCCCTATTTAGGCACATGTAGTACCAACTCTGTCGCATATCTCAACATTTAGATACAGGTAAAATCTGAGTCCATGAGAGGAAAACTTTCTTCCAGATACACATAATATGAGGGGATAACTTTGGGAAGTGAAGAGCGCAGGGTGCTTTGATGATTATAGAATGTTTCGACCTTAGGAACTGAGTGTATGTCTGTGTATAAGCTCCCAGCACTTTTTTTTTAGTACTTTTTCGGTGCTAAGGGTTTACTTTCTGACTCATGCTCCTGATTCAGCAGTTCCCCAGAAATGGCTCCAATCCTTCCGTATTTGGCAGCACTACTTAGAGAATACAGAGAGAAAATGATGTAGCCTCTTTGTATGTGTGTATTTATTCAGATTAGCATTATCGGTTCCAAAAATGTTTTAACATGTGTTATCTGTTTCTTTCTGGTTTTGCTTTGCACTACATTTCTCCCAGTGGCTTTTTTCAAATATGCTTCATTACCCTCCATTTTAATTTGTGTACATTAAATGCAAAGGTTTGTTAAGCTTATTTGGATTATTCTCTTCATTTAGTTAAGGTTTTAACATTTTATAGCCTGTAAATTACAAAATGGTAGCGACTCACCATAATCCCTTATCAAAACGTTTCGGAGTCTTAAGTTTTTAAGGCCAATTTGCTAAAATCGAGGACAGACTTTGGTCTTGAACTTTCAATGTCTCTCTTATGCAATACACTGATGGTCTATTGTTTTTTATTCAGTTATTTACTATTGTTTAAATTCAGTCTAACAAGCTGAATTTTGCTTATCTTTTAAATGTGTCTAAAACCTTACTAAAGAAGGGACCTAACCTTTACAGAGTGCCCTCCTATACTCCAGGTTCTACTAGACCAGTACTACAGATATTAGTTAAAATATTGTACCTTATTTGAACCGATCATTTAATCATATCTGCCCAATATGATGTCTTCCCTGGCTTGAATATGCTTGGTTAAATCTAATATGCTATTTTCAGCTTCAAAGAAACATATTTCTTCCTTTTCTTTACACTAGAAGCCATAATATTATCAGAACCAGAGAAAGTTGAGAGGAAGAAAAAAAAGGCACATTTATGATTTTTAAAACTTAGCTGTCACCTAATTGAATAATAGAATTGGAATGATAGTTTTATAAAGATAAAGTGCGCCTTAGTAATAATCTAGTTAATTTGGAAATGGAAACTCTGATTCAGTGAGGTAAAACAACTTGCCCATCTTTTCAGAACCAGTTGGTGGAAGAGTCTGGAATATATTTTTGCACTTTGACTCTTATTGTGGCAGTCTTCTCATCACCAACAATGATTCACTTATCTAAATGCAATTCTTGCTTACCTTCTTCAAAATAATTTATAATGATGGAGATTATAATTTTTTGAGACATGTCAAGGATTTTCTCCCTATTACTAGAGTTTAAATTTTAGATCAGATCAGCTAGTTGCCTAGCTGAGTAGAGGGGAAGGCCAGTCAAGAGATATATGCCTTATAAATAGGCCTGGTCTTGAACATCATTGCAAAGTCCTTTTCTTGGGTAAATACAATACAACTGGTAGTTATTGAGATCATCATATTTTTCGATAACTATGTATTAAGCAACCTCTGTATTTCAAGCAAAGTTCCAGGCACTGGGTACACAGTGATGAATAAGAAAGTCTGAGGGCCCCAGCCAGCAAAACTCATGATCCAGTGAGAGATAACACTTACCCAGGCAGTGAGAGTAGTGTAAACTGGGAAATATACCATGTTAGTGGGAGATGTGTAAAGGCCACAACCTATGCTTAGAAAGGATAAGGGAGTTAGCTAGGCCAAGAGGGGTGGAAAGAGTATTATTGGAAGAGTGAACAAAGTTGGAAGAGAACTCAAGTGTAACAGAAACAGAAAACTTGCTTTGTGTAAGGTACTGAATGATATTCACATGGTTAGAGATAGAATATATGTAGGATAATGGAGAAATAAAGGAGTTTCAGGAGATAGTAGTGGAAGAATAAAGGCTGGAAAATGTAGCACTTTTAGTCACTTATGTTTTTGCACTTAATTGTTACGAGTAATGAGGAGCCACAGATGGCTTTTAAGCAGAAGGATGACATGATCATAACTGCATTTTAAGGAAAAAAAAATCACTCTGGCTGACCTTATAAAAAGTATTAAACAGGAAAACTAGAGATGGGTTGATCAATTAGGGTGTTAGAGCAGTAATTCAGATGAAAAGTGATAATCTGTTGCTAGGGGAAGTTTGAAGAAGCATCCACCTTTGGCTAGGATATTGGAAAAGATTTGTTGAAAACTTGAAGTATGTAAAATTTCACGTTGCCCTTGATGAAATTTGATGCCTGAAGATGAGGGAGAAGACACAAGATGAAGCAGCTGCAGACCTGGGGGTGCAGAATGCAGGGACTATATAGCAGAAGAGTTTCTAAATTCAGATTTGGACTAAAGAGTGAGATGTATGAAGTGGAATAAGCCCAAAAGGTAAGGCTAAAAATGTATTGGGAGGTCGTGGATAGGTCTGAGGGCCAGAGCTTCAATTTATTGGGCAAAAAAGAAGGTATATCAGATTTTAGAGCAGGAGAGTGCTATGATCAGATTTGTACCTAAGGCCTCTGGATAATAGTGTGTAAAATAAATAACAGTAGTGTATATAACATTGTCTTTCTCATTTCATTGTTTTCTATGTTCATTTTTTACCTCCTGGGAGAGGAAAGATAAGTAAAATGGATATGGTTTGGATTTCTTTAGCTTTTGAAAAATGCTTTACATCAATATGATATGCAAATTTTGTAAAGCAGATGAGATATGCTCAATACTTTAGTTAAAATAAATGGTCCTAAATTATTATTTTCAATCAAAATTTGTTGCAAAAATTTATTCTTTAAAAAAATTTAGATACATAGAATGAGTTTGTCTTCAACATGATCTTTTAAAGATCCACTACAGTGGTATAAATAATAAAGTGTCAAATTAGAATTGGAATTTAAAAACCTTTTTTAGAAGAAATCTGTGAAGATATTGAATTCATTCAGTTATATATTTGTACTCTATAATTTAAAATTAAGTTCTAGAGAGCACTTTTGAATAACACCCCAACTGTCTTTCAGAATTCTTTAAGAAATAAAATTATGACTCTGTGAAGAAAAATAAAATCTCAGAAATTTGATATATGTTAAAATTAGATGAATGCTTTGTGTGAAGATAAAAATGACAATTTTTATAGTTATGGAGATTAGTCTATTAGTGACAATATCTAACTAAGAAGATACTATGAGTATCTGAACTTACAAAATGTTGATGTGTGTGTTTGTATAAATGTGCTTTCTGATGAGAACACTTAAGATTAACCAAAAGCTGCTACTATTATTATTATTATAATATTTTGATCTTTGCTATTATAAGGATAACTTAGTTCACTGAGTACTAAATGTAGATAAATTCTGCCCTATTTTTTGAGTAAAATACATTTTAAATTGATCTAAGGGAAAAAAGGTATAGATAAGTCCATTTTTCCTTGGGGTCAAGGATTTTCTTTCACTGTGTTGCCACACTGAACTTCAAGTTGTTATACATTTCCTGCTCATGCAGTGGTTTTTACTCTGCAAGCAAAAGTGAGAGTAGAAAATAACCTGTTGAAAAATGCCTTCCCTGACACCTTTCATTTCTTGGAATTGTACCAGCAGTCATGTGCCCTAGGAGTGGGTTATTGCCTTTACGTGGTAACTTTGCCATGCCTCAATATAGTGTAGTTTCAAATTGGAAAATGATCTTAACTGGCTGGGCAAATAAAGTCTGATGTAATGGGTGAAAGTAAATTCTATTCTACTGTTAATAAATGTAATGTTTCACTTTACATTATTTATAGAGTAAAATGTTACATTTTATTTTTATCCTACATATCTACCTTTAATGCAGAGCTCAGATGTAAAGAAGTATTACTTAACTCTGAAAAAGTTTTTATGACTCATCTGGACTTTTAGTGTTTCCCTTGGGAGATTCTCCTGAAATTTAATGGTTCATATTTCAAAAATAATTTTCTTAGACATTCAAAATATCTCCTTCAAGAAATAAAACTTCACTGATAATATCAACGAGAGCCTTTTGATTTTTTAAAAAATGAAATCTTTAAGATTTTTACTGTTTTTCTTTCTTGAATTTTATTTTATTTATTTTTTTATACAGCAGGTTCTTATTAGTCATCCATTTTATACACATCAGTGTATACATGTCAATCGCAATCGCCCAATTCATTACACCCCCACCCCCACCCCCCACCACTTTCCCCCCTTGGTGTCCATACGTTTGTTCTCTACATCTGTGTCTCAACTTCTGCCCTCCAAACCAGTTCGTCTGTACCATTTTTCTAGGTTCCACGTATATGCGTTAATATATGATATTTGTTTTTCTCTTTCTGACTTACTTCACTCTGTATGACAGTCTCTAGATCCATCCATGTCTCAACAAATGACCCAATTTCGTTCCTTTTTATGGCTGAGTAATATTCCATTGTATATATGTACCACATCTTCTTTATCCATTCATCTGTCAATGGACATTTAGGTTGTGCCCATATCCTGCCTATTGTAAACAGTGCTACAATGAACATTGGGGTACATGTGTCTTTTTGAATTATGTTTTATTCTGGATATATGCCCAGTAGTGGGATTGCTGGGGCATATGGTAATTCTAGTTTTAGCTTTTTAAGGAACCTCCATACTGTTCTCCATAGTGGCTGTATCAATTTACATTCCCACTAACAGTGCAAGGGGGTTCCCTTTTCTCCACACCCTCTCCAGCATTTGTTGTTTGTAGATTTTCTGATGATGCCCATTCTAACTGGTGTGAGGTGATACCTCATTTTGTGGTTTTGATTTGCATTTCTCTAATAATTAGTGATGTTGAGCAGCTTTTCATGTGCTTTTTGGCCATCTGTATGTCTTCCTTGGAGAAATGTCTATTTAGCTCTTCTGCCCATTTTTTGATTGGGTTGTTTGTTTTTTTAATATTGAGCTGCATGAGCTGTTTATATATTTTGGAGATTAATCCTTTGTCCACTGATTAGTTTGCAAATATTTCCCCCCATTCTGAGGGTTGTCTTTTCATCTTGTTGATGGTTTCCTTTGCTGTGAAAAAGCTTTGAAGTTTCATTAGGTCCCATTTGTTTATTTTTGTTTTTATTTCCATTACTCTAGGAGGTAGATCAAAAAATACCTTGCTGTGATTTATGTCAAAGAATGTTCTTCCTGTGTTTTCCTCTAGAGTTTTATAGTGTTCGGTCTTACATTTAGGTCTCTAATCCATTTTGAGTTTATTTTTTTGTATGGTGTTAGGGAGTGTTCTAATTTCATTCTTTCACATGTAGCTGTCCAGTTTTCCCAGCACCACTTATTGAAGAGACTGTCTTTTCTCCATTGTATATCCTTGCATCCTTTGTCATAGATTAGCTGACCATAGGTGAGTGGGTTTATCTCTGGGCTTTCTATCTTGTTCCATTGATCTATATTTCTGTTCTTGTGCCAGTACCACATTGTCTTGATTATTGTAGCTTTGTAGTATAGTGTGAAGTCAGGGAGCCTGATTCCTCCAGCTTTGCTTTTTTCCCTCGAGACTGCTTTAGCTATTCAGGATCTTTTGTGTCTCCATACAAATTTTAAGATTTTTTGTTCTAGTTCTGTAAAAAATGCCATTGGTAATTTGATAGGGATTGCATTGAAGCTGTAGATTGCTTTGGGGAGTATAGTCATTTTCACAATATTGATTCTTCCAATACAAGAGCATGGTATATCTCTACATCTGTTAGTATCATCTTTAATTTCTTTCACCAGTGTCTTATAGTTTTCTGCATACAGGTCTTTTTTCTCCCTAGGTAGGTTTATTCCTAGGTAATTTATTCTTTATGTTGCAATGGTAAATGGGAGTGTTTCCATAATTTCTCTTTCAGATTTTTCATCATTAGTGTATAGGAATGCAAGAGATTTCTGTGCATTAGTTTTGTATCCTGCAACTTTACCAAATTCATTGATTAGCTCTAGTAGTTTTCTGGTGGCATCTTTAGGATTCTCTATGTATAGTATCATGTCATCTGCAAACAGTGACAGTTTTACTTCTTCTTTTCCAATTTGTATTCCTTTTGTTTCTTTTTCTTCTCTGATTGCTGTGGCTAGGACTTCCAAAACTATGTTGAATAATAGTGGTGAGAGTGGACATCCTTGTCTTGTTCCTGATCTTAGAGGAAATGCTTTCAGTTTTTCACCATTGAGAATGATGTTTGCTGAGGGTTTGTCATATATGGCCTTTATTATGTTGAGGTAGGTTCCCTCTATGCCCACTTTCCAGAGAGTTTTTATCATAAATGGGTGTTGAATTTTGTCAAAAGCTTTTTCTGCATCTATTGAGATGATCATATGGTTTTTATTCTTCAATTTGTTAATATGGTGTATCACATTGATTGATTTGCGTATATTGAAGAATCCTTGCATCCCTGGGATAAATCCCACTTGATCATGGTGTATGGTCCTTTTAATGTGCTGTTGGATTCTGTTTGCTAGTATTTTGTTGAGGATTTTTGCATCTATATTCATCAGTGATATTGTTTTGTAATTGTCTTTTTTTGTAGTATCTTTGTCTGGTTTTGGTATCAGGGTGATGGTGGCCTCATAGATTGAGTTTGGGAGTGTTTCTTCATCCTCAATTTTTTGGAAGAGTTTGAGAAGGATGGGTGTTAGCTCTTCTCTAAATGTTTGATAGAATTCACCTGTGAAGCCATCTGGCCCTGGACTTTTGTTTGTTGGAAGATTTTTAATCACAGTTTCAATTTCATTACTTGTAAATGGTCTGTTCATATTTTCTGTTTCTTCCTGGTTCAGTCTTGGAAGGTTATACCTTTCTAAGAATTTGTCCATTTCTTCCACATTGTCCATTTTATTGGCATAGAGTTGCTTTTTGTAGTCTCTTAGGATGCTTTGTATTTCTGAGGTGTCTATTCTCCTTTTTCATTTCTAATTTTATTGACTTGAGTCCTCTCCCTCTTTTTCTTGATGAGTCTGGCTAATGGTTTATCAATTTTGTTTGTATTCTCAAAGAACCAGCTTTTAGTTTTATTGATCTTTGCTATTGCTCTCTTTGTTTCTATTTCATTTATTTCTGCTCTGATCTTTATGATTTCTTTCCTTCTGCTAACTTTGGGTTTTGTTTGTTCTTCTTCCTCTAGTTCCTTTAGGTGTAAGGTTAGGTTGTTTATTAGAGATTTTTCTTGTTTCTTGAGGTAGGCTTGTAGAGCTATAAACTTCCCTCTTGGAATTGCTTTTGCTGCATCCCATAGGTTTTGGATTGTCGTGTTTTCATTGTCATTTGTCTCTAGGTATTTTTTGATTTCCTCTTTGATTTCTTTAGTGATCTTTTCATTATTTAGTAACATATTGTTTAGCCTCCATGTGTTCGTGTTTTTTACCTTATTTTTTCCCTGTAATTGATTTCTAATCTCCTAGTGTTGTGGTCAAAAAAGATGCTTGATATTATTTTAATTTTCTTAAATTTACTGAGGCTTGACTTGTGACCCAAGATTTGATCTATCCTGAAGAATGTTCTGTGTGCACTTGAGAAGAAAGTGTAATCTGCTGTTTTTGGATGGAATGTCCTATAAATATCAATTAAATATATCTGGTCTATTGTGTCATTAATAGGAAATAAGGAAATCTTGTGTTTCCTTATTTATTTTCATTTTGCATGATCTGTCCATTGGTGTAAGTGAGGTGTTAACGTCCCCCACTATTATTGTGTTACTGTCGATTTCCTCTTTTATAGCTGTTAGCAGTTGCCTTATGTATTGTGGTGCTCCTATTTTGGGTGCATATATATTTATAATTGTTATAACTTCTTTGTGGATTGATCCCTTGATCATTATATAATGTCCTTCCTTGTCTCTTGTAACATTCTTTATTTTAAAGTCTATTTTATCTGATATAAGTATTGCTACTCCAGCTTTCTTTTGATTTCCATTTGCATGGAATATCTTTTTCCATCCCCTCACTTTCAGTCTGTATGTGTCCCTAGGTCTAAAGTGGGTCTCTTGTACACAGCATATATATAGGTCTTGTTTTTGTATCCATTCAGCGAACCTGTGCCTTTTTGTTGGAGCATTTAATCCATTCACGTTTCAGGTAATTATCGATATCTATGTTCCTATGACCATTTTCTTAATTGTTATGGGTTTGTTTTTGTAGGTCCTTTTCTTCTCTTGTGTTTCCTACTTAGAGAAGTTCCTTTAGCTTTTGTTGTAGAGCTGGTTTGGTGGTGTTGAATTCTCTTAGCTTTTGCTTGTCTGTAAAGCTTTTGATTTCTCCATCAAATCTGAATGAGATCCCTGACGGGTAGAGTAATTTTGGTTGTATGTTCTTCCTTTTCATCACTTTAAGTATATCATGCCACTCCCTTCTGGCTTGTAGAGTTTCTGCTGAGAAATCAGCTCTTAACCTTATGGGAGTTCTCTTGTATGTTATTTGTCATTTTTCCTTTGCTGCTTTCAGTAATTTTTCTTTGTCTTTAATTTTGTCAATTTGATTACTATGTGTCTTGACCTGTTTCTCCTTGGGTTTATCCTGCCTGGGACTCTGATTTCCTGGACTTAGGTAGCGATTTCCTTTCCCATGTTAGGGAAGTTCTTGACTATAATCTCTTAAGATATTTTCTCAGGTCATTTTTCTCTCTCTTCTCCTTCTGGGACTCCTATAACGTGAGTGTTGGTGCATTTATGTTGTCCCAGAGGTCTCTTAGTCTGTCTTAATTTCTTTTCATTCTTTTTTCTTTATTCTGTTCTGCGGCAGTGAATTCCACTATTTTATCTTCCAGGTCACTTATACGTTCTTCTGCCTCAGTTATTCTGTTATTGCTTCCTTCTAGTGTATTTTCCATTTCAGTTATTGTATTGTTCATCTCTGTTTGTTTGTCCTTTAATTCTTCTAGGTTTTGTTCTTTAATTCTTCTAGGTCTTTGTTAAACATTTCTTGCATCTTCTCAATCCTTGCCTCCATTCTTTTTCTGAGGTCCTGGATCATCTTCACTATCATTATTCTGAATTCTTTTTCTGGAAGGTTGCCTATCTCCACTTCATTTAGTTGTTTCTCTGGGGTCTTATCTTGTTCCTTCATCTGCTACATAGTCCTCTGTCTTCTCATGTTGTCTGTCTTTCTGTGAATGTGGTTTTTGTTCCACACGCTGCAGGATTGTAGTTCTTCTTGCTTCTGCTGTCTGCCCTCTGGTGGATGAGGCTATATAAGAGGCTTGTGCAAGTTTCCTGATGGGAGGGACTGGTGGTGGGTAGAGCTGGCTGTTGCTCTGGTGGGCAGAGCTCAGTAAAACTTTAATCCGCTTGACTGCTGATGAGTGGGGTTGGGTTCCCTCCCTGTTGGTTGTTTGGCCTGAGGAGACCCAGCACTGGAACCTGCAGGGTCTTTGGTGGGGCTAATGGCGGACTCTGGGAGGGCTCACATCAAGGAGTACTTCCCAGAACTTTTGTTGCCACTGTCCTTGTCCCCACGGTGAGCCACAGCCACCCTGCGCATCTGCAGGAGACCCTCCAACACTAGCAGGTAGGTTTGGTTCAGTCTCCCCTGGGGTTACTGCTCCTTCCCCTGGGTCCCGATGCACACACTACTTTGTGTGTGCCCTCCAAGAGTGGAGTCTCTGTTTCTCCCAGTCCTGTCGAAGTCCTGCAATCAAATACCGCTAATCTTCAAAGTCTGATTCTTTAGGAATTCCTCCTCCCTTTGCCAGACCCTCAGGTTGGGAAGTCTGACATGGGGCTCAGAACCTTCACTCCAGTGGGTGGTATAATTATTCTCCAGTTTGTGAGTCACCCAACTAGCAGTTATGGGATTTGATTTTATTGTGATAGCGCCCCTCCTACTGTCTCATTGTGGCTTCTCCTTTGTCTTTGGATGTGGGGTATCTTTTTTGGTGAGTTCCAGTGTCTTCCTGTTGATGATTGTTCAGCAGTTAGTTGTGATTCTGATGTTCTTGCAAGAGGGAGTGAGAGCACGTCCTTCTACTCCGCCACCTCCAAACTCCCTTTTACTGGTTTTGATCATATCCCTGCTGTCATTCACTAGCCAGACTGTAAATGTTTATTTTCTGTTTATTTATTTATTTTTTTCTTTCCAAAATTCTCTTTTGGAAACTTGTCTTCTACTACTTTCTCCATTTTATATCTTACCACCTCCACCAACTACCTGGGTGTTTTGGGAAGATATCTTTTCTTTGAACATTTCCTTTTTTGGAAAATGGTAATAATACCTTCTCCACTTACCTCTCAAAGTTATTCTGAGAATTCAAAGAGATGATGTACAGATGATGCGTTGCAAAATTGAAGTCCTATACAGGAAAACATCCTCAAACTCACTGTGTCTTCCATTTTTCACTCTCCCCCGACCCCTGTGCCACCTGTTTAAAAACATAAACTTATATGGTTTTATTTCCTGTATTTTTCCCTAGGAATTTCTTTGATTAATTTATTGTGTCAAACTTTATTTCACTAACTCTTGACAATGCTCTTAACTTTCTATTTTTAACTATTTGGTGTGATCTACACAGATCTGCCAATAAGCTGAAGATTATTTTAATTTATGGAAAGAGTATAAACCAAATTTCTTCAAAAGCTGCACCTTTCTGTGTTTACAGAATATTGTGGGATATTTTATATGGTTTCCCACATTAGCAGTTTGATTATATTGAAAACTAGAGTGCAGACATTATACATGTTATTAAGTTTTTCAAATGGCATTTAGAGTAGTCTTCTACCTGCATGGCCAATTACTGTGGTAGAAAGACTGCTGAGTCAGAATCCAGTTTTGCCCCTAAATGGCCATGTTATCTTTGCTAAGTCAAATAATATTCCTGAGTAAAAGTTTCTTTATTTACAATATATGAATAATATTCCTTGTCTTGGCTTTTGCTAAGACAAAGGGAAATTACTATTTTATGAAATTATTAACTGCCATAATATATAGAATATAATGATTTTGATGAATGGAAATGACAATATCATTTGTTATGTCATTTTCATCTTATTAGTGTTTTATTTATGTCATGATTTCTCAATTATATTTCTTTAACTCTTCTTCTTCTGGTTGTATCAAAATTTCACTACCAAATGTAAAGTAGATAGCCAGTGGGAAGCAGCCACATAGCACAGGGAGATCAGCCTGGTGCTTTCTGTCCCCCTAGAGGGGTGGGATATGGAGGGTGGGAGGGAAACTCAAGAGAGAGGAGATATGGGGATATATGTTTATGTATAGCTGATTCACTTTGTTATACAGCAGACACTAACACAACACTGTAAAGCAATTTTACTCCAATAAAGGTGTTAAAGAAAAAAAAAAAGAGTATTTTGTGTCATTTTGCATATAAGTTTAGTAAAGATATATCATCATTTTTTGACAGTGTAGTTATAGCCAGTGAAACCACTGATACACTTGACCTTGTTTATTCTTTATAAAAAGCCTTGTGGCTTACTTTTATCCACGATGTTATGTGCTTGTCTCTATGTATTTTAAAATACCTTTCTCTGATGCTGGGTAGCCATATAAATGTAAGAACTACTTTATACTGATGTCAGTTTGGAAGGGGAATATCTAAAAGATCATATATTCTTAAAGCTTTTGTCATGTTGCAGTAAACCTCTTCTTTATTAATCCACCAAAGATTTGATTTCATTTTCTGGAAATTTATGTGGTGGGTTCCTAGAATCACTGGAACAAATCTGTCATCCTTAGTAAAGAGATTTCAGTATTTGCACAGTTGACTCACTATAGAAGAATGTGTTGCATGATATTTCAACTTGCTGATTTTAAAATATGTCAGTTGGTAGAGGAGAGTGGGCTGTTTGTTTAATTTAAGAGAGTTAACTCACCTGTGACTGATTATAGGTATAGACTTCAGAGTTAGATTGCCTGGCTTTAAATACTATATGCTATGTATTACTCACCTTGATTCTGGGAAAGTTGATTAATTTTCCTCTGCCTTGATATCTTCATAGGTAAAATGAAGGTAAATATTTTTCCTATCTCTTTTTCTTTGTGTATGTAGGGGGGGGATTAAACTAACAATATTAAGACAAGATAATGTAGTGAGTGTGCTTAGTATATTATCTAGTATTTAAGGGCCACCCAGTAAAATGACTAATTGCTATTGCTATCATCAAAATCTTTAGTTCTTAGTTGAACTCATTTTTGAACACTAACACTGTATTAATATATGTAATATAATACCAATTTCCTTAGACTAATTCTCTAACACTATTGACTAATGATGAGCCCTTTTGTGAAATTACAATGAAATTTTGTTAATGAGTAACAGAAATGAAGCCTTCCTCAGTTTCCTCAGGTTTTTAGTTGAAAAGTCCAGGTTTAGCATGACTAAAATGAATTGAAAGTTGTATTTATTTATGCCAGTTTGGAAGGATTACATCCAAAATTTATAGTTTTTACAGTTACCTTTGCCAAATAGACGTGGAGGAATTTCATCTCTCCTTTATTTGTAAGTGCTATAAAATGTCATAAAGTTCTAACAAGAGTAAGGAGCTTTCCTTTAACTGAGTCAACCATGGTCATTTAATTAAGTTCCTCTTGAACTGGTCCATGAACCTGAATATAGTATTCGATGTTCAGAACATTCCTCTTAGATCTTTTATGTTTAACTCCTAATTGACCTTTTTTTTTCATTCTGTGGCACTATATTTTTGAATGTGTGTTTCAATAGCTTAATCATTTTATAAACCACCACCGGTAAAGCGTTATATTGGCATATAATGATGGACAAAAAAAAGTTAATTATTCTGACCTCTCGTCATCAATAAGAATCAAGGACTAGGGACTAAAACACTATATATCTAGAGCAATAGAGACTATATATATCAGTTTTTAAAAACAAATGAATAAGAATAATTAATGTTTTATTATAAAGCAAACTATAATGAAATAATTTTAAATCAGAAAGCTTGATTTATATTTGCAGTATATTTTCTCCTAAATAATACTGTATGAATTAGGCATGCATTTGATGGCAAATAGTAGAAAATCCAGCCAACAGTGGTTTCAACACCTAGAGCTTTATTTTTTATCTCTAGCAAGATGTTCGGAAGCTGGCAGACAGGCTGGTCCAGCTGCTCAAGGATGTCATTAAAGACTTATACTCCTCCTGTCTTCTTGCTATGCCATCTTTAACATTTGTCTTTTCTAACAGTGGCCATGATGGCTGCCTCATTTTATTTTTTCCATTTATAATGCAGCTTTATTTTATTTTTTTAAACACAGGTTCTTATTAGTTATATATTTTATACATATTAGTATATGTATGTCAAACCCAATCTCCTAATTCATCCCCCTCACCCCCTGCACTTTTCCCCCCTTGGTGTCCATGCGTTTGTTCTCTACATCTGTGTCTCTATTTCTGCCTTGCAGACTGGTTCATCGGTACCATTTCTCTAGATTCCACATGTATGCCTTAATATACGATATTTGTTTTTCTCTTTCTGACTTACTTCACTCTGTATGGCAGTCTCTAGGTCCGTCCACGTCTCTACAAATGACCCAATTTTGTTCCTTTTTATGGTTGAGTAATATTCCATTGTATATATGTACCACATCTTCTTTATCCATTCATCTGTTGACAGGCATTTAGGTTGCTTCCATGACCTGGCTAGTGTAAACAGTGCTGCAATGAACATTGGGGTTTATGTATCTTTTTGAATTATGGTTTTCTCTGGGTATATGCCCAGTAGTGGGATTGCTGGGTCATATGGTAATTCTAGTTTTAGTTTTTTAAGGAATCTCCAGACTGTTCTCCATAGTGGCTGTATCAATTTACATTCCCACCAACAGTGCAGGAGGGTTCCCTTTTCTCAACACCTTCTCCAGCATTTGTTGTTTGCAGATTTTCTGATGATGCCCATTCTAACTGGTGTGACGTGATACCTCACTGTAGTTTTGATTTGCATTTCTCTAATAATTAGTGACGTTGAACAGCTTTTCATGTGCCTCTTGTCCATCTGTATGTCTTCTTTGGAGAAATGTCTATTTAGGTCTTCTGCCCATTTTTTGATTGGGTTGTTTGCTTTTGTAATATTGAGCTGCATGAGCTGTTTATATATTTTGGAGTTAATCCTTTGTCTGTTGATTTGTTTGCAAATATTTTCTCCCATAATGAAGGTTGTCTTTTCATCTTGTTTATAGTTTCCTTTGCAAAAGCTTTTGTTTCATTAGGTCCCATTTGTTTACTTTTCTTTTTATTTCCATTTCTGTAGGAGGTGGGTCAAAAAAGATCTTGCTGTGATTTATGTCATAGAGTATTCTTCCTATGTTTTCCTCTAAGAGTTTTATAGTGTCAAGTCTTACATTTAGGTCTTTAATCAATTTTGAAGTTATTTTTGTATATGGTGTGAGAAAATGTTCTAATTTCATTCTTTTATGTGTAGCTGTCCAGTTTTCCCAGCACCACTTATTGAAGAGACTGTCTTTTCTCCATTATATATCCTTGCCTCCTTTGTCATAGATTAGTTGACCATAGGTGTGTAGGTTTATCTCTGGGCTTTCTACCCTAGTCCATTGATTTATGTTTCTGTTTTTTTTTTTTTTTTTAATTTTTTATTTATTTATTTTTAGCTGTGTTGGGTCTTCGTTTCTGTGCGAGGGCTTTCTCTAGTTGCGGAGAGCGGGGGCCACTCTTCATCGCGGTGCGCGGGCCTCTCAGTATCGTGGGCCTCTCACTATCGCGGCCTCTCTTGTTGCGGAGCACAGGCTCCAGACGTGCAGGCTCAGTAGTTGTGGTTCACGGGCCCAGTTGCTCCGCGGCATGTGGGATCTTCCCAGACCAGGGCTTGAACCTGTGTCCCTTTCATTGGCAGGCAGATTCTCAACCACTGCGCCACCAGGGAAGCCCCTATGTTTCTGTTTTTGTACCAGTACCATACTGTCTTGATTACTGTGGCTTTGTAGTATAGTCTGAAGTCAGGTAGCCTGATTCCTCCAGCTCCGTTTTTTTCCCTCAAGACTACTTTGGCTATTTGGGGTCTTTTGTGTCTCCATACAAATTTTTAGATTTTTTGTTCTAGTTCTGTGAAAAATGCCATTGGTAATTTGATAGGGATTGCATTGAATCTGTAGATCGCGTTGGGTAGTATAGTCATTTTCAGAATATTGATTCTTCCAATACAAGAACATGGTATATCTCTTCATCTGTTTGTGTCATCTTTGAGTTCTTTCATCAGTGTCTTATAGTTTTCTGCATACAGGTCTTTTACTTTGTTAGGTAGGTTTATCCCTAGGTATTTTATTCTTTTTATTGCAATGGTGAATGGGATTGTTTCCTTAATTTCTCTTACAGATTTTTCATAATTATTGTATAGGAATGCAAGAGATTTCTGTGCATTAACTTTGTATCCTGTGACTTTGCCACATTCACTGATGAGCTCTAGTAATTTTCTGATGGCATCTTTAGGATTATCTACATATAGTATCATGTCATCTGCAAACAATGGCAGTTTTACTTATTCTTTTCCAATTTGTATTCCTTTTATTTCTTTTTCTTCTGTGATTGCCATGGCTAGGACTTCCAAAACTATGTTGAATAATAGTGGTGAGAGTGGACATCCTTGTCTTGTTCCTGATCTTAGAGGAAATGCTTTCAGTTTTTCACCATTGAGAATGATGTTTGCTGAGGGTTTGTCATATATGGCCTTTATTATGTTGAGGTAGGTTCCTTCTATGCCCACTTTATGAGAGTTTTTATCATAAATGGTGTTGAATTTTGTCAAAAGCTTTTTCTGCACCTATTGAGATGATCATATGGTTTTTATTCTTCAATTTGTTAATATGGTGTATCACATTGATTGATTTGCGTATATTGAAGAATCCTTGCATCCCTGGGATAAATCCCACTTGATCATGGTGTATGGTCCTTTTAATGTGCTGTTGGATTCTGTTTGCTAGTATTTTGTTGAGGATTTTTGCATTGATATTCATCAGTGATATTGGTCTGTAATTTTCTTATTTGTAGTATCTTTGGTTTTGGTATCAAGGTGATGGTGGCCTTGTAGTATGAAGTTGGGAGTGTTCCTTCCTCTGCAATTTTTTAGAAGAGTTTGAGAAGGGTGGGTGTTAGTGCTTCTCTAAATGTATGATAAAATTCACCTATGAAGCCATCTGGTCCTGCACTTTTGTTTGTTGGAAGATTTTTAATCACAGTTTCAATTTCATTACTTGTGGTTGGTCTGTTCACATTTTGTATTTCTTCCTGGTTCAGTCTAGGAAGGTTATATTTTTCTAAGAATTTGTCCATTTCTTCCAGGTTGTCCATTTTATTGGCATAGAGTTGCTTGTAGTAGTCTCTTAGGATGCTTTGTATTTCTGAGGTGTCCATTCTCTTTTTTCATTTTTAATTTTACTGATTTGAGTCCTCTCCCTCTTTTTCTTGATGAGTCTGTCTAAAGGTTTATCAACTTTGTTTGTATTCTCAAAGAACCAGCTTTTAGTTTTATTGATCTTTGCTATTGTTTTCTTTGTTTGTATTTCATTTATTTCTGCTCTGATCTTTATGATTTCATTCCTTCCACTAACTTTGGGTTTTGTTTGCTCTTCTTTCTCTAGTTCCTTTAGGTGTAAGGTTAGATTATATATTTGAGATTTTTCTTGTTTCTTGAGGTAGGATTGTATTGCTATAAACTTCCCTCTTAGAAGGGCATCCCATAGGTTTTGGATTGTCGTGTTTTCATTGTCATTTTTCTCTAGGTATTTTTTGATTTCCTCTTTGATTTCTTCAGTGATCTCTTGGTTATTTAATAACGTATTGTTTAGTCTTCATGTGTTTGTGTTTTTTACGTTCTTTTCCCTGTTATTGACTTTTAATCTCATAATGTTGTGTTTGGAAAAGATACTGGATATGATTTCAATTTTCTTAAATTTTCTGAGGCTTGATTTGTGACCCAGGATGTGTTCTATCCTGGACAATGTTCTGTGTGCACTTGAGAAGAAAGTGTAATCTGCTATTTTCAGGTGGAATGTCCTATAAATATCAATTAAATCTTTCTGGTCTACTGAGTCATTTAAAGCTGTGTTTCCTTATTAATTTTCTGTCTGGATGATCTGTCCATTGGTGTAAGTGAGATGTTAAAGTCCCCCACTATTATTGTGTTAGGTCAGTTTCCTCTCTTATAGTTGTTAGCATTTGCCTTATGTATTGTGGTGCTCCTATGTTGGGTGCATATATATTTATAATTGTTATATCTTCTTCTTGGATTGCTCCCTTGATCATTATGTAGTGTCCTTCCTTGTCTCTTGTAACATTCTTTATTTTAAAGTCTATTTTATCTGATATGAGTGTAGCTACTCCAGCTTTCTTTTGATTTCCATTTGCATGGAATATCTTTTTCCATCCCCTCACTTTCAGTCTGTATGTGTCCCTAGGTCTGAAGTGGGTCTCTTGTAGACAGCATATATATGGGTCTTGTTTTTGTATCCCTTCTGCAAGCCTCTGTCTTTTGGTTGGAGCATTTAATCCATTCACGTTTAAGGTAATTATCAATATGTATGTTCCAATGACCATTTTCTTAATTGTTTTGGGTTTGTGTTTGTAGGTCCTTTTCTTCTCTTGTGTTTCCCACTTAGAGAAGTTCCTTTAGCATTTGTTGTAGAGCTGGTTTGGTGGTGTTGAATTCTCTTAGCTTTTGCTTGTCTGTAAAGCTTTTGATTTCTCCATCAAATCTGAATGAGATCCCCGCCAGGTAGAGTAATCTTGGTTGTACGTTCTTCCTTTTCATCACTTTAAGTATGTCATGCCACTCCCTTCTGACTTGTAGAGTTTCTGATTAGAAATCAGCTGTTAACCTTATGGGAGTTCCCTTGTATGTTATTTGTCATTTTTCCCTTGCTGCTTTCAATAATTTTTCTTTGTCTTTAATTTTTGCCAATTTGATTACTATGTGTCTCGGTGTGTTTCTCCTTAAGTTTATCCTTGTATGGGACTCTCTGCACTTCCTGGACTTGGGTGGCTATTTCCTTTCCTATGTAGGGAAGTTTTCATCTGTAATCTCTTCAAATATTTTCTCTGGTCAGAGTTAAAAGCAGAAAGAGGAGGGAAGAGGAAAGGCTAACACAGCTTTCTCCTAGAGAGACTTTTACATTGTATTTAGGAAAAGACATTTCCTAGGAGATTCTCTCTCCATTGCATTGGTCAAAACCTCCTCCAACTCTCTTGTTCCAAGTGGAAGAGTTTTAGAAATTGAATATTTTGAGCAGTGCATAATTTCTTAGATGAAATACATTTTTAAAGGTTAGAATGAAAATCTTGCCTTTTTTATGTCAAAGTCTCCACTTAAACCCTGTGAGGTAAGCCAAGAAAGCTACTTAATAGGTTAAAAGTTGCTAGTACTACACTTTGTCTTTATTTTTTTTCCTACCATTATGAGACTGCTTGTAGAGATAAAGCTTGGTAGAAAGTGAATTTTTCCGCCATGTCTGATTCTGTATATGTTTGTTTTTGAAATTTTGAAATGTCCTAGATATCCCAGGACAATTTTGTTGCTATGGAATTTGTCATTGTTTCCTAATTAACATAGTATTTATGGACTTTCTCTTTCTCAACCCTTACTTCCTTTTCTTCATGGCAGGCCATACGTTTCTTATCCACTGGTGTTTAGATAAATGAAAGACAATTGCAGACTTCAGTGGACTCTTTAGAAACATAAAAACATCTTACAGGGTCATATTTTGGAACAGGATTCAAAAAGATTTGTGGCTTTAATAATTTTTTTTCCCTTTTGTATCACCACTTGGTGTGAAGTTTTTCTTGGATGCAGTGCCAGTCTGGCGACTCAAGTAGCTCATTAGCTGTTCATTTCTGCCTCCTTTGCATTATTTCACTAACTCCCATCAAAATTCAGTGTGTAGCTCTGAGCCTGCTAAGAACAATCTGGCCTGATATCATTCAAAAGCACGTATTATTTACAGATCACTTGAAAGTACCAGGGATTAATCAAGGATGGAAAGTACAAAATCACATTTAGCTTTTATCAGTGATTTATTTTAAAAGTGGAAAATAAATCAGATGTTTAGTGCATTTCTAGGAAACAGACGCTAAGTCTGCCCTCCACAACATTAGAAAAAGCAAACAAATAAAAGCTTTAGTATTGATTTTTGGTTGAACCTATTGATATGTAGACATTTTGTTTCTCAAAATCTACTTTCCTTATACAGACTTAGAGACTAGCCAGCCAGTTAACCTATGGTAAGAACCCACTGAGCATTGAAACAGATTCTGACCCTAGCAGATTCCATTTTTTTTACCTTTTTTAAAGTTACTGTAGTATAACTGTCACTGAATTGGCTATCTATGCTTAAACCTAATTCTCAAATGATTTTTTCTTACTCCATATTAATTATACATTTAAAGTTAAAAAGCATAGATTCTTACCTTCTATAAAATTAATCTTCAGTATTCTGCTTTTCATTGAGATATGATAAACATTTCAGTGAAGGGTCAGCTTTCGTTCCATTTTCCCTTACAGAGAAAAAATGCCATTCCCCCCCAGGAAAATAAAATAAAATATAGAAACTAAATGTGTCCTCCTGAATATTTTCATCAGTTTTAAGTTGAGGCTGTCTTTTGGATGACAGAAACAGCCTGAGTAAGGGATGCAATGCCAGCCTGCATTGTCTCAGGTACATGCTTACAATAATAGAGAATTACATGCAAATTTCCTTATTGCCTTGCATTTTAAGGCCAAAGTTCCAAAGCTGAAATTCCTAAGTGATAAGTGCCTTACATCATAAGGTGGTGCTAGATATGCTTATGTAGGACTTTTAAAAAGATAGCAAAATTGGTGACTATTAACCCTTATTGCCAACTTTCATTTGGAAGGCTATTGTTGAAATGTATTAATGTAGAGTATGTCAGTCTACTGGGGAATTTTTTGTCCTAGGGCACGTCTTCATCCCTACGGCATAGAAGATTAGAGGAGAGAGCCTAGTGAGAGTTCCTATTAGAAGCTGACATGAGTTTGTCTTCAAGTTTGGTGAGCATAAGTGAACACAGAGAGTGCTTGGAGAAGATCGAAATTTTGTGCAAATTTACTTTCGCAAATTTTACAAACTATTTGACTACATGACTATATTGCTAAAGCCCTTTTCAGAGATTTGGAAGGATCCCATCCAAAGAGCCCTGAGCTTAGACTACCTTATGTTTATGATAAATCCACCTCTTATATAAACTAATATTTGCTTCCCATTTTCTA
The DNA here is from genome assembly GCF_965194825.1 of Balaenoptera physalus. NCBI lineage: Eukaryota > Metazoa > Chordata > Mammalia > Artiodactyla > Balaenopteridae > Balaenoptera > Balaenoptera physalus. Next base: position 50,037,737 of record NC_138885.1, read on the forward strand.
AATTCATGGAAACTCATGAAAATTTACTGGCGATGCTTGAGATGACAGAGTTCTGCATGACTGAAAAAGGCTAATGTATCTTGAATTTTGCCTGGCAAGCATGCCTTAGTTTGCCAAAATCTCACTGCATATCAAAGGAAGTGGCTGGGCTTCATTTCCCCTGAGGGAATCCTGCCCAAGAGGGCTTTTTGCTGGAGGGAGTTAAGAAAATCTGGGATGGTTGATTCCCCATGGTCTGGAATTACAGTCCCCTTCACCGCCCCCCACCCCACACAAAGGGAGTGAATTAGTGAAACACCAATTATAAGAAATTGTGAAGTGCCTACACACACACACACACACACACACACACACACCTCCTATGAAAAAACCAGCAACTAATGATTGCTAGAATGGAGAACAGGACAACCAGCTTGTATTAAACGAGATGGAGCTAGAGAGGTGTCAGTGTTTCAGTCCTCTGCTTCTAATCACCACTCCCACTGGACTTTCCAATTTTGCAGAACCAGCAGATGGAAAGAGGGTGAGGGAGGCGATGGAGAGAGTGAAGGACCAGACCACATGCCCCTGCTGATTTGGAGGAACAAAAATTAAATTTGACATTGAAGTTTGATTTTAGACAAGACTGAGCCATTTAGTAATAAAAGTGAATTGTAATGATCAGTAAAGTGACTGTTCTATCCCTGAAAGTTGAGATGTTGTCATTCTTTGAAGAATCAGGATCCAACAGAGTGAACTAAAAGGCAGAAAATAGAGAAAAAGGAAGCTTTTTTCTCCTGTTCACATCAAATTCAGGTTGTTCAATAAGCAGGTTCCGTTTATGTTCAGTTAAGTAATAACATTGGCTTTAGCTCGCCGGACTTTGCACCCCATTGTGGGCCTGTCTCCAGGTCATGGGAATGAATATCTTAATCTGTGTTCCTATTGACACAAACCACCAGAGACTGTAAGGCAATCAGCCTTACAGGGTAAGAAGAGACATAATTATGTGGCAGCTTTTCTCCAAGCACGAAGGGAAACCCTGGAAATATGCTTAGTAAAATCCTACATTATTTTGTTTTCATCGGGGATGTAGTTAATTAAATTTGCTTGAATTATTGATGTAAGTACAAAATATCTTTGAATATTAAGAAATCCATTTTAAAAGCGGGACTTGGCATATATAGACACATTGCCAATTGCTCTGAGAATTTAGTTTTTCTTTATATATTATCATAGATGGCTTCATTTATTTATCATTTTAATATTTATTTCCTTCAGAATAGTCAAACTTTCTGAAAAAAGTCACTGTTTGTGTATCTTTCACATTTTCCTCCATAATATCTTTTCAGAGAAGCAAAAGAAAACTGAGAAATTTTGATTTTGAGTGACAGTTCCTGGACTGTTTCATAGAAAGGTATTCTGGTTAGAATTTTAGCTCTATCCTTTTCATTTGATACAATAAAATATATAATAAGCTCAATTTTGAATTTTAAGTTATAATTCTTGACTGTTAGGAGAAGGTTACTGTGTCCCCATAAATGTCCTAGGGCAGTGTGTACAATATATGTGGCATTACTTTTTGGAAATTTGCAGTGTTTTCTGAATCATTCTTGCAGTTTCTCTTTCCTATGTGCCTTCCTCTTTCTCTCTTGTTGCTGTAAACTATATACAGTTTTCCTGAACTTGTCATTCATTGGTTGGTATAATAACTCATAAAGTTAATTATTGCAGCTCTTGATGCAGGTCATTTTAATGTCTAGAACCAGAGCCTGTTTCAAAACTAAGAGACACTCAAAGCCATAAGAAATATCTTACCTTCCTGCCAGCGTATCTTGCCTTTTTAGAGTGGGAGAAAGTGGCAGGGAGTCACTGGTCTAAGTAAAAAGCAACAAAACAAAACAGAAAGACCTAACATTGGCTTCTGCTTGTAGCCATGCTTGTTTAACTTATTCTAGTACCACTTACTAATTCTGAGGGTTTACAATGTGTGTATTTAACAAGGCAATAGAAACTGTAAAGAGTAATGAATGTGGGGAGAAAAGATCAGACTCTTACTCTTAAAATTATACACATGAAAGAAAAAAGAAAACAAATTTCTGTGCAAACAGAGTGACAGAGACAAAGTATACTATCCTGCTTGAGACATCTAAAAACGGAATGCACTATATTAGACAACAGTTTTCAGGACATTGGATATCAGACAAGGAAAGGCAGTGATCCCTGAGAGACAAGAAACAAATGAGGTGAGCTCACGACTGCCTCCGCTGACCGCCTGCACAGCTTCCAGACTGCAGTGCAGGGAGAGGGCACCAGGTGGAGCCTGGGGGTTTCCCTGAGGGAAGGGGAAGAGCTGGGAGACCAGACAGATGAAAGTGGTAGAATATTCCAGAGGAGAGAGCTGCACAGAGACAGACCTTTGGAGATCTGCTGAGGTCTACAGCCTTCAGGCTCGTGTGCATGGGGAAACTACCCCAGGCGAGGGAAAGAACCACTGAAAAAGATTAGAGGGACCAGTAACCAGAAATCACACACGGCCAGGGAGAGTTCTTGTTCTCACCGGCCAGAGTGGAAAACCTCTTAATTCACGGGACCTCGTATTTCAGTCTTAGGGGAGAATGCGCATAAAAATATACTGAAGAGTACTCAGGCTAATACTTCAAGATATAATCTTCAATGTATGCTTTGACAAATAAGTTCTTTCTGTCTTTATTTTGACACTGGGGAAATAATTCAGTATTTTCATTTGCGTTTGGCAACTGACTAATATGGTATTGTGTCTTATAGGCATGTTATGTGAGTTTTCTTCTCTGTAAATAGAAATGAGAAGCAGTGAAGTGTAGAAATGGAAAGACTGGCTGATGGGAAGAAAATCTCCTTATCAATTTGCCTTAGAATGAAATGAAATAAAACTGGATAATAAGGGTTTCCTGGAGTGAAGTAAAATTTGAAGTTGACAAAATGTTCACCTATGGTACTTCTTTTATTAACTTTTTTCTTTGGATTATTTTTTATAGGTGGTGTTTGTTTTTACTCATATATTTAAAGAGAAAAGAGGATTTATTTATTTGAGTCTTTTATAGAACTGTCTTTAGTAGCTCCTATCTCCTTAAAACGCAGTCCTTATTAATGATTTTATTTTCTTCTGAAACACTGAATAAGCTAATAACCAGTCTGGGTTACTTTAGTGTTTCTTGTCACCTAAAACACAAGTAGAAATTTATATTGTTCTTTTACCTTTTAGAAATAAAGAAAATAAGAGCTAGATTTTTCTCATTTTTCCTTTCATTTCTTGAGAATCTAGAATTACTTCTGATATTGGGGTGCTGAATAAAGCTTTATAATCCAGTTTTTCTTACCCAGTTTAGATCTTTTACTTACAAAAACTGAACAGAATTTGCAAATCACAAGGCTTTATCTTCATGTAAAAAGTCATATGATTTTCAGCTTGCATGGCTATATCGTCATACTTCCCAAACAAAGCAAAACAAACAAAACAGCTTTCTTTACATTTATGAGGTTTACTTAAAATGGAGACCTTTCTAGAGATTACCATCTGGCAACCTGTGTGCTGGATTTAGTTTATTGATGTATATGATGCCCATAGTTTTAAAATAGTGCTTGATATTTATTTATTTTTTTTAAACCAACATTTATATAACTTGGAGATTCAAATAGAAGTATGGATTTTCAAAATTTTTCTTGAAAAATGAGATTCAACAATACCAGGCTTGCTTGATTGCGCTAAGCTGAATAGCAGCCGTTCTCTGTCCCTGGGCCACTCTCTCTCCAGTTTCCCACAGTCCTCCCACTGTTGGCCTCACTCATTCATGTTACCTGCTTGACACTCTTTGAGTTTGCGAGCTCTGCTTTAGACACTAAAGCCCCAGTCAGCAAGTACAGTTTCAGATTCAGCCTGGTTGTCAAACAGCTGAAGATTATGAAATCTTAAAAGCCAAATTCCTCCTCTGATAGAAGTGAAAATCTAAAGGGAGTAAAAATCCAAGTTCAACAATACTTGAATAAGCATGAAATAGGTTTTACTGAAGGCTTTCTGTGTTTCTGGATCATAAATTCCCCATGTAATGGTATTAATTATAGACTGTTTTCATTTTTAATGCTGACTGCTATCTTTGAGTTATCAGTTCTCATTATCAGGTCTCTGTCTCTGTATTGTTAAAACAGCAGGAGAGATTTCTTTATTGTTTTTCTTCAACTCTGCACTGTCACTGGAAACTATTTTTAGTAACGGCTTCTGTTATTATTATTTTCCTGATTGATCATATGTTCCCTGTTGTTGCCAATGATTAAAAAAATACCTCCTGGTCTCTTGGAAACTAGTTCAATACAGATTTTACTTTCCATCCCACAAACCAATATGTTCATTTTTCTTAATAGAATTTTAGTAGTATAACTATTTAATGGAAGCCATTCTTCATTAGGGAGGGTGCTTTTGTTTTCTCCTTAATAGTTTGTTGCCGTTGTGGTTACTGATGCTTTTTTAGAGAGAAATTGTAGAGCTCTGATGTCATGCCCTAGATGAGACTTTCCAATTTTAGCATCTGTCCCCTTGGCGTAATTCCTGGTGTTGACAGTTGGGTAAGAAGACACCCCTGGGTTTTAAGAAGTCCTCCTGCTACAGATGGTGAGTTTTTGCTTGAGTCTGCTTTAGCACTGACTCTTTAATCTCCTTCATAGTTTTTTTTTTTTTTTTGGTGAAAGTTTTATGTAATCAAAAACTGAGAAGTTTCTCATATAAAATCATTTTACTGTGGCATAGGATATGAAATCAACAACAAATTTTGAACTGGCCAAATCTACCAGTTCTGGCTCTGCTTTCTACCAGACAGAAAGTAAGACAAATTGCAAATAAGACCAAGACAAAGAGTTCAGTCATTTTTCTTGAGCTTTTGTACTGAGTACCTAATAACTGAATATTTTACTCACTATGACATAGCTTTCCAGAGACTCTTGTAACTGGAATAATTAAAGTTGAGAGGATATATGGTCTGTATTTCTGGTCAGTGCTACCTCTATACTTTCTGAGAAACGTATTTTAATAATCTTAAGAAATATTTATTGAGCACTTATTATAGGCTAGTTCTTATTTTAAGTGTTTTTATGTATTATTTAAATCTCTTATCTTATTAGGTAGACACTGTTATCACATTTTACAGATGATGAAACTAATTGTCAGAGAGGTTAACCCTAAAGCCACACAGCTAACCAATGGTGCCTTTGAGGTAGGAGCCCTTGCGGTCTGCCTCTAGACCATGTGCTGGTGACCAGTATGCTGCACTGCTTAATTATCTCCAGGTTACTCTATAAACCCCTTTTGTGCCACATTTGTTTGATAAGTTTAATTCAAACTATCCTGTATAGAAATAAAAATATATTCTGTTTAGCTTTGCTATAACATTTTTCAGTATTGTATTTTAACGGAAAGTTTTGCTCACCCCCAACCTTAGGCATTTTTTTTTTTTTTGGTCTTCTTTAAATAGGTGACAAGGAATTGATTGTGTTAAAAGTTATAAGAATTGTTTTATTGATATTGGGACATGGTCATTTCTTCATTCAAATCTGTGGAAGCAGGCAGAACTGGATGAAAATTTGAGCAAAAAATATTCCCAATATCTATGTGGAAAATCATAGCTGGAAACAGAACTTAGAGTATTGACTTGAGGTTTCAGATGGCAGGTTTAACATGAGTTTAGCCGAAATTTTGTGGAAATGACAGAAAAATGTATGTGCAAAAAAGTGAGTCCATATAAGAATCCTGGGAAGCAGGAAAGGAAACAATCAGTAAATAGGCCATTTTGATGAATTTCTAAAGTGCGTAAAACAAATGAAATGGAGTAAGGGAGAAATCAGAGGAGAGAAATTCAAAACAGAAATATCGAAACTGAAATCTGTTCAGAGCAAAGAGACATTGCTGCTTATGGACCTCACGAAAATCTTCCCCTTAGGGAGGCTGATAGACAGGGATACTTGAAGACAGTCTGCTGAAGAGGTGGTCCATGTGGGCCCCTCTGCCCCTCTGCTAGGCTTCAGTGTTTGTAACCTCGATAAATCTGGGAGAACAGTTGTTTAGGTTAAGTGAGAATTTTCTCCTGTGGGGCTGAGGGAAAGATGATATGGGTATGGACTGAGAGAAGAGCCAGACAAAGCCCATCAAAGCCTCAGGACTCCACACTGCTAAACCAGAGGTGCTTTTCCTGTTTGAAAGGGGCTCTTAAATTAATTTAGATGACCCAGCTCTGTGATGCTTAAAATGACAAAGAGAAGTCAGTTAGGGAGATGAAGCTATTATAGCAAATGAATAGACAAAGATGTACCAGGCAAAATGAACTCAATGATTTTTAAAAAATCAAGTAATATATTATTTAGAGACTAATGCACCAAATAGAAAAACAATTGTTAAACGTTGCAGTCTATCAGAAGATAGGGCTTAAACCTTTTGGGTAATAAATATAAGAGACTCAAAAACAAATACAAAATAATAAAAATGAATTACAAAATATAAGGGCAATTTGACAAATCTACAATGATACCATATTTCTGTCAAAAGTAATACATCAAACAACAGCAAAACTAAGTAAGATATAGAGGATATTATTCAAGAAGATTAACAAATTCAGTTTATTATATGTATTGTAAAGTGACCGCGGTACCCTACTGAGAATAACTTTTATAGATTTATAGAATATTTGCAAACATTAAACATACATTAGGCTATGGAGAAAGTTGCAAAATATTTCCAAAATTGATGCTCATTTGGCCACATTTCTTGCTACCATGAAATAAAAATAGAAATTCATAGCAAAAGATGTATTCTTTACCTGACTAACCCCAATCTATAGCTCAGGAAATTTCAAAAGTTTAGAAAATGTAAAAATCAAACAAGCAACAATTTACTGTATGAAATTTGAGTTCAAATAATTCAAACTAAATTTACAGACTATTTGCTTCAAAATGACCAAGAATTCCACAAATTAAATCCTGTGCGGCGTGCAAATTTATAGTCTTAATGGTACCTATTAGCAAATAAAAAAGGCATAATGAACTTAACTTAAAATAGAAAAGAACAATAAAATAAAGCTACAGAGGTAAATGAAATGGTTAGAGAGTAAAACAGAAATTTGTTAATTAAACCTCTCCAGTCCCAAAGTAGAAGAGAACACTGAACCCCCAACCTGACTGTTTAAATGGGCAAGAAAATTGACAAATAATTGGCACATTAGAGAGACAGAGAGGGAGACAGAGACAGAGACAGACAGAGACAGAGTGAGGGATGGGAGGGAGAGAACATGCTATGCAAATGACTCTTTGAGAATAAAGGTGAATAGCAATCTTGATATCAACAACAAATATAATAAAGATGAATACATAATACAATTGTGGAATTGAGATTTGCTACTCATAAGACATGTTGCATATATGTCACCTGTGGGTTCTATTTAACTTACTTTAAAGTCTTTTAAAATTAAAATCACAAAGGCTGGCTTTGAATTACTGATTTCAGATTATGCAGGTTTCTAAGGAAAAAATAAAGACATCTACGTATATATTGCAAGATAGTGTAGTTAGATGCCTTATGTTTTCTAAAATAACCTTGCTTTGATGAAAAGTATCTGATTATATTCACATTACAGATTGGAATATTTTATTTGTATTGTTTTGTCATGAAACAAACTTTCTGTGTGCACTAAATATTTATAATTATACCTTACAGGTTTTTTTTAACTTTTTATTTTATATTGGAGTATAGCCGATTAACAATGTTATAGTTTCAGGTGCGCAGCAAAGCGATTCAGCCATACATATACATGTATCCATTCTCCCCCAGACTCCCCTCCCATCCAGGCTGCCACTTAACAGTTATTTACATATATTTTTCTAGAATAGTTTCACTTTTGCTAAAGTGAAAATGTATATATCTACAAATATAGGCTTATGTATATGACAATAAAAGCGTCTTGACTTTTTAACAATGAATCTAAATACCATAAATAAATATATAATAGAGTAAGTATGCCAATAAAAGGGCTTAGAAATTAACATGGATACCTCTTTGGTTCTTTATAGTATTGAGCTTAGAGTTAGGAAAAATCAAGGACTCAGTCAGTTGCCCTACAATTATGACTATGCCTCATAAGGACCATTTTCTCCATAAATTTCTTATTTAAATTTGTAATGGAGCTCTATTTGATATATCCATTAGGAAGTCTAATATATATTTCAGGTTCAATAAGGCTGAGTCTAAAAGATGTGGATCTGTGCAAACTCCTGCCTTTCATAGGTACAGAAAAAAAAGAAAGCACATTTACTGTTTTCAAAAAGCACACCATTATATTTTAAGATGGAAATGTGATGAATGTAGTTGTTTATTTTTCAAGATTGTAAGGCAATTTAAATTGCAGAATACAAGAAGATAAGCTTTATTTAAATATCTTCTAACGTGATGATCTTTTCCTTCTATAACGTAGACTTGGGACATGAGATTTACAAGTAGACTTGATTTTTATTTACTTTTGTACAAGTAATCAATGTCTGTCACCTCATTTGATCCTTATAAAACCACTGTATATTTAAAATATTCTAATTTTATTAATGGAGAAGCTGAGAACCTCAAAGAAGTTCAAAAGTTTGTGCAAAGGTACATAGCTCATAAGTGGTGGAACAACTCAATGTGCTATCCTGCAAACCTATTTACTCTTGAACTTAATGTTCATTAGCGGTATTACTCATAATAAACTATTTTGCACTTGTATTGTTATTACATTTTTAAATCCTTCAGGACAGATTTTATGCAATGACTTTCCCAAGTACTAAATATTTCTGGTAGGCTCTGCGTAAATGTTCATTAATTGATTTTTTTTTTTTTTTTTAGAATTATCATTTTCTACTTTATTTATTTATTTTTGGCTACACTGGGTCTTCGCTGCTGCCTGCAGCCTTTCTCTAGTTGTGGTGAGTAGGAGCTACTCTTTGTTGCAGTGTGTGGGCTTCTCATTATGGTGGCTTCTCTTTGTTGCGGAGCATGGGCTCTGGGCATGAAGGCTTCTGTAGTTGTGGCTTGCAGGCTCTAGAGCACAGGCTCAGTGGTTGTGGCGCATGGGCTCAGTTGCTCTGCGGCATGTGGGATCTTCCTGGATCAGGGCTCAAACCCGTGTCCCCTGCATTGGCAGGCAGATTCTTAACCACTGTGCCACCAGGGAAGTCCCTCATTAATTGATTTCTGAACCAGACTGGTTCCTGGAGGGAGAGAGGTAGTTGTTATGTAGGAATTAACCTTTGAACCAGTGAAAAGTAAAGTAAGTTATGTACCATCAAGAGCAAGGTAGCCAAGTATTTGAAACTCTCAGGCAATTTTCTGTTTCCAAATGTTCTGCTTTCTGGCTTTCCCATAGTTTAGGCAGAAAACAACATTTTGCTTTTACTTTTTGACTGAGATCTCCTATTCTTGATCTTGCTTCTGACTTGACTTTTTCTCTTGATTGATCTGCCGGTTTTAGAACCATCAGCCCTTCCTCCTGATTATTTCTCTCATTTCAAGCTTTTGTTTAGGTTCTGTGCTATACAGTTGGCCCACATATCCACAGGTTCCACATCTACAGATTCAACCAACCAGGGATTGAAGATATTAAAAAAAAATTCCAGAAAGTTCCAAAAAGCAAAATGTTTCCACTCACTGGCAACTATTTCCATAGCATTTACATTGTATTTATAACTATTTACATAACATTTACACTGTATCAGGTATTATAGGTACTCTAGAGATGATTTAAAGTATATGAGAGGATGTAGGTAAGTTATATGCAAATACTACCCATTTTATAAAAGGAACTTGAGAACGACTATATTCTAAGTCTGATTAACTCAGACAGAGTGACTCAGAAGCAGCAGCTAGGGCATCTTTCTTGCCAATTTCAAAACCAGTTAACATTTTTGAGCCTTAATTTTTTAAATTAAACTTTTTATTTTGAGATAACTGTAGATTCACATGTACTTGTTAAGAAGTAATGCAGATCCCATGTACCCTTTTACCTCATTTCCCCTAATGGTAACCTCTTGTAAAACTACAGTACAGTATCACAACCAAGATAGTGACATTGGAACAGTGAAGATACAGAATATTTCCATCACTACTACATGGATTGCTCATGTTGAATTTTGAAAGTTCTTTATATATTCTAGATGCTAGCCTTTTGTTGATTATGTGGTTTGCAAAAATTCTCACCCAGTCTGTAGGCTTTCTTTTTATCATCTTCACAGGATCTTTCAGAGGGCAAAAATTTTTAATTTGAATGAGGTCCAATATATCAACTTTCCCCTTTATGAACTGTGCTTTTGGAGTGAAGTATAAGAACTCTTTCCCTGGCCCTAGGTCCCAAAGAATGTCTCCTATTTTTTTCTAATAGTTTTTTAATTTTACGTTTTACATGTAAGTCTGTGATCAATTTCGAGTTAATTTTTGTATAAGGTGTAAGATCAGGGTTCATTTTTCCATGTATGCCAATGAATGTTGAATTGCTCTAGCACTATTTGTTGAAAGTGCCATCTTTCCTCCATTGAATTGCTTTTGTACCTTTATCAAAAACCTAGAGGGGTAGGATAGGGAGGTTGGGAGGGAGGCGCAAGAGGGAGGGGATATGGGGATATATGTATACATATAGTTGATTCACTTTGTTGTACAGCAGAAACTAACACAACATTGTAAAGCAATTATACTCCAATAAAGATGTTAAAAAAAATCAGTTAGGCATACTTGTGTGGATCTGATTTTGGATTCGCTAATCAGTTGCATTGATATATGTGTCTATTCCTTTGACAAAACCAAATAGTCTTATTTCTATAGCTATATAATAAGTCGTAAAATCAGGTAGATAGATTCTTCCCACCCTATTCTTTTTCAAAGTTGCTTAGCTATTCTAGTTCCTTTGCCTTTTCATATAAATTTTAGAGTAATCTTATGTCTATAAAACATCTTGCTGAGATTTTGATACAAATTGCTTTAAACCTATAGATCAATTTGGGGAGAATTGGCATCTTTACTATCTGCCAACTCAGGAACAATATATGTCTCCCCATCTATGTAGATATTCTTTGATTTATACACTCAGCCTTTTATAGCTTTTCAGGACACAAATCCTGTATGTGTTTTGTTAGATTTACTCCTAAGTATTTCCTTTTTTATTGACTGTGAATGGCATTATACTTTTAAAATTGTGTCTATGTGTTCATTTCTAGTATATAGAAATAAAATAGATTTTTAAAATATTTATATTCTACCTTGATATAGACTGAATATTTGATGTCCTCCCCCTCAACTCATATATCGAAATCTAATCCCCAGTGTGATGGTATTTGGAGGGAGAGCCTTTGATTTGATTCAGTCATGAATGTGAAACCTTCATGAACAGAAATCGTGTTCATATAAAAGAGGCCCTAGAGAGCTCCCTTGCTCCTTTTACCTTGTGAGGACACAGGTAAAATGGCCATCTTTGAGCCAGGAAGAAGACACTCACCAGACAACAAATTTGCTGGTGCCTTAATCTTGGACTTCCCAGCTTCTAGAACTGTTTGTTTATAAGCCACCCATTCTAAGATAATTCTGTTATAGCAGCCTGAATGGACTAAGACATACCTGTAACCTTGCTGAACTTCCTTATTAATTCTAGGAGGATTTTTATTGATATGTTTTTTGTAGAGTTGCTGAAATTTTCTACATAGAAAACCATGTCATCTATGAAAAAGCACAATTTTATTTATAAATTTCTTTCTGATGTGAATGCCATTTATTTTATTTTCTTGCATAATTGCACAGGCTTGAACTTCCAGTGCTATGTTGATTATGAGTTATTGGTATGGACATTCTTGCCATATTCTTTATTTTAAAGAGCAGCATTCAGTTATTTAACATTAAATATAGTATTACCTATAATTTTTGCAGATATTCTTTATAAATTTGAAGAATTTCCCCATTTATTCCTATTTTCTGAGTGTTTTTATTATGAATGAGTGTTAAATTTTGTCAAGTATTTTTCAGCATCAATTGATATGATGCAGTGATTTTTCTCTTTTAATGGGCTAATGTGGCAGATTATATTAACTGATTTTTAAATATTGAACCAGCTATGCATCACTGGAATAAACCTCACTTGGTCATGGTTTATAATTATTTTTTATATGTTGCTGAACTCTATTTGCTTATATTTGTTAGAGATTTTGGCATCTATGTTCATGAGGGATATTGATCTGTGGCTTTTATTTTTTGTACTGTTTTTGTTTTGGTATTAGAGTAATACTTGCCTCATAAAATGAATTTGAGAGTCCTTCCTTCCTCTTCTATTTCTTTGGAAAGGATTATGTAGAATTGGTGTTAATTCCTCTTTAAATGTTTGGTAGAATTCTCCAGTGAAACCAACCTGAAGATTTCTATTTTGAGAATTTTTAATTAGGAATTAAATTCTTCATAGTTACAAGGCTGTTCATATTTTCCATTTTATACTGTATTTTGCTAGTTTGTGTTTTTTTAAGGAATTAGTTCATTTTATCCAAGTTGTCAAACTTTTGTGTGTAGAATTGTTCATAATATTTTCTTATTAAACTTCTAATGTCTACAGGGTCTGTAGTGATAACTCTTGTTTCATTACTGATGTTTGTTATGTTTACCTTCCTTCTTTTTTTGTTACACCTTTGATAAAGGTTTGTTGATTTTGTTGATTGTTTCAAAAAACCAGCTGTTTGCAACATTGATTTTTTTAGCTGTTTTTCTGTTTTTAATTTCATTGTTTATGCTCTTATCTTTATTACTTCCTTCCTTTTGGCTTCTTTGGGCTTATTTTCCTTTTCTTTTTCTAGGTTCTTGAGGTAAGGTTTTAGAGTATTCATTTGAGGCCTTTCCTCTATGCTAATGTATGCATTTAGTGCTATACATTTCCCTCTAGTGTTGCTTTGTCTGTATTGAGCTAATTTGGATATGTTGTATTTTCATTTTCATGCAGTTCAGTGTGCTTTTTTGATTTCCCCTGAGATTTCTTCTTGACCCATGAATTATTTAGAAGTGTGTTGTTTGGTTGTCAAGTGTTTGGATATATCTTGTTACAGGTTCAGTGGGTACTGGAAATGAATGAATATTCTGTTGTTCATTAGTGGAATATTTTATAAATGTTGATTAGCTCCTGTTGGTGGCTGATGTCTCAACTTGTTCTATATCCTTTCTAGTTTTCTGTGTAATTGTTCTATCAATGGTACAAAAAGGGACTTTTGAGCTTCCAATTATAGTTGTCAATTTGTGTACTTCTCCTTTCATTTCTATCAAATTTTGTTTCACATTTTTCATCTATGCTGTTTGGGTACATACACATTTAGGGTTGTTATAACTTCTTGGTGGATTGGTTCTTTCATCATTATTTAATGTCCTTCTCTGTCCCTGGTAATTTTCATTTCAATTATTGTGTTTTATACTTCTAAAATATCCATTTTGTTCATCTTTATGTCTTCTACTTGTTTGCTGAGACTGTCTTTTCAATTTGTTTCAAGTGTCTTTACACTTGCTCACTAAAGCATTTTTAGGATGTCTGCTCTCAATGTTTTCTCAGATAATTCCAACATCTTTGTCATCTTGGTTTGATATCTATTGGTTGCCTTTTGTCATTCAGTTTGAGACCTTTCTGTTTCTTGGAATGACTAGTAGACATTTTACGGGTCTCTGAACCTTATTTAACCCTTCTAGTTTAGGTGGCTTCCTCTGACACTGCTTGGATGGGGGAAGGTAAAGTACGAGTAGAAATCTAGGTTCTCACTAAGCCTCCATTGACATTGGAGTCTCCTCCTTACTGCTGGGCAGGGGTGGGAATTCTGGGCCCTTACTAGGCCTCCACTGATACCTCGCAGGCTGGGAGGTGCAACAAAGCCACCTTACTTGTCCCCAGGTGTCCTCCACTGACTGTATAGGTGGAGGGGTGTGACATGGTTACTGGTGAAAGTTCTGTCTCTCTAGTAGGCCTCCTCTTACACTACCATAACAGCATGGGGGTGAGGGGGATACTTTGTTACTGCCAGCTGGGTGTAGAAGTCCAGGCTCCCATGTGGTCTCCACTGACAGAACAGGGGTGAAGGTAGGAGGCCCCTACTCAGTCTTCTCTGAGACCCCTCCAGTAGGAGAAATGGGTTACCTTGTTATAGTCAAGTGAGGGTAGAAGTCTAGGTTTCCCACTTGACACTTGCTGGTGTGTGTGGGGTGGTGCTAAAGTTTTTTCTGTGGTGTTTGACTGGAGTAAGATTATTGCCTAACAGCTTTCCATCTTGCTGGGCTGTTCTTTTTCTTTTCCTCTGGCTAGAGGGAGCAAGCTTTTGTTGGGGCTTTTCATTATCTGTGCCCATTGGTGTTTCTTGGTTGTGAGTTCTTTTGTTCCAAGTCCGGGATATATATGAAGTAAAAAGGAAACCCAGTGAATTAATTACCTTGTCTTTCCTTGGGCCCTGAGATCTACTGCCATTTTGCGTTTTTTCTCTTTCAGTTTTCTTGTGTTTGCTTTATATATAATGTCCATGGAGTTTAGTTGTACTTAACTGGAGAAACAGGGATAAGTATATTCACTATATCTTCCCAGAAGTCCCTGTGAACTTTAATTACTTAATTTATAAAATGTATATCATATAATCTATTAGCTGGTTCCCTCCTAGAGAAATTTATGAAATTTTTGATTCTTAGACAAACATATACTACAATTATAAAGACATGTAATGATATTATCCTCATTATCACTACTGGTGGTAAGGATATACATACACACATATAATATATATTTATTTGAAATTTATTTATTTTGAAAAGGAATGATAGTGAGCACAAAAACTTTGTAAAGATGGCTGAAGTGACATAGGAAATTAATAAGCACCAAACTCTTCTCTCAGATATTTCTTGTTAGAACTTCCTGGAAAATCATTTGTGAAATGTATTTGCTAACTTATTACATCGTAATTATATGGACAGTGTTTTTATCTAAATGAGCAATAACAGCACACTACTCAGATCATAGAAATAAAATCTAGTCTGCCTGTTGTAAAATGACAGTAAGAGCTTCTAGTAAGCAAACTACTTTCGGTTGTTGCTATTGAAAGATCAGGGAAGCCCCAGAACATTACTCTTGTGCAGCAGGCAGTACATACCAAACTTACAGTACTTTTTCATTGCATAAACCACTTTAGAGTTGTACTTTATAGTCTATTAAGTAAGAAGTGAATTAAAAATAATGCCTCTCTTGGGCTTCCCTGGTGGCACAGTGGTTAAGAATCTGCCTGCCAATGCAGGAGACATGGGTTTGAGCCCTGATCCAGGAAGATCCCACATGCTGCAGAGCAACTAAGCCTGTGCGCCACAGCTACTGAGTCCATGTGCCTAGAGCCTGTGCTCTGCAACAGGAGAAGCCACCGCAGTGAGAAGCCCACACACTGCAACGAAGAGTAACCCCCGCTCACTGCAACTAGAGAAAGCCCGCACACAGCAACGAAGACCCAATGCAGCCAAAAATAAATAAATTAAAAAAAAAAAAAAAGCCTCTCTTGAGAAGTCAGTATTACACTTGTCATAAAATGTATACCTTTTGAGCTGTTAATAATTATTCCTTTTACTCATTTATCAGTGTGATTAAGGCTATATTCTCTAGTTCTTTTAGAACGATTTGCAAAATAGAAGAGTTGTAAGACATAAGGCTAAGAAATTATTGAGGGGGAAATTGAGAAAATTCAATTAGTGTTCTACTTCACTTTTTATCTTTTTGATTTTTTTAAAATAAAATTTATGCAACAAGGTATATTCCTAAGAAGAAAACTAGTGTCCAGGATTTTTTTATTGTTGTTGCTGTGGTCCCATTAGGGAAGAATGAATCTAATCTGTTTTCTACCCCTATTGTGGGAAAGTGGGGGGTGAAGTAGGGGGGTAAAGTGGGGTGGTAAGTCACCACATTAATGTTCTTAAAAGTCTGAGCTCTCCTTACACTACCCCCCATCTACCCTCACTACAAGTAAACAGTCTTGCAATCTCATGCCTGTTCCAGACAAAAGATAGAAGAGATTGTTGCTTGAATTTGAAAAGGACAAATAACCCAACATGAAGGTAATTTCTCAAGAGAAATGGGCTTAGAGCTATGGGTCTTAGAAATGGTAAAACTTTGATTTAGCCCAGAACCCTATGGAACCCCAGAGGAAGGCCAGATGTTTGATGGAGTGATATTTGGCTACTGGGAGCCAAATACCAAGGACTGTGACTTTGGAAAATAAGGTGAAAGATTCCAGTGCCCAAGGCAGGAAAGCAGCTCATCTTCAATGAACACATGGGCTTGGTCAGGGAACATCCCCACAGTGACCAGTTCTCACTAAACTTAAAGTTCTTCTTCAAGTTTTCTGGATAAAATATGCCTCCCTGGGACTCTAGTAAATCCCTAGAGATCATTAAGGGTCCTTGCCTCTACCATGTCCCACCCCAAAATATAATACATAAGTAAGTTAGAATTTTCTGTCACCCTTTTGTGACAAGAAGAAATAAACCATGTAAGATTGTTTTGATTTTAAAAAATATCTTGACTTTTCTTCCACTTGAGTTCATGAACCAAATTCACACCTATTGCACATATGCCTATTTAAACAATATTTTTTAAAAAGTGACTCCTATTTTAAAATCAAATTAAAATTGATTGATTGCCTGTTTTCTTTTTCTTTTTTCTCTTTCACGTGCTAGAGATACAGTAGCCTTTCAAATAAAACTTCTGTAAAAAATAAAAATGTGTTGGCATCTTAGAGGTGCGATAGCTCACCTTGATTGTCCCCTTTAAGAACTGAAAAGTCGAAAGTTATACGTGGGTTCTCTGGTAGAGGCTGGTTTTTCCTTTCCAATTGTTGAGGTGTATGATATTATCCAGTGAGAGCAAGTGAGGAAGCAATTCTATGTGACATTTCTAGGATGACTGGTGCCCTTTGTCTTATATCTTGGAACCAAACTCATTCAGTTGTAAGATCTAGTTTAGAAGAAATATGAGTAAATTGAAAACTACATTGATTAACAAATTTCTTAGAAACCTATACTTTTCTTTATTCAGATGAAAATAGAATAAGTAATGATTTACGTGCTCAGGAAGCAGTGATAAAATTAAAATTTTTCTTTTAACTATAACTTTCAGTGAGAAGACTGATATACTGGGAAACACAAATTGTTTCATATGATTTTAGGAGATTAGACATTTGGTAAGTATACTACAGATATGGACGTATTAACAATTCTCTGTTAGCTGCTTGACTTTTCCCTAGCTCAGTGTTGAAAAATGAAGTAGCTTGCAAAGCTCTGTACAGGTTTCAGCTGACCAGACTCATTACAAAGAGAACTATTAATATTTTCATTATTCAACATTAGCAGGAATCATTTTCATTTCATTTTTAAAAGTTACCAGATGCACTACATAATGGGAATCATTGCTTTTATTTTTGGTTGGAATGGGCAATGGTGGGATGAATTTGTGTCAATATACAAGTCAATCTGTTCTTATAGAAGCTATTAATTTTGTATAAATTATCATTTAGGAATTTAGCCACTCACCACTAAATAACAGATTCACCGACAAGTAACAGACCTTTCAAATGTGTTTAGTTGATACCAAATGACCCCCCTGAAACTAAAGTTTTCTCAGATATCTACATTTGTAGCAAGCTCATCTGTATGTCCATGGAAAAGTTGGATTTGCTCAAAAGTTTCAGGAGATATGCTGTATCATGGTTCATGAAGGTAGTTAGCTTGCCAACCCTTAGGATGGTACCCCAGTTTTCTGTCAATCTCAATGTTCTGCGAGTATGCTGTGGACAAACAAGTAAAATAATCTTTGGTTGCATCTGATTGTCATAATGTTGCATAGACATAACCCCAAACTGTTGAACTCTACAAGAATGTAACTCATCTCAGAGGGTTGTAACCCAAGATATTTTATCATTTGCTTTTCTGTATTTTAAACTGTCATTGAATACTGTTTTTGTTTGTTTGTTTTTGTTTTTGTTTTTCTTGCTTACTGTTATGATCGTGGTAAAGAAACATGACTTCTCTAATACTTATTTCTCTCATCTAAAATGGGAACAGATTATTTCTGAGAGTACGGTGATGAGTATATGTTAGCCACTAAATAAATATTCACTCAACTACCTTTTTATAGACTCAAAACTTAACATCCAATTAAGATGCTACATTTTCAGAAGTTATCTTTTTCTCATATTTCTCCCTTTGAACAATGTTTAACAGTAGACCTATATAAATATTATGTGTGCATATAAATGGAAAAGAGCCATGTAAAGTTCTTCTTTATATATATATATATATTTTTTTTTTAAATAAATTTATTTATTTATTTATTTATTTATTTATGGCTGTGTTGGGTCTTCGTTTCTGTACGAGGGCTTTCTCTAGTTGCGGCGAGCGGGGGCCACTCATCATCGCGGTGCGCGGGCCTTTCACTGTCGCGGCCTCTCTTGTTGCGGAGCACAGGCTCCAGACGCGCAGGCTCAGTAGTTGTGGCTCACGGGCCTAGTTGCTCCGCGGCATGTGGGATCTTCCCAGACCAGGGCTCGAACCCGTGTCCCCTGCATTGGCAGGCAGATTCTCAACCACTGCGTCACCAGGGAAGCCCCCTTCTTTATATTTTATTTGAGCACAATTATATTATGCTGCTATAATTAATCAGGTGATTAATTAACAAAGCCTCTTAGCTTCAATATGTATAGGGTTTGGTTATAAGCTTTGCTAATTCATAATAGTATTGTAATACTAATGATTGCTAATATAATTAAAATATCTATACTGAACAAACTTTCAGATAAAACAAATGTGTAAATTATGGAACTTTAAAAAACTTAACCTTTTGTCTTCCCTTAATACAATGGTGACATATTCCAAAACTGATTAGAATTCCTTATATGTGACTTTCTGTGAATTCTTACCTTGAAATTATACCATTTATTGGAATAGGTTCTGAACTGTGGTCTAATTCCATTGTTTCATGTCAGCCTGGCATAAATAAATAGACAAACACATAAGCAAAATGGTGAAAACACTACATTATCAATTTATCCTCAATCCCGTGGATGCTTCTGCCTCTTATACAACTTTATCACAAGATAGAACTAATTAAAGACATGGCTTTGATTTACCTTTGTGGATTTGTTATTAGTCATAGGCCTTTGCTAGTTTCCTCTTCATTGCAACTCTTCATAGGTCATGAGTAGAATGCTAAGATATATAAGCTGTGTAGCTAGAATGACAAAAATATCTTCATAATTGCCTATATTTTCTAGAGAGAGATGAGTATTCTTCACTTTTGCCTTCAGTGATAAGGAATTATTTTTCTTCAAATAAACTGAAAATTTGTATTTGGGACTTGGCAAATTGAGCTTCATATACGATCATTATAATGGCAAAAACTCTTTACTGTCCATAGTGCTTTAAAATTATAAGGCTCTGATGAATTTTTATTTTTCTATTTTTTTGAGATAGAAGTTTAGCCTGCTGACTTCCAGTCATTTTTCTTTTCGGATATATGTTACACATTTCCCTCTAAGATACAAATTCCTCTCTAAGGAAAGCTTTAGCTTTATCTCACAAATTTGGATAATGTAGTTTTTCATTAAATATAAAAATATTTTCTATTTTCTAACCATTTTTAAGCTAGGGTATTTAGAATTTATTTCATAATTTCCCCAAGTATGTGGCATTTCAATTTAAACTTTGTTATTAATATCTATCTTAATTGCTTTCCATACAAAGAACATACCGTATGTGATTTGCATCCATTGAGCTACAGTGTACAGTAAGTCCCCTACATACGAACCTTCAAGTTGCTAACTTTCAAAGATGTGAACGTGCGTTCACATGTCCAATCATGTAAGTTAGTTCAGGTGTCTGGCGTACATTGTTACGTGCAGCTTGCCCTCCAGTCTCCTATTGCTGACGATCCTTCAGCTCTACTGTCTCCCACCTCCTTTCCCTCCTCCAGTCAGTAATTCTTCTTGCCTCCTCACTCGATGCCAGCCCCTATATGCCAGCTGTTGTACTGTCCTACTGTACTTTTCAAGGTACTCTACAGTAAGATTAAAAACGTTTTCTTTATTTTTGTGTTTGTTTTTTACGTATTATTTGTGTGAAAAGTATTATAAACCTATTACAGTACTACATAATCGATTGTCTTAGTTGGGTACCTAGGCTAACTTCGTTGGACTTACAAACAAATTGGACTTACGAGTGTGCTCTCAGAATGGAACTCGTTCGTATGTAGGGGACTTACTGTACATCTTTATTGTGTACTCCTTTCTATGTATTTGTTACCTTTCACTGTAAAAGGTTGAAACACTAAAATGAGTTCTCATAATATGTAATAAAATCATAGAATTATATTTTCCAGAAAAAAATAAAAGACTTAATTGTTTGCTTCTATTTCATTAGTTTGCTAGAGCTGCCTCAGAAAGTACCACAGACTGGGTGGCTGAAACAACAGAAATTTATTTTCTCACAGTTCTAGTGGCTAGAAGACCAAGATCAAGGTCTCAGCTGGGTTAGACCTTGGCTTGTAGATGGGCATCTTCTCCCTGTGTCTTTACATGGTTTCCTTCCGTGTCTGCCTCTAGTAACTCTTCTTTCTATGACATAAGTCATATTGGAGCAGGGCCCATATGTGATCTCTTTTCAATGTAATTACTCATTTAAAAGCCGTATCTGCAAATATAGTCACATTCTGAAGTGTTGGGAGTTAATCAGGGCTTCAACGTATGAATTTTGGGGGGACACAGTTCAGCCTGTAACATCTATTAAAATTGCTTTTAATACATTTAAAGAAATATAGTTTCTTTCATTTCAATTAATTCCTTCTTATAACTATCCATGCAAACGAAATTGCCTGGTGTTACCTTGAGTGCAGAATAAAATACAATCTTGAATACAGAAACAACATATTGGTGTACTCAAATTGAGATTACTTTTCTTTTAAAATATACTATTATCATTAAAAAGTTAACACAACGAAAAACAGTAGTTTTCCTTTACAACACCAATGACCAATTAAGAAATGTGATGGAAAATCAAATCCATTCATAATAACAACATAAACTACCACACACACTACAAAATACATATGAGTAAATTTAAGAAAAGCGGAAGATACCCAAAAAGTATGAAGCTTTATAGAAAGATATAAAAAACTTAAAGAAATGGAGAGAGATGTTTCTAGTTAAAACTAAACTCTATGATGTAAAATATTTGTTTACTAAAAATTATCTATTTGATGCATCCTTAACTGCAGGAATAGGAAATATTATGAAACTTCATTTGATGATAATAATGGTGATCATGGTAATGGCTACCCAGTAGCCTTTCCTGAATACTTACTATTTGTAAGTTCCTAAAGTTCTTCAAACACGTATTGCGTGTTAGGTCCAAACATTTCTCAAATAGTTACTCTTTGTAAGATCCTGTATAAACCTTTGTACCTCTAAATCTCTTGGTCTCCTCAACTGTAAAATTGGGATAATAATTGTTCTAGTAAGACATGAAGTGTTAGGAAGTTTGGGATTCTACTGAAACTATTGGATGTAAGGATATAGAACTGTAATAAGTAAAGGAAGCTGTTGTAAATGTGACTAGATGCATATTAAAACTTGTAACAAAAAACATCATGAATAGAGTTAAAAGATGAATGGCAGTCGTAAAGAAAACATACATGAAATATGACAAATTATAATGTCTAAAACATTTAATAGATGTAACCAATCAGTATATGAGACAGTTTAATAGAAATAATATTGAACAGTTCTTATGTACCAGTTATTGTCCTAAAACAGCAATCCTATTTGATTAGTATTATTATTGACTTCAGATGAAGTCCTTAATCCTCTCTTATTGCACACAAATTTTGTCTAGTGAATTATAATATAATGACCATTGTTTTTGTAGCAAGCCTTTTTGAGCTATTGAAATATTCTTTGTAATGGTCTGCTAAAACTATATTTATGAGGTCAAAGGCCAATAATATGACAGCTCCCCATGCTTTCAATACAGGTTATACCAATTATACTGCCCCATAAATGTTTATTTATGTAATGTTTATTAATAGCAGAATTTCTGATTGACTTGAAGCCACTTAGAAATAGCATGCTGGCTTATTAAAATTTTGTTGACACTAACATTAGTGAAAATGTCTCCTTTATTTCATTTGTTATTTCTTTATTTATTGTTGCCTTTACTTGGATTTAGGATGGTAAGATATCATCTTCATTGTAGTATTAGTTCTGGATCTCAGCACTGGAGCATAAATACCTTGTCCTCCACCCAAATTTTAATTTCCAGGGAGACATTTTTTTTCTCTTTGGTTTGTTTTAACCATGTGAATGCCTTTTACTCACAATTTTAAAATGGCATTTTGAAAACATAGTGTGTCTGCAAACTTTGAAAAAATGGAGGTGGAAAAGGCTTCCAGAGGCTACTGAAAGGGTGGTGGGGGGAGAGGAAAAATTTTGGCATTAATATATTGACAGATTTTAAACATCGTTCAGATGATATTTCAAAAAAATTTTTAATATATTTATGTCAATACTATGATAATAGATGCTCATTTATCCATGATATTTGTTTTATCCTTTCTTTTAAGAAACATTATTTTGAGATAATTTTATATTTACAGAAAAGTTACGTAAATAATATAGGGAATTCCCACTTACACATCATCTAGCTTCTTTTTATGTTAATATCTTTTATAACTATAGTATAATTAATTGTGAGAACCAGAAAAAACATTAACTCAATAATTCTTTACTACATACCTAATTTGAATTTTACCAGTCTTTCCACTAATATATTTTTAAAACAAACTTTTTATTTTAGAATAGTGTTAGATTAATAGAAAAATTGCAGTTTCCTTCTATTTCTAGTTTGTGTCAACAATAAGTGTTGACTTCTATCGAGTACTATTTATGCATCTACTGAATAGTCATTGTTTTCATTTATTCCATTGATGTCTAAGTCACATTGATTATTGGGTGTTTAATCAACCTAGCATTCCTTCAGTAAACCTTGAATAAAACGTTCCTTCAATAAATACTTCAATATGTGATATACTATCCTTTTTATATAATGACGAATTTGATTTAGAACTTACTTAGGACTTTTCATGTATATATATATATATATATATATATATATATATATATATATATATATATATATTTATTTATTTATTTAATATCCATCCATCTCTTGGCAATTTGGTTATGAGGTTATACCAGCCTTATGAAACCAGTTGGGAAGACCTTTTCTCTATCTGAAAGAATTTGTTTAACATTGATATTATTTCTGCCTTAAATGTTCAATATAATTCACTAGTGAAGTTATCTGGGTCTGGAGTTTTTATTGAAGCAGTGTTGCTATCTTAATTTTTTGAGGAATAATTCACAAATATAATTGGATGTATTTAAATTGTACACTGTGTTGATTTGACATATGTATACATTGTAGAATGTTTACCAAGATAATTAACACACCCGTCACCTCACACAGTTAACATAGTTATTAACCTTTTTTTCATGGTTGGAATGCTTAAGATCTACTCTCAGAAACTCTCAGGTGTACAATACCATATTATTAACTATGGTCACCATGCTGTACATTAGATCCTCAGGATTTATTCTTCTTGTAATTAAAAATGTATACCCTTTGACCTATCTCACCCTATTTCCTCCTTCTCCAGCCCCTGGCAACCACTGTTCTATTCTCTGTTTCTGTGAAATCAGCTTATTTCATTCAGCATAATGCCCTCCAGGTTCATTCATGTTGTTGCAAATGGCAGGGTTTTCTTCTTTTTTAAAGCTGACTAGTATTCCATTATATCTTTTTTTTTTTCCTTTTCTTTTTTAATTTATTTTTTATTGAAGTATAATTGATTTAAAATATTGTGTTAATTTTTTCTGTACAGTAAAGTGACTCAGTTATACACATATATACATTTTCTAAATATTCTTTTCCATTATGGTTTATCCCAGGATATTGAATATATTCAATAGTTCCCTGTGCTATGAAGTAGGACTTTGTTGTTTATCCATTCTATATGTAATAGTTTGCATCTACTAACCCCAAACTCCCAATCCATCCTTCCTCACCTCTCCTCCCTCTTGGCAACCATAAGTCTTGTCCTCTATGTCTGTGAGTCTGTTTCTGCTTCGTAGATAGGTTCATTTGTGCCATATTTTAGATTCCACATATAAGTGATATCATACGGTATTTGTCTTTCTCTTTCTGACTAACTTCACTTAGTATGATAATCTCTAGTTGTATCTATGTTGCTGCAAATGGCATTATTTCATTCTTTTTTATCACTGAGTAGTATTCCATTGTATATATATACCACATCTTCTTTATCCATTCATCTGTCAATGGACATTTAGGTTGTTTCCATGTCTTGGCTATTGTGAATAGTGCTGCTATGAATATAGTGGTGCATGTATCTTTCTGAATTATAGTTTTTTCTGGATATATGTCTAGGAGTGGGATTGCTGGATCATATGGTAATTCTATTTTTAGTTTTCTGAGGAACCTCCATACTGTTTTCCATAGTGGCTGCACCAACTTACATTTCCACCAATAGTGTAGGAGGGTTCCCTTTTCTCCACACCCTCTCCAGCATTTGTTATTTGTAGACTTTTTAATGATGGCCATTCTGACTGGTGTGAGGTGGTACCTCATTGTAGTTTTGATTTGTGTTTCTCTAATAGTTAGTGATGTTGAGCATCTTTTCATGTGCTTTTTGGCCATCTGTATGTCTTCTTTGGAAAAAGTTCTGTTTAGATCTTCTGCCCATTTTTCGATTGGGTTGCTTGTTTTTTTGTTGTTGAGTTGTATGAGCTGTTTGTATATTTTGGAAATTAAGCCCTTGTTGGTTACATCCTTTCTTTCTTCCTATCTCTCTCTCTCTCTCTCTCTCTCTCTCTCTCTCTACCACCTTTTCTTAATCCCTTTATCCACTGAAGGAAACTTAGGTTGCAAGTGTAATTTCTTTATCAGGTATAGCACTATTCAGACTTTCTACTTTTTCTTGTATCAATTTTGTCAATTATTTGTTTATTTATTCTAAGTTGTCAAATTTATTGATGCAAGTATTACAAGTATTTGTAATATCTGCAAGATCTATAATGATGCCTCTCTTTTCATTCCTATAACTGGTAATATGTATTTTCTCCATTTTTAATTCATCAGTCTTGCATGAGATTTATCAATACTTTAAAAGTTTTTCAAAAGATAAACTTTTGACTTTATTGAGGTTCCCTGTTGTATGTCTGCCACTTTTGTCATTGAATTCTTATTAACATTCTTTTTTCCTTTTTTCTATTTCTTGTTGAGTTGGGTTACCATATTTTCCTAGCTTTCTGAGATGAAAGCTTAGATTATTGATTCTGGATTTTTCATTTAACTCAAAATGTTACCTAGTTTTCATATGACAAATTTTGTCACATAGGTTTTCTTTTTAGAGTTTTGATGCTAAATTTTATTTGAATATTTTATTTAATCTGATATTTTATGCATTTACAAACATTATTCTGCCTAAGCAATTCATACCAAAAAAGATTGAGACTCCCTGTGAATATTTGTGGCCACAAAAGTTACCCAAATTCAAATAATTTTGATTTTTGGTGGAGTATATTAGATTGTTTCTCTCCGTAGTCAACATTTTATGTTCATAAAACCTGAGGGCAGAGATAGACCTTTCATCCTAATGTTCTCACTCGTGTTTTTTTCCACAGAAAACTGCTTTTCCTTATAGTTTGTTATTGAATCCAGACTAACATGTTCTTTATTGCTTTTAAGTTTACATAAAAATGAAATTACACAAAATAAATGTAAAAATTATAACATAATTTCATCTAAAGGTTAGTGAGATAGATTGAACAGTTTGGGTTTGGAGTTTGCCTCTGGCTTCTACTAGCTTTTTTTTTTTTTTTTAAATTAATTAATTAATTAATTTATTTTTGACTGTGTTGGGTCTTTGTTTCTGTGCGAGGGCTTTCTCTAGTTGTGGCAAGCAGGGGCCACTCTTCATCGCGGTGCGCGGGCCTCTCACTATCGCGGCCTCTCTTGTTGCGGAGCACAGGCTCCAGACGCGCAGGCTCAGTAGTTGTGGCTCATGGGCCTAGTTGTGTCTCCGCAGCATGTGGGATCTTCCTAGACTAGGGCTCGAATCCGTGTCCCCTGCATTGGCAGGCAGATTCTCAACCACTGCACCACCAGGGAAGCTCTCTACTAGCCTTTTGATATCAGATAAGTTAACTAAACTTTCCTAGAGTTTCTTCATCTGTGAATTGGGGATAATTAATATAGCTATGGATATCTGGAAGATTCTGTCACCAATTCTGTTATGTTTTAAGTGTGCTATTGTTCTTCTACACCATCTGCCTCTAAAGATGTCACTTTGAGGACCTTCACTTTTTACTTTTATTCTGATGGTCTTCAGCATTTTTACATTATGGTTCCTGGATTTCCAGCCAGTTTATATCTTTATATAAATAGCATACTTGGTACATGCCTCCTTATTATCAGTATTTGATCAATCCTAGAATCTAATCTCTGTCTTCCTCACTTCAGGTCAATAAGAATTTCATGTTTAGATATAGATGGTGCCTCTGTTCTACAAGTTTCTTATATTCTTCATTTTGTGTACATACAATGGGACTTGATACCAGTACCAAAGGAGTTACCTATTATCTATTAATATAAATAATAATGATGGTGATTGTAGCAATTATCATATATATTAATTACCTCCTATATTTAAAGTTCTATCTTAAGCATTTTATAATCATGTTATTTTATTTGTCAAAACAACACTGTACTGTGTACTCAAGAGTTGATATCCTCTAGTGTAGTTGTGACTCATGTTTGATAATTCAGTGAATATTAAATAAATTCATATTTTTATGTATTAGAAATCCATACATTAGATTTCTATAAAATTGCTTCTATAGAAGGTTCTATTTTCATAGTGCCATTTTTTATTAAATATGCTATGTGGTATAAGAGAGCAAATACCTTTATTTTCAGTTTAATTTAACATTTAGGACAAAATAATTTGTTAAAATTTGTAAATTCTAAGAAATTTATAGTAGAAAGAGCCCAAGATATATGTGAGAGGATTTTGTCTGAGATTTACTGGGGAACTATATGATCTTGGAAAAGTTATAAAACTTAACAATTCTAGGCTTCTCTATCCTTGAAAATTAAATAGGTATAAAGAAAAATGTTGATGACTTCATAGGCCATAAGAAACACATTAATAATGAATTTAAAATGTACTTTTAAATGACAAGGCATTATATAAATATTTTCACAGCAAGTATGAGTTTTTTAGAGTGAAATACAACATATTAATAGATAAAATATTACAAGTGAATAATATAAGTCAACATATTTGAATGCAACAGAATGTTCTTTCCATTCCTCATTTTTTTTTTTCTTTTTGGATCTTTCTTTCTGGATGAGCAACTAAGGAAAGCTGCTGATTTTGTATTTGTGAGCAGCAGAGCGGTATAATAAGTGAAGTGAATATTTTGAGGGAAGAAGGTTTAGTATTGCGACAGCTGGTTCAGGCTGTTCCTTTATCAGAAATAGTGCCTCTAGACTATCAAAAGTAGGAATAGGAGCTTAAAATACAATTTTCACTCAACCAAGTAAACTCTGCCCTTTTTCTCTTCTTATATTCGTCTCTGTATCTCCCAACTTACAAATGTGCACATTTTGGCTTTCTTTCCCCCTTCACATGAGATCTTATTAAGTAGTATGAAATAGAAGAAAGATTTGGATACTAAACTCTATTTTGCAAGCTTAGTTTTAATCTCCAATTTTGATGGTATCCTTAAAAATTCTCCCCTTAAAATTGGAGAAATGCTCAACATTTCAAGCTTATTGAATATAATCTTGACTAAGTAAGTTTCTTTAATTTGAGGCATTTTTGTAAATCTCTTGACAATAGAGAATCTTTTGACAATTATTCCCTACATCTAAGTTGAGCGCTTTTGCAGGGATGTTGGTGGGGAATCCTTCAGAATTTCAGAACAAGAATTATTTTAGTGTGGGGAGGATGGCACTTGGTCAGCAACATTGTTCAGAATTTATGTCAAGTTTGACTTCCAGACAAGTGGTAGTATTTGAAATACAATTGAATACAAATTAAAGACATAAAGCACACAAGGTAGTGATGTCCGAGCTATTTCTAACCAAGTACATTTGCTTAGTACTCTTGGGTGTCCCTGGAGGGATTGCAATCTTGGACAACAGGTTAGATGTGACAAAGGGAAAAGCTTCTTTTTTGCCATGAAACAAAGGCTGATTTGCTTAATTGTATTAAATAATAAGCTGAATATATAAGAGGACAGTTTAACTACTCAAAAATCCAGTTTTAAAGAAAAGGGTACTTGTAGATTGTCTTGACAGCTCTTTTTTTAGCCTTTTCTTCAGGGTATTATGCTAAGTGATTTTAAGTTTGCAGCTTACACAGTTGATTGGACTCGAGTTTGTCTAGAGGCCTCTGACAGCAGTAAAACAAGGCTCAGAAGCAAAGAATTAAAATAGATGATGGAAATTCCCTGGTTTTGCTGACTCACGAACAGATGGTGCTCCTCATCCTTCCATTAAATGCTCTTTTATAACATTCTTGTCTGTAGCCAACCCAGAGTGAGTCTCATGGCTGTAAAGCCCAGGTTTGTGTGGAATTGGGCTGAATTTTGGAACAAATTCACAGTGCTGGGACACTAATGTCAATTCTTAGTCCTTTGTACAGTTGAACTGCACCCCAGTCTAGTGTTTGGACTAAGATGACTGAGTTTCAGATATACCAGAAGGATGTTGCACTGTCAATATCAATGTGGTTCTAGAAGTCCATTGATTTGCCATTTGAGCTGGTTCCTTTTGTGATATACTTTAAGGGCCTTCTTCATATTGGTTCTATTTCAGTTTAATTTTATTTATAAAATATTTCAAACATATGGGTAAGAGGAAACATTTGTGGGTCCACTATCCAATCTTAACAATTGTTTACATTTTGAAATGTTTGTTTGAAATTTTGTGTTTTAAAAACACAAATCGCTAAGACCTAACTACATTTTTTTTCTTTCCACATTCTCCTTTCCCCAAGGAAATTACTAATCTGAAATGACATATATCAATACCATGCACAGTTTTTTATTTTCATCATACCGGTATGCATCCATAAAGACAAATTTTGATTATTCTGTCGATATTTAAAATGCAAGTAAATTACATAATGTGCTACTTGCTTTTTTTTTTTAACTTCACTGTATGTGTTGAAAACTTACATCAGCTTATCAGTTTCTGGAAAAAGACTCTCTGGAATGCTGATTGGAATTTCATTGAACTTTTAGATTTATTTGGGGAGATTTGAAATTTTCATAATATTTATTTGGAGAGACTCATAATCTTCATAATATTCCCATCCTTATATGTTTTCAGTATTTTTTCTTGTTTTATTATGCTTTTTAGGACACTCATGTATACTGAATAAAATAGATGATATTCTTTGACTTTATTACTATTCTGTACTTTGAAAGGAGTGCTTCTAGATTTTACCATTAAATATGAATCAGATTAGGTATTTTTAAACTTCTTAAGATCACTGCCTCAGAGCTTGTGAGAATTATGTAAAATGTGGTTATTTATTATACTTGCTTTTTAAAATTTACCTTTTGTGGTAGGCAGAAAAGTGGCCCCTCAAAGATGTCCATGTCATAATCCCCCAAACATGTGAATATATTACCTTACACATCAAAAGGGGCTTTGCAGTTGTGTAAATTAAGGATTTTGAGATTGGGAGATGATCGTGGATTAGTCAGATGGACCCAATGTCACTTCAAGGGTTCTTATAGTTTAAAGAGGAAGGTAGGAGGTAGAGAAAGAGTTGTAACTGATGGAAGGAGACTAGGTTGATGTGGCCACAAACCAAGGCATGTGGGCAGCTTCTGGAGGCTGGAAAAGGCAAAGAATGGATTCTCTCCTAGAGCCTCTAGAAGGAACTCAGTCCTACCAATTCCTTGGTTTTATATTTCTGACCTCCAGACATGTAACATAATAAATTTGTGTTTAAACCACTAAGTTAGTGGTAATTTGTTACAGCAGAAATAGGAAACAAATACACCTTCTGAAGAAATTGCTTTGCAAGGCTCTGATCTGATTCAGTGTGAGGAAGAAAATACCTTTAATATTATGTATCAAGTAACAAATGCTGTATCTACTTTTTTTTTTTTAAGTTTTTTAAAAAAAATTAATTAATTAATTAATTAATTTATGGCTGTGTTGGATCTTCGTTTCTGTGCGAGGGCTTTCTCTAGTTGTGGCAAGCGGGGACCACTCTTCATCGCGGTGCGTGGGCCTCACTATCGCGGCCTCTCTTGTTGCGGAGCACAGGCTCCAGACGCACAGGCTCAGTAATTGTGGCTCACGGGCCCATTTGCTCTGCGGCATGTGGGATCTTCCCAGACCAGGGCTCGAACCCGTGTCCCCTGCATTGGCAGGCAGATTCTCAACCACTGCGCCACCAGGGAAGCCCTTTACTTTTAAAACTTTTTTATTTTGGTGAGATTGATCTAGAGCTTCATTCAGTCTTACCAAGTGTATATAGGTGATGTATCCCCATGCCCCCCAGAGTGTGGGCCAGAATTTTAAGTCTGGTTGAAGATGAGGGAAGCAGTTACTTGTTGTAAGTGAGATCCGGACTAGGTGTTTGAAGACCTGACAGTTACTTATTTACAAAAGTGTCCCCAGCAAAACCAGTTCACCTCCTGGGAACTTGGTTTCCATATTTTGTGCAGCAGGATTGATAATATTTCCTATCTCCAAGGGTTGTTGGCAGAAAAGAATAGGATTTTGTATATAAACAGTCAAGAGATAACACAGAGGGATATGGTAAGAGGGTCTCTAATCCTGGAGGCCTGCGCATTGGGAAATAGTGTCAAAAAGAGAAAACAAATTGAAAATCAAAATGGATGAGATCCTTTCTAACTGTGGCTGTCATATTAAACTGCATATTGACTTGAAAAATATTGTAGGTAACCTCCACTGATTATTGAGAGGGCTGGGAAGCTTTGGAGGAAATGGATTGGGGAGGGGTGGGAAAGGGTTCCCTGCAGGTGGTCTGCTGAAAGTGCAGAGAATTCCCCATTCTACCTTGAATTATCTACTCAGGCAGGTTATTTAATTCTCCAAGCCTCAATTTCTTCATCTGTAACACGAGGACAATTCCAAAGCTTTCCAGAACTGTTGTGATGATAAAATAAAGTAATGAAACTACCTAGTCCAGTACATTTATATTAGTAACTTCGGGATTCACACTTCTGGCAATCAATTTTGTGAGATTTTCACCTGGTTATTAAAAGGTTAAATATGTTATACAGTGCCTTTCTAATTTCTTTTTTATGCCATGACCAGAATGAATCTAGTCTGATTTGGACAGGTGACTTCTTGTATGGCCTCAGTTTTCTCTGCCTTAGCATGAGGATATTTGAGAGGCTGAATATAAACAAGTGAGAAGATTTAACTCTAAACCTATCACATACAAACTAGATGTTTAATAAAAAACCACATCCCTTCTCTTTCTCTTCGCTGTTGTGCAGCCGCTCATATTAGGAGGACTTTTTAAAGAGTGTATTCTGCTTATCATAGCCTCTGTCTGACGGTTTATAGCTGGTGTATGGGGATCCCACCTGGATTATCCAAAGCTGTCGTTTAAACAACGAGTCTCCCTATACTCAGTTGTGGCGTCAGTTTCTGTTGTCAGCTTACTACATCACCAAATTAAGTATGAAAATACTGTAACTATATCAATTATATTCTGGGATAAAAGAAATATCAATGTTAAAAGTAATGAAAGTAATCATTTAAAATGGAAGCTAAAGGGTGAAAGCATTTCTGATCATAAAATGCCCTCCTTTCTTTGTCCCTTTAGGTTTTTTGGTTTGACCAAGTTATGCTTGATCAACTGTAGAATCTCACAGCTGCTCAGAGACCAACACAAGCCGTGATACGGCCATTTAATCACTGTGTAGGCCTTTGTGTAGATAACTTATTTTCCTCTCTGTGTCACATTTTACAGCAGAAGGAATAGTTGAATACTACATATAGCTTGGCATTTCCTTGAATAATTAAAATTACAGCCACTAATCTCTTCTTCCTTTTACCCTAAGGATTATTCAGACAGAATAGCCTTTTTGATTACATTTTCCCCTACCTTTCTTGAGTGAATTTTGAGAATTTGCAGTTGTCTACACTGGCCTCCATCTATACGAGCCCTCTCTTGGTTCAGTGGATGCACTGTATTCTTACTATTTAGGAGTCTGCACATGCTGTTCCCTTTTCCTGGGATGCCCACTGATCCCCACCGACCCCAAACACACACCCACATACATACTTATTTAAAAGCTTCTCAGCATTGTGAACATTTTGGGTCAGATAATTCTTTGTCAGGGTGGTGGTGCATGCAGGCTGTGCTATGCATTGTAGGATGTTTGCGGCATCTCTGGCATCTACCCACTAGAGCGCCTGCAGCGTCCCTCCCAGTCATGACAACCAAAATATTTTCAAGCTTTGCCAGATGTCCCATGGGGAGCAAACTCACCTTCCATTGAGACTCACAGCTTTAGTGCTTACGGCAACTGTTACTTCTTTTAAGGAGGACTTCTTGGATCCCTTAAAGTAACTTGACTCCCGCCACGCTTATCTATTCTCAAATCAGCCTATGCTATTTGTCAGTTTCCTTTGTAGCACTTACCACAAATAAAATGACATCATGAATATTTATTTAGATATTTTGCATTAGTTGTTTTTGCTAGAATGTAAACTCCAGGAAGGAAGTGACTTTTTCTGCCTGGTTCTGTGCCATATTCCTAGTGCCTCGTGCTGCCGCCCATATATGGCAGGCACTCAATATGCATTTGTCACCTTAATGATCTTTGATTTGGGTTCTGTTCATTTCCTACTGCATAAAATTAATAGTTTTTAAATGAATGATTCTTTTTTTGTTGTTTGTTTGTTTTTGGTTTTTTTTTTTTTTTTTTTTGGCCTCATGGCTTATAGGATCTTAGTTCCCCGACCGGGGATCGAACCCCGGGCCCATGACAGTGAAAGTGCCAAATCTTAACCACTGGACCGCCAGGAAATCCCCTGAAATGAGTGATTCTTTGTGATCCCTAGAGTGCCAACATTGAGTTTTGTTATTGTGATTATACTCATCCTTAGCCCTGTGGTTCCCAAACCATGTGCCAAGGTACCCCACTGAACTCTCAGGGGCTGTGGAATATTTTACATTTTCAAGGAAAATACAGTAACATTTCCCATACACCCTGCAAACCACTAGCTCAGCTTAGTTCAGTTTCAACGTTAGACTGCATTACATTACTTTTGATGATGTCATATCTTTGTGAAGGGTAGGTTTTCAACAGTGCTGTGATATAAAGCTATTACCAGAAGGAAGGTTAGTGTGGAACAGAAAATGGGGGTGGTGATGTTCAAAGTGATTACAGGATTTGAGATATGGCACCAAACAGGTGTGCAGGTGCCAAACAGGTGTGCATACACCAAGAGTAAGTACCTGTGGTTATTTAGGAATGAAATAAAATGCTATTTTTCTTTTGATTTATGTTACTAGTTTTTAAAGTGCCTACCAAGTTATTAAGGACATAAATAATGAGTAAGTTGTTTGAATTTAACTATTTAATGAACAGAATAAGTAGATATTTCTTTTGGATGAAAGGGTAATGAAAAAATTACTGAAGCAGGAAGGGAGTAATGAAGGGAGAAAGTGTGGAAATCTCTGCATTTACCAATTTAACCATTTTCATTCTAAACACTTTTTAAAAAAATTGACACCAGTTTCTAGTTCCTTATATAAACAGTAACGTATTTTAAAGGGTCTGACTATAATATATTTCTGACATGATACATCATTATGACTTGTAAAGGAATATGTGGTAAGAAACTTAAGATGGATATGAGCTGCAAATTTTCTTCTGCCATTATGCTGAAGCTCAGTCCTCAAAGAAAATGAGATTGGTTTTAGAGGATTTTCTAAGTTACTC
This sequence comes from Balaenoptera physalus, assembly GCF_965194825.1. Taxonomy (NCBI): domain Eukaryota; kingdom Metazoa; phylum Chordata; class Mammalia; order Artiodactyla; family Balaenopteridae; genus Balaenoptera; species Balaenoptera physalus. Next base: position 50,071,868 of record NC_138885.1, read on the forward strand.
AAAGTAGAAAGAAGAAATTTTAGTGAAAATAATCCATTCTTATTTATAGTTTTCATTTTCATAGGGACTGTCTGTTAATGCTGAAGCTGAGCTATTATCTTAAGTATATGTTAGACCTTATCACTGTATCTACCAGAGGGTTACTAAACTACTCATAGGTTATTAATATCTTGGCTGTACTAGGTAAGGTTCTTGTAAGAAGTTATTTGGAATGAGCCTTAACTGTCACTTTTAATTAAACTCCAAATCTCCTTGCTTTTGCTTTTTCAATAACTTTTACCAAATTGTGCCATAGATTGCATAAATGCCATTATAATTAAAGCAAATTTATTTTAGCTGAAAATCCAAATCCTATTTAATTGCTTGGACATTCTTTCCATTTGTAATAGACTCTATATACCAATCCCAACATTCTGTGGTTATATGAATTACTGCAGATATGGATGGAAGGGAAGCTTTATGAATCCTGAAACTATTAATAAACTTTGCTTAGTCATATTATTCCTCTATTGGTAGTTTTAATGCCAATAGAGGAATAATATGAAATAATAATATATAAATTTTCAGTAATAAATTGAAGTCTTTTAAAAGAAATTTTTAACTGTGATTATGTCTACAGACTTGTATTATCACTAGCTCTGGAAAAGTACTACAATGAGAGATGAAGTTTTGAATTGAGTTCCATACTTCGAGGGAATTCAATCACTTACAATTCTCAGTATTAAACATATTTACAAAAATATAATATTTTTACGCATTCTCGTGCCCTCTCCATTAGTTCATATCTTTGCATTTCACAGCTGTCTCAACAGTCTTCTTTGAAATTCTAGATATTGTGCACCAAACAAATTAGTTAAGAATTTGTGTCACTGAGACTTCTTGGAAAGATGAGTAGAATTCATGTTGGTGAAATTTTCCTAGTCCTAAATTCTGCTCAAGCACAGCTCTTGGAAACTGGAAGCAGCATATTTGGCAGATTGAAGGAACTGAGAAATAGGATTTTTTTGCCTCTGTTTTTTTTTTTTTTTTCTTTATCTCTTTCTTGCCTGCAGTGTTTTAAGGATGAATTATTGTATAGTGATTATTTTGTACCATTTCTAATTAGACAATTTTCTGATTTAAGGGGGCTGTGTTTTGTTACTTTATTCATTTCATGACTGATTAATTTTAAAATATTGTTCTTGTTATTGTTTCACAATATTGGGGAGGTAGTTAATTAGGGTTAGGTTAGGAATCATAAGGATCCATAACGATCCTGTAATTTTCATTAACTAGTTTATTAGAAGGAGTTTTGCTTTTCCCTACTCTAGTCTCTGGATGACAGTTCCCTTAGAGCAAAATACTGAAACCATACTTTTGAAGGTGCCAGCAGAATTTGATTGATGTGCTAAATTTGTGATAAAATAAATGTTAAATTTCCTTTCATAAACAATAAGCCTGAAGAAGATAAATTTTAAAGGTTATTTGTTAAAAGTAATTTGTTCAGAAGATGAAAAAAGAAAAAAAAAACGTTTAGTCTATTACACACACGCATGCACACACACACACAAACAGGGCTTTTTAATAAATGATACAGGGCTTTTGATAAATGATGCTGGGACAAGTAAACGGTCATCTGGAAAAAAAATAAATTTTAATCTATAGCTCACATACATGAGGTAAATTGCAAACATATCAAATATAAGAAATGAAGTTATGAAAGTACTAGATAAAAATATTGGGAGATTGCTTGATGAACGTGGAGTGATGCTGTGGGAAGCTAACTTGATAGCAGTAAGAAGGAATCTATACGAAAGTTTAAAGTTACTGGGGTCAGATAGCTGAAAAGATAAAGGTAAGGAGGCAGAATAGGACAGACCCAACTCTGGGAATTGAAAGGCAGTGTATTCCAAAAGGTAGAACCCATTATACCTTGGGCCATTTATCAAGCCGTTGTTCTCCATTACAGTTGGTGTCAGCTGTATCCAACATGGTCACAGTTTTCTGAGAGTCCAGTGGAAAAGAAACAAACACTTTTCAAGAGGAAAGTAGACTCTAGGTACTAGACGATGTCGTCGATTGATGGCAAGACCATAGCCTTACACTGAGGTCAGGTGGTGGATTCCTCTAATCATTACGGGATAAATTGATACTAGCAAGGTGGGTTATACAAGTTACGAAATAAAGAACTTGGAGCACAAAATTAGTGGTGGCTTCACACAAAGGGTGACTTGTTACAAAGTATCAGGAATAATATACTAGTTTGAATGACTCTTGTTTATGTTTGGGATTAATAAGAGAAACCACGTAGGGTCGTGGACATTTAGCCCATGTGTGCTGGGAAACAGATGCCAAGATGGAAATGAAAGAAAATGTGTGTCAGGATGCTGGAAATACATAAACTGACACTGAGAAAGATGACTGGTTTTGAGTGAGGTCATAAGCCAACATTGACATTAACCAATCATCTGTAATGAAAACTGGAATTTAGGGAGAAATCTAAACAGAGAGAAAGGATTTCAAAATTGTTTGCAAAGATGCAGGAATGTTTTCGTATTTTATATACCAAATAATATACTCAGTGGATCAGTCTCATTCCCCTATCCCCATCTCCTTACATTTATTTTCTCCCTGGGATAGTACATTGAAAAAAGAGAGAGAACAGAGATAAAAGCTGAGAATGACTATGGTAACAATTTCTTTCTTATCTCAGTTGTTTTTTAATTTGTTGCATACTCCTGGAATAAAGAAAACTCTAATGTACAATTCATGGGTATTAAAAAACGCATCATGGAATTTGGAATGGTTGAAACACGGTAATATAAAATCTACGTTAACAGTTGCTTTTGTTCTTGAAATATGGTTTTTGACGGTATGATGATGAATGGTAATCTTAACCTTTTACTTTCCTTGTTACTTTCCCTTAATTGGTGGAAAAGAAAATGTACTTTGGCAAGTAAAACCACGTCTAAAATAGATTGATTTTAAACTTTACCTCAGAAAATCAGAGCAATGCGAAATCTGAGAATCATTCTGAATTATTATCCTTAAATTTCTGTTTTCAGAGGCCATTTCTTGTAGTTCGGATCAGAAATGGCAGTGGCAGTCTTTTCAAGCCTTCTTGCCTTTACCAATCTCGGTGTCTAAAAAAGCTCAGAAAGTTATAGTTATTCGACTGTGCAGTTAACCAAATGTGTTGAAATTTCTTTTTCGAAAACACTTATACTAACTCAGTATTGTGTTAAAATGATATTTCCAAGTTTAAATTTACTTTATTATCATTCCTGTGAAAATCATTGGATAGTTAGTGCTTTTTGATGCACAGATCATCGGCCTTTAGGAAGTCCGGTGGCAAATTCCAGTGAACAGATTGGGACAAAGCAGTAAAGTGAAGTAAACATGGGGACTAAGAGACTCTGGGTTAAAAGTTATCATGTTCAATATGGGGTAAATGACATAGTTTAACAATTGAAATTAACTTTTAATTTATATTAATTGATTTATACTTATTTTAATGTAGTCTTTGCTTTCAATACATAAACACCTCCTTGAATAATTTACTGAATTTCTTCTAAGCATGACACCATGGGATTGCTTTCTGTTTTGATAACTGCTGAGATTAGCACCAAAAGATGAATTTTAAGAGTGTGTCTGAGGGATGGTTGTTAAATCTGGCATATTTTTGGACCATGGGCCATTGTACTAGGTAGTTAGCTTAAGTGTGATTCTGAAAATAGGAATTCGGAAGTAGTCTAATGGAAGCATTAGGATATTAGGTACCTAGAGTTTGGGGAGAGATTTTGTGATCCAGAGTTTCTTTGGAATACTTTTCAGTTTTGAGCAGATCCGTGGTGCTGCCAAATTCATTTCTCTCCCACATGTCAAGAACGGTTGAGCTAAGAGTTATGTGAAGTCGTGTTTCAATTAACGCCTTTTGTTTCTGATGTGGTATCACTAGTATTTTCATGTTATTTTAATAATTCAGACTCTGCCCTTTTGGGGTTGCATATTTTTCTTTTATGCACTTTTAAAAGTTTTAAAGGGTTATTAAAGTGACTGAATGTCTAATATTCATACTTGAGAGCATATCTTAATATGTAAGTTATACCTGCTAAAAAGTTTGTGTAGTCATTATGAGATGTTACATTATTTCTTTAATACTTTGTCAGAGAATAAATTTTTAGATACAAATTCATTCGTCTTCAGCTATTTTTATACTTACTATACAACTGTTAATACCACCAATGCATAATTGCTAGAGGGTTTTCTTTAACTCTGTCCTTTCCTAAGAGTTCATATTTCCAATTATGGCATCCCAGTGAGCTGCAAAAAGCGTCATCAAATGTAGTTTTGTCACATTAAGTTGGCCAAGGATGGATATTGGTCTCCGATTTTATTAAATTAAAAAATTTTGAACAGTAAACTTTAATATTTTAATTATTTCCAAGTATACCTTCTATCATTTGCCAATCATAATTTGCTTTCAAGCACATAATTTCTGGAATGACACATATCCTCAAAAAAAAAACCCCCAAAATCTCACTGGTCCAGGACAAATGCTTTAAAGGAAATGTTTTAGAGTAGAACTAGTTCCCTCAGATGGAAACTAATATCCATGTCTGTAAACTCTGCTTCATTTCATCTCCAACACTGACTTAACAGCACTTGGATAAAGAAGACTATACTTATCCACTTGCATTTCTTCAGTGTTTTAACTTGAAGTAGTTTATGGTCAGATGAGTAAATTTAATATTTTGTATCAAATATTTATATACAGTACAATCTTTATTATACCCCAATAATACAAACATTCAAAGTAAGAGAATTGATTGGTTTAGAGTTTTATATTCACAAATGACTAATATTATAATTCCCTGCAACATCTTTGACTTATTTTAGGATTTAATTATTTAAATTAATCATTCATGGAGAAATATTTATTTTTTAAAGCATTATGTGCTTCCATTATTTTAAAAAACTAACTGTAGTAATAAAGGGGCAAATATTTTGATGAAATGGTGAAATCAGGTGGGAACACTATAATTAACAGGTGATGGAAACCAAGTACCCTGCTTAAAATTACCAATTTTATAAGTAATGTGTTGAAGCAATTCTGTAATACATGGAAAGAACTTAGAATTCTAAACATGTTAGCAAAAGCAAATGCAAAGTAATTTTTCTAAACCATGGTTAGCTTTTAAGGATGTCACTTATTTTTAGCATTTATAATGACAATATAATAATTGGGCACTTTTTTGTTATTAAATTCAAATGAACATCCCATGCAGCTATTACTCTTTTTTAACCTCTCTCATTGAATTTTATTTTTGCTAAATTTTATTTCTTCTAAGATAAAAGAATTGCCTTCTTTATAATACTTATTGAGTATCACAGAACAGTGTCTTTCCTGTTGGGTAAAATTTAAAAAATAATTTCAAAAAAGCTTGGTCAGTTTATTTCATTATTCAGGAACCAGTATTTTGTAGAAGAGTTTTTGCTAAACCACTCATCTATGTTATTTGTATCATATTCCTGTATTCCTGTATTACAGGGCTGTTTGCTTCACAGAATTGGGTGTCTATCTTTTTCTATGTTGAATGTTTCCTAAATACATAAATTCTTCATTTTTTTTCTTTCCTAAAAGTCACTACTGCTAAAAAATACAAGATTGAATTTATAGCATATTTTATAAGTAAACATTAAAAATAATCAAATAATAAGATTTTATTAAATATACTAATTGAATTAAAATACATTTTATTAATGTCATTATGTAACACAACATTCATTTTAGAGTCAAGGGAATCAGTATGTGTCCCTTTGGAATTGTATAGAAATTTTCTGCTAAATGACTGGGCATAAGTAATTGCATAAAACATTGAAAGGACAAGACTTTAAACCAGGGCAACCTGGGGAGATGGGAAAAGTACCAGGAGGGAGGGAGACAATGGAGTTTAGGTACACTTGACTTGTCTATGAGACAGACAAAAATTCCTTTCAAAATGCTGAGCATGCTTTTTTCTTATTTTGTTTTGCAGTTCACAGCAAACTGCAAACTGAAAAAAAAATTTTATGAGCATTTTTGAAAGGAATTCAGGAGAAAGGAATTCTTAGGGCTTCTGCCCTTCAACTCTCTCATGTTTTTCTTTCTCATCCTCCCTCTCTGCCTGGAAGTTTAGAGAATAGATGGGGAAGGAACTTGAATAAAAGCAGTTGCTCACTATTGGTCATGATAAAGAAGTGCACAGAATATATTGACATACATATAATTAATGAATTAATTTATAAACTATTTAATTAAATTTAGTGTATTTGAAGCTGAAGATTTCAGACATTTCATGGTAATTTTCAACCATAATATTTAGTAAAACATGTTTTTTCCATACCTAATACAGGAAACATTCTTTCAATTATGTGATCATATCTCTACAATATGATTCAGTAAGGACAGATAAGTACTTTACAAAATTATTCTTGATTATATTGAATTAATATCCTAGTCTCACTGAAGATATAGTTCAATGCTGATAATACTGGAAAGAGATGACAGTACTAAATGTTTAGCAATGTTCCACAAGATTATTAAACATTTATTATTTTTTGTCTTGTATATTTTTGTTTTGTAGTAATCCATTGGCAATAAATAGGAAAAAAGCCTTCCACATTAAAAAAATTAGATTTTCAGAAGAGTGGAATTATGTTCTGATGTTTTATTTTAAAATGACATCACACATACCAATCACTCAGTTTCTAAATGTTCCAAAGAAATTTTTTCAGAAGTCTTTTCAACCAGTTTTCACAAACACACACACACACACACACACACACACACACACCATCATCATCATCATCAAATTGGAAAGATGCAGTTGGGGCATGAGTTGACTTTGTGTGCCGTCAAAAATTACTGACCCAGTGCAAGCCAGACAACTATCAACAATCCTGTGAAAGTCATAAGTTATCTTCCTCTTTTCTGTCACTTTGACAAATTCTCTTTATCTTTTGTTTCTATTTCACTATGCCCCCCTTTCCCATTCACTGCCAGTGACCTGGTACTTTTTATAGCTCTGCATGGTGAAGGATGTTGGAAAGTGATAATTATTATTATAATGTTACTTTTATTTCATCAATATTTATTAAGTGCCACCAAAAGCTCCAGTTACATGTTGAATAGATTGAAAAATGATAGTTGTACCATTCTTGCTCTTGAAGGGATCAAATTCCAGAGAGGAAGAGAAATGAGAGAGAGGGGAAGAGAGGAGAAGAGGCAAGAGGAGTGCGTGTGTGTGCATGTGTGTGTGTGTGTGTGTGTGAGAGAGAGAGAGAGAGAGAAAGGGAGAGAGAGAAATGTGGGGACACATATTCCAGAGTAATGTGATAATCTCACTAATAGAGTGATATATGCTGTTATATAAGGGGATACAGAAAAGGAAAATCCTACCTTGGAAAGGCCAGGGAGGAATTTACTCACAAGGAAATATTTGAACCGAATTACTAAAAGGAGTTTTTGAGGCACACAAAGAAGGGATTTTTATGAAAGGGAAAAAAGGTACAAAGGTAGAAGACTGTCTGGCAAATGTGCACAATAAGTATTTCAATATGGGGAGGTGTGTGTGCACACACATGCGTGTGTGTGTGCGTGTGCGTGTGTGTGCGCGCATGTGCACATGTATATGTGTATATGTTGTGAGAGAGGGTTGTGTGTCAAGTGAGTTGACTGCTGGATACTGAGATTACTTTCTCAAATGACTTAGTTTTATCCCGTAGGTGATGGAGAACTATTTTAGTCAGAGGGGACGTAATAGGATTAACGTCATAGAAACTGACTGTCATCAGTGGGAAGGATGTTAGAAGAGGAAAAGACTGGTAATAGTGAACAGGAAGAGCAAAAAGCAGATGGGCTTCAGATCAAGGCAACAGAAGTGGGGACGGAATAGAAGAACCTGACTATTGCTGAAGTGGGTTAGCTGGAGGGAGAGGGGATGGGTCCAGTGAGAGACACCTGAGTTCCAGCTGGCACAGTCTCTCAGGTGTGGACTACAGGAGGTTTGCAGTTATGATGTTCTTGTTTTATCCATATGTATTATTCATATATGTTGTGCACATCTATTTAGAAGCTATCCCTCAGGATTTCCTCTTTCCTTGAACAGAAAGATTAGTATGAATAATTTATAAATATCCAAGAAAGAATAGTCTCTTTTGGTAGGCAGATTCATACCCCCCCCCAAAGATGTTCACATGACTCCCAGGACCTCGAATTATGTTACACTACAAGGCAAATGGGAATTAAAGTGGAAGGTGGAATTAAGGTTGTTAATAAGCTGACTTAAATTAGGAAGAGTCCCCAGGATTGCCGGCTTCCTCAATAAAGCTATCCTTCCTTTTACCCTCCCCCCAAATAAATAAATAAATTAGGGAGAATATCTTGAGTTATCTGGGGCGGTCCAGTGTATTCACAGAGGTCCTTAAATGTGGAGAAGAATATCAGAAGAGTCAGTGTCAGGGTGATGAAATGTGAGAAAGACTCAAATAACCACTGCTGGCTTTGAAGATGGAATTGGGCCATGAGCCCAGGAATTAAGGTAGTTTTTAGAAGATGGAAAAAATCAAGGAAATTAATTTCCTCTACGACTTCCAGAAAGGAACACAGCCCAGACGATACCTTGATTTTATCCCAGAGAGACCCATTTCAGATTTCTGGTTTATATAACTGTAAGGTAATCAATTTGTTTTAGACTACTAAATTTGTGGTAAATTGTTATAGAAGCACTAAGAAATTAATTCACCCTGGAAAATCAATGAGCCTTATGACTGTAACTTTTTCCCTATAATCTTGCGCTCAGTTATTTACATGAAGATTACAAGTGTTACATTAGTAGTAAAACATCAAAAACCTTTTAATTTTAGTCTTTTGTTGACAGTAAAAACAGTCTAGAGAGAAAAAAAGAAACAACACAATAATAAAACAAAATATAGATGCAAGAATTAGCCATAAGGACTCTGTTTAGAAATTTGTACTTAAGTAATATGCATTTTAATTACTGAAATGATAGTAGAATTCAATAACATTCAAGGTCTTGGCTTCTGATTGGCTTGCTTCTTGGCTACTGATGATATAGTAAGATAAAAATAGATCTTAAAGGGAAAAAATAAACAGTTGGATACTTGTCTGAACTGTATCATAATTTATTTACTGTAGCTATATCTACATATAGAGATTAATGATCTAAGTGTGCAACTCATCTGTGACTTTTTATTTCTCCCACTTTGCCTACCTTATACTTAGTGGGAGCTCAGTAGAGACTTAATGAATTCAATTGCTTTTATTCAGTGTTTTATTTGGTCAGGCTCACAATGGTGAACTGGTGTGTTCTGCTGGGCAGAAAGTTCAGTGGTTTTGAGTTCTGTGAAATGTTCTCAAATGGATACATAATTCTTTGTGCCTTTTAAGCTGTTCTTGTGATTATTTGGCCTGTCAGTGAAATTGAATTAAGCAAATTATTGTTTAATTTGTGATGTCTTAGGAGCTTCTTCTTGCTCATGTGCAGAGTGATTATTGGTTAGTGTTATCTGATGAGGTAGTTTAAAGAAGCACCATCGTGCTTGAGAAGAAGAACGATGGGGCCAGAATACCTGGTTAAATGTGGTTCTGCTATCTGCTTACCATGTAATTCTGGGCAAGTTCCTTATCCTTTCTATGCCTCGGTTTCCTTATGTGTAAAATAGCGATAATAACAGTGCCTATCTGAGAAGGATGTTGAAAGGATTAAATGAATTAATATATTTAAGATACTCAGGACAGTGATTGGCTCATGGTAAGTGCTAGACAAATGTTAGCCATAATTATTTACTCTACATGCGATTGAAAATGGGTGAAACATCCATTTTAAACTGTTGTGAAACATAGCATAAGTATTCATATGTCTACAAAGCCCGTGCACACACACACACACACACAAACTTTCACCTCCAGCATGCATTTTACAGATCTGAAAATGGAGGCAAAATGACATGATAAACTATCTGCTAATAAAACTATGTCCCCAACTGCCTGTCTGGTGCCATGCATGGGAACTAATAAAATGTTCCCTTGCAATCTGCCTCAGTGAAAGATTTGGAAGAGAGATAGTTTCTTACAGTCTTCTACTCAGATCAGTCATCTACAAGGTATTCCCGTTTATTTTGTTTACTTTCTCAGTTGACCAGGGTGTGTGAAGATACAAAATGAGAATAAGGGTTAAAATTACATTACTTCAACCAAAATTTCATATGCCTTTTGAATGAAGAGCTCCACATTTAAATCATGAAAGAGTACTTTTAGTATGTTTTGGTGAAGAAACACTCGGAGGCGACTTTGGAGCAACAAAAATGACTTGGATTTCAAGAGCGTTGGAATAGGCACGGACATTAAAAGATTTTTATCTGCATCCCCCAGTGCATTTTGCATGATTCCAGGATTTTTTAAAAATGAGCTTAAGTAATGTTCACAGATCTATTCCTTGTTTTTTGTACTTTTTGTTTCACTTGGAATCAGACAGAGACAAGGAAACATGGGAATATGGTTTTTCATGACACAGTAAGAGAATGGCTCCTTAGTACATGTGTTTCTGCCACCACTAACTTCCCGGATTAACCACAAAATTATAATATTTCCATGTCTTTAAAAAACATATAGAAGATACCATGACTAAATCACAGTTTTAAGTGACTTATAAATGTTAACTTGTTAAATCCTCATAAAAACTCTATAGACACTAGATTATCCCTATAGAGCAGAGGAAAATGAGGCACAAAGAGGTTAAATAACATGCCCAAGATCTCACAGCTACAAAGTGGTGGAGTCGTATTTGAACTCAGGTAACCTTATACTCTAGGTTTCTGAACTGTAAGACACAGTTTTCTTTTCCATACAAGAAACTCTTTAGTAACTATTTCCATTATTCTATTTTTTAAATGCCTAGTTTAAATTCTATGTATGCTACAGCCTTAGAATGTATTTGGATTACTACTCTTTTGTTGGATTTGGTGCAGTAAACTATTTCTCAAACACATATCATAATGAAATTCAACTTGGATTTATGAACAAATGATGGAAGAGTTTGGTACTCTTTCCATTTTATAAACTTTAAATTAAAATCCATTTTTAAAAATGTTTTCTTGATGGGAGATAAAGTTGGAAGTTCATAATATACCTCATTAAATTTTACGGTATTACTTTAATGATATAGCAATAACTGTGGCAAGGGTAATTTGGTTTTCCAATTGGTAATGTTACCAAGGATTTTCAAACAATGTTTAATATTTACAAGTTCTCACTTATCACAGAAATATTATTTATGACCATTTCTAAACTGGACAAAATTTATATTTAGCTTATCTATCTGAACCAAAAAGCTATTGACATTATATAAAAGAAAAAAAAAACTTTTGAGTGGAAAACAGATATGACTTTTATAAAAGATTTGGCTTTTATAATAAAGCCAAAATGGAAGACAACTTCACTTTCTAAAAGGCAGAGTGCTATTTTTAAACCCTATGGTGTCAAAAATAGTCCCAGTTGGGCTGCCTGGATTTGTGCCTTTGGCCAAGTTACCTACCTCCCTGTGTCTATTTCCCAGTTAATAAAATGATCACAGTAACTGTGGAACCACAAGAATGAAGTGATTCAGTATGTAAAGCATTTAGAATAGTGCCTACAACATACTAGTGAGATTTTATTGCTGTTGGAATAACTGATGGTGGTGGGGAGGAGGGAGAAGAGGAGGATTAGGAGGGGGAGAGCTTTCCTGAACTGTGATCCAAGTGTGCTAATAGCAGATAATACAAGTCAACGTTCTGTAAGTGAAACCTTACTCCAAGCGTTGCTATCAACTGTTCTCTCATAGAGAATATTTGATGATTAAATAAAATGTGCAATTTCATGTAAATGGTAAAGATGTGTGGTAAAATCATTGTATTAGTTTACTACGGCTGCCATAACAAAATACCGAAGCCTGGGTAGCTTAAACAAAAGGGATTTATTTTCTAACCGTTCTGTAGACTAGACGTCCAAGATCCAGCTGTTGGCAGGTTTAGTTTCTTCTGAGGTCTTTCTCCTTGGTTTGCAGATGGCCACTTTCTCACTGTGTCCTCACGTAGTATTTCATCTGTCTGTGCTCATCCTTGGTCTCTGTGTCGGAATTTCCTCTTCAGTCGGATTGGAGTAGGGCCCACCCTAATGGCCTCATTTTACTTAATTATGTATTTAAAGTGCCCATCTCCATATGTAGTCACATTCTGAGGTACTGGGAGTTAGGGCTTCAGCACATGAATTATTTATATAAAAGAATGCAATTCAGCCTGTAAGAGTCATATTTAGGGCAAATGAATTTAAGACTAATGACTAAATGTCTGGACCAACTTTGAAATGTCACCATCTCCTTTCAAAGTTTCAATCTTGAAATTGATGGGTATCTGTCTTTTAGGATAATCTGTTGTGATATGAATGTCATCTTCTAAGATATAATATAATATAATATAATCACTGTGCTCACTCAGAATGAACCTATTTTAAAAATCGGATGGAAACTTTTGAAATAGAGTTTTGACTCCATATGTTTAGAACTGAAATGACCACTAGTTAAAAAATTGTGTTTACTTTTTATCCCCTCACTTTAAGAACTGATGTGAGAAAGTTATAAAATTTTCCTTCTATAGACCCTTGGGAACTTAGGGACACTAAAGGCCCTTTCTGAAAAAAAATTACTCAAAGTTATAGATATTTTACTCATTTATGGAGTATTAGACAATAGACATGAGGAATGTCTTTTGGATCAATGATGTTATCCACCAAAGCTACAAAACTAACAATTGGTTATTGGACACCATTTATATGAGGAATGAAATGTCATTCCCCATGTTACTCCCAGTCAGTCAAATTGTTTCTTAGTTCTCAATGCTATTGTATTTTGTATCATTGAGGTGCAGATCTATTTTCAAGATTCCTCTTTTATTTATTACACCGGCCCAAACAAAACAAATCAAAACCTCTTCTGATGGCATCAAGATTGCTGTGCATCATCAATAAAGGTATTATCATAAAAAGAGTTTCATTTTAGTCAAGTGAATAAAACAGGAAAATATATATACTCCTTTGTTTAGCACAGTATTTTCTAAAAGCTGAATTATAAAATGTATTATTTTTAATGGAGAGCAAACCAAGGATGAATTAGCCATGGTATATCAGTATAATGCACATGTTACAAGGGAAGCAGAAGATTTAATGGTTATGTTTGCAAATATAAACCAGAGAATATTCATTTGTTATTTTAAATTTAGTTTACTATACAACATAGAGGACTCGAGATATCAAGTGGGAACAACTGGTGATATTGCTTGGGTTTTTTTTTTTTTTTGAGTCTTCAAATAAATGTTTTTTCTGCCACTCTAGAGAATGTATGTCAATTTAAAAACAGTTAAAAAAATATATTGAGATGAAAAAGATTTCCATACTTGGAACACGAAGGAAACATTTTTTGTATTCTGTTTTGGAATTAAGGTTCCATTTCATTCTCCTTGCATTTTCTGTAACATGAAATATTACTGACATTGCATTGTCTTCCTCTTGTTGTTTTTCCAGCTCCTCCATTCACTAATGGCTCTTTCTCCTAGCATTCTTTCTGAAAAAAAATTGATTTTCAGAATATTTTTTTCTCTTATATGCCCTTTTCACTGGCTTTTTGAAGAAAACTTCAGTAGAATTTCAACATATCTATATGGAACTGCTCCGCACCAGGGATTGAGTCAACCTTGTTTGTTCTTCCCTCCTTTTGTCTTTCCCCTTTCCCCACCACAGCAACCATTGGATGCTGCTTAGAAACCCTAGGGAACTAGGAGCAAGGTATGAATGTGACTGCTCCAAGCATTACAGAAGTGTTTATTTACCTCTTCTTTTTTTTTTACATAAATTTATTTGTTTTATTTTATTTATTTTTGGCTGCGTTGGGTCTTCATTTCTGTGCGCAGGCTTTCTCTAGTTGTGGTGAACAGGGGTTACTCTCCCTTGAGGTGTGCGGGCTTCTCATTGCAGTGGCTTCTCTAGTTGCGTAGCACGAGCTCTAGGCACGCAGGCTTCAGTAGTTGTGGCATGCGGGCTCAGTAGTTGTGGCTCAGGGGCTCTAGAGCACCAGCTCAGTAGTTGCAGCACATGAGCTTAGTTGCTCCGCGGCACGTGGGATCTTCCCGGACCAGGGATCGAACCCGTGTCCCCTGCATTGGCAGGCTGATTCTTAACCACTGTGCCACCAGGGAAGTCCCTATTTACTTCTTCTTATTCTTTCAGTTTTCTCAAACTTCCCCAAGTCCAATTCTCATCACGAGCAATTTAATAAATACAAAAGCCATATCCGGGTGGATTTAGATGTAGGTAAGTGTGGCATACTTTCCCCACTATTCAACCTGTATTTCTCAGGTTCCTTGAACTTACACTGTGTCCTTCTGCATTCATGTATTTTTTTCCCCATGATTTTCCCTCTAAGTGGAAAACAACTTCTTCTATCTACCTTTTGAGAAGCCATATATCCTTTGGTGGTCATCTCAAGTATTCCAACTGTCATTCCATGGTGCTTTCCAACTAAATGAGATTCAAAGATGTTTGTGACTGTAATCTTACCCTTCCTTGTAATATAACCCAAAATATACTTGTGTTAATTCGTCAAAAAACTCCTTGAGTGGAGGGAAGAATGTTCAGGAAAAGACTTAGGTATTTGTCCACACCATTTCTTCAGTTTGGAAAGTTAAGAAATTTAAAAAATAGAGTGGCTGATATTGCCATGAAATGCATGAAAAGTGAGATGAGAAGAGCCTTGAAGATAACCAATATTTAAGATACAGTAAAGGAGGCCAATCAGAGAGAGTAAGAAGAAACACACACATATCTATATTCTTTACTGTTAAATAAGGTAAATACAATCTACATGAATATACTTCATACAAAATGTGCACCGGGCAGGACAGAAATACTGAGAAGATATAATAAAGAAACTACAAATTATTGCAAATTATTGTATTCAGTTGCTTTTGGGTGGATAGGGGTTACTTAAATATGAACTCATGAGTGAACTCATGAGTGGTCTGTGTACACCACAGGCTGCTGGTATTCTAGAATTTGAATTGTGGTGCTGTACTGCTACAATTGAGAAAAATGGCAGTCTTTTCTCATTTTACAGAAGAAGCAATTTACTGTATAAATTTTTCTTGCATCTAAATGGATGTTTTGCCATTTTCTCTTATTCTTTTGATACCACAGCTTGTCTGCTAGCAAACGTAGTCTTTTATATAAATATTGATGGGAAAATTTGAGAAGGCTGGTGACATTTATAATAGACAAGTGTTTTGTACGGCTACATGTTCTTCTTATTTTTAAAATATTAATTTAAAATATATTTATGTTTTCTGATATTAGTATTGCTATAGTTTTTAAGATTGAGTAAAAGATATCTCTAGGTGAGTTTGAGATATGTTTCAACTCAAGTAGGAGAACAACTAGTCAAACATATTTGAAAGGATAATTTTCAAAAAGTGAGGTGGCATACTCCATGAAAAATGGGGAAATCCTGGAGAAAAAATGTTATCCAAAATTTGCCTTGGTGTGAATATGAGGGTTTTAAACAAAACTATGTTACCTTCTCTTGATTTAGAGTGATTCGTGATTCTCACTCTGAAATTCAGTTTTAGGGTTTGAGAAACCTTTGCCACGTGGTCAAATATTTGTTGATGTGAATGTTAACTTTTGCTATTATTGGTTGTCCTGTGGTATATTGTTTTCATAACCCTTAATTAGCTGAAGGCTCAGAGATTATTTTACATTTTGTAAAATATATTACTTACGTGGAAAATGGTACATTTTTGTCTTTGGTTTCAATTCAATCTTTAAAATGTTTATTAAGTACCCATTATGTGAAAAGTACTGTGTTTGCAGCTCTAGGAAATGCAAAGATACAATTTCAGACTATCTCATGGAGTAGAAACACTCAAATGCCCTTAACTCTGATAAAATCAGACTGGGAAGTGTACTCTATATGAGTAAAAACAGTAAGTTAAGACATGCTCCGAGCATTCTTCAGTTGAAGTGATTCTCTCAAGTGTGAAAGTGATAAATAATTTTGGAGAAGGTAACCTGCTATATTCTTGAAATCTTTATACTTTAAGCACATCATTATTCATTTCAACATTGTTAGAGAAT
This sequence comes from Balaenoptera physalus, assembly GCF_965194825.1. NCBI lineage: Eukaryota > Metazoa > Chordata > Mammalia > Artiodactyla > Balaenopteridae > Balaenoptera > Balaenoptera physalus. The sequence goes on from NC_138885.1 coordinate 50,088,069, forward strand.
AAGGATTTGTGCATACATAAATTTTCCAGACAACTGTTGCTTACCTCCTCAAACACCAATTCCATTTTCAAGCATGATTTTTAAAATTTACTTAAAAAGTACAATAGAATAATAAAAAAACTGAAAGCAAAATTGTTAAAATCTCACTGCTGGGACTTCTAGCTTTAGCTTTGACATAAAGAGCTTGAGACTTTTTCTTAGTTGTATAATACTGCAATAAGAAAAAGCACATGGATTTCTGAGTATTCGATTTCTTTCTAACCAGCAAGCCCAGAAGTTACCGTTTACCTAGGGCCTAATAGTAATCAGGCTAAAGTGAAGAAGTCATTGGCCCCAGGGGAAATTAAACCCAGTATTTCTTTGAATTTACTTTGTTTGTTGGAATATCATGGGGCTTTTATATGAGGAAAACACTAAGGATACGTATTTACTTTGTCTAGGAATCTGAATTGTGTGAGTTTGCTTTAGGAAAGGCTTTATTGGAAACTAGAGGAGCAAAGGGATCTTGGGAACTAGAATTACTTTCTTTGGAAAATACTAACTCTACATGTTATGATCTTAATAGACTTAAAGAATAGGGATAGAAGTCTGCTCTGATTGTTGAGATAATGCATTCAAAACTGCCTTGAAATATACAAAACACCATTCAAATGTTAGATATCATGATTTTATTAAAACATAAACTCTTCCTGACAAAACGGAGAAGTAGCCATGAAAGATACATAGAGAAAATAATTTTCTTTATCCTCTGTTCTCAGCATTATGGATATGTATATTTACCCAGGTATCCCACATTGTCCTCTAGAACCTAAAATCTTTGTTGACATTCTGTGGAGAAATGTGTAATTTTGACACTGAAGAGCCCAAACAGGAAAGGCTTTGGATATTCAAAAATAAATAGGTAGATAGAAGAAAAAAATTTAAAGGCAGTGTGATGGAGAGAATAAAGATTTGTGACAGAGAGCATTGGAAGCAAAATTTAAGTAAACAAAATGAATACTAATGTGATCAGAGTTGTCTAGTAAGAATATTATTAATAATACATCCTAATATTTTAGAAATTCACAGAAATCAAGTTCCATCCAGTCTGTTCAATAACAAGCAGCTGTTTTACTACGTGTAGGAAAAGGGGAAGGCAACTGATCTGTTTCATAAATACCACTGTAATCATGGGGCATGATCTTGGCTCCCTTTCATGAACAGATAGATACCAGATAGTATTCTGACAAAAGTCCAAAAATAGCACAACTTTCAAGACAGGTTGACCAAATTACACAAAGTAATACAAAGAACTAAAGAGATATCCTATTTTGCCTTCACAGGTAATACAGTCATGTATGGAACAAACCTGAACTTTAGTGAATCTTACTTTGACAACCAAATTACTAGGCAAATAGAGCAACAGACACCAAACATAACCTGTACCTTCTTCTGACACTTTTGATGCTTTCCTAATTATCTTGTTGCATGAACTTCAATTATCTCCTCCACTTGCTTTCCTCATTCCTCTTAATACTTGTCTCGAAACGGACACTCTTAAATTACTCTGAGGCTTCCCAAATGAATGATTAGTGAGGCAGGATGATAGATACACTAACATTTAGCTATTTCGTTTGTATTTCATTTCTCACTGTAATTTTGTTGTGAGGTTATGTGCTGTGCAGAAAGTTGCCCCCCCTTCAAAAAACTCAAACAGCTTTATAAGGGTAATCATAAAATGTAAGAGTGTTTCCTTATTTTTGATGACTAAGATTCTGGGGTTTGAGGGGATGAGTTTCCAATTAGAAGGCATATGTTTTCAAATCTATATCCCTCCAAATGTGGTGGTCCTAGCAGAGAAAAGCAGAGAAAAGCTCTCTGGAATGTACAGCAGGAGTTGAGTAAGAGTCCGGAGGGTTCTTCTAGGGAGTTTTTGCTCCTTCTGCCTCGGAATGGGGTAGTGGGAGGACCCCAGCAAGGTAAGAGGGTGATCTTTGAATAAATCAGAAAAGTACCCCAATAGAGATGACTAGTATTTGGATTTCGACAGCCTTAGTTAAATAAGACTTTGAACTTATCCTCATGTTTCTCCTCACCTTCTTCAGTCTGGGAGTCAGAAGATGTCTAGTGATAAGAGGCTAGGAGGAGGAGGTGGAACTTAAAGGGGGAGGGGGAAACACAGGGAAGAATACCAAAAAGAAAGGGAAGTCCCGCCTCCACTGTCGGCCTTTGGAAATTATTAGTTGTGCCTGATCTAGGGCAGTATTGCAGTTTTAATTGGTGAAGATTAAAGTTCTAGTAGCTGAAAATACATAAAATAAGACCTGCTTGTTAATTAACTTCTGAAAGTGGTTAAAAATCAAAAGTATGTGCCCCAAATTCTGTCCAGGGAAGAGGAGGAAGGGGGCACACAACGTTAATTTTGGAAAGCTATAATTTAAAAAAAAATAAAGTTTCTTATTGCTCGTTGAACTTTCTGAGTCCATGTTGTTCAGCAAACTGTCTACACATACTTTACCTCATTTAATTTTCATGAGGTGGATTATATTCTTATTGTCATTTTAAATAACGTGAGTCGAAGAGAGATTACAAGACCTGTCTGAGTTCATACAGCTAGTGATTAACTAAATCAGATTTTGAAACTAGACTCTGACCAAGAAATCTGCTCTTTTAACCAATATGGACAGGTGTCAGAGCTGGTAGAATAGGAAGTAAGGAAGTACAACTGTAGAGAACAGAAATAAACTAGTGATCTAAAAGCTCTGAGGGAGATAAAGGCAGGAGAGTTAAAGCAGGGGTCTGGGAACCAGGGCATCCAAGCAGAGACCAGAAAGCCTTTAGTATTATTTGACAAGAACAAGTCACAGTTTTTCACAGCCAAGGATGGTGATTCAAGCAGAAAGTACACCAGATCCAAATGGTTAATCAGCAAGATGCCTAATAGAATGGGGCAAATGCACTGGCAAACAGAATTTATTTATTCATTCAAGAAAAATACATTAAAAATATCTAAACCCGCAATTAGGGGCCAGGTTCTGTGTTACTCCCTGAGATTAAATTAATCTAAAAAGCAAAAAAGCTCCAGTCCTCATGCAGCTTCTTCAGAAGGCAAAGTGGAAGTAGAAGTGGACAGTTTCTTGAACTATTTTTTTGGTATTGGCTTAGATTTGGTATTGGATTAGATTTCTCAATCTGAAATATTTTCTTTTTTTTTTTCTTCTATTTTATTGAGATGTAATTGACATACGGCACTCTATAAGTTTAAGGTGTGCAGCATAATGATTTGATTTACAAAACTTCATGAAATGGTTTTTTACAGTGAGTTTAGAGAACATCATCTTGTATAGATACAAAATAAAAAAATAGAAAACCCTTTTTTCCTTGTGATGAGAACTCTTAGGCCTGCCTCTCTTCACAACTTTCATATATAACATACAGCAGTGTTAATAATATTTACCATGTTACACATTACATCCCTAGTACTTATTTATCTTATAGCTAGAAGTTTGTACCTTTTGATTACCTTTCTCCACTTCCCCTCCCTTCACCCCCCACCTTTCGTAACCTCTTTTTCTATGAGTTTGTTTGTTTGTTGGTTTTTCATTTTTAGTTTATAGGGCTTCCCAACTGTAGGTGCATACAAATCAATTTTCAGATCTGTTGCACAACAGTCCACCGTGGTCCACTTGACGTCTTACATGTCTTGCAGAACGTGCCAAACCATCCTTTACCTATGCCCCTTCTCAGATTGTTTATGCAGCTGCTGATTCTGAAAAGTAGGGAAATGCATCCTAGGAGTGCATCCCTTAGTCCTGAACTAGACTTGGTCTCCCTCTGGGCAGAACAGAAGCTCACCTCCTGCTTGCCTGTAAGAGCAGAGGATTCCCTGAGTTCAGGGTTCCTCTCTGGTGGCATGTCCCACTGCACTTACAACTCCACGTAGACCTTTCGGTTATCCTGTGGAATTTAGGGCTCAGGGAACTAGAGCACCGATGCTCAAACTTTTGCTGCTGATTTTGCTGTGAGTGATAAAGTTAATTGTCCTCGATCCAGGAGTCCTGTGTCTTCTGTGAGAAACCATGGAGCTGTGACAGGCTAACTTATGAGCTCATATAGTTACTTCAGTGTGAATTCTCCTGCTTCTAGCACTGAATCACACTTATTTAAGTAGTGTACAATTCTAAAAAAATTCTATTTGGAGCAATGCAGATTTTGTTTAAATCAGTCTATCACAGATTAGTGATTGTATTGGCCTGGAGAACCATTCTGTATTTTGATCATAGCCGAGGGCAAAGATAGAGGTCTTGTGGCCTCACAGAATGATTGACCTTGTTTATTTATTCCTCTTTTAGTTATTTGTGTGTGTTTAGACATGACTGTTCTATCTTAAAATATTAACTTAGTTTATCGTGCTGTCAACCATGCTTCAACCCACTTGAATAGAGAAAGGTCTTCTGAACAAAGTTGCCATTTATGATTTTAAACAAAATCACGGAATAGGAAAAAGATAAAGGAACTCTGTATCACAAACTCCTAGCATAAATTTTCAGAAGGGAATTAAAAATAAAATGAAATTTTATTGGAAATGAAAACCCAGCGTTGTACTAAATAGAGCATTGGAAAGTGCTTCTTAAAATGGTCAGTTTAAACTTAGGCACCAGGCTGACTCAATTTTTTCTTTCCTCAGAATATAGTATAGTTTCTAAGGATTCATATCATGGCTGTTGAAAGTAAAAGACTGCAAGTTCTTGGGGAAATAAGTGAGCTAATGAAAAATGCAAGTCACATAAGAATTATATTGGTGAATTTGCGTTGTGTTTTCCCCTCTCTTTGAGGCAGTTCAATACCTGCAGTCTGCTTTTCACCACTTCTTTTTGCTCCGTGGAAAACATCCACTGATGACATTGAATCGTTTTGAGTAATCAAAGGCAACTGCGTAAAATCCATCAGGATTGTGCCTTCCAGGCACACGCGCATCAATTTATGGTGAAAGCTGGAAACTGTACGCATATATCTGAGCAGATGAAAAAGAGGAACACAGTGGTGCTTGAGTGCTCTGCCTTTTCACATCTTTTTGAAATCATGATTTCTAGGACTATACTATACCACAAAAATTCAGAAAAATGTGATTGCGTGACTTTACCATGACTACATGATCCTCAATCTTTATTATATTCCTTACACGCATAAAGTTTTCTAAAGTTATTTCAAAAAGCAATATCTGTCATTTAAAACCTATAAACAGAAATCTTCTGAATGAGAGCATTGCATCATACAATATTCATCATCTTAAGCTTCTCAAATTTTAGGTTTGCCAAGTATTGGCTATTGGATAGTTCTTTTAAATACACACACACACACACACACACACACACACACACACACACACACACACACACACACGTGCAGAAGCTGGGCTGGGATTTAAGTTTCCAGAAACTGGTCACTAACCTTTAGAACATATGTCTGTAAGCTCAGCAGCTAGTACAAGGAGCCTGGCATTTAACAAATATTTGTTGGTTGAATGAATAAATGAGTGAATAGTACCACAAGAAATGGTCATGATTTGAACATAGATAATTGGATTTAATGCCTCTAGGCACTCATACTGCAGATTCTGAGCCTAGACATTATGGTAATTCTTTTTTTTTTTTTTTTCTTTTCATGAAGCAAATGCCTTGGTATTTTCAGGGACTGTTGTGTGTTCTCTTCCAGCAGTGTAAGGTGGAGGTGTCTGGAAATGCCTACAAGCTTATCTATGAAGAAAGTTTGGTTTTGCTGAACTGGGAGCTGACAGTTCAAATCTAACTGGGAGAATCAGATTAATATATAAATTTATATCTTGGGCCACTAAGTAAGAACTGTTGCTTTATTGATAGGAAGCTATTGTTCAGATTGAGTTGTTTTTGTCAGGTAGGAGAGAATATATATTTTGTTGTCATTTCTCTTTGATGTTTTTATTTCCTTTAAGATAACTGATTTTACTTTAGAAACTTTTGTTCTTATTCAGTATTTCCTTTCAATGTTCTTTAAAACATATCTGCCAAGAAAAATAATTCACCTTCTTGCAAAATGTTAACATTTTCAATTTTAAGTAAGAGCCACCTTGCCAACAGTGTTATTTCAAAACGTTTGATTTGTCATGATATGTTCAGTCTATTTTTAAGGTTCTCCAAATTGAATTTTGAAGTTGGTGCTTGTTCCAAGTTAAAGCAGTGTGCAATATGTTGCAGTAGGACTGAGTGGAGGAGAAAAAGTGATCCAGGAATAAATATATCTAGAAGAGCACTCACAGCTACATTCTCTTTTTTCGTTTCCCCAGCAAAGGGGATTAACCTGCCAAGTGGCATCTTGCCCTCAAAGTCATACTGGATCTCATTTATGAACAAGTGTAATCATTACTTTTGATGAACATTTCCACTTATGTGAAGCACTAAATATTGTTGAATAACAAATAAATCTTCTGAATTCTCATTCTTTTCAATCAAAGGTAATTTTGTGCCTAGTTCTATTGACATAAATATGTACACAATACTCAGCATGTAGTAGGTGTTCAGTAAATATAAATGATGAAGTGTTGATATCCATTAAAAAAAGCCTAGTACTTTCCCTATCAAAGAATGATTGCAATGTATTTTTTTCTTTCCTAATTCCCAAACTGTATGCCAGCCACTGTGTAATGGGATATAAAAATGAGTGTAAAACAATGTTGCAGCCATCAGGAAACTCACAGTAAGCCAGGGATACAGGTCTGTAGTACTAAGGGAGAAATGTTACACAGGACACTTCATCAAGGAAGGCTATCATTTTAGTAACATTTACAAGTATTTGGGAATAATCTGATTGAAACTACCACTTTGAAGAATCTACTTTTCGAACAACCATAATTTTCTTTTCTCTATGAAGCCTATATTTTAACTTTAGCAAATGAGTATGCATTGTTGAACAGAAACATGCATGTCCCTTGTCACAAATCAATGCTCTACAGTAAGTAACATTGGTTGACATCGTGTAACTTTACTAGATTATATTCAGATTTATAATATTGAAAAATATATGCTGATTTCATCTATGCAGAACCTGTTTCAATTTTGTTAATTTTTTTCTTCATATATTCTATGCCTAAGGAAGCCTATTATGTTGACTTTCTCGTTCCTCCTTTAATTGGCTTGGTGTGCAATTATATATTTTCTACAGTTTTAGAGGAAAATGAGTGTTTTATAAAATTGGAGATCATAAATCTATAATCTCAAACTAGGAAAATAAAAATCAAGTCAAACTGTCTCTTTGAAGCTGAAATTATATTTTACTGCCTATTGTATGTATGAATATTATATACTATGTGTTCATATATACATGTATGTGTATAGTGAGTGTGTGTATAGTGAGTGTGTATGTGTGTGTGTGTGTGTGTGTATATATATATATATATATATATATATATATATATATATATATATATATATATATATGTATTGCTTCTCATTTAGTGGGCAATCAACCCTTAAAATTAATTCCCTATGGCTATTTCACTATTCTAATATAATAATATTCTTTATTATACTTCATTTTATAAATGTTTCAGAAACTTTAAATGCCAAAACTCAATTTGTTTCTTTTTTTTATTAACTTCGTGTATAACTTTTTTCCTATTTAAAAATTTTCAAGTCTTTTAGCTTCTTAAGGGCATTTTTATTTAGTATTCCAGAGCCAATCTAGTAGGCTAAAAGTCTTTCTTTTAAGTGCTTTATAATATTGATTTGCTACCTGTCTAGATGAAATAGATTATGATTGATATTTTTGTTCTTTAGACTCTTGAAAAGCAGACCTTTTTTGGAGTAATAGAAGAAACCCTGGTGTTTTATTTTTGCATTTCTTTGTGAGGTGATTTTCTTTTTATCCTTCTTGTTAAATCAGTGTGGAGCCCAAAGCATCATTACAGAGTAAGGAAAGACTTAAATAATTGGATTTCTACCTGGGAAATTGGATTTTGAGGAATTGAATTTCCCCATTGGAGTGTGAATGTCAGTTACTCAAATTCTAGGGGAAGGGCATCCTTTGGAATATCCTTGCAGACTAATTCACAAAACCCTGGACCATTGTTATTTTCTACTAAACTGCAGAATTTTTCATTGGCATTTCTCCTACTATCACTTGCATAACATGGGTTATGGATTAAACAGCAAACTATGCTGAGTGTCTGAACACAGACTGTGACATAGTGCTGAATTACATAATCGTGTGAGGTTGTCTGAAGTAATTGAAGTCTATCTTCAAGGTAGAAGATTTACAAAAAAGAGACTCATTTTAGGAATGGCACTCAGGATATACAGTAAGAAAAGAAAAGATGCCAAACCAGGTAGATACTCAATAGAACTTCTGTGGATTTCTGTGGATATAAAATATCCTGCAGAGTATCTTCATGCAAAAGGGAAAAAATGCATTTTTTCCAATTATGTTGTCTAGGCAATGTTTAAGTATCCCAGTTAGCTGTCTTTATTATTTTCTCCCAGTGATTCACGGATACGTTGACATAATTATTTGTTTTGTGTCTTTTAAACAGTAGCCACCTTGTTCAATGAGGTGACACCTTTTTGTCCTTACTCAGTTGCTGTTCCTGGGTCGTGTTTTTCCATCAAATGCAGGCAAAGTATTTAATATTTGAAAAGCTAATATGGAAGTCTGTGTTGCTCACTCATTTTTGAGTCACTGAATTCAAATCATGTCTTAAAAGATTATAATAATAATTATGAAATAATAATTTGTGATAGTAATTATGAAAAAAGATACTATATAGCAGAGTTGAATGGCTCTATGCAGACACCACTTAAAGTAGGTTACCTGGGTTATCAACTGAATACTTTGTTAGTTTTTTTGCTGTTACTACTTAAAATTTGGAAGGGTACTTAAGAGTCATCAAATATATTTATTAGGAGGAGCAATAAATTCAATTGTGTAAACTATTCCTTTAAAGGTAGAAAAGTCTTTCCAGAATACTTGCTTCAGGATCTGTGGCTATAGCTGGCTGAGTCTATTCTATTCTAGACCCATTTTCGAACCTGATTTACACTGATGACCAAAAGGCACATAGCCTGTTCTGGAGTGTCTAGAAAGGGCTCACCTGCTCAGGGTGTAGGAGAAGGAAAAGCCTCAAACTAGATGTTTAGACTACTGGCCTATAGATATAATCTGTCTCATATTTGTGTCACTGAGCACCTACTGAGACATACTATGCATCACCTAGTGTTCTAGCTGCTTGGCATATAAAGGCAGCTGTCACCTTTCCGGTGCCTAAGCATTCCCATTACATTCTATGGAGCATCTTTTGACTTCTTCGCTCATTTTGTAAAATTGAATATTAACATGTGTGATTGTGTTTCACAAAGTTGATGTGAGACTTAAATTAGATAATGGATATTCTTCAAAAAGCCTGAAATTTGATACCATGATACATGTAAAGGTATACATTTAATTACAAAAGTAAAACATGAAATATGTCCTTTGTTTAAAATTTCCAATAACACAGAACTCTGTAAAATAAAAAGTGAAGTCCCTCTTTCCCAAACCTCACTGTTCACAGTTTGGTGTGTTCTCTGATGTTTTTAGCCATGTCCATGCATACAATGCAAATACATTTATTTTTGTTATTGTTCCTGTTTTAGTATTACTATTTTATAAAAATGGGAGCATATTTTATATGTATGTATCTATGTATATATACATGCATATGCATACATATATACATGTCCATTAATATCATACTATAACTTGCTTTTTTTCTGAAAGATATATTGTGGGCATTCTTCCCTATATACCATATTTTATGGTATGTATGATGATTTATTTAACCATCTCCCTTAGGCTGAACATTTAAGTTGTCTCTACTTTTTTTTAACATTAAATGAAGTTGCAACAAATGTCATAGTTCATTTATCTTAATGCTCAGCTTCCAGTATTCATGGGCTTTATTCTTTTTCATTGACTTATTTCTGCACTGAAACCACCCTATATTAGTCACTGCAACCTTTTGTATGTTTTGATATCAAGAAAGGCTAGCCTTCCTTATTACTCTACTTTTTCCAGAAATATCTTGGCTGTTCTTACACAGTTTTTTCTTCCAGATGGACTTTAGAATCAACTTGAAAAGTTCTACAAAAAAAAAAAAAAACCCACAAAAACAAAAAAAAAAACCTTGTTGAGATTTTGATTGAGATTGCCCTGAATTTTAGAGGTATTTGGGAAGAGTTCACATAATTAAAGTGTTGGAACTTTTGTCTAGGAACCTTCAAAGTTTAACCATGTGTCTTACATTTGGTGTGTGGTGAGCAGGATTGCTGTGGCTGAGAAGCAGACTGTGTGTGTGTTGGATGCGTGTGTGCATGTGTAAGTGTACGCTGGGCTGGGAAAAAAAGAGGGCTGAATACGTAAGATTGGCGTCTTTGAGGATTCTATGTATGATTTTACAAATTTGTGGGAGGGTGGCATAGAAGAAGGGGATGGATAGAGAAGCCAATAATGTAGTCAGGTCCTAGATATTTCCCAGGCTCTACTTGTTGGATTCAAACACCCACTCTTCTTTTACCTTGGACAACTCAACATGTAAATCCTAATGTCTCTAGAGCTGTCTCCAGAATTCTTAGAATAGAATCCTCTTCCTCATTATTTCACTCCCATCTACCATGCCAGCCACTTTTCTGGTTCTTCTCCAAGTGTAGGTTCTTGGGACCTGATATTTCTGTGTATGTATCCTGCCCTCTGTCCCCTTCCTGGGCATTTTACTCCTTAATAAAGCTAACACTTAATTGGTACATAATATGTGTCAGGCACTGTTCTCTGTTCTTGGGACTTATCGCTGAATAGCACAAAAATTTGCAATCCCTCATGAAGCCTATATTCTAGTCATAATATATAGGAAATTATATTGTACATTAGTATGTGCTAAGCACTAAGCATAAATAAAAACAGAGCAGAGTGGGATCATGTAGGAAGTAGGTTGTAATTTTCAATAGGATAGTCAAGACAGAGTCAACAAAAAGGTGACATTTGTACCAAGTCTTGAAAGTGGCAGGGGGATTAGCAGTGCAAATATCTGGGCTCTACAGTAAAAAGCTTGCTTTCATTGCCCTTGAAACTCAAAAACAGGTCAAGAAAATATGTACATATTCCTTCATTTGTGTTATGTTTGTCTAGTCTTCAGTGACTTATTTTGATCTATAGGTTCAGGTGCTTCCCATCCCCAGCTCTGGAAATGTTATTGTCCATAACTTTGAATACATCTTAGTTTGTTCTAGCTTTTTCTACAAGAATCCTTGGAATTCCACTAAAATTCAAACAAAATGAGGGTAAGAGGTCAACTTCTTTCAACTTATGAATTCTACAAAAATATGGACACAATTTTAGAGGCAAGAGGTTTTAGGTTTTGTGCAGTCCTAGGAAAAAGAATAAATGTTTGTTGAATGAAGGAATGGGAATGGATGTATAGGTTTGCCCATCCCTCCCCCCACCATTCTATTTCCCTCATATCTATTATATTTACTGTAGCTTTTCTTTCAGTGACTTTTTTCTTTATGTTCAGCATACTTATGTTTTTCCTCTACATCACTAATTTTCAGTTTTTAATTCTGCTCGTTTTTAAAATTTAGTTTTATTTTTTAAATTTGTTTTTATTTTTTAAATTAATTTTTTTAACATCTTTATTGGAGTATAATTGCTTTATAATGTTGTGTTAGTTTCTGCTGTATATCAAAGTGACTCAGCTATACGTATACATATATCCCCTCTTTTTTGGATTTCCTTCCCATTTAGGTCACCGCAGAGCATCGAGTAGAGTTCCCTGTGCTATACAGTAGGTTCTCCTAATTCTGCTTTTTGTTGCCTTCGATATGGATTTTAATTGAGCTTTAGTATTTAGGATATTTTGCATTTTCCCCTTATTTCTGCCAACTTCTTTTATAATATCTTGCTCAACTTAGCCTGTCTTCTCCTTGTGGCCTATTTTCTTGTTTCATAGAGCTTGATGCTCTTTGATAATACCAAACAATTATTTTCAAAAGTATATTTGAATCCTATTTAAAAACTATTTTTTTTTTTTTTTACTGTAGTGCTTTTCCATAGTGCCTTTAGAGGAAGTTTTGGCTTGTTGTATAGATTATGTTTTAAGTTAAAAAAAAAATAAAAGCCTAATTGAAAGATGGCTGTGCAAAGCAGGGCACTTGGTATCAACCCCGTCAGAGGAGCAAGCTCCCATGACCTTCCTGTCCCCAAGAGCCTCCTGCCTATCTGTATCCCACATGACTTGGAGGAGGCAGCCAGTAGTGTTTTTAGAATCTGTTGTAGACATTCTCACTTTCTTTAAAGCCTCAGATGTAGAAGAGAAAGTGAATGTTAAGCCTGTGTACTCTGGAGCCACATGCCTGAGTTTAAATCCCACTTTTGTCCACTTGTGTTCACTGAATGACCAAGGACAAGTCACTTACCTTAACTTGGTAACTTACCTGGCTTCATTATCCTGATCTATAAGATAGAAATAAAATGCCACTGACTATAGAGGGTTGTCGTCAGGATTAAATGAGTGGATATATGTTAAATATTTTAAAGAATAATTAGCAAATAGTGAGAATTTAGTAAGAAGAACACTAACTCTGTGTTAGCAAATTTAATTTTAACGATTATATATAGATAACAGAGTTTTTATTTATTTGTTTCTGTTTACTCAACTTTAAGAGAACAACACATATATCAGTTGTTAGCTTTTGTGTTTACCTATCTCAGTTTTCCCAGGCTCCTGCAATATTCCCCCTTTCGTATTATACCTAGAATTAAAACAAAGCAGAACCTCGAAAATTAAACTTAGCCCCATCTTCTTAGTATGTATGAATGTACTTTGGACCTGTATGCTGCTGCTTTGGAATTTTATCCTGCTCTGGCTATTTGATTCTGACTGTAGTTCAGTCAGGGCCAATGTATAACTGTTTATATGTGTCTTTTTTTTTTTTTTTTAATTTTATTTATTTATTTATTTATGGCTGTGTTGGGTCTTCGTTTCTGTGCGAGGGCTTTCTCTAGTTGCGGCAAGCGGGGGCCACTCTTCATCGCGATGCGCGGGCCTCTCACTATCATCGCGGCCTCTCTTGTTGCGGAGCACAGGCTCCAGACGCGCAGGCTCAGTAGTTGTGGCTCACGGGCCTAAGTTGCTCCGCGGCATGTGGGATCTTCCCAGACCAGGGCTCGAACCCGTGTCCCCTGCATTGGCAGGCAGATTCTTAACCACTGCGCCACCAGGGAAGCCCCTATATGTGTCTTTGATGAAAGAACCTGCTACCCATTATGTGATGTTATCAGGGTTTTAAAAGGGGTTTTGTTTTTTGTTTTTGACAACAACTCTTCAGCTGTACTGTGCCTGTAGTCTTTTTGTCTATAGAAAGTGCTGGTGGGGACAGAAGAAGAGTGGCCATGTGGGGAGGCATGATTCAGTATGGCTGGGGGGAGGGAGCAGAGTTGTGCTGCCTGGTGTTCTGGTTCCTGCTGTGACTTGGTTCTGTTACCTCATCCATACTTTCAGTTACTATTGCCAGTTTTGCAGCTGTGTATCTCCAAAGTGTTTTTGAGCAGAGAGCTTCAGAGAAAAACTTAGAAAATCTGGATCACAGGTTCTTAATCATGATTTTATCCTTCATTCTGGAACTAAATTATTGTATCTCCTTAATCATAACTTCAAAAACCTAGGATTTAAATTCTGGCTACTAAAATGTGTACTTTCACATGGGGGTGTGCTGACTTTTTTTATCCTCTGTCATGTATTTGAAATCAGAGTGAAAATAGTTAATTAGAGCATCTCGTTAACAAGATGCCTATAGAAATTGATGTATTGTGGCATGAAAAGGAAATGTAGTCAAATTAATAGTGACATTTGAGCTGAAGTATAATACAAAATGAGTAAATAATGCTGATTACCTTGTAGATGAATAATAATGCTGTTCTTACTATGAAAATTGTTCTATTTTAAATATTATTTTTGAATTGCAGGAAAAATTAAAAAGAACACAAGAAAGATTACAAAATCTAAGAGTTGTGATAGTATCTTAGTATTTCAATGCATTCTATATTAAAGTAATTTTTAAAGCTTTTATATTTCTAAGAAAGATTTATTTTAGGGTTATTAGGGCTATTTAAAAATTTAGAGGGCTAGAATTTTATTAGCTAGGATTTTTCTCAAAACATTTTACTTTTTGAGCATTGGTTTTATTTATAAAATAATGAAAAGAATACCTACTCCAAAGAGTAGTTTTTCAGATGCAGTGAACGATGATACATGAAAAATAGCACAACACATAATGTGGCACTAAAGATAGTTAGTGAACATTAAATTTAGGGGTACAGGCTTGTGGGATACCTTTAAGAAAATAGTTATAAGGGTTGCAACTTAACAGACAAGTGCAAGTTTTAGCTAAAAATCTAATCAGTAAATTAACTGCAGAGCTATTTATGATACGATGTCAAGTTCTTTGCTCGTCAGTCACACACTTTTCTTTATTTCCTCCATTGCCCTTATTTGCAAAAATTCTGTATTTCCAGATTGTCTAGCAGATATTTCACATTATTGTAACATAGAGAAGTAGTCAAGTAACTGAGGATGAAGGAGAAATCATATCCCACCATATTCTCATGATAAATTTTCTGCTGAATTTCTCATGAGATAATAATAGCTCAAATATACTCCGCTGGGCTTCCCTGGTGGCGCAGTGGTTGAGAGTCTGCCTGTCAATGCAAGGGACATGGGTTCGAGCCCTGGTCTGGGAGGATCCCACATGCCGCGGAGCAACTAAGCCCGTGCGCCACAACTACTGAGCCTGTGCGTCTGGAGGCCGTGCTCCGCAATGGGAGAGGCCGCGACAATGAGAGGCCCGCTCACCGCGATGAAGAGAGGCCCCCGCTCGCCACAACTGGAGAAAGCCCTCTCACAGAAACGAAAAAAACCCAACACAGCCAAAAATAAATAAATAAAATTAAAAAAAATATATACTCCGCTGTGACGAGTAAGTGCCAGGTACCATGCAAGGTGCTATTTATGTAGCATCCAACCCTGTAAAGTAGATGTTATCCACATTTTACTGATGAATAATTCCAGAGGGAAGGAATGGAAGAGTTTATCCATGTGCACATATTAAACAACAATGGTGTTGAGGTTGAAATCTGGATTAGTTACACTCAAAACCATGTTCCCAATTGGAGGAATGCTTGCCAACATTTGACATGTTCTTAACGTGTTTTTTTTTAAATTTTTATTGGAGTATAGTTGATTTATAATGGTGTGTTAGTTTCAGGTGTACAGCAAGGTGAATCAGTTATACATATACATATATCCACTCTTTTTGTAGATTATTTTCCCGTATAGGCCATTACAGAGTATTGAGTAGAGTTCACTGTGCTATACAGTAGGTTCTTATTAGTTATATACTTTATATATAGTAGTGTATATATGTCAATCCCAATCTCCCAATTTATCCCTCCCCCCCCCTTATTCCCTGGTAACCATAAGTTTGTTTTCTACATCTGTGACTCTATTTCTGTTTTGTAAACAAGTTCATTTGTATCCTTTTTGTAGATTCCACATATAAGCGATATCATGATATTTGCCTTTCTGTGTCTGACTTACTTCACTCAGTATGACAATCTCTAGGTCCATCCATGTTGCTATAAATGGCATTATTTTGTTCTTTTTTATGGCTGAATAATATTCCATTGTATATATGTACCACATCTTCTTTATCCATTCCTCTGTTGATGGATATTTAGGTTGCTTCTGTGTCCTGGGTATGTTAAATAGTGCTGAAATGATTATTGGGGTGCATGTATCTTTTCAAATTTTGGTTTTCTCCAGGTATATACCTAGGAGTGGGATTGCTAGGTCATATGGTAACTCTATTTTTAACTTTTTAAAGAATGCTCCATACTGTTCTCCATAGTGGCGGTACCAATTTACATGTTTGAGGTTCCCTTTTCTCGACTCCGTCTCCAGCATTTATTGTTTCTAGATTTTTTGATGATGGCCATTTTGACCGGTGTGAGGTGATACCTTATTGTAGTTTTGATTTGCATTTCTCTAATAATTAGTGATGTTGAGCATCTTTTCATGTGTTTGTTGGCCATCTGTATGTCTTCTTTGGAGAAATGTCTATTTAGGTCTTCTGCCCATTTTTTGATTGGGTTGTTTGTTTTTTTGATATTGAGCTGCGTGAGCTGCTTGTATATTTTGGAGATTAATCCCTTGTCAGTTGCTTCAATTGCAAATATTTTCTCCCATTCTGAGGGTTGTCTTTTTGTTTTGTTTATGGTTTCCTTTGCCATGCAAAAGCTTTTAAGTTTAATTAATCCCATTTGTTTATTTTTGTTTTTATTTTCATTACTCTAGGAGGTGGATCAAAAAAGATCCTGCTGTGATTTATGTTATAGAGTGTTCTGCCTATGTTTTTCTCTAACAGTTTTATAGTTTCCAGCCTTATATTTAGGTCTTTAATCCATTTTGAGTTTGTTTTTGTGTATGGTGTTAGAGAGTGTTCTAATTTCATTCTTTTACATGTAGCTGTCCAGTTTCCCTAGCACCACATTTTGAAGAGACTATCTTTTCTCCATTGTATAGTCTTGCCTCCTTTGTCATAGATTAGGTGACCATAGGTGCATGGGTTTATCTCTGTACTTTCTATCCTGTTCCATTGATCTATATTTCTGTTTTTGTGCCAGTACCATACTGTTTTTTTAAAATTTGATTTATTTATTTATTTATTTATGGCTGTGTTGGGTCTTCGTTTCTGTGTGAGGGCTTTCTCTAGTTGTGGCAAGTGGGGGCCACTCTTCATCGCGGTGCACAGGCCTCTCACTATTGCGTCCTCTCTTGTTGTGGAGCACAGGCTCCAGACACGCAGGCTCAGTAATTGTGGCTCATGGGCCTAGTTGCTCTGCGGCATGTGGGATCTTCCCAGACCAGGGCGCCACCAGGGAAGCCCCCATAGTGTTTTGATGACTGTAGCTTTGTAGTATAGTCTGAAGTCAGGGAGCCTGACTCCTCCAGCTCTTTTTTTCTTTCTCAAGATTGCTTTGGCTATTCAGTCTTTTGTGTTTCCGTACAAATTGTAAAATTTTTTGTTCTAGTTCTGTGAAAAATGTCATTGGTAATTTGATAGGGATTGCATTGAATCTGTAGATTGCTCTGGGTAGTATAGTCATTTTCACAATATTGATTCTTCCAATCCAAGAACATGATATATCTCTCCATGTTTGTGTCATCTTTGAGTTCTTTCATCAGTATCATAGTTTTCTGAGTACAGGTCTTTTGCCTCCTTAGGTAGGTTTATTCCTAGGTATTTTATTCTTTTTGTTGCAATGGTAAATGGGATTCTTTCCTTAATTTCTCTTATGGATCTTTCATTGCTAGTGTATAAGAATGCAAGAGATTTCTGTGCATTAATTTTGTATCCTGCAACTTTACCAAATTCTTTGATGAGCTCTAGAGTTTTCTGGTAACATCTTTAGGATTTTCTATGTATAGTATCATGTCATCTGCAAACAGTGACATTTTACTTCTTTTCCAATTTGGATTCCTTTTATTTCTTTTTCTTCTCCAATTGCCTTGGCTAGGACTTCCAAAAGTATGTTGAATAATAGTGGCAAGAGGGGACATCCTTGTCTTATTCCTGATCTTAGAGGAAATGCTTTCAGTTTTTCACCATTGAGAATGATGTTTGCTGTGGGTTTGTCATATATGGTCTTTATCATGTTGAGGTAGGTTCCCTCTATGCCCACTTTCTGGAGAGTTTTTTATCATAAGTGGGTGTTGAATTTCGTCAAAAGCTTTTTTTGCATCTATTGAGATGGTCATATGATTTTTATTCTTCAATTTGTTAATATGGTGTATCACATTGATTGATTTGCATATATTGAAGAATCCTTGCATTCCTGGGATAAACCCCACTTGATCATGGTGTATGATCCTTTTAATGTGTTGTTGGATCCTATTTGCTAGTATTTTGTTTAGGATTTTTGCATCTATGTTCATCAGTGATATTGGCCTGTAATTTTTTGTGATATCTTTGTCTGGTTTTGATTTCAGGGTGATGGTGGCCTTGTAGAATGAAATTGGGAGTGTTCCTTCCCCTACAATTTTTTGGAAGAGTTTGAGAAGGATAGGTGTTAGCTCTTCTTTAAATGTTTGATCGAATTTGCCTGTGAAGCCATCTGGTCCTGGCCTAACCTGTTTTAACATTAAACATAAATAGGCTATAATAAAAAATAATCACACATTATCAGTTTTCCATTATTACATCATTTGAGTTTTTCTATATTTTAATATAAAATTTTAGGCAGTTCCCAAGTTGCAAATGGATTCTCTTCCAAAAGTTCATTTCCAAATCAGATTTCAAAACATGAGGATAAGAAATAACTTTTATTTAAATTTGACAAACAGCAACTATCAACAGAGGAAATAAAGAGGTAGATGGAGCTCTATAAAACTCCAAAGAGGGACCCTTTTTTGAAATACTAATGAAAGGAATCCTGAGAAGAACGAACAATTTTCCTAGGAAGTCCCTTCAGCAATTGGAATATGCATGCATGTGAAAAGTCATAATCTATAGGTATGTGTACAAAAGAGGTGGATTTAATAACTGGGAAAAGACTTTTAAAAATAGGGTTGAATGTGCAGTATTTTGTACAAACCCTGACATAACATACTAAAGAGAGGACTGAAAGGAAGTGATGGATATTTGGGGCAAAATAATTTCCTCTTGTGTTCATGAGGTGGTGCCATCAGTCTGTGGTGGCTCTGTTGTTGAAATGGTATAAGTGGCTGGATAGGTGCAAAAACCTGGAAGGATTAGAAGAACCTTGGGCTAAGATGAAGTAGAAGTCTTGTGAAGATGACTCATTTTGTACTCAAAATAGGGTATCTGAAAGTATCTGTATTTTTTTCTTTCTCTGCTTCAGAAAACATATCAATAACACTTTGAAATGATTTTAAATTTGCCTTTTTCTCTTCTTGATTAATTAGTCAATGGTAGTACAGGGATAATTTCAAAGTGGCCGCATCCTATGAATTACAAATTGTAACAAAGTAACTAAAATAATGTATTTTTACTTTGTAAACTCTTGGTATCTAGTTTTCTGGAGCTTTGCAATGAAAGGACTGTAATATAACTCGATTTAAATTATTTTTAATAGTGAATCAAACTCCTTTTAACTATTTGCTTTATTCAAGTGACAGAATGTGATATGAAACATGGGCATGTTGCAGTTACATAGTTTGTTTTAAAAAAGTTTATATATCATATACAAATTAAAGAGAATGATGATAATATTTGTCAACTTTAAATAAAGTGATTACCAGTTTAGAAAATAGGACTTTGAAAAAGTTGATGTTTAATGAGTTATAAACAGGATTACATAATACAGACATGGGAAATTTACTAAATAAAATGCAAAATGTTCCAATGTTTTTAAACTACATTAACATACAAGGAAATACAGGAAAGTAGTTAAAAATATGTTCTGTGTCCATATTTGTGGGTCAAATTCTAGTCCAGCCACTTTATAGCTAGTGTGCCTTTTATGAATTATAAGGACATATTCAGGTTATTTTTTTGGAAGACGATGAAGAGATGTTTAAATAGAATACAGTTATATCCCATTCAAAATAAGGTTGTTTCTCTCAAGAACTGTGAAGGTTCTGAAACTTGATTTTACCCTATTTGCAAGCTAACAAGTCAGCTGACCACCATTACATGCATGCTGGCAGAAGGCACAAGACTCCTCAATTGCAGACAGTGAACCTTATGACACACGGCACAGAAAGCAGCATGAGCACCAGCATATTTGTCTGCCCCCCATGCCTCCCATGTCCCACTAGGGCCATGCAATGGGCCCAGAGAGATGCTGTACATGCAGTGGGTTTGTTTCACAGCTGAGGAACCCAGGGACACGTACTTTTTGAGCAAACAGCAAATACCACAGCACATGGCAGAAAAGCAGATCCCTCTTCCATTGGAGAGCAAGCAGCTACGTGGTTGTCACACTCTGGTGGACTTGGCCTACTTAGTTGCTTCTGTGACTAACTAGAAAAACTGCTCAGTATCAGGAGATGGATGAACTCTGCATTTGGCACACTCAGCAAGAACATGCAGGGATACGCAGAGCCCAGGCAGACTGCCTCTCCCCCCAAAATACCCTTTAACCCTACACTTTCTTATATGTATTCAAATTTTTACATGAATATTCCACCCTGTGGGCCACTCTGGTTAATCTGATCAAGAGACTAGACCTATATTAGTTCAGTTTGTCTAATAGAACATTTAATTAAAGCCAGGACTCCAAGCAGCGGCATGGAGCCAACCTGCAGTATCGACCTCAAACATGACCCCCAGGGTCCCAGACTCAGCCAGCTGAACAAATTCCATAAAAACCAGGGTATATACTTTAGAAAGGCACACGGCTTTCTCTTTAAGTCTCTACATTAACCTTTCTTTTTTTCAGAGGAATTACTCCAGGTACAGAGATGTATTAAGGATTTCACCCGTTCCACCTTGGTCTGAAAGAAGGATGTGTAGGACAATCTTCCATAACAGTCTTGGCCAGTGAGTTGAAACTGACCTAAATACCTTCTATGTTCAAAGCAGTATCATTGATGACTTCATCTAGTTAGGGACACATTTCTTACCACTTTTCCTAATTGGATGGCTCCTATTGTAGGGATAACTACCCAATGAGTAAATATACCAGAAATCAGTCATTCATCCCTCCTGGGAGCTTCCCATGTAACTAAGGGTGTCCCATTCCCAGGAAATCTCCGCAGTCATCTGAGAACTACAAGATCCACTGGTAGTGTTTCCTTAAACACTTGGACTCTTTTGACCACTCCTAAGGTACAAGTCAAAGCAATTTACAGACAAGTTAATATCTGGCTTCCACACAACTAGTACAGTCCCAGAGGCAAACATGGTGCCCCTGGAAGGAAGGCATTAATTGCAATGCTTGTTCACCCCAAGTATGATCTACGTCAGTCAGGGGACACAGGGTAACAGTATTTCCAACGTGGCCTCCTGGCCAGCTGGTAAATCTTAAGTTCCCCAATTCTAGTTCGGTCTGTGTCTTCAGGAGGATTGTCTGAGGGCAGTCAGTCTGACCTATATTATTTTTCTAAACCACCTGCCAGGTGGCACTCATCCATCCCGTGGAATAACCTAGTGAGAGAGATGGGAATGGAGGTGGGGAGACACTTAGAGGTGCTGAAAGGCATTTTGCATGGGAGCTGCAGGAGCTGGGACCACCCTTTCATGCTTCTGATTGACTTCTCTATAAAGTTATAGAACCTGGAGATCAAGTCAGGGTCACCACCATTTCATGGGGAATGGCAGATCTAGGAGTCATTTAAATGTAAGCAGTTTACTACCCTTTGGGAGAGTGTACTTGGCTGTTTTTCCTTTTTTGTGAAGAAGGCTCCAGAATGTCTTGTAAAGGTGAAAGATCATTAATGTCCCTCCCTGCTCTGAACCTCCTGAGTTCTAAGGTGATCCCTCCCCAGGTGTTGGCATTGTTACTCTCCCTGTACTCCCATAAAATCAGCATATCCTGTTCCAGTAACTATAAATTCACCTTTCCTCCAGCCATCCTCTCCATGCATCCAGACCTTTCATCCAGAGTGTCAGATGGAAGAGGGATGAGGGTACTTTGATAACATTTTTTCAGATGCATTAATAAACCACCCCCCTTGCCTCACACGGGTCTCTGTCATGGACTCAGACATCAGTGTATTCAACCTAGTGATTATTATCTTTATGACCTGAGCACCATAGCAACCCAACAATAGAAATCAGGTGGCTGAACCAGAATTAAGTTTGAATTCCATAGGCCACATTTTGGCCAGGCTGCCCCTCAGAAATTACCTGCCAAGCTGGCCTGAGGCTGTTATTAGAGGAGAAAAAGAAGCACTGTGGGCAGGAATGGTACGACGGGATCTGAAAGTTTCAAAAAGAGGTCTATATAACTCCTCAACCCTGTGGTCCTGATCATTACCCAAGAGATGACCAAGAAAAGATGAACTATTTGGGAAAACTGCCATATTTAGTAAACTGCCTTTACTAAAGGCAGTGTGTGAATCAGAAGAAGGTGAGGGAGGTACAATCAAAAATCTTTTTCAGAGTAGTTTTTCAAAATCCATCCCACTTCTTAATGACACTAGCATTTAAGGATGAGGAGAAGCATGAAATGTCCACCAAATACCTGGACTGCTGGCTTAATGCTGGGCAGTTTTTGTGGCAAATGTTGTATCATTGTCAGAAGTAGGTAGATAAGTGGTCTGGAAAGCTAAAAACATGACACAATTTAGTTTCATAGGTCACAGTGGTGTAGCTGGGGTTGGCTAAGCAGATTGGAATAGCAGCTGCTTCATGCTGCCCCATCAGCTTATTTCTCCAGCTCTAGGCACTGCAGGCAACCCTGCCCAGAGTGGGCATCTTACCACATAGCAGAGGAAGGGCAGCAGGACGAAAACCTTCAACTCCTGATAAGTCATCCGGTTCTTTCTACTGATCTCCCCAGTCAGATAAGTAAGACCGGGTGAGAGGGATTTCCCCAATATCTCAGCTCGATTAGAACTTCATTTCAATAGGCAGAAAACTGGGAAGAGGAGGGAATGATATCGCCTAAAGAGTGCTAAACTACACAGTAAGCTAATTACATAAGATAATCAGGTTAATTGCCAAATTGAGAGGCAAAGTGAATTCTTTACAAAAGCAATTATCAGAAACACGCATACAAGGCTGAGAATAAGTAACATTGGATCGACAGAGTAGTCAGGTTTTTGTTTCAGCAACATCTACAATAGAAAGCTTTGGCTTGGGGTTTTTCTTTTATTCACCACTTTTCTATCAGAAGCAGAAGGTCAACGGTGTCTTTCTTTTTTTTTTTAAACATCTTTATTGGAGTATAATTGCTTTACAATAGTGTGTTAATTTCTGCTGTATAACAAAGTGAATCAACGTTATGTATACACACATCTCCATATCTCCTCCCTCTTGCGTCTCCCTCCCACCCTCCCTATCCCAACCCTCTAGGTGGACACAGAGCACCGAGCTGGTCTCCCTGTGCTATGCGACTGCTTCCCACTAGCTATCTGTTTTACATTTGGTAGTGTATATATGTCCATGACACTCTCTCACTTTGTCCCAACTTAACTTTCCCCCTCCCGTGCCTTCAAATCCACTCGCTACCTCTGTGTCTTTATTCCAGTCCTGCCCCCAGGTTCTTCAGAACCTTTTTTTTTTTTTTTAGATTACATATATATATGTTAGCATACAGTATTTGTTTTTCCCTTTCTGACTTACTTCACTCTGTACGACAGATTCTAGGTCCATTCACCTCACTACAAATAACTCAATATTGTTTCCTTTTATGGCTGAGTAATATTGCATTGTATATATGTGCCACATCTTCTTTATCCATTCATCTGTCGATGGACACTTAGGTTGCTTCCATGTCCTGGCTATTGTAAATAGAGTTGCAATGAATATTGTGGTACATGACTCTTTTTGAGCTATGGTTTTCTCAGGGTATATGCCCAGTAGTGGGATTGCTGGGTTGTATGGTAGTTCTATTTTTAGTTTTTTAAGGAACCTCCGTACTGTTCTCCATAGTGGCTGTATCAATTTATATTCCCACCAACAGTGCAAGAAGGTTCCCTTTACTCCACACCCTCTCCAGCATTTACTGTTTGTAGATTGTTTGATGATGGCCATTCTGACCTGTGTGAGGTGATACCTCATTGCAGTTTTGATTTGCATTTCCCTAATATTAGTGATGTTGAGCATCCTTTTATGTGTTTCTTGGCAATCTGTATATCTTCTTTGGAGAAATGTCTATTTAGGTCTTCTACCCATTTTTGGTTTGGGTTGTTTGTTTTTTTGATATTGAGCTGCATGAGCTGCTTGTATATTTTGTAGATT
The DNA here is from genome assembly GCF_965194825.1 of Balaenoptera physalus. Taxonomy (NCBI): domain Eukaryota; kingdom Metazoa; phylum Chordata; class Mammalia; order Artiodactyla; family Balaenopteridae; genus Balaenoptera; species Balaenoptera physalus. Next base: position 50,112,035 of record NC_138885.1, read on the forward strand.
AATCCTTTGTCAGTTGCTTCGTTTGCAAATATTTTCTCCCATTCTGAGGGTTGGCTTTTCGTCTTGTCTATGGTTTCTTTTGCTGTGCAAAACTTTTAATTTTCGTTAGGTTCCATTTGTTTATTTTTGGTTTTATTTCCATTTCTCTAGGAGTTGGGTCAAAAAGAATCTTGTTGTGATTTATGTCATAGAGTGTTCCACCTATGTTTTCCTCTAAGAGTAATATAGTGCCTGGCCTTACATTTAGGTCTTTAATCCATTTTGAGTTTATTTTTTTGCATGCTGTTAGGGAGTGTTCAAATTTCATTCTTTTACAGTAGCTGTCCAGTTTTCCCAGCACCACTTATTGAAGAGGCTGTCTTTACTCCATTGTATATTCTTGCCTCCTTTATCAAAGATAAGGTGACCAGATGTGTGTGGGTTTATCTGTGGACTTTCTATCCTGTTCCATTGATCTACATTTCTGTTTTTGTGCCAGTACCATAGTGACTTGATTACTGTAGCTTTGTAGTATAGTCTGAAATCACAGAGCCTGATTCCTCCAGCTTTGTTTTTCTTTCTCATGATGGCTTTGGCTATTTGGGGTCTTTTGTGTTTCCATACAAATTGTGAAATTTTTTGTTCTAGTTCTGTGAAAAATGTCATTGGTAGTTTGATAGGGATTGAATTGAATCTGTAGATTGCTTTGGGTAGTATAGTCATTTTCACAATGTTGATTCTTCCAATCCAAGAACATGGTATATCTCTCCATCTGCTTGTGTCATCTTTAATTTCTTTCATCAGTGTCTTATAGTTTTCTGCATACAGGTCTTTTCTCTCCTTAGGTAGGTTTATTCCTAGGCATTTTATTATTTTTGTTGCAGTGGTAAATGGGAGTGCTTCCTTAATTTCTCTTACAGATTTTTCACAATAAGTGTATAGGAATGCAAGAGATTTCTGTGTATTAACTTTGTATCCTGCTACTTTATCAAATTCATTGATTAGTCCTAGTAGTTTTCTGGTAGTATCTTTAGGATTCTCTATGTATAGTATCATGTCATCTACAGACACTGACAGTTTTACTTCTTCTTTTCCGATTTGGATTCCTTTTATTTCTTTTTCTTCTCTGATTGCTGTGGCTAAAACTTCCAAAACTATGTTGAATAATAGTGGTGAGAGTGGGCAACCTTGTCTTGTTTTTTTTTTTTTTTTTTCCTTGTCTTGTTTTTGATATTAGTGGAAATGGTTTCAGTTTTTCACTATTGAGAACGATGTTGGCTGTGTGTTTGTCATATATGGCCTTTATTATGTTGAGGTAGGTTCCCTCTATGCCTACTTCCTGGAGAGTTTTTATCATAAATGGGTGTTGAATTTTGTCGAAAGCTTTTTCTGCATCTATTGAGATGATCATGTGGTTTTTCTCCTTCAATTTGTTAATATGGTGTATCACATTGATTAATTTGGATAGATTGAAGAATCCTTGCATTCCAGGGATAAACCCCACTTCATCATGGTGTATGATCCTTTTAATGTTCTGTTGGATTCTGCTTGCTAGTATTTTGTTGAGGATTTTTGCATCTATGTTCATCAGTGACATTGGCCTGTAGTTTTCTTTCTTTGTGACATCTCTGTTTGGTTTTGATATCAGGGTGATGGTGGCCTCGTAGAATGAGTTTGGGAGTGTTCCTCCCTCTGCTATATTTTTGAAGAGTTTGAGAAGGATAGGTGTTAGCTCTTCTCTAAATGTTTGATAGAATTTGCCTGTGAAACCATCTGGTCCTAGGCTTTTGTTTGTTGGAAGATTTTTAATCACAGTTTCAATTTCAGTGCTTGTGATTGGTCTTTTCAAATTTTCTATTTCTTCCTGGTTCAGTCTTGGAAGTTTATGCTTTTCTAAGAACGTCTCCATTTCTTCCAGGTTTTCCATATTATTGGCATATAGTTGCTTGTGCTAATCTCTCATGATCCTTTGTATTTCTGCAGTGTCAGTTGTTACTTCTCCTTTTTCATTTCTAATTCTATTGATTTGAGTCTTCTCCCTTTTTTTCATGATGAGTCTGGATTATGGTTTATCAATTTTGTTTATCTTCTCAAAGAACCAGCTTTTAGTTTTATTGATATTTCCTATCATTTTCTTCATGTCTTTGTCATTTATTCCTGATCTGATCTTTATGATTTCTTTCCTTCTGTTAACTTGGGTTTGTTTTTTTTTTTTTCTTCTTTCTCTGATTGCTTTAGGTGTAAGATTAGGTTGCTTATTTGAGGTGTTTCTTGTTTCTTGGGGTAAGATTGTATTTCTATAAACTTCCCTCTTAGACCAGCTTTTGCTGCATCCCATATGTTTTGGGTCATCGTGTTTTCATTGTCATTTGCTTCTAGGTATTTTTTGATTTTCTTTTTGATTTCTTCAGTCATCTCTTGGTTATTTAGTAACATATTGTTTAGCCTCCATGTGTTTGTGTTTTTTACAGATTTTTTTCCTCCAGAAATTGATATCTAGTCTCATAATGTTGTGGTTGGAAAAGACACTTGATATGATTTCAATTTTCTTAAATTTACCAAGGCTTGATTCATGACCCAAGATATGTTCTATCCTGGAGAATGTTCCACGAGCACTTGAGAAGAAAGTGTATTCTGCTGTTTTTGGATGGAATGTCCTATAAAAATCAATTAAGTTCATCTTGTTTAATATGTGATTTAGAGCTCGTGTTTCCTTATTTATTTTCATTTTGGATGATCTATCCATTGGTGAAAGTGGGGTGTTAAAGTCCCCTACTATTATTGTGTTACTGTCGATTTCCCCTTTTATGGCTGTTAGCATTTGCCTTATGTACTGAGGTGCTCCTGTGTTGGGTGCATAAATATTTACAGTTGTTATATCTTCTTCTTGAATTGATCCGTTGATCATTATGTAGTGTCCTTCTTTGTCTCTTGTAATAGTGTATTTTAAAGTCTATTTTGTCTGATATGAGAATTGCTACTCCAGCCTTTTTTGATTTCCATTTGCATGGAATATCTTTTTCCATCCCCTCACTTTCAGTCTGTATGTGTCCCTAGGTCTGAAGTGGGTCTCTTGTAGACAGCATATATATGGATCTTGTTTTTGTATCCATTCAGCCAGTCTATGTTTTGTTTGGAGCATTTAATCCATTTACATTTAAGGTAATTATTGATATGTATGTTCCTATTATCATTTTCTTAATTGTTTTGGATTTGTTATTGTAGGTGTTTTCCTTCTCTTATGTTTCCTACCTAGAGAACTTCCTTTAGCATTGGTTGTAAAGCTGGTTTGGTGGTGCTGAATTCTCTTAGCTTTTGCTTGTCTGTAAAGGTTTTAATTTCTCCGTCGAGTCTGAATGAGATCCTTGTTGGGTAGAGTAATCTTGGTTATAATTTTTTCCCTTTCATCACTCTAAATATGTCCTGCCACTCCCTTCTGGCTTGCAGAGTTTCTGCTGAAAGATCAGCTCTTATCCTTATGGGGATTCCCTTGTATGTTATTTGTTGCTTTTCCCTTGCTGCTTTTAATATGTTTCTTTGTATTTATTTTTTGATAGTTTGATTAATATATGTCTTGGCATGTTTCTCTTTGGATTTATCCTGTATTGGACTCTCTGCGCTTCCTGGACTTGACTATTTCCTTTCCCATAATAAGGATGTTTTCAACTATAATCTCTTCAAATATTTTCTCAGACCCTTTCTTTTTCTCTTCTTCTTCTAGGACCCCTATAATTCGAATGTTGGTGTGTTTAATGTTTTCCCAGAGCTCTCTGAGACTGTCCTCAAGTCTTTTCATTCTTTTTTCTTTATTCTGCTCTGTGGTAGTTATTTCCACTACTTTATCTTCCAGGTCATTTATCTGTTCTTCTGACTCAGTTATTCTGCTATTGATTCCTTGTAGAGAAATTTAAATTTCATTTATTTTGTGTTTCATCATTGTTTGTTTGCTCTCTAGTTCTTCCAGGTCCTTATTAAACGTTTCTTGTATTTTCTCCATTCTATTTACAAGATTTTGGATCATCTTTTCTATCCTTACTCTGAATTCTTTTTCAGGTAGACTGCCTGTTTCCTCTTCATTTGTTTGGTCTGGTGGGTTTTTACCTTGCTCCTTCATTTGCAGGGTATTTCTCTGTCTTCTCATTTTGCTTAACTTAACTGTGTTTGGAATTTCCTTTTCACAGGCTGCAGGTTCGTATTCCCATTGTTTTTGCTGTCTGCTCCCAGTGGGTAAGGTTGGTTCAGTGGGTTGCGTAGGCTTCCTGGTGGAGGGGATTGGTGCCTGTGTTCCGGTGGATGAGGCTGGATCTTGTCTTTCTGGTTGCAGGACCATGTCTGGCGGTGTGTTTTGTGGTGTCTGTGAACTTATTATGATTTTAGGCAGCCCCTCTGCTAATTGGTGTGGTTGTGTTCCTGTCTTGCTAGTTGTTTGGCATGGGTTGTCCAGCACTTGAGCCCACTGGTCATTGAATGGAGCTGGGTCTTAGTGTTGAGACAGAGATCTCTGGGAGAACTCTCACCGACTGATATTATGTGGGGTCGGGAGGTCTCTGGTGGTCCAGTGTCCTGAACTGAGCTCTCCCACCTCAGAGGCTCAGGCCTCACACCAGGCCGGAGCACCAAGACCCTGTCAGCCACATGGCTCAGAAGAAAAGGGAGAAAAAGAAAGGAAGAAAAAATAAAATAAAATAAAATAAATAAAGTTTTTAAATGAAAAATTAAAAAATTTATTAAAATTTTAAAAAGTAATAAAAAAAGGAAATAAGAGAGCAAGGAAACCAATAAACAAATCCAGCAATAATATCAAGTGCTAAAAACTATACTAAGAAAATAAATAAAATAAAAACGGACAGACAGAAACCTAGGACAAGTGGTAAAAGCAAACCTATACAGACAAAATCACACAAAGAAGCATACACATACACACTCATAAAAAGAGAAAAAGGAAAAAAAATTATATATATATATTAAAAATAAAGGAAGAGAGCAACGAAATCAATAAACAAATCAACCAATGACAATAAGCTCTAAATACTAAACTATGATAAACATGATACAGAAACAAATTAGATGCAGAAAGCAAACCTCAATTCTACAGTTGCTCCCAAAGTCCACCACCTCATTTTTGGAATGATTTGTTGTATATTCAGGTATTCCACAGATGCAGAGTACATCAAGTTGATCATGGAGATTTAATCTGTGGCTCCTGAGGCTGCTGGGAGAAATTTCCCTTTCTTTGTTTGCACAGCTCCTGGGGTTCCGCTTTGGTGTTGGCCCTGCCTGTGCATGTAGATCGCCCTCTGGCATCTGTAGTTTGCCCAGACAAGAGGAGTTTAAAAAGCGGCTGATTAGGGGGCTCTGGCTCACCCAGGTGGGGGGGAGTGATGGGTACAGAATGCGGGGCAAGCCTGCGGAGGCAGAAGCCGGTGTGACGTTGCAACAGCCTGAGGTGTGCCATGTGTTCTTCCAGGGAAGTTGTCCCTGGATCATGGGACCCTGGCAGTGGCGGGCTGCACAGACTCCTGGGTGGGGAGGTGTGGATAGTGACCTGTACTTGCACACAGGCCTCTTGGTGGCTGCAGCAGCAGCCTTAGTGTTTCATGCCCATCTCTGGGGTCCCGCACTGATAGCCGTGGCTCTGCACGTCTCTGGAGCTCATTTAGGTGGTGCTCTGAATCCCCTCTCCTCGTGAAACAATGGTCTCTTGCCTCTTAGGCAGTTCGAGACTATTTCCCGGGCTCCCTCCCGGATAGCTGTGGTGCACTACCCCCCTTCAGGCTGTGTTCACACAGCCAACCCCAGTCCTCTCCCTGGGATCCGACCGAAGCCCAAGCCTCAGCTCCCAGCCCCACCCGCCCTGGCAGGTGAGCAGACAAGCCTCTTGGGCTGGTGATTGCTGGTTGGCACTGATCCTCTGTGCGGGAGTCTCTCCACTTTGCCCTCCGCACCCCTGTGGCTGCGCTCTCCTCTGTGGCTCTGAAGCTTCACCCCTGCACAACCCCCATCTCCGCCAGTGAAGGTGCTTCCTAGTGTGTGGAAACCTTTCCTCCTTCACAGCACCCTCCCACCGGTGCAGGTCCTGTCCCTATTCTTTTTTTTTTTTTTTAATTAATTAATTTTTTTTTTTTTTTTGGTTGTGTTGGGTCTTCGTTTCTGTGTGAGGGCTTTCTCTAGTTGTGGCAAGCGGGGGCCACTCTTCATCGTGGTGCACGGGCCTCTCACTATCGTGGCCTCCCTTGTTGCGGAGCACAGGCTCCAGATGCGCAGGCTCAGTAGTTGTGGCTCACGGGCCCAATTGCTCCGTGGCATGTGGGATCTTCCCAGACCAGGGCTCGAACCCGTGTCCCCTGCATTAGCAGGCAGATTCTCAACCATTGCACCACCAGGGAAGCCCCCGTCCCTATTCTTTTGTCTCTGTTTTTTCTTTTTTCTTTTGCCCTACCCAGGTACGTGGGGAGTTTCTTGCCCTTGGGGAAGTCTGAGGTCTTCTGCCAGCGTTCAGTAGGTGTGCTATAGGAGTGTTCCACATGTAGATGTAGTTTTGATGTATTTCTTGGGAAGAAGGTGATCTCCACGTCTTACTCCTCTGCCATCTTGAACGTCCCACACTGTGTCTTTTTTTAAAATTAACTTTAAACTGAAACCCAAAGCCTTCTTGACTGTGTGCTAATATACATCAATAATAAACATACTTCCTAGAATAAAATATTTTATCTTTACCTGATATTCAAAGAACTAGTATTACATACCTAGTTTATACAAGGTTTTATACCTTTGTATGAATCTTCATAAAGAAATAACATTACCTATTTCACATAATGAATATGAAATTTCACATCATTGAAAAAATGTGTATTATATATATACATACTTATTTAACTTACATTTTTATGTTATTTACTTATATTTTTCCAAAATTTAGTTCCGTACCACATATATATGTGCAGGGCACTAAATATGGTTAAAGGTGATTAAGACTTGTTCTCTACATTAAAGTTAAAGAGTAAGAAAAACTGGCAAGACAAGGGCACATTTAAAAACATGTCCTACTGGATAGGCTAAATTAAGGGCTAATTATTAATGCAATTTATGAAATTAAGAGATTATGTTCTTAAAATAATACTATCATAGGAACAGAAAGAAAAGTTAATCAGAGCAGAAGACCCAGAAATAGATTCAGCATATCTTAAACTTGGCATTTCAAATCAATATTTATTTTTAAAAAATCATTAAATGGTACTGTAACAGTTGGTTTACTATTTGAAAAATGTTCAAAAATATAAAGTTCACGTGAAGAAAAAAATAAAAATCAAACCAAAATTAACTAGATGGAAATGTAATTTAAATATTAATTTGAGCTCAGTTGTGAGTAAGCTATTAATTAGATCTGTAAAAAGAAACTATAATAGATAAATACATAAAAGTTACTTTCCTGGCAAGTGCTCTGGTCCTCACTCTCTTATAAAGTTTTATCAGAATAAAGGCATTTTATTTGCCAGTCGTCATGTGTGGTCCTTCCGCTATTCCAAGTTAAAGCTTATTTTAGAGCTTATTATTATGATGTCTCTTGCATTCTCTTGTCCAGAGCAGAAATAGGATGACTAGGTTTTTTCCTGTGTGGGATAAAGCCTGGATAACTATCTTTCAACCTTTATGTATTTATTAATTTAACTGTATATTTACTATGTTCCAAGCAGTACTCTAAGCACAGTGTAAAAGACTCACTTAAACCCAGGTATACTCTGATTGACACCTGGATTCAGGTGAGGGACCTGAGTGGGGAAAGGCCATTAAGAGTCTTTTGGGGACACCTAAATCTGAAACGCATGGTCAAAAGAAAGATAGGAGACATGGCAAGTGTTAAATGATAGGTTGTGGACTTTTTGATGATGGCCATTCTGACCGGTGTGAGGTGATACCTCGTTGTAGTTTTGATTTGAATTTCTCTTATAATTAGCGATGTTGAGCATCTTTTCATGTGCCTTTTGGCCATCTGTATGTCTTTGGAGAAATGTCTATTTAGATCTTCTACCCAGTTTTTTGATTGGGCTGGCTTTTTTCTCTTTTTTTGTTTGTTTGTTTGATATTGAGCTGTATGAGCTATTTGTATATATTTGTACATATATTTTGGAGATTAATCCCTTGTCAGTTGCATTGTTTGCAAATATTTTCTCCCATTCTGTAGGTTGTCTTTTTGTTTTGTTTACAGTTTCCTTTACTGTGCAAAAGCTTTTAAATTTAATTAGGTCCCTAATACAACATTGTAAATCAACTATACTTCCTTTAAAAATAAATTAAATTAAAGCAAGAAAATATCAAATGAATCTGAAAAAAAAAAAAAAGACAGGTTGTATGAAATGTGATAGGAATGAGAAAGTGATGCCTCTAAAGTGGTTCCTTATGCTTTTATGCTTTGGGAGCCTCTGCTAATGAAGTAGTTCCTCAGGAAAGAGAGGAGTGTTTGGGAATAGTTTTCAACTTTGTTTCAAGCCCCAGCATCACTTCCTTGGAGAGCAGTAACTTGGTGTCCCTTTGGCCCCTATCAGCTAACCATGGCACCCCCCCCACACACATTTTGTCCCTTCTTGTCCCATCACCATGAGTTGCTCCAGCAAGCCTTCAGGTTTCAGAAATGTCCAGGAAAGAAGCAATTTTCAGTGTGCTTTGAGCTGTCAGTGAAAAAGGATAGGAGAAGGAGAATTGCAGGTGTGCAACAGAAACTGGTGGTATTTCATCCAATTCTGCCACACTTAATAAGTCTGGAGGAAGGGTTTGGTCCCTGTTGCTTGAAGTTCTCTTTAAAATAAAAATTAAAAAAATACTAAAAACCTCCTTGGGTTTTAGATTGTTCCCTAGGTGTCAATTGATGGACAAAGGAAAAAGTCTCACTTAGCAGCATTTCCTGGAGGTGACAACTAGATAGAAAATTCTGTAAGAGGAAAACGATTTACTTTACGAAAAATACAAAATACCTTGAAACAACTTGAAAAGAAATTTTAGGACCTATTCTAAGAGCATTACAAAAATAATTGAGTGGCACTTATTTATTCCTTAGACTGATTATTATACGAAAGAAAATTTGAATGTCATCACCCTCAATGAGAAGAATCAATATTAGAATTTAAGTAAAACTTTACTTAAATTGATCTCTAAAATGAGTGCAGTTGTAATCAAAAGCTCAGTAGAACCAAACAGGCACTTATATAATCAAGGAAATTTTGACAGACTGCCTTGTCACAGTGTGGAGGATAATGAAAGTATCCTATTTGTTAGTTGAAAAAGAAGCATAAGGACAAAAATTAATATATATATACATATATTAATATTATATACATTATATGTTATATATATTATATATATTATATATATTATATATATTATATATATTATATATGTATACATATAAATTAATATATATATGCATATATATGCATATATATATATGCATATGTATTTTTTTTTAATTTTAAAGAAATCTTAAAAAAAAAATCTTGATCCAAGCTTTCCTAGTGTATTATGACCATTCTATTGTGAAAGCTGCAGAATATTTTGAGTTCTGTTAAGGCAAATTAGAAACTTTCTAAAGTTGTTTCATATTTCTTGTAGGATATTGGTTTCATGGTAAGACAGTGATTCTGAGTCTCCAGGGTAACCCCGTTTTTTCAGACTAAAGAATCTTTTTAAACATTGACAGATCTTTCTCTTTTCTCATTCTTAAAAGCACAGTACAATTCTGGGAGTTGATATGGGCTCTACAAAAGTTCGTTTTGATTAATTTGGTTCTCCCAAACCCAGGTGAGGAGACATTAGTTTGTCTACACTTTATTTTGCTATGTCATATGTCAGATTGCCTAACATATGACATAGTCAGTGAATGAAGCTGGAAAAGGGGCAATAAAAGCTTCATTACACATATTATGGATATTATCAATAATAATGATCAAAACTAACATTTATTGGGCACTTCCTGTGTATCTCATATATGTTACTGCTTTTCACTCAACGTCTCCGTTAATCCAGGCAGTATCCACAAGCTAAGTATTATTATTGTCATTCCTGTTTTTCAGATGCAGGAATTGATGTTAGTAAGGAACTGAAGTTAACTTATTAACCCAGGTTACACAGAGAGTACGTAGCTGGATTTCACACCCCTAAGCATCGTTTCAGATGGCTAGAGTTTCTTTCATATACTTAGTCATCAGCAGGGGCTGCTGTCCCATGTTTTTTGTTTTGTTTTTTCCCTACCCTATGTGCCCTCATTAGTAACCAGCTTTCAGCCATGCCCCAGTTTCTCTCTGCCTGGCACAGCGGTCTTTTCCAAGTGCAAACCACAAGCCTTACTTGAAGAGTAGCTGACAGGAACCCACTGCCCATGAAGTCTCTTCTTGGAGAGCATGATATTCATGGTCCTCTAAGAGCTGCTCCACTTGTTTCTGGAATTATGAATCAGAGTCAACTTTCCATTGTCTGATTCCTTCCACATTCTATTTGGCAGAATTTACTTCTATTAGGATCTGAATTTAAGTCATTTTTTTCCCTTTCTCTTACGTGTTTTTGCTTACTTCGGTGAATTCTGATAAAGCATAACTTTAGATAGATATGGTAATATGCCACTGTTCAAGATACATTTGTTATTGTTTGGGGTCAGTTTTATAATTTTCTCAGAAAAATATGAAATAACATGTATTAGATGTTGACATCATCCAGTAAGTTGAAACAAATTTCACTATAGAAACTGAAATGCGTAACTCTTGTGATTGATCTTATAAATGCAACCTTTTTGCCCTAAGGACAAAATGTTAAGAGTGGAGGAGATTTTGAGTTACAAACTCTGATGGTGTCAACTGGCATCTTCCTCACATATAAAGAACTACGCATTTTATCCCGACTGCGTCAGAGATAAATGCATTATCCTTATAATAGTGTGTTTCAAAATTGGGTTTACATGCCCCAGATAAATAGTCACAACCTGTAGCTTTAAAAATGTGTATACTGATCAACTGGTTGTGCTGTCTACACAGTTGCCACTCACTGTGCGGTTACTACATTTCTCTTTAACTAAATGGTGTCACCAATTCCAGTCTTCACACACTCTCTTCTATCCTGTCATTACTTCATCGAAACATCTGCCAAGATTATTACCTGATGCACACATTTTTTAAAGAGGTAGCTTTTCTTTATTAACTAAATTGAGTGATTTCTCTTGGTTTTTACTTAATTGTGTGACTTTTAACATAGATGACATAGCTCCATTCCTAGGGGACAAATGTCATTTTATGAATTACTCACAAAGCTTTTGAATATATCATGCTTAATATAATGTACAGGGGTAATAATAGTATAAGTCATGGTGATTTGTAGAATATAAAACTAAAGTATGTTAAAGGAGGAAATCAATATAGTAAGCTGATAAAATTATTTTTGCTCACTTTTCAGTCTTTTTCTTTTATAATTATCTCAGTAGAAATGCCTTCCAGGGCCTTTGGGTGAAAATATACAATCAGTGATGTTAGGTGCACTATTGTGAAAGGTGACCACCCAGGACCATTTTAAGATCTTTGTAAATCCTAGGATTACAGTGGTAACAAAAGGATTTATTGTAAGCTGGCAATTTAACAAAATACTTTTAGAGCCAGAAAGCAATTCTGGAAAAGATCACAGCCATAAATAGGTAAGGCAGTTAAAGTAGGCACCATGACTTCCACAGAAGCAAGGCTGGTGTATTTATGGCATGTTGAAAGTGCGGGAATAGCTGCTGTGGCCCCCAGGAGTTAGGCAGATAGGAGAGTAGAGTTGCCTAATTTGTTTGACTTGTATTCAATATAAACATTTCCTTTAAAGCTGTATTTCAGTATAATTAGTTTTCTGTATCCTTTTTTTTTCTCCTTAAGGAAGAAGTTCTTCTTAGCTTCTTCAATGTATGTTTTGAATTAAACTCAGTCCTAAAAAGGTAAACATATATGGTTATTAATTCTGCTATAGAGAGTACTCAGGAATTTAAAAAATATCAACAGCTAATTCTGTTCCAAAGATCTGTATTAATAATTGGTAATAGCAAATAGGTTCTCCTGCATTTTATTCAGTTCTTTACCTCCTCTTTTTGCTTTCTAAAACTGCATTAGACATTAATATTGATTGTAGAGTCAGCTTTCAACAGTGTCCTTCTTTGTAATTGATTTATAGGTTTATTACACATGCCTTTGTTCACCAGAAAGAGTCAGTGCTGAATAGGTGGAAAATGTATGAGTCAACCCAGTTTTGACCTTATGTGTACTTATGCATAGACATATTTGAAGCACTCATGTGATTTGACTGGGGACAGATCCCCTTCCTGTCTTCCTCATATCCTGGTCTCCTCCCTTCATTCTACAAGGTCCACATGAGCAGACTTCCTGACTTCACTCTTCACATTCACAGCCTCACACTCTGCCCTTCAGTCATACGGGACCCCTTACTGTTGTTTATACTTGCCAACTTTACACCCACCCAGGGACTTTGCATTTACTGTCCTTTTGTTGAACCCCTGTTCTGCCAGATATTTTCCTGGTTTCCTTTGCTCACTTTATTTATACATCTGCCCATCAGGGAGGTGTTTCTTGACACCCGACATATGGATGCATACTCTGTCACACTGCTTTATTATTCCTCAAAGAGCTTATCATTGCCTAGCATGATGTTATTCAATTATTTATCTTTTGTCTCTCCTCCCATTAGAATTTGTATTTCATGAGGGTGTTCCTTTGCCTGGCACATAGTAGATTTTTGAAATTGTTTATAATTGAAATAATTAAGGAATCCTTTAGGAGAAATTCAGAATATTTTTAATGTAAGGGAGTAAATTAGTTAACATAATCAAACAAAAAGATATAAAAGCTACAGTAAGTGAGAAAAAATTGCTGTACATAATGCAATGCAAAAGGGACGCTTGATTGTGGGACTTAATCAAAGGTTTTAAAAAGTTGTACATTTAAAAAAATTTTCACACTACAGTATGATTATCACTGACTCAAAAGAAGAGAAATCGTAATTGTTTTTGGTTTTGACTCGTTTTTAACTTTTCATGTGTGTTACATTTTGGAGCCTGCTATCTATATGTGTATGTATCTATATAGATACAATTATAGATACATACTTACATATACATATATCTATGCCTCTATACCTCTATATCCATCTGTCTGTCTACCTATCTATCTATCTATCTATCTAATCACACAAGGTGGTGTTTGGATAAATGAGATTCCTAAGCCAAAGGAAGTCATATTCGAGTTGGGGAAAAAAAGCACAGCCACAAATATTATTAAAGATATGTGAACTGTTGAGAATATAAAAGAACTAAAAATTGACTGTAATAAGTTATATGTGTGCTATTTAATAAATGTAAATAGGTACGTATTGATTGACCATCAGCAGTATTCTTTATAACTTTGGGTTATAAAGTAATAGAAAATTATGAATACATCAGCAAATGTTATAGTAAATAACTTACCATTAAACTTTCAGTTTATGGAAGTCTTGGAAAAACAAATTTCCATGGGATAACGTTTTCATATAAGTGTGGATAATTATTCTGTAGATACATTCTGAAATACGGATTTAAAGTGTAGTTCAGAGTTAGTCCTTTATCCTTATTGCAATTTCTCATTGACTTTTACTTTCGTCACTAATAATAGTTTCATATCTAAAAGACAAAGCCTTGCGAGAGGTTTTAAACAGCTCAGGACTTTGTTTTTGTTCTCCTGGTCAAAGTCATTTGGCCCTGAGGCATTATGTCATATCCATGCAGGTCCTCAGTTATAAAAGTGACTAATGTGAGAAAACAAGAGGATGCCACAATCACTTTAGTGCATTAATTGCATTCAACATACAATCTTTTTCTTCCCCCAGATAATGAGAACCCACGTTTGTTTTTTTCTTCCCATTTATTTCATATTCCTTTTTCATCTTAATAATAACCTGCAATCTGCAGCCTTAATCATGATAAGCAGTCTCAAGTCACTTTATCTCATCACAGTGTTGGATAAACACTTCTGATTTAAATTTCAATCATTCTACATTAACAGTGCTGATATGAGCCTTAGATGTCTGATGGAAATTCTGCACAGGGATTACTTAGTAATTATTGGTTTCATTGAGGTTTATGTTAGAGCTGTAGTTAGTGCAGTGCCAGAAGTCCAAGCCCCAGAGAGCAAGCCAGGCCAAGCTTGTGTGATCACTGTAGTTCACCTATTAAATATGCCATAAAAAATGAAATTAAAGTCTCTGCTGGGTGATCAAACTGTCTAAAAATCGTATAGAATTTTAGAATCATGGACATTTAAAGATGTGACAGCTCTATTACATTATCTAATCAACCTCCCACCCCTATCTTTCTATTGAGGGACTGTTCTCTTAATGCCGTTTTTGATTATTTTGTCTAGTCTATTTGAAATGACTTGGTCCATAAGACTTCTATACTTCCCCCAGGAGAACTTTCCCTGCTCTAATAGATTTCATTGTTAGCAGTGTTTCTTAATTGCTAAATCTTTCCCCTTTAATTTCATGCTATTGTCTTATTTTAACCTTTGTTTTATTGTCTGGTTGTTTCTATATATACAGACCACATCTCAAATAAGTGTTACATTTATCCAATTGGGATTCAGAACAGGGGCAACAAGAAAACTTATGAAAGGTAAAAGTCGGTCAACCAAAGTCATACTTATTCATCAACTAAGTAGTTCTATTAATTAATATGTCTGTTAGATACTGAAATAATCATTTTTATGTAATTGTCTCTTCCTCCATGTTCGTATATTAAAATACTGAGCCATGCTTGGTCGTTCAGAGATGTTCGTCCCCTTACCCTTGGTGGTGGAGGGAGAGTTAGAACAAATATTCCATTGACATGTGCTGTGGACTGAATTGTGACCACTAAATTCATTTGTTGAAGCCCTAAACCCCAAGGTGACTATATTTGGAGATAGGACCTTTAAGAGGTAATTAAGGTTAAATGAAGTAACGAGGGATGGACCCTAATCCAGTAGGACTGGTGGCTTCATAAGAAGAGGAAGAGAGACACCTTTCTCCCCCTCTCCCCCCATCTCTCTCTCTCTCCACCCCCCTCCCACGTACACTCAGAGGAAAGGCCACAAGAGCCCTTATTGAGAAGGTGGCTGTTTGCAAGCCAGGAAGAGAGCTCTCCCCAGGAACTGAATTGTCTGGTGCCTTGATCTAGGACTTCCAGTCTCCAGAATTTTGAGAAAATAAATGTCTGTTGTTTAAGTCACACAGTATGAGGTATTTTGTTGTGTCAGCCCAACCGACATGATGGATGCATCTGACATTTTGTTTGTCAGTAGTGTGCTAAGATAATAAAAATTCCATAGCACTTGCATTTTAGTTGCAAAAGCTTTTCTTTATTACCTTGTGAGATTCTCCTGCAGTCCTCATAGTGGGCACAGAGACTGCCAGGCAGCCCTCACTGGTCATGAAGCAGTTGGGGCACTCAACAACATACAGCCAGGGAACGATGTGGAATGGGGCTGAGAATGAGCCCAGAAATCTGTTCTGGTTGTATGACCAAGCAAAAGTTAAAGAATATAAACTTTTTAAAAACAAACACAGATGTGAAAAGGATGTTATAATGAACTCCCATATACCCATCCCCAGATTCAACCAATATCAGTGAAACATAATCAGTGCTTAATTTTCCTTCCTGTAGAATTTTAAAGTCAAATCGTTGACATCATAACATTTATCTCTAAATACTTCTGTATTTCTTTGTTTGTTTGTTTGTTTGTTTTTTAATTTATTTTTAGCTGCGTTGGGTGTTCTTTTTTTTTTAACTTTGGGTTTATTTATTTATTTATTTATTTATTTATTTATTTATTTATTTATTTATGGCTGTGTTGGGTCTTCGTTTCTGTGCAAGGGCTTTCTCTAGTTGCGGCAAGTGGGGGCCTCTCTTCATCACAGTGCGCGGGCCTCTCACTATCGCGGCCTCTCTTGTTGCGGAACACAGGCTCCAGATGCGCAGGCTCAGTAATTGTGGCTCACGGGCCTAGTTGCTCCGCGGCATGTGGGATCTTCCCAGACCAGGGCTCGAACCCGTGTCGCCTGCATTGGCAGGCAGATTCTCAACCACTGCGCCACCAGGGAAGCCCACATTGGGTGTTCTTTACTGAGCGCAGGCTTTCTCTAGTTGTGGCGAGCGGGGGCTACTCTTCGTTGCGGTGTGAGGGCTTCTCATTGCAGTGGCTTCTCTTGTTGTGGAGCACGGGCTCTAGGTGCACAGGCTTCAGTAATTGCAGCACGCAGGCCCTGGAGTGCTCAGGTTTCAGTAGTTGTGGCACATGGGCTTACTTGCTCTGTCACATGTAAGATCTTCCTGGACCAGGGATCGAACCCGTGTCCCCTGCATTGGCAGGCGGATTCTTAACCACTGATCCACCAGGGAAGTCCCCTTTATATTATTATTATTTTATTTATTTTATTTATTTATTTGTTTTTTGGGCATACCATGTGGCATGTGGAACTTCCCTGACTAGGGATCAAACCCGTGCACCCTGCAGTGGAAGCGTGGAGTCTTAACCACTGGACCACCAGGGAAGTCCCTTGTGTTTGTTTTTTTTTTTCGAAAATAATTTGTTCTTCTACATTCATAATACCATTATCATACCTAAAAAATTAAGTATATCTAATGCTGAGTTCATATTTGAATTTCCCAGATTGTCTTTAAAAATGTCCCTTTGCAGGTGATATGTTCAAATCAGGAGCCAAATACACTGTGCACTTTGCGTTTATTGTGTCTCTCTCTCTTTTTTTTTTTTTCACTTTCAAATTTGAGATAATTTTAGTTATTGAAACATTGCAAAATATTACAGAAAGTTGCAGAACAGCCTTCACTCACCTTCCTCTAATGTTACCATCTTACATAACCATAGTTTAATGATCCAAGGGAAGAAGTTAGTATTGGTACAAACTATACACTTCATTTGAATTTTACCAGTTTTTCACTGATGTCTTTCCCCCCCACCCCAGAATCCAAAGGGTCCCTTATATATACAGCCCAATCTCCCACTCCCTTACCCCCAGTCAACTAAGTAAAAAAACCAAAACAATTGATGGGCAGAATGTCCTACATTCTGAGCTTGTCTGAATGCTCCCTCATGGTCTTACTGAATGTAGACCTGCATCTAGTGTATTTTCTGAGAACTGGAAATGAAAGCCAAAAACATAATTCAATTTAGGTTTATCTTTTTGACAAAAATATTTCAAAGCTACTGCTGTGTACTTAATGTCGTATCACATCAGGGCACACATAATGTCTGCTTGTTCCACTTTAGTGATGGAGATATGTTGAGGGATGCAGGTGGTCCCAACCAGGTTATTCTATTGTAAATTTCCCCATCAACTTTTCTCATGATTTTAGTATCCACTGATGATCATTTCCTGAATCATTATTTCATCTGGGGTTGCAAAATCATGGTAATTTTCTAATTTTGTAGTTTCTTTTATAATTTGCTATCTGGAATGATACTGTAAAGACAAATTTGCCCTTAATGACTAGAGTTTTTTAGTTACCTTGTGTATTAGTTGGCCAGAGCTGCCGTAACAAATTATTACCACGCACTCAGTGGCTTAAAAACACTCTTAAATTTTTTTTTTGTCACAGCTCTGGAGGCTGCAAGTCCAAGACCTGGATGTCAGCAGGTTTGGTTTCTCCTGAGCACTGTCTCCCTGGCTTGCAAATGGCAGTCTTCTCACCATGTCCTCACATGGCCTTTTCTTTGTGCTCTTGCACATCTGGTTTCTCTTTCTCTTCTTATAAGGATACTAGTCCTATTGGCTTAGAGCCCCACGCTGATGACTTCATTTAACCTTTTCTACCTCTTTAAAAGCCCTGTCTTGTAATACAGTCACAGTCTAAGGTATGGGGGCTTAGGGCTTCAATTTATCAATTTTGAGGGGACACAATTCATTCCAAAACACCCTGAATTTTAATTTTTCCAGTTAATTACAAATTTTTTATAGTAAAGGGTTGGTGCTTCAGGTACCTCCAATGAAAATGAGAAATTTTATTTTTTCTCTTTTATTTTGTTTGTTTGAACACTTTGTCTCTCTTTATATCTGTGTCTGTCTATATCTATTTATATAGATAGATATGTTTTTAAGTATTATTGTGAGTTCATGGATTATTGTACATTCAGTGTTTCTATTAATTGTACTATTCTTTTTCATGCTGAAATTACCCATCTCTTATCAGTACTAACCGTATCAACCTGGTTCCAGTGGTCTTTTTACACACTTCCATTAGATTTTTTAAAAAAAATCTTTATTGAAGTATAATTGCTTTACATTGTTCTGTTAGTTTCTGCTGTAGAACAAAGTGAATCAGCTATACGTATACTTATATCCCCATATCCCTGCCCTCTTGCATTTCCCTTCCACCCTCCCTCTTGGTGGTCACAAATCACCGAGCTGATCTCCCTGTGCTATGCGGCTGCTTCCCACTAGCTATCTATTTTACATTTGGTAGTGTGTATATGTCAATGCCACTCTCTCACTTTGTCCCAGCTTACCCTTCCTCCTCCCTGTTTCCTCAAGTCCATTCTCTACATCTGCGTCTTTATTTCTGTCTTGCCCCAGGGTTCTTCAGAACCAGTTTTTTTTTAGATTCCATATATATGTGTTAGCATACAATATTTGTTTTTCTCATTCTGACTTACTTCACTGTGTATGACAGATTGTAAGTCCATCCACCTCAGTACAAATAACTCAATTTTGTTTCTTTTTATGGCTGAGTAATATTCCATTGTATATATGTGCCACATCTTTATCCATTCATCTGTCGATGGACACTTAGGTTCCTTCCATGTCCTGGCTATTGTAAATAGTGCTGCAATGAACATTGTGGTACATGACTCTTTTTGATTTATGGTTTTCTTAAGGTATAGGCCCAGTAGTGGGATTGCTAGATCATATGGTAGTTCCATTTTTAGTTTTTTAAGGAACGTCCATACTGTTCTCCATAGTGGCTGTATCAATTTACATTCCCACCAACAGTGTTGGAGGGTTCCCTTTTCACCATACCCTCTCCAGCATTTACTGTTTGTAGGTTTTCCGATGATGGCCATTCTGACCGGTGTGAGGTGATACCTCATTGTAGTTTTGATTTGCAGTTCTCTAATGATTAGTGATGTTGAGCATCCTTTCATGTGTTTGTTGGCAATCTGTATATCTTCTTTGGAGAAATGTCTACTTAGAATTCAGCCCATTTTTGGATTAGGTTGTTTGTTTTTTTAATATTGAGCTGCATGAGCTGCTTGTATAATTTGAAGATTAATCCTTTGTCAGTTGCTTCATTTGCAAATATTTTCTCCCATTCTGAGGGTTGTCTTTTTGTCTTGTTTATGGTTTCCCTTGCTGTGCGAAAGCTTTGAAGTGTCATTAGGTCCCATTTGTTTATTTTTGTTTTTATTTCCATTTCTCTAGGGGGTGGGTCAAAAAGGATCTTGCTGTAATTTATGTCATAGAGTGTTCTGCCTATGTTTTCCTCTAAGAGTTTTATAGTGTCTGGCCTTACATTTAGGTCTTTAATCCATCTTGAGTTTATTTTTGTGTATGGTATTAGGGAGTGTTCTAATTTCATTCTTTTACATGCAGCTGTCCAGTTTTCGCAGCACCACTTATTGAAGGCGCTGTCTTTTCTCCGTTGTATGTTCTTGCCTCCTTTATCAAAGATAAGGTGACCATATGTGTGTAGCTTTATCTCTGGGCTTTCTATGCTGTTCCATTGGTCTATATTTCTGTTTTTGTGCCAGTACTATACTATCTTGATTACTGTAGCTTTGTAGTATAGTCTGAAGTCAGAGAGCATGATTCCTCCAGCTCCATTTTGCTTTCTCAAAGTTGCTTTGGCTATTCGGGGCCTTTTGTGTTTCCATACAGATTGTGAAATTTTTTTGTTCTAGTTCCGTGGAAAAATGCCATTGGTAGTTTGTTAGGGATTGCCCTGAATCTGTAGATTGCTTTGGGTAGTATAGTCATTTTCACAATGTTGAGTCTTCCAATCCAAGAACGTGGTATATCTCTCCATCTGTTTGTATCATCTTTAATTTCTTTCATCAGTGTCTTATAGTTTTCTGCATACAGGTCTTTTGTCTCCTTAGGTAGGCTTATTCCTAGGTATTTTGTTCTTTTTGTTGCAGAGGTAAATCGGAGTGCTTCCTTAATTTCTCTTTCAGA
Source organism: Balaenoptera physalus (assembly GCF_965194825.1). Classification (NCBI taxonomy): domain Eukaryota; kingdom Metazoa; phylum Chordata; class Mammalia; order Artiodactyla; family Balaenopteridae; genus Balaenoptera; species Balaenoptera physalus. Next base: position 50,132,237 of record NC_138885.1, read on the forward strand.
TTTTTCATCATTAGTGTATAGGAATGCAAGAGATTTCTAGGCATTAATTTTGTATCCTGCTACTTTACCAAATTCATTGATTAGCTCTAGTAGTTTTCTGGTAGCATCTTTAGGATTCTCTGTGTATAGTATCATGACATCTACAAACAGTGACAGTTTTACTTCTTATTTTCCGATTTGGATTCTTTTTATTTCTTTTTCTTCTCTGACTGCTATGGCTAAAACTTCGAAAACTATGTTGAATAATAGTGGTGAGAGTGGGCAACCTTGTCTTGTTTCTGATCTTAGTGGAAATGGTTTCAGTTTTTCACCATTGAGAATGATGTTGGCTGTGGGTTTGTCATATATGGCCTTTATTATGTTGAGGTAGGTTCCCTCTATGCCTACTTTCTGGAGAGTTTTTATCATAAATCGGTGTTGAATTTTGTCAAAAGGTTTTTCTGCATCTATTGAGATGATCGTATGATTTTTCTCCTTCAATTTGTTAATATGGTGTATCACATTGGTTGATTTTCACAGATTGAAGAATCCTTTCATTCTGGTGATAAACCCCACTTGATCATGGTGTATGATCCTTTTAATGTGCTGTTGGATTCTGCTTGCTAGTATTTTGTTGAGGAATTTTGCATCTATGTTCCTCAGTGACATTGTCCTGTAGTTTTCTTTCTTTGTGACATCTCTGTCTGCTTTTGGTATCAGGGTGATGGTGGCCTTGTAGAGTGACTTTGGGAGTGTTCCTCCCTGTGCTATATATTGCAAGAGTTTGAGAAGGATAGGTGTTAGCTCTTCTTTAAATGTTGGATAGAATTCACCTGTGAAGCCATCTGGTCCTGGGCTTTTGTTTGTTGGAAGATTTTTAATCACAGTTTCAATTTCAGTGCTTGTCTGAAATTGGTGTTTATGTTTTCTATTTCTTCCTGGTTCAGTCTTGTAAGGTTGTACTTTTCTAAGAATCTGTCCATTTCTTCCAGGTTGTCCATTTTATTGGCATATACTTGCTTGTAGTAATCTCTCATGATCCTTTCTATTTCTGCAGTGTCAGTTGTTACTTCTCCTTTTTCATTTCCAATTCTGTTGATTTGAGTCTTCTCCCTTTTTTTCGTGATATCTTGCTATTGGTTTATCAATTTTGTTTATCTTCTCAAAGAACCAGCTTTTAGTTTTATTGATCTTTGCTATTGTTTCCTTCATTTCTTTTTCATTATTTCTAATCTGATCTTTATGATTTATTTCCTTCTGCTAACTTTGGGATTTTTTGGTGCTTCTTTCTCTAATTTCTTTAGGTGTAAGGTTAGGTTGTTTACTTGAGATGTTTCTTGTTTCTTGAGGTAGGATTGTATTGCTATAAACGTCCCTCTTATAACTGCCTTTGTTGCATCCCATAGGTTCTAGGTTGTCGTGTTTTCATTGTCATTTGTTTCTAGGCATTTTTTGATTTTCTCTTTGATTTCTTCAGTGATCTCTTGGTTATTTAGTAGTGTATTGTTTAGCCTCCATGTGTTTGTATTTTTTACAGATTCTTTTACTGTAATTGATATCCAGTCTCATAACGTAGTGGTCGGAAAAGATACTTGATGCAATTTCAATTTTCTTAAATTTACCAAGGCTTGATTTTGACCCAAGATATGATCTATCCTGGATAATGTTCCATGAGCATGTGAGAAGAAATGTGTATTCTGTTGTTTTTGGATGGAATGTCCTATAAATGTCAATTAAATCCATCTTGTTTAATGTATCATTTAGAACTTTTGTTTCCTTATTTATTTTTATTTTGGTTGATCTGTCCATTGGTGAAAGTGGGGTGTTAAATTTCCCTTATTATTGTGTTACTGTCGATTTCCCCTTTTTGGCTGTTAGCATTTGCCTTATGTATTGAGGTGCTCCTATGTTGGGTGCAGAAACATTTACAATTGTTATACCTTCTTGGGTTGATCCCTTGATCATTATGTAGTGTCCTTATTTGTCTGTAGTAGTAGTTTTTGTTTTAATGTCTATTTTGTCTGATATGAGGATTGCTACTCCAGCTTTCTTTTGATTTCCATTTGTATGGAATATCTTTTTCCATCCCCTCACTTTCAGTCTGTGTGTTTTCCTAGGTCTGAAGTGGGTCTCTTGTAGACAGCATATATATGGGTCTTGTTTTTGTATCCATTCAGCCAGTCTATGTCTTTTGGTTGGAGCATTTAATCCATGTACATTTAAGATAATTATCGATATGTATGTTCCTATTACCATCTTCTTAATTGTTTTGGGTTTGTTATTGTAGGTGTTTTCCTTCTCTTGGGTTTCTTGCCTAGAGAAGTTCCTTTAGCATTTGTTGTAAAGCTGTTTTGGTGGTGTTGAATTCTGTTAGCTTTTGCTTGTCTGTAAAGTTTTTAATTTCTCCGTCGAATCTGAATGAGATCCTTGTTGGGTAGAGTAATCTTGGTTGCAGGTTTTTCCCTTTCATCATGTTAAATATGTCCTGCCACTCCTTTCTGGCTTGCAGAGTTTCTGCTGAACGATCACCTGTTAACCTTATGGGGATTCCCTTGTATGTTATTTTTTGCTTTTCCCTTTCTTCTTTCAGTATTTTTTCTTTGTATTTAATTTTTGTTAGTTTTATTAATATATGTCTTTGCATGTTTCTCCTTGGATTTATCCTGTATTTGACTCTCTGCACTTCCTGGACTTGATTGACTATTTCCTTTCCCATAATACGGAAGTTTTCAACTATAATCTCTTCAAATATTTCCTCAGTCCCTTTCTTTTTCTCCTCTTCTTCTGGGACCCCTGTAATTCGAATGTTGGTGCGTTTAATACTGTCCCAGTGGTCTCGGAGACTTTCCTTGATTCTTTTCATTCTTTTTTTCTTTATTCTGCTGTGGTAGTTATTTCCACTATTTTATTTTCCAGGTCACTTATCTGTTCTTCTGACTCAATTATTCTGCTTTTGATTGCTTCTAGAGGATTTTTAATTTCATGTATTGTGTTGTTCATCATTGTTTGTTTGCTCTTTAGTTCTTCTAGGTCCTTATTAAATATTTCTTGTATTTTCTCCATTCTATTTTGAAGATTTTGGATCACCTTTACTATCATTACTCCGAATTCTTTTTCAAGTAGACTGACTATTTCCTCTTCATTTGTTTGCTCTGGTGGGTTTTTCTTTGATCGTTCATGTACTGGGTGTTTCTCTCTCTTCTCATTTTGCTTAACTTACTGTGTTTGGGGTCTCCTTTTCACAGGCTGCAAGTTTGTAGTTCCCATTGTTTTTGGTGTCTGCCCCCAGTGGGTAAAGTTGGTTCAGTGGGTTGTGTAGGCTTCCTGGTGGAGGGGACTGGTGCCTGTGTTTTGGTGGATGAGGCTGGATCTTGTCTTTCTGGTGGGCAGGACCACATCCAGTGTTGTGTTTTGGGGTGTCTGTGAAGTTATTATGATTTTAGGCAGCCTCTCTGCTGATGGGTGGGGTTGTGTTCCTGTCTTGCTAGTTGCTTGGCATGGGGTGTACAGCACTGGAGCTTGCTGGTCGTTGAGTGGAGCTAGGTCTTAGTGTTGAGACGGAGATCTCTGGGAGAGCTCTTGCTGATTGATATTATGTGGGGCTGGAAGGTCTCTGGTGGTCCAGTGTCCTGAACTCTGCTCTCCCACCTCGGAGTCTTAGGCCTGACACCTGGCCAGAGTACCAGGACTCCAAGTACACAGGGAGTTTCTTGCCTTTTGGGAAGTCTGAGGTCTTCTTCCAGCATTCAGTATGTGTTCTGTAGGAGTTGTTTTACATGTAGATGTATTTTTGATGTATTTGTTGGTAGGAAGGTGATCTCCACGTCTTACTCCTCTGCCATCTTGATGGTCCTCCTTCCATTAGAGTTTGACCGTTTTCTTGTTTTTCAGCACAAGAAGTCAGAGTCTCATCTTGTGCATTTCTTTTCCAAAACCTGGAATGTGATAATTCTTCAAAATACCCAAGTTTTTTGTGTATTAAAATAATATTGAGAATCATAGTCTGGACACATGAGTCAAAAACATAGACACTATCTCCTTGAAGTGCATTATTTTCATGGGCAGTTGACTATTGTACAATTACTGGGCAATTGACTATTAGAAAGTAATCTACTGTAATGGTTTAAATGTTGAACATATTTAAAAGAAATATTTTCCTGTATCCTTTCAAAATCAAGTTATCTACAAATCATTGTCTGCAGAGTACTTTAAACAAAATTCCATTAGTTTTATATTCCTCCATTCTAGGGATGGCTTTCTGATTTCAAGAAAGGAAAACCAGCCTCAGAATGTTACAGTCATTGGATACAAATGCTTGCACCAAAACCTTTCCAAGAAAGAAAACAAGAATGCACTAATTTTTTCAAATAAATGTGCATCTGTCTGGCAGAACTACACCAAAGACTGCCGTCATGCTACTTTTTAGTTTATGGACTTAGAACACCTCAGCATGCCACTGTTACTGCTCACTACCTACAATCCAGTTGTCAAAGTTAATGATGTTGTTCTCCACAAAAACATTAAAAACCAGGTGCAGTGTAATATTTTTCTGTCTCCAGCATTTAGGTTTGGAGCATGATCTCTGCGGATGTTTACAAATGAAGTTGAGCAGGTTTTTAAATATCTGAGGTGGAGTAAATCTGTTACTTTTTTTTACTATGTGAAATTAACACTACAATACTAAAGAAGGTATCCATACTACTTTCATCTCCAATCTCTATACCTTATAATTATCTTGAACCACTGGGACACTTCAGCAGCTCTAACTGACCTAGGACAACATTTAAATATGTTTTATTCAATTTCTGTCATTGACAAAATGAAATAGTGAGTGTGACGTATACTAGAAGAATTGGACCCAAGACAATCTGTCCGTTTATTGTTATCCAGAAAACCAGTCTCTTTCCATTTGCCTTTGCTTCGTTGACAAGATGAACTGTAACCAGTTTAGCCACTGTAGTTGAAACTCCATGTAGCACAGTTTCTGAGCATTGTATTGTAATGATGGATACTATGTTTCCATGGGAACAGAATATACCTATTAGATTACAAAAGTAAGGTTCTAATTGCCACAAGTAAATGAATCATTATTTTAATTAATGTGCTCATAAGATATTGTTAAAACTATATTTTAATTGCTCAAATTAGTATAGCAAAAATATCTTTTCTAAAAACATCAGCATTTGAGTGTGCAGCATACCAATAAAGAGTAGGATAAAAAAATCTGGTGTAGTAGAAAAACAGTTCATAGTACTTTATTATCAATGCTTTTAGCTTGACTAAGCAGTAGCTGAGTCTACAAGTTAAATTTAGCATTGAATATTTTGTGAAAATATTGAAGTTTGGGATTTTTTTCTAACATGAAGGATATTATTTTAATGAAGTACATGATACACTTATATCCATTTTTTGGATAGCTTGGAACTTTAACAGATGATTCTTCACAATTTATATTGCAAAATAATATTGATACAGCACTAATAGAAAGTATGCCATATAAATCATGCATATGCAACATTAAGTTTTCTTTTATCCATTTACTACGGTACACTAATGTAATTTTAAGAATAATAATTGAAAGATAAAAAGACAGTGATACAATGAGGAACAGTTAATGTTGATATAGAATTAGAACATTGAAGGGGAATAAAAAACAAAGGCCAGGGTGAAGTAAAGAGGACGGAGATACCGTAGAGACTTCCCATATCTAGTCAGTGAATGAAGTCCAGTGATAATTCATGATTATATTTATTCAATCTTTTCTTTTTTCCCTCAATCAACAAATATTTTTCAAGGACCTAAGGTATGGTAATCTCATAGATCCTAATGCCTCTGTCTCTCGCATGTAATCGCCTGTCTCTAATTTTACTGCCTTCATTAAACTTTGAATATATCATATTCCTTCCTTGTCTTATATTGCCCCTCTCAATCATGTAAATTTTCCATATATTTTAAGCTCAGTTCATATGTCTCTCACTCTCCTTTTTTTTTTTTTTGGCCACGTTGCATGGCATGAGGGATCTTAGTTCCTTGACCAGGGATCAAGCCCACCCCCTCATCAGTGAAAGCATGGAGTCCTAACCACTGGACCACCAGGGAATTCCTATATGTCTCTCTTCTTGAATGGTGTTTCTGATCTCACCCACAGAGACCAATATTAATTACTTTCTTTTCTGTTATCTCAATATATGTACTTATATTTCTTACTTTATTCATATTGCTTTTTGTGAGCTATTTGTTTATAATTTTGCTTCTATATAAGGCTGTGATGTCCATTGAATTAGGGGTTTTGTGTTATTTATTTCTCTCTGGTCTGATGACCTTTTAGTATTTGGCACAAAGAAAGCACTCACATAATTGTAGAATGAATGAGTGGATTTTTGGTGTGCAGTATTTGGCCTCTTTGCTTTGGTTTTAAAGGAATGTGAATTTGAGAAAAGTTTATTTGGCCTTAAGTTATCTTATATTAATTATTAATATATTAATTAATTAAATATAAAGGTTGAATATATTAATTAATAAAATTAATATTTATTTCTTGAAATACTCATGCCAGTCTCCTTAAATATTAAATATCAACCCTTCATTTTTAACAAAGATTTGAATGCCTAATGTAATAGATATTAAAGTTACACTGCACCAGATTTTAGTCCTTTCAAAACTATTTAAAAGTCAAGGTTCATTGTGGGTCTATCACTGAAATAAAATCAGTGAACAATCTATAAGGAACTTAAGATATACCTCTTGCTTGCAGTGGTATTCCTTCTATTTAGAAATATTTAAATGCATTTTAAAATATAGGGAAACTGTATATTTTTAAATTTTATGACACAGATCATAAATATGCATTTTCATGTACAGAAATCAGAAAGCAGAATCCAGCCACAAGAAAACCGGATGAGGAATTGTGAACTAGAAAATGGCTTATATCAAAAACATGTTTATAGTTAACCTTCCAGGGGATGCAGGCCAAAGCAACTACTGTAAACTAATGACTGTAATAGAGTCTTCTTGAAAGGGCTGTAGTAAACCACATGTGAAACCCCTTTAAGGGAAAATAGTCATGTGGATTATTTGGTGCTAGCAGTCCTCTGCAATCTACTTAAGGGAGACTTTTGAAAGGGAAATCAAACAATTCTGAAAGGGAAGTGATCACCTGCTAGGTATGTGACACATGTAAAATTCTTCAGTGCTTATGTGTTTCCCTTAAAGTTCAATCTGCTTAGTATGGCTTCATGGCTATGACCTGGTTACTACCTACTTATTTGGTATGTCATCATCGCTTCCTTATTTTTAATAGTCTGTGTTTGTCCGTAACTGGTTTTCTTCAATATATTCGATGTGTTTTCGGCTTCCCCTTTGGGCATTCTAATTTTCCTATCACTTGGCTTGGAATAATCTTCCTCCCAATTTACCCTTTCATTATCATCCCTCTGATGTACTCTCAACCATTGGAGACCTTCTTACTTTCCCTGACCTGGGTGGGTGCCTCAGCTTTGTGTTCCAGAATTTCCTAGAGGGAAATTATCACATTTTATTGAAATGTTGTATTTAGAAATATATTCTTTGCTATACCCTTATGTCAACTAGAGTGGGGAATCAAACCTCTTTTATTGATCGATTTGTATTCAGTGCCTAGAACAACGGTCAATACCTAAATTCTTGAATGAGTGTATTAATGACATAACTAAAATATCTAGAGAAATGTTAAGTAGCAAGTTGCAATTTTGAGGAGTTAGCCATGGGAATGAAGACTCGGGGCCCCAAGGACCCTGCAAGATTTTTCATTAGCCATCATCTATTACAAACGAGCTTAATTGTACATTCACACTCAACCAAGAATACAGGGCTGGGACAGAAATTTTAATAGTTAAAGATCAGTGGTAAAATTACCTAACATGAACTCACTCACCATTTGTTTTGTTGAAAATGTTCTCAGTAATACTCCTCTCTTATTTTTTGGCCTTATAGGGGAGGCATGGTACATATTTAAATTAGAGGGGAGAGTAAGAGAGAAAGAGAGACTGATTGAGGGTCTGACTCACTTCCCCATATCATCATTGGTCACTTGGGTACTCAAGATCCATGAATTGTTTTTTGAGGGCCAAAAATGCAACTAGACTCACCTGATCATTAGAAAGGGCACAGACGAATAAGGAATAGTCTTTGCCCAATAAGGTATGTGAAAATGTCCCTAAAGAGTAGTTCAGAGGACATGGCATTTGAACAACAACAGATTTTTCTCCTAAAATGTTATTAGCATCTGAAAATGTTCTGATACTTATAAAATATTTATAGAGTTTTTAACCCTATGTTATTTTCTTTTTATTTATATAAAAGGGAATTTGATGAAGATATTCATTTACAATGTCAGTTCATGGAGTTTTGCTAATTTAACTTAATGTGGATACAACTTTCCCACACAGATAAAAACTGTTTCCACACATATAATTTAAGGATTGTCACTAACCTTTGTTTTTCAGAGATAAGAGGTGTTAAAGTTAATTTTGTATTGAACTGGAAATAGATACATGTAGATACTTTTGAACAGTTTTTTCTCTTTGACAAGAGCACTGCAATAATCAAGGTATTTAGATTAGATATTATGGGTTCCGGCAACATGACTTGCTCTGAAAATGCTGCACAATGAGTCCAGAGAGTACCGATTCTGTTCTGCATATTTTGACTGGACATTTTATTTTGAAGATAATCCTACCTGTACATGTATTTGTATATGTGTAAGTGTGTGTTTGTTTAGGGGGATATTTTCTGCAATTTCATTTTAATGTAAAGCAGATACACTTCATGCAACAGAATAACTTACTGAATTTGCGTACATTTGTAATTACTGCTCAAAAACAGCATACATGGTTTAGGGGCCCCTGGTCATCTTGTACAGTTTTGTTTTCAAGAATGTGTAAATCTCCATTCCTTTCATGTGTGTGTATCTGAGCCTCCGAGATCCCCATTTCCCTTTATTACTGGTACGTTCTGTTCTCTAAGATGACAACCTTTTGCCAAATCAAATCCTTCACTCCTTCCAACTTAATAAATCTGCCTTTATTCCACATTCTGATCGTGTAATGTAAGCATATCTTTTAACTAATTTATATCCTCCTTGATTTACTGAGAAAACCTAACTCCTCCAAGCAAAGTGTTCTAGACATGAGCTGCTTTTTGGCTTAGTTTTTTTGGCTAACAATGTACATTTCTTTTATACTTCAATTAAAGAAGTTCTCAAAAGAGCCCCTCATTCCTGTTGACTTGTGTGTTGATAAAATCTATCACTTTTCTGTGGCTCAGTGCTCTGAGAAATTTCCCTTAAGACTTTTGAAAGGTGATATTTTTCCTAAGTCAGCTTAACAGATATTCTACTAAATAGGCTGCTCATGTTGATGACTCTCTCTGCTTGTCAAGTATGAAGAGACCATTGCCTCTTTCCAGTGATGACCCCTACTTGAAATACAATTTATAGCAGGCGCTAAACCTCTAGGAGTCTCACAAGATAATGATATTTGGAGGACAGAGGATCAATGCGGAGGAGTAAACAAATTGAAGACAGAAATGTATAGCTGCTTTCATATGTTCAGAAAATTATCAATTTTATTTAAACAGGTACATTTAAAAGATTTCATGCGTAATTAGGTTTTTAAGATAGATGCTATATCCAGTGTAATATATTCCAATCTAGTAGATGTTAATAGACATTTATAAATATAAATGCATTTTATAAGGCATACAGTTCATGATAAACATAATAAGCAGTTTTGTTCTCTGATGTCACTATTAATGATTCTAATAATCAGATTCTGGAGAGGACAATATTTTTTCTGTAATTCAGATTTTAGAAAATATAAGCAGACTGTCGGAAGACTAATAGTATGTTAGTATGTTATATATACCATATCCATATTATATATATAATATTCTGTTATATATATAACAAAACATATGTGTATATATATATATATATATATATATATATATATATATATATACACACTAACATGTAATATGTTAGTACAGTCTAACAATATGTTAGAGTCAGGAACACATTTTTGAGTGCATTTCTATGCTCTATTAACCTTCATATGAAATAGATGACATGAGTTTGACATTTGCATTCTAGTTGTGTTAAAATTAAGTCATAGAAGATTAAATAAATGGCCAGAACAGAATGACTCCATTTTCAAAATTTCTACTACTTATCTGTTAGCATATGCGTTTAAAAATTTTAAAGCATGCTTTTCCCATGATCACTGGGTGTGTAGGTTTCACTGACAAGAGCCACCCTCTGAAAACCTCATGCACCTGAACCTTGGAAAACCTACCCAAATGTTTTAATAGATATCAAAATCTTTAGGTAGCCTAGTAGAACTCCCAGTGACTTCAGCCCTGCCCACTTCCCACATGCAAGAACAATCAAGGTAGAATAGGGTAGATTCTCAAATGCTGAAAGAAAGAAAGGTTGAGTTAAAAGTTTCCAGTATGTTTAAGATCATCAGTTTGCTGGATGAGGGAGGAGTGCTGGCATTTCTGGGTATTGATTTGGGAAGACTGGTTGGAGAATTTGAAGTAATCGGTAGATTTAGTACCATCAGGGTTGTGTAATGTCAACATGGAATGACAATGAGAACAGCAGTTCAGATGGACTCTTGGTTCAGTTAAAACAGAGCTATTCTATTTTGGCTTGAAGCACAAGGTTAGGGCATAGACTTCACTCCCAAGCTGTTCCCTTGAATGGTGCTGCCTCTAGCAGAGGTGGGAAATCTCTTATTACTCTCTCTTTGTCCATGTCTTTGGATATGTAAAATCTTATATCCTTTCAAGATCAAGAACTTTTGCTCTATATTGCTAGATAGATAGATTTAGGGATAAAATATTTAGTTTGAATTTTTCAAACAAAAGACAGTGGAAAGTAGAATTTACTTAACCAATTCACAGTATTAAAAAATGTGTTATGCCAAATATGCTGTCTTAGATATAATAGATTTTATGTAATATTTAGGTCTAAAGTAATAAACTTTTAAAAACCCTCTATACCACCCACCATACCATCCTGGTTCTGTTATTTGCCTCCTTGCCCTAGTTGAAAGTAGCTGATAGGACCTCGGAAGAGGTATACCAAGGTTTAAAACACAAACATTATTTTAAGATGGCAGTAAAGAGAGAGACAGGTGGCTGTTCCCTTCACATATTCTAATAACAACCAGAACTGTTAATTAAAATAAGAGGTAACTCAGAATGTAATTAAACCTATACTGAGAATGAAATTAATCTGGGTGATGCAGACAAGATCACAGCTCTCTTCATTTTAAAGCAAGACTTTAGACTGTGTTCAAATTAGTTGGTCATTGAACTCACATTCCCATTTCACTTTTCTAGCGTTGAAATCATCTATACATTGAATCATGTTATAAATGAAAATAGGTGAGTCTGGCACCTGTATAGGAAGTTGCTCCTGTACCTCAATTTTCCTCTTTGACATAAGTTAGTGTTTTAGATTATGTTTCCTAAGGCCTGTCTAACTTAAATTATTCTGAGTTTCTTTAATTGTGCTATTCAGGCTAGTAAGATTGTTCAGCTTACTGTAGACATAATTCTTTGTCAGAGTTCTTAATAGAGTACATTTTTTCTTTGCCTATTTTGCTCTCGTATTCCTGGAAGAGAAACAGTGAATCGTGGCTGTGTTCCAACAAATTTCTATTGATTACAGGAAAGTTAATGGCTTCCATCAAAACTATATTTTAACATCACCAAATCACTGTAAGATTATTGATACCTGTTTGTTCAGAAAGGAACCTTGGAAAAACAATTGCATTAAGATGCACTTCATGTATTTCAAACTCAATGTATTTAATCTGATTAGTTGGCTGAGACCCAGCTGGTGCTTTGTCAGCAGATCAGGAGTAAAACAAAGAAGCTATAATTAATGAAATTAATGCTAGATATAGAAACTTGAGATTTGAGGAGACATTTCGGTCATAACATTTCCTTTGAGCTTAGCAGAATGGAGAGACAGTTTAGTTGGAAGTAATTGTTCTTAGTTTAATGGCACATGGTTAGATGAGGATGATTATTTTTCTCATGCTACTGGCTGCTAGGACTCTAAGTTGGCAGGCATGATGGTACAAAACTGTCAGACAAATTTAATCAGAAAGTTCAGAAAATAAAAGGGTATGATTTAATTTACTATTTTTATCTTCGCTTTCCTATGAGAAGTACAAGTAAAATTTCATGGTATGTCCATCCATCTTCGTCATTCTAACAATATGAAATTGTTGGTCTCCAGTCTTTCTCACCTTCTAAATCCAATCAGTTTTCAAGTCTTGTTAAATTTGCCTCCTAAATAGCTTTTCAGTCTATCTCCACAGCCATTGTCTTTTAACACAGCTTCTCAACTGGTCTACTTGTTTTAGTCTTGCTCTGATCTGATATTTTCTCCATGGAGCAGTCAAGGTGATTTCTACAAAACGCTGTCAGACAGTGTCACAACCTCTGATAAAACACATCAATTACCCCCCACTGAGTGGAGCAACGCATTTTTTTTTCAGGTGATATGTACAAATTTCCCTCAGTATAAAACACCAGATACTTCCTATCAGATAGAGGTTTTTCAGCATTCCAAGGAAATGAAAGAGTTCAACCTTTCACTATAAAAATAGTTTTGTATAATAAGATCTTGGTTCTTGAAAATTAATATTAAAATCTTGATAATAATAGTAGTACTAATAACAAACATCTATTGAGTTCTCCATGAAATCAAAGAATGGAAATTGTGAGGAAGAGACCTCAGGCTAATTGCCAGGTGCTGTGGAAGGCTGTTTTCTGCACTAGCTTTGGGCTGGGGAAACATGATGTCAGATGAAGAACAGTGTTAAGTGGGCAATTTGTACGGATAAGATGTGTACTCGAGGTGAAATAGGGAATGCCTATAAAAGGTATGCATGTGTAATTTCCTTCCAAAGTTAATAAATATTAAGAACCGATAAATTATAAAACAATTGCACCAAAGTAATGGCAAATCTTTTTAATTGTGCATGCAGTCTATGTCACTAAGCCTTGCTTTGATTGCATGTTATAGCGCTTTGTGGGTGCAAATCTAGGCAGGGATGGATGCTTGCATAATTTGGGGGGGTCTTTTTAAAGAAAAAAGAATACAAAATTATGAAACCAAGTATATGAAAGTGAAAAGGACATGTGCTAGTGAAAGTCCTTGATGCTTAAGCTTCATAAGTATCATCTTAAATCCACCTCTGGCAGATTGAGGTTTTGAATGTTTACTTTCTGTTTCTCTTGAAAAATAGTCTATGTACATTTTCCTCTCTCTTATGGTGATAGGAACATTTCTTCATTAAGATCCTAGAGTATTTTCATAACAGTCCTAGACTTAGAATGTATATGATAAATACTTTATAATAAGCTCTACTTCTTCCACTGTTTATTATATATTATATGCACTTAAAGAATTCATGTCTGAAGGAAGATTAATAAAAGAGTATGTATTGATTAAGGGAAGAAGTAGATTAAAAAGAGCATGAGAACAGCCTAAAATAACTAGGAGCTGTCAGTATCAGAGGGAATGGAGCCCCTGTAGATGGTATAAGCAATAATGATGGTTTAAAATTACAGAGGGGAAATTTTGTTTATATTTTTTAAAGAATGATTACATAACTATATCTTTGTTTGAGGAAACTTTGACATTAAACTTAAGTTTTGAAAATTAGCTTAGGCTACATAGAAGACATACCTATTTCTTACATCCATTCATTTTGTGGAGATAAAATACAGGCACAGTAAGAGGGATGTGCCCACTTACACTTATGTGAATAGGCTAGGTATTGCCTAATGTGGTGAGCAGGGTGTTTAGAATATACAAACTTAAGAACAACAAAATAGGGTGTTTAATTATGTGATTTTTCATTCCACCCTTAAAAGTAATGTTTTAAACAGTTTTTAAGTGTTTAAGACCCCTTTATGGATTCTAATAATCAAAATTTAGAAATTGTTAAAGAAAACAGATTTGGTAGTACATCTCTGTCAATAGTTTTTTTTTTTTTCCCACCATATACATCATGGTACCTAGGTTCATCTTTAAGGCATACTGAAATGGTTGAAATGTAGCATATAAGAATAGATAAGGGCTCCTGAGGTGTGAAAAAGTTAATTCCAAAAACAGAAGTAATCTGGCTTCATCACTTACAATCAATGTACCGACATTGACACATCCTTGTCAGCCTACGTCCATAGTTTACATTAGGGTTCACCTTTTGTGTTGTGCATTCTAAGTTTTGACAAATATATAAAGACATCATACAGAATAGTTTTACTAAAATAGTTTTACTATTGCCCTAAAAATCCCTGGTGTATCAGCTGTTCATCCCAAAACGCTGTATTGATTAATCTTTTCACTCTCTCCATCATTGCCTTTTCCATAATGTCATATAGTTGGAATCATACAGTATGTAGCCTTTTCAGATTTGCTTATTTTCACTTAGTAATATGCATTTAAGGTTACTCCATGTCTTTTTGTGGCTTGATAGCTCATTTATTTTTTATCACTGAATAATATTCCTTTGTGTAGGTACGCACCAGTTTGTTTATCCATTTACCTACTGAAGGACATTTAGGTTGCTTCCAAGCCTTGGCAATTATGAATAAAGTTGCTATAAACATTTTTGTGCAGATTTTTTGTGGACATAAATTTTCAACTCATTTGGGTAAATACCAAAGAACCTGATTGCTGGATCATATGGTAAGAGTGTGTTTAGTTTTGTAAGAAGCTACCAAACTGACTTCCAAAGTGGCTGTATCATTTTGCATTGCCACCAGCAGTGACTGAGACTTCCGGTTGTTCCACATGCTCACCAGCATTTGCTGTTGTCAGTGTTCCAGATTTTGGCCATTCTAATAGGTGTGTAGTGGTATCTCTTTGTTATTTTACTTTTCAGTTCCCTAACAGCATACAATGTGGAGTATCTTTTCATATGATTAATTGCCATCTGTATATTTTCTTTGATGAAGTGTTTATTCAGATCTTTTGCCAACCCCCTTTTTTTAGGTGCAGGTTTATTAGCTGAAAATGAGATAGTAACTACTTCACAGGGATTTTGAAAATAAAATAATTCATTTAAATATTTTAGTATAGACTCTAGAATATATGTACATAAATTTTAGAGGATATTGTTATAGACCATCTACATTACATCATAATAACATGTCTGAAACAAAACTTACTGCCCACACCTCATCCCACCAATCAGCTTCCTTTCCCATTTTTTAAAATCAATAGCTCCAATATTCTTCCTTTTGATTTTGTTTAAAAGATTTCTATTATTCTTGACTCATCCTCTAAATGCAGACAAATTTATATCATTTTTCCTATGGAAGTTTTGTTAAATAAAGACATAAATTAGTGAATAAAAGTCTTAGAATAATTTTGGGTACCTTTATGTCAATATCATACACATTTCATGTATTTTTCAGGTCAATCGAATGAAATATAACCTTGTTTAACTTCTAGAATGTTTATCAGGAAGAATAAAATATTACTTGAAATAAAATAACTGCATGACGTTATTTTCTAATCCTTGTTTTTGCTGTTCAAAAAGTGATGTATCTAAGGATGAACATCAGTAGCAGCAAGTCTATTAAAATAGGTAGAACATATAAGACAGTAGTTTCTAATTATGACTGATACAAAAATTGATACCTGTGGATACATAGGGTCACAAAATGAACCTCTTCTTTACCAATTATTAATTCTATCTTATGATTCCTAAGTGGGCCTCTGGCCAGAGAGCTTGAGTCTTAATATTCCAAGCGGATTAATTCACTTGCCTTCTCTCCTTTCTCTTTCCCTTCCTTATTTAGACCTTGGTTATTACATCCTAATTTAGACCATTGTAATATTAACAAGCCTTTGAATATTAGACAGTTTTATGTATTATATATCTTAGCATCTTTTATATGATATAAATAATTCTGTTCATAAATGTCAAAACTTTCTGCAAACATATATACGATAAAATTTCCCCACAAGGTCACCAGGCCAGTTGAGAATTTTGCCTCCAGATCTTGGATACCTTAACAGAATGCTGTAGACAGATCATTTTTTACTTAAAACCTGGGGAAAAAATCTAGGCTGTCTTAGGAGTTGAACTATATGTTAGCATAAACTTACAGAGTTTTGTTATCACTTCCTTTCTGAAATGTCAATTTTAAGGAAGTTACTATTTGCATCTCATATGCTATTTTCCTCTGCATTTTTATATCTTTGACTTTTTACTTTAAGTGATTTTATTTTGTTTAATTCAAATAATTTAAAGTACTATCCAAGGAGATGAGAAACTATGTAGTTTAGGGAAACTTTTTTTGTTTGCTTTCATTTTTATTGGAGTATAGTTGCTTTACAATGTTGTGTTAGTTTCTACCATACAGTAAAGTGAATCAGTTATATGTATACATATATCCACTCTTTTTTAGATTTCCTTCCCATTTAGGTCACAACAGAGCACTGAATAGACTTCCTTGTGCTAAACAGTAGGTTCTCATTAGTTATCTATTTTATACATAGTAGTGTATATATGTCAATCCTAATCTCCCAATTCATCCTCCCCTGCTACTTCCCCCACTGGTATCCATATGTTTGTTCTCTACATCTGTGACTCTATTTCTGCTTTGCCAGTAAGTTCATCTATACCATTTTTCTAGATTCCACTTATAAGCGATGTTATATGATATTTGTTTTCCTCTTTCTGACTTACTTCATGCCGTATGACAGTCTCTAGGTCCATCCATGTCTCGCAAATGCGAAACTATTTTGTTCCTTTCTATGGCTGAGTAATATGCCATTGTATATATGTACTACATCTTCTTTATCCATTCCTCTGTTGATGGACATTTAAGTTGCTTCCATGTTCTAGCTGTTGTAAACAGTGCTGCAGTGAACATCGGGGTCCATGAATCTTTTTGAATTATGGTTTTCTCCAGATATATGCCTAGGAGTGGGATTGCTGGGTCATATGATAGCTCTATTTTTAGTTTTTTAAGGAACCTCCATACTCTTCTCCATAGTGGCTGTACCAATTTACATTCCCAACAACAGTGCAAGAGGGTTCCCTTTTCTTCACACCCTCTCCAGCATTTATTGTTTGTAGATTTTGTGATGATGACCATTCTGACCTGTGTGAGGTGATAGCTCATTGTTTTGAAACTTTTAATATTTTGACTTTGAAATACCTGTTTATGTCATGGCAGAAAAATTAATTCTTTCAGAATACTTGTACATACGTGTTCAAACCAATCATTTTCCTTTAAAATACATGTGTTAAAATATCATATATTTTGTGATTATTACTGTGATGTGGCATTTTTCATACCTAAAATAAAAGCCACTCAGTAATAGTTCCCATAAAATTATAAGGACTTTATTTTTCATTTAGTCTTTGTAAATAACGTAACAGCAAAATTACAGGCAAAATTCTCTGACCTTTTACTACAAAGCATAGAACCAGAACAACTGCTGAATTGCAAATATTTATTCAGGCTCTGTTCTAAGCCTGCAAGCAGACAAAATGTATTTGAATTTCTGCCAAAGAAGATGTTAAAAAAATAGCTATAGTTTGTGATTGAGAAAGATATAGCAACCTATATAAAAAGTCAGTCTCATCAATTAAGGGGAAAATAAGTTTTCAATTGTCAGGTAAAAATGGATTTACTCCATTTTCTAAGGTGATCAGTTATAGTTGCATAAGGGATAGTTTCCTCAAAACTTTAGATTTAACTAGAGGTCAGGTATTCAAGTGTATCAAAATATTCAAGTAATTTAATTATCGTATGGTTTAACAGTTAAATGAGGATAAATGTAACTTCTAGTAAATATATCTGGTTGTACATCTGCCAGTGTATAATTTCACAAAAGTGTAAGGGGAAAACAGTGGTTTCAGTGGATAACAGACTGATTATCACTGAGTGTGATTTATTATTAGCAAGCGTGTCTTGCTTCTTTGTGCAAGAATCATTCATATTCTATATAGTGATTACATATATTTTAATGTTCTTCCCTCCCTACTTTACTAATCAAAATAAGAAGATCTTAGTATAGATGTTTCAAAGTCAATTTTTGAGTTCATGTTTTGAACTAATTAATAGATTATCACCTGAAAAGCAAAGAAAATAATCAAGATTGACATATTACATATATCTATTTCATTAATAATTATATCCCTTCTTTTTTTGTTGGTGACAATCTCTACTGGTGGTGAATAAATTGCTAATGGGTATGGAAGCTCTGATTCATTCAAAAAGTTGACTTTTCCTGCACTGTCATTTTAACTTTCCCATTTTTCCTCTTCCTCCATTCCTTCTACTGTCTCTCCCCAAGAAAGCATTGAGCATCTAATACCTGGCACAATGTTGGATACTAGCGATGCCAAGGTGGATAAGAGTTCTCCTAAGAAGCTTATTCTAATGTGATATTTGTCTGTAACCATAATGAATGAACAAACAGGAACTGTATCCTAAATTCAAGTACAACTGGTTGTGCCCTTACACAACCGGATGTGTGCACAAGTTTTTTCCCCACCCCAGAATGTGTTTTTCTCACATGGTGGATGTGGCCTATGTGGTAAACTACTACTCATTTTTCAAGACTAGGTTTAAACATGGAGGTCGAGAGGTTTGGTTGATCCTTCAGTCCATTGCCGTAGCACCTGGTAATTCAGCACCTAGAAGAGTGCCTGGCAGAAAGGATATGTTTAACATGTTAATTAATGTTAAGTATTATCACTGATTGAAGTCAATTATGTATGTCATTGAGATATTTACAACACCTAGTGGTCAGGGAATATTGTTGTGTGTGCCTGTGCATACGTGCATGACAATAAGACACATTTAAAAGACAATAAATTAAAATAGAAAAATCGGGAAAGACTTCATAGAATTAATGACACTTGATCTGAGCTTTGAATATGAGGAATTATGTCAACAGGTAGAGAGATGGAAGAGGACATTTTAAGCAGTTGAAATAGCATAAACCAAGTAATATATATGGAAAACAGTACTTACTAATAGGAAAGTCATCCATTTAAGAAAATTGGAGCAGAATAGCATAGAGGTTAAAAAAACTGGCTCTGGATTTACCATCCTTTGTCATGTGACATTGGAGAAGCTGCTTCCCCCTCCTGATACCTCAGTATCGTTGTCTGTCATATGAAAAAAGAATAGTACACACTTCATAGAGTGGTGGGGAGAATTATACGATAATACATATAGAAAACACTTAGGATCTGGCGTATATATTTTACTATGTGTTGTAGTTATTGTTGTTAAGGTTTTTAAAGAGCTAAAACTATAGTGGTAACTTAGAGCTAGATTTTGAAGGAACTAGGAAGACATGCTAGTAACTATGGGGTTTGTTTTTTATTTCTTGATTAAATTTTATTTAGTTAGTTTAAATATCACATATTCAAAAGTTACTAAGCCCCAGCGCCTAATATCATCACATTAGGGTTTAGGGTGAAAATTCAACCTATGAATTTTAAGGGAACACAAACAATTCAGTCCCATACATTATACAAAGTGGTTCTGAGTGACATTTTAAAGCAAAGTTTTAGGAATATCTTTTAAAATGGATTAATCTAAGCATTTAATTGCTGTAATTTGTGTGCAATATTTTTTAAAAGTTGACAAGTGGTATTGCTTCAGATAATATATCAAAAGTTTTTCTTCCCAATGACTAGGGATAATGTTCACCAAAATGATTAAATTCCAGCATTATCTGAAAGATGTTCTGTTTTCTTTTAAGCTAGAAATTTATTACATTTTCCCTTTGAAAAATACCTTTTATGATGTCAGTCTCATAATATAGGGTATTTCCCAACAGTAATTAGGTTACATTATACCTATACCATTAAGATGCTTTGGAAGCTAAAAATCATATCTTAACAGGAGAAAACAATAGCATGAATGGATTTCGGTAGCTTTGTTTTGTTTCTGTAATTGTCAATGCAAGAAAGTATGTTTTAATAGGTACCATGAAGGAAGAGAGGAAAAGATGAGCAAGAATGGAACACTTCTACAGTTAGGGTAAGGGAGTTATAATCATTTGAAAGTGTACTGGGTAAATTCTGCAATGCTTCTGTATGAAGTGAGAGTGGAGAGCTGAAGACAGTGCCTTGTCAACAAAGTAGAGAAGTTAATTGTATTTTGAGGGAAATAGTTGCTACTGTAAAGTTAGTCACACTTGTGCAGGGCAGGCCAGGTTGACAGTGCTAGACTTGACTCAGTTCATTATGTGTGTAATATAGGCCTTTCCTCATACTCCAGATAAATATAGACAACGTGGTCTATATCAAGTTAATAGAAACTAACAAGATGAAAATTATTTCATTTGCCTTGAGTTGATTCTAAGAAAGAAAGTGATCACTAAAGAATTGAAATAAATCTAAAATGACCTTTTAAGTAATAATAATAATAATAATAATAATAATAATAATTGATAATAGCTACCAATTATTGAACCTTTATTATTTTCAGATATATGGTAGACCCATTAAGTAGGTATTATTTATAATCATGATAGCCTTATAAATACGTTATTATCCCTTATTACTATTGATATTTTTTAGTAAACAAAGTTCAGATCATTGAAATAATATGCCTAAGGTCTTACTAATAATGTATGGTTAAAACAGCAACAATCTCATTTATATTCAAAACCCATGTTCTTTTGCTTAATATTACCTTGATTCTCTTAAATATATTTTCAGCAGTATGATAATGAATTCCCTGTCATATTGTTCATCTGCCATTGACCCTTAGCACCTGCACTTATATTCCTTTCTGGGAATCTAACATTTTGTTCTGTTGGTCATGGTTAAAAGTCTATTTTCTTTTCTTTTGCTCTTCTGGGAACTTAGAAACCTAAAGTAGTACATTTGAAACATTTATTGCTAAATTTCTTATTGACACTTTATTTTCTAACAAATATAATTGGCTTTTTCTTCTTGTTTTTATTTTTATTTTTATTTTTTTAGATTTCTTTGACCTAGCCTAGGGAATAATAGCAAACTGATGTCTGAGAACACATTGTAAGACCAAATGCTTGTAAATAATAGAGGCTAATATTGGGTTGAATGTATGCCAGAAACTTCTACTCCTCACTAAAAGTCTGTCTGAGCAAAATATGTTGAACTTTAAAAGTAAAGAGATTCCATTTCTTTGAAAACTGCAGTTTCTGGTAGCCATTTATGTATTCTTAGTTAGCTTTGCAACCAATATCCCAGAAGAGCCTGATGCCATGACCTTAGTATTATTGAACAACAGTGTACATGGGGTCTTTGTATTTTGTAAACAAGATAAAAAAGTCCCAAACATCAAAAAAAAAAAAAAAAAAAGTCCCAAACATCATGTGCTTCCTCAGAAAGTTTATAGTTTAAATTTGGGTTCAGCTCAGTGCAACACAATAGAGAGCATGCAGAGAATGCCAAGTGAGCCTTACAGCCATTACATCTAGGGGGATGGGTGAAATTTTGGAAGTGCTTTAGGGAAGACACAGCTACAGACCTTATTCAATAATCCTCAGAGCAGTGCATAGGGTGAACTAGGAAATTCCTTTGTGATATAGCACATGCTATGCATGTTAAGCTATTAGTCAATTCAGTTATAAAAACCACTGCCAATGTAAAGAAAAAAATAGACAAAGGGGACAGATTTAAGATATTACTACTTGGCTAAATATTTCAGTTGTGTGTACGTATGTGTATAAATGAAATTTGTAGAGTTATGTAGCCTGTATTTAGGGACTTATGGATGAAAATGACCAATTTTTATTGTACAAGCAATGTATATATATATATGTATATATATATAAATTACATATGTAAGTTACATATATAACTTAATTATATATATATCTATTAAATAATTTCACTTAATTCTCAGAATATTCAGGTGAAATCAGTGGGGGGGGGCTTAATTTTACAGATGATGAAATTGAGGATTAAGAGATTTGGTAGTTTTTTTAAAGATCATGTATTAATTAGTGGTGGAGCTGGGGTTCACATGCCTTCCTCAAACGGTTGTGAAGATTCCAAAAAGTGCTTAGAAAGATAGTGGGCACATAGTAAGCCCTATAGCGATGTTACCTATTATTATTATTACGACACGGCTCGTTTGAAGGAGATTTGCTTTTATTTTCCTTTTTGTTTAGTGCACACATGATAAAGTGCAGCCACAGCCACCATGTTATTGGAGAACTTCCCCCCACCCCCCCACCCCCTCAGCAACTTCCATACTGAGTAAGGTTTAGATAAAGCCTCTGCTGTGCAGAAGTTATCGATTGCTTGGTATTTTCTACATCACAGCATCCAGACATTCCCCTTGGTCTGTGGTTATACTGCATTTAACCATCTTGTATTCATCTCATGTAGGTGACATATGCACCATCTCTGATCAGAAGAAACAATAGAAAACAACTGAGTTAGAGGTATTCTGAAAGTTTAATTAAGGACTTGTCAAAATAACAACTCAGTTTGCCATTTTCACTCAAAAAGCTTTCAGACTTCTTATTTGAATGAACGTTCAATTTAGTTAGGGAGATGAACTTAACGATGTAAAGGCAGAATCAGGAAAGAGAAAAGTCAAAAATAAAGAGATTAGACTACATTGCCTCTATCATTTTAAATTGAAACACTACTTTGGAATAAATTAAACAACAACATATAGTTTCTTTGTCCATGAATCAAGGCACAGGATAAGTCATTTTTTCACAAAATGTTTTTTATCTAAGGATTCAAAAGTCCCAGCTATTTCCAGTTAAAGCAGCATCTGTTGCTTTGCCAGTTTCCACAGAGATGAGCTCCTGTTGATTTTCATCACATTTGTTCAAGCCTGGAATCTGGTTAAAACATGCAAACAGTCTCATTGCCAGTTAAGAGGTGCAATCATATAGTATCTTTTTACCTGCATTTATTTTGATTCAAATGGCATTTGTAATTATGAATCTAAACATGGATTATTTTAAACTAATTTGGCTTAGAGTAAGTAATATCATAAGATAAAGCATTCTAGAAGGAAGAATACTGTGATATATTCATGTTCTTAGAAAACAATTATATTTACTTTAAATCTTCTCAATTGAAATCCGTATTCTATATTTTCAACACCATTTTGGGTGTTACTTTTTTGGGATAACTTGTAAAAAGAAGTAGTTTCTCAATTACATCTTATTTTAGCACATTGTCTAAACTGCAGATTGACCATCATAGAGATTTTCCTGTTATCCAATTAATAATGCTTCCAAATCATTATCCATATGTTGATTGCACATTAACATTTTGAGGTGAAACCAGATTTTAAAACGATGATGTTGTTGAATTGGAAATGTCTGCTATTTGTGTACCTACTTTTAATGAAAGTGTAAAAGGAACAGCAGAAGAACAAACAAAAGTTAAAGTGCTGGCAAATGTTCTTCATTTCCAAAGTATTATAGTGGACTGTAGCCACTCACCTTGCCGAGACCTTTTTAATACACCCCAAGTTTCCATACTTAGTCTTCCCAGCTATTCTAGATAATTAGGTGGAAAATGTTGAGAAACCCTAAAAAATTGAGAAGATGAGTAATGTATCTTCTTCTGTAGTTCTGAAATATTTTGAATGTTTAATTGACCATTTCAAAAGAAAATTGCTATGTGATACCTAGCAATTTTTAAGTTTAATATTCTATATTACTAAATGGGACAAATTACTAATATGTCAAAATTCTCCACTTATATGAATGCATTATCACTAATTTCCAGGAAAAACAGGAAATGCAAGTGCTCACCCACAGAATGATAAAAAGAAAAGCAGTTATGATGGAGCATTGCCTGATACCAAACACTGTTCTGTACACTTCACTTATCTCAAACTCTCAACAGCTTTATAAGAGGATATTGTTATCCCTACTATGTAGAAGAGTAAACTGAGGCTCAGAGAGATTTAAGTGATTTTTACAAGCTGTTTAGTAGTGTAATAGGAAGCCTAATTTATATATTTTTCAATTATATAAAAATGTTGCCTCACCAGTATTAGTTTGCTATGAAAGGAAGTAAAGTCAATTTCATATAGTAGAATAAAATCCTTACCTTCCTTTTCAGTCAGAATTATCCACTGGCATTTTAGTAATAACGCTTACAGGTATTTTTACATGAAAAAACATTTGAAATACCTGTTTCCATTGTAGATGTCATAGTACCTTAATTATCAATATCCTGTTTCCTCAATGTGAAAATTTTACAAGATTTTATTTCCCCCATTTTTTTTCTTCCATTTAAGGTTCTCTAGTTCTTCTCTATGACTTCTGATAACTACATAGGAAGCAACTCAGGGTAGGCATCGGGGCTCAGCAACATAGTACTTTATAATGATAAATAATGGGGACAGAATTTTTATTTTTAATTTCATAGTCCTTTCCTAATGTAAAGAAAAAAGTCACTAAATATGGGCTCAGAATGTGATAGGAATCAAATTTTGTTTCAATATGTAATCTATTGTTGTTAGAAATAATTGAACAAAGTTCGTGATCTTAATTTACTTCAGCTCTTAATATATACATGCATTTATAGTGATCCTTTTTCATAAATTTATATAAATTAATACCCCACACTGGCAAGTATACATAAAGAATTCATGAGAGTGATTGCTCTTGGAGAGAAATTAAAGGGTACTTCTTCAATTAAACAATAAAGGGTACTTACTCATTTTATTGTTTCATATACTAATGGATAAAAACATCAATATTTGTTCTTTATTCCAGGTAGTTTGCTTAATATTTAAACATCTCGAAATAAAACCAAGTAAATATATTGGGAAATATACTTTTTATCTTCTCTAAATAAGTGATGTTCTATAATTTTTTCTCATGAAATATTTAGTCAGAAACTAGAAATCTGTTTGAAAATACAGAATGATACTTACTGTATGCATGTCTATAAAATGTACAAATCACTTTTTAGTTTAATTTTGTTATCTTCACATATAAATATTTCTGGGTGCTACTCCTGATATGATAATGATTATGAAGACTAGTATTGGGTCGCTGTCAGATTTCCACCATGACAGTGAGATTGATAAGTTGTTTAGAATCAGGTTCCCAACTAAAATAATAGAGACATCATGGCAAAGTAAAAACAACAACAAAAACAGAAGTTAGAATAATACCAACTTTTCTCTACAACTTCCTAGATCTGTGTGCCAGGAAGGGCAAGAGATTTAAACTCTCTGAGCATTATATTCTTTATCTTTAAAATAGACATAAAAATATTTTCTTATCAAGATGATATTGATGATTAGAAATAATCTGGAGAGAGAGCACCTAACATAGTGCCTGAGATGGGCATTTATTTTCTACATAAATTTCTTTAAAAGCTGTCTGGAAAAAGACAATATATATGTCATAACAGCTGATTCCCTGGTAATATAGAACTGATAATAATTATAAGGTAAAATTTTGGAAGGATTCAGTGAAGGGTTTAATTTATCTTCAATATGGTTTTTGAATTATGCAGTTTATTTCTAATTCTAAGTATTGCGTGTGTGATTGCTAGTCAGAGGAAAAAATACAGAATATCTCTTTATCCAAACTATACCAGGCTTAAACACAGTAGAAATTATTTATAAAGTGACAAAGGGAGAATAGAAATGAAAGTAGAAAGACTGTCATTACTTGTTTAAATTATACTTAACTATTGGAAAGATGCATTTTTAAAATTCA
This sequence comes from Balaenoptera physalus, assembly GCF_965194825.1. Lineage (NCBI taxonomy): Eukaryota > Metazoa > Chordata > Mammalia > Artiodactyla > Balaenopteridae > Balaenoptera > Balaenoptera physalus. Next base: position 50,157,972 of record NC_138885.1, read on the forward strand.
TCTATTATTTTACACTTTAATAGCCTTTAATAGAGGTCTGATAGTAAAGATAGAGGACAGTAATGACTTTTGCAACTTATAGAAAATTGTACCTTTTGACTAATATAAAACTGAAATGTAATATATGGCTTTAATTTATTCATATATTTCCAGTTTTCACAAAGGAATATTCAGAGGTTGACTTATTTAACAGTAACTCAGTCGTAACATATGATTAATAAGAACAGAATTGAGTTAATCAGAGTAGCGTAAGGTAAATGATATCCAAGCAACATAATATATAAATAGCAGCATTTCACATCTTATATCCAGCATCCAGTTTCAGAAATTTGTATAGCGGGAATAGAACTTGTAACATCACAGTGGCCCAGATTACTGATTTTAGCATAAGGATTTCTGAAACTTGAACAAATGTTCATTCTGGCCCTAAAGGTCCAGAAGAAGGGAATCTCTACATTGACTTTACATTATACAACATAGAAATATTTTCAACTTTTATTCATTTAACAAATACTTGGGATGGTTATCTTTGCTTTCATTTATAAAAGCCAACTATTTTTAGACATTATATGGCTCGTTTTACATTTCTGTACGTGTAATTTTATTTCATGCTCACAGCAGTCCTGTAAGACAGGTGTTGCTTTTTATATTTTACTCTACAGAAGAGGGAAGTGATACGCAGTTAAGTATCCTTCTTAAGTTAACAAGCAAAATGAATCCCTTAGTTCAAAATGCCTTAACATGTGCTTCTACTATGCGTAATTTATCAAGGACTTCCTTTTTGCTTTCAGGGATGACTTGTCAAGCTCGAACATCATACACTGAAGATGAAGTTCTTTGGGGCCACCGTTTTTTCCCTGTAATTTCCTTAGAAGAAGGATTCTTTAAAGTTGATTACTCCCAGTTCCATGCAACATTTGAAGTCCCCACGCCACCTTACAGTGTGAAAGAACAGGAGGAAATGCTTCTTATGTCATCCCCTTTAATAGCACCAGCCATAACTAACAGCAAAGAAAGACATAATTCTGTGGAATGCTTAGATGGACTAGATGACATTAGTACCAAACTTCCATCTAAGCTGCAGAAAATCACTGGAAGAGAAGACTTTCCCAAAAAACTCTTGAGAATGAGTTCTACAACTTCTGAAAAAGCCTACAGCTTGGGCGATTTGCCCATGAAACTTCAACGAATAAGTTCAGTACCTGGCAACTCAGAAGAAAAACTGGTATCTAAAACCACCAAAATGTTGTCTGATCCCATGAGCCAGTCGGTGGCTGATTTGCCACCAAAGCTTCAAAAGATGGCAGGAGGAGCAGCCAGGATGGAAGGGAATCTTCCGGCAAAACTAAGAAAAATGAACTCTGATAGATTCACATAACAAAACACCCCTTCAGGCATTATTTACTGTTTGATTTGGTAATAGTCCAATATTTGGCTGAGGAGGTAATCCTCTCTAAGGGATCTGAAAGGTACATTTTTTCCCCCAGTCATATATACATATTTGAGAACCCTTCCTTTTCAAGTATTGCTAATGTGCAAAAGAAAAAGTTGTAAAGGGAGGACATCAGAAGGAAGTTCTTATTAACGGGCATGTATTATCACATCAAGCATGCAATAATGTGCAAATTTTACATTTAGTTTTATGGCATGATTTATATATGGTATATTTATATTGTATATTCTGGAAAATGTATATATATATATTTAAAGGGGTGGTACCCTGCACAACATTTCTAACATACGTATTAAGCCAAACATGAATTGATAGCTTTCAGGGTGATAAAACTATATATATATATGTGTGTGTGTGTACACATAGTTTTATATATACACACACATATATGTACATATATATACATACACATACACACACACGTACATACATATATCTGATAAAATTGTGATGTTTTGTTCAAAGTTGTAGTTCTTGTGCATGTTTACTTTATTAGGCTAGGAAGGCTTCTGGCATTAATTATTAATACCAAATATTTTAGCCTTAAATTATTTGTCATTTTAAAATCTGATTTAATGTTTTCTGCTGTTTAAGGTCCTGGAAGGTTTTCAATTGTTCTTTATATGAGGGAGTCACACAAGTCTGTGCTACTTATGGCCCTGCAAAAATATAACCATTATATATTTAACTTGTAAATTTTGAAGCATACTAATACGCTGACAATTTCATATGATTTTTAAAAGTTGCTAGTACTGGGGAAAAATAAATATTGCCATTTTGAGAGCTGGTCCTTTCCTGGACTGATTAAAGTCTGGAAATCTCTTTTATATACGATCTAATACAAATATGAGCTCTGAACAAATGTTGAATCACTGTAATAGTCAGTAGCGAAGTTATATTGAATATATTGGAATCTGTGTGAAATTACATAATTAATGGTCCCTGTTTCAAACTGAGTCAATTGGTAACATTTTCACTCTTTTTCTCAAACTTTTGTCATTTTAAAAACCAGTAATTTATCTTTGAGGAGATAATACAATACAATGAAACAGATGATATGTATTTATGTGTAAAATATGTATGTCTCATTGAGTCTCTTTTTATGCCATTCTCCTGTTTGTGGCATTTGTTATAGCAGGACAGACTCTTTTCCTCACCTGGGAAACCTATTTCATCCCTTGCCTGTCACTCAATTCAGAAGGAATGTTTTGTATATACCTGAGAGAATTTAAAATCAGATAACTTGAAGATATTGTACCCATGTGAGTTTTTTGTTTTGTTTTGTTTCGGTAAACACTCAATTTATTGGTGTCTTGGATCTCTGGCCCACCAAAATAATTTTAGCAGTACTATTTTTTGAACCCAAAGGTTTGATATTTATGACTCATTAGTAGTAATCAAAACTATTCCTCAGAAGAACACATGAAAAATAAAGATTTGGAATGCAGAGATTTTAATGAAAATTTACAAGTGCTCCTTATCAGAATATCATGGATTTTCCTATAAAACTTTTTGGGGCATTGCAATCTAAGTCTGTCCAGAATTAATCTATTTCTCCTTATAAATTGTAAATCCTTAATAGCTGGTTTGGGCTCCCACCATTTACCATTGTTTTCAGCAATCCTGTGATGATTTTTGTATTGGAAAATTATTACATCAACAATTCTATCATTGACTACAATAATACCTTCTGGCTACCTCTGTATCAATCAAATTCTGCAGATGCAAACATATACCAGGGAATTGTTACTGGCAAAATGATCAACCTTGAGCATCCAACCACTGTGAATAGATCTGGTTGCCCTAACCCTTACCCCCAAACTTTCTTATTTGCTGGATATAGGAAATGAAATAGTAGCAGAGAGAGAAGGGGACCCAGGGGCCACAGTATATTTATTATCAGTGGAAGAGACTGCACAGATCATTTAGTCCAACTACTTAAAACTAAACAGAGCCATAATGTAATTTGGAGAGTCATTTTAATTTGTTTTTGGCACCAAGAGGAATATGAGACCAAAAATAAACTCTCCAAATATATTCATTCATTCATTCAACAAAATTTTTGCATGTCTTTAATGTTCTAGGCATTTTTAGCTCCTGTAGATTTGGATATGACTAAGTCAGAGGAGGTCACTGCCCATTCAAACACTGCATATCAGTAGGAGGGGGGGAGGAGGAGACAAAAAACAAATGACATAATTTCACAGTCAAAATATCAGTTAAGGGAAAGAAAACAGGGTAACATGATGGAAAATGGGTGAAATAAGAAGTGATTATTTTAGAAGAGGTGACTGGCTTAGGGAGGGGGTGATATTTGAACAAAGACCTGAATGATGAGAAAGAACCACTGTTGTCAAATTAATTTTTCTTAGTGAATGCTATTCCTTTATCTTTCCCACATATGTATGGGAAAGGTATGATTTCTGCATGTAATTGCAGTTTAACCCCTATTGCTAAGTTGATCATAGGTCCCGGTTTACCCAGGAGAGTTCCAGTTTATACCTGTTGTACCTGTGTAATTATTACTAATACTCCCTTTCACTCTTATAATGTCCTGGTTTGGATGATATATGGTGACTCTACGTTTTTGTTGAAACTAAATTATGAAGTCTGATATATTTGGATAAAAATAAAGAATTGCTTTTTCTTCTCATTTTGCTGATTTTTTTGACACTGGTCACTGCAAGCAAAGTCATCTCAGTTTCATATATTTTAGCCTGTAGGACTACTCATCAAAGTGATTTCCTGTAACGTTTGTTCAATCTGTACATGACATGTTTTCCTAGCAGTAAAAAGTTATGCATATTATTGACTGAATAAAAAATAAACCTCTGGTATTTCCATTTCAGGAATTTGTAAGAGCTCAAATCAAAGGGAGTAAAAGTCAACTTAAGTCAAGATAATTTTCAGCCCACCAGTATGGTGACTGAAAAAAAAAAAAGGAGCAAAATCTAATGTGTTAATTGAACTGAATAATTCAACTTAACTAGAAACTAGTCCCTTTTAATGGGATTTTCATGGTATAGCTCCTGTCATGGTAAAATATTTCATTCTATTTATCAAAATGATGTAAATTTAAAAAAACACAATTATTTTGATAATGCCTATTTTCAATTTAAATATCCTTCTCACCAATATGTGAATATGCTTTTGTAAATATATATTAAACTAAAAATAAGGATATTTTATCATTAATTATTTCTGAAAAAATTCTTATGCTGTTTTAAATTCATCCATATGTGGCATTAAATATTCTGAAAAGTATTTAGTTGTCTCAGTACTCAAGAGCCACTTTGTGGAAATAGAATGGAACCATAATGGATGATTTCTCTGGGAGGAAAAGTGAGATTCTGAGGAAGGTGGCTTACGTTCTATTTGAATGTAAGTTTCTACCATTTCATACCATGAAGAGAGTTCAGTGTGACTGCACAGCACATCTGTGAGCTCTGTTCCGAGTATGTGCTTGAGTTATGTTGTACACATTCAGATTAGCATCAAACTAATTGCATTGTCTAGTATGCAGTTTATTATTATTTAAATGTACAAGGTCATTTAGGTTACAAAAACAGAAACTTATGTAATCAATACTGCAAGTTCAGTTTTATAAAAACTGTATTAAACTTTCAAAATGTGATTGGGTTAAATTTCTATAGCGTGCTCATCATTTTTCTACTTCCCAAGAGTTAATTACTCACATTACTTGATTTGGTTTATCATAAGACTTTTAACTCCTAAAAATCAATGATTCAATGATTGAAAACTTATAATTCAATCATTATAAGTCATTCCTTGAGGGTTACTTTTATTTTGGTTCCTTACCGGTGAGATGCTTCAGCAATATGGAAACTGAATTTAATAATACAGATTATTTGAGACCTGCATTTCTGAGGAAGCTTCATGACCATCTTACCCTTTGCTGAACCTGAGTCTCAAAAGCCACAGTAAGTAAAGCAGACAAATACAGTTTTCCTGATTTTGTTTAAATATCAAATCACCTTTTAGAAAAGCGCTCAGTTACTTTTTCTGACAGTGTTTCAAAGAAAAAGTGTTTTCCTAATTTTAGATCAGATGAGTTCGATATGTCATATGTCCAACTCTGACACCTCACAGAATTAATCTGCAAAGCCAAGTTCCTGTAGCTTCTGACCTAGAGGAGTTCAAAAAGGGTGATCCTCCTCATCCAGTAGAATTTTTTTCCAAATCATGATTTTTTTTACCTGAAAAAATTTTCTTGAAATCATGGCTGTTTCTGAATATTCAGGCTGTGTAGGATCAATGAACAAAAGATATGGTAGGGCCCATTATCTCTTCTCATTGCTTACTAAGATCGGCATCCAATTTAACTCTTGCTTATCCTTTCCCAGCTCCACGAGTCAATCACTTGCGTGCTGATTTGCACATAGTATTTGGATCTTCACAACAGCTCTACATGGTAGAGAGTATCTCCATTTTACACTTGAAGAAACTGATTCTCAGACAGGTTGTTTAGAGAATCCACAAACCTGAGTAGTCTCTGCCCTCTTTGGTGGTTCTATTGATATGCAATTGCTTCTTCTGGATTTTCCGTTTGGGGGCATTTTCTGTTTACTTTACACGGTGGTAGATGAAGGTCTAGTTCTATTTCTAAAACTTGCTGTCCACCACACCTCTACTACATACACCCTACCCTAAATTCCCAATATTGTTATATTGTTTTCATATTTTTAATTAGATTAATTATCAGTGTTTTAAGTTCTGCTGCATTTGAGCCCATATGTTTTGATCATTGTACTCACCCTCACAGCCTTTTCCTCCCTAGAGTTGATAGAGTCATTTTTTCTTTGCTTATTTATACATGTACTTATCACTAATTTAGCCACAGTGTCCTTTCCAATTATAAATACTTTCCTGTTAATTCTTCAAACACATAAAATATTGGAACAGTTTTCTGTTCTTGACGAAATCCCTACTAAAGCATCCTGATCTGCTCAATTTTGTAAATTTCTCTCAATTTATAGCTGTTGTCTTGGGATCTCCCTTTATCATCATCATGGGGATTCCATTCACCTCTTTCTTGGTATAAAAACATGCTTCATGGAAAATATGCAGCTTTCTTGGTTTACTCCTTGGTTTTTCTTTTTCTTTTTTTTTGTCCATGCTGCATGGCATGTGGGATCTTAGTTCACTACCAGGGATCGAACCCGTGCCCTCTGCAGTGGTAGCACAGAGTCTTAACCACTGGACCACCAGGGAAGTCCCTAATCCTTGGTTTTGATAAAACACATTTTCCAGGAGTTTCTCAGGGGAAAAAAAAAAACCTGGTAGTAAACTTTTTGAAATCTTGATTTCTTTAAGTAAATTAATTCTTCCCTAATAATTAATTTTAAGAGTCTTGTCTAGTGTAGAAATGGCATTCCTTCTGAATTTCAGCAACATTGTTCCCTTTTCTCCTAGTTTCCAGTGTAGCTATTGAGATGCCTGATGCCATTAAGTTTTTTTTTTTTTAAACATCTTTATTGAAGTATAATTGCTTTACAATGGTGTGTTAGTTTCTGCTTTATAACAAAGTGAATCAGTTATACATATACATATGTTCCCTTATCTCTTCCCTCTTGCATCTCCCTCCCTCCCACCCTCCCCATCCCACCCCTCTAGGTGGTCACAAAGCACCGAGCTGATCTCCCTGTGCTATGCGGCTGCTTCCCACTAGTTATCTATTTTACATTTGGTAGTGTATATATGTCCATGACACTCTCTCACCCTGTCACATCTCACCCCTCCCCCTCCCCATATCCTCAAGTCCATTCTCTAGTAGGTCTGTGTCTTTATTCCCGTCTTGCCACTAGGTTCTTCATGGCCTTTTTTTTTTTTTTTCCTTAGATTCCATATATATGTGTTAGTATACTGTATTTGTTTTTCTCTTTCTGACTTACTTCACTCTTTATGACAGACTCTAACTCCATCCACCTCATTACAAATACCTCCATTTCATTTCTTTTTATGGCTGAGTAATATTCCATTGTATATATGTGCCACATCTTCTTTATCTATTCATCTGTCGATGGACACTTAGGTTGCTTCCATGTCCTGGCTATTGTAGATAGTACTGCAATGAACACTGTGGTACATGACTCTTTTTGAGTTATGGTTTTCTCAGGGTATATGCCCAGTAGTGGGATTGCTGGGTCGTATGGTAGTTCTATTTGTATTTTTTAAGGAACCTCCATACTGTTCTCCATAGTGGCTGCATCAATTTACATTCCCACCAACAGTGCAAGAGTGTTCCCTTTTCTCCACACCCTCTCCAGCATTTATTGTTTCTAGATTTTTTGATGATGGCCATTCTGACCAGTGTGAGATGATATCTCATTGTAGTTTTGATTTGCATTTCTCTAATGATTAATGATGTTGAGCATTCTTTCATGTGTCTGTTGGCCATCTGTATATCTTCTTTGGAGAAATGTCTATTTAGGTCTTCTGCCCATTTTTGGATTGGGTTGTTCGTTTTTTTGTTATTGAGCTGCATGAGCTGCTTGTAAATCTTGGAGATTAATCCTTTGTCAGTTGCTTCATTTGCAAATATTTTCTCCCATTCTGATGCTTGTCTTTTGGTCTTGTTTATGGTTTCCTTTGCTGTGCAAAAGCTTTTAAGTTTCATTAGGTCCCATTTGTTTATTTGTGTTTTTATTTCCATTTCTCTAGGAGCTGGGTCAAAAAGAATCTTGCTGTGATTTATGTCATAGAGTGTTCTGCCTATGTTTTCCTCTAAGAGTTTGATAGTGTCTGGCCTTACACTTAGGTCTTTAATCCATTTTGAGTTTATTTTTGTGCATGGTGTCAGGGAGTGTTCTAATTTCATACTTTTACATGTATCTGTCCAATTTTCCCAGCACCACTTATTGAAGAGGCTGTCTTTTCTCCACTGTATATGCTTGACTCCTTTATCAAAGATAAGGTGACCATATGTGCGTGGGTTTATCTCTGGGCTTTCTATCCTGTTCCATTGATCTATATTTCTGTTTTTGTGCCAGTACCAAACTGTCTTGATTACTGTAGCTTTGTAATATAGTCTGAAGTCAGGGAGCCTGATTCCCCCAGCTCCATTTTTCGTTCTCAAGATTGCCTTGGCTATTCGGGGTCTTTTGTGTTTCCATACAAATTGTGAAATTTTTTGTTCTAGTTCTGTGAAAAATGCCAGTGGTAGTTTGATAGGGATTGCATTGAATCTGTAGATTGCTTTGGGTAGTAGAGTCATTTTCACAATGTTGACTCATCCAATCCAAGAACATGGTATATCTCTCCATCTATTTGTATCATCTTTAATTTCTTTCATCAGTGTCTTATAATTTTCTGCATACAGGTCTTTTGTCTCCTTAGGTAGGTTTATTCCTAGATATTTTATTCTTTTTGTTGCAATGGTAAACGGGAGTGTTTTCTTAATTTCACTTTCAGATTTTTCATCATTAGTGTATAGAAATGCAAGAGATTTCTGTGCATTAATTTTGTATCCTGCTACTTTACCAAATTCATTGATTAGCTCTAGTAGTTTTCTGGTAGCATCTTTAGGATTCTCTATGTATAGTATCATGTCATCTGCAAACAGTGACAGTTTTACTTCTTCTTTTCCAATTTGGATTCCTTTTATTTCTTTTTCTTCTCTGATTGCTGTGGCTAACACTTCCAAAACTATGTTGAATAATAGTGGTGAGAGTGGGCAACCTTGTCTTGTTCCTGATCTTAGTGGAAATGGTTTCAGTTTTTCACCATTGAGGACAATGTTGGCTGTGGGTTTGTCATATATGGCCTTTATTATGTTGAGGAAAGTTCCCTCTATGCCTACTTTCTGCAGGGCTTTTATCATAAATGGGTGTTGAATTTTGTCAAAAGCTTTCTCTGCATCTATTGAGATGATCATATGTTTTTTTTCCTTCAGTTTGTTAATATGGTGTATCACGTTGATTGATTTGCGTATATTGAAGAATCCTTGCATTCCTGGGATAAACCCCACTTGATCATGGTGTATGATCCTTTTAATGTGCTGTTGGATTCTGCTTGCTAGTATTTTGTTGAGGATTTTTGCATCTATGTTCATCAGTGACATTGGCCTGTAATTTTCTTTCTTTGTGACATCTTTGTCTGGTTTTGGTATCAGGGTGATGGTGGCCTCGTAGAATGAGTTGGGGAGTGTTCCTCCCTCTGCAATGTTTTGGAAGAGTTTGAGAAGGATAGGTGTTAGCTCTTCTCTAAATGTTTGAAAGAATTCTCCTGTGAAGCCATCTGGTCCTGGGCTTTTGTTTGTTGGAAGGTTTTTAATCACAGTTTCAATTTCAGTGCTAGTGATTGGTCTGTTCATATTTTCTATTTCTTCCTGGTTCAGTCTTGGCAGGTTGTGCATTTCTAAGAATCTGTCCATTTCTTCCAGGTTGTCCATTTTATTGGCATAGAGTTGCTTGTAGTAATCTCTCATTATCTTTTGTATTTCTGCAAAAGATATTCTGTATTTCTGTGTCAGTGGTTATTTCTCCTTTTTCATTTCTAATTCTATTGATTTGAGTCTTCTCCCTTTTTCTCTTGATGAGTCTGGCTAATGGTTTATCAATTTTGTTTATCTTCTCAAAGAACCAGCTTGTAGTTTCATTGATTTTTGCTATTGTTTCCTTCATTTCTTTTTCATTTATTTCTGATCTGATCTTTATGATTTCTTTCCTTCTGCTAGCTTTGGGGTTTTTTGTTCTGCTTTCTCTAATTGCTTCAGGTGAAAGGTTAGGTTGTGTATTCGAGATGTTTCCTGTTTCTTGAGGTAGGCTTGTGTTGCTATAAACTTCCGTCTTAGCACTGCTTTTGCTGTGTCCCATAGGTTTTGGGTCGTCGTGTCTCCATTGTCATTTGTTTCTAGGTATTTTTTGATTTCCTCTTTGATTTCTTCAGTGATCACTTCGTTATTAAGTAGTGTATTGTGTAGCCTCCATGTGTTTGTACATTTTACAGATCTTTTCCTGTAATTGATATCTAGTCTCATAGCGTTGTGGTCGGAAAAGATACTTGATACGATTTCAATTTTCTTAAATTTACCAAGGCTTGATTTGTGACCCAAGATATGATCTATCCTGGAGAATGTTCCATGAGCATTTGAGAAAAATGTGTATTCTGTTGTTTTTGGGTGGAATGTCCTATAAATATCAATTAAGTCCATCTTTTTTAATGTATCATTTAAAGCTTATGTTTCCTTATTTATTTTCATTTTGGATGATCTGTCCATTGGTGAAAGTGGGGTGTTAAAGTCCCCTACTCTGATTGTGTTGCTGTCGATTTCCCCTTTTATGGCTGTTAGTATTTGCCTTATGTATTGAGGTGCTCCTATGTTGGGTGCAGAAATATTAACAATTGTTATACCTTCCTCTTGGATCGATCCCTTGATCATTATATAGTGTCCTTCTTTGTCTCTTGTAATAGTCTTTATTTTAAAGTCTATTTTGTCTGATATGAGAATTGCTACTCCAGCTTTCTTTTGATTTCCATATGCATGGAATATCTTTTTCCATCCCGTCACTTTCAGTCTGTATGTGTCTCTAGGTCTGAAGTGGGTCTCTTGTAGACAGCATATATATGGGTCTTGTTTTTGTATCCATTCAGCCAGCGTGTGTCTTTTAGTGGGAGCATTTAATCCATTTACATTCAAGGTAATTATCGATATGTATGTTCCTATTCCCATTTTCTTAAATGTTTTGGGTTTGTTATTGTAGGTGTTTTCCTTCTCTTGTGTTTCTTGCCTAGAGAAGTTCCTTTAGCATTTGTTGTAAAGCTGGTTTGGTGGTGCTGAACTCTCTCAGCTTTTGCTTGTCTGTAAAGGTTTTAATTTCTCCATCAAATCTGAATGAGATCCTTGCTGGGTAGATTAATCTTGGTTGTAGGTTTTTCTCCTTCATCACTTTAAGTATATCCTGCCACTCCCTTCTGGCTTGCAGAGTTTCTGCTGAAAGATCAGCTGTTAACCTTATGGGGATTCCCTTATGTGTTATTTGTTGTTTTTCCCTTGCTGCTTTTAATATGTTTTCTTTATATTTAATTTTTGACAGTTTGATTAATATGTGTCTTGGCATGTTTCTCCTTGGATTTATCCTGTATGGGACTCTCTGTGCTTCCAGGACTTGATTAACTATTTCCTTTCCCATATTAGGGAAGTTTTCAACTATAATCCCTTCAAATATTTTCTCAGTCCCTTTCTTTTTCTCTTCTTCTTCTGGGACCCCTATAATTAGAATGTTGGTGCATTTAATGTTGTCCCAGAGGTCTCTGAGACTGTCCTCAGTTCTTTTCATTCTTTTTTCTTTATCCTGCTCTGCAGTAGTTATTTCCACCATTTTATCTTCCAGGTCACTTATCCTTTCTTCTGCCTCAGTTATTCTGCTATTGATCCCATCTAGAGTATTTTTAATTTCATTTATTGTGTTTTTCATCGTTGCTTGGTTCCTCTTTAGTTCTTCTACGTCCTTGTTAAATGTTTCTTGCATTTTGTCTATTGTAGTTCCAGGATTTTGGATCATCCTTACTATCATTATTCTGAATTCTTTTTCAGGTAGACTACCTATTTCCTCTTCATTTGTTAGGTCTGTTAGGACCCTGCTCCTTCATCTGCTGGGTGTTTTTCTGTCATCTCATTTTGCTTATCTTACTGTGTTTCGGGTCTCCTTTTCACAGGCTGCAGGTTCGTAGTTCCCTTTGTTTTTGGTATCTGTCCCCAGTGGCTAAGGTTGGTTCAGTGGGTTGTGTAGGCTTCCTGGTGGAGGGAACTAGTGCCTGTGTTGTGATTGATGGGGCTGGATCTTGTCTTTCTGATGGGCACGTCCACGTCTGGTGGTGTATTTTGGGGTGTCTGTGGCCTTATTGTGATTTTAGGCAGCCTCTCTGCTAATGGATGGGGCTGTGTTCCTGTCTTGCTAGTTGTTTGGCATAGGGTGTCCAGCACTGTAGCTTGCTGGTCATTGAGTGAAGCTGGGTCTTGATGTTGAGATGGAGATCTCTGAGAGATTTTTGCCGTTTGGTGTTACGTGGAGCTGGGAGGTCTCTTGTGGACCAGTGTCCTGAAGTTGGCTCTCCCACCTCAGAGGCACAGCCCTGATGACTGGCTGGAGCACCAAGAGCCTTTCATCCACACAGCTCAGAGTAAAAGGGATAAAAAATAGAAAGAAAGAAAGAAAGAAAGAGGATATAATATAGTGAAGTAAAATAAAGCTATTATAAAGCAAAGCTATACAGACAAAATCTCACCCAGAAGCATATACATATACACTCACAAAAAAAGGAAAAGGGGAAAAATTAATATATCCTGCTCCCAAAGTCCACCTCCTGAATTTGGGGTGATTCGTTGTCTATTCAGGTATTCAACAGATGCAGGCACATCAAGTTGTTTGTGGAGTTTTAATCCGCTGCTTCTGAGGCTGCTGGGAGAGATTTCCCTTTCTCTTCTTTGTTCGCACAGCTCCCGGGGTTCAGCTTTGGATTTGGACCCGTCTCTGCGTGTAGGTCGCCTGAGGGCGTCTGTTCCCCGCCCAGACAGAACGGGGTTAAAGGAGCAGCTGCTTCCGGGCCTTGGCTCACTCAGGCCGGGGGGAGGGAGGGGTACGGAGGAGGCGGGGCGAGCCTGCGGCCGCAGAGGCCGGCGTGACGTTGCACCAGCCTGAGGCGCGCCGTGCATTCTCCTGGGAAAGTTTTCCCCGGATCACGGGACCCTGGCAGTGGCCGGCTGCACTGGCTCCTGGGAGAGGCGGTGTGGAAAGTGACCTGTGCTGGCACACAGGCTTTTTGGTGGCGGCAGCAGCAGCCTTAGCGTCTCATGCCCGTCTCTGGGGCCTGCGCTGCTCGCTGCGGCTCGCGCCCGTCTCTGGAGTTCGTTTAGGCGGCGCTCTGAATCCCCTCTCCTCGCGCACCAGGAAACAAAGAGGTAAGAAAAAGTCTCTTGCCTCTTCGGCAGCTGCAGACTTTTTCCGGGACTCCCTCCTGCCTAGCTGTGGTGCACTAACGCCTTCAGGCTGTGTTCACGCAGCCAACCACAGTCCTCTCCCTGCGATCCGACCGAAGCCGAGCCTCAGCTCCCAGCCCCGCCCGCCCCGGCGGCTGAGCAGACAAGCCTCTCGGGCTGGTGAGTGCTGCTTGGCGCCGAGCCTCTGTGCGGGAATCTCTCTGCTTTGCCCTCCACACCCCTGTGGCTGCGCTCTCCTCCGTGTCTCCGAAGCTTCCCCCTCCGCCACCCGCAGTCTCTGCCCGCGAAGGTGCTTCCTAGTGTGTGGACACCTTTCCTCTTTCACGGCTCCCTCCCACTGGTGCAGGTCCCGTCCCCATTCTTTTGTCTCTGTTATTTCTTTTTCTTTTGCCCTACCCAAGTACGTGGGGAGTTTCTTGCCTTTTGGGAGGTCTGACGTTTTCTGCCAGCGTTCAGTGGGTGTTCTGTAGGAGCAGTTCCACGTGTAGATGTATTTCTAATGTATCTGTGGGAAGGAAGGTGATCTCCGCGTCTTACTCTTCCGCCATCTTCTCTCGCCATTAAGTTTTAATCCCTTGTATAAAACTGATTTCTCCCCTTAAAGCTTATAGGATATTCTAATCTTCCCTGGTGTTCTAAAATTTCAAAATTTCTGCGTAAGTGTGCAACCATTTTAATCTTTTGTCATGTGCTTTCAATCTGGAAACTCATGCCCATCAGGAAATTTTTCTTAAGTTTTTTTCCCTTTATTTACTCACTTCCATCTTCCTCTGTGCTTCTTTCTGGAATTTTCATTATTTGGATGTCCGAACTCTTGGGATGATTTTCTAATATTCTCATATTTCCTCTTTTATTTATCTCTTTGTATTTTTTCTCTATTTTCATGGAGATTTTCTTAATTTTATCACCTATGACTTTCACTTATATCCATCTCTTTGATTTCATTTATCTTCCAAGATGTTCATTTCTTATAAAGTAGTCTTAATATTCAAGAACTTTTTGTTGTTGTTGTTCTCTAAAGGTTTCCTTTTTTAAAGGTTCTTTTTCTTGTATCATAAGTGAAGGATTTTAGCTCTCTCAAATTTTTGATAGTGTGTTTTAAACATTTCTTCTACCTTCATTCTGTTTCTAATATCTTTTAATACATATGATTTTGAATTTATTTTCTACGGAGGCAACTAAAAAGATTATTGAGGCTCTGTGCAATTGTATGCAGTATGTCCAAGCATACGTAGTCTTCACTTTTCAGTGACATGGTTGGACTATTTATGGAAGTTATTGATAGTATCTTTAGGCTTCTTCTTTAAGGTCAATGACATTGCCCAGATAAGACTCTTTTAATCACCTTCCTACAGAGGAGGTACCTGGCCGCCATTGTTCTGAGAACCAGTTGAGTTGATTAAAACAAAAGAAAGTGCTTTTTAAACAGACTTTCAAGAGTTCTTCTTGCTACTGTCTCCTTTCCTGACCTTTTTGCTCTGCTATGCCTTTAAAATTCCTCTACTATTGTTTCAATAGTTTCAGGAAGTAGCAGTAGTAAATACTTATATTTAATCTACCATTTTGAGAAGACAGGCCAGCTTAAGTGTATTAGTTTTCTATCACTGTTATAATCAATTACCACAAATTTGCAGCATAAATAACACGAATGTATAATCCCACAGCCTGTAGCTAGAAGTTTGACATGGGTCTCATTGGGCTAAAAATCAATACGTTACCAGGGCTGCAATTCTATCTGGAGGATCTAGAAGAGAATTCATTTTCTTGATATTTTCAGTTTCTAGAGGCCATCCATATTCTTTGCCTCATTGCCCTCTCCTTGCATCATCAAAGCTGAGAAAGTTGCATCTCTTTGTGCCTTTCTTTCATAGTCATATCTTCTTCTGACTCTTCTACCTTCTGCCTCCACTTTTAAGAACGATTGTGATTACACTGGTCTCATGTAAATAATCTAAAATAATCTTCCCATATCTGTCCTTAACGTAATCACATATGCCAGTCCCTTTTGCCAAGCAAGGTAACATATTCACAGGTTCCGGAGATTATGATGTGGATTTCATTGGGGACTGTTATTCTATCTCACTAATCTTTCTTACTTACCCCCTTTTATATAAAAAGAATGTAGTTTCAACAAAATATTTTTTCCCCATATCTAAGTATATTTAAAAATAGGGGCAGCACTTATTTTCATTAATGACATCCTTCCTTGTGAAGAAACGTATTTAACAAGACATTATTTAATTATTCTCTTAGGAATCTATTTTTTTCCTAGTTGTGAGCAAATGTCTGACCAGGCTTTATTTTCCAGTTCTTCACAGAGGAGGAAAAAACAAAACAAAACAAAACAAAACAAAACAAAACAAAACAAAACAATGTTTCATTAAATAGATTGAAAATAACGTCCATAACTTTGATGTCCTGAATCTAACCTTGTACATCAAGTCTACTTTTCTTGGTTAGTGTCCTATGCTTTGGTCTTAAAAAATATCAAAGGTGGATTTAAATTTCAATACATAACCTAAAAGCTAGTGTCAGTATTTGTTGGCAGAAAAATATGTGCCACATAGACACTTAAAATGTACGAAAGCTTGTGACCTAGAAATTAATTTTAGAAAATAAATTCCATTGTATTGTAACCAAAAGAACAATGAACTGTATGCAGAGACATTGCATGGGCCCAAGGGAGTTGGTATTTTGATCAAGGTTTACGTTTCAGTGGCTGACTGAATGAAAAGGGGAAATCAGAAAATGTCACTTAGATGAAGTTTTATTTTTGTAAATCAAAGTTGATAACATGTCTTCTACCCAGTATTCCATTATTATAATGATATGGAGTTACAGTGATAAAGACTTGTAAAGTCTATGAGATATATGGCTTCCTTTTTTACTAAAGCTTCCTAAATAAATGATTGGTTTTTATAATCAACTTTTATCTCTTCTCCCTCTTACACTGACGAAGTGACTTTTTGGTTTCATAAGCTATTTGTATTAAAAGGAAAATTGTGCACAGAATTGTTGCAGGAAGGGGGACCCCTTCCAGGGCCCGAGAGTGGGCTCTTGTCTAACACTCAGAAATGAATTGTCCAAGGAGACACACGTGCTGACAAAGCAAGAGACGTTATTGGGAAGGAGCACCCAGGCGGAGAGCAGCAGGGTAAGGGAACTCAGGAGAACTGCTCTGCTGTGTGGCTTGCAGTCTCGGGTTTAATGGTGATGGGATTAGTTTCTGGGTTGTCTCTGGCCAATCATTCTGACTCAGGGTACCTTCTGGTGGTGCATGCAATCACTCAGCCAAGATGGAGTCCAGCGAGGAGGATTCTGGGATGTTGGTAGGACATGTAGACTAGCGTCTCCTTTCTCCTTTTGACCTTTCCCGTATTCTTCTGGTTGGTGGTGGCTTGTCAGTCCTTGTTAGTCCGATCTCTGTCGTAAGATAACTCATGCAAATTGTTACTGTCTTTGCCTGGCCAGGGCAGGCAGTTTCAGTCAGTGTTTCCCCTAACAGAATAAGACAATTAATTATATTATAGACTTGTATTTTTGTATAGGTTTGACTTCACTGGCTCTCACTTTCCCTGTATATAAAATTTATAGTATGAAACTATATTACATTACATTCTGAGATTTGTATTTCACATTATTCAGAATTTTACTTAAAATATCTAGATTTGGACATGTGAATGAACTCTCTCATCCACCTGTGGTTTTTTGACTAAGTTGACTCACGTTTAATGTCAGACACTTTCCATTCTTGATGACTTACAGAGTTGATATTTAACAGTAAAGAAAACATTAAGTGGCAGATATTTGGTAAATTGAGATCTATTCTGTGACCAAATATACAGTTTCTTAAAGAAAGTAAGATTAATGATAAATCTTAGGCTAGTTAGTGGATAAAATAATTATTGATGATTAAGTTGGAGGACAAAAAAAACTGCATGGAGAAGTATACATTACAGTTAGTCTCCCTCTTGGATGAGAATCAAATGTTGGTACAGTTGGAATGGAGCACTAACTGCGAATGACCAGTATTTATACCAATAACGTATTCTGAATCCATAAGTTATTTTTCAGTCACTGGTTATATATTTTATTTTGTTTCTTTTCCCAGTACCCTATATTAATATTTTCCAAATTGTCAAGCATGCCTTTTATATAAGGGAGCTCTTACTTGAGGATGCTGGAATCAATTTTACCATATGCAGAATCTGTACCACCTGTTGTCCATTGACATGAACTTTCTGGGCACTCATCCAGTTTGAAATTAACTGCAGGGTTGTCACCTCCACGGAGACCCATCATCTTAAAAGCTTCAAATCAATAAACACTTGTTTGGTCAATTTTGTGTGCCTACTATGTTGTAGGTGTTATGATATACACTAGAGTTATAGAAGGTAATAAAAGCTTTTCAAACTTGTTAGAAATGACTGTTAATGAAAATACAGTGTTCTGAATGTTTTGAAGCATAACTGCAAAGGATACTATGGGCACACTGAGGAAGAAAGTGATCCAAATCATATCAGGTGTGGGATTGGGGTGGGGTTAAAGAGGGTGGAAGGATCTTGAAAAGCATTTTGCAGTAAGGGTTACTGGGATTGTGTTTTCAGAGATTTGGAGAAATTACGTAGATAATGACAAGGAGAAGTAAAGGAAGCAGTGTTACAGATTCATAGAGTTTGGAAAACATGTATTGCAAATATAAGTAGATCAGAAAGACTAGATCATGGGGTATGATCATGGGGTACATTAATATAGGTGATAATCAGAAAGTAAGTAGGGACCCATTCATAAAGGATATTATAGCCCTCAAAAAATAGTTGGGTTTTTATGTGGAAGACAACTTTTAAAGATGTTAAAAGGACTGTGGAATCAGATATGTATTTTAGAAAGTTCATTCTTCCAGTATACACAAGGGATAAATAAACTCCACAATTTTTATTTCATTGGAACCAATATATTTTTCATTATACTTTATTTACAGCTTGCATCCCTCAGAATTTATGAGGCTTACAAAATGTTATAGGACAATATAAGTAAGACTGAATACACAGAGAGATGAGAAAAAAACAAAAAACATATTCTTACTGTAAAGTTAATTTAAATACTATAACTGAATGTAATATTTCACTCCTGGCAAGTAGGGGGAGAGAAAGAAAATCATTTTATGTGGTTCCCCTTATCTGAAAAGGAAAACGTTAAAAATTCCCCAAAGAACAACCAACAATTTCAGATCTTTTTAGCTCTCATTATACTTTCACAACATTGTCTCTTTCCTCAACCATTGCAATCAAGCACTCCAAATTACCTGAACTGGTCCCCAAAGGAAAGTGTTGTCTGAAAGTTTATTTCCTCTCTTTCCTTCACTTGATACATTTAAGAGCATTAACTTGATTTAAAGAAAGATGGTAAAATGCAAACTCTGAAGAAGCAAATATAAAACAATACAACAGTTTTAATATTGGCAGCTTGCTAATCAAGAGGTCATTTTGGTATCAGATATGTGTTTTAGAGGAAGAACTCCTTTCATCTCTAATCCAAGATGGAATTTAAAAAAAAGCAATATCTAGTGTTGGCACATAAGTTTGAGTCATCTGGAATAATATTATAGACTTTCTATTATTTAAAATTTAATAATTAAAGATTCACTGGTTAAATCACTAGAATTTAAAATTTATGCAACAAAATGTCTTTTTCCGATAATTATTTGCAGAGAAATAAAATCGTGATTGTTATTAGACATCACTCAAAGAAGTAAATGTTCGTGCATTGACCCTTTCATTCAACCTTGGGATTCAGCATAGTGACCCACCAATGTAGACCACATCCCTGGAATGGTGTGAGCTTTGATGAGATACAAAACAGAGTTGTTGCTTTACAATTTTAATTTATAGCTTTCACCACATCTAGGGAAAGAGAAATAAAAACAAAGCCAATCAATGGTATATATCTTGGTGTCCCCCAAATCATATAGATCATTTGAAATTTCAATAAAATTGAATTGAATTGACCACCCTAATCAATATCTGGAATGATGGGCACAGATACAGTGTATTCTCTAAGTATCTTGGTTGGGTTAGACAAATGCAAACCTCCACTTGGTTTCACCATATAACCCTGGTTTAATTTATATCTTGTGAAAAGTGAAATAAGCATGGCAGACATTTTTTTCCATTCTAAGATAGATTTAATTTTAATTAAAGGTTTAACTTTAATTTTCTTTCAGAATAATTCCTCAACTTAGTGTGCTTTCTTGGAAGAAATTCATTCCTGAACTATCTGAGTATGCAGTATGTTTACTGGCAGCTGACTTGGCAAAAACCAAAAGGGAAACAATACTGAGAAGCCTGAAGATAAGAAAGCAGGTCAGCCAAACTCCATCTCAAAGTAGTTTAAAAAAATCTGAATCTCTGATCACTATTCCAAGTACTTGCTTTAATTAGTGTTAGAATTCATACCTATTCAGTGCATTAAAAATAACTAGATCGTAGTTTCAAAATAATAAATGACCTGATATATTTTGGTGTACATATATTTATACACATTCTCAGAAAGTTTGAAATGTAGAAATAATACTCTTTGTTTGAGAGAGAGGAAAGAGACTACAATAATTATTTTAGCTGTTTGCATTCACATATATGAATGATTTCAAAATAAATATGCAAGTTGTAGGAGAATTATAAAATACTCATAAATTTTTAAGACATTAGGTGGACTATTTTTGTATTTATCTGTGAATGAGACACTCAGATCATAGAATAATTTTAGTTGAGTCTAGAAGAGGAAACTAGTTCTAATGCAGAAAATTCAGTAACTCTAGTCTGCAACAGGCCTCCATGTAAACAAACTGAAAGGTTTGAATAGATTGCTCCATATTGTGACTTGATTGTCATTAATTCTTTTCAGGAAACAGGTGACCCCTTATTTGCCAAAGTGTAGAACCATTTTTCTTTCCATATTCATCTTCCAGATAGAAGTTACTTCTATGCCAGTGAGGACATATTGGTATTGAATTACAACACATTCTCTTCCAGAACTATGGTACTGGGTGTGCAATTACTGTTCCAACCATCCTCAGAAAGTTTTAGATACATGCCCACTGAACATTTTTTTTTAACATCTTTATTGGAATATAATTGCTTTACATTGTTGTGTTAGTTTCTGCTGTATAACAAAGTGAATCAGCTATATGCATACTTATATCCCCATATCTTCTCCTTCTTGTGTCTCCCTCCCACCCTCCTTCTAGGTAGTCACAAAGCACCGAGCTGATCTCCCTATGCTATGCAGCTGCTTCCTACTAGCTATCTATTTTACATTTGGTAGTGTATATATGTCCATGCCACTCTCTCACTTCGTCCCAGCTTACCCTTCCCCCTCCCCATATCCTCAACTCCATTCTCTATGTCTGCGCCTTTATTCCTGTCCTGCCCCTAGGTTCATCAGAACTTTTTCTTTTTAGATTCCATATATATGCGTTAGCATACGGTATTTGTTTTTCTCTTTCTGACTTACTTCACTCTGTATGACAGATTCTAGGTCCATCCACCTCACTACAAATAACTCAACTTTGTTACTTTTTATGGCTGAGTAATGTTACATTGTATATATGTGCCACATCTTCTTTATCCATTCATCTGTCGATGGACACTTAGGTTGCTTCCATGTCCTGGCTATTGTAGATAGTACTGCAATGAACACTGTGGTACATGACTCTTTTTGAGTTATGGTTTTCTCAGGTTATATGCCCAGTAGTGGGATTGCTGTGTTGTATGATAGTTCTATTTTTAGATTTTTAAGGAACCTCCATACTGTTCTCCATAGTGGCTGTATCAATTAAATTCCCACTAACAGAGTAGGAGGATTCCCTTTTTCTCCACAACCTCTCCAGCATTTGTTGTTTGTAGATTTTTTGATGATGGTCATGCTGACCAGTGAGAGGTGATACCTCTTTATAGTTTTGATTTGCATTTCTCCAATGATTAGTGACATTGAGCATCCTTTCATGTGTTTGTTGTCAATCTGTATATCTTCCTTGGAGACATGTTTATTTAGGTATTCTACGCATTTTTGCATTGGGTTGTTTGTTTTTTTGATATTGAGCTGTTTGAGCTGCTTGTATAACATGGAGATTAATCCTTTGTCAGTTGCTTAATTTGCAAATATTTTCTCCCATTCTGAGGGTTGTCTTTTCGTCTTGTTTATGGTTTCTTTTGGTGTGCAAAAGCTTTTAAGTTTCATTAGGTCCCATTTGTTTATTTTTGTTTTTATTTCCATTTCTCTGGGAGGTGGGTCAAAAAGGATCTTGCTATGATTTATGTCATAGAGTGTTCTGCTTACGTTTTCCTCGAAGAGTTTTATAGTGTCTGACCTTACATTTAGGTCTTTAATACATTTTGAGTTTAATTTTGTGCATGGAGCTAGGGAGTGTTCAAATTTCATTCTTTTACAGTAGCTGTCCAATTTTCCCAGCACCATTTATTGAAGAGGCTGTCTTTTCTCCATTGTATATTCTTGCCTCCTTTATCAAAGATAAGGTGACCATGTGTGCGTGGCTTTATCTCTGGGCTTTCTATCCTGTTCCATTGATCTACATTTCTATTTTTGTTCCAGTACCATACTGTCTTGATTACTGTAATTTTGTAGTATAGTCTGAAGTCAGGGAGCCTGATTCCTCCAGCTCTGTTTTTCTTTCTCAAGATTGCTTTGGCTATTTGGGGTCTTTTGTGTTTCCATACAAATTGTGAAATTTTTGTTCTAGTTCTGTGAAAATGCCATTGGTAGTGTGATAAGGATTGCATTGAATCTGTAGATTGCTTTGGCTAGTGTAGTCATTTTCACAATGTTGATTCTTCCAATGCAAGAACATGGTATATCTCTTCATCTGTTTGTGTCATCTTTAATTTCTTTCATCAGTGTCTTATAGTTTTCTGCATACAGATCTTCTGTCTCCTTAGGTAGTTTTATTCCTAGGTATTTTATTCTTTATGTTACAGTGGTAAATGGGAGTGTTTCCTAATTTCTCTTTCAGATTTTTCATCATTAGTGTATAGGAATGCAAGAAATTTCTGTGCATTAATTTTGTATCCTGCTACATTACCAAATTTATTGATTAGCTCTAGTAGTTTTCTGGTAGCATCTTTAGGATTCTCTATGTATAGTATCATGTCATCTGCAAACAATGACAGTTTTAATTCTTTTCTGATTTGGATTCCTTTTATTTCTTTTTCTTCTCTGATTGCTTGGCTAAAACGTCCAAAACTATGTTGAATAATAGTGGTGAGAGTGCGCATCCTTGTCTCATTCCTGATCTTAGAGGAAAAGGTTTCAGTTTTTCACCATTGAGGACAATGTTGGCTGCGGGTTTGTCATATATGGCCTTTATTATGTGGAGGTAAGTTCCCTCTATGCCTACTTTCTGGAGGGTTTTTATCATAAATGGGTGTTGAATTTTGTCGTAAGCTTTTTCTGCATCTATTGAGATGATCATATGGTTTTTCTCTTTTAATTTTTTAATACGGTTTATCACGTTGATTGTTTTGCATAGGTCAAAGAATCCTTGCATTCCTGGGATAAACCCCTCTTGATCATGGTGCATGATCCTTTTAATGTGCTGTTGGATTCTGTGTGCTAGTATTTTGTTGAGGATTTTTGCATCTATGTTCATCAGTGATATTGGCCTGTAGTTTTCTTTCTTTGTGACATCTTTGTCTGGTTTTGGTATCAGGGTGATGGTGGCCTCATAGAAAGAGTTTGGGAGTGTTGCTCCCTCTGCTATATTTTGGAAGAGTTTGAGACGGAGAGGTGTTAGCTCTTTTCTAAATGTTTGCTAGAATTCACCTGTGAAGCCATCTGGTCCTGGGCTTTTGTTTGTTGGAAGACTTTAATCACAGTGTCAATTTCAGGGTTTGTTATTGGTCTGTTTATATTTTCTATTTCTTCCTGGTTCAGTCTCAGGAGGTTGTGCTTTTCTAAGAATTTGTACACTTCTTCCAGGTTGCCCATTTTATTAGCATATTGTTGCTTGTAGTAATCTCTCATGATCCTTTGTATTTCTGCAGTGCTAGTTGTTACTTCTCCTTTTTCCTTTATAATTCTGCTCATTTGAGTCTTCTCCCTTTTTCTCTTGATGAGTCTGGATGTTGGTTTATCAATTTTATCTTCTCAAAGTACCACCTTTTAGTTTTATTCATCTTTGCTATTGTTTCTTTTATTTCTTTTTCATTTATTTGTGATCTGATCTTCATGATTTCTTTCCTTCTGCTTACTTTAGGGTTTTTTTGTTCTTCTTTCTCTAATTGCTTTAGGTGTAAGATTAGGTTGTTTATTTGAGCTGTTTCTTGTTTCTTGAGGTAGGATTGTATTGCTATAAACTTCCCTCTTAGAACTGCTTTTGCTGCATCCCATAGGTTTTGGGTCATCGTGTTTTCATTGTCATTTGTTTCTAGGTATTTTTTGGTTTTCTCTTTGATTTCTTCAGTGATCTCTTGGTTATTTAGTAGTGTTTTGTTTAGCCTCCATTTGTTTGTATTTTTTACAGTTTTTTCCTGAAATTGATATCTAAACTCATAGCATTGTGGTCAGAAAATATGCCTTTTATGATTTCAATTTTCTTAAATTTACCAAGGCTTGATTTATAACCCAAGACATGATCTATCCTGGAGAATGTTCCATGAGCACTTGAGAAGAAAGTGTATTCTTCTGTTTTTAGGTGGAATGTCCTATAAATATCAGTTAAGTCCATCTTGTTTAATGTCTCATTTAAAGCTTGTTTCCTTATTCATTTTCATTTTGGATGATCTCTCCACTGGTGAAAGTGGGGTGTTAAAGTCCCCTACTATTATTATGTTATTGGTGATTTCCCCTTTTATGGCTGTTTGCATTTGCCTTCTTTATTGAGGTGCTCCTATGTTGGGTGCATAAATATTTAAAATTGTTATATCTTCTTCTTGGATTAATCCCTAGATCATTACGTAGTGTCCTTCTCTGTCTCTTGTAATAGTCTTTATTTTAAAGTCTATTTTGTCTGCTCTGATAATTGCTACTTCAGCTTTCTTTTGATTTCCATTTGCATGGAATATCTTTTCCCATCCCCTCACTTTCAGTCTGTATGTGTCCCTAGGTCTGAAGTGGGTCTCTTGTAGATAGCATATATATGGGTCTTGTTTTTGTATCCATTCAGCGAGTCTATGTCTTTTGGTTGGAGCATTTAATCCATTTACATTTAACGTGATTATCGATATGTATGTTCCTGTTACCGTTTTCCAAATTGTTTTGGGTTTGTGTTTGTAGGTCTTTTCTTTCTCTTGTGTTTCCTGCCTAGAGAAGTTCCTTTAGCATTTGTTGTAAAGCTGGTTTGGTGGTTCTGAATTCTCTTAGCTTTTGCTTGTCTGTAAACGTTTTAATTTTCTGTCAAATCTGAATGAGGTCCTTGCTGGGTAGAGTAATCTTGATTGTAGTTTTTTCCCTTTCATCACTTTTAATATGTTCTGTTACTCCCTTCTGGCTTGCAGAGTTTCTGCTGAAAGATCAGCTGTTAACCTTATGGGGATTCCCTTGTATGTTATTTGTTGCTCTTCCCTTGCTGCTTTTAATATTTTTTCTTTTTATTTAATTTTTGATAATTTGATTAATATGTGTCTTGACATGTTTCTCCTTGGATTTATCCTGTATTGGACTCTCTGCACTTCCTGGGCTTTACTGACTATTTCCTTTCCCATGTTAGGGATATTTTCAACTATAACCTCCTGAAATAATTTATCAGACCCTTTCTTTTTCTCCTCTTCTTCTGGGACCCATATAATTCTAATGTTGGTGCATTTAATGTTGTCCCAGAGGTCTCTGAGACTGTCCTCAATTTTTTTCATTCTTTTTTCTTTTTTCTGCTCTGCGGTAGTTATTTCCTCTATTTTATCTTCCAGGTCACTTATCCATTCTTCTGCCTCAGGTATTCTGCTATTGATTCCTTCTAGAGAATTTTTAATTTCATTTATTGTGTTGTTCATCATTGTTTTTGCTATTTAGTTCTTCAAGGTCCTTGTTAAACTTTTCTTGTATTTTCTCCATTCTATTTCCAAGATTTTGGATATCTTTACTATCATTACTCTGAATTCTCCTTCAGGTAGACTACCTATTTCTTCTTCATTTGTTTGGTCTGGTGGGTTTTTACCTTGCTTCCTCACCTGCTGCATATTTCTCTTTCTTCTCATTTTGCTTAACTTTCTGTGTTTGGGGTCTCATTTTCTCAGGCTTCAGGTTCGTAGTTCCTGTTGTTTTTGCTGTCTGCTCCCAGTGGGTAAGGTTGGTTCAGTGAGTTGTGTAAGCTTCCTTGTGGAGGGGACTTGTGCCTGTGTTCTGGTGGGTGGGGCTGGATCTTGTCTTTCTGGTGGGCAGGGCTGCATCCGGTGGTGTTTTTTGAGGTGTCTGTGACCTTACTGTGATTTTAGGCATCCTCTGTGCTAATGGGTGGGCTTGTGTTACTCTCTTGCCAGTTGTTTGGCATGTGGTGTCTAGCACTGGAGCTTGCTGGCTGTTGGGTGGAGCTGGGTCTTACTGTTGAGATGGATATCTCTAGGAGAGCTCTCACTGATTGATATTACGTGGGGCCGGGAGGTCTCTGGTGGTCCAATGTCCTGAGTTCAGCCTTCACACCTCAGAGGCTCAGGCCTGACACCAGGCTGGAGCTCCATCACTCTGTCAGCCACATGGCTCAGAAGAAAAGGGAGAAAAAATAAATAAATAAATAAAATAAATTATTAAAATAAAAAAATTATTAAAATAAAAAAAATTTTAAAGTTATAATAAAAAAGAAAGGAGAGAGCAGCCAAACTAATAAACAAATCCACCAATGATAACAAGTGCTAAAAACTATACTAAGATAAACATAAAAATCAGAAACAAGTCAGTCGCAGGCAGCAAACCCCAAGTCTACAGTTGCTCCCAAAGTCCACCACCCCAATTCTGGGTTGATTCATTGTCTATTCAGGTATTCCACAGATGCAGGGTACATCAAGTTGATTGTGGGGATTTTATCTGCTGCTTCTGAGGTCGCATGGAGAAATTTCCCTTTCTCTTGTTTGTTCACACAGCTCCTGGGGTTCAGCTTTGGTTTTGGCCCCGCCTCTGCGTGTAGTTTGCCCTCAGGCTTCTGTTCTCGCCCAGACAGGAGGGGGTTAAAGCAGTGGCCGATTAGGGGGCTCTGGCTCACTCATGCCAGGGGGAGGGAGGGGTACGGTAGTTATTACTGGAATGTGGGGCGAGCCTGCAGTGGCGGAGGCCGGCATGACATTGCAACAGCCTGAGGCACACAGTGTGTTCTCCCGGGAAAGTTGTCCCTGCATCACGGGACCGTGGCAGTGCACGCCCACTGAACTCTTACTTAATCTGTGTTCTTTTCACATCCAGCACAAAGGTAGCTTCTAACATAAAATATATGATATAGTTGCTAAGTGCTATTTTCCTGATAAAGTCTAATTAAACCAACTCTTTTGATCTCCCACCCTTGAGTGAGACATATATGGGCCTGCCTATCTTTGAATAATAATTAAGTTATGCATTATAATAACCCTACTACTCAGAAGTAATGTGAAGAAGATAAGTAAGAAATATTCCTTCCCTGTGTCTGTAGGATTCATGGAAGCTTGCTTCTTCAAAGCCAACAATGGAAAGAGAGCCAGGTGCTACACTTTTATGTATCACGTATATGTAACTATCCAAATCACATCATCTTTCCCACATTCTTCTATGTAAGCAAGCCACAGGTCCTGCCCACACTCAAGGGTAGGGATTACATAAAAGCATTAATACCAGGAGATGGGGTTCATATAAGGGATTTCTTTTCTGTCTGCCTTGAAGACTATGACAATTTTGATTAGAATTTAACAATCTGAAATGATAGATACATTTCCAAAATTACAGGTCAGCAGGAAATTGTCAGAATATGTCCTCTGCTGCTCTTTCCATCCTAAAAAAAATTATCAAATATGTAGGACTCCACACAAAATTCTAAGTAGCTCACTTTTTTTTTCTTTAGTAGCTCACTTTTATATAGTCCTACAAAAGTTTCAAGATTTCTAAAATGACCTGAAGAAAAGATGTCTATCTCTGCATCAGATCTTATCCATGATGTTAAGTGAGACTTCTATAGGAAAAAAAAAAAATCTGTGTAGCAGTATCTAGAAGAGATAATTTTCTATTTATCTTTATATTAATATTTTTCTTCCTAATATTAATTATAAATAGGTAACTCTTCTGTTTACTTGCTTATTTAATCATTTTTTATTTTACTCTTTTTTTCTGTTTTTAGAATCCTTATCCACAAAGAATCTAACTTTTAAAATACAATAAAACTGTAAAATTATTTTTTAAAAATTCAAACATAAAAGTATGCCCAAACAAAAGGGACAAAAAAATTAAACAGAAATATGTGACTTAAAAGGTCACATTGGATTTTAATTGGGCTGAGAATTTGGGTTGAGTTTGCAGGCAAAGTAATATGAAGAACATTTATTTCATTTTTATACAGAAAAACTCATTGGAAAATATGGCTGTCTGTATTAAAGTTGAAGCTATCTATGTCTAGAGTCAGTATTTCCACTCCTTTGTACATGCACTAGAGAAACTCAGGCACATTTATACCAGGATACATGCAAAAGGATATTTACAATCGCATTGTCCATGATGCTGAAAAATAAAAAGAGCCAAATATCCTTCAACAGTAGAAAGGAAAAATAAATTGTTGTAAATCTATACAATCAAATCCTACAAAACAATGAAAATAAAGGAACTAGACTACAGATAACAGTGTGGATTAATCTTGCAAGGATAATATATAAAAAAGGAAAAATTAAAAAATTAACTTCTCATATGCATTTTTTTGCAAAGGAAAACTTAACAGATATCTTAAATGATGTCATCAATCAAATTGCATCTGCAACCAGGTTCTGTAATAACCAGGCTTGTGTAGCTTTATCCTGTAGCCTCCCTCTGTAAGTAATAAAACATAACAACCACCACCATCATTACAACAAAACCACACAAGCTAAAATTTGAAAGTTTGAACACATTTATTTGGGTAACCACTTATAAAACTCAGCAAGAAATGTGATATTGCATTTCTCATGAAAATGGTCAATAAGAAAATGGCCATTTTTGTACACATTCATAGTCTAAATATTATTCTGTTTCCAAAAAACAAAATGTCACTTATCTCCTATGTTTTGAAGTTTTTTGGTATTTTTCTAAGTGAGTATTTAGACTATAATAATGCCTTTGTTAAAAGGGAGCAATTTATCAAAGAGTTAGTTCTTTGATAACTTGGGCTTTCTTTTTCCCCTTAAAATCTTTTCCTACAAAAGTAACTTCAGTACGAGTATAAGCAAAAGCATACAAATGCACTCAATCATTGAATTCACCATCTATTTTCAAAGAGCAAGCACTTTAAAAACTGACTTAACTACAAATATATTTCTTTGTGGTAAGGTCAAAGTACAACTAAATTTTAAAAGTACAAATAAGAGCAAAGATTATTTCACTGGAATTTTTTAAAAAAGCAAAACAATCTTTGATTATAACTTTAAAAATCTTCATTTCTCTGGGTTAAAAACATGGTAACTTATTTTTTTGTTGTGCATATTAAAACTTTGTTGACTAAAATTTTTGAAAAGATAGGCCATATACACATTTCAGCTTCTGAGATCAGTTTTTTAAATCAAATATTGAAAAGTTAATTTGCAAATTTCAATTTAAAAAATTCATATGGAGTATATTTAAGACAGCATCTTTTATAGTGCACCTCAAAATCAGTAAGCTCTTTAGATAAAGTTGATTGCAGAATGGTGATAATACTTAAAAATGTTGATGTTTGCATCTGTAAACCCATTTGATGAAGTAATAATAGTATCACTAAATTGCAAAAACAATTGTATCCAGTTCTATAGAGAATGAAGTTTTAAGCAATGCAGCAAAGAGTAAATGCATACAATTGAAGATGGCAGCAAGAATGAGTGTGTATATATGAGTATATATAAGTAACATTCCAATAATGTGGAAGGGGAAGTGGTTTTTTATTCAGCTGAAATGGAAAATTTGTGAAAAGAAGTTATATTAAGAAGTGAGGTGATTTCTAACAGGGGCCACAGGCTGCAATTGTCTCTGAGAATTAAAGCCTTGGGAAGATCAAATGTTTGCCTGTATGATTTGGATTGCACAGCTTGACTAATGAAACAGGTGAAAGGAGAATTGTTTGTTTCAAAAGATGATTTGTTTGATTTGACAGTATTATGTAGGAAGGAGAATTATAATAAAATGAAGCAACAAGATAGAGAAGGAGACAAATTATACATTTGAAATGTACTGCACTGGTGAATGTAGGATGGCCGGCAAATGCTAATAAACTCCTGTTAGTCTTTAGCCCCTCAGCTTCTAGTTGTCCAAGCTCTTTAAGGAGTAGGCAGTAAGCTTTTTATTTTGGTTTTTGTGTTTCAAGAAACCAAATCCAACCAAGTATTCCTTGAATCATGTAACAAATCCTATCATTCGCCATCATTACAGTAATTCTGGAGTCGTATTTATGGAGTCCTTACTATGTGCTTGGCATAGTGACAACTCTTTAATGGGGATTTTATTCTTTTTAACCTTCACAAGCATTCAATGGGATAAAAGTAATCATTACCCTCATATTAAAAATGATAATATTGACACACAGAAGCATTAAGTAGTTCTTTTAATGCAGGAAAGTACATGTTCAATGAATGAAATAACTATATTTCTTAAACAAATACATATTTTGGAAGACAGAACAACCAAGACAAAAATATTTTTATGGAGTCTATATTGTATTGTTGTATATATAAGCATAATTTTAAAAAATAGGTAAAATACAAGATCTGTAGATAGTGATAATTGCTAGACAGAAAAATGTAGGAGGGATGGTAGGAAGTGCTAGAGAGGGGGACACAAAAAGCACTTACTAAGATAGTGACATTTGAATAAAGACCTGAAGGAGGTCTCAGAAGCTCTGTGAAAAGAAAGCATCCAGAAAGTGGGCATATTCTCAAGGCAGGAACATGGTTAGTGATTTAATTTTAAGAAATAGCAAGGACAATGTAGCTAGTAAACAAAAGCAAAAATAAACAGATGGGACCTAATTAAACTCAAAGGCTTTTGCACAGCAAAGAAAACCACTGACAAAATGAAAACACCTACTGAATGGGAGAAAATATTTGCAAATGATATGACTGATAAGAGGTTAATATCCAAAATGTATAAACAGCTCATACAACTCAATATAAAAAAAAAAAAACCCAATTAAAAAATGGGCAGAGGACCTAAAGAGACATTTTTCCAAAGAAGGTGTACAGATGATCAGCAGGCATGTGAAAAGATGCTCAACATTATTAATCATCAGAGAAATGCAAATTGAAACCAAAATGAGATATCACCTCACTCTTGTCAGAATGGCTAGCATCAAAAAGAACACAAATAACAAATGTTGGTGAGGATGTGGAGAAAAGGGAACCCTGGTACACTTTTGGTGGGGATGTAAATTGGGGCAGCCACTGTGGAAAACAGTACGAAGGTTTCTCAAAAAGCTAAAAACAGAACTACCATATGAGCCAGCAATTTCACTCCTGGGTATATATCCAAAAATATAAAAACAAAAAGAAAAACAGGAATTCAAAAGATATTATGCCCCAATGTTCATAGCACATTATTTACAGTTGCCAAGATATGGAAGTAACCTAAGTGTCCATCAACAGATGAATGGATAAAGAAGGTATGGAATACTACTGAGCCATAAAAAAGAATGAAATTTTGCCATTTGCAACAACATGGATGGATTTGGAAGGCATTATGCTAAATGAAATAAGTCAGACAGAGATAGACAAATACTGTATATCACTTATGTGTGGAATCTAAACATTAAAACTAGTGAATATAATAAAAAAGAAACAGACTTATTAGAGAGAACAAACCAGTGGTTACCAGTGGGAGAAGAAAGGGGGAGGGGCAAGACAGAACTAGGGGATTAAGAGATACAAACTATTATGTGTAAAATAAATAAGACCGAAGGGTACATTGTACAGCACAGGGAATATAGCCAATGTTTTATAATAACTACGAATGGAGTATAACCTTTAAAAATTGTGAATCAGTATGTTGCACACTTGAAACATATAATATTGTACATTCACTACACCTCAATTAAAAAATTTAAAAAAAGAAATAGCAAGGACAATTTAGCTAGGGATGACTGCAAAGGATGAAGTAAAGACAGTGAGGTAATGGGAGGTGGTGAAGGGTGAAGACATAAAGTTGTGTGTAATATTTTAATGATTTTGAATTTTACTGACATGAATGAGAAGTTATTGAGACAATATTGAGCAAAGGAGTGACATTGATGTCATTTACATTTTATATGATCACACCAGCTGCTCTGTTGAAAATAGATTGATAAGGGGCACGGACAACCCAGGGAGACCATTGAAGAGGTGTTTGCAATAATCCAGACAGGAGATGTTGACCAGATAAGCCAGGAAGCAGCTGTGGATTTAGTGAGAAGTGGTTGTATTCTGTATTTTTGAAGCTAGCTGACAGGATTTGCTGACATGGTAGAATGTAACTGCCCTTGTAACATAACACATGGCAAATCAAACTGTCCGTACCTATTTTGGAACCCTTGCTCTTCCACCAAAGCATCGTCTAAATGATAACTGTCAAATAATACTCAGATATAAAAGAAAAAATTTGCTTGCAAAGAAGTCTACAAAACAGGTACCAGTTCACCAAATAAAAATACCTCAGGTGTTTAAAGGAAAAAATAATCCACTAGAATAGCAAGATTATTGATGGAAACCAGTTGTTGAGGGAAGCTGCTATTTCCCCACATAATTATCGTATTTGCAAGGCTTGTCAGAGATTTTCAGAGATCAGCCCTCTAAAATCGACGGGAAAATGGTTTTTCTTGAAGGAAGTTTCAGGAATAGCTCAAGACACTATTTAGCAGACAGGAACGAAGTGGAGATAGGGTTACTCTGTTTTAGGAGGAAGATTATTTATTTATATTGATTTATCTGAGAAACCAAAATTCCTTTTTTTCTTTTTCTCTGCCATGGGTTCTGTTGCTCTGCTCACTGTAAATAAAGGTGGGGCAGGTTGTCAGTTTTCTCTGACATAACCTACGTTAGCGATGTTAAGTGGACTGTACCTGAGCTTTGCCTCCATCCCCAGGCTGGCCGAGGCAGCCCAGCTGCACCGAGCTAGCTGGCTTGGGCTTTGGCCGAGGGGCTGACATCCAGCCTCTGGACACTCACCAAGCTGTACCCTGAGTTCCTCACCAGATGGGGATCCTTTTTACCTAATTGCTCAGTCCAGAGAGGAAATTTTTCTCTAATGTGTCTTTGTACAGAGTTCCTTTTTCTAATTTTCACAAAAGTGCTGATTTGCTGAGTTTTTTAAAGTAGTATCATATCAGTATGACCAATCCTAGGTAAGAGAACAATACTCTTGTTGTCAGGTTCAAGTGCTATACTTGTGATACTCTAAAAAATAATTAAGAGAGGCAGAAATATAAGCTTTCCTAATACATATTAGTTCATGTTAACACAATTATACAGTTTATGAATTTAACTAAAAACAGGTAAGTAATGGTTAATCAGAGGACTCCCAGATGACAAACTCAGATACTAACAACGTTATCTCCTCCTCAAAAGATTCCTATTCATTATTTTAAAAAATATTTATTTATTTATTTGGCTGTGCCAGGTCTTAATTGTGACACACAGGATCTTTTAGTTGTGGCACGCGGGATCTTTACTTGTGGCATGCAAACTCTTAGTTGTAGCATATGGGATCTAGTTCCCTGACCAGGGATCGGACCTGGGGACCCTGCACTGGGAGTGTGGAGTCTTAGCCACTGGACCGCCAGGGAAGTCCCAGTTCCTATTGATTAATCACAGGTAGATAGAGACTTGTGGTTGGAGAAAAAGTTTAGGAAATGATGGCTAAAGTCTTCTGAAATAGAGAGAAATGTGATTTTTTTCAATAAAATAAATGTCAATTTTTATTACTGAACTGCTGTTCAGTAGAGATAAAGTGATGAACAGAATAAAGAAACTGAAAAATGATGTCTTAGCTGTTAGCAGAGACCGTTGTTATTAGCTTATGATTATTGCCAGGATAGCTAAAACTGTTCAAAAAACTCCAGAAGGTCTGAGCACTCAAAAATTTCATTTTGGATTTAAAGGGAAATGAAATGTCCATCTCCAGTGACAACCTAAAGGGTTGTCCAATACGACATGATAGATATGACTTTGAGTCTCAATATTTTTGGTTCTTAATGTTATTTTTCAAATAGTTAATATAGCCACATGATATAAAATTCAGAATTTACAATAGGCTGTGTAGTGAAAAGTGTGACTCCTATACTTTTCTCACTAACCTGCTTTGTTCCCATCCCCAGAGGCAAAGACTATTGCCAGTTCATTTTGTAGGTATCCAGAAATATTCTATGTAATTATATGTATAATAACCACAGTGTATTCCAGACATTTTATGCAGTTCTAAACCTAGAAATCATAGAAAATTATGTGTACTCATATTTGTTTTTACGTAATTGTTTATAACTATATATGTATATAATTATATTTTAAAATTGTGTTTTCTCCTAACATGGTAACATACTACAAACGTACATTCAGTCATCTAAACCTTTTTTTTTTTTTTTTTTTCACTTAATGTGTCTTGGAATATAACTGATAGATAAAGGCCTGGAACTGGATTTGCTGGGTTAAAAATAGTATGTGAATTTTATATTTTATAGGCATTGCCATATTGGACTGCATAGAGTTGGCACCATTTACACTCTCACCTTCACTGTTATCAACCAGTCTATTGTCTGCCCACCCTCACCCACCTACACAATTGGTTATTAATTTCAGTTTACATTTTTCAATCTGTCAGATGAAATAAAAGTGCAGTGCAGTTTTAGGTTGCATTTCTTTCATTTTGAGAGAAATTAGGCATATTTTCACACTTTAAGGTCCATTTTGCTTTTTCTGTGAATGTACAGTTTATACCTTTGGCATTGTTCTGCTGAGTTGTTTTTTTCATATCTCTCAGTTTTACATCCTCCTGTGAAAACAGGTCTGATTGTGTGGATGGTAAATTCTCCCACTTTTCTTTGAGTTCTGTAAAAGTTCAATTTGAGCTTACCCTATTTTACACAAACACACAACTTTGTCTGGTGTCACAGATTAGATTCTCATTTCGTATGAGATGTTTATTAAGAAGCACATCAAGCATCAGACTTTATGGAAGCAGCAGAAGGAAAACCCAAACTATGATGCAGGTTCCGTGACAGTTCTGCTGACTGTATAAAGAGCTCTGAGACTAAAATGGCCCGAGATGCCAGGTCTGTTGTATCTTCATTGATCAAACACTGGTTGTAGTCACCTGAAAAAGAAAATTATTTTGACGCTTAGGAACTGAGGCGACCCTTGTATAGACTGAGAACTGAAGGCTGCTGCCCATAGTGTCCCCATAACAAGGGTCACAAGTCCTTCACTGAAGGGGGATTGGATGCGTGCACATCACAGAATCCACAACTAATCGGGACAGAGCCTTGATGAAAACCTGAATATGGGATTGTCTCTCTCACTAATTCTCTTTTGAAGTGCATGTATTTGGTGCTTGGCATTGAATAACATTTGAATCACATGTATACATTGTTTTTAGGCATTTCAATGGGGCTTAATTTGATTCTTTAAGGGACTCCTTAATTCTTTTTTCTAAATATATTAGCGATATTGTTAAGAAGCCAGAATTCTTCATTGTTATCACAAGATTAAGAAGTTGTTCTGTTTAGTTTGTACATTTGCATTGAAGATAGGCTTCATTTAGCAGATATTTATCAGTATTTACCAGTTGTCTCAGACCAGTGGGTAGGGATTTTTCCCCACTGAAAAATATTTGAATGTGTCAAAATATTAAAGTTATTCCACAAGTTTGAATGAGTGCATAAATTAAAAAAAAAATTAACAATAAGGACTTGAGAAGAAAACCAAAGACACAGTACTAGAAACAGATATGGCTGAGAAACTGATTAAAATATGTGACTATCTACTAAGAATTCTACTTATATTATTTTAAAATTATAAGCTAATCAAAATAAAAACATTTTTATTTTACTTTAGTGTATACAGGAATATATAATTTTGTTTTTAAAGTATTTTAGTTTTAAATAGTTCACCATTTTTAAAGTTTACCAAGATAATATATCATATTGATTATATAATAGATCATTATTTTAAAAGGATATAATTTTAATTATTTAAATGACAACTTTTACAGTAAAATGTCTCAGACTTGCTAATGATGTTAAAGACTATAAGGAGCTGAATTCAGAAGCCACTTGTACCTGTATTATATCCAAGCTAAACATGACGACTTCCTAGTCTTGTGAGGGCAATGTAGGCTTCCAGTTTCTGAACAATATTGCCAATAGATTTAGAAAAAGAATGTGTAATCCACTTTTGCACAGGATGATTAGACACCTGACTGTATTTTAGATACACTTATTTGTATATGTATTGCAATAAAATATATTTGAATGTAGTTTAGCAAAAATTGCCCATAAAATGGATGGGAGTCTGAACCAACTAACTAAAAGGAAAGAGTTAGCAATTTCTAGAATTAGCACAATATGTAGTCAGTGAAAGGGATTAGTGTTTAGGATACAGAATGAGAACAAGAATAATTTTGAAAAAGATATATGATTGGTTAGAAAGTACAAAAAAGTGAAACTTGATTTCAAAAGTATTTCTATATGCATCCGTTTTGGACTGTCATTTTTTCCCTTCAATTAATTAAATCAAAATTTGATTATTCTCACGCATCAATATTTCATACACTGCAAATAAAAATGCAATGGAATATCATAGCTAAGACGGAACAAGATTGTAAGATCGATTAATTAAATTCTGAAGTTAGGCCTTAAAAATAGCTTTGGTAAATAATGTATTACATTTTGTTATAAAGGGCAATTTAAACACATTTTGACATAATTAATACCTCCATAGCTCAGGAATTGCTTGGCAGGTCTCCTAACTTCATTGTGGTTAAAACTGCAAACCTTAAAGTAATGGAATTTGCCAATCAATTCTATTATGCGATTGGATAGTGGACAAAATTTAACTCTACGCTTTTTCTAAGAAATGCAAATCAAGGATGCAAGTAGATATACCAATAAAAATGCTGCCCCAGATAAACCTGGGGTAGCTGTATTCATAACAGGCAAAACAGACTTTAAGGAAAATCACTTTTCCAAAGATGATGAAAGGCAATAATCATGAGAAGATATAACACTTTTCAGCCACAATGACCAAAAAACGTAAGTTAAGTTATATAAACAAAAATTAATAAATTAAAAGAAGATATCGGCAAATTCACAATTATAATGGGAGAGTCTGACACACCTCTTTCAGTAATCGATTGAAAAAATTGACAAAAATTATTAAGGATACTGGAAAAGTAAGGTTTGTAACAAATGCAATGACTTTATATGGGACCTTGCACTGCAGAAAAAATAAAAAGAAAGAAGGAAAAGGTAGTATGATATTCATGCTGTTTAAGTACACCTGCATTATTCACAAAAACTGATTGGATACTGAGTCATGACACAAGTCAACAAATTTCAGATTACTAAAATCAAAGAATCTACTCTCTGGTCATAGGACAATTTAGCTGTTAATCAATAAGACAAATCCAGCAGTTTTTTGGGGTTTTTTAAACATCTTTATTGGAGTAAAATTGCTTTGCATTCTTGTGTCAGTTTCTGCTGTATAACAAAGTGAATCAGCTATATGTATACATATATCCCCATATCCCCTCCCTCTTGCATCTCCCTCCCACCCACCTTATTCCACCCCTCCAAGTGGTCACAAAGCACCGAGCTGATCTCCCTGTGCTATGCAGCTGCTTCCCACTAGCTATCTATTTTACATTTGGTAGTGTGTATATGTCACTGCCACTCTCTCACTTCATCCCAGCTTACCCTTCCCCTCCCCGTGACCTCAAGTCTGCATCTCTATTCCTGTTCTGCCCCTAGGTTTTTCAGAAACATTTGTTTATTAGGTTGCATATATATGTGTTAGCATATGGTATTTGTTTTTCTCTTTCTGACTTACTTCACTCCGTATGACAGATTCTAGGTCCATCCACTTCACTACAAATAACTCAATTTCACTTCTTTTTATGGCTGAGTAATATTCCATTGTATATATGTGCCATATCTTCTTTTTCCATTCATCTGTCAATGGACACGTAGGTCGCTTCCATGTCCTGGCTATTGTAAATAGAGCTGCAATGAATATTGTGGTACATGACTCTTTTTGAATTATGGCTTCCTCAGGGTTTATGCCCAATAGTGGGATTGCTGGGTCATATGGTAATTCTATTTTTAGTTTTTTAAGGAACCTCCATATTGTTCTCCATAGTGGCTGTATGAATTTATGGTCCCACCAACAGTGCAAGAGGATCCTCTTTTCTCCATACACTCTCCAGCATTTATTGTTTGTAGATATTTTGATGACAGCCATTCTGACGGGTATGAGGTGATGCCTCATTGTAGTTTTGATTTGTATTTCTCTAATGATTAATGATGTTGAACATTCTTTCACGTGTTTGTTGGCAATCTGTATATCTTCTTTGGAGAAATGTCTATTTAGGTCTTCTGCCCATTTTTGGATTGGGTTGTTTGTTTTTTTGATATTGAGCTGCATGAGCTGCTTGTATATTTTGGAGAATAATCCTTTGTCAGTTGCTTTCTTTGCAAATATTTTCTCCCATTCTGAGGGTTGTCTTTTCATCTTGCTTATGGTTTCCTTTGCTGTGCAAAAGCTTTTAAGTTTCATTAGGTCCCATTTGTTTATTTTTGTTTTTATTTCCATTTCTCTAGGAGGTGGGTCAAAAAGGATCTTGCTGTGATTTATGTCATAGAGTGTTCTGCCTATGTTTTCCTTTAAGAGTTTTATAGTGTCTGACTTTACAGTTAGGTCTTTAATCCATTTTGAGTTGATTTTTGTGTATGGTGTTAGGGAGTGTTCTAATTTCATACTTTTACATGTACCTGTCCAGTTTTCCCAGCACCACTTATTGAAGTGGCTGTCTTTTCTCCATGGTATATTCTTGCCTCCTTTATCAAAGATAAGGTGACCATATGTGCGTGGGTTTATCTCTGAGTTTTCTATCCTGTTCCATATTTCTGTTTATATATCCTGTCTTATATTTCTGTTTTTGTGCCAGTACTATACTGTCTTGATTACTGTAGCTTTGTAGTATAGTCTGAAGTCAAGGAGCCTGATTCCTCCAGCTCCATTTCTCTTTCTCAAGGTTGCTTTGGCTATTTGGGGTCTTTTTTGTTTCCATACAAATTGTGTAATTTTTTGTTCTAGTTCTGTGAAAAATGTCATTGGTAGTTTGACAGGGAGTGCACTGAATCTGTAGATTGCTTTGGGTAGTATAGTCATTTTCACATTGTTGATTCTTCCAATCCAAGAACATGGTATATTTCTCCATGTGTTTGTATCATCTTTAATTTCTTTCATCAGTGTCTTATAGTTTTCTGCATATGGTTTTTTGTCTCCTTAGGTTGATTTATTCCTAAGTATTTTATTCTTTATGTTACAATGGTAAATAGGAGTGTTTCCTTAATGTCTCTTTCAGATTTTTCATCATTAGTGTATAGGAATGCAAGAGATTTCTGTGCATTAATTTTGTATCCTGCTACTTTACCAAATTCATTGATTAGCTCTAGTAGTTTTCTCGTCACATCTTAGGATTCTCTATGTATAGTAGTATCATGTCATCTGCAAACAATGACAATTTTAGTTCTTCTTTTCCTATTTGGAATGCTTTTTTTTTTTTTCATCTCTGATTGCTGTGGCTAAGTCTTCCAAAACTATGTTGAACACTAGTGGTGAGATTGGGCAAACTTGTCTTGTTCCTGATCTTAGTGGAAATGCTTTCAATTTTTCACCATTGAGAACGATGTTGGCTATGAGTTTGTCATATATGGCCTTTATTATGTTGCGGTAAGTTCCCTCTGTGCCTACCTTCTGGAGACTTTTTTATCATAAATGGGTGTTGAATTTTGTCGAAGGCTTTTTCTGCATCTATTGAGATTATCATATATAAACCAGAAGTTTTTATATGTTTAAAAATTAAGAAAGCACTTCAAATTGTCCATGGTTCAAAGAAGAAATTGTAATGGGGATTAGATAATATTTAAGAATGCAGTTAAAGCAAAAGAGAATTTAATACCTTAAGTGCATGAAAATATTAAAAGAGGAAAGAAATTAAAATTAATGAGCTAAGAATATCTCTCAAGAAGTTAGCTATTTAAAAAGAGCAAAATAAAAGCAAAGAAAATAAGATGAATAAAATAATCGAGACAATAACAAAAATTAATGAATCATAAAGCAAATAAAAATTAGTGATTATTAGCAAATTTAAAAATTTGACAACCTCTCGCAAAATTGATCAAGAAGAAAAAGTAGGTACCAAAACAATATCAGGAATAAAGAGGTGAGTATCACTACAGATGCTGCAGTTAATAAAAAGATAAGAAAAGGAAATTATGAACCATTATTTTGATGCCTTTGAAGATTTAGATGAAATGGAAATTTTTTCTAGAAAATATTTCAATTGTCAAAATTGACATAGGAATGTACAGAAATTATAAATCTATAATCATTATAGAAAATGAATCAGTAAATTAAAGTCTTTTTAATATTTATTTGTTTGGGCTGTGCCGGGTGTTAGTTGTGGTGCAAGGGATCTTCATTGCAGCACGTGAGATCTTTAGTTGTGGCCTGCAGACTCTTAGTTGCAGCATGCGGACTTCTTAGTTTTGGCATGTGGACTCTTAGTTGTGGCATGCGGACTCTTAGTTGTGGCGTGTGAACTCATAGCTGCGGCATGCATGTGAGATCTAGTTCCCAGGCCCCCTGCATTGGGAGTGCAGAGTCTTACCAACTGGACCACCAGGGAAGTCCCAGTAAATTAAAGTCTTAAGACAAAGAAAACTCCATGGATGGATGGTTTCTCTAATAAACTCTATCAAACAGTCTTGAAATAATTTATTTAAATGTTAAGCAATTTCAGAGAATAGAGAATGAGATACTCCAGATTGTTTTAAGTGATTGGCATAATCTTAATACTACATCTAAAACAACATTTTTAACTTTGCCACTATTTTAATAAAAGAAATTTTCCCTGTCTTTCCCCAGAAGTGATGTCCTTGTGATTAGGAGGAGACAGGCAAAAATCTTGCATTTTGTTTTAATTGACCCTTCCATTGATCCAAGCTACAATCTTTACAGTCTTTGTTGCAACTTAGAAACAGATTGGGTTTATAAGTGTATTTCAACTTTGGACACCATAAAAGGAAGGTGGGGGCTGTCAAATTGTGGTCCCTTCGAGCTGATGCTGTCTTTTAAGTTTACTGTCTCTCTGTATCTTTAACTATGGCCTCCTGATAAACAAATACACTACTCAGTGGTAAAGA
The DNA here is from genome assembly GCF_965194825.1 of Balaenoptera physalus. Classification (NCBI taxonomy): domain Eukaryota; kingdom Metazoa; phylum Chordata; class Mammalia; order Artiodactyla; family Balaenopteridae; genus Balaenoptera; species Balaenoptera physalus. The sequence continues at coordinate 50,198,946 of NC_138885.1, forward strand.
GTTATTGGTTGCCAGAGACCAAATACTTTACCTAACACATTTCATTTTTAGTAGGACATTTTCTGTCAACACCAAGATCTTAAGCCAAAGCAATCACAATAATTAAAAAAAAAAACACACACAAGTATATGTGGGTAGGCCTCTTGTTGTTCCTAAAAGCACAGTATATAGACAGATAGATAGATAGATAGATAGATAGATAGGGTTTATAGATAACTACCATTTATATGTAATATACCAAGTTGGAAAGATGATACCTGGAAGATAAGACATCTAAGAACTGCCCCCTTAAAAAAAATGCACAGAAGATAAAAGAAAGGGAACTATAAATAATACTACCCATAATGGACAATTCTCTCTATATTTTGATAACTCAGTTTAGTATGCAAGTATGCATCAATTTTTTCCAGTATATTTCATTAGACCTTTTTCTGATTTTTCGAAGCCAAAGTCTAAATCACCAAATAGATAACAATACATCTCTTGAGAAGATGCATCACTCTGAATGCACTAATGGGGATTCTAAAGAAGTCTGTCCAATGTCATAAAGAAATACAAATGTATTTTATGTGGTATTTCCCAGATATAATTTTATAAGCAGATCTTTCTTGGTAACTTCCAATAATTGCAATTTCTTTTTCTATGTCCTTTTAAATTATTACCTTAGAGATATATGATAGGAAGAAAAGGATACATAAAACTGATGTTCAATGAAAGAGTAGCTCTAGCAGTTAAAATTCTTTATAGACAAATTAATATATTAATTCAAATTCCTTTCCATGGTAACACAGTCCTCAGTGAACTGACTCTGGCCGATCTCCAAATTTTCAGTTTCTTCTCCCACTTCCGAATCCAACTTGGCAGGCCACCAAAATATATTTCTTGAAATAAGCCTCAAGCAAGTATTAGTAAACATAGATAGAAAACAAAGTTTTAATAGGTACAGAATTTTTGGAGAGCAAAGTCATATACAGGTATTAAGCTCTAAAAAGTACAGAGACATGCATGATTCATTTAAGTCATACATAGTCATGATTATGCTACAATCACTAACTCATGATATCACACAAAACACTTTGTGTTTCTGCACTGAATTCAATGATAATGCTTTGGGGTTCACATGAAATTTGGTTTTTAACCCTTTTGGTTTAAGTGCATTTTACACACATGAAATTCACTCATTCTAAACACTGACTTTTAGTAAATCCGCAAAGCTGTGCAAGAGTCACTTAATCCAATTTTAGAATCTTTCCATTATCCTCAAAGATCTCCCCTTTGCAGTCACTATTTTTTCCAAACCCCACCTGCAGGAGGTCACTAATCTCCTTTCTGTCTCTTACAGACTTGCCTTTTTCTGAAGATTTCATATATATAGAATCATAAAAAATATGGTCTTTTGTGTCTGAATTCACACACTTAGCAGAATATTTTAGAGGGTCATCCATGTTGTTGCATGGTACATCAGTGGTTTCTTCTTTTCTATTGCTGATTAATAATATTCCATTGTACAGCTATATCACCTTGCGTTTATCCATTACTCTGTTGATGAACATTTAGCCTGCTTCTAGTTTTTGGCTACTGTATTATGAATAATACTGCAATAAACATTCTCATACAAATCTTTTTTGGTCCTGTGTTTTCATTTCTTTTGGGCAGAATCCCAGAAGTGAATTTGCCTGTTTGTGTAAATTTATGCTCAATATTTTGAGAATTACCAGTTTTTCAAATTGGGTCCACCATTTGACAGTTCCACTGCAAGGTATGAGGGTTCCCATTTCTCCATATCCTTACCACACTTACTACTGTCTGTTTGAGTATATTATCCTAGAGGGCGTAAAGTGATATTTTATTGTGGTTTAACTTACATTTCCCTAATAACTAATGACATTGAGCATTTTGTCATAGTGCTTAGTGGCTAAGTATATATTTTCTTTGATGAAATATCAATTACAAGATTTTATTAATTTTTATTGGGCCAAAATTATAATTGTATATATAAGATACAAATACTTTTACCATATCTGAATTATAATTATTTTCCCTCGTTTTTCATTTTCTTAATGGTGTCCTTAGAAATAAAGTTTTTAATTTTTATGAAGTCCAATTTATCGTATTTTTTTTTTATGGATCATGCTTTTAGCATCACATCTTAGAAATCTTTGACTAATCAAAGTCATGAACAGTTTCTTCTGTTTTCTTATGAAATATTTATAGTTTTAGCTCTTGCAATTAAATCTGTCACGAATTTTAAGCTAATGTTTGTGTATGGTGTGAGATACATATAAATATCTGCATGTGTATATCTTATTGTCCCAGGATGTTTTGTTGAAAAGTTCATCTTTTCCCTTCCAAAATGCTTTGACACCTTTGTGAAAAATCAATGTACCACAAATGTAAGGGTTTACTTTTGTATTATCAAACCTGTTCTATTGATCTACTTCTCTATTCTTATGGTATGACCAGACTGTCTAGATTATTGTAACTTAAAATTAGCAAGTTTTCAAAGTAGATGAATAATTTAACACAGGCATACAGTGTTATATATCTATGTTCATGTGATGAATTTACTAACTAAATCATCACATGAACACAGATAATCTTTCTACTATTGGAAGAAATGAAAATTAAAATAATTTTAAAATTCAAATAAATTCTTATTAAACTATAACAATGAATTAATGACTTATAAAACCAACTTAGACTGTGCATTTTTACATTTGAGTCTACACCCTGGAAATATATATGAAGAAAAAAAAGCTTTCTAAAAAATCTTTTAGCAAGGAACACAATACAGTGTACTGCATGAAAGTAAAAAAACAAACATACAAAAAGACTGTCCCAAGCAACCAAAAAAAATGAGGATAAACCATATGGAATACCACAGTGTCAATAAACTGAGAAAAATGTGCACTCTGTCAGACATGAAAATACAGTATAAGAAATATATTAAGTTGCATAACCAGAACTGAAAATAAAACAGAAATAGTGATTAGAGCATTTTACTATATTGCTTTGGATAAATGACAAAGGTCAGATGACCTTTAATCACACCTAACTTTGGTGTGATTAAATAGCTTTATTAACATCATGTTTGTTTGCCTTGTAAATTTACCTAACTTTCATCGGATGTACTTCTTCTGTATAATTGCCCAGGGTCATAATTATTACATACAAATACATATTGTAAAATAGTAACATAACTTCATAAAAAAATTCTCCTCCTTTTCTCTATGTGTGTATGTATGTGTGCACATGTGCACGTGTGTGTGTGAGGCAACTAAAAGGAATGTGTGAGCAATGGAAACAACAAAGAGAATATTTCATAATCTTATTGGAGAACAGACTTAACAGACTTCAGCATTTGTGGAGCAAGAGTTTTGGGAAAGGAGGATGGATTTCAGGTGAAAGATCAGATTTGTTGAGTCAGGAAGACAAATCAACAGCCACAGGGTCCTAGAGAATTTTTTCTCAGCAGTAGTCCTTACATTTTTAATGGTTTCATTATTTATTAATCTTCCATTCCTTGCACTTTGTGTCACTTCATTTCTTGCCATTCAATTTACTCTCACTTATACCTCACATTCACTACACCTATTCTACATTTCTCTTGTCCTCATATCTCTTATTAACTCCAGACTATTATTGTTGACTCCATCTTTGAAATGAAAGATGTTACCATAGGTTAGGGTCTCAGCACTACAGAGCATCTATTAGCAAGAAACCCAAGGGATAAATAGCAAATGATTAGTGTGTCTCATCTGTCCTCTGAGGCAAAGATAGCACTATTAGTGTTTTTTCCTACTGTGAAAAGAAAGGGCAAGGACCAAGCTGAGACTTAGAACAAGCGATTCTGGTAAAGACCTCTGTTGCAGTGCAGTTTACTTTCCAGCGTCCCAACACACAGAACACTGACAGGCTCTGTGCAAAAATTTGATATCAGGAGATTTCAGAAATAGGCACTGAGATATAAAATCAGACAGTTTTTTCCTAACCATGGTGAATTTCTGTATTATTCTCCTAATATTGAATTACTGCTGTGAAAGAGGGAACAGAAACATTTTTTCCTGCTCATGAGATGGCCATTATTTAAACAGTTTCATACAAACACATGTTGTATTAATTGTGATTTGACTCTGGCAAATTTGATGTGTTTTTTAAAAAAAATCTTCCTTTTTCCCTCCTATAATCATCCTATGGACTGACATGTTAGCATAGTCTTTTCCATTGTTCTAACAGCCAAAAGTAACCTGTATTCTTTTTCCATTTAGGTCATGGAGGTTAATTGGCACTGTGCCTACTGACTTATTAATAACAGCTAGCATGCAGAGGACATTTTTTATTAAACCATTCTGCATTCAATTTATGATGCTTGTGACTCATGATGACTTTGTAACTGTAAGAAGAGTATTTATGATTTTTGATTAGCAAAAGAAAGATTAGCTTCACCTTGTAATGTCAATAAAAAAGAAGACAAAAGCATATTGAGTCTTCCAAATATATAGTTCACAACATAGTTGTAAACACTTTGATCTCTAAATCAATGCTTCTGTCCAAGAGAAAACATAATTGCCTTCTACTAGTAAATTTAGCAGTTACCAACAATTTTAATTTTTGGTTGTTAGACCACAAAGTATGGTGAGATCCTTTAAGACACAATTCTGTAGTTATCTTAATGATTTGCATGTTGGCTTTTATGAAATAGTTTTAAGTTTTTAAAAGGTATGGTTTTACTGATTGCTCTTGTTGATTACTTGGGAATGAATTCATTGCTTTTGGAAGAGGATCATTTGATAGATTTTCACTTTTCTGCTCATTTAAAACTTTAATGTCGAATATAAAAGTCACTAAAAAGATTTAATTATAGCTATATGAGATTATACAGAGGCATTCCCTGGATGTATCTGAATGAGAAGATGACTGGTCTCCCTTCTTCTGCATATGTATGCGAGTATATGGTTCTATTATATTTATGTTTCCATTCCATTCCAACGAATAGTACCGGAAGACATTCATTAACAAGTAGGGTGGAAATAAGGGCATAAGTATAGGGTGAAGAAGAAGAATAAAGAGGAATAAAACAAAACTGAAGAAAAAAAGAAAAATATTGTCTGAAAATAAAAACAATTTGGTATGTGGTTACAGTTTTTTATTCAAGTAAATTAAATACTTGATAATATATATAAAAATATCATAATTATATTTTTTATTTAAAATGCTAAGATCAATCAGTTAAAAAGAAAATTAATCAAACTGATTTTAAACCCTTGGTGAGAGACAATTTCTTTGTAAATAATGAGAGCCAGCGGAATTCTTCTTTGCAAACCTTAGTGACACACATGGATTTGTACTATTCATACATTTGACAATTAATAAAGAATGCATATTCTTTATTATTTGGATAAAAAATTTATTTTAACTATTGCCACAATAGAATCCATGAAGAAGGAATTTTTAAAAATTTACTTACTGTTTCTAATTTGGGAAGGGTACTTTGATTGACTGCCCTGGGAGGGGAAGTCTAGGCCTTTGATGCCTTGTTCTGTACAAAACAAAGTAATAACCATACTGTTATTCATAAAACACAAATAAGGAATTTGGAATTTGCTGTAAGCAGGGAGAAATTGGAGTGTGGGAAGGGAAGTAGTCAGGCAACAAGACACATAAGGCTGGGTTTCTGGGGAAGGGTGGCCAGAGAAAAATACCCACTTATGATGAGGCCAGAGAACTTTTAAGGATAACAGGACATGCAAGCTTTTCTGACATATAAAAGTTTTTCACCACTCAAAATCTTTACTAAAATTTCCCATGCATTAAAAACTTTGGATGCAACAGTTGGGGAAAAAATGAGCAAAAGTGATTTAGTTGCCTGTCTAGGTTAGTGTTGTAAAGCAGAAAGCAAGTGCTCATGGAGAGAGGGGTTCAAGTCAGAATTCGTTTATCAGAGGTCACTACTGGTAGTTCAAAATTGCCATGAAAATATAAACTGTCAAAATTTTACTTACGATTTAAGGAAAACTTTCCACTTCCCACAGTTGTTTCTGAATAACACTGGAAGTCAAAATCAACTCAAAGACTCAAGCAGATAATTTGGGGTTTATATGTTGTTTTGCATGTTATTTTGTGAATAACCTTCCCTGTATGTTAACAATGCCACAGGTGTATCCAAGTGCATTAAAGTTTTAGAAGCCCAGTCCTATAGCACTACAGGCCAAATCCATGCTGTGCTCTATGCAGAAGTGAGATAAATGTTAATCCCACATGATTTCTCATCTGGAGATCTGAGAGCTCTTTATGCCTTGTGCCTGGTGTAAAAACAGTCTTTTTTTTTATTTTCAGCCTAGAGTTTGTCTCTCCTTAAGCCCTCAGGCACAGGTTCATTGCCCCCGCCAGGGAATTATTATCCAAGACAGCACCATGCTATGTTCAGCACAGAAATCTTTTCTCTAATTCTTTTTTTAGGTTAAAAAAAAAAATCTGTCTTGCAAATAACTCCTAGTGGACTCACCAAATGTTCATCAGACAGGCCTAGAAACAAGCTGACTCAAAATCTTGTGACACTACATCCAATTATAAAGTGATACAGTGACGTGGTTGGGATAGATCTCTAAAGCTACATTCCCTGGATTTGAATCCTTGCTTCTTCATTTACCTTCTGGAAGATCTCGGGCAATCTACAAAATATTCCCTCAAGTCCTCATCTATAAAATGGAGCTAATTATAGCACTTATAGATTAATTGAGTTAACCTATGTGAATGTAAATATTTTAGAAACTTTCCCAGAATAGAAAGCATTAGACAATATTAAATATTAGAAATATTATATATTAGAAAATGTTGAATGATAAATATTAGATAATATTGTTTCTATAGCACAGCAATATGATTTAGTCACTAACAGTGACCATGTTTCTCTTTTTCTACTTTAACTTTTCCCTCGGATCCCTGGGTCTTGAAAAATATCATATGGGTTGATTAGGCAATGAGCTAGCCATTAGTACATGCAATTAGGATGTGAGTGGTAGTTCAGGGCCTTCATGCACTCATATACTCAACAAATATTTATTGAGCTCTTAATATGTACTATGACTATGCTAGTGTCTAGGAACACAGTGATGATGATAATTAATCCCCGTCCTCAAAAATGTATGCAGTTTATTAGATAGGTATGCAAATTAAAAATTATAAAGACACTAATAATAATGAGAATAATGTATGAGGAGAGGTGGGAAAATAATCAAAGAAGATATTAGGTTGATTTGTAAGAGCAACATAGAGTGTCACAGAACAGGCAACAGTAACCTAAGACTTGAAAGAAGAGTAAGATTTTTTCCATAAATAAGTCAGGTTGAGGATTTCTGAGAAAAGAACAGCAAATGCAAAGATGGTGCTGCAAATGGGAACTGTGCTTTGGAGACTGCAAATAATTATAAATTCCTGTAGCATAAAGCTTGGGGGTGGTAGTGGTGGGCAAGGGGGCCAAATGACAAAGGCCCTGCATGCCATGTAGTAAACATGAAAATTTCTCTTTCAGGTGAAGAGAACCATTGAAGAATTTTGAACGAGGGCGTGAAAATGATGTGATTTACATGATGTCTCCCTGGCAGACGTGATGACAGAAGGACTCAGGTACCAGGAACCAGTGAGGCAGCTATTGAAAATGATGTGATTTACATGATGTCTCCCTGGCAGACGTGATGACAGAAGGACTCAGGTACCAGGAACAAGTGAGGCAGCTATTGGGTGTTCAGGCAAAGTATGATGATGAGTTCCTTGGTTAGAGGGAAGCTAGTGGGATAGAAGACAAGGGATTTAAGAAATACGTAAGTGGGAGAATGGTCTCAACTTCATGATTGCCTGGGTGCTGTGAATGTGGAAACATGAGGAAAGAACCGCTTCTGTGTTTCTAGCTAAATGCTGTTGAATAGATGGTGAAACTGACATGAGGTTCTAACTTCACTTGCCTTCTAGACTGAAACACTCGGCAATGTGGATGACCTTTACTCTACAATGTCACTTCAAAAATGCATAGGAATGACCTACACAAGGAGGACTGTCACCTGCCATTTCTACCTAAGAACATATTAATACACTTTATCACATTAATCATCGCATTGAAATATATCTTTATAGCAGAACCTTGGAAGTATAAACCATATGGCACATTTAGGATTTAGGTCTGGAAGACAGCACTGTGAGAGCCCTGCTTCATGAAGAGCAGCGACTTTACTGGAGGTGGGGAGCGGGGTCAGATAGGCTAGAGACTATACAAATAGACACACACATATACTGTGAAAAGTTAGGAATAAAGTGATAGAAGAAGCGATGAGTAAATTAAAACTCATAAAAAAGTAAATGAGGGTCAGAAAGTTCTCAAAACTTTCATACTTTGTGGATCTGTGCTGATTATTTAGGCAAGTGAATAGTAGACAGTATACGATAGTAATGAGAAAAATGTATACTTAATTGGCATTATATAAAATAGTTTAATATTATATAATATTAATGCAACAAATAGTGTATTATGTTATATACCATATATAATATAATAAATACATAATAAAAAATAGTAAGCAAAGAGACTCATAGCATTTAGGCATGTTTATATGAACTAACTACAATTGGCATCAGCTCGCTAGCCAACAGTATTGCATCTACATTAGGTCATCATCAGAGAGAAATATAAGGAGGTCAAGGTTGATTTCTCACCTGTGAATCTCAATACTCAATCATTTTTCTCCATTATCTTGTAATATATAGAGTTTTAAAATATGCTCCTTTTATGATTTTTAATATACAGTTTAGCTTCTCCGTGATAAATTAAAAGTAGTTCAGGAAATTATTAAAGTGTTGGGGTAGATTTGGCTACACATATGCAATTAAATTCGGAAACATTTATCAAACTCTGGCTGTAAGGCTCCAAGATATTAATAATTACATATAAGAATGGGTGATAAAAATTGAACTTTGGTTTTTTTTTTGATACATTGCTTTATAAAAATATTATACTAGTAGTAAATCAAATTACATAAAATCTATATGGGCTACCTTACGCATAGAAACATTTTATTCATATCCTTAAATAGATTATGGTAATCCCTGCACCTGACATAAGGTGGTTTTAGGAATTTGAGGCATTTTCCCCTTGATCCCAGGAAACATTTACGGAGTAACAAGCATGTGTTAGATAATAGGGCACAGAGATAAGACATGGTTTCTGTACTCAGGGAACTTACAGTTTAGTGGGTAGACATAGATAATGCAGTACATAATAATAATTCAGCTTGTAAGGTGATATCACCTGTAAGGACCAACTTTATGATAGACACTGTAAATAATAGTTATTGATTGGCTTTTTTGTGTCAGCCACTATATATAACATTATCTATAATTACCACAAAAACCCTGCAAAGCAGGTTTTCTTTTGACTTTTATAGATAAGGAAAAGAAAGATTAAAGAGGTGATAGATTGTTAATGTCATAGCTGCAAAAGGATGGTTTCAGTCAAGATCACATTCCAGGGCTACCTGACTGTGTTTACAACTTTGTGAGCTACATGTCACCCTCTATTCCATGAAACTATTTTTCGAAGCATAATGATATAAAGGCAACTTCTATGTTTAAAATTTATTTTCTAGGATTATCTAAGTAATTTGTAGGTGATTGATCCACTAAAACTGCTATATCCGTCCAAAATAAAGAATAACAAACTCTAGATTGTTTATCAATAAGTTGTCTACTACATTTGAAGAATTAAAGCCTTTTTCTTGATGATATTTTTTGAAGCTAGTGAGCTTCTTTCGGTGTCTTTCTGTCTTCACCGGGAATTGCTGAGCTACAGTAAGTCTGTCCCTTTCAAAATCTCTTTGCTTTCAGAAAATACCTCTGATCTAATGTGGAGCAAAGCAGGACCTAAGCCCCACGGCTACATGTAGACAGCTCTAGGAGGAACGAATTGGGACATGGTCAGTGTAAACTGGCGGCTGAATCATTTGGCACTAAAGTTAAACTCATCAGAATTATGGTCCCCAAAACTATAGGCTGAAAATATGTAACACATTGCTAATTTGAGACAGTAACACACAGATGATTTTTTTTGTTATATTAACTTATCTGAAGCAACGTAATCATTTGATGTTTGCAGAAAGCAACCCGTCCATAAACTACATTGACTTTACACCATTTTGGCTTGAATTCTTCCTTAGGTGTTTAAGCAGTGCAAATTCCCACTTTCTATCTTTCTGCTTCACTCTGTGTTATTCAAACTTGAAAAAGTTCTCACCACTTGAATACCCTTAGTCTCTATCACAATAATGGCTAGCAATTTTGCACTGGGTTTGTCAAAGCGAGTTTCCTGGCTAGTGGCCATTCCTCAAGGTCTACTAATACTGGATACATGGAAACATTCACATACTTTTGATGGGAAGGTTCTATGACAAACATTACTGGATGGCAATTTTGCAATATATTTCAAAAATTAGAACATACTTAGCCCCTAAGCAATTTTCCTGTGGGAATATATCTCACAAAAAATATGGAAGAAAGCATGAATAAATATGGATAGGAATATTCATCAAAGAAACATTGATATTAGTAACAGTAGTTGGGAAAAATAAATGCAAAAACTGAATGGTTATTGTTAATATAAATGATACTATTAATAACATTAATAATGCCACATACAAATTAACACTTCAAGCATGATATAATAGTAACATCTCTCTTTACAAAAACATTGTAAAGGATCCACGTGGCAAATGTCTTTGCAGATCAGTAAGATTTACACTTGTTCAATTTATACTTGAAATATACATATATTTTTTTCAATAAATGGATGTTACCACTGTATTTTCAAGTGCATAAGATAGATTTCATTGACATAGTTGAGATGCAGAACATTTCCATCACCACAAGGATCCCTCATGCTGACCTTCTAGAGCTACACCACATCCTTATTTGTCCACTCTGTCCCTGACTCTTGGTGACTACTAATCTGTTCTCCAGTTCTATAACTTTGTTATCACAAAAATGTTATAGCAGTAGAAATATAGAATATGTAACCTTTGGGGATTGGGTTTCTCATCCAGAGTTGTTTGGAAATTTATTCAACTCACTGTATGTATCAAAAGTTTGTTATTTTTTATTGTTAAATGATATTCCATGTGTGAATGTGACACAGTTACAGTAGTTGCATGTTTAGTTTTTAAGAAACTGCTAAACTGTGTTCCAGACTATCTGTATTGTTTTAAATTTCTACCAGTAGTGTATGAGTTATCTAGAATTTCCCGCCAGCATTTGTTTTTGTCACTATTTATCCTTGCCAACATTTGTTTTTCTCATTATTTTTAAAATTTTAGTCATCCTGATAGGTGTGTAGTGATATCTCATTGAGGGTTTCATTCCCTAATGGCTAATGATGTCAAACTTTTTTATGTTCTTTTTGCCAACTTATAGTCCCTTCAGTGAAATATCTGTTCATATTTCTTTCATAATTTTGTCCTATTTTCTTTATGACATTTAGATTTACAACTCTAGCATCCTCAATCAAAACAAAAATATTAATAAAAACATAATCATATCTTAGTTTTCAGAACAGTTTAGGTAATTTTCTCATTTAGTTGAAAATAGTGTGGAGTCATATGGGCCAGAAAATAAAATTATAATACCCCCAGACCTCAAAAATATAGATTACCCAAATGTTTATATTTAGATGGACAAAAAATGTATATTGTGAAGGATCAAATATGTAATTATTGACACTAATATATAGTAGGATATTTCCACTGAACTCAGTCTTTATTTTATGAGACATTATTTTTATCTCTTTTTTTTAAAAATCTTTATTGGAGTATAATTGCTATACAATGGTGTGTCAGTTTCTGCTTTATAACAAAATCAATCAGCTATACATATACATATATCCCCATATCTCTTCCCTCTTGTGTCTCCCTCCCTCCCACCCTCCCTATCCCACCCCTCTAGGTGGTCGCAAAGCACCGGGCTGATCTCCCTGTGCTATGTGGCTGCTTCCCACTAGCTATCTATTTTACATTTGGTAGTGTATATATGTTCATGCCATGCTCTCACTTCGTCTCAGCTAACGCTTCCCACTCCCCATGTCCTCAAGTCCTTTCTCTACGTCAGCATCTTTATTCCTGTCCTGCCCCTAGGTTCTTCAGAACCCTTTTTTTGTTTTTTAGATTTCATATATATGTGTTAGCATATAGTATTTGTTTTTCTCTTTCTGACTTACTTCACTCTGTATGACAGACTCTAGGTCCATCCACCTCACTACAAATAACTCAATTTCATTTCTTTTTATGGCTGAGTAATAATCCATTGTATATATGTGCCACATCTTCTTTATCCATTCATCTGTCGATGGACACTTAGGTTGCTTCCATGTCCTGGCTATTGTAAATAGTGCTGCAATGAACATTGTGGTACATGACTCTTTTTGAATTATAGTTTTCTCAGGATATATGCCCAGTAGTGGGATTGCTGGGTCATACGGTAGTTCTAATTTAGTTTTTTAAGGAACCTCCATACTGTTCCCCATAGTGCCTGTATCAATTTACATTCCCACCAACAGTGCAAGAGGGTTCCCTTTTCTCCACACCCTCTCCAGCATTTATAGTTTGTAGATTTTTGATGATGGTCATTCTGACTGGTGTGAGGTGATACCTCATTGTAGTTTTGATTTGCATTTCTCTAATAATTAGTGATGTTGAGCATTCTTTCATGTGTTTGTTGGCAATCTGTATATCTTTTTTTGGAGAAATGTCTATTTAGATCTTCTGCCCATTTTTGTGTTGGCTTGTTTGTTTTTTTGATATTGAGCTGCATGAGCTGCTTGTAAATTTTGGAGATTAATCCTTTGTCAGTTGCTTCATTTGCAAATATTTTCTCCCATTCCGAGGGTTGTCTTTTCATCTTGCTTATGGTTTCCTTTGCTGTGCAAAAGCTTTTAAGTTTCATTAGGTCCCATTTGTTTATTTTTGTTTTTATTTCCATTTCTCTAGGAGGTGGGTCAAAAAGGATCTTGCTGTGATTTATGTCATAGAGTGTTCTGCCTATATTATCCTCTAAGAGTTTTATAGTGTTTGGCTGCAGAAAACTGTAAGACACTGATGAAAGAAATTAAAGATGATACAAACAGATGGAAAGATATACCATGTTCTTGGATTGGAAGAATCAACATTGTGAAAATGACTATACTACCCAAAGCAATCTACAGATTCAATACAATCCCTATCAAACTACCAATGGCATTTTTCACAGAACTAGAACAAAAAATTTCACAATTTGTATGGAAACACAAAAGACCCCAAATAGCCAAAGCAATCTTGAGAAAGAAAAACAGAGCTGGAGGAATCAGGCTCCTAGACTTCAGACTATAATACAAAGCTACAGTAATCAAGACAGTATAGTACTGGCACAAAAACAGAAATATAATTCAATGGAACAGGATAGAAAGCCCAGGGATAAACCCACTCACATATGGTCACTTTAGTTTTGATAAAAGGCAAGAATATGCAATGGAGAAAAAAAACAGCCTCTTCAATAAGTCGTGCTGGGAATACTGGACAGCTATTTTTGTAACTCTTAAATGACGTTTATTCAATTACCTTTATTTCACACCTAGATTGATGAGAATTTTATCTCAAAGTACTGGCAGATTATTGCATAATTTTTGCATTACTTTTATATTTTAGGGTGTTTCATTATCAGTTTCTAAATATGCAAGAGGATTCTTCAAAAACATGTTATTACTTGTTAAAATGCCAGAATACAAATGTGATATTATTCACATGTTAAAGCCTTATATTTGAATGAGAGATAATGTAGACGTTTAAAAAAATTTTGGTATAATAACCTGCCACTGCTGACCATTTATAACCTTTTGTCACAGAAGGATAACTAAGACCAGTATATAAACTGTTATAGTTACCATCTTGAGTTCATTGTTAAAGTAGACTTATAAAAGATCATAGAAAATTATAATGGGCTTCATATATTATTATTTTTTAATTTTGCCTTTATAAATAAATTTTCTATGAAGTTAGCTATAGTCCCTCCTATTGTGCATTAACCTCCATCCCCCACCTACTCAGGGACATCACGCTTGTACAGGAAGATATAAGATTTTTTATTTGAAGACTACAATGAGACATTGGAATTGAAATTAAACAATACTTCTTATAATAATATAGAGAAGATGGAACATTTAGAGATTTCTACACTAAAAGCTACAAAACATTGTGGAGATAAATTAAAGAAGACCTAAGTAAATGCAAATATGTACCATGATTGGGGACTGGAAGAAAATAGTGTTTAGATATCGAATTCTTTCCAAAATGAATCAGTGCAATCTCAACCAATTTCCTGAAGTTTTTTTGTAGAAATTAACGACTCAATTATAAAATTTATATGGAAAACACCAGAACGGCCATAGCAAATTTAAAAACTAACAAATAAATTGGAGAACACAGAATATTAAATCCCAAGACTTGCTGTAAATGGAAACATTTCAGAAAAACAAAAGCTAAGAGAATTCAAGGCAGTGTTGTTTTAGAAAAGGAAAGACATATATATCAGTGAAACATAACAGAGTCCAGAAATATACCCACATGTATAAGTTTATTGATTTTTGACAATGGGGTCAAATTAATTCAAAGGGAAAAAGAACAGTCTTTTGAACAAAGGGTGCTATAATAAATGAACTTCCATATGCAAAAAGAAGTAAATTTTTACTTTTACATCACATTAGATACAAAATTAACTTGAAGACATAGATCTAAAGGTAAAACATAAAACTGTAACAGTTTTTGTACCTTAGGTTAGGCAAATATTTCTTAGAACAAAAATAACATGAACCATAAAGAAAAAGCTAATAAATTAAACTTTATCAAAATTTAAAATGTCTGCTCTTCAGAAAACACTGTAAAAAATTAAAATATTTTCTGCCAGTGGAATGGCAGAAAATACTTGCAAAACACATATCTGATAAAGCACTTTTATCCAAACTATATGAAGAGCTCTTACAACTCAATAATAAAAATGAAAATACCCCAACAAATTACAGGGCTAAAGATGTGAACAAAAGAGCATATATGAACAGGAAATAAACTCATGAAAAGATGATCAGCATAATTAGTCATGAAGGAAATGCAAATTAAACTCATGATGAGATACTTCTACACATCTGCTGTAATGTTTAAATTTAGAAAAACTGATAATTCCAAATCCCGGTGAAGATGCAGAGCAACTGGAACTCTCCTACATTGTTTTGGGAAAACAGTATGGTACAGCACTTTGAAAAACAGTTTGGCAGTTTCTTATAAATTTAACTATATACTGAACATATGCACCAACAATGCCACTTCTAGGTATTTACCCAAGAGAAATGAAAACATACATCTACATTAAGACCTGTACACAAATAGCTATAGCAGTTTCATTCATAATTGCCAAAACTGGCAACAATCCAAATGATTACCAACATGCAATGGATAAACAAATGTGGTTTTTCTATACAGGAATACTTCTCAGTAACCAAAAGGAATGAATTACTGATATATGCAACAATATGGATGAATCACTAAAGCATTAGGCTAAGTGAAAGAAATCATTTATAAGGCTACATACTTTATGATGGCATTTATAAGACACTGTGGAGAAGACAGAACTATAAAGACAGAAATTAGATCAGTGATTTCCAGGGATTTGGGATAGGTGGAGGGAATGAGTACAAAGTTCACGATGGAAGTTTGAGGTGATGAAAATGCATCGTGACTATGATGTGGTTTCAATACTATATTCATTTGGCAAAACTCATTGAACCACATGCTTAAAAAAAGGTGATATTTACTTTATGTAAATTATACTCCAAGAAACATGACTGAAGATGCATTAAATTAAAATAACCATAGTTCTTATAAAATTTGGATAGGTGTTTCTGATTACTAGATTTCATATAGCTTTCTTTGTTTCTTATGATTATGGCCAATCCCCAATAGCATTTCAGAGGGCAGAGAATTCTAAAATGAGATAGTGTATTTTCCATCCTTTGGGAACTTGCAATATGACAGATATCATTGTAACTGAAGACATTTGATTATTGTCAAGGCTTAAAATAATATCATGAATAATCAGTGGTATAATAAATGCTTTGGGGGTGGTAAGTTTGATTGTGGTCTTTTATGTACCTTTCATGTATCTATATTTTTTAAATTAATTAATTAATTAATTTATTTTTGGCTGTGTTGGGTCTTCGTTTCTGTGCGAGGGCTTTCTCCAGTTGCGGCGAGCGGGGGCCACACTTCATCGCGGTGCGCGGGCCTCTCACTATCGCGGCCTCTCTTGTTGCGGAGCACAGGCTCCAGACGCGCAGGCTCAGTAGTTGTGGCTCACGGGCCCAGTTGCTCCGAGGCATGTGGGATCCTCCCAGATCAGGGCTCGAACCCATGTCCCCTGCATCAGCAGGCAGACTCTCAACCACCGCGCCACCAGGGAAGCCCAATCCTCTATATTTTTGTTATTTAAATTTGTAAGTCAATATTTGCATTATTTCATTATTAGAATTCTTACAGTTAATTATGCAGTGCTTTCTAATTTTAGAATCCCTTTTCAGTTAGTTCAACACAAGAAGTAGAGCGCTTTCTAACAACTCTTACTCTAAAATTTAAGGAACAAAATGCTTATTTAAGAAATGGGTATTCAGAAACCAAATTTAATTTAAAATTACCTTTCCATTTTGCATTAATCTGCAGGCATACTATACATGAATATTCAGATCAGGTTGAGCAAACAAATAAGAGGAGGTTACCGGAAGAAATGTAAAAGAAATATCAGATAGAAAAACAGCAAACAGTTAATTATTCTGAGCACTTACCATGTGCCAGGGTCTATTATAAGTGCTTAACAGGTATTAATTTACTTAATATTCAGAAAAAACCCTATGAGATAGATCTTTTATTATAACGAGGAAACCGAGAATCTAAGAATGTAATAAATTGCCAGAGGTTGTCTGGATAATAACAGAAGTCATATTCCAACCCAGGCAGTCTGGTTTCAGAGTAGAAGCATCTATAACTGTCCTTGGAAGATATAGAGTCATAGTTATATGAAAAGAAAAAAAATTCCTTCCTAGTATAAACCAGCAAGAGGGTGGGGAGTGAGGGAATTAGGGAAGACTATGTGGGAGAACTTCTGAAGGCCTGGGGAATGTCCAAATCAGATATAAACTCATAAAAGTCCAGGAAAAAGGAAAGATCAGGAGATAAAACACACTCTGACCAACTCAACCACGTAGTACTGTTTTGGAATAATCTCTGGCTCTTTTAATCAGGAAATTATTAACTTCCACTGGGATACAGATCTATATTTCTAATGGGAAACAGATTTGGGGAGTAGAAAGTTAGGCAGGATTTATATTATTAAAAGGGTAGAAGCATCATCCTTGTTCTCATTCTGAACTAGCCTGTATCTGATGATGAAGCTGCTGGACAACAGTAAGTTGATACCAGAATTCAACCTCTCAGGAGCCACCCCCATTGTGGGACCAATCAAATAAAGTCTAATCATAAAGAGATTAAATTTGTTGAAACTAGGAAGTATATACACATCAACTACTAATCTCTCTGACAAGTTTCAAGGCCCATGAACGTCTAATACCATCTTTTAAATCCCTGGTAATCTGTCACTTTGCTCCAGAATACAAAATCTGTTCCTTTTAAATGAAGCTGCTCGTTAAATAGACCCTAATAATGTTCACTTTGCTGACTTACCTAGTTTCCTTTTCTTGTAATGCACTTGCTTGCTCTTTTCAAATTCTTTGATTTTTGAGGCTTATTTGAGATTACAAATTTGTGCACATTTATATTGCCTTCACTTGTGTCAGCTTCTTCTGCCTTATTACATCTATATTTCATATTTCATATTCATATATCATTGCATTTCATGTCATACATTTATATTTCATAGTTCATGACATTTATCACTTATAATGATGTAGTATTGCTTGAGAATGAAGATAATATTTTATATGTAATGCTTACTCTTTGCAAATAAAGTTGCACAGAATAGACCCTTTATATGTAGTTGTTGATTCAAATAGAAACTATCAAATTAAATAGGTAAAGGGACATCAATTATGAGATGCAGCCTGACACAAAGTATTCGTATTTTGATACTTTGAAAATTAATATAACAATAGTAATAAAATACAGAATAAAATATAACTGAATCCATGTATGCCCCAC
This sequence comes from Balaenoptera physalus, assembly GCF_965194825.1. Lineage (NCBI taxonomy): Eukaryota > Metazoa > Chordata > Mammalia > Artiodactyla > Balaenopteridae > Balaenoptera > Balaenoptera physalus. The sequence continues at coordinate 50,217,206 of NC_138885.1, forward strand.
TAATATTTGTCAAATGTTAATATATAATTTTGCTTCAATTTTTTCATGAAAGTAGAACATTATGCATAAATTTTAAATCTATTTTTTTCTCCACAGTTCTGTTGCCCTTTTGCTATGTATTTTGTAAGTATTCTTTTAGATCATGAGTATTATAAAAATCAGATTAGTTAATTCAAATAGTCTTACAGTTTATGGCTTTATCATAAATATATATATCAATTAATATATATATGCATATATATGTGTGTATGTGTTTATCCTATATGTACTTCAACAAGTAGAATACAAATACATATATATATACATGTATACATATAAGAGCAAGAAAGATACCAAGGATATGGTCCAGGAAGCTGAGAAGTACAAAGCTAAAGATTAAAAGCAGCAGGAAAAATTGTTTTCCAAGAATTTGCTTGAATCTTATGCATGAAAGCAGCTGTTGAAGATGAAAAACTTCAAGACAAGATCAACAATGAGGACAAACAAAAATTCTTGATAAGTGTAATGAAATCATCAACTGGCTTGAAAAGAATCAGACTCCAGAGAAGGATGAATCTGAACAGTTGCAGAAAGAGCTGGAAAGTCTGCAATTCCATCATTACCAAACTCCAGAGGACAGGAGGCAGGCCAGGGGACTTCCCCGGTGGTGGAGTTCTTCCCTCTGGTGTGGCCTCCTCTGGGCCCACCACTGAAGAGTTAAGTCAACCTTAGCATAGATTTAACATTGTTCCACACAATAAAACACTGAAGGACCCAAATTTGTAACAAATAACATTGCACCTTAAGCAGTCTATTCTAAGTGGAAAATGCAATGTCTTAAATAAAACTGTATTTAAACTTGGCACCATGAAAATGTATACATATGTGTACATATGTGTATATACACATATATGTATCTATATATGTGTTTATATTATTTCCAAGTTTCACTTCTTTTCACTATTTCAAACAATGCTGCACCTAACGTTCTTTACAGCTCTCCTTGTGTACATGTTGTGTTTCCAAAAGGAGAATGACTACCAAAATTACATTAGTTATATGCATTGCAAATATTTTTCTCAGTCTGTAGATTTCCTTTAACTTTATAGGGATAATTTTGTCTTTTTTTTTTCTGTCCTTTTTTAAAAAAAAAAATCTTTCTGCATTGATGTCACAAAGATGCTTTCACTTATTTTCTTGTAAATGTTGCAATGTTTTGCTTTTTATGTATAGGTATTTAACCCATCTGGAACTTATTTTTGAGTATGGTATGAGGTAGGTATCTAATTTATCATTCTCCATATGGAGAACCAGTTGTCCTAGCATCATTTATAGGAAGAGTGTGTCCTTTCCTTGCTGATGCATAGCACTTATGCCAAAATCACCTTCCAAAATATTCAGAGGTGTGTTTATGCCGCATTGCCATGTATTTTTTGTGTGTCTTTTACTAGTCTCTCTATTTTGTAGAACAACTATATACTTGGCTAACACTACTCTGAAACCACATTGTTTTAATTAGTTGATATATTTTGAAATATGATGGACAAGTTCCTGTTACTTATTACTTTTAAAAATTGTCTTGGCTACTCTTGCATTTCTTTGTATGCCTTTTAGATAGCTTGGTAAGTTTTATGAAAAACCCTGCTGATATTTTTTTTGGAGCTACGTTAAATTTATGAGTAATTTGGGGAGAATTATTATCTCCAAAGTGTTGAATTTTTCCATAAAATGTTGTATTTCTCATTCTTTACTTTCTTTCATGCCTTTTAATAAAGCTTTATTAATTTATACATTTAGATGTTGGACATTTGATTTCCTTATTTATAGATATGTTATAGTAATTTAGGTATTTAGAGTAGGATTTAAAAAATTATGATAACTTGTTCCTGGTATATGAAATATATTAATTTTATATAAATTTTATAACTGATGATATTGCTGAATTTCTCATGAATTTTCATGATTTTTTTTGTTTTTGAATTTTTCTGTGTTTAAAAATCTAACAACTATGAATAATTACAGTTTTTTTTCGCTTTCAATCCTTAAACCTCATTTCTTTTGCTAATTAATTGCATTGACAAAAATATCCTCTTGATTCAGTTTTTAAAATGCACAATTTAGATTAAGGAAGTAATTCTTTATTTTGCAAATTTGTTTTTGTAATGTAGTTTATAATACTTTCTTATAACTACGTATAACTATGTCTATCTCTAGCATTACTTTTTAACTTTTTATTGAAGAATGACATATACACTAGTCATAAGTGTATGATGATAAATTTATATATATATATGCACCCAATTTTCTAAGTGTTTATATCAATTTAAACTCCTGCCAGAAATGTACAAGAGTTCTAGATGTTCTTCTTTGGCATACACCTGGTATCATTAGCCCTTTTAATTATAGCTTTTGTGATGGGGTATAATGATCTCCTGGTTTTACTTTGAACTTCCTTGATGACTAATGATATTGCACATATTTTTCCATGCATGCTGGATAATTTTATGGATATATTTTATTCAAATATATTATTGCAAGTCTGATTTTCCATCTTATTCTCTTATTATTATCATTTGATGAACAGAGGCTATTTAAAATTTTTTTTCTTTTATGGTTACTACTTCCTGTGTCTTGTTTAAAAAATCATTACTATCCCAAGGTTATGAATTTATTGCCCTAGGTTTTCTTCTAGCAAGCTACTGTTTTATTATCAACATTTAGGCCTAAGATCCATCTCTAATGAACTTTTATGCATGGTTTGAGATAATGGTCAAAGTTTTACTCTGTTTTCTTTTTTTTAATAGATATATAATTGACTGAGCACCATTTTTTGATAAAGACTATTGTTTCTCCACTAAATTGTGGTATTTCTTTGGTCATAAAACATGTCACTGTATATGTTTGTGTCTATTTTTGACTCTATTGTGTTCTAATTATTTGTTTTTCTAAACTTATGCCCAAACCACCTTCTTAAATATAATAATTTTGAAGAAATCTAGATATCTATTAGTCTAAGTTTTTAGCATTTTATTTTCATGTTTCTAAAATTATGTAGGTTTCTTGTTTTCTAAGTCAGTCTCACTTTAATTTTTTCTCTTTCATGTGTGTTTTCAAAGAAGCTTGTTTTTCTGTTTTTTGTTATTTCTTTTTTTTGTCCTTTCCTATTTTAATTATTCCTACAATTATCATTATTTCTCTTCTTTTTGCTTTACATGTTGTACTTGTTTTCTACTGTTGCTGTAACAAATTACTGCAAACTTTGTGGCTTAAACACTCATGTTAGCTTATAGATGTGTAGGTTAGAAGCCCAGGTGAGTGTTACTCATCCCTCCGCTCTTGGCCACACGAGGCGAAAATCAAAGTGTTGGCTCCCTGGGCTCTTCTTGTCTGAGGGATAATCTTCTTCTAAGCTCATTCATGTCATTGGCACAGTTCAGTTTCTTGTGGCTGTAGGGCTGACATACTCGTTCCCTTGCCCTCTGACAGCTAGGGGCCTCTCTCAACTCTTTAAAGCCATCTGCACTGATGTCATGTTGAGCCCCTCCATCCTCAGAACAGCAAGTCAAGTCCTTCCGGTGCTTCAAATATCCCTGACTTCCCCTTCTGCCACATCCCTTCTTCTTCCAGAAAGTTCTGTACTTTTAGGAGCTCAACACCAAACAAAACATGTACAATTTCATATATGGTTATAAAAAGGAGATCAGTGGTTGCCAGGGCCACAGGAGGGGGTAAGAATTAATTGGGCAGGGTTGGGGAAAGATTTTGGGGGATAGAAATCTCCTATATCTTGCTTATGTTAGTGGTTAAAAGGTGTATGCATTTGACAAAACTCTTGAACTGTCAACTCAAAATGGATTCAATTTGTATAATGCAATTTATACCTCAATAAAGTCGATTTCACAAAAACATGGTTCACTGTTGTTTAGATGAGCAAGTTTATAAGTTTGATCATTTGTTTTAGGAGATGTCATAATGTACTAGAAAAGAAAGGTAGCTTTGTTTTATCCAGATATATGTTAGAAAAGTTTTAAAATAAATGCTGTAGAGCAGAATAAATAATTTTTGATTATAAAACAGAGGAATGTTCAGAAAAGAAAACAAGTTTTAATGTCCTTCAGGGCCTCAGGCTGAATCCCAGCAGAGAGAAAAGATACAAACATTCATTCTAGAAATTTGGAGTTCTGAGAGTTATAAATGTCTGTACTAGATTATGCATTTGCTATGTCTTTCTATCTAAAATTTATTTTTTGGACTCTGCATTTGGAGTGTTTCTTCCACAGCTTTAATGACTTATATGCCAATAAATGCAAAACATTTTAAAATAAGAATAGCTTCTGAGAAATTCAATTTCAACTCCTTTTTGTATGTCCTGCAACATATTTTCCATTTTGTGTTAACTACAATATTGATGATTGTTTTGACCAATAGCAAATCCCTCTCCATAATTAAAATGTCATAATTTAAGAAATAATCCTCTCAGAAAAATTCCTTTGATTTGATACATGTTTAGATACCCTCTAAACAGGTTTTTCAATTTTTCATTTAAGTTTTAAAATTATGGTAAATTAATTATGCATAACTATACATAACGTACAATGTACCATTTAAAAAATCTAAGAGTATAATTCAGTGACATTAAGCACATTCACATTGTTGTGCAACTATCACCACCATCCATCTTCAGAACGTTTCATCTTCCCAAACTGAAACTTCATAATCATTAAACAATAAAGTGTCACTCTCCTTTCCCCAGCCCCCAGCCACCATTGTTCTACTTGAATCATCTCTGTGAATTTGGCTATTCTAAGCACCTTATAAAGTGGAATCATATGATATTTGTCCTTTTCTGAATGACTTATATCACTTAGTATAGTGTCTTAGTATTTAATGTCAACAGGATTCATTCATGTTGTAGCATGTATCAGAATTTCCTTCCCTTTTCAGGCTGAAAATTTTCCATTATATGTGTGCACCTTCATGTATGACCCAGGCACTTTGTTACCTGCTGCTTCTGTACTGGGGCTTGGAGCAAGTGAGTTTTTGCATGCGAACTTCAAGAGCAAATTCATCATTTCCTACAGCCCTCCAGGTCTCCCAGATGTAAGCCCTGCTGGTTTTCAAAGTCAGACATATGGGGGTTCACCTTCCCAGTGCAGGTCCCCAAACTGGGGAGCCTGATGTCGGATTCAGAGCCCTCACTGTTCAGGGAGGACCTTTGAGGCTATGCATCCCTCCTGCCTGTGGTTCATAGCACCAGGGGTGTGGGTCCCAGTGAGACCATGTTTCCACTGTTCCTAAACATCTCAATGTGGCTTTTTCTTTTTACCCTCGGTTTCAAAATATCTTTTCTGCTAGTCTTCAGCTTATTCTCACAGATAGTTGCTTTACATGTAGTTGTAATTTTGGTGTGTCTGTGGGAGGAGGCAAGCCTAGGATTTTCTTACTCCACCATCTTCTAGCATGAGTTTCTTTTTTCTTCTTCACAATTTCACAGATAGATTTGTTCTTATCATAGATCTTAGCAACCTCAGCATATGATTATCTTCCTTTCCTTTTCAAGTAGAGAACTTTCATCTTTTCACTTAAAGGAAGCACTTTATTGCTTTCTTTGGCATATCTGAATTGCCAGCATTACTACTTTTGTGCTTTGGGGTCATTATTAAGGAAAATAAGGGTTCCTTGAACACAAGCACTGAGATATCAGAATAGTTGATCTGATAACCGAGATGACTACTAAGTGACTAATGGGCAAGATGCACTGGGCAAAGGGATGATTCAGGTCCCAGGCAGGAGGAGCAGGACAGCATGAGATCTTATCATGCTATTCAGAAAGGCCTGGCCTTCAATTTAAAACTTACAAATTGTTTATTTCTGGAATTTTCCAATTGATATTTTCAGACTATAATTGACCACAGATAACTGAAACCACAAAAGCAAAACCACAGATAAGGGGGGGGCTACTCTATAAGCATAACTCATATTTTATACATATATATATATAACTACCTAATAAAGATACACTACCTAATAAAGATAATCGTATTCTAAATCTGATTATTTAAAGTATTAGATATATAACCTACAAATTACCAGTGAATAGTTATCATTGTTCTTCAAGTGTGTATTTTTCTCTCAGTTGGTGATTCAGTGTATCTCATTACTATCCATCTGTTAAATTAGCCTTACTTATAATTAATGTCATCTCCAATCAAAACCTCCTACACTTAAATACAACAATGCATTAAAAAACCGGAAGTTCTTTTTTTTAATAAATGGAAAGCACTTCAAGTAAAAATTTGAAGCAGTATTGAAAATATCATTTCCTGTTAGTAGGTTGCATAAAAATTATATGAAATGGATCAGAATGGCTTGAGTCCTCTCCATGCTTAACAGGTTGGACAGTAATGGAGGTGTGATAACCCTTCACAACCACTGTGATAATGCTTACTTCCAGCTCATATCTGCCTAGGACAACTCACAACTCTGTGATGGTGTTAATGATAGAGAGAGAAATCCAAGAACAGCCTGCTTATAGAGTACAGTCATGTAGATTCTTACACAAGTCTTACACAAGATAGCAGGGACTTTCCTGTTCTCAGGTTTCCAATATCTGGAATTTACTTCTAGTAGTGAGTTCTGGTTTACTAGTTATGATAATGTGAATATATAACCACATTATTTATTACTTACTTTCTTCCTCTCTACCGACCACCCTGCCACCCAAGAAAATGAAAATGATGTTAATAAAGGGAAGAACCATATTAATGACAAATGTTTTACTTTTTAGATAAGAGGCATCATGCTAAGCAGTTTACCGTCATTATCTCATTTTGACCTGAGAAAACTGTGGCTTAGGAAGAATAAATGTTAGAGTCAAACCTAAATTAGGAGTTAAATAAATCTGATTTTGTTAGTTTGTCATAATAAATGTAATGAATATCAACCAAATATTCTAGAAGAGTTTGTGGTTAAGATCATGTCTTTAAGACCACCTTTTCCAACTGCAGTGTTACTATCCTGAGGCAACATTCTAACAGTCTTTGTGTTTTAGTTTCTTTCAGTGATTTCTTCCATATAGATAATGTTGTTTTCTGTTAATTTTTTTCTAATATCTTTATTGGAGTATAATTGCTTTACAATGGTGTGTTAGTTTCTGCTGTATAACAAAGTGAATCAGCTATACATATACATATATCCCCATATCTCCTCCCTCTTGTGTGTCCCTCCCACCCTCCCTATCCCACCCCTCTAGGTGGTCACAAAGCACTGAGCTGATCTCTCTGTGCTATGCAGCTGCTTCCCACTAGCTATCTATTTTACATTTGGTAGTGTATATATGTCCATGCCACTCTCTCACTTTGTCCCAGCTTACCCTTCCCCCTCCCCATGTCCTCAAGTCCATTCTCCATGTCTGAGTCTTTATTCCTGTCCTGCGCCTAGGTTCTTAAGAACCTTTTTTATGTTAATTTTTTATTTCATCAACTTCAGGCAATACTTCTTGACTGCATCTTATAAACCTAATGATTTATCTCATTTTACCTCCTCTTTCTTTGCCCTCTCATCTTCTCAGTGTTTGATAGTTATATTATTATTTTATTAGTACTTATTGCTTACTTAACTTTAAATATTATAATTGCATTTTTATGTATTCTTTTAGTCACTTTAAAGTATTTATTGACATCCTTGTTTTGAATATGAGAATGATAGTGTCTCTAAAATTCTTTCTCTTTTTTTCCCCCTTTCCATATACTGTCTTTATTCTTTTTAAACTTACATTGTCAAGGTAATAAATGTTATATTATAGCCTTGATCACAGTTAAATCTATGTCTATACTTTGGCTCTGAAATTTGAGGATAACTTTAATATTTTGATTAGGCAAATATTGTTCATCACTAGCATGTGCACGTTCAATTTCATTCTAATGTCACTGTCCCTGAGTAATCCAGTTAATTCACAGACAAACCTTCATTTCACTGCATATACATGCTAATTTTAGAACCTCGATCCTCTCCTGGGCTCTCACCAACAGTCACATGGCCCCACCTCTTTAGCATCCATGCAGTAGCTTCTGGTTTATATCTTCTAGAAGTTTAAAAAATCCTATTCTATAATAATCACTCCTATTCACTCTCTTTGCTGTTATGAATTTATTCCTTCTGTGTACTTTTAAGAAGGTTTTGTGGATGAAAAGAGGGCAGTGCATTTGCACAGTCTGCCACCTTCAAAAGAAATTCATGAAAATTGTAACTTTGCTCAGCTGTCTCTATAGTCCCATATTCTTCTACATGAATATGGCTGTTATACACAGAAAATCCTAAAGAGGCCACCAGAAAACTACTAGAGCTAATCAATGAATTTGGTAAAGTTGCAGGATACAAAATTAATGCACAGAAATCTCTTGCATTCCTATACACTAACAATGAAAGATGAGACAGAGAAATTAAGAAAACAATCCCATTCACCACGGCAACAAAAAGAAAAAAATACCTAGGAATAAACCTAACTAAGGAGGAGAAAGAGCTGTATTGAGAAAATTATAAGATACTGATCAAAGAAATCAAAGATGACACAAAGAGATGGAAAGATATACCATGTTCTTGGATTGGAAGAATCAATATTGTGCAAATGACTACACTACCCAAAGCAATCTACAGATTCAATGCAATCCCTAGCAAATTACCAAGGACATTTTTCACAGAATTAGAACAAAAATTTTACAATTTGTATGGAAACACAAAGACCCAAAATAGCCAAAACAATCTTGAGAAAGAAAAATGGAGCTGGAGGAACCAGGCTCCCTGACTTCAGACTATATTATAAAGCTAGAGTAATCAAGACGCTACGGTACTGGCACAAAAACAGAAATATAGATCATTGGAACACGACAGACAGCCCAGAGATAAACCCACACACCTATGGTCACCTAATCTATGACAAAGGAGGTAAGAATATACAATGGAGAAAAGACAGTCTCTTCAAAAAGTGATGCTGGGAAAACTGGACAGCTACATGTAAAAGAATGAAATTAGAACACTCCCTAACACCATACACAAAAATAAACTCAAAATGGATTAAAGACCTAAATGTAAGGCTAGACACTATAAAACTCTTAGAGGAAAACATAGGCAGAACACTCTTTGACATAAATCGCAGCAAGATCTTTTTTGACCCACTTCCTAGAGTAATGAAAATAAAAACAAAAATAAAACAATAGGACCTAATTAAACTAAAAACTTTTGCACAGCAAAAGAAACCATAAACATAACAAAAAGACCACCCTCAGATGGGAGAAAATATTTGCAAATGAAGCAACTGACAAGAGATTAAACTCCAAAATATACAAACAGCTCATGCATCTCAATATCAAAAAAAACAAACAACGCAATCCAAAAGTGGGCGGAAGACCTAAATAGACATTTCTCCAAAGAAGACATACAGTGGTCAACAAACACATGAAAAGATGCTCAACATCACTAATTATTAGAGAAATGCAAATCAAACTACAATGAGGTATCACCTCACACTGGTCAGAATGGCCATCATCAAAAGATCTATAAACAATAAATGCTAGCGAGGGTGTGGAGAAAAGGGAACCCCCTACGTTGTTGGTGAGAATGTAAATTGGTACAGTCACTATGGAGAACAATATGGAAGTTCCTTAAAAAACTAAAAATAGAACTAGCATATGACCCAGCAATCCCACTCTTGGGCATATACCTTTAGGACACCATAATTCAAAAAGAGACATGCACCCCAGTGTTCACTGCAGTACTATTTACAATAGCCAAGACATGGAAGGAACATAAATGTCCATCAACAGAGGAATGGATAAAGAAGATGTGGTACATATATACAATGGAATATTACTCGGCCATAAAAAGGAATGAAATTGTGCCATTTGCAGAGATGTGGATGGACCTAGACACTGTCATACAGAGTGAAGTAAGCCAGAAAGAGATAAACAAATATTGTATAATATCACTTATATGTGGAATCTAGAAAAATGATACAGATGAACTTATTTGCAAAGCAGAAATAATAGAGACACAGATGTAGAGGATAAAGGTATGGATACGAAGGGGGGAAGGGAGGTTGGGAGGAATTGGGAGATTGGGATTGACATATATACACTACCATGTATAAAATAGATGACTAAATGAGAACCTCCTGTATAGCACAAGGAACTCTACTCCATGATCTGTGGTGACCTAAATGGGAAGGAAATCCAAAAAATAGGGGATATATGTATATGTATAGCTGATTCACTTTGCTGTACAGCAGAAACTATCACAACATTGTAAAGCAACTATACTCCAATAAAAATTTTTTAAAAATGAATATGGTAGTGCTGGATTCAACATCTAGACTCTTTTTCAATTATGTCTAGATGGCACTGGAAATTTTCCAATACCACTCTTCTAGGAAAATGTAAAAAGGTTGGGTCAGGTCTCAAGGTATCATGTAAACAGGTAACATATGTACTATGGTCAGTGTTCCTGGGATGGCAAATCAGTAATTATACAGTATTCTTTTCCCCTATTCCTTCTTACCAGCTTACCCCAGGGAGGGGACTTAATTCTCACTATTATTTTACACCTAAGAGTAGTGTTGGGTATCCAATTATTGTTAGCTTACTACTTTATCTTGCTTAGGGAGACTAAGAATAAAAAAAAGCATACTATTTTATTCTTCATATAGAACTGACCAGTAGAGGCTTGTTACTTTTTTATTGATGAGAAGGCACAAATGTAAGATCACTATCCTTTAATAACCTCCCAGGAAAAGAAAATCATCACAATAAGATTTCATAATTACTGTTTCTCACTGTAGGTAGGCTGGTGTCAGACACAGAGTACTGAAAATCCACAGGGGAATGGTGGCTTGAGGGAAAAGTAGCAAAAGGAAAAGGAGAAATACCAGAGTGGGGCAGGTGACATCTTCTGTTCTGGAAGGAAACTAAGATCCAAAAGACAAGAGAAACTAAAAACAAAACAGAAACCAAAAATTCCAAACAGGTTGGCTTCAGGCATTTAGAGGAACCACTTTTATAGCTAAGAGTTCAGGGTTGGGCAAAGGGAAAATGTTGTATCATTTCAGCATTTGGACAGCATTATTTAGAACCAAATTTAAGTTTGTGTTGATTACAGGGATGTCCCAATAAAGATGAAAAAAATCAGAATACGGTCCCGCACTAGGACATAAGGTAAATGACAAGAGAAAAAATGTGGAAGGGTTCTTGTTCTTTGACCAGCATACAGATTATGATATTTGAACCAAGGAAGTGGGGAAACTTTAGACAGAATCTACTAACCTGAGGCCAATGCTTTCCATTGCATCTCGGTTCTGGTACGCTGTAGGTCCTTTGTTCTAGATCATAGGACCGTAGATTGCTTCTAAACCCCACTTGTTCTTGGCAATAGATTTTCTAGTACTCTGCAGTCTCATCTTCTTTTGGTTAGGCTGGGAGAGATGTGGATTAGTAATTTACCTTTCAGCTTTACAAAGTTAAAAACTTACTTAAATATGATTGTAAAATTCTTCTTTAAATTTTATCTAAGTGCCTCATGCTACCATTTTATTGCAATTCTTCCTTTTTAACCTCTTTACTGCAAATTCAAAAATCAATCCTTGAATACACAATGCTTTCCAGCAGGTATCCACAAGGACAAATCAGACACCCCCTCGTTTCATGCTCCGTGAACTCTATGTAAATGTAGATATAAAGGTGAATTGGCACAATTAATCCTCTTTCTCTGATTTTCTATTTCCTTACATTTTTTCCCATATACTACATTAAGCACCCATCCAAAAGCTTTGTCAGAAAATGTACAACGTTAAAGAACAACCTGCTTCTTTAATGCTGTGAGAATCTATACCATATAGAAAGCTAACGTGGTAAATTCAGGATAATTTCAGTCTGATGAACATGCAAGACTCAATCTGACTTCAAGAACCAGATCAATCTAAAAGATTATCAAAAATCACTTGGGTCCAATCTATTTATTATCTAGTGCTATCACCCAACTTTTTAAGCATCTCCTAAAACCAGACTTAATTACGGCAAAATGGGGTTATCAAATGTAAAATACCAGATGTAAACTAAAACTGAAAAATTGTATGAAGCTTGGATCGAACACATGCTGCAGGACAAAAGCACATCATTTAGTAACACGTTTTTTAAGAATATAATTTGTCTCCATTTAAATTCAGCAACATATATTTATGAAAAAATGGAAAATATAGACAGGAAGAATATTAGAATGTTTAAACCAATAAGAGGGTTTTTTTCATTGTTGTTGTTCCTATTTCTTTTGTTTGTTTGTTTTAAATCCATTGACATGCCCAGGGCAGAAACTTGCATTGTGAAATTTTGCAAAGAATTGCACTTCTAGAAAGCAACCTACATTAGGCCTAATGTTTAAGAATAGCTTGAGTTTTATAGACAAAGGGTGGCGAAAGTACTTTAATAAAGCTCACCCATGCTGTTCTTGCTGATGGTACCTCCTGCGATGCATTAAACCTTCTCTGTGTGCCAAATAGCTGTGGTTTTAATCCACGATCATTAAAATACCGAGTTTTAAAACTCCTGGAGGCACGGAGCTTATAACTAAGAAATACGAAAAAAGAATAACAATGTTCCAAGGAGGAATCCAGTTATCTCTAAGATCATCATGTAATTATTTCTAATTGGTTGGCTTGTGAACAAAAACAAAAACCTGGATTCTGTCAAAGAGTATCTAAAAAACAGATTTTTCTGAATTGATTTTTAAGTTTTTGTTTCTATAAACATTGGTGGTATATACTTAAATTACCATGAAATTCTCATATTTGTCCCATAGAAAACTGCCAGAAATTTAAAAAACGATAGAAACTCTAATTTTCCCAGTTAGACAAAAAGTCAAAATTAGGGATAATATGGGTTGCAAAAGTGGATAGGGAATTCACATTTCATAATCACCCCAGTATTTCAAATTTAATCATTCTCACCAGCATAGAATTTTTTCTTAAATTTCAACTAATATGAATTTGTTATTTATCACAGGTGACACTTTTTCTATTTGCCCAGCCTCATTATAGACCAGTAAACACTATCAGTTTAAACACTTACAGGTGTATGACTGCCCCTTTTTAGAATTAGACGGATGTTGCTTTTCAATATGATAAAAAATACTATTGATTATCTAACACTTAAAATGGTTTGGTAACTGGACTTGTGGTGGTGATCATTTTGTAGTGCGTACAGATGTTGAATTTTAATGCTGTAAACCTGAAACTTACATAACAAAAAAAATGGTTTTAAATGATGATGGATCACATGTAATCCTGTGCCAGTTGATGGGTCCAAATATAAATAAGCAATGCATCTTTACTTGATTTGATATTCACAGCTACTATATTTAGCACGAAGGCTCTTGAGTACAAAGTACAATTCTTTGGTAATTTCAACTAACAAATGGTAAATTCTCAACTTATTGGTCATTTGGAATTGTTTCTAATTCTTCTGTTTTCCGAGGTATAGACAGGTTGCAATATTGTGGTATAGTGTAAGCTTTTATTTACTTAGAATACAATTTCTTTTAGTCTAAATCTAATTTAATTCCTCATTCAGGGATCCTATACTAATCAGAGATCAAAAAGCAGATTGAGCTATTCTATCATCAGCTGCTCAAGGTGATCTTAGCTCTCACTATAACTCTGTGCTAAGGTGGGGAAAAGGCAGATATGGGATGAATTAAGCAAAAATCCAAAAAAATTAAATATAGAATAAAGATATAAACTCAGATATTGTCTATGAATCTTGAACGGTTACATTCTGACAGGTATGAGGAAGCACTGCATTTCCATAATCAGTTTTCATTGCTTAAATATCTGATCACACGCATCATAAGTGGGGCACTTAATTGAGACATAGAAGAGATGGTGTTATATAAATAATTTGTTTTGTTGAAATATCTGTATCACAATCTTCTGCTTTCTTTTTTTCCTTTTCTTAATATTATAATTTGAAGTTAAGCTATTATTTGCCTACAATTGGTTTTATAAAATTAAAGATAATTTGATATTCAGCAAGAAGATGTATGATAATACAGAAACATATTTTATTAAGTTCAGTAGATCTGTCTTTTGAACAGAGGTGGCTGCTTACATTCTAGTGATTTCATTTGTGATATCAAGTTACACTTAAGGAATACAAGTCCCAGCGATCATGTTTGGGTTCTGCTACTGAGTCTCTAAGAAAAAATTGGTAAGAGTCAGACATAAAGAAAATTTTATTTAAATTAAGAATTTTTTAAAAAAGGACAACTCATTAATTATTTGAAGGGAAAACTATTATAAAGTCAAAATCAATGAGTACAGATCAATATAAATGGAATTGGACCTTTGAACCAGGCTGCATGGGTTCTAATCCAGTCCTGACTACACTACTTAATAGCTATGTGACCTGGGACCAATTACTCATCTGCTCTGTGCTCATCTCTAAAATGGGGATAAAAGAGTATCTACTTTGTAGGTTATTTTAAAAATTGAATTTGTCAACGTATAGAAAAGATCTTAGAGTAGTAATTGATATAAATCAGTATTATATGAGTGTTCCTTCTTATTGTTATTATTATTTATTTAAATGAACTATTTTTTCCATATTGCTATATAAAATGACCCCCTAGTTCATGTTCAGTGGGCTGACTATGAATCTAAGTGCAGATAACAGATGTGAAAGTCTTTATGCAAAGGATTAGCACTTTGTATTATTTAATACCTAGCCTAATCCAAATGTTTTTGATACGCTGTATGGCCCTTGCAGTCATTTAATATTATGATGTGATACAATGGAGAGAAACTTCTACCCAAATCAGTCTTCTAAAGTATTAGGATCAAAACTCTAATGTCTTTATAAAACATGAGAAATTTCAAATCTCATTCCTCCTTTCCTGCATGCCCTCTAATTTACCCATGCCTCTCCTTGTCAATAAACACTGAGACTCTGTTTATCTGATAACAGGCTTTTGTACTACACTACTCTATTCTTTGATTGAACCCTATGTGTTCTCTGTGCCATAGTGAACTAAAAAATACATTTATTGCTGGAGTTGTTATTTTATAACACATATTACACATTTTATTTCAGAAAGAGATACTCCAATGTATTAGAAGTTAATATCTTTCTCGGGTAGATTGCCTCTCTCCACTTTGTGCCGATGCTGCTGGCTGCTGGTTAGCAGGGCCTGATCACAAGGCAGCTGTCTGCAGAACCCCAGGGGGCCCTGGAGCTGGTGCTGGCTCACTAGTGGGTGGAGTCAGGGTCCAGAAGACTCCGGGCCTGTTGCCCGCCCACAGGTGGATGAAGCCAAGTCCTGAGGTTACTCCTGGCAGGCAGAGCAGGATCCTGGAGTCTGGCTGCAGAGCCCAGAGATCAAAAGCTGGTATCAGATTGCTAGTATCAGATTGCTGGTGGGGACACCAGTTTCTGACACAGTTGGGTTTGGGGTCCCAGGTGTCCTAACGCTTGCATTGGCCTGCTAGTGGGCAAGGCCTGGGCCCAGCTGGTCCCAGGATAGGGCCTGACCTTCTGTGGCTAGATCTGCAGGCTGCAAGGTTGTGGTTTGCTTGCATCTGGCGCCTGCCTCCTAGTGGCTGAGGCTGGTCTAGAGGCTCGTGCAGGCTACCTGTCAGGAAGGGCTGGTGCCTGCCAACTGGCGGGTGGAGCTGGGTCCTGGCTCTCTGGTGGGCAGGGCTGTGTCTAGGGGCGTGTCTGGAGGCAGCAGTGGCCCAGGAAGTCTTTAGGCAGCCTGTCTGCTGATGGGTGGGGCTGAATTCCCACCCTACTGGTTATTCCGCATGAGGCGTTTCAGCACTGGCCCTACAGGCTGTTGGACAGGGCTAGGTCTCGGTGCTAATGAGCGACAAGGAGAAGCCCACGATGGCAGCTGCTCCAGTGTCTCAGTTGAAAGGAGCTCCCAAGTGAGGCGGCCGCCTGTGTGTATGTCCCCAACGCAAGCTGCGGCCACCCCCTTGCCTCTCCAGGAGACCCTCCAAGACCCGCAGGTAGGTCTGACCCAGGCTCCTATCAAATTACTGCTTTTGCCCTGGGCCTCCATGCATGTGAGATTTTATGTGCGTCCTTTAAGAGGGACGTCTTCGTTTCCCCCAGCCCCTTGGGGCTCCTGAAGGTAAGCTCTGCTGCCTTTGCCTCACACTTGTCAGAATGGCCATCATCAAAAACAACACAAATAAGAAATGGTGAGGATGCGGAGAAACGGGAAACCTTGTACACTGTTGGTTGGAATGTAAATTGTCTTTTCCAGCCACTGTGGAAGACAGTATGGAGGTTTCTCAAAAAACTAAAAATGAAACTGTGACCCAGCAATTCCACTCCTGGGTATATATCTGAAACAAACAAACAAAAAAACCCCCACTAATTTGAAAAGACTCATGCATCTCAATGTCCATAGCAGCATGATTTGCCAAGATACAGAAGCAACCTAAGTGTCCATCAATAGATGAATGGGTAAAGATGTGGTATATATATATATTATATATAAATAATGGAATATTATTCAGCCATAAAAGAATGAAATTTTGCCATTTGCAGCAACATGGATGGATTTGGAGGGCATTATGCTAAGTGAAATAAGTCAGACAGAGGAGGACAAATACTGTATGATATCACTTATATGTGGAATCTAAAAAACATAGCAAACTAGTGAATATAACAAAAAAGAAGCAGACTCACAGATATAGAGAACAAACTAGTGGTTACCAGTGGGGAGAGGGAAGGGGGGAGGGTTAACAGAGGTGTAGGGGAGTAAGAGGTACAAACTAATAGGTATAAAATAAGCTACAAGGATATGTTGTACAACACGGGGAATATAGCCAATATTTTATAACAACTATAATTGGAGTATAACCTTTAAAAATTGTGAATCACTATATTGTACACCAGTAACATATCATACTGTACAGCAACTATACTTCAATTAAAAAAAAGTTAGTAATATTTTTAAAATATTGTTATTTAGGAACTATGAAAACTATTAAAATGATTACTTTATATAAAACACAGTCTACTGTCTAAGTGCATTATTCCAAAGAGCAGTCTTAAGGAATAATAATAATTTTCTTACAATATATACAATAATAATATTACTTTATTTTAAGTATATTATTGATAGAGAAAAGAATTTGTACTCTAACAATTATAATTTGTAAATGGATTGAAATGACCTTTGTGTGGTTTAAAATAACATTGGATGGAATCACATGAAAATTACAAGCCTTAAGGATATTTGATGTCCCCTCATCTTCGGCAGTACATCTTGGTTTGTTTTGTCTTTTCTGCTTCTATTCAATGAAGAAACAGGTGGTAACAGTGCACCTGGAGACTCTGTTCTCTATTTGTCTGGGACCCAAGGTTTGAGAACTATTGAGATGAAAATCTTATCAGGTTCCAACTGCACATAGAATAAAGCAGGATGGACCTCTATTGAAGTGTCGTCTCAAAAAAAACAAATCTCGGGGCTTCCCTGTTGGCGCAGTGGTTGAGAGTCCGCCTGCCAATGCAGGGGACACGTGTTCGAGCCCTGGTCTGGGAAGATCCCACATGCCGTGGAGCGGCTGGGCCCGTGTGCCACGGCTGTTGAGCCTGTACTCTAGAGCCTGCGAACCACAACTGTGGAAGCCTGTGCACCTAGAGAGAGCCCGGGGGCAGCAATGAAGACCCAACGCAGCCAAAAATAAATAAATAAATTAAAAACAACAACAACAACAACAACAAATCTCAGTGGCATCAAAATGTCTCTGCTGTTCCCATTCTTGTTTCCCTTTTCAGTAAAATGCCTCTGCTTAGGGCAAGAATAAAGTGCTTCTCTCAGTTTCAAGGTTTATTAGTCATCAGAGTAACAAATACCTCTATGACACCAAAGTTATTATTGCTTCAAAAATTTTTCCTATTTTCTTAGGAAATAATAATGAGGTAGAATTTTAACAACAAAACAAAACAAAGAATTTGTAATTACGGGGGCATTAAAAAAATCATCCTGAGACCTCAGTTTAAGTTAGAAAAAGCCCAAATTTCATTAGCCACAATATCCATACACTTCGCACATGGTCTGCACCTATGTATTTTGTCTTAAATTCTTAGTATCTATTTAACACTTTTCTACATAATGGAGAAACCAAGGGCCTGAAGACTTTCATAAATATGCAAGCAATTTAGTCTACAGTAAGAATAGGAAAACTCAAGACTGCAGGCAACAGTGGGAAAGGCATGAAAATGAATGCCATGAGTGGTCATATTTTAGATAAGGCTTATTATAACCAGAATGCAGCAGTTCAAATGTTTACAACCCATGGTGCGTAGACCTGAGAACAAAAATAAATGGAGATAGACAATATTCCTTTAGCTGGTTATTTTATGAAAACCCAAATCAGGGAGGTTATCTAGAGAGAAAGTAGTCAATCACAAAGTCATGTCACAGGGGGAAAAATATCACAGTTCATAAATTGGTGGCTCAACAGGTGGAATCCACATTAAAGTATGCGGGTTTGAATCCTTGATCTTCCACCTGCTAGTTGGATACCTCTGGGAAAGTCATTTCACACCTCTATGCTTCATTTTTCTCATCTATACAATGGTGATGATGATAGTAGCAGTACTTTCTTGTAGGACCATTTGAAGATCAAATGAATTAAGATCTGTAAAGTGTTAAAATATCTGATCCTTGTAGGCATTCAATGGTTTATTGGTATTAATGAGTGAAGAAATAAATGAAGAACTATCTAATGAGAAGAGGTATGAATATGTAAGGCGTTGGCAAATTTTAAGTAACAATTAACATGATCAGATCATATCCATTGTTTTTGCTTCATTTAAAAAATCACATTTAAAATAATAGATTCAGAACAATTTAAAAAATTTATGTATGAGAGATTAAAGGGGATATTTTTGTCAATCAATATATTTAGTTCAATTCTTATAGCATGTGCAGATCAGGGTTACAGGAAAATTTATTACAAACATATTTCAAGGTTTATCAAATTTTGAAAAGTTTATGAATATACCTTTCCTCTCCTGTATCCCTTAGCCTTTTTACTTGTATTCTTTGCTTCTTAGTTTATTTTTTGATTTTGAGCACACTTTAATCTCCAAATTATTTCAACATCTCACACTAAAACGTTATTTTTCCCCAAAGATTGCCCTCAAGATGTATTTTATATTATTTAACTATTGCCTAGGTTCATGGTTTTATTTTGGTCAATCATAGGTGATACCAAAAGTTAACTTTAGGTTATTATATAGCCTGTTCCAAAAGTATCTGGTAGATGGGACCTGCTGGGTTATAGTTCTTTGGTTTTTTTGTGGGAACTCTATTTGCATCAACGTTCATTAGTTTTCATACAGAATTACAAATTCCCTGGAACAATTTTGATATAAATTTTTCCCCTATTTTCTTTTATAATTTCACATTATGATCTGCATCATTTAAACGAAGTATAAATAAAGCAACTGTTCTGAACAAAGCAGACAAAGGAAGCAGTCGCCTAGCAACAGAAATCACAGAACAGATCCTGAACTCCTACTCAGATGGAAGCTTCCTACCCCAGCTCCGTGGTGAAAGCATTTCTTAGTATCCATTCTCTCACCGTGCATGCCCCTGACACTGAGAGAAGAGGCACCTTTTGATCCTGCAATTAGATGGAATTGGAAATTAATAGGCTTCACTAGAGTTTGTACCATTTTCTTTGAGGTCCATGAATTACTATACTGAAGATGATGAATAAGTTACATGCCTGACATGCTCTTACTTTTGTTTTAGAGCTGAGTGACTGTGTACCTGAGAATTATTCTGAATGCTCAAGGGATGACCATATGGGCTGAGATGGAGATTAAAATGCATCTGAATCTGTGTGTGAACAAATCCAAAACAAGCACTGGGACAGCCTAGAAACCAAATCAGCTTGATGCACCCTTATTGAGAATGCTGTTGTTTACAGCTCTGGGAATTACACGTGAGGCTTTGTGAACCCATGCAAATTACAACTAATTTAGATTTTAATTCATATCATAATTCGCTGTGTTTGAACATAGCAATCTTCAAAAATGATGACAGATTTTGTTGTCTTGCCTTATGTGTGTGTGTTTTCAATTTCTCTCTGAAATTCGTATATTAAGAAAGATCAATATATTTTAAAATTATTTTAAAATTATTTTGAGATTGTAAGTTAAGCTTTTTTTTTCTTTATAGATGTCAGGTGCACATTATTGAACTGGGTCAATCTTAATTTCTATTTCCTTGTATGATATCATCATTGGTCCTTGCAAGGCCCCCTGCATTTAAAATATTTACTTAGCTAGCAATATTTTTTGAGTGCCAACTATATGTCTGGTTGCCTCATGAATAATGCAAGCCTGGTCACTGATGCTAAATCTGTGGGCCAATTCATGTATAGTTTCAGGGTGGATGAAGCTGGAATGCCCTCCCAAGTGGGCAAACTAAAACTAATTCAAATCATAAGTACCAACCTGAGTGGAACATAATTGAAAAAGATCACTTTAAATGCAGTATGAGGTGTAAGGGGAGAGCATGTGAGACCACAGACAAAAGAGAAAGACAGTAGAACAGGAGTCAAGTTGTTCATGGAAGGATGAAGAGAGTGGAAAGTGGAATGAGGGATGTGTTTGAGGACCCAGACCATGGATTTTTAGTGGGGACTGTCTATGTGGGTACGGGGAGGGTGGCAAGTTGGTGGCTGAAAGTACTATGTTCCAGCTGTGCCAAGCATTGTGTTCCAGGTTTTGAAGATTAAGTGAATAAATAAATCAAATATGGTCATTGCTCTCAGGAGTTAATGGGAGAAGATGAGCATATAAATGAATGATTCCTATAAAGTATGGCAAGCTCAAGAACAGAGATATTCCCAAGGTACGTTGCAGAATAAAAGGGAGTTAAGGGGGAATAACACTGCAGATGGGAGGTGTAGTCAGAGTATGATTCGCTTACACAGACAGCACTTTCTATCAGTTCCAGAATAGTTCAATTCAGCATGATGGTAAGGGATTTCCAGGTATCTCTTCACAGAGATTCAGTATCCACTGCACAGTGGTATCTACTTTCCAAAGATATGGCTTCCCACAGTTCCTAGAGCCCTATCAGTTTCTATCATTATGTACCTTTTCTCACCTGTCCAAATTAGGACTCCTCTAAGGCTTACCCTCTCAGAGCAGTTGGCCTTTCTCCCTCTTGAAGATAAATGCCTGTATTCTTTTCCAAAGTTCTCTTTCATTTTAATAAAGTAGGTTCTTTCTTTAAAGACTGCACAAAAGTAACACAGAATGGGAACAGTTTACGGGCACTCAACTAAATGTTCTTTTTCATTCTATGATTGTTTTCATAGTTTCAAACTTGCTGTGAAATGAAAACAAGCATAAAGCTAGAAAAAACTACTGGGACTGGCCAAAGTGCTAATTATTTATTTCCCTCTCACCTCTTTAATTTGTTGTGGTGAAATGCATGTGATCAGCATAGGAATTCATGGCAGGTAGGTGGCTCCTCTGATAGATTGTTCTGCCCACATCATTAAAATCTCCACATTTGGGCTTCCCTGGTGGCGCAGTGGTTGAGAATCTGCCTGCCAATGCAGGGGACGCGGGTTCGAGCCCTGGTCTGGGAAGATCCCACATGCCGCGGAGCAACTAGGCCCGTGAGCCACAACTACTGAGCCTGCGCGTCTGGAGCCTGTGCTCCGCAACAAGAGAGGCCGCGATAGTGAGAGGCCCGCGCACCGCGATGAAGAGTGGCCCCCACTTGCCGCAACTAGAGGAAGCCCTCTCACAGAAACGAAGACCCAACACAGCCATAAATAAATAAACCACCCCCCCCAAAAAAAAAAAAAAAAGTTAAAAAAAAAAAAAAATCTCCACATTTCATAGACTCATCCTGCTTGAACCTCCATCTTCCACATTGTGTAGGAATGCAGAGTTCGTTTGGATTGAACATCAGGATATTTTCCTATTCCTAACGGTTTCTTTTTTCTGTATGGCATATAACATTAGAAGGCACCAGAGGCTCCTTGAATTGGGTGGAAGTTAAACTATGATCAGTGACATCAAGAATTATTCATTTAGCTCTGAAGCAATATTCTTCCATGAGGGATAGCAGGGTGAGAGGAAAATGCACAGGAAATTGAAGATTTAAAGTGGATGTTTTGACGCCATCATTTACTTATCATATGGCTTTGTTAGGTAGTTGAAGATCTAAGAGCTCAGTTTCCTTTGCTGAAAAATTAGAGTAATGTCTAGTTCTCTGTGTTGGTATCAGAGGATGCATTTTTTTTTGTTTTTTTTGGCGGCCCGCAGCACGCGGGATCTTAGTTCCCCAACCGGGGATCGAACCCATGCCCCCTGCAGTGGAAGCACAGGGTCTTAACCACTGGACCGCCAGGGAATTCCCTCTGTTGGTATGAGGATTAATTGAGATAAGCAGAACAAAAGGTCTGTCCCATAAGTGCTCAACAAATGTTGGACCCCCTTTCGTTAGTTTCCCTTTTGCTTTATCCTGATGCTATCAGTCTTTTTCCTGGACAAGACTTTGGTGGCATATCTATTAGTTACTATTAATGTGTGAATTTAAGCACTGAATATTGTCACACCTCTGCTCTAGTGAAAAACTACCTGCTGAAAGATTTGCATCCCATCCTTCTAAATTTTGTGTCGTCTAGTAGTGTTTTTTTTATTGTGAACCTGACATTCCAAGTGCATTCTCTTTATTGTTCAGGCCCCACTTGCATAGCTGGCAAGTGGAGTTTTTTCTGGAATTTACAAAAATCTTCAGCCTTTGCCATGATATTTACACATAGTGGTATCTATGACAATTAAACTTGGCCTTCGGAATTCTTCCTCCAGCTACATAGGGAGAGGCTCTTGACACCTGAGAAGAAATGTTTCATATACACTGATAAGAGAGCATTGGTAATTAGGGGTCTGTCCTCTCCCAAATTTTGACAGAGTTGTTTCGCTACATTTGTATTTGTTCATTTATTACTTACTTGTTCATCAATCGTTTAATGAATGCTGATTATATTCCAAAAGGCCTTGTATTTGCCAGGCTTTATGTTGTAAGGCATAGACTGTGACTTTTGCTTTCCCATAGTAATGTACTTAGTAAAATGTCTTACACATTAATAACTCTCAATTATCCTGAAAATGATTCTTGAGAAAGAATGGCTTTAATAATTTACCATTTTCTGGCTCCCTGTGATCTGATGGATTACACACGAAAGGAGATGGGTTAGCGGATTTTATTAACATAAAGGGAGTAATTTTACATTTTCTATGTTATGTGTACTGATCTTTCATTATTGGAAATTGGTCAGGTATATTGCATCATACTCATGCCTCATCTTTATCAATTCAGTATTCCACTGACATTTTTTAATAAATAGCAAAGTTTAGTAATTGACTATAGAATAATGCAAAGGTCAGATTGCTTTGGGATCTGGAAATACCCTCGTATGAATTTTACAGATGATATCAGTAAATGCCAAAGGACAGAAAGATCAATAATTGACCATCTTGGGGCCAATATAATGTGATATAATGATTCTCTCTATCTCTGTCTGTCTCTCTCCTTCCTCTCTCTCTCTCTCTCTCTCTCTATTGAGAAAGATTAAGTGATATATTTTCAAAATATCAATTCCATTTCATTTTTTTAAAAGAGATTTCCCTTTTTATATTTTTAAAATTAATTAATTAATTTATGACTGCGTTGTGTCTTCATTGCTGTGTGCAGGCTTCTCATTGCAGTGGCTTCTCTTGTTGCGGAGCACGGGCTCTAGGCGCGCTGGCTTCAGTAGTTGTGGCTCGCGGGCTCTAGAGCGCAGGCTCAGTAGTTGTGGCACACGGGCTCAGTTGCACCGTGGCATGTGGGATCTTCCCGGACCAGGGCTCGAACCCGTGTCCCCTGCATTGGCAGGAAGATTCTTAACCACTGTGCCACCAGGGAAGCCCCCATTTCATTTTTTGAAAGGTGTCCTTATGTATAGTCTGAATATAGTCAGAGAATAAATATCAGAATGCTGATGGATGTTTAACTTAGATTGCATTTTTTCTTCAAGCTACAGTGAAAGTTATATACTGGTTCTTACCAGATACTCATCGAATTAAATTATCATTGGTGTATAAAGTTTAAATATCAATAATTAATAACATATTTTACACACTTTATAGTGATGCAAGTAATTTGATTTCATTTTACAGATGATGAAACTGGAATTTAAGGAATTATAAAAGACTTGTCCTTTACAACAAATTCAGGGCTTCGAAACCTATGTACCCAAAATCATTCCAACTCTGCTTAGTTTCTATTTCCTAACATGACTGATTTTTGTTGAGGCTATATAAATGTGTAGGTAGTCTTACAAAAAATACAGAAAAATAAGACCTGGATTTTGCTGACCGACATCAACACCATTTGTTGAGACATTTATATTCTTGCTTTCAAATGCACACATGGCCCTTTCTCTACAGAAGGGCTTCCCAAAGGGTAGTCTACAGGCTCTATCCATCAGAATCACCTGGGAAGTCTGAAAAAATGAGTATCGCCTACCGCCTAAACTACCTGGATCAAACTCAATGGGAGTAGGAACCTGGGAATTTATCATTTTAACAAGATTCCCTCATCATTGTTATATATCTACAGTGTGAGAACAGCCGCTAAACTATTGTGCTGTTCCCCCAAGATGAGAATGTATTTCCAGACACCTTCGGTTATCTGGAGAAGTTGCCCAGGCATGCAGATGATACTCGATAGTATAGCACAGTACAGTCCTTTCAGAGAAGAAAGAAATCCACACAGAGCACAGAATGTGATGTCTCTGCAGCTTGAAACAGGGAAGCATATTCTTGGGAAAAGTGAATTTCTTTCAAGTGTGATCAGCTTTATTGTATGTAAAAAGGAGTATATTTGTAAGTTTGAGTCTGGAATCACAATCTGCTTTTTAAAAATGTGTTTAACTTCTCTTAAAAAGGCAGTAATCAACTGAGAAATTGTCTATATGGTCTATCTAATACAACGTTGTCCAATACTAATATAACATGAGGCAAAATGTGAGCCACATATGGAATTTCAAATTTTTCTGGTAGCCACATCATAAAAAAGGAAAAATAAACAGGTGATATAAATTTTAATACTATATTCTATTTTAACCAGTATACAAAAAATTTAATTTATCATGCAATATACAAATTATTAATGAGATAATTTACATCTTCTATTTCATCTCAAGTTTTCAAAATCTGATACGTAGTTTGCACTTACATAACATTTCAATTCAAACTAGCAGTATATCAAGTGTTCCATAGTCACATGTGGCTGGTGGCTATCATATCAGACTGTGCAGGTCTAAAAGAAAAAGAAGAGTTTTTTTCAAATCTTGTGATTACCACTTCTATACCTGGCGATGTCTGTCAAGTTACATAACTTTTAGAGCGGTAGTTTTCTCATCTGAACAAATGTAAATTGGGAATAATACATAATATATATCTTACAAGACCTCCATGTCAGTTACTCTGTAAACACAAGGTACCAGCTATCTCTGTGCATGTATTGATATGTGCTGGTGTGATGGTATTAGGAATGACTAAAAAAAGGAAATCTCAGTCATCTTCAAGTTTAATAAAAAGATGAGGTTAAGATTGCCCAGGAAGTTAAGGGCACAGAAATGTTCTTTGCAGGGTACAGAGAAAAGGTTATGAGCCTAATACAGAATTACAATTTTGTGTTTTTGTTCATGAAGGTCCTTTATTCTCACAGAGATAGGGTATAGATGACAAAACCACAGTATCTGCTGCACAACAATATACCATCAACCTGTGCTTTTGTTCATGAAGGCAGATAAGGAGAGCTAAGAACAACCTGATTTTAGTGACTTATTGGGCAGCTTAGTTATCCATCAACATCCCAGATCTATAAGTTGAAATGGTTATATCTTAACAGATCACCTCACCAGGAAAAAACATTACCTAAAATGTCTTGTATTTGTGCTACATAACACTAAAAGAAGTTCACCAAACTACTTTAGAGGTCTATAACAAGTATGGAAAAGTGTTGGCATTCTAAAAGACACATCTGAGACTATTTCATTTTTTTTTTACTTTAAAAGATGAGGCAGTTTCTGAATACAAAGGTATTAGCAATGCTTTAGTGTGTTCTGGGATTATATGATTTATAGTACAGTTTGTGTCACAAAATGAAATGACAAAGGGATAAAAGGGATACTTATCTTTTATTTAGATAGTTCATGTAAGGAGAGAAGAATGGATTCTAATGTGTTTTATTTATTTATTTATAGGGAATAAGTACAGTGAAGCAAAAATTGTACAAAATTAAATATTAAAGCAGGTTTAATAACTACTAATTTATTTATTTATTTGCAAACTGTAAAGGGAAAGATGAGTGGGGAGAGACAGAGAGGCTTGGGTTTTCTTACTTTGATTAGGGTGAACATTTTTGAAGCTAAAGCTATAAATGACAAGTTTTCTTACACTCAGTCTACTGAAATTCATGGCATTTTTGGCTTAAAAAATTCCCTATTATTGTTGGTGCAGGCTAATGTTTCTGATTTTTTTTTTTTTTTTGAGAGACAGGAGCTTGTATTCTCTAACCCTTTCTTTCTACAGCCTGAACACTCAGATGGCTAATAATTGAAATTATGTGTTCATGGCTTACCTTATTTTTACTTGTTTATTCAGTCTGCAATGTTCTTTTTGGAGCTTTGCATGTCCAAAGTAGTAAAACAAATTAATGTATCTTTTGTTTTCAGCAGACCTGTCTCCAGAGGTAATTTCCTTTAAGTTAATGATTTAGGTTATTCTTCCGACATATGTCACATGCCATGGCTTGGCATGATTTTGTTTGCACTTCTCAGAGTATGAGACCCAGACAGCGTGTACAATATTCACAACAAGGATTAGAGGCACCTTGTTGAAAGCAAAACAAAAAGCTGAAAATAGCAAAGCCCACATCCCACTTTTTCTTCACTTCTTTTTCTCATTAGCACAGATTATTTTCCAGAAATGGCTCCTTACCAGATGATTCTCTGGCAAACATCTTTTTAAAGTTCACTTTCTCTCTCATGAGCCAGTTCTAATTTAGGGTGGTTGGAAGTGTTGATTATTAACACCGTCTCATTCAGCTACCTCAGCAAGCATCTTCTGAGAGTCAACAAAAATCTGATGCTATGGTGGGATTTACGTGAACAAAACAGTGCACCTTAAGGGACTGTCATTCTTAAGAAGCTTATAAAAATAAGAAATCAAAATATAGGGATTCATAAGAGAGATCCAAAAAGTATTTGAAACAACACACATGATTAAGAGAACCTAGCTTTAAAAGCCATAGCACAGTTGTCACTTGGTATCTGTAGGGGATTTGTTCCAGGACCCCTGCAGATACAAAAATCCACAGACGCTTAAATCCCTTATATAAAATAGCATAGTAATTGCATATAACCTATGCACATTCTTCCATATATTTTAAATCATCTCTAGATGATTTATAATACTGAATACAATATAAATGCTATGTAAATAGTTGCCATCATGCGGCAAATTCAAGTTATGCTTTTTGGAACTTTCTGGAATTTTATTTTTCAAATATATTTGATCAGTGGTTGGTTGAATCTGGCAACATGGAACCCATGAATAAGAAGGCTGACTGTATCTGCAAAAATACCTTAAGTTTGTACAGAGTTCAGATATTACTCTTAACAAGTGTAGTTATGGCATTCTTAATATCCAGGAAGACTGTGTCAAAACCCAAGAAGAGTAAGATGTAGTTCCTAAATTCATATAGCTGGAGTCTGGTGGAGAGAAATTCACATGTGAATAATTTTAGTACAGTAGTCCTCCCTGGTCCACATGGGATACTTTCTAAGACCCCCAGTAGATACCTGAAACCATGGATAGTACCAAACCCTATATATACTATGTTTTTTTCCTATACGTACATATCTATGATGAAGTTTAATTCATAAAGTAGGCACACTAAGAGATTAATAACAATGACTAATAATAAAATAGAACACTTGTAACAATATACTGTAATATAAGTTATGTGAAGGTGGTCTCTGTCTCTCTCTTTCAAAACATCTTATTGTACTGTACTCACATTTCTTCTTGTGATAATGTACGACAATAAAATTCTTATGTATGGGATGAAGTGAGATGAGTGACAAAGGCATTGTGATATAGTGTTAAGCTGTTTTGACCTTCTGACAATATGTCGTAAGGAAGATCATCTGCTTCGGGTGATCTTGAATCATTGAGCCATGATGACGGCAGTGGTTGGATGTCAGGAGCAGACAATGGGTGGGGATTCCAAGTGGGATGGGGTAGAATGGTGCAGGATTTCATCACACTACTCAGAACAGCAAGCAATTTAAAACTTGTAAGTTGGTTTTTCTGGCATTTTCTATTTAATATCTTCAGACCTAGGTTGACTGTGGGTAACTGAAACTGAGAAAATTAAAACCATGGATAAGATTGGGGAGGGGGAGTGGCTACTGTAATACATAAGAACTATTCAGTAGAATTATGTCTGTGATTCTTGGAAGGCCAAGAGGTGGGGTCATTTTCCCTGATTGAGGAGAAGGGTTCCAGTGGGGCTTGACTGAAGAAGTGATACCTGGATGAATCTGGAAGGATGAGTATATGTTTGCTAAATTGAAAAGAGGATGAAAAATATTCCAGGCAGAACAGCCAGCAAAAGAGAACATGACTCATTTAGCAAAACGTGGGATGTTAAGGCATACATGGGAATATGTAAGGATGTTTATAGGAAATAGGTACAAGGCAGATCCTGAAAAGACTAGGTTTGCTTGCTATATTTAAAATTGTTGCTTTGTGGCTCATTTAAAATAGGAGATTATTACAATTAACTTCTTTCCTTGAAAAAACACTCTGCCTGAAGGTTCTATAGGCATAGAATGAGACTTGGAGGGGGGTCCAGGTAGAAAGCTATTATAATAATCTAAGTAATGGATGAGGTGGGCACAAACTAAGGAAGTGGAAGTGAAAATGGAAAAGACCTGGATTATAGAGAAATGTGGGAGTGGGAATTGACAAAACGATGTCTGAATGGACATGGAAATTGAAAGAAGCCAAGAAATTAAAGATAATTCCTATATTTGAAGATTGGGCAACTGGATGGATGTTCATTCCCCAAACCAAAAGCCTAGTGTATAGGAAGAGAGGCAAGTTCAAGATGTGGGGTGGTTGCTATAGTTTATATACTACTTGTTGTCTAAGTCTTATGGCATGAGGAAACTGAGGCCTGCGCTCATAAGAATTCATAAAGGATCCTAGAACTAAAAACTTCTTAGTTCTAGGAACAATCTATTCCTTTTATTCTCCTGTATTATTCTATGGTACTGCTGAGCGTACTTCTAAAGTAGTCTCAGTTCAAGGCTGCAGGTCCTTTCTTCCTCTGCTAACCTCCCATGATTTATCGCAGGTTCAAGCTCTTTTTGTTGGAATTACAAATATTTGGACTGAAGTCAGATATCTCACTGAAGAAGTAGTGAGAAAAACTGAATAATAGAAAATTGGAATCCATCAGGTGATTTGACAGAATTATAGAAGGTCTGTGGGACAATGAACGTGATAGCAATTTGTTCTAGAGACCCTCTGTTATAGGCTTCCAAAATCTATTACACCATAGGCGGCAAAGTACTAACTAGATTTTAAACTGCAATACTCAAAGACTCAATCAGAAACTGATAAAACCACTGAAACAGTAGATAGCCTAGTCATTGGGTCCAATTGGTTTAGATGATATTTTCCATAGTTCTTCCTTCCTTCTGAGATGGGAATGAATTAATGCCAGTGCATTATGTCTTTCTGAGTAGGTGAGTAAACTGAATGAATTTACAATAGTATTGTAATCTCCAAATCTCTACAGACAGTCAAGATCAGAGAATTTTTGTGAGGAAATTGTGACCCTGGAAGCATGCCACGTAATATGCATTTTTGTAAAACAGAGCCTAGAGATGGTTGAATTGAGGATCCCACAGTTTTCTAGGGTAAAGAGAAAAAACAAATGTAGGATGATAGAAATGCTTTTCTAACATTCTGTTAATGCATGGACCATGTGCCATTTTTAGGCAATTTCTCAACTCAAGGTGATCAGATGTTGCATGTGCTCAGAATGAGGTTGTTTATGTCACTTTAGGCAAAATTAGATATAAGCCAAGTTTATCTTTGGCATTCAAATTTGCATTTTCTCTGCCTTTCTCCCCAGTCACACTGGCTGCCCTCCCACTCCAACCCCTCCAGACACTCTGTATTATACTCCTTTCTTATTTTCTCCATCCTCAGTCTGCCAAAGACTTCTTTCAAGAAGGCACTGGGTAAACTCCTTCACATTAGGGTTTATATTTTTGATGAGACTTAAAATGTTCATTCTTTTTTGGGGGGGAGATTAGCTTTTCCTTCAGCCACAGGAAGGAAATGTTGGTAAGAGTGAAACTGAAAGGTGCCAGCAAACAAAGTGAGTAATAGGAAGACCACTTTCATCATCTTTCTTGGGTCTGCCTACCATCACCATGCTCTTATTAACTGATGGCATTGAAAGACAGATGCTCTCTTTGACTCTCTGCTTTTACACGTAGGAACAAAAGAAAGTATGCTAAAAGTGATTTGGATATCCAAACTGGTTTCCTGTCTCCCTGCTCTTTACCAGTGACATATGAGGATATTCCAGGAGATTATCTACTGTTAGATTAGTTCTCTCTCCTGTAGTTTTGTTTTGAACTTTTTTCTTTCTTTCTTTCTTTTTTGTTTTTTTTTTCAGTTAGTCTAATGGCTAAACATGCTCTCCTTTCTTCTCTATGTGTTCTACCACATTCTTTCACTTGGAATTCTCTTCCATTCTAGGTCTATTTCTTCCCCCCCACCCCCCTGCCATGTATTCCAGGTTTCCTTCATTAAAAAAGAAGAAAAAAAGAAAAGTTCTTTAATGCTCATCCCTATGGGGCAGCATGCAACTCATAAGAATAATAACTAACAAGGGTAAGTTCTGAATAATAACCCCTTTGAAACCTCATAAAGGGCCTTCCCAATGCTCCATAAACCCACCTACAAACCAGAGAATTGTCTTTTTCCCTGGTTCATTAAAAAGATCTCAGATACACTGAAAGCTGTATGTGGAAATGCAAAATTATTATTATATTTTTAAACTAAGAATTAGAAAACCAAAAAAAAAGTGAAATAGAAACATTTTAATTGGTAAATTTTTATAGGAGGGAGTAATTAAAACCTCCATAAATAAACAAAATTAATACATATATATTCTTTCATACCTACTTTTAAGAAATATGTCAATTTAGCTTTACTGATTGATTAAGTTTCTAGACACAGAAGAGTCTAAATTTTTTCTGAAGACATCATCAGAGGAACATGAATATGGATAAGTATATATATATATTACTTAACCAAAAATAATACAAGCAATCATTAAACAGATGGATACTTTTATTCACTTTTTAGTTCCTAAAGATTTTTCATTACAAACCCACGTCATGTGGATATTTTAAAAATACAGAAATAGATATTTATTCAGAGTACATTAACTATCAGTGACAAAGTTTTATTCTTCTCTAGCTATTCCTCCTTAGAACGATTTTTTTTCCTCAAAAAATCAGGTATGCAGAGAAGACAATGCACATGGTGAGTAGGAGGAACGGGACCAGTTCAGTCCAAACACAAACTGTCCTCACTTGGCCCTCTTTGAAGTTGAAGTTAGGATAGTTTGAGTGGTTATTTTCATTTTTAAAATGCATGCCCAGGAGCCCTAACATAATTTGTCAAGACAGAGGAATTTTAGAACCTTCCTAGGCCAAGTTATTTTTCCCCTGTGATTGTCAACCCCAAATTCTCATTCAAAATTCCAAAGAAATGACTCCTGAGAATTAAGCAAAACCTAATTTCTTTCCTGAGATCATTAGCAGAACATTTTGCGGGCTTAATCAAGGAGATACCTCATTTGTAAAATGGCTTGGTGGGAATGGCCATCTTCTACCCACCCTCACTCCCCTTATAATAACTGATTATGAGAAACCTCAGGAAATGGGGGAGGGAGAAACCCCAACAAATAAAGATGGCTATGGATTAAACAGCAGAAACTGAATAGGCTTCTCCACTAGAGGGTCACTACCTTTGTGCAGTGAGGGCTGATGGTGGACACAGCTTAACTTTTGGATTTGGATTTTGGATGCTCCAGACATTTCATAAAACATAACATCTCCTGCAACATAATCACGACACAAAAACCTTTAACTGAAAGTTCCCTATTGTATAGTTTACTTAAAAAAAATTGATCAACATTCTATCTGTTGAAGTGGTTGTTTTGTAAGGTATGAGATGGGGAACTAACATCATAAAAGCAGCAGCAACAAGAATAACAAGTGGTTCAATTTTATGTGCTGAAGATTGTTTTGTTTCGTTTCGCTCTTCTTGGATTTTGGGATCTGGCTTTAATTTCAGAATGTGATTTTTTTTCTTGGATCACTCCTGAAATATTCATTTTACTAATTTTAACATAGGCTTTTCTTCTATTAATTCTGTTCCTGTGGATTTAGTTTTTCAATTTGTTCATATTGATTAGTCTCTTTGATTCGGTTGCAACATCTCTGAAAAGATGAGTGGTTGCCTTTGCCCGTAATTGCGGAGAGGGGAGTGAATCATAGACTTGGAAAATGGACTCTATTTCTTAAGCTCTAAGGAGTCACGCTCTCTATCCCCAGTGGCTTTTGATTATAATAAAGCTCTCAGGTGATTATTTGAGAGAGGGTCTGGATAGGAGAAAGAGTATACTGGATGACTTATCATGGGCACTGCTCTGATTCTCAGGCGCCAGCTCCCATGCTTACTCTGAGAGTGTCGGGTCAGAACTCCCACCTCAGAGAGCAGTGCTGACTCCTTTAGCTTGGGTCCCTGTTCTCCAGTCTGCTGCTACTGAGAGTAGGGAGAGTCATATCCAATTAAGTTTATTTTGACCACATCTCATGTTTGCCAGCCTTTATTTCCTCTCTTCCTGGTTCTCTTGAGAGTTCTGTTAGGAGAGAAATGTGTTTCGTTACTGTTCATGTTTTCTTTCTTTCTTTTGTTTCTTTCTTCTTTTATTTAAATGCCTCTGGCTTCTGGTTTCTGTTTAGGGTAGTATGCTGTGTTCTGTTGAGTAGACTTTGCTCTCAGTCTACAGTCATCTGCTGTACTCCATCTAGAATACCCTCAACTCTCTTACTTTGATAGTGGTATTATGTACTGCTGATTTTACTTTAAAAGCATATTTATTATGTACTGTCCCATGGATTTGAGGAGGGAGGATAGGTTATTGGAACTTTTCTTTCTTGCTTTCTGATACATGTTTTCTCCCTCTTTCTTCACCATCACTTATTCTACCTGCCATTTATCTTCACCTATGATTTTGAAGGTGTGTAAAATGTATTAAGTTTGGTTTTATCTTTCTATCCAGTATTTGTTAACATACTTTGAAAGTTGATATCCAAATTGTTGGGATCACAACTTTTTCTATTACATATCTTCTCTTCAAATATAATTGTTTACTTTTGTTTTCCATTTTAATCATATTTGCAAATTTACTGAAAAAGAAATATTTGATGGCTTTTAAAGATCACTGTCTGCATTTTTTTTACTTAAGTCTGGGAATTTTTTTGCTCTGATGAAGTGAAAATCCTGAGTTTCCTCTCCCCCTGACCCTGAGAGACATACGTTATTCTCTTAGGGAATATGTATTCCCTAAGTCCTTGCATTCCTGGAAATGTCCAAGTACTGCTTTCACACAAGAAAAGCAACTAGGAAGGATATAAAATTGTATGTGCATAGAACAAATATTTCAACTGATATTTCTTCATTGTCTTCTAGCATTTCTTATTGATTTTTTGTGGCCTCACTCACTATCCATGCGTGTGCTAGTTAAATTCTCTTCCTAGAATTATAGCTGGGGGTGGTAGAGGGAAGGTTGATGTGCAGATCTCCCAGAAAATTTTTCAGGTCTCAGAAGCCATTTATCTAATTTCCCTCTGTTCCTCTGAAGTGCTTTTTCTGTACCTACAATTTTTTACTCCATCACTCTGAAATACTGGAGCACTTAAAGATATCAGAAGTCTACCTCCCAACATACACCTACATACCTACACACATATGTGCCCCGTCATCCCCCCTGCCCCAACCCTGGCCACCTCAGGTTTTAGAATCAATCAGTCTACAAACAGAAGTACTGAGTTCGGTTTGGAATCTGGAAATCAATGCTCTGATCACCTAAGGGTTATAATCTTTGGCATCAAAGAATTGCTCTCCATTTTCATATCTGGTGGATAAGTTGTTTTTCTTAACTGAATCTGCTATTTTTGTAGTTAGTGGAAAAAACTTCTTGTACTTAGTAGCAGTTCTAAATTTCAGCGGGTATTCTTTTTCCATTTCCCTTACAGGTTTTTCAGGGATAGTTGTGATATGTTTCATCATGGACGCTTGCGAGACACTACTTCCCTGTTGGTTCCAATACCAGTGCTTTTCTAATGTAGTCTCTTAAAGGGTGTGCATTCCATTGATATTGTTCTTCATTCTACACTCCTGAATTACCTCTATATACTGTTAATGTCTCCTCAGGTCCGACCCACAAGGCAAAGTTCAAAGTTGTCTCTATGATTGTATTATTTCTTCAATTCTCTCAATATCATCTGTTATTTTAAAACTATGTTTAAAGGAAACAATTGCTGCCCTGGACATCCAGAGGAGCTCTTACAGTGGAATTAAGCAATCGTAAATGCTTCAAAGAAATGTAGTGGTCAGTTCTCGTCAGAACCACAACATTTAAAAAATGATCCACTGTGTCTTCATTGATAATAAATTGTCTAATTCTATTCATACCAATTCAACCTGATGCAATGAATAGTCTCTAAGAACTAATTTGCTTACCCCTTGTAAAGAACATAATGGCTTCTGTTACCCTAAATAAATGATTAAAATGATATAAATTTTAAAACTCAAGTTTTTATAATAACGGTATAAGAAAATAAGTTATAGATGAAAACATAATCAAGTCAAACACTATATGTATATTTTATATGAGCTTCTAAATTTATCAGAGATCCTTATAAGAATTTCAATTTAAAAAGAACAAATGTTAATTCAATAACATTAATATAAATTACTGTGCTATTATTGTTTACATAAGTATGGAAAATTAATTTCCTTGAAAAACTATATAAATAATATAGAAAGAAATATTATCTAATAATGATCACACAAAAACATCACAAATGACAACAGGGGCCATTAATTATTCATAAAAATTCCAACACTCAGAAAACTATATGAAACATTTGTAAACTCAATTCTCCCAAACAATATGCATTTTCTTTTTCCCCCCTCATCAAGTAAATGTTTAAACTTTAAAAAAATCAGTTTCAAAGTACACAGGTAATCTTTTTATAGTATAACAATTTGAATGGACATTAGTTTTCAAAAAAGAAATGGATAAGAGCAACTTTTTCCAAGAAACATAGAGGCAAATACCCTAAGCAAAACAATCTACTTAGTTACTGTTGCATTGTTATTACAAAAGCACTAGAGAGTTCTGAGTGGTATAAAGGGAACTTCTGGACACAAAATTCTTTGAAGCCTCATTAGTAGCCAGTAATATTATCTCTAAATACAAGGACAATCTAGTATCATGAAAAGACCATGGAATGCAGATGTCTGCAACCTCTCTAAGAAAATTATGGCGTTTCCTAATGTTGTAGAATCAAATACAGAAAAGCATGAATGGGCTTTACAAATATAACACTGAACTAAAATCCAATAATAATATCTGTCATCCAAAGTTCTCTTTGTGTCACAAAAATCATAAGTGTACAGTAAGGACTCAACCAAACAAAAATGTTTGAGATTGCTTAAATGGTTTGTAAAACATTTATAAATGTGTTGAAGAAGTCAGTTTGGTATCTGGAATGTAACATTATTTCAAAGCCCAGAGTAGAGGCAATGATCTTCATCTTAACAAAAGCAAATTTGACTCAATCTAATGTAAAAAAGAAAGTGGTTTTCAAATTGAGTCATGTTTAAAAATGGGAAGAAGACTTAAATAGGCATTCCTCCAAAGAAGATATACAGATTGCTAACAAACAAATGAAAGAATGCTCAACATCACTAATCATGAGAGAAATGCAAATCAAAACTACAATGAGGTATCACCTCACACCAGTCAGAATGGCCATCATCAAAAAATCTACAAACAATAAATGTTGGAGAGGGTGTGGAGAAAAGGGAACCCTCTTGCACTGTTGGTGGGAATGTAAATTGATACAGCCACTATGGAGAACAGTATGGAGGTTCCTTAAAAATCTAAAAATAGAACTACCATACAACACAGCAATCCCACTACTGGGCATATACCCTGAGAAAACCATAATTCAAAAAGAGTCATGTACCACAATGTTCATTGCAGCTCTATTTACAATAGCCAGGACATGGAAGCAACCTAAGTGTCCATCGACAGATGAATGGATAAAGAAGATGTGGCACATATATACAATGGAATATTACTCAGCCATAAAAAGAAACGAAATGGAGTTATTTGTAGTGAGGTGGATGGAGTTAGAGTCTGTCATACAGAGTGAAGTAAGTCAGAAAGAGAAAAACAAATACAGTATGCTAACACATATATATGGAATCTAAGGGAAAAAAAAAAAGGTCATGAAGAACCTAGTGGCAAGACGGGAATAAAGACACAGACCTACTAGAGAATGGACTTGAGGCTATGGGGAGGGGGAAGGGTAAGATGTGACAAAGTGAGAGAGTGGCATGGACATATATACACTACCAAACGTAAAATAGATAGCTAGTGGGAAGCAGCCGCATAGCACAGGGAGATCAGCTCCGTGCTTTGTGACCACCTAGAGGGTTGGGATAGGGAAGGTGAGAGCGAGGGAGATGCAAGAGGGAAGAGATATGGGAACATATGTATATGTATAACTGATTCACTTTGTTATAAAGCAGAAACTAACACACCATTGTAAAGCAATTATACTCCAATAAAGATGTTAAAAAAATTTAAAAATAAATAAATAAATAAATTGGATGTTGTATTTCCCCAAAGGAAAGCACGAAACATTTATTTCATGTGTTTAGAATATTCCTCATCTTGATATACACTTGTGATCTCATGAGTCTTGACATTCCAGATTAAATATCACCATCCACCATTTCTAACAAGCATTGCCTGTTCCTACAAACCACAAGTGATATCTCCTTTTCTTGGATTAATTATGTTTCCTTGCCTTAAATTATGCATTTAATTTTGACTAAAAGATCTACACCTGCCAACATATAAATAGGAATAAAAATTTAAACACAATTTCCTGTATGTTCAGCTAGGGATAGTGAATGGTGCCTGTGATTATAACAGAGGAAGTTACCCTAAAAGGGTGCAGCCTTTATTAATGTTGTAGTCCTGATCTGGTCAATTGTCCCCTGACCTCCAAAAACCAGAGTAGTTTATGTAATTTTCCTTTTTCTGCTACATAATGTAAAATAGAGAAAAATCCATTTCTGGTGCTAGCATATAGCAGTAGCAGTTAATTTGCAGAAATAAAGGAGAGTTGAGATTCCTCAACTTGCAGCACTGGTATCAAACTGTATGATAGCTAACAGGAAAAACCATACTATGTGTATATATCTTTGATGGAGACTCCGTAATAAAGCCAAGACTTGAGCAATTATAGACAGATATTGAAAATTCTCAATTTTTATATCTTTGTACTAGTATGAAATACACAAAAGTATCCAAAGCAGCCACCAAAGAAGATGATGCAGACAAGATCAGAACGGAAACATGTATGGTATTCATATCTGAATAGAAGTATAATAAGTCATTTCCAAAGTAGAAGAGATTATAAGAAACCAGAATGAATTTCATAAAAGCTCAGATTTACTCGGGTTTGTACTCTAGGTATTTTTTTCCTCTCTCTGAGTTATGAGAGCTCAAGGGGGTTAAGCAATGGTGGCCAGTAGTCTTGCTTTGAATCTAGGTCTCACTTCTCTTTCATCTCCCTACCTCTCATGTTAGGAAAGGTATTCCTAACATGATCCTGGTATTCTCCTGTGATTGCACATTGGAATATTAAGCCAAAGAGCAGAATTATAAAACACATTCATTTATTGGTTCAGGTCCTAGGTGCACTTTGTACCTCATAATGAGGGTGGTCAGTGGAGAGTACGGTGGAGATAACTAATGTCTTAAACCTAATTCCTGAAGATAATCATTGCACCCTAAATTTGTCTGTTTCTGTAAGTTTGAGAATCATTCTAACATAAACAGTCTCATTTGGTCGTCATAACAATGTTTAATGGCAAATGTTCTGAGCCAGGCCTTGTGATTAGTGTTGCAGATACAGTAGTGAAAAAAATGACTCATGGACATTATAGTCCCATAAGAAAACTAAAAAAATTATATACCGTCAAACTACAATAAGGCATGCAAAGAAAAGGATAAGGTTCCATAGGAGAGAATAATACGAGGGAACAAATTTATTTTG
This sequence comes from Balaenoptera physalus, assembly GCF_965194825.1. Classification (NCBI taxonomy): domain Eukaryota; kingdom Metazoa; phylum Chordata; class Mammalia; order Artiodactyla; family Balaenopteridae; genus Balaenoptera; species Balaenoptera physalus. The sequence continues at coordinate 50,255,796 of NC_138885.1, forward strand.
GAGAGTCATGGAAGCCCTCCCTGAGAAGATCATAAAGATGAAACTTGAAGAACAAGAAGGATCCAGACATAGGAAAGGTTTGGGAAACAGTTTCCAGATCTAGGCAATCACTTTAGGGATGCTTCAAAGTCATGCATCTAATTAGGTAGCAGAGCTGAAATTTAGCAGAAATTTCTGAAAATGATAATTAACATTTGTTTAGCACTTTTCAAAGTACTTTCAGGTTTATAATCTCATTTAATAAGCACACTATGAGGTGGGAAACTTGGGAAATGATTGATAGGTAGAAAACTTGCCATCCTCCTTTTGACTTAGTTTCTATTATTAATTGTGAAAGAAAAAATAAGCTGAGATTAGGTTAAAGACATTCTGAGTGACATATGAATTGTTTGTAGGTAAAATATTCAGTAAGATACTTCCCATTTGAACAATGCTGAGAGTGAATGTGTCATCCAAATACTCAGAAGCATGTGATTAGATGCTAATCATTTACCTTAATTGAGCCTACACTGTGCTTAGAGCTTTGTGTGAGGTATTTTAAGAAGAAAAAGGACTGCATGGAGAAATAAGCAAAGTTTTAAAACATTCTAAAAATCTTTCAGTATGGACTTGGTAGACACACAAGTATATTTAAATATTTCTAAGCAGGGCTTCCCTGGTGGCGCAGTGGTTGAGAATCTGCCTGCCAATGCAGGGGACACGGGTTCGAGCCCTGGTCCAGGAAGATTCCACATGCCACGGAGCAACTAGGCCCGTGAGCCACAACTACTGATCCTGCGTGTCTGGAGCCTGTGCTCCGCAACAAGAGAGGCTGCGACAGTGAGAGGCCCGCGTACTGCAATGAAGAGTGGCCCCCGCTCGCCACAACTAGAGAAAGCCCTCGCACAGAAACGAAGACCCAACACAGCCATAAATTAAAAAAAAAAAAAAAAAAAAGTAATGGGCGAGCTGAAGGTGACAGGACCAGTATCCCTGTGCACATAAAATATATATATATATATTTCTAAGCAATGAATCTGTGTGTGTATACCAATGTGTATACATGTATATATATAATAGATAATATATATGTATTTATGTATATATATATATGCCATAAATATGTTTTAGTTCACATAGTCTGTATCAAATTATTCTCCTATTAAAAATGACAATTCATATTAGCTTACCTAAAGTGTTGCTAATTAAATGAACAGATCTTAGTTGAAACTATGACAAAAAAAATATTAAAAATACATTAATATGCTGGAACAACTGGATATTCACCTGCAAAAAAATTATCTCAAAAAGGATCATAGACCTAAATGCAAAAATCAAAACTATAAAACTCTTAGAAGATAACATAGGAGAAACCCTAGATGATCTTGGGTATGGTGATGCCTTTTTAGATACAACATCAAAGACTTGATCCATGAAAAATTAATGGTAAGCTGAGCTTTATTAAAATTAAAGACTCCTGCTCTGCGAAACACAGTGTCAAGAAAATGAGAAGACAAGCCATAGACTGGACAAAAATATTTACAAAAAGTATCTGATAAAGGATGGTTATCCAAAATGTACAAAGAACTCTTAAAACTCAGCAATAAGATAACAAACAACCTGGTTGAACAATGCGCTAAAGACCTTAAGGGATACCTCACCAAAGAAGATATACAGATAGCAAATAAGCATATGAAAAGATGCTTCACATCATATGTCATCAGGGAATTGCAAATTAAAACAACAAAGAGATACTACTACACACTTATCAGAATGACCAAATTGTGCAATGCTGAAAATAGCAAAAGCTTGTAAGGATGTGGAACAATAGAAACTCTCATTCATTGTTAGTGGGAATGCAAAATGATTCAACCACTTTGGAAGATAGTTTAGCAGTCAAAATTAAACATACTCTTACCATAGGATTCAGCATACTGGCTCTTTGATATTTATTGGGATGAGATGAAAACTTATGTCCACCCATAAACCTGCACATGGATGTTTGTAGCAGCTTTATTCATAATCTCCAAGACTTGAAAGCAACCAAGACGTCCTTCAATAGGTGAATGTATAAATAGACCGTGATATATACAGGCAATGGAATATTATTCAGTGTTAAAAAGAGGTTCTCTGTTTTAGCATGCAGATGGTCCATGTGGGTTCACAATTGTATCTTTTTTTTTTATTAGTAATTTTATTTGAAAACATCCTCGAACTTACCAAAAGGATCCAAGGACAGTAAAAGAAACTTTTTTTTTGCAGAACCATTCAAGGATAAGTTGCCAACCTGACGCTTTATCACCACAGAACATCTTAGTATATAAATCCCACGGTCAAGAACATTCTCACAGATAGCTGTAATACAACTATCAAATTCAGGAAGTTAACATCGAAGTATTGTTTTTCTTTGTTTTTTGTTTTTTTTTTTATTGGTTCACATGACTTTTGTCTGAAAATAAGTAAAAGGAGCAAAAATAAGAGAGTTGTTAACAAGAATTCTTGCAAAATATTTAAAGCACATAGCTACTACATCAGTGAAAGTACTGAACAATTCATTTAGGGTAATGTGGCAATCATGCTCATATAGTTATAAGAAAATAAATTCTGAAAGTTAAGAAAATAAACCTCATTTCATATTTCTTTCTTAAGTTCTAATAAGAGAATGTCTATTTTAATTCATATCTATAAATGCAAATGCATTACACAGAATAAATATATTTGATGTAACTTATCAACCTATCTTGACCTCATTTATAACAACTGCATACTTGATTTTATTATTAAGATTTTTAAAAATAAATTCCCTCACTAGAATATGTGAAAGAATTACAATAAGCCACTTTAGGAAGGCTTTTAACTATTTGGGGTTGTTATATAATAATCATCACCAAAATGTTTTAGAGATTCAAATTCTAAGGAAAAAAATAACTTGTGTGTGTAAGCAAAAGTTTCCTTTTTCTTTTAAATTTTTTAATTTAATTTTTTAATTTTTTTATACAGCAGGTCCTTATTAGTCATCAATTTTTTTTTTTAAAGATTTATTTATTGATTGATTGATTGCTGTGTTGGGTCTTCATTTCTGTGCGAGGGCTTTTTCTAGTTGCGGCAAGCGGGGGCCACTCCTCATCGCGGTGTGCGGACCTCTCACTGTCGTGGCCTCTCTTGTTGCGGAGCACAGGCTCCAGATGCGAAGGCTCGGTAGTTGTGGCTCACAGGTCTAGTTGCTCCGCGGCATGTGGGATCTTCCCAGACCAGGGCTCGAACCTGTGTCCCCTGCATTAGCAGGCAGATTCTCAACCACTGCACCACCAGGGAAGCCCAGTCATCAATTTTATACACATCAGTGTATACATGTCAGTCCCAATCTCCCAATTCATCACACCACCATCCCCACCTCCCCCCAGTGGCTTTCCCCCTTGGTGTCCATATGTTTGTTCTCTACATCTGTGTCTCAATTTCTGCCCTGCAAACTGGTTCATCTGTACCATTTTTCTAGGTTCCACATATATGCATTAATATACAATATTTGTTTTTCTCTTTCTGACTTACTTCACTCTGTATGACAGTCTCTAGATCCATCCATGTCTCAACAAATGACCCAATTTCATTCCTTTTTACAGCTGAGTAATATTCCATTGTATATATGTACCACATCTTCTTTATACATTCATCTGTCGATGGGCATTTAGGTTGCTTCCATGACCTGGCTATTGTAAATACTGCTGCAATGAACATTGGGGTGCATGTATCTTTTTGAATTATGGTTTTCTCAGGGTATATGCCCAGTAGTGGGATTGCTGGGTCATATGGTAATTCTAGTTTTAGTTTTTTAAGGAACCTCCATACTGTTCTCCATAGTGGCTGTATCAATTTACATTCCCACCAAAAGTGCAAGAAAGTTCCCTTTTCTCCACATCCTCTCCAGCATTTGTTGTTTGTAGATTTTCTGATGATGCCCATTCTAACTGGTGTGAGGTGATAACTCATTGTAGTTTTGATTTGCATTTCTCTAATAATTAGTGATGTTGAGCAGCTTTTCATGTGCTTCTTGGCCATCTGTATGTCTTCCTTGGAGAAATGTCTATTTAGGTCTTCTGCCCATTTTTCGATTGGGTTGCTTGTTTTTTTAATATTGAGCTACATGAGCTGTTTATGTATTTTGGAGATTAATCCTTTGTCCATTGATTCGTTTGAAAATATTTTCTCCCATTCTGAGGGTTGTCTTTTCGTCTTGTTTATGGTTTCATTTGCTGTGCAAAAGCTTTTAAGTTTCATTAGGTCCCATTTTTTTTTTTTTTTTTTTTATTTCCATTACTCTAGGAGGTGGATCAAAAAAGATCTTGCTGTGATTTTTGTCAAAGAGTGTTCTTCCTATGTTTTCCTCTAAGAGTTTGATAGTGTCCGATCTTACATTTGGGTCTCGAATCCATTTTGAGTTTATTTTTGTGTATGGTGTTAGGGAGTGTTCTAATTTCATTCTTTTACATGAAGCTGTCCAGTTTTCCCAACACCACATATTGAAGAGACTGTCTTTTCTCCATTGTATATCCTTGCCTCCTTTGTCATAGATTAGTTGACCATAGGTGCGTGGGTTGATCTCTGGGCTTTCTATCTTGTTCCATTGATCTATGTGTCTGTTTTTGTGCCAGTACCATATTGTCTTGATTACTGTAGCTTTGTAGTATAGTCTGAAGTCAGGGAGTCTGATTCCTCCAGCTCCGTTTTTTCCCCTCAAGGCTGGTTTGGCTATTCAGGATCTTTTGTGTCTCCATACAAATTTTAAGATTTTTTGTTTTAGTTCTGTAAAAAATGCCATTGGTAATTTGATAGGGATTGCATTGAATCTGTAGATTGCTTTGGGTAGTATAGTCATTTTCACAATATTGATTCTTCCAATCCAAGAATATGGTATATCTCTACATCTGTTGGTATCATCTTTAATTTCTTTCATCAGTGTCTTATACTTTTCTGCATACAGGTGTTTTGTCTCCCTAGGTAGGTTTATTCCTAGGTATTTTATTCTTTTTGTTGCAGTGGTAAATGGGAGTGTTTCCTTAATTTCTCTTTCAGGTTTTTCATCATTAGTGTATAGGAATGCAAATGATGTCTGTGCATTAATCTTGTATCCTGCAACTTTACCAAATTCACTGATTAGCTCTAGTAGTTTTCTGGTGACATCTTTAGGATTCTCTATGTATAGTATCATGTCATCTGCAGACAGTGACAGCTTTACTTCTTCTTTTCCAATTTGTATTCCTTTTATTTCTTTTTCTTCTCTGATTGCCATGGCTAGGACTTCCAAAACTATGTTGAATAGTAGTGGTGAAAATGGACATCCTTGTCTTGTTCCTGATCTTAGAGGAAATGCTTTCAGTTTTTCACCATTGAGAATGATGTTTGCTGAGGGTTTGTCATATATGGCCTTTATTATGTTGAGGTAGGTTCCTTCTATGCCCACTTTATGAGAGTTTTTATCATAAATGGTGTTGAATTTTGTCAAAAGCTTTTTCTGCACCTATTGAGATGATCATATGGTTTTTCTTCTTCAATTGGTTAATATGGTGTATCACATTGATTGATTGGTGTATATTGAAGAATCCTTGCATCCCTGGGATAAATCCCACTTGATCATGGTGTATGATCCTTTTAATGTGTTGTTGGATTCTGTTTGTTAGTATTTTGTTGAGGATTTTTGCATCTATATTCATCAGTGATATTGGTCTGTAAGTTTCTTTTTTTGTAGTATCTTTTTCTGGTTTTGGTATCAGGGTGATGGTGGCCTCATAGAATGAGTTTGGGAGTGTTCCTTCCTCTGCAATTTTTTGGAAGAGTTTGAGAAGGATGGGTGTTAGCTCTTCTCTAAATGTTTGATAGAATTCACCTGTGAAGCCATCTGGTCCTGGACTTTTGTTTGTTGGAAGATTTTTAATCACAGTTTCAATTTCCTTACTTGTGATTGGTCTGTTCATATTTTCTATTTCCTCCTGGTTCAGTCTTGGAAGGTTATACCTTCCTAAGAATTTGTTGGTTTCTTCCAGGTTGTCCATTTTATTCACATAGAGTTGCTTGTAGTAGTCTCTTAGGATGTTTTGTATTTCTGCAGTGCCTGTTGTAACTTCTCCTTTTTCATTTCTAATTTTATTGATTTGAGTCCTCTCCCTCTTTTTCTTGATGAGTTTGGCTAATGGTTTTTCAATTTTGTTTACCTTCTCAAAGAACCAGCTTTTAGTTTTATTGATCTTTGCTATTGTTTTCTTTGTTTGTATTTCATTTATTTCTGATCTGATCTTTATGATTTCTTTCCTTCTGCTAACTTTGGGTTTTGTTTGTTCTTCTTTATCTAGTTCCTTTTGGTGTAAGGTTAGATTGTTTATTTGAGATTTTTCTTGTTTCTTGAGGTAGGCTTGTAGAGCTATAAACTTCCCTCTTAGAACTGCTTTTGCTTCATCCCATAGGTTTGGGATCATTGCGTTTTCATTGTCATTTTTCTCCAGGTATTTTTGATTTCCTCTTTGATTTCTTCAGCGATTTCTTGGTTATTTAGTAATGTACTGTTTAGCCTCCATGTGTTGGTGTTTTTTACATTTTTTTCCCCCAGTAATTGATTTCTAATCTCCTAGCGTTGTGGTCAGAAAGAATGCTTGATATGATTTTAATTTTCTTAAATTTACTGAGGCTTGATTTGTGACCCAAGATATGATCTATCCTGGAGAATGTTCCGCGCGCACTTGAGAAGGAAGTGTAATCTGCTGTTTTTGGATGGAATGTCCTATAAATATCAATTAAATCTATCTGGTCTATTGTGTCATTTAAAGCTTCTGTTTCCTTATTTATTTTCGTTTTGGATGATCTGTCCATTGGTGTAAGTGAGGTGTTAAAGTCCCGCACTATTATTGGGTTACTTTTGATTTCCTCTTTTATAGCTGTTAGCAGTTGCCTTATGTATTGAGGTGCTCCTATGTTGGGTGCATATATATTTATAATTGTTATATCTTCTTCTTGGATTGATCCCTTGGTCATTATGTAATGTCCTTCCTTGTCTCTTGTAACATTCTTTATTTCAAAGTCTATTTTATCTGATATGAGTATTGCTACTCCAGCTTTCTTTTGATTTCCATTTGCATGGAATAACTTTTTCCATCCCCTCACTTTCAGTCTGTATGTGTCCCTAGATCTGAAGTGGGTCTCTGAAGTGGAACATCATATAGATGGGTCTTGTTTTTGTATCCATTCAGCAAGCCTGTGTCTTTTGGTTGGAGCATTTAATCCATTCATGTTTAAGGTAATTATCGATATGTATTTTCCTATGACCATTTTCTTCATTGTTTTGTGTTTGTTTTTGTAGGTCCTTTTCTTCTCTTGTGTTTCCCACTTAGAGAAGTTCCTTTAGCATTTGTTGTAGAGCTGGTTTGGTAGTGCTGAATTCTCTTCGCTTTTGCTTTTCTGTAAAGCTTTTGATTTCTCCATTGAATCTGAATGAGATCCTTGCTGGGTAGAGTAATCTTGGCTGTTGGTTCTTCCATTTCATCAGTTTAAGTATATCATGCTACTCCCTTCTGACTTGTAGAATTTCTGCTGAGAAATCAGCAGTTAACCTTATGGGAGTTCCCTTGTATGTTATTTCTCTTTTTTCCCTTGCTGCTTTCAATAATTTTTCTTTGTCTTTAATTTTTGCCTGTTTGATTACTATGTGTCTCAGTGTGTTTCTCCTTGGGTGTAACCTGTATGGGACTCTCTGCGCTTCCTGGACTTGGGTGGCTATTTCCTTTCCCATGTTAGGGAAATTTTCAACTATAATCTCTTCAAATGTTTTCTCAGGTCCTTTCTGTCTCTCTTCTCCTTCTGGGACCCCTATAATGCAAATGTTGCTGTGTTTAATGTTGTCCCAGAGGTCTCTTAGGCTGTTTTCATTGTTTTTTTCATTCTTTTTTCTTTATTCTGTTCTGCAGCAGTGATTTCCACCATTCTGTCTTCCAGGTCATTTATCTGTTCTTCTGCCTCAGTTATTCTTCTATTGATTCCTTCTAGTGTAGTTTTCATTTCAGTTATTGTATTGTTCATTGCTTTTTGTTTGCTCTTAATTTTTCTAGGTCTTTGATAAACATTTCTTGCATCTTCTCAATCTTTGCCTCCATTCTTTTTCCGAGGTCCTGGATCATCTTCAGTCTCATTATTCTGAATTCTTTTTCTGGAAGGTTGCCTATCTCCACTTCATTTAGTTGTTTTTCTGGGGTTTTATCTTGTTCCTTCATCTGGTACATAGCCCTCTGCCTTTTCATCTTGTGTATCTTTCTGTGAATGTGGGTTTTTGTTCCACAGGCTGCAGGATTGTAGTTCTTGCTTCTGCTGTCTGCCCTCTGGTGGATGAGGCTATCTAAGAGGCTTGTGCAAGTTTCCTGATGGGAGGGACTGGTGGTGTGTAGACCTGACTGTTGCCCTGGTGGGCAGAGCTCAGTAAAACTTTAATCTGCTTGACTGCTGATGGGTGGGGCTGGGATCCCTCCCTGTTGGCTGTTTGGCCTGAGGCAACCCAATACTGGAGCCTACGTGGGCTCTTTTGTGGGGCTAATGGCAGACTCTGGGAGGGCTCAAGCCACGGAGTACTTCCCCAAACTTCTGCTGCCAGTGTCCTTGTCCCCACGGTGAGCCACAACCACCCACCACCTCTGCAGGAGACCCTCCAACACTAGCAGGTAGGTCTGGTTCAGTATCCCCTGGGGTCACTGCTCCTTCCCCTGGGTCCCGATGCACACACTACTTTGTGTGTGCCCTCCAAGAGTGGAGTCCCTGTTTCCCTCATTTCTGTTGAAGTCCTGCAATCAAATCCCAGTAACCTTCAAAGTTTGATTCTCTAGGAATCCCTCCTCCCGTTGCTGGACCCCCAGGTTAGGAAGCCTGACGTGGGGCTCAGAACCTTCACTCCAGTGGGTGGACTTCTGTGGTATAAGTGTTGTCCAGTCTGTGAGTCACCCACCCACCAGTTATGGGATTTGATTTTACTGTGATTGTGCCCCTTCTACCATCTCATTGTGGCTTCTCCTTTGTCTTTGGATGTGGGTTCTTTTTTGGTGAGTTCCAGTGTCTTGCTGTTGGTGATTGTCCAGCAGCTAGTTGTGATTCTCACAGTTGTATCTTTAAGCAATGGGCTGCAAAGTCCTCCAGTTTTTCATCCCTGGAGGAATTGATACAAAATTGTCACTTCCCAGGACTACAAATGAGGCTACAGGTACTTCCCTCTGATGTCTTATATGAATGTCAGCCTGGACAGTGAAGTATGTAAATATATATATATATACACACACACACACACATAAACATACACACATGTATGTATAGATACATACACAGTACCAACGGATCAAACTGCATGGTTAAACGTTTTGCAAAGCATGATAAATGAGTACCGCTTATTGGAAATATATCAAAATTTGCAAATTTATTCAGTATGTGGGGAAAAATGTGCATCAGAGATTGTGCTCCAGAATACCTGGAGCCATAGTTCTAGGAGCCACTTGCAAAATGAATCAAGATATTACCTGGAGAAATGTCTGAAGCATCATAGAATTTTAAAATAATTCCAATTAATCTGAATTATAAATACATAACACTGTAAAATAGGAGAACATTCACAAACCTTTGAAAAAGTGAATGAAAAGAGATCAAGTAGTTTATTTGTAGGCACATTGATTCATGCAGATAAACTGTGGAAAATAATTACATAGAAATCTGGAAAATACCATAGACATTACCAGAAGTTGACATTTTGAGATAGACCTACATTTTTTAAAGACTGACATTTGTTGCTAATTAGAACCATATATGAATGATTTAAATTTGATTTCAACAAAATTTTGGTGGCAAATAGGCTGAAAACTGAAGAAATAAACACCCTGTTAAATTCAGAACAAGTTTTTTTTTTACTTAAAATTTTTTATTTTATTTTATTTTATTTTATTTTACAGCTGAGAGTAGGAAGGAAAATTGTAGTTCACTCTTAATTATAGAGTTGCAAAAGGAATGCTGTAATTAGAGCTGTGAAAATTGTCTGGTGACAAATTTTCTTTGTAGTTTGAAGGAGTGAAAAATCCTATTGATAGTATTTGATATGCGTTTCATCAAAGTGCACTAAAGGGATACACTAACTTCTTAATATTTCTCCAACCCTTTGAATGTGACAACTGCTAATTGTTATTTTAGCATGTGGTAGCTGTTTTAAAATATCCAGGTTTGCATTTATAAAAGTTTTACACTTTTCTTTCATATCTAGAATTTTACATTTAGAAGATTAGAAAAGTGGACAAGGTATGAATACAACTGGAGTTAAAGCTTTTAACCCCTAATTTTTATATCGCATCAAAAGTATTCTCTGCTTGTAGTAGACATCACATGATTTGTAACTAGTTATTATCTGATCCAGTTCCCTGATTTCAACAAAGGGTTTACCTAAACTATGAAAGACAGTGGTCTAAAAACCTTCAAGAACTTGCATGTTAGCCTGTTCCAAGGTTACCACTTTTGTTAAGAAGATGGTCGATTGTCTAATCTATTATAATATTCACTGAGTCAACTAAACAAAAAAATGTAGAAATAAAATGGATTTAATTTAATTTAAAATTTTGATTTTAAAATTAAATTTCTTGATTTGGTCCTTCTAGTTTTATTAACTTAAGTTTAAATGTATGGGAGACATATTTTCTCATAAAAACTAACACAACTCATAGGAGGAAAGATAGAAAAAATAAGGAATTGACTAAATAGATTGGTAGGATGAGAGTAAAATGGATTTCTTCTTTGATTTTGGTTGTTACTTTATTATATAGTATGAGATAAATACAAAACTTTAAAGCAAAATTTAGAAAAAAAATACTTTGAATACACAGATATGGAATCTAAGTGTATTTATGGAATCTTAAAGGGTATTTTATTAATTCCTACTTCAATTTCAGAATTGAAATTCAGAATTCATTCCAGGTGCAATTTATGGCAGTCTTTGGGAGTAACACTCTTCTACATATAAGGGATATGAGGAACTATTGCCCAAAGCTCATGATGCGACCAGTAGGGTATACATCCTGATCTGGTCACTCACTACAATTCCTGAAAATGAACAGGCTTGCTTTTTCACTCTTTCATTGTTGTTTAACAAGGAAGAATCAATTAAGACATATTTGCTTCATATTAAATAAGATTAACTTATGATCTACTGGAAAGGATACATATCTACAAATTCTGTCTAACTGGTCTTATCCTAGTCAAAGAAATATATATATATATATTTAAAAACATCATTGTCTTATATACAAAAAGGCAAACCAGAGAAGACTTTAGCATACATATTAGAGGGAGGTGGCCAAGATGGTGGAGGAGAAAGACCCTGAGTTCAAAAAGACAACAATTAACAAGTGTTGGTTAGGATGTAGAGAAAAGGGAACCCTCCTGCACTGTTGGTGGGAATGTAAACTGGTGAAGCCACTATGGAAAAAAGTATGGAGATTCCTCAAAAATTTAAAAATAGAACTGCCATATAATCTAGCAATCCCATTTCTCGGTATTTACCAGAAGGAAACAAAAATACTAATTCAAGAAGATATATGCATCACTATGTTCATTTACAATAGCAAAGATATAAAAACAACCTAAGTGTTCATCAACAGATGAATGGATAAAGATGTGGTGTATACACACACACACACACACACACACACACACACACACACACACAATGGAATATTACTCAGCCATAAAAAAATGAAATCTTGCCATTTGCTACAACATGGATGGATCCAGAGGGTATTACACTAAGTGAAATAAGTCAGACAGAGAAAGACAACTGCCATATGATCTCACTTATATGTGGGGTCTAAAGAAACTAAACAAATGAAGAATATGAAAGGAAAACAGACTTGTAGATACAAACAACAAATAGATGGTGGTCAGAGAGGAGAGGGGTGGGGTTGAGAAATAGGTGAAGGGGATTAAGAGGTACAAACCTCCAGGTATAAAATAAATAAGCCATGGGAATGTAATATACAGCTAAGGAATATGGTCAATAATATTGTAATAACCTCTGTGGGGCTAGACAGTTACTAGATTTATTGTGGTGATCATTTTATAAGGTATGAAAATGTCAAATCCCTATGTAGTACACCTGAAACTAACATAATATGGTAAGTCAACTATATTTCAATAAAAAAAGGTGAAAAAAGGATATATATTAGAAAATAAATACAAAAAGATATAAGTAACTCCATATTAAATCATTCTATTAAAAAAAGTCCCAAGATATATTTTATAATATTTATTTATTTTATTTATATAAATATGGGCATGGAGACTCTGGTGGTGCAGGTAACATTTTGTTTCTTCCTCTGGGTGCTGGTTATACAGGAATTTTTTAAAATTTTGATAAAATTCATCAAGCTTACAATTATAATTTGTGCATTTTTTCTACATGTAGCTATATTTTAATAGTTTATTTTTTTTAATCTTAATAGTGTTCTACTTCTCTGCTTCTTACATATTTCTATGTGATTCTAGCCCTACATCTGGTTATTTTCTAGAGATAGTTCTTAAGCTTGCTTTATTTCTTTGCTTATTTTCTGCCATTGCCTCTCTCTGTTTGCTTAATGGCACATACTTTGAAGCCACCTGAAACCATAGGATTGACAGGAAAGGCTACACTTAAAAAATATATATATTTATTTATTTTTTTAATTGGGTTATAGTTGCTTTACAATGTTGTTCTAGCTCCTGTTGCACAGTAAAGTGAACCAGCCATATGTATACACATATCCCCTCTCTTTTGGATTTCCCTCCCATCCAGTTCACCACAGAGCACTGAGTAGAGTTCCCTGTGCTATACAGCAGGTCCTCACTAGATATCTATTCCATACCCAGTGGCGTATGTATGTCAGTCCCAGTCTCCCAGTTCATCCCACCCCCCTCCCCACCTTGGTCCCCACACATTTGTTCTCTACATCTGTGTCTCTATTTTTGCCTTGCAAATAAGTTCATCTGTACCATTTTTCAAGATTCCACATACATGTGTTAATATACAATAATGCTTTTCTCTTTCTGGCTTACTTCACTCTATATGACAGTCTCTAGGTCCATCCATATCTCTACAAATGACCCAATTTCGTTCCTTTTCATGGCTGAGTAATATTCCATTGTATAAATGTATCATATCTTCTTTACCCATTCCAAAGACTTTTTCAGAGAATTTGAACAAGAAATTTCACAATTTGTATGGAAACACAAAAGACCCCAAATAGCCAAAGAAATCTTGAGAAAGAAAAACAGAGTTGGAGGAACCAGGCTCCCCGACTTCAGACTTCACTACAAAGCTACAGCCATCAAGACAGTATAGTACTGGCACAAAAACAGAAATATAGATCAGTGGAACAGGATAGAAAGCCCAGAGATAATCTCATGCACCTATGGTCACCTAATGTATGACAAAGTGAGGCAAGAATATACAATGGAGAAAACACAGTCTCTTCAATAAGTGGTGCTGGGAAAACTAGACAGCTACATGTAAAAGAATGAAATTAGAACACTCCTTAACATCATACACAAAAATAAACTCAAAATGGATTAAAGACTTAAATGTAAGTCTGGACACTATAAAACTCTTAGAGGAAAACATAGGCAGAACACTCTTTGACAAATCACAGCAAGATCCTTTTTGACCCACCTCCTAGAGTGATGAAAATAAAAACAAAAATAAACCAATAGGACCTAATGAAACTTAAAAGCTTTTGAACAGCAAAGGAAAACATAAACAAGACAAAAAGACAACCCTCAGAATGGGAGAAAATATTTACAAATGAAGCAACTGACAAGGGATTAATCTCCAAAATATACAAACAGCTCATGCAGCTCCATATCAAAAAAACAAACAACCCAATCAAAAAATGGGCAGACAACCTAAATAAACATTTCTCCAAAGAAGACATACAGATGGCCAAGAGGCACATGAAAAGATGCTCAACATCACTAATCATTGGAGAAATGAAAATCAAAACCACAATGAGGTATCACCTCACAGTGGTCAGAATGGCCATCATCAAAAAATCTATAAAAAATAAATGCTGGAGAGGGTGTGGAGAAAAGGGGACCCTCTTGCACTGTTGGTGGGAATGTAAATTGATACAGCCACTATGGAGAACAGTATGGAGTTTCATTTAAAAAACTAAAAATAGAACTACCATATGATCCAGCAATCCTAATACTTGGCATGTACCCTGAGAAAACCAGAATTCAAAAAGACACATGCACCCCAATGTTCATAGAAGCACTATTTACAATAGCCAGGACATGGAAACAACCTAAAGGCTACCCTTCTGATTTTCTTTTTTTTTTCTTGCCACAAGGCTGAGGGCCTTTCTTTAGTCTCATTTGACTGTCCCATAAGAGTGTTTATTGTTCAAAGTCTTTTTCAGTCTCTTTTTCTGCTGTTTGGGGTACAGGAATGCTTGGCTTTTCCAAGCCTGGGAAGTGCTTAAGGTCTGCATCCTCTATGTTGTCTTCAATTTGTTTGCAGCCCTGCTAGTTTATTCCCTCACTTCACTGTTTTCTGAAATACCTTGTTAAAAGTAGCAAGGAGAAGCCAACATTCTCCAACAGATTGACTCTTCTTCCAACCACTTCTCCTAGAATTTCACACTCAGTAGGGACTTTGTAAGCCTTTGATCTGCCTAAGTTGCTGTTTTTCCAAATGTTTTGCTGTGGTGTGAAAAGGATTTTCAGCTTTCCTTTTGGCTAAATCTGTTTCATTGATGCCCAATAACTGAGAGCTGAGCCAATGTCATGACTTTTATTTATTCATTGTATCCCTATAAGTTTAGGGATAAAATTATAGCATGGCTTTTAGACTTAAATTTCTCATGTAAAAGAGCAAATACTTTTCCTTTTATTTTTTCCTTGCACTTACCATTAGAAGTTAAATAGAACATTTATTATTAAAGTATTTTTATATAATTGTTTGAAGAATGACATATAGCCCCTTTTCAAAGATTTTTTTTTTTCCTGTGTCAAGTCTTAATGCTAATATCCTACCAGTCAGAGTTTAGGAATGTGCAAGATGTTTAAAGATAACTTATTCTATTTTTAGACAATGGTGATTAAGAGCTTTTTGACATTTGTTCTTAAAAATTTTAATTGTAAAAGTACTCTTTACTTTCATCCTTTTTGTTTAACAAAATTAAATTAGTCAAACATATTAGTTTATGTAAAACGAGTTCAGAAATTTTTTAGATTTATCCACTTTAGAGACAAGGTGTATTTAGTCTGTTTAGAAGAAAATCTATGAGACATTTCAAGAGAAAATCAAAATAAGTCAATGAAGAAGATGATTTTGCAAAACTTATCCCACAGAGAAGCTTTTTCAAGTAAAGGTCAGGATTAGTTGACAGAACAAAAGATGTCACAAAGGTGATTTATTTTTCTTCTCTCCTATTATTACAAATAACCCACCTACAATTACTGGGTAAATTAAACATGTACATAAAATTAAGTTCATTTTATAATTGAGAAACCAAACTCCATAAAGCTCCTTTAGAAATGTTTCAAAATCAATTTCAAGTACTCATTTTTCATGAAAAAAGAAAATTAAAACTTGTAGGGCAGCTTTAGTAATGTGCTTAATGCAGAATTCCTGAAATTCAATGACTGTGGGTGCTGCTTAACATTAATGACAGACCTAAGGCATAGATAAGAAACAGAAATAACACTAAGAAAAGGGAAAACATTAGAGAAATAGAGCTAAAAGGAGGGAAAAGAAGATTTTTAAAAGAAATTTAATGTTAGCCACCAAAAGTTTCCAAAATTTTAGCAATATTTTGAATTGAAGCTAATTTTTCAAAACCTAGCTTCCCCTTCCTGAGTTCTATTGGTCCCTAGGAAGTACCTTACTTTTCAGTACCCAGAACTTTGCCTTTCACCTATGTGCCCATTTCCAAGTCTCTGTTCTCAAGAAAGCATTTTATAGAAGTCAAGTGTACCTTGTATGGATAAGGGCAAATGGGAATGTTCTAGGAATATCTGCATTTCATCTTTTGTCACTCATTTTGAATGAAAGTCTTCTACCAAAATAACCTTTCCAGTTTGGAAAGGAGAACAAAATCAGCCTGAGGACTTTGCCAGGTGACAAGAAATTGCACCATTAAAGCCACTCTGACTACAAAGTATGTAAGAATTTTAGGCTAAATATCATAAGGGAATCACATATCTCTTAGATGTACATGATCTTCAATAAAAAGTATTTCGTGGGAAGTTATAAACGAGGAGAAGCTTTTTTTTAAATATAAAGTTATTATATATGCTAAACAAAAGGGAAAGGAATTTCTAAAAATAAAGCAAGTATAGTTCAAAAAGTAACATTTTTTAGTTTAAATAAATTGAATCAAAAAAAAAGACAACATTAACTAATTCTAAATAAGCAAGAAGAAAGTGAAATATCTCAAACCAAATAACTATCGTTAAGGAAAGAAATACACAATAAAATTTTTTAATTTTTTTATTATTTAAAAAATTTTTCAAGGTCTAGATTTCAAAAAAGAGTCACCATTCTTATACATGCAAAGCTGAAAGAAAAGTGTTTTCCAGTTGAGAGCAATAGTATTTAGCTTACTAAGGATCTTAAATCCGAATAGACTTAATTTAAACAACAGGCTGTTCCCACTGTCTGTCCTCTCCTGCTATATAATGCTTAGAAAGGATGTGCCAGGAGCCACAGCTAATGAGCTGTCTTACTACATGACTCAGAAGGGCATGCTTGGACTTTGCCTTTGCTATCTTTTAACTATAACATTTTGGCCATTGAATTCCCCAATCTTCAGATTTTCTCATGAAGATTTTAATGACTACATTACTGGGTGTTTCTGAGAACCAAATAAAGTATCACTATACCTAGAACATCCTAGCTATAACCAAACTCATAAACAAGTGAGACTCATAAGATGAACAGAAAACAACATTATTCTCTGTCCATGCTGACACAATATATCCTGATCCTTGGGTGGAATCCAGGAAAGACTCCTGTCTTTTCTGGTCACTCTCAAATAATGAAAAAAAAAAAAAATCCCCTTCAGAATTTCAAGATGAAAAGCTACTCTCATTTCCATAATTAAAATATATGTTCCACCTAATAATCAAACTTTCAAAGTTTATTTTACTGTAGCATCTTCTTTCTCTCCTAGCTCAGACTTACTTAAGGCAGGAACTTGAAATGGAAACATGGAAACAGGGGCAGGGGGTGGAGAAAATAGGTTTCCTCTCTAATCTGCAAGCTCTTCTCTCACCTTCCATTAACTATTACTCTTCACTCCTCCATGGCCAAAGTGAAGGAAAGGCTCAGGAAAAGAGACATAAAAGGTCTTATTTGTTGTGGTTAGCTGAGATACACTCTGGGCATGACAGGCGTTTATGGGACATGGTTCATGCTTTGAAAATGTCTCTCACTTTCTCCCTCCCTCTTTCCCTCCAGACATTCAGGCACCTAATCCACATGAAACAAATATTTCACTTCTGTTAATGGGAAAGAATTACTTCCTTTTCACAGTCCTTCATGCTGCTGCTACAGCCCAACTTCAAACTTCTTGCCCTTTAGAATTTTTGCTCAGGATTGAGGTAGACACATATCTACTGTGACCTTCTTACTGCTCCCTGCAAACTCTTGAGAATACTTATAACGTCCTCTTCATGGCCTCTTGGGAGTCTCCTTGATTAGGTCTGAGCTTAGGAGGAAGCCCATGGACAACTCTCTCTACTGAAATTCCCTCCCTTGTTCCTTACTTCTTGATCTTTCCAAGTTCTTTTATAGGCTGGAGCTGGGTAGTTAGCTGCAGGCCACACAGTTAGTTGTACATATTTGAAGAGATAATCTAGTCCCAGTTTGGAGGAAGGGAGTATGTTCTAGTTCCCTAATACAGTTTAACAAAGCTTAGTGGCAGAAACAATTTATTATCATCTCTTAGGATTCTGTGGTTTATTTGACTTAGCTAGAGGATTCTTTTTTGCAGTGTCTCGTGGGTTTGTGTCAAGTAGCAGCTCAGGCCAGAGTTGTCTGAGGGCTCCAGTGGGCAGGAAGCAGAAGGTACCAGGGCTGTTAGGGACCATATCTGGAACTGGCACAGAATCTTGGGTGATATTTTACTGGTTATAGCAGTAATAGGGCCTGTTCAGACTTGATAAAGGTGGTGGAGAGAAGAACACCATCTCTTGATGAGGGAGTGGCAAGGTGACCTTGATAAAGAGCAAATGACATGGGAAATATCTTTATAGCCATATATATTTTTGAAAATACAGTCTGCCACAAAGTACTTGCTGCCTATAATCTTGGGGCATTAATTGAAACTGAGAAATATTTTCATTTTAAGTTCCTGGTATGTAGGCACTCAGAGGATGTTACCTATTCTTCCCTGCCATCCACACTTCCATTTATTCCTTTCACAGTGTTAAAATGATTTCATTACCCTTTTAGTTACCAACGTTATGAGCATATCAAAGGATGGAAGTCAAACTGTTCACAATATATGAAATAAGTATCCCATGAGACCTTATGCAGGAGGAAATCTTTTGAATGGAAGAGAGGAGTATTTTAATTTCCTTTCCCCTTAGAGCTTATTATAATTGAATTTATTTTTTTACATTAACATATTTTTTAGTGTAGAGTTTTATGAATTCTAACACATGCACAAGTCCGTGTGCTCATGACTACCACAATCAGAATTCAGAACAATTCTACGGCCTCTTCAAAAACCTCTGTCATGCTACCCCTTTGCAGTCATGTTCTCCCTCAACCCCTCAATGTTGGCAAGCCCTAATTTCTTCTCCATCACTATAGTTTTCTCTTTTTCAGGATGTCAAATAAATGGAAGCATATGGTGTACAACCTTTTGAGATTGACATTTTTCACATGAATTCCCTTAATATCTATCCAAGTTGTTGCTGTATCCATAGTCCATTACCTTTTATTACAGGATCATAGTCTATCATGAATGTACCACAGTTTATCCCCTTGCTAGTAAAAGTCATATGTACCGTTTCCAGTTTTTGACAGTTGTGAACAGAGCAGTCTTGAGCATGAATATACAGGTTTTGGTAAACATAATTTTTCATTCCTTTTGAGTAAATTCCTCAGAGTGAGATTGCTGGGTCTTGGGGTAAGTATACCTCTAAATTCCTGAGACATTACCAATCTCCTTTCCAGAGTGGCTGTATCACTCTCATTCTTACAGTATATGAGTTCTCACTGTTCTGAATCATTACCAGCATTTCCTATTGTCAATAATATATATTTTTAATAATTCTATTAGGTAAATGGCAGCATCTCATCATGGTTTGAATTTGCATTTCTTGAATATATAATGATAGTGAATATAATTTTAAGTGCTATTTTACATTCATTTATACTCCTTGGTCAAGTGTATGTTTAAGATTTTCTCCATTTTTTAATAGTTGTTTATATTCTTCCCCTGGAGTTTTGAGTGCTTTTTATATATACTAGGTACAAATTCTTTGTCAGATATGTAATTTGCAAATATTTTCTCCCAGTCTGTGACTTATTCTTTTTTTTCTATTTACATCATATTTAGCAAAGCAATTTTTTTTTTTTTTTTTTTACTTTGTCTTGTTGAAGAAATCTTTGATTAATCCCAGGGCATAAAGTTTCTTCTTTCACATATTGTTCTTTAGTTTTACATTTTAATTTAAGATTTATCATTTATTTTGAGTTAATTTTTGTATAAGGTAGGAGGTTTAGGTTGAGGTTATTTTTTTGACATTTATCCAGCTATAAGACTGTTCCAACATTATTTGTTGAAAAGACAATCTTTTTTCTATTTATTTGCCTTTGTAGTTAAAAAAAAAAATTGGCTATATTTGTTTAGGTACGTTTCTGGACTCTATTCTGCTCTATTCATCTACATGTCTATCCCTTTACTAATTCCATACTTTCATATTTACTATAGTTTTACAGTAAGTACTAAATTCAGGTTGCATGATGTCTCCAACTTGATCTTCTTTTATTAAAATTGTTTTGTCCACTTGACATCTTATTCTAGTTCATTTTTGTCCCATATAAATGTTCAAGTAAACCTATATATATCTATCAAAATCCTGCTAGGAGGGAATTGATCATAATTGTGATAATCAGTTTGGAGAGAATTGACAGGTTTAACATGCTGAGACATTTGATCCATTTACAATTCTTTCATTTCAGCATAAGGAAATATAATTTATGTGTGTTGACCTTGTATCCTGAAATCTTGCTTAAGTTACTTATTAGATCCAGTAGCTTTTTTATTTTTTAGCTATCTTTAAAGCAAATATGAGAATTTGGGGAATTGGTTAGTTTCAAGATCAATAAAAATAAACAAGTCTTATTCACGAGCAAAACTCAACTAAAAATTTATAACAGGAAAAATCATCATTTTCATGAACTCACAAAAATATATAAGAATACATGAAGAAATATATACAATTTTGTGAAAAAATTAAAATATGATTGAAAAAACATAATATATCTGGATGACAAATATCAACATAGTAGAACACTCAGATCTTTAATGTAACATAAAGATGTAATCTCAAGCAAAACTCCAAAGTTTGTCTTGAGGAATAAAGATGCAATGATAACCACTACAATTTTGAAAATAGAAAACTATAGATTTTCTTATCTATATACTAGAACATTATAAATATACAAAAATTTAAGGTGTGTACTACTGGTGTATCAATATGCATATAGAAAGTCGGACTAGAAGAGAAAATGAGGGAAAAAACAACATATATCAATGGGAATTTTCTGTGTTCTTTAAGCAAGTGGGGAAACATCTTTTGACTGTGTATGTGTTTTGTGTATGCACATTCATATGTGTAGTCATAATACATCTCTACCCTTATCTGTATCTATGTCTATATGTATATATAATTTTCTTCCAAAACTTGTTTATGATAGTGAATAATTAAAATAAAAACAAAGTTATTCAGTAAAGCAATAGTTAAATTAATGCTCTTAGCTCTTTCATAAGAAATACTATACAGAGCTTTAACAAATATCATAAGTCTTTATGTGCTTATATTGTTGAATAAAACGAGCAAGTTAAAGACAATTATATATAATACAACATCATTTGTATAAATACAAAATTATGTTTGTGTCTATTAATGCACAAATAAAATGCAATTCTATTTATAGAATTTATAGAGGGGAAATAACACATGTACTTAAGCAAAAGTATATGTATAGTATGTATTTTTATGTATATATAGATTACTTAAGGAGAAGGGTGAGGCTTGGATTTATGTCATATGAAAGGGAAAGAAGGTACACATTTGTTTTTTCTCTCTGTAAATTTTTGCATTATTGTAATATTTTATAATAAGCATGGATTCACAGTATAAAAGTTTAAGAAAAATGAAAAAGAATATCTTAAATGAAACAACTAGGAAGAAATTGCTAGTCCCTTCCTCCAGTTGTTTTAACCTTAAATATAGATAGATACATAGATAGACAGATAGAGATGAGATAACCAGACATGCTTTCTTATTTTTAGGATCTTTGCTTCAAGGAGGATTATATGAGCATCATGTTTATTCATGTAAATTATGAAAGTAGATTCCCATGAAATTTTTGTTAAAATTAATGCACTGTCATCTTGTCATAGCCTGATGATCAATGGGAACCTCTGGCCTCTGTAACCACTGCATCACTAAAAATTGTAGCCAGTAGGGTCAAAGCAGGCTTATCTGTCTTCATTTTAATTCTACTTCTGAACTTTTATCATTATATCTCATCATGTCAAGCAGGTGGAATGAATAACAGCTTCCATCTGTGACATTCAGTGGCTTATAAAATTCTAAGGCTGATTTAGAGTGATGCTATTGGCCTACATCCCATATGTTATTGTGTGGCTCATAATAATAACACTGGCTTATCATTTTTCATCCCTATACAAGATTTAATCTTATAAAATCATACTTCATCTGTGCCATATGGACAATATAATTATTCACATTTCCACTTTTAATTCCAATTTGCAACTGTGAATATTCTAAATTATGTACCCTTTTAATCTGTATGTGGATCCCAAATATTAGTAAAACTATGTTTAAGGTGTGCTTAGTAATGATAATGGACTCATATCTTTAGTGATGTTTTGCATGGGACTAATTGAATAAAGCTGGCATGGTTTTGCTTTAGAGAAACTAACAACCGTTAGTAAGTTGATTGATCAATTTCTGGCCCCTGACGTTTTGATCCATGATGTGAGCATGGAAGTCTTATCATGTGAATCTCCTGGGGACTAAGAACAGTACTCACCAATGCATCATTCTGGTGGGAAGGGAAAATGAAGCATCAGAGTAATAGAAAAAGTCAGTTAATTGTGGACCCATGGAGAGGATTAAAGTCTAAATTCTTGGCAGGGAATTAATAAAGAGAAAAACAACCAAGTTATCTGTGTCCCTGATAACCATGTTCTGTTTATCTTGATTCAGATAATGCATAATTATGGATTTCTTCTCTTTTCACATACTCCCTACTAAAATGTGAGCACACATATGTAAATGGATGCATCTGTAAATTAAAATCATATGGAGTTTTGGTGTACTTGGTTATGTCTAGTAACATATTGATTTAAGTAGGTCATATTAGGGTGAAGATCACAAGACCCAAGGTTTCTTCTTTTAGAATTTTAAAAATTAATTCTATCTTTGATCCCTACAGGTCATAAAGCCTATGAAAATTCTTTGGGTTTCACAGAGCTTGAGAAACTAGTATCTTATACTTTTCCACTAGAGTTTTCTTTGATGGCTTTCATGTCTGGGTTCACAAAATGTTCCTGTCCAATTTCTTGCTTTAAACAAGAAATTTTCAGATTTATCTCACAGCTGCATTGGTACTATCCTTTAGTGAGAGAAAAAGAAAAAGAATAAAAAGTTGCAGTGAAAAATTTAAAAGTCCTTTAAATTATTTTTTTCTAATAGAATGTGTGTAGTTTAAAACTTCCTAATTATTACTTTTTCTATTATAAATTGATCCATACTTTTCTTACTTTTTCTTTGATTTAATTTCCATAATGCTACTGTCTTGACTAATGCACCAAAATTGATTTTCATATTATCTAACCATTAGTCTCTCTTTATAATTAACTATCTGAAATTTAATTTTTACCTAATTCTACTGTTTTATGTGTGAAAGGGATATTACTTCCCTTTTTCACATACAAAAAAGTATGTATCAATTCTAATTTATGTCACTATTATCTATAACCAGTGCTTTAATTTCTTAAGTATTTGTGTTTGTGTGGTTTACAATTGATTCAATTCCAAGGAGACTTTGAGGAACCCATATGTTAAAATACGTTTTGAGAAAAAAATTGAGAGTTTAACCAAAATGGAATACATTTATAAAAAACATAGACAGTAAATGTTTTGAAGCACTTGCAATAAATTGATAACTACACGTGGCACTGAAATTTATTATTACTTTTCTTGAAAAAAAGGAAAAGAGAAAACATATTGGATTGTAACCTTTCATCTGAAAGCATATGTGTACATCCACCAAGACAAAATACATCGGGATCAAAATTCACACACACACTATATATATATATATATATATATATATATATATATATATATATATATATATACCTTCAACAAGCATGTGATGAGACACTGTTTTTGGTTTTTTTTTCACGTCTTTATTGGAGTATAATTACTTTACAATGGTGTGTTAGTTTCTGCTTTATAACAAAGTGAATCAGCTATACATATACATATATCCCCATATCTCCTCCAGCTTGCGTCTCCCTCCCACCTTCCCTATCCCACCACTCTAGGTGATCACAAAGCACGGAGCTGATCTCCCTGTGCTATGTGGCTGCTTCCCACAAGCTATCTATTTTACATTTGGTAGTGTATATATGTCCATGCCACTCTCTCACTTCGTCCCAGCTTATACTTCCCCCTCCCTGTGCCCTCAAGTCCATTCTCTATGTCTGCGTCTTTATTCCTGTCCTGCCCCTAGGTTCTTCAGAACCTTTTTTTTTTTAGATTCCATATATATGTGTTAGCATACGACATTTGTTTTTCTCTTTCTGATTTACTTCACTTTGTATGACAGACTCTAGGTCCATCCACCTCACTACAAATAACTGAATTTCATTTCTTTTTATGGCTGAGTAATATTCCATTGTATATATGTGCCACATCTTCTTTATCCATTCATCTGTTGATGGACATTTAGGTTGCTTCCATGTCCTGGCTATTGTAAATAGTGCTGCAATGAAAATTGTGATACATGACTCTTTTTGAATTATGGTTTTCTCAGGGTATATGCCCAGTGGTGGGATTGCTGGATCATATGGTAGTTCTATTTTTAGTTTTTTTTTTTTTTATGGCTGTGTTGGGTCTTCGTTTCTGTGCGAGGGCTTTCTCTAGTTGCGGCAAACGGGGGCCACCCTTCATCGTGGTGCACGGGCCTCTCACTATCACTGCCTCTCTTGTTGCGGGGCACAGGCTTCAGACACGCAGGCTCAGTAATTGTGGTTCACGGGCCCAGCTGCTGCACGGCACGTGGGATCTTCACAGACCAGGGCTCTGTGTCCCCTGCATTGGCAGGCAGATTCTCAACCACTGCACCACCAGGGAAGCCCTATTTTTAGTTTTTTAAGGAACCTCCATACTGCTCTCCATAGTGGCTGTATCAATTTACATTCCCACTGACAATGCAAGAGGGTTCCCTTTTTTCCACACCCTCTCCAGCATTTATTTTTGGTAGATTTTGTGATGATGGCCATTCTGAATGGTGTGACATGATATCTCACTGTAGTTTTGATTTGCATTTCTCTAAAGATTAGTGATGTTGAGCTTCCTTTCATGTGTTTCTTAGCAATCTGTATATCTTCTTGGGAGAAATGTCTATCTAGGTTTTCTTCCCATTTTTGGATTGGGTTGTTGTTTTTTGTATATTGAGCTGCATGAGCTGCTTGTAAATTTTGGAGATTAATCCTTTGTCAGTTGCTTCATTTGTAAATATTATCTCCTATTCTGAGGGCTGTCTTTTTGTCTTGTTTGTTGTTCCCTTAGCTGTGCAAAAGCTTTTAAGTTTCATTAGGTCCCATTTGTTTATTGTTAGTTTTTTTTTCCATTTCTCTAGGAGGTGGGTCAAGAAGGATCTAGCTGTGATTTATGTCATAGAATGTTCTGCCTATGTTTTCCTCTAAGAATTTTAGAGTGTCTAGCCTTACATTTAGGTCTTTAATCCATTTGGAGTTTATTTTTGTGTATGGTGTTAGGGAGTGTTCTAATTTCATTCTTTTAAATGCAGCTGTCCAGTTTTCCCAGCACCACTTATTGAAGAGACTGTCTTTTCTCCATTGTACATTTTGCCTCCATTATCGAAAATAAGGTGACCATATGTGCGTGGGTTTATCTCTGGGCTTTCTATCCTGCTCCACTGATCTATATTTCTGTTTTTGTGCCAGAACCATACTGTCTTGATTACTGTAACTTTGTAGTATAGTCTGAAGTCAGGGAGCCTGATTCCTCCAGCTCCGTTTTCCTTTCTCAAGATTGCTTCGGCTATTTGGGGTCTTTTGTGTTCCATACACATTTTGAAACTTTTTGTTCTAGTTCTGTGGAAAATGCCATTGGTAGTTTGATAGGGATTGCATTGAATCTGTAGGTTGCTTTGGGTAATATAGTCATTTTCACAATGTTGATTCTTCCAATCAAAGAACGTGGTATATCTCTCCATCTGTTTATATCACCTTTAATTTCTTTCATCAGTGTCTTATATTTTTTGCATACAGGTCTTTCGTGTCCTTAGCTATGTTTATTTCTAGGTATTTTATTCTTCTTGTTGCAATGGTAAATGGGAGTGTTTCCTTAATTTCTCTTTCAGATTTTTTATCATTACTGTACAGGAATGCAAGAGATTTCTGGGCATTAATTTTGTATCCTGCTACTTTACCAAATTCATTGATTAGCTCTAGTAGTTTTCTGGTAGGATCTTTAGGATTCTCTATTTATAGTATCATGTCATCTGCAAACAGTGACAGCTTTACTTCTTCCTTTCCAATTTGGATTCCTTTTATTTCTTTTTCTTCTCTGATTTCTGTGGCTAGAACTTACAAAATTATGTTGAATAATAGTGGTGAGAGTGGACAACCTTGCCTTGTTCCTGATCTTAGAGGAAATGGTTTCAGTTTTTCACCACTGAGAAAAATGTTGGCTGTGGGTTTGTCATATATGGCCTTTATTATGTTGAGGTAAGTTTCCTCTGTGCCTACTTTCTGGAGGGTTTTTATCGTAAATAGGTGTTGAATTTTGTCAAAAGCTTTTTCTACATCTATTGAGATGATCATAAGGTTTTTCTCCTTCAATTTGTTGATATGGTGTATCACATTGACTGATTTGCATATATTGAAGAATCCTTGCATTCCTGGGATACACACCACTTGATCATGGTGTATGATCCTTTTAATGTGCTGTTGGATTCTGTTTGCTAGTATTTTGTTGAGGATTTTTCATCTATGTTCATCAGTGATACTGCCCTGTAGTTTTCTTTTTTTGTGACATCTTTGTCTGGTTTTGGTATCAGGGTGATGGTGGCCTCGTAGAATGAGTTTGGGAGTGTTCCTCCCTCTGCTATATTTTGGAAGAGTTTGAGAAGGATAGGTGTTAGCTCTTCTCTAAATGTTGGATAGAATTCACCTGTGAAGCCATCTGGTCCTGGGCTTTTGTTTGTTGGAAGATTTTTAATCACAGTTTCAATTTCAGTGCTTGTGATTGGTCTGTTTATATTTTCTGTTTCTTCCTGGTTCATTTAGGAAGGTTGTGCTTTTCTAAGAATTTGTGCATTTCTTCCAGGTTGTTCATTTTATTGGCATAGATTTGCTTGTAGTAATCTCTCATGATCCTTTGCATTTCTGCTGTGTCAGTTGTTACTTCTTTTTCATTTCTATTTCTTTTGATTTGAGTGTTCTCCATCTTTTTCTTGAGTCTGGCTAATGGTTTATCAATTTTGTTTATCTTCTCAAAGAACCAGCTTTTAGTTTTATTGATCATTGCTATTGTTTCCTCCATTTGTTTTTCATTTATTTCTGAGATGATCTTTATGATTTCTTTCCTCCTGCTCACTTTGCGGTTTTTGTTCTTCTTTCTCTAATTGCTTTAAGTGTAAGGTTAGGTTGTTTATTTGAGATGTTTCTTGTTTCTTGAGGTAGGATTGTATTGCTATAAACTTCCTTCTTAGAATTGATTTTGCTGCATCCCATAGGTTTTGGTTCATCATGTTTTCATTGTCATTTGTTTCTAGGTTTTTTAAATTTCCTCTTTTATTTCTTCAGTGATCTCTTGTCTCTTGATTATTTAGTAGTGTATTGTTTAGCCTCCATGTGTTTGTATTTTATACCGATTTTTTCCTGTAATTGATATCTAGTCTCATAGCGTTGTGGTTGGAAAAGATACTTGATACAATTTCAATTTTCTTAAATTTACCAAGGCTTGATTTGTTACCCAATATATGATCTTTCTTGGAGAATGTTCCATGAGCACTTGAGAAGAAAGTGTATTCTGTTGTTTTGGGATGGAATGTCCTATAAATATCAATTAAGTCCATCTTGCAAAAAAATGATACTGCCACTTTGGTAGACAGTTTGGCAGTTACCATACACTCTAGCAATTATGCTCCTTGGCATTTACCCAAAGAGCAATAAAACTGATGTCCACATAAATACTTGCACATGGATGTTTATAAGAAAGTTATTCATAATTGCTAAAACTTGGAAGCAACAAAGATGTCCTTCTGCAGGTGAATGGATAAACTGGATATCCAAACAATGGAATGTTATTCAGCACTAAAAAGAAATGAGCTATTAAGACTTGAAACAATATGGAGGAAACTTAAATGCATATTACTAAGTGAAAGAAGCCAATCTGAAAAGGCTACACACTGTATGATTCCAGTTAAATGACATTCTGGAAAAGGCAAACCTATTGAGATAGTACAAACATCAGTGGTTGACATAGGTTAGCATGGAGGAAGGATTAACTAGGCAGAGCACAGAGAATTTTTAGAAAAATGAAACTGCTCTGTATGATACTACAATGGTGAATATGTCATTATACTTTTGTCAAAAGCCGTAGAATGCACAAGAGTGAAAGCTAATACAAACCATGGACTTCATGTGATTATAATGTGTGAAGGTAGGTTCATCGATTGTAAAGAAAATAAAAGGATCACTATGGTGGGGGATGTTAATAATTGGGGAAACTACACATGTGTAGCAGGGGACATATGGGAAGTCTGTATCTTCCTCTCAATTTTACTATGAACCTAAAACTGCTCTAAGAAAATAAAGATTGAAAAAAAACCTTATGATATCTGCATTCGGTCTGATTATTTAGTTAGTTGTAATATACCAATGTCAAATTTTTTGTTTTAATAAATGTACCATGGCTATGTAAGATGCTAACATTAAAAGACACTATGAAAAGGGCTTAACAGGAACTCTCTGCACTATCTTTGCAACTCTTCCATTAATTTTAAATTATTTAAATATAAAAACTTTAAAAAATAGAAAAGTTTTAAATAGGCCAGAAAAGTTTTATTTTTCACCTTGGTTTAGCCAACAATAAAGATCCCACAATTTATAATAAATGTCATTTGTATTGACCTAGGGAATATTTATATAGGATGAGAACTATTGAAATCCCAAGAACTCTTTTGTTAAAGAAAATTCATAAAACTCCATAAAGAGATCCATATTATTATAGATATCTTCAAACAGCTGACTTGCCCAAGTTTCTCTCATACCTGATATGTATTGATTTTAACAGAAAGAAAATTTCTAAACTTTTAAATACTCATGAATATAATATGTTAAAAAGGAAGGAAAGAGTTGCCCCAATTAAGAATTGTCAAAGAAATTTAAATAAAATAAGAATAATAAAAAGTCAATCCAAAGCTGAAGCATATCACTATAAAGAATACGTTTAGCAAAGTATTTATTCATTCATTCATTTAATATTACTGAGTGCCTACTTTGTGTCAGTAACTGTTCTAAGTACTGGAACTCCAGAGCCAGAAATAAATATGAGAGACAAGATTCCAGTTTTAAGAAAATGTGCATACTAGTAAAGAGTAAGGGGACAGATGATCAATAAAATAAGGTAATTTCTGATAAAAATAAGAGTTGTAAAGAAAGTAACAAGTATGCTTCTATAGAAAATAATAATGGTAGGTATTTTGTAAGAGTTCCTTAAACAAAAGTTTTATGAGAAGTTCATTTTTGAGTGTGACTTGAAAAAGATTCAGTCAACTGAATATCTGGGGATATATAATTTGGGCAGAGGGAACAACAAGCAGATTTCTTGAGGCATAGAAGAAGTTAGCAAGTATACCAGTCAGGATTCTGACAATAAAGAAAAGGTCACTGAGATAGCTTAAATAAAGAAATTTTAACGAAGAGACTATTTACAGAGTGTTAGGTTGTTGACACACACAAAGGCAAGCAAAAGAGGGAAGGTTGTTACCTCCCTTATATAATAAGGATAAGGAAAGGTGGTACAGTTACTGGAGTGCAATGAGACCTGGAGTCTTTAATCTTAACGTAAGAGAGCCACAGGATCACATGGTTTCACTGTTGAATTCTACTAAACATTTAAAGAAGACTTAATGTCAATCCTTCTCAAACTCTTCCAAAAAATTGAAGAGGAGGGAACACTCCCAAAGTCATTTAACAAGACCAGCAATACTCTGGTATCAAGGCCAGGTAAGGACACTACAAGAAAAGAAAACCACAGACCAATATCTTTAATAAATAATAGATGCAAATATTCTAAACAAAATATTAGAAAACCAAACTCAACAGCACATTAAAAGGATCATAAACCAAAAACAAGTTAGATTTTTCTCTGGAATGCAAGGATGGTTCAACATAACTCAAATTATTACATGTGATACACCACAATAAAAGAAATAATTTTTTTGTTATGCTTTTGTTATTTTTTCTGGTTTTATTCCATTATGAAACTAGAACATACCATTTAATAATTTCCTTTTAGATGTGTTAAGTTTTATTTTATGGCCAATAATATGATTTTCCTTGGTCAATGTTCAACATTTTCACTTGAAAAGAATGGTGTTTTGGAATCCAGTGTTTTATAAATGTATAAATCTATAAATTTAATTTAGGTCACATTGATTTGAAAGGGTTGTTCAAGTGCAATATAACCTTACTGATTTTTGTCTACTTGCTCTATCTTTACAGAGAGTAGAGTGTTGGAATCTCCATAGTTGTTTGTGTCTTTTTCTGATTCTCCTATTGGTTCTTTCAGTTTTTATTTCAGAGATGTATATGCTCTTTTTTTAAAATTCAGGTACTGGGCTTCCCTGGTGGTGCAGTGGTTAAGAATCCTCCTGCCAATACAGGGGGCATGGATTCGAGCCCTGGTCTGGGAAGATCCCACATGCCACGGAGCAACTAAGCCTGTGGGCCACAACTACTGAACCTGTGCTCTAGAGGCCGTGCTCCACAACAAGAGAAGCCACTGCAATCAGAAGCTGGCACAGCGCAACAAAGAGTAGCCCCCATTCGCCGCAACTAGAGAAAGCCCGTGCACAGCAACGAAAACCCAACACAGCCAAAAATAATATTAAAAAAAAAAAGATTCAGGTACTTCAGGATTGTTTTTTCTTCTTGGAGAACTGGTCTCTATCATCACATGGCTCTAGAGATCATGAATGAGTGCTTTGTTCAATGCTTTATTTTTCTCTTTGTGTTTCAGTTTAGGAAATTTATATTTCCTGTCTTCAGGTTCACTTGTTTTCTCTTGGCTGTGTTGGTCTATGATAAGCCCATTGAATGCATTTAACATCTCTGTTTCTGTGTGTTTTATTTGTAGCATTTCCCTTTGATTCTTTCTTATATTTTCCACCTCTCTCCTGAAATAACACATCTGGCTTTGCACGTTGCTCACTTTAAACATTAGAATCTTTATCATATTGTTACAGTTATTTCAGGATTCCTCTTCTTGATAGTTCCAAAATGTATGTCATATCTGAGTTTAGTTATGTTGGTTACTTTGCCTCTTGGTATTGTGGTTTGTTTTGTTCTAGTTTTTTTTCTATTATTCAAAATTTTGCTAGGAATTGGACACCTTATGTAAAGCATCTATTGCAAAACAGTGAAAAGACTTAGGATATTTTTTGTAGGACTTAACTATATTTTGTTTCATGAAATGGACAAACTTTTCCTTCTACTATACTTTTGGTGTTAAATTTGGCTCAATCTAGCCAAGGGTTGAGCTGAGTTTAGGGTTTGTTGTTGGTATGGTTTCTTATAGTGTATTTCAAGCCTCAAATTATTTTTGCGATACCTCTCTTTGTAACGTGTATTAGTTTGACAGAGGATTTTTCTCAACATCTGCTTTATACTAAGCTTCAGATTTTTCCTTTGTGGTGCACTTTAGAAAAATTTACATGCTCTAATAAATATCCCTGCAGTATTACATTGTTGCTTGTTACTCAGTGTTTTTACCCTAGTGGTGGGGATGGGAAGTATTCTCTATTGTTGTGGCTATGTTTCAGTCTAAGGCAAACGCTGTGTTTCTGGACCTCATAAGTGTGGTCATTTCAGTGGTTTTGCCAATCCCTCAGCTGTAGTTGTCAGCATACATGCTTCACATTCACCAGATATAGAGAATGTTTTTCTGTTCACTTTTCCCAGATGCATAGGATTTTTACCAGTACCTATAGGAAAAAGGGTTTTTTTTTTCCTTTCCCCTTTCCTCAGGTTAGATATTTGTCTCTAGGGGAGAAAAGGGAGAAAGAATGTGGTTGAGTGGTATTGTTTTCCCATGGCTGCAGGTATTCCTCTCTCAAGGCACGAACCACAAATTGTTCTATGTCACTCCTGTCACCAATGTTTTCTTGTGAGCTCCTGTGAGTAGAACCTGTAAGTGGATATGTATTTTCCTTATATCTCTGGCCTCTATGGTTTCTATATTCTTTTGCTGGCCTACACACTACACTTACCAACTCATTAATATTTTTACCTGAATTCTTACTACTGTCTGGATATATCTGTCCCTGGTATGTAAATGCTCATCTCTTGTCTTTCACTGCAGACACTTGCCATTCCTTGGATTTCAGGTTAGTTGTTTTCCCTGTGCCCTCCAACTTATGATCAGTTGTAGAAAATTTGTGAGAGTCCAAGTTTGTCCCACGTTGTTGGTTGGTTTGGTTAAGAATGCAAGCAATGCTTTTGCTAGCTTCCTGTAGTCTGAGGAGAAACCACAAGTAACAACGTTCTTTAAATGAGAATAGATATTAGTTTATTAGCTAACAACATAATATCCACAACTTCTTACTACTATTTCAAGAAGCATAATGACATAACCCATAACTAGGTGTATTAATCATAAAAATAGATTAGGAAATGATACAGTGTGGAAATTAGCATAAAAGAATATTGAAACAGCTATTATTAACATTATTTAAAGGAAATAATGTACATACTGAGTGAGCACATGGAGAATACAAGCCCAGAAATATAAATATTGAGAAATGGAATTACTGAATTCAAAATAGAGCTTTTGCAATAAAAGTACCAATGGGCTTAACAGCATATTAGGGCATCAAAAGTCAGCGAACTGACATTTTCTAGTCATTAGCAATGGAATGTAGATTTCAATTTCATAAATCTGGTTTTATAAATCAATCGACTAATACAAAATAATTTAGGTCTATTATTTTTCTAACACTGGGCTAATTTTAGTAAACAAAAGAAAGTTTATCTACTTAAAGTGCTAATAATTTCTTTGCATAAATAGTGATGAAATATATGAAACAATTAGCAAATAACTAAGTACATGCACGTGGTATTGTCAGAGTGCTTTAGAAATTCAGAAGAAGTCAAAGTCTGAATGGACTACTGTATTCAGAAAAAAATATTTGGTAGTTGGCACTTGGAAGATGGAAAATTTGAACTAATAATTGAATAAACACTCATATAACATTTACAGTGTGCTAGGTCTTACTTGTAAATGTTCACATATATTATGTGATTTAATTTTCACTCTAAACTTATGAGAAGGTAATATTATTATCTCTGTGTTGCAGATGTGGAAAAAGTGTCAAAACAGACGGGTGATTGCCAAAGTATACTGAGTAGCAGCCTCAGGGTTCAAGTTCAAGCCTTAGTGGGATGTAGAGCCTTCTGATTAGAGATGAAACTATTATTCCATTTGCAAAACTACCAAATGGGACAGAAGACAAGCAGCCTATCAAATAACAGAGTGGTAGAGCTGAGGCTGAACTTCCCCTGTGTTCCTTTCAACATCATTCATCGTATAATCATTGAGAGCCTGCTGGATGCCAGACAAGTGCTGGGTACTGGGAATACAGGGGTAAAAAAAAAAAAAAAAAAAAAAAATTCAGACTGTCTGGATTAGGGGTGAATGATCTTAAGTACTTCATTACACTGCCTCATTAGACTGAATGTCAGACAAAGGTAATGTGACACTGAGCAAAAGTAGAGGAATGGAAATTCATCTGTCAGTTGGAAGACAGCAAAGAGATCACTCTGATGGTAATAAATGATTGCAGTGTGGACTCGTTGGGAACTATTGGCTAGGTAGCATAAGATCAGACTATTGAAGGCCTTCTCTATTGTTTGCCAAAACTGCTGAGAGGCTTCCGTAGGCACACATAGAATTTCCACTTCCTTCAATCACTTTCAGTTGATTTCTAGGCTAAGATAGAAAATGGAAACTGTGTTGGTATACGAGATGAATGATCCTCCTTAAGTGATGGACTCAGAGCTAAAAATATCAGCACAGAAATTCAATTCACAAAGCACTATTTCATATGACACAGAGCAGGCTATTAACCCAATTGGTAATTTGAATAGAGTTACCTTCTGTGACTCCAGTATTGCTTTTCAGAGGTCATTGCCTGAAGAACCGAAATTATTTATTTTAAGGCTAAACCAAA
This sequence comes from Balaenoptera physalus, assembly GCF_965194825.1. Classification (NCBI taxonomy): domain Eukaryota; kingdom Metazoa; phylum Chordata; class Mammalia; order Artiodactyla; family Balaenopteridae; genus Balaenoptera; species Balaenoptera physalus. Next base: position 50,289,787 of record NC_138885.1, read on the forward strand.
AAATCTGTCTTGGAGAAACTAAGCTTTCATAGGGAAGAGATGCTTTTAATGTTGTTGTTGCTCTCCAGCAGCAATAATTTAAGAGCTTTAATTTTGCTTTAGTGCTCTAAAACCAGCATGAGGAAAGCACTGCTAATACACATGACATTGATTTATCCCTAATAGGTATATACCCGACTATGACCTAGCTTTTTTTTTTTTAACATCTTTATTGGAGTATAATTGCTTTATATTATTGTGTTACTTTCTGCTGTATAACAAAGTGAATCAGCTATACGTATACATATATCCCCATATGCCCTCCCTCTTGAGCCTCCCTCCCACCCTCCCTATCCCACGCCCCTAGGTGGTCACAAAGCACTGAGCTGATCTCCCTGTGCTATGCGGCTGCTTCCCACTAGCTATCTATTTTACATTTGGTAGTGTATATATGTCCATGCCACTCTCTCACTTTGTCCCAGCTTACCCTTCCCGCTCCTGGTGTCCTCAAGCCCATTCTCCACGTCTGACTCTTTATTCCTGTCCTGCCCCTAGGTTCTTCAGAACCATACTTTTTTTAGATTCCGTATATATGTGTTAGCACACGGTATTTGTTTTTTTCTTTCAGGCTTACTTCACTCTGTGTGACAGACTCTCGGTCCATCCACCTCACTACAAATAATTCAATTTCATTTTTTTTAATGGCTGAGTAATATTCCATTGTATATATGTGCCACATCTTCTTTATCCATTCATCTGTCGATGGACACTGAGGTTGCTTCCATGTCCTGGCTACTGTAAATAGAGCTGCAATGAACATTGTGGTACATGACTCTTTTTGAATTATGGTTTTCTCAGGGTATATGTCCAGTAGTGGGATTGCTGGGTCGTATGGTAGTTCTATTCTTAGATTTTTAAGGAACCTCCATAGTGTCCTCCATAGTGGTTGCATCAATTTACATTCCCACCAACAGTGCAAGAGGATTCCCTTTTCTCCACACCCTCTCCAGCATTTACTGTCTGTAGATATTTTGATGGTGACCATTCTGACTGGTGTGAGGTGATACCTCATTGTAGTTTTGATTTGCATTTCTCTAATAGTTAGTGATGTTGAGCATCCATTCATGTGTTTGTTGGCAATCTGTATATCTTCTTTGGAGAAATGTCTTTTTAGGTCTTCTGCCCATTTTTGGATTGGGTTGTTTGTTTTTTTGATATTGACCTGCATGAGCTGCTTGTAAATTTTGGAGATTAATCTTTTGTCAGTTGCTTCATTTGCAAATATTTTCTCCCATTCTGAAGGTTTGCTTTTCATCTTGTTTATGATTTCCTTTGCTGTACAAAAGCTTTTAAGTTTCATTAGGTCCCATTTGTTTATTGTTGTTTTTATTTCCATTTCTCTAGGAGGTGGGTCAAAAGGATCTTGCTGTGATTTATGTCACAGAGTGTTCTGCCTATATTTTCCTCTAAGAGTTTTATAGTGTCTGGCCTTACATTTAGGTCTTTAATCTATTTTGAGTTGATTTTTGTGTACGGTGTTAGGGAGTATTCATTCTTTTACATGTAGCTGTCCAGTTTTCCCAGCACCACTTATTGAAGAGGCTGTCTTTTCTCCATTGTATACCTTGCCTCCTTTATCAAAAATAAGGTGACCATATGTGCGTGGGTTTATCTCTGGGCTTCCTATCCTGTTCCATTGATCTATATTTCTGTTTTTGTGCCCGTACCATACTGTCTTGATTGCTGTTGCTTTCTAGTATAGTCTGAATTCAGGCAGCCTGATTCCTCCAGCTCCATTTTCCTTTCTCAACATTGCTTTGGCTATTCGGTGTCCTTTGTGTTTCCATACAAATTTTGAAATTTTTTGTTCTAGTTCTGTGAAAAATGCCATTGGTAGTTTGACAGGGATTGCACTGAATCTGTAGATTGCTTTGGGTAGTATAGTCATTTTCACAATGTTGATTCTTCCAATCCAAGAACATGGTATATCTCTATATCTGTTTGTATCATCTTTAATTTCTTTCATCAGTGTCTTATAGTTTTCTGCATACAGGTTTTTTGTCTCCTTGGGTAGGTTTATTCCTAGGCATTTTATTCTTTTTGTTGCAATGGTAAATGTGACACTTTTCTTAATTTCTCTTTTAGATTTTTCATCATTAGTGTGTAAGAATGCAAGAGATTTCTGTGCATTAATTTTGTATCCTGCTACTTTACCAAGTTCATTGATTAGCTCTAGTAGTTTTCAGGTAACATCTTTAGGATACTCTATGTATAGTATCATGTTATCTGCAGTGACAGCTTTACTTCTTCTTTTCCAATTTGGATTCTTTTTATTTCTTTTTCTTCTCTGACTGCTGTGGCTAAAACTTCCAAAACTATGTTGAATAATAGTGGTGAGAGTGGACAACCTTGTCTTGTTCCTGAACTTAGTGGAAATACTTTCAGTTTTTCACCATTGAGAAGGATGTTGGCTGTGGGTTTGTCATAAATGGCCTTTATTATGTTGAGGTAAGTTCCCTCTTTGCCTACTTTCTGGAGGGTTTTTATCAATAATGGGTGTTGAATTTTGTCAAAAGCTTTTTCTGCATCTATTGAGATGATCATATGGTTTTTCTCCTTCAGTTTGTTAATATGGAGTATAACATTGATTGATTTGCATATGTTGAAGAATCCTTGCATTCCTGGGATAAACACCACTTTATCATGGGGTATGATCCTTTTAATGTGCTGTTGGATTCTGTTTGCTAGTATTCTGTTGAGAATTTTTGCATCTATGTTCATCAGTGATATTGGCCTGTAGTTTTCTTTCTTTGTGACATCTTTGTCTGGTTTTGGTGTGAGGGTGATGGTGGCCTTGTAGAATGCGTTTGGGAATGTCCTCCCTCTGTGATATTTTGGAAGAGTTTGAGAAGGATAGGTGTTAATTCTTCTCTAAATATTTGAGAGAATTTGCCTGTGAAGCTATCTGGTCCTGGGCTTTATTTTGTTGGAAAATTTTTAATTACAGTTTCAATTTCAGTGCTTGTGATTGGTCTGTTTATATTTTCTATTTCTTCCTGGTTCAGTCTTGGAAGGTTGTGCTTTTCTAAGAATTTGTCCATTTTTTCTAGGTTGTCCATTTTATTGGTATATGATTGTGTGTAGTAATCTCTCATATCCTTTGTATTTCTGCCCTGTCAGTTGTTAGTTCTCCTTTTTCATTTCTAATTCTATTGACTTGAGTCTTCTCTCTTTTTTTTTTGATGAGTCTGGCTAATGGTTTGTCAATTTTATTTATCCTCTCAGAAAAACAGCTTTTAGTTTTCTTGATCTTTGATATCACTTGCTTCATGAGTTTTTCATTTATTTCTGCTCTCATCTTTATGATTTCTATCCTTCTGCTAACTTTGGATATTTTTCTTCTTGTTTCTCTAATTGCTTTAGGTGTAAGTTTAGGGTTTTTTTGAGATGTTTCTTCTATCTTGAGGTAGGAACTTAGTGCTATAAACTTCCCTCTTAGAACTGCTTTTGCTGCATCCCATAGGTTTTGGGTGTCACGTTTTCATCGTCATTTGTTTCTAGGTATTTTTTTATTTCCTCTTTGATTTCTTCATTGATCTCTTGGTCATTTAGTAGTGTATTGCTTAGCCTCCATGTGTTTGTATTTTTTACAGTTGTTTTCATGTCATTGATGTCTAGTCTCATAGCGTTGTGGTTGGAAACAATACTTGATATGATTTCAATTTTCTTAAATTTACCAAGGCTTGATTTGTGCCCCAGGATATGATCTATCCTGGAGAATGTTCCATGAGTACTTGAGAAGAAAGTGTTTTCTGTTATTTTTGGATGGAATGTCCTATAAATATCAATTAAGTCCATCTTGTTTAATGTGTCATTTAAAGCTGTGTTTATTTATTTTCATTTTGTTGATCTGTCCAGTGCTGAAAGTAGGGTGTTAATGGCCCCTGCTATTATTGTGTTACTGTCGATTTCCCCTTTTATGGTTGTTAGCATTTGCCTTATGCATTGAGGTGCTCCTATGTAGGGTGCAGAAATATTTACAATTGTTATATCTTTTTCTTCGATTGACCTCTTGATCATTATGTAGTGTCCTTCTTTGTCTCTTGTAACAGTCTTTATTTTAAAATCCATTTTGTCTGATATGAGAATTGCTACTCCGCTTTCTTTTGATTTCCATTTGCATGGAATATCTTTTTCCATCCATTTTCCAAAATGAAAAACCGTCCAAGATTCTGGGGTTTTCCAATTGTTTCTGAATGCTATTTTGGAAAAATGAGAAGGTAAATATGCTTTCAATAGATTAAGCTTAAAACTGATGATAGTATTTAAAAACAGTATCAAATAAACATCTTAGGTAAGAATTTACCTCCCCTTGCCAAAATCAGAAAGGTTTTCTACTCTGTACTATAAAACTAGGGTGATTTTAAGTTCTTATCATAATGTCAGTTTTAGAATAGGAACATAAGAAATAACTATTGAAAAAATGTATTGATGGAAAAAGAATATATGAAAAAATAGATGGGTCTTCAGTTATACACACTCACACTGCTAATATGAATTCTTACTAGGCCTCAGGTTCAGTAAAATCACTTGTCTTACAAAGCTGAGGGACATATGCTTTAGCAGCATCAATTATTACTCAAAGCAATATTTGTGCATTTAATCAAGGCCTTTGTGTAAGTATTGTGCAATCAAAGTTCTTAAACACTTAATTTCAGGAAAATATCTTTTAACAAAACTGAGATACTTCTTTTTGTTATAGCATAAGAGTTGTATGCCCTGTTGTTTCCATTTCTCTTTGACTCATAGCAATCATATTAACTTAAATAGTTGATATATTTTTTGCCCTGTCTGTATTTATTTGTATGTTTGCCTTGTGATTTAACTATTATTTATATGTGTTTCTTTTATTATAAGATGAGTTAGCCAAAGCTCACTGTATTATATTATTTTGGGTCTAAGTTATTCAATGTTTCATTCAAAAGCCCCTTGAGGACAAAGATGGAAACTTGACTTATGAGAGATTCTTTGTTAGGTAAGCAATTAATTTTAGTCATTTTATGATAAATTTTTCCTACCTTAGTCTAATTATACCTAAAATCTGGAGAAAAATCAGAGTCTATAATTATAAAACTTCCAGGGAATATTATCGTCATATTTATAAATCCTATTTGATTTGTTTTGTTTTGTATGATGGCAATTAAATTCAGTAGTTAGTAGTAGTTAGTTGCCTCTTGAGAACCTGAATTGTGGTAGGTACTATGAGAAAGCCCTTCAGATTCAAAGATAATTATAACATGGTTTCAACAATAATAAGTAAACAAATGAACCCATTCAATCCTGTGGAATTAGATACCTTGGTTCAGTCTTTTTGTTTTTTTGCAGGTATATGATGGCTACCCTTTGGTATGTGTGCTGATGATACTGCCCAGTCTGTTAGAAATACACCTTTGCTGACTTTTCTCAGTATTTCCAAATTCCACATGAAAGTCTCCATGTCTTTGCCTTCAAACCTTTAGGAATTTCATTTATACAAATGAAATTAATGCTGGGTTTTTACAGCTCAAGGACTTTTCCTTATATTTGGAAAATATGGTAGTACCAGGAGGTATGTGTTGTTGGAATTAACATGAATCATGTGTAAACTTTTGGCAGTGTTGGATAATTCCATTATCTTTATTGTGGTTACAGTTTTATAAAATGTATCAAATTGTAACTTTACATATGGGCAATTTATCCCATATCAATTGTATCACAATACAGTTATAAAAATTACATTCCAGAAATTTCTGCATAACAAGTTGATTATTGATAGATAAATATATATAGATCATTCTATCATCTAGATATATCATATTCCTATCTATCTGTTTATCTATCTATCTATCTCTCATCTATCTATCTATCTTCTACCTATCTTCTATCTGTCTATCTATCATCTAGAGAAAAACAAAGAAACTAGAGTAGTCAAAACATTTTAAAATGGAAGAAAAAGTCTGGACTTTCATTAACCTAATTTCAGAACTTACTATAAAGCTACATTAGTTAAAACAGTTATGGTATTGGTGGAATGATACACATATACTTCACTGTAGGAGTCTTTATTACAATATATTGTAACTGCCTGTATATGTGTGTGTGTGCACATGTGTGTATTTGCATACATATATTTGTATACATACATATAGATGTTATGTTTTTTTCTGTAAGTGATAATGTTTGTTCCATTTCTCAAATGATTCTTAAAAATGGAGCAAGTGTCTGTAATAATAACTATTCTCTTTATGACTCTTATTTTTCCTTGGAGGAAAAGAACGGCTTTTCTGATCAGCTGAAACTCATCATGCACAGGCCAGAATTTCCTCTTCTCTGGGGATCAAGCTGCTTGCAGGACACAGCCATCCTTCTCTACAACTCTTGGGGCAGGTCTCATCTTGAGAGGCATACCCCTACCCAGTACTACTTAAGACTGAGTGGGTGGGTAAATTTAATTGTCCTGGAAATAATTAATGTTCTCTAATATCTAGCTTTTAATTGGAACAACGACTATATTTTGATCTCTTATTTGATCTCCTTTATCTTATTCAGTTGGTACAAGATTCAGATTGGTAAATGGAATACTATTTTGGGGGTCTTTTTATATATTCAAAAGTTTCATCCTCTAATCTGTCAATCTAAAAACAAGAAACCAGTTAAAGAGGCAGACTGTTTATTTGGGACCAAAGAATTGCAATTTGGAGTACACAGATTCGGGTAGAAATATAAATAGTGTCCCCTGACTACAGGAGAGGGGCTCAGGGTTTTTATGGATAAAAGAGGGGAAGATGAGGTAAGTTGTTTTTAAAAAGAGTTAATTGGTGCAAGATGAGGTAATCGATCAGGTGAAGTGTTGATTGGTAAAAGAGGAGGTAAAGCTGGATTTGTACTCATTGATAGGTCAGGTAATGTGGTCACTAGGCAAAAATTTCACTTTTATCAGTCCTTTCAACAGAATCATCTCATTCTTGCTGACTTCTTGGAATGTTGGCAACATGGTCCCATCATGATCTTCTGTTCTTCCAATACTACTCTCTCTAAAGTAATGGCCCTTTGGTGGCATAAGTTCCTGGAGTAGTAGGACAAAGGAGTCACTTCATTAGCAGGGTATTTTTTAAAGAACTACTAATGCTGATACAGTTATTAAGAGTTCTCAAAAGCTTAGGTCAAAGGGTAGTACAACATTACTCTTTCAAGGGAAGCACCATTTGGTATTTTTCAGCTATGTTCCTATGTGATCTTCTAGCATCAGCTACAATACTGCTCAAAGAATTTTCAAGATTTATCAGTGACTCAAGCTTGTGTGAACCACACAGTGTCACATTTCTTTATTCTTCCATTTCCCAGCTCTCTTTTGCCCATGCTTATTCTAAATTCCAAGAGGAGATCTTGGTGGTTAGAGAGTAAAAACCTTACCTCTACCTGCTTGTAGTTTCTGAATTACCAGAAAACTTGTCAAAAATCTTAATTTCTTTTTCAAGATTCATGTCCTTCCTGTATGGTATCTAATCACATACATTTTCAGTAATTGATCTAGATATTGCAAAATTCCTCAAGCTAGAGAACTAAAATAAGTGCTAAAAGGAAACTTAGATTTTACTAAATTTGCATTTACCTCAATAACAGTTAAACATTTACCTCAGCACCTGCCACAGACAGCAGATACTCAATACCTTGGTTCAAACTTTAGCATTATTGGGAGCAAGAAAGTAATGCAAGAGACCTTCAAGATGGTGGAGGAGTAAGACGTGGAGATCACCTTCCTCCCCACAAATACATCAAAAATACATCTACATGTGGAACAACTCCTACAGAACACCTACTGAAAGCTGGCAGAAGACCTCAGACTTCCCAAAAGGCAAGAAACTCCCCATGTACCTGGGTAGGGCAAAAGAAAAAAGAAAAAACAGAGACAAAAGAATAGAGATGGGACCTGCACCTCTGGGAGGGAGCTGTGAAGGAGGAAAAGTTTCCACACACTAGGAAGCCCGTTCACTGGCGGAGATGGCGGGGGAAGCTTCGGAGCCACGGAGGAGAGCGCAGCAACAGGGGTGCAGAGGGCAAAGCGGAGAGATTCCCGCACAGAGGATCAGTGCCGACCAGCACTCACCAATCCGAGAGGCTTGTCCGCTCACCTGCCGGGGCAGGCGGGGACTGGGAGCTGAGGCTTGGGCTTCGGAGGTCAGACCCCAAGGAGAGGACTGGGGTTGGCGGCGTGAACACAGCCTGAAAGGGGCTAGTGCGCCACAGCTAGCCGGGAGGGAGTCCGGGAAAAAGTCTGGAGCTGCCGAAGAGACAAGAGACCATTGTTTTGGGGTGCATGAGGAGAAGGGATTCAGAGCACCACCTAAATGAGCTCTAGAGATGGGTGTGAGCCACGTCTATCAGCATGGACACCAGAGACAGGCAGGAAATGCTAAGGCTGCTGCTGCAGCCACCAAAAATCCTGTGTGAAAGCACAGGGCACTATCCACACCTGCCCTCCCAGGAGCCTGTGCAGTCCGCCACTGCCAGGGTCCCGTAATCCAGGGACAACTTCCCCAGGAGAACACACGGCATACCTCAAGCTGTTGCAACGTCATGCCGGCCTCTGCCACCTCAGGCTTGCCCCGCATTCCGTAGCCCTCCCTCCCTCCAGCCTGAGTGAGCCAGAGCCAACTAATCAGCTGCTATTTTAACCCTGTCCTGTCTGAGTGAAGAATAGATGCCCTCAGGTGACATACACACAGAGGCAGGGCGAAATGCAAAGCTGAACCACAGGAGCTGTGCCAACAATGAAGAGAAAGGGAAATTTCTCCTAGCAGCCTCAGGAGCACTGGATTGAATCTCCACAATCAACTTGATGTATCCTGTATCTCTGGAATACCTGAATAGACAATGAATCATCCCAAAATTGAGGTGGTGGACTTTGGGAGCAACTGTAGACTTGGGGTTTGCTTTCTGCATCTAATTTGTTTCTGGTTTTATGTTTACCTCAATTTAGTATTTAGAGTTTATTACCACTGGTAGATTTGTTTAGTGATTTGGTAACTCTCTTTCTTTGTATATATATATATATATTTTTTTTTTTTTTTTTCCTTTTCCTCTTTTTGTGAGTGTGTATGTGTATGATTCTTTGTGTGATTTTGTCTGTATAGCTTTGCTTTTACCATTTGTCTTAGGGTTCTGTCTGTCCTTTTCTTTTTTTAGTATACTTTTTACTGCTTGTTATCATTGGTGGATTTGTTTTTTGGTTTGGTTGCTCTCTTCCTTCTTTCTTTTATTTTTCACTACATTTTACTTTTTAAATTTTTAATATTTTTTATAATTTTTATTTTAATAATGTTCTTTTCTTTCTTCTTTCTTTCTTTCTTTCTCCCTTTTCTTCTGAGCTGTGTGGTTGACAGGTTCTTGGTGCTCCAGGAGGGTGTCAGGCTTGTGCCTCTGAGGTGGGAGAGCCGAGTTCAGCATATTGGTCTACCAGAGACCTCCCAGCTCCATGTAATATCAAATGGTGAAAGCTCTCCCAGAGATCTCCGTCTCAATGCTAAGACCCACCTCAACTCAACAACCAGCAAACTACCGTGCTGGACACCCTATGCCAAACAATGAGTAAGACAGGAACACACCCCACCCATTAGCAGAGAGGCTGCCTAAATCATAGTAAGGTCACAGACACCGCAAAACACACTAGACATGGTCCTGCTCACCAGAAAGACAAGATCCAGCCTCATCCACCAGAACACAAGCACAGTCCCCTCCACCAGGAAGCCTACACAACCCACTGAACCACCCTTACCCACCAGAGGCAAACACCAAAAAAAATGGGAACTATGAACCGGCAGCCTGTGAAAAGGAGACCCCCAAAACAGTAAGTTAAGCAAAATGAGAGGACAGAGAAACACACAGCAGATGAAGGAGCGAGATAAAAACCCACCAGACCAAACAAATGAAGAGGAAATAAGCAATCTACCTGAAAAAGAATTCAGAGTGATGATAGTAAAGATGATGCAAAATATTGGAAATAGAATGGAGAAAGTAAAAGAAATGTTTAAGAAGGATCTAGAAGAATGAAAGAGCAAACAAACAATGATGAACAACAGAATAAATGAAATTAAAAATTCTCTAGAAGGAATGAATAGTAGAATAACTGAGGCAGAAAAACGGATAAGTGACCTGGAAAATAAAATAGTGGAAATAACTACCACAAAGCAGAATAAAGAAAAAAGAATGAAAAGAATTGAGGACAGTCTCAGAGACCTCTGGGACAACATTCGAATTATAGGCGTCCCAGAAGGAGAAAAGAAAAAGAAAGGGAATGAGAAGAAATTTGAAGAAGTTATAGTCGAAAACGTCCTTAATCTGGGAAAGAAAATAGTCAATCAAGTCCAGGAACTGCAGAGAGTCCCATACAAGATAAATCCGAGGAGAAACACATCAAAACACATATTAATCAAGCTATCAAAAATTAAATACAAAGAAGAAATATTAAAAGCAACAAGGGAAAAACAACAAATAACATACAAGGGAATCCCCATAAGGTTAACAGCTGATCCTTCAGCAGAAACTCTGCAAGCCAGAAGGCAGTGGCAGGACATATTTAAAGTGATGAAAGGGAAAAACCTACAACCAAGGTTACTCTTTCCAGCAAGGACCTCATTCAGATTCGACAGAGAAATTTAAACCTTTACAGACAAGCAAAAGCTGAGAGAATTCAGCACCACCAAACCAGCTTTACAACAAATGCTAAAGGAACTTCTCTAGGCAGGAAACACAAGAGAAGGAAAACACTGACAATAACAAACACAACACAATTAACAAAATGGTAATAGGAACATACATATAGATAATTACCTTATATGTAAATGGATTAAATGCTCCAACCAAAAATATAGACTGGCTGAAGGGATACAAAAACAAGACCTGTATATATGCTGTTTACAAGAGACCCACTTCAGACCTAGGGACACATACAGACTGAAAGTCAAGGGATGGAAAAAGATATTCACTGCAAATGGAAATCAAAAGAAAGCTGGAGTAGCAATTCTCATATCAGACAAAACAGACTTTAAAATAAAAACTATTCCAAGAGACAGAGAAGGACACTACATAATGATGAACGGATCAATCCAAGAAGAAGATAAAACAATTGTAATTATTTATGCACCCAAAATAGGAGCACCTCAATACATAAGGCAAATGCTAACAGGCATAAAAGGGGAAATCAAAGGTAATATAATCATAGTGGGGGACTTTAACACCCCACTTTCACCAATGGATTGATCATCCAAAATGAAAGTAAATAAGGAAACACAAGCTTTAAATGATACATTAAACAAGGTGGGCTTAATTCATATTTATAGGACATCCCATCCAAAAACAACAGAATACACTTTCTTCTCAAGTGCTCATGGAACATTCTCCAGGATAGATCATATCTTGGGTCAGAATCAAGCCTTGGTAAATTTAAGAACATTGAAATCGTATCAGGTATCTTTTCTGACCACAATAGTATGAGACTAGATATCAATTAGACGAAAAAAATCTGTAAAAAATACAAACACATGGAGGCTAAACAATACACTCCTAAATAACCAAGGGATCACTGAAGAAATCAAAGATGAAATAAAAAAATACCTAGAAACAAATGACAACAAAAACACGATGGCTCAAAATGTCGGGGATGAAGCAAAAGCGTTCTAAGAAGGAAGTTTATAGCAATACAATTCTACCTCAAGAAACAAGAAACATCTCAAATAAACAACTTAAACTTACACTTAAAGCAATTAGAGAAAGAAGAACAAAACAACCCCGAAGTTAGCAGAAGGAAAGAAATCATACAGATCAGATCAGAAATCAATGAAAAAGAAATGAAGGCAACAATAGCAAAGCTCAATAAAACTAAATGCTGGTTCTTTGAGAAGATAAACAAAATTGATAAACCATTAACCAGAGTCATCCAGAAAAAAAAGGGAGAAGACTCAAATCAATAGAATTGGAAATGAAAAAGGAGAAGTAACAACTGACACTGCAGGCATACAAAGAATCATGAGAGATTACTACAAGTAACTATATGCCAATAAAATGGACAACCTGGAAGAAATGGACAAATTCTTAGAAAAGCACAACCTTCCCAAATGAACCAGGAAGAAATAGAAAATATAAACAGACCAATCACAAGCACTGAAATAGAAATTGTGATTAAAAATCTTCCAACAAACAAAAGCCCAGGACCAGATAGCTTCACAGGCAAATTCTATCAAACATTTAGAGAATAGCTAACGCTTATCCTTCTCAAACTCTTCCAAAATATAGCAGAGGGAGGAACACTCCCAAACTCATTCGATGAGACCACCATCACCCTGATACCAAAAGCAGACAAAGATGTCACAAAGAAAGAAAACTACAGGACAATATCAATGATGAGCATAGATGCAAAAATCCTCAACAAAATACTAGCAAACAGAATCCACCAGCACATTAAAAGGATCATAAACGATGATCAAGTTGGGTTTATCCCAGGAATGCAAGGATTCTTCAATATATGCAAATCGATCAATGGGATACTCCATATTAACAAATTGAAGGAGAAAAACCATATGATCATCTCAATAGATGCAGAAAAAGCTTTTGACAAAATTCCACACCCATTTATGATAAAAACCCTCCAGAAAGTAGGCAAAGAGGGAACTTACCTCAACATAATGAAGGCCCTTTATGAGAAACCAACAGCCAACATTGTTCTCAATGGTGAAAAACTGAAACCATTTCCACTAAGTTCAGGAACAAGACAAGGTTGTCCACTTTCACCACTATTATTCAACATAGTTCTGGAAGTTTTAGCCACAGCAGTCAGAGAAGAAAAAGAAATAAAAAGAATCCAAATTGGAAAAGAAGAAGTAAAGCTGTCACTGCAGATATTCTTTTACATAGAGTATCCTAAAGATGTTACCTGAAAACTACTAGAGCTAATCAATGAATTTGGTAAAGTAGCAGGATACAAAATTAATGCACGGAAATCTCTTGCATTCCTACACACTCAGGATGAAAAATCTAAAAGAGAAATTAAGAAAAGTGTCACATTTACCATTGTAACAAAAAGAATAAAATACTTAGGAATAAACTTACCTAAGGAGACAAGAGACCTGTATGCAGAAAACTATAAGACACTGATGAATGAAATTAAAGATGATACAAACAGATATAGAGATATACTATGTTCTTGGATTGGAAGAGTCAACACTGTGAAAATGACTATACCACCCAAAGCAATCTACAGATTCAATGCAATCCCTATCAAACTACCAATGGTATTTTTCACAGAACTAGGATAAAAAATTTCACAATTTGTATGGAAACACAAAACACCTCGAATAGCTAAAGCAATCTTGAGAAGGGAAAACGGAGCTGGAGAAATCAGGCTTCCGACTTCAGACTATACTATAAAGCAACAGCAATCAAGACAGTATGTTACGGGCACAAAAACAGAAATATAGATCCATGGAACAGGATAGGAAGCCCAGAGATAAATCCACACACATATGGTCACCTTATTTTCGATAAAGGAGGCAAGAATATACAATGGAGAAATGACAGCCTCTTCAATAAGTGGTGCTGGGAAAACTAGACAGCTCCATGTAAAATAATGAAATTAGAACACTCCCTAACACCATAAACAAAAATCAACTCAAAATGGATTAAAGACCTAAATGTAAGGTCAGACACTATAAAACTCTTAGAGGTAAACATAGGGAGAACACTCCATGACATAAATCACAGCAAGATCTTTTTTGACCCACCTCCTAGAGAAATGGAAATAAAAACAACAATAAACAAGTGGGGCCTAATGAAACTTAAAAGCTTTTGCACGGCAAAGGGAACCATAAATAAGACAAAAAGACAACCCTCAGAATGGGAGAAAATACTTGCAAATGAAGCAACTGACAAAGGATTAATCTCCAGAATTTACAAGCAGCTCATGCAGCTTAATATCAAAAAACAAAAAACCCGGGCTTCCCTGGTGGCGCAGTGGTTGAGAATCTCCCTGCCAATGCAGGGGATACGGGTTCGAGCCCTGGTCTGGGAAGATCCCACATGCCGCGGAGAAACTCGGCCCGTGAGCCACAATTACTGAGCCTGCGTGTCTGGAGCCTGTGCTCCGCAACAAGAGAGGCCGTTATAGTGAGAGGCCCACGCACCGAGATGAAGAGTGGCTCCCGCTTGCCGCAACTAGAAAAAGCCCTCACACAGAAACGAAGACCCAACACAGCCATAAATAAATAAATAAATAAATAAATAAATAAATAAAATTTTTAAAAAGCAGGCATCTAGAATTGTGACCAAGCTCTTTAAAAAAAAAAAAAAAAGTCAATCTAAAAATGGGCAGAAGACCTAAACAGACATTTCTCCAAAGAAGATATACAGATTGCCAGCAAACACTTGAAAGTAAACTCAACATCACTAATCATTAGAGAAATGAAAATCAAAACTACAATGAGGTATCACCTCACACCAGTCAGAATGGCCATCATCAAAATATCTACAGACAATAAATGCTGGAAAGGGTGTGAAGAAAAGGGAACCCTCTTGCACTGTTGGTGGGAATGTAAATTGATGCAGCCACTATGGAGAACACTATGGAGGTTCCTTAAAATCTAAGAATAGAACTACCATACGACCCAGCAATCCCACTACTTGGCATATACCCTGAGAAAACCATAATTCAAAAAGAGTCATGCACCACAATGTTCATTGCAGCTCTATTTACAATAGCCAGGACATGGAAGCACCCTCAGTGTCCATCGACAGATGAATGGATAAAGAAGATGTGGCACATATATACAATGGAATATTACTCAGCCATTAAAAGAAATGAAATTGAGTTATTTGTAGTGAGGTGAATGGACCTAGAGTCTGTTATACAGAGTGAAGTAAGTCTGAAAGAGAAAAACAAATACCGTGTGCTAACACATATATATGGAACCTAAAAAAAATATGGTTCTGAAGAACCTAGGCGCAGGACAGGAATAAAGACTCATACGTAGAGAATGGACTTGAGGACACCGGGAGGGGGAAGGGTAAGCTGGGACGAAGTGAGAGAGTGGCATGGACATATATATACTACCACGTATATAATAGATAGCTAGTGGGAAGCAGCCGCATAGTACAGGGAGATCAGCTCGGTGCTTTGTGACCCTCTAGATGGGTGAGATAGGGAGGGTGGGAGGGAGATGCAAGAGGGAGGGGATATGGGGATATAAGTATACCTATAGCTGACTTAGTTTGTTATACAGCAGAAACTAGCACAACATTGTAAAGCAATTATACTGTGATAAAGATGTCAAGAAAAAAAAAGAAAGTAAAGCAAAGATGTTGAATAAACTTGAAATAAAGGTCAGAAGAAAACCAGAACTCAGGAATGATAAAATTAATTTCAGATTTGGAATAGGCGCATAATTGCTTGGTTTTGTGTATTTCTCATATGCATAATCTTAAATGACAGAATATAATTTTATGTTAATAAAGTTAGTATACATATATATCTCGCCATAGAAGAGAAATAAAAATTCTAGTGTTACAGGGAAGAACTAATGTGACTTCAGATTGTACCTATTTCTTTAGGCTCCAGACTTGTACTCTATAGCTAATTGCTTCCTGCCCAGTCTTGCTAACTCTGCACATAGGTACATTAATCATAAATAGGATTGTGGCTTATAGCTTGAAGTATACATAATGCATATACAAAAAGTGGTTCTTTAGGATGTTAGTCCACCACCTTTTTGGTCTGCTGGCTTTCCAAATAAAGTCACTATTCTTTGTCCCAACACCTTGTCTCTCAACTTATTAGCTTATCATGCAGAGAGCAGTACAGCTTGGACTCAATAACACTTGCAAGATACAACTAAGATAAGAACTCAAATATGACCCCAGGAAACATATTGACATGAAAAATTTAAACGTCAGCCAGGAAACACTATCAATATGGTCTTCTTTCATAAAGTGCATACTTAAAATTCTATTAATTTGATGGTACTTTCCATAAACTTGATAACATTTTATTTCTCTCTACATGGTAAAAGTGAAATGCATTTCACATTATTATCATTCAGTCTGAACTACTATTTTCTCCATTATTTTCTATTACTTTTTCCTTTTTACTGCCAACGTTTCCATGAAGAACGTAGAATTGCATAAGATGAAGTGATATTCTTTGGATGAACACAGCAATCACAAGCTTCTTAAGATAAAAAGGGCTCAACATTACTGCAGGGTCTCAGTGCAGAACTGCCTTAGAACCTATTTCTCACAAGAACCAATCTACGTTAATCTAATCATTCAGGAGGCTCTTCCTCGGGGACCCCATTTATTATTTGACGTCCAGAAGTTGGCCTCCTGCAAACTGAACTAATCTTGAAAGAGACTTTCTGTCCTATTAATGGCTTAGAAAATTTTCTACATCTCTCTCTTTTTTTTTTTATCCAATTCACATCTAGGTCTGATCCAGAACTGCAAAAGAACCCTCTGTTTTCCTAGAAAAGAATTCTACATTCTTGGACAGGGATTTAAGTAGTGTAGAAATGCAAAAATAGAACTTCTTTAAAGTGTTAAATCAATAATTTCTATAAATTGATCACAAAATGCAAGGCACTGGTTGACATTATTTTTTCACACGTTCTTAGTGTACAAGTTGTCTAAAAGGACACACTTTCACTTATGTCTCATTTACTCTTCACAACTTACTCCACTCCCAGCATCGTCAGGGACAACTGGGAAACAAGGAGAACACATTTAGATTACTGACAACCATTGAAATGTTATACCATCATATTCATATTGCCCACAATTCAGGAAACAACAATCTACAATGCCCCTGTGGATACTTGTGTGTGATACGGACAGCATGAGGGGTGAAGGTGGAGAAGGGGATGAGGTTGAGGAATAAATCTTTGCTAAGTACATTTGAAAAGATTCAAACATCTGTTCCTTCAATGACTGATTTTTCCAGATTCCTAAACCAAATACAGGGAGCCATAACCTCACTCTGATTTCTAACTTTCAATAATCTATTTTTGTGAGACTTATTGCTCCATAAATATATAGTAATAAAAAGAAGAGAGAGAGAATTGTCTAAGTACATTGAAATTCCTTAAATAAGTGACTTCCTTAAATAGTTAGCCAAAATTAAAATTATCTTCCTCTGATTTCATTACGTGAAGTTGATATATATATATTTTTAATGGGCTCACACAAATATTCCCATGAAATTATTTTATCCTGTGCCCCCTTGAGAATATTGCACACATGCATACACAAACACATACACACAGTTGTTTGGTATTTGTGAGAAAAATTGATGCAGGGAGCCCAAAGAGCCTGTTGTTGCTATTTTGGGTCTTGCCTTCTGTCCCAGTATTAGTGCCAACTCAAAACCACTAGAGAATAATGCAGTTTTTTGAAGCAAAGACTCTATTTTTGTTTTGATTTTCTCAGTACACCTTTCACTAATAACTGGGAAATATTTATAGCAGTACTTTGATTCAAATTAGCTGAGGAGGAAATATTTCTGCTAGGAACATTTCTGTATAGGCAGCGTCACTTTTCATCAAAAACCTTCCTGGAAACTAAGTCATTATATGAATTGCCATGAAAAGCATAGTGTTTTCTCTGAAAATGAACATGGTTATATTTCTAACTAAGGAATTTATATTCAATAAATGAATTTTGATATTGATTTTAAAATAATATGCACCAGTTCTATTAAATGAACCACACAGCTTAATGTAGACTTCAATGTACTATAGACTACATGTCATTCACAAACATAAACCTCTATTACATAATATACACAACAAAACTAGTGTTATTATATTACTATAGGCATAATAACCACTCAATAAAATCTCTTAATAATATGAAGAGATTTAAAAATATTTTTGCCATCTCAAGATTTAGATAGAATTCTGAGATGGTTTTGGTGATAAACCCTTATTAAAATTCTGTCCAATTAAGTCAGAACTGATGGCTTCATTTTCTATAAGTACATTTCCTTATGTTCTTTGAACTTATATCTTACAGGCAACTGATCTGCTCATAGATTACACAGCCTGCACTCAGTGGATGCGAGCACATAGCAGAAGATCATTTTCTTATCTGTTCTGTTTTTTAACTGGTATGTTTAAATAATTTATATTTAATATATTTATTGATAAGATTTAATTTAGTTTTATAATTTTATTATTTGTTTCCTCTTTGTTTACTTTTATTTTTGTTCCTTTTTTCCCCCTTCTATATATTTAATATATTTATTGATAAGATTTAATTTAGTTTTATTATTTGTTTCCTCTTTGTTTACTTTTATTTTTGTTCCTTTTTTCCCCCTTCTCTTCCTCCTTTCAAGTTATTTGAACAATTTTGAGCATTCCATTTTAATTTAACTATTTTGCTTTTGGCTACATCTCTTTGTATATTTTTAATGGTATCTCTATAGATTAAATTGTAAACACAACTTTTTACACTCCAATTAGAGTCAATATTTATCACTTTAAGTATAATGTACAACCTGAACCACTATACAGGTCCCTTTACCCTCTCTGACTACATTATAGTTTCTTACACATTACATCTACAAACAGACAATATTATAAGTTATGGTTTTAGCACCCAAACATATTTTGAAGAACTCAAGAGAAGAATAATCCATTATATTTACCCAGATATATATCATTTAGGTTACTTTTCCTTTGTTCTTAATTTCCAAGTTTCTTTCTGGAGCCATTTCCATTTTTTTGTATGTAAAACTTTCTTATCAACTTAAGGCAGATCTGCTGGAAGAACAATTCCCTTAGTGTTCTTTTTTTCAGAGACTGTCTTTATGTCATTTCATTCATGAAATTTAATTACACTGGATGTAGAATTTTGCATCGAAATTTCTTTTTTTTCAGCAGTTTACAAATATTGTATCATTTCTTTCAGGCCTCCATAGTTTTGCATGGGAAATCCACTCCAGTTACTGTTCCTGTGTGGCAGGCTTCTCAGTTTTGCACTTTTGACATTTTGGACCAGATATTTCTTTGTTGTGTACGTGTTTATGTGTGTGGTGGGGAATGGGGGCCTGTGCATTGTAGGATGTTAAATGCCGTCTCTTCCCTCTACCAAATAGGTGATTTTGAACTGTGGGAGGTGAATCATGTCCATCTTGCTTTACTGTAAAGAGGTTGGATTGTGTTTAAAATTGGAATCTAAAGAATCCCAGTTAAATATATATTTCATTTCCTCTCTTGGAACAAGTTGAGTCCACAAAAGGCTCTAGAAAACCATCCTGTCACCATTGATGTTCCTTTAATCTGTCACAAGGTGCCTCAAAATAATTCAGTTTCTTGAGAGAGGATGAGGAATCTATAAAACTTTCCAAATGCTTTATTTGAGCCATAAGAAAACCACATGAAGGTGCCAGGCTCTCTAAATGTTAGGATTTCTGTTGCTTTCTTCTTAAGACAAATCCATAGGTGTTTTCCTGGAGTTGTCTCTGTCTCCACCCTGGTGCCTACTTCTGGGCTTGGGGGTCACGTGAAGCCTTCAGTGTCTCAATCTAATCAAATCAAGGTGAAATAATAAAAGCATTGGAAAAACCATCCACTCCAAAAAAATATTTACAAAAAAAAGCATTTATTAAATTCTCTATGTTCATTCAGTTAACTTCCTTTGGGGTAACACACCTGTATTATTAGATTGCATATTATTCAAGCAAATCTAACGTTAAACATGCCTGATGTTTTCCAAGTATAGACAACATATGAGATGGACTTCAGTCACGTTTATATTTTTCAGTTTCTCATTTATTAAATATTGATTCTAATTAGATCATGTTTAAGAGCAAAGAGAGATTTTCTCAAAGACAATAGGCTCCTTTTCTGTACTCTTTTTCTGTTTATCTTACTGTAAGTGGAAAAAAATAAAACAAAAACAGATAGAAGACCAATGTCAGTATGAGTGTATTTTACAATATGAATTAAAATTTCAAAATCAATAATATTATATTAAGGCTAAATGTAATTCATAAAGTATACTAATGTTCATGTTTCTAGCTATAGGATAATATTTATTATCAGTGTATTCTAGAATTTTTTCAATGTTTGCTAGTGTTAATACATAGTGAGATTTTTAATTTCTTAAATTGTCCCCTAGGAATCACCAAGTAGGGATCAGGGGCAAGTAACACAGTGCCTGGCATATAATAGGCACTAAATAAATGTCAAACATACATGAATCTGGATCAATTAAATGCGGGATTATACTGACATCAGCAAAAATAAGTTTAGAAATAACAGCTCATATTCATATAAGAAAGCATCCTCTCCTGCCCATTGCTGTGTCACATTAGCCTTGATGGATACTGAGAGGAAAATTTGAGGTTATATGCACTATAGCTGAGTTGTTATATGAATTACTCTGCAATTTCTCTACCATTGATTTAAAAATTGATGTTGAGGAAATCAAGTTTATTTTCAGATAAGGACAGTTAGAATTACTTGTACCCAGTTCAGGTGGAGAATTCTTGCAGAAACAAATATGCTATAGTGAGTTAGCAGGGAGGCCTGTTAGATTTTTAATTAATTAATAAATCCATTTATTTACCAAATGTGTTGAAAATATTCCTATGTTTTAGGCAAATAAGATATAGCTTTCCCTAAAAAGGCCTAACAGCAGACAGATAATTAAACACATAACTGTAATTAATGTGCTAAATACTAAAGTAGAGAAACAATGAATAGAATGAGTCATTCTCATTTCAGAGGCCATGAAAAATCTTACAAACATAAACTTTCCAACACGGTCTTAAGTGAGGTGTAGAAGTTTCCCAGGAATTATGGTAAGGGAAGAAAATATGGAGGGCATTTCAGGTAATATCTTGAAGAAATATGACACATTTGGGGTATCACAAGTTGTTCAATGTGTTCAAAGGGTAAGTTGCAGGAGAGCAACAGAGAGAGAAACAGGCATGGACCAGATCACGAAAAGCCTTGATGATATGCCATACTTTAAAAAATACTCCTATAGCTTCATAAAGGTAACTCTCAAATATTTATGTCTAGGTTTGGACTCTGTCCTGATTTTCAGGTACATATTTTCAACTGCTTTCCAAGCATTTCTCATGTGCATATTTCAAAGATAATGTGTTCCAACTGGAACTCATTCTCTCTTTCACTCTCTCTGTCTCTTCCTATCCCAGACTTCTCCAAACCAGAAACCATCCAACACGACTGCAATGGCAGATTTTAACAGATAAGTCTCTTGTCCTAAACTTTCATGTTAATGTTTGTGTATGTATTAGAAGCACATTTTTTTTTTTGACCATGCCACCCGGCATATGGGATCTTAGTTCCCCGACCAGGGATCGAACCTGCATTGGAAATACAGAGTCTTAACTACTGGACCACCAGGGAACTCCCTGTTATTGTTGTTTTCAAGTGTTCAAACTTCAAAGAAAAAAAAATACTTCTCTACGTGGTTTTCACACAATTCTGGGTTGGAAAATTTGTGGGAGAGAAATACTAGGGAAATTGTGATGATAACATATTGGATCAGGGAGGCATTTTTCCCTGAGCAATGAGAAGATTTATTCTAGGCAATGAGTTTTAATTTTAGAAAAGGGAAACTGGTCAAATCCTTTCAAAGAAGCTTTGGTAGACTGTCCAAATCTATATGTTTCCAAGTATCTGAACATCTCTCCTTCTTTGACACATGAGCGAACTTCTCCACAAAAAGCAAACAAGCAAAAACAAATGAGGGGCAATTGTAAATTAGTTTGATTTACAATGGATTTAGGGCAATTTTAAGTATGTTCTGGACATAAATTATGAACCAGAAGAGTGTGTTGAAGTTCTGTTTATATTGGACGCTACCACTGTGATTCTAACATATTTTCCAAGATAACAGTTTAGTCATAAAAGAGCTAGATAACGTTTATCCTTAGATAGATCAGAGAGAAGAGAATCTGCCTCATTTGGGGTAATCCATGCTGAGAGGAAAATAGACAAAATCACCATGTCTTGTGTGATAGAGTCATGAATTTTCACCCTTGCACTTGCAGGGTATAGTAGTGTAAATGTTTGCTGGAAATAATAACTCTATAAGAAAATTTGATTTTTCTGAATATATTTTGAAGACATAAATCTAATTACATCCAAAAAGTTTAAAATGTTAAAATTGAAAAAATACATCTCAAGAAGTAGTTTTTAGTTGTATATGTTGCATTTTCTTACAGTTCAGTGTATCTTTAAAGTGATAAAAAATAGCTAAACTAAATGTTTTCAAATTTTTGAATGTTTCTCTCACTACATAAAATGTTTAAAATTAATTGGTATACTGTTTCATATACTAAACATCTATGAGAATGTTCGCATGTAACAGATTCTTTATGTCATGGTATAAAGATTTTATAAAGTGAGCAAGAGATTTTCAATATTTAGGTTTTCTGTAGGTTTTGATTTTCATGAAGCCACAATATTATTTTTTATATAAATTATAAGTATAGATTTTCTTTATGATTGGTGTATGATTGCTAATGATTTTAAGTTAGCGTAAGTATTACTATTTTGATGAATTTTTCTCCTTCACATTAAATATAATTTGAGTTGAGTCATAAATCTTTATTTCAATTGTACTTAGTTTTGATTCCCAGCCTTTATTAAATAAATCATGGATGTAATTTATTTTGCTTTCCATTAAATCATTACTTTCTAGGTCATGAAGGTTATGGTCACCAAAGCCACAACAATGTTATTTTTATAC
The DNA here is from genome assembly GCF_965194825.1 of Balaenoptera physalus. NCBI lineage: Eukaryota > Metazoa > Chordata > Mammalia > Artiodactyla > Balaenopteridae > Balaenoptera > Balaenoptera physalus. The sequence continues at coordinate 50,312,572 of NC_138885.1, forward strand.
GATTTTTTCATCAATTCACATAAACTATATCCACTTAAACTATTACTAGGTGAAGAATTCCTTTTGTTCACTCTTCCTACTAATACTCCTTGTGTATAACGTTGATGTATTCTAATTGTGATTTATTTATTGTTTTTATTATTCCTGATTTATTGTTTTTATTATTTTGCAGTTATTCTATCTCTTCAGTAAAACTGAATTATCAAATGCAATGATGGTATCGAGCTTGAATTGTTATCTTGATAATTATAAGGGCACATTTTAACTTTAGGTAGAAAGCACCAGGAATGGTCTTAATATGATATTTAGAAGACGTATTATTATATCTCTATCTATCTAACTTTAGTAAAATTAAAGTTATATACTATTTTACATACCTTAACATGTTTGATATTCACAAATGACCTTATTATGAATTACATAACAATAACACTATTATTCCTGTATTGATAATCAGCAAAAGATGTAACAAGAAGACTGAGTGACTTGCTTAAGAACGTCTAATAACGATCAAGTCAAAGAAAGAGTCTAAGTTTTAACAAAGCTAGGATAAGAGCTCATGGTGCTACACTGTTAAAGAAACAAAGAAATTTACAGATTGAAAGAGAACTAGGCAGTGTAGGACTTCTGAAAACTAGAGAGCACCTAGTAACTCCCCTCTGAGAGATAGCACCTACTCAGCCCTGAAAATTATTGTCATGTCACTCCAGTATTATTGGATATACCTGTTTTTCCTGAGAAGCTAGATATTTGGACTTTTGTATGAAATGCCCTGATTGTTAATTATTGGTTCAAATATACTGTTAAGACCTATGCAAGACACATGAACCACACTTACTGAGAGGTAAGCAATATCTGTAGACTCTGAGAAGTATTCCATATGGAGTAAGGATGATATGCTATCAGAAGAACAGGTCAGGCTTTCTAACCAGTCAGCAGACAGATTGTAGATGTGGCTTCTCAGGAGAGGCAAAACTGAGTTGCATTTAAGGAATGAAGAGTAGTTTAACTAGGGGAAAAGAAAATGAAAGGTCATTCCTGATGAGAGAGAACTGCAATTGTAAAACCATAGAAGTAAGATTATGATATTCAAAAACTGCTAGAACTTGTAGACTTAAAGCATTGAGTGAAGTTAGCAACAGCAAGAGATTAGCAGGAACAAAGGCATTCTATTGCTTATACTGCAGAAGCTAGGCCTCAGCATAGCCCTGTGTCAAGGGAGCTGCCTGAAGCATTCCCGGTTTAATAGGAGGCCATATTCCATTCCCACAGCCCTGACCCTGACCCTGTCAGGCTGAGCATCTGAACAATGGGAGCCAATTTATAGAATTGATGACCTTTTTGGATTTTTTAATACAGTCTTTCTGGATCTCTGGAAAATTAATATAGCTTGTCTCCTTTTATTAAAATATTTAGTTAGAAATTATGACCATATAGATTTGCTAGAGAATTCTGAATATATTGGCCATAGACAGAAAAGCTGATACTGAAAGTAAATAGCACAGTAAGAAGAATGTAAATGTGCATATAATGGAGAAGGTAATGTGATCAGTGTAAAAAAAAGTGTATTATAAGTAATAAGCCAAAAGGAATATTTTCTACTGTGTGATAGTCCTGAAAAACTATAGATGTAATTTACTTTACACAGCTGCTATATTCATGAAATCTTGACAGCTAATTAAATTTTGATTAAGTCATATTATGAATAGACTTAGGTTAGTATTACAATACTTATGAGAGGGTCCACTTATAAAACAACTCCATTTGAAATTTCAATAGTCAATCCTTACTTTATTGGTTTAATTAGTTTGAATTAATTAGTTAATTAGTGTATAATCACTAGGTGGATTTCAAAAAAATTCTTTTTAGAAGATTCATACATATTTTATTCAAGAATTAAGCTATTTAACTTTTAGTGGTGTATTTTTCTAATGAATAAAAAAGTAATAACACTCCAGGAGAGAACTGGTGTTCACAATGTACCTACTAAATTATTTCATTGTTACCTTAATTTTCAAGATGACCATAGGGCATTTTTCTAATTTATGAAGGGATAAATCAAGGTTTAGGGAAAGCAAGTAACTGACCCAATACTAAACAACAGAGTGTTTCCATATTGGTCTGACTTAAAGATAATGCTTTTCAGATATTATTCTGTGGAGTATTTCATTGGTACAAATAGACATCCGTGCCCTTAAAAAGAAAAACGGTTTTAAAATTCTATGATATTTCAACTTTTTTTGAAAGTATTTATCTTCACTCTGACTTATTTATGACAGAGTTGAACTCTTTCTTTCTGCTGAATCTGAAATGCTGAACCGATATCATAGCTAGCCATAATTGGTAATAGTCTGTGGGAGTCTAAGAATAGTATGTATAGTAACTTCTTATATTACTAAAAATATGTTAAAAGTAAACACTAACTGAGTTTTAAGGCAATGTTGCTCAACTCTGGCTATGTTTTGTAATTATGGTGGTAACTTTATAAAAATATACTTTTGCTTAGGCTCCGCTCCAGAGCATTTACACCCGAATCACTGAAAAAAGAACCCCAGCATCCGAAGTTTTAAAGTTGTCTAGATGATTCAATGTATCAGCCAAAATTTAGAACCACTACTTTTACATTTGAGTCTGAGTAATATTGTCCAAAACCTTACATGAGATGATAAGGTCTGGTAGTTTCCTTTTTTTATTTTTTGGGAGCTCATCGCGCTGTGCAACACTAAACAGCAACTTGATGAAGTTGTCATTCGTTATAATCTATTGGGTTAACAGATTCCCCTAAAGGAGAAAATGTTTCAAACTGTGTTACTAATCCATCCAGTATATGACTTTGCAAATGACATATGGAATTTTGTCATTTTAAAGCTACTTAAGTGACAGGTAATTCATTTCATTATGATATAAAGAGAATATTTTCAATTGTTTAAATTATAAGTATGCATAGTTAAATTAATTCTTTCTAGCTTTTGGTTTTAATAAGTTTATAATATGTAATGCAAACATATTTTTATTATATCATTTGATATTTCAAAAACATTAGTTTTAATGGGTAGATGAGTGATCTACTGTTAAAAACGCATATGTACTTACAAACAGAATTTTAAAAAACGATATATGAGGAGCAATCTCATTTTCTCCCTGAAGGGAAAATAATATCTTTATGTGAAGATACACAAATGAATAAGAAAAAAACAAACATAATTGAAAGAGAAAAAAAATGACTAGATCAGATCTGTAATAAATGGAGCTATATGACATTTGAAACCAGAATGTGGGTAAAAAAAAAGAGAGAAATTTTGGAATCTTATTAGCTCGCCCACTTCCACAAATGTAGATAAAGCATATTTGGAATTCACATAATAAACCATTTTGATTCTTATTTGTACATTAAAAAATTTCCTAAATAGAGTTCAACTTCAATTTTATGATATAATGTATAATATTTATGTAGTTTACCATTAATAATATCCCAAGGTGCAGTAAGTAAGAAATAGAATTTAAAACTTAATGATTGGGTGAGCTTCAAGATGGCGGAAGAGTAAGACGCGGAGATCACCTTCCTCCCCACAAATACATCAGAAATACATCTACATGTGGAACAACTCTTACAGAACACCTACTGAACGCTGGCAGAAGACCTCAGACTTCGCAAAAGGTAAGAAACTCCCCACGTACCTGGGTAAGGTAAAAGAAAAAACAGACAAAAGAATAAGGACGGGACCTGCACCAGTGGGAGGGAGCTGTGAAGGAGGAAAGGTTTCCACACACTAGGAAGGCCCTTCGCGGGTGGAGACGGGGGATGGTGGAGGAGGGAAGCTTCGGAGCCACGGAGGAGAGCGCAGCAACAGGGGTGCAGAGGGCAAAGCGGAGAGATTCCCGCACAGAGGCTCGGGGCCGAGCAGCACTCACCAGCCCGAGAGGCTTGTCTGCTCACCCGCCGGGGCGGGCGGGGGCTGGGAGCTGAGGCTCGGGCTTCGGTCGGATCGCAGGGAGAGGACTGGGGTTGGCGGCGTGAACACAGCCTGAAGGGGTTAGCGCACCACAGCTAGCCGGGAGGGAGTCCGGGAAAAAGTCTGCAGCTGCCGAAGAGGCCAGAGACTTTTTCTTGCCTCTTTGTTTCCTGGTGCGCGAGGGGAGGGGATTCAGAGCGCCGCTTAAAGGAGCTCCAGAGACAGGCGCGAGCCGCGGCGATCAGCACAGACCTCAGAGACGGGCATGAGACGCTAAGGCTGCTGCTGCCGCCACCAAGAAACCTGTGTGCGAGTACAGGTCACTCTCCACACCGCCCCTCCCGGTAGCCTGTGCAGCCCGCCACTGCCAGGGTCCCGTGATCCAGGGACAACTTACCCGGGAGAACACACGGCGCACCTCAGGCTGGTGCAACGTCACGCCGGCCTCGGCCGCCGCAGGCTCACCCCGCCTCCTCTGTACACCTCCCTCCCCGCGGCCTGAGTGAGCCAGAGCCCCCGAAGCAGCTGCTCCTTTAACCCCGTCCTGTCTGAGCGAAGAATAGACGCCCTCAGGCGATCTACACGCAGAGGCAGGTCCAAATCCAAAGCTGAACCCTGAGACCTGTGCGAATAAAGAAGAGAAAGGGAAGTTTCTCCCAGCAGCCTCAGCAGCAGTGGATTAATCTCCACAATCAACTGTATGTGTGCTGCATCTGAGGAATACCTGAATAGACAACGAATCATCCCAAATTGAGGAGGTGGACATTGGGAGCAATGATATATATATTTTTCCCCTTTTTCTCTTTTTGTGAGTGTGTATGTGTATGCTTCTGTGTGTGATTTAGTCTGTATGGCTTTGATTTTACCATTTGTCCTAGGGTTCTGTCTGTCCTTTTTTTTTTTTTTTTGTATACTTTTTAGCACTTGTTATCATTGGTGGATTTGTTTTTTGGTTGGTTGCTCTCTTCTTTCTTTCTTCCTTTTTTTATTTTTTTACTACTTAAAAATTTTTTTTAATAATTATTTTTTATTTTAATTATTTTATTTTATCTTCTTTCTTTCTTCTTCTTTCTTTTTCTTTTCTCCCTTTTATTCTGAGCCATGTGGATGACAGGCTGTTCGTGCTCCAGCCAGGCGTCAGGGCTGTGCCACTGAGGGGGGAGACCCAAGTTCAGGACACTGGTCCACAAGAGACCTCCCAGCTCCACGTAATATCAAACGGTGAAAATCTCCCAGAGATCTCCATCTCAATGCCAAGACCCAGCTCCACTAAATGACCAGCAAGCTACAGTGCAGGACACCCTATGCCAAACAACTAACAAGACAGGAACACAACCCTATCCATTAGCAGAGAGGCTGCCTAAAATCATAATAAGGACACAGACACCCCAAAACACACCACCAGACATGGGCCTCCCCACCAGAAAGACAAGACCCAGCCTCATCCACCAGAACACAGGCACTAGGCCCCTCACCAGGAAGCCTACACAACCCACTGAACCAACCTTAGCGACTGGGGACAGACACCGAAAACAACGGGGACTACAAACCTGCAGCCTGAGAAAAGGATACCCCAAACACAGTAAGTTAAGCAAAATGAGAAGACAGAGAAACTCACAGCAGAGGAAGGAGCGAGGCAAAAACCCACCAAACCAAACAAATGAAGAGGAAATAGGCAGTCTACCTGAAAATGAATTCAGAATAATGATAGTAAAGATGATCCAAAATCTTGGAAATAGAATGGAGAAAATACAAGAAACGTTTAACAAGGACCTAGAAGAAAACTAAAGAGCAAACAAACAGTGATGAACAACACAATAAATGAAATTAAAAATTCTCTAGAAGGGATCAATAGCAGAATAACTGAGGCAGAAGAACGGATAAGTGACCAAGGTAGACTCATTGTTTTTCTCCAGATTGAAAAAAGTTCCATCAACAACACTAAGTGATTCTAGCTTTACTGACAAGGGGAATACATAAGGAGTCCACTGAGAAACATCCAGAGATAGAGCTGTCCTTTCCTGCTGAGCCTGAGACATCCCTCACACACTAAGAGATCATGAATGCCTGGGGGTGGGGCACTGGCAAGGGGCAGTCCCACCAAACAAGCACATACTAGCTGGCTGAGCAGCATGGCCCAGGAACCCTCTTGGTCCCCTTGGGTCTGAAGCACCAAGAAGCCCAGCCTGGAGAAACTCCTCAGCTTGTTCAGGCAGACCAGCAGATGGCAGAGGGAGCCCTAGAGGCACCAGATAAAATAAGAAGACCAAAAAGCTCTACATATATTTTAAAAATTAAATTTTCATAGGAACAGCAACTCACAAAGGTAGGTAAAGCATGCTAAACCTATGGTATGGTTATCTGCTAAAATAAAAAATTTAGATAGGACCCAGAATCTTCTGTTAGCAAACATGCCTCGGGTACAATCAAAACTAATTCATCATATCAAGAATCAAGACGACACAAATTGGATGAGAAAAGGCAATCAGATGATGCAAACACAGGATACTTTATATGCTGAGATTATTGACAAGTATTTTTAAATTGTCATCATAAAACTGCTTCAACAAGCAATTATAAACAAAAATTTGAAATTTGAAAAATTTGAATTTGTTCCTTTGAAACAAAGAATGTTAGGAAATTTCAGTGAAGAAATATGTTATAAGAAAGAATCAAATGGAAATTATAGAACTGAAAAATACAATAACCAAAATAAAAATGGGTGGATGAACTCAATAGTAGAATGGAGATGACAGAAGATGAAATGAGTAAAGTTAGGGATGGATTAATAGAATTAACCTAATCGGAACAACAGGGGAAAACAGACTATCAAGGACCAGTGGAACAAAAACAACAAAAAATCCAATATTCATATGAGTCCTAGAATCAGAAGAGAAAGTGAGGTTGAAAGAGTAATCAAAGAAATCTCTGCTGAATCCCTCCCCAAATTGATGAATGACATAAATGTACTGATTCAAGAAGCTGTGATAATCTCAAATATGATAAACCCAAAGAAATTTATTCCAAGACACATCATAATTAAACTTCTGAAAACTGAAGATAAACAAAAAAACTGTTAAAAGCAGCCAGAGATAAATGGCAGATTACCTATAGAGGATCACAAATTCAAATTACAGATTTCTCATCTGAAAACAGAAGAAAGGGACACATCATATTTCAAGTGTGGAAAGAAAAGGACTCTATTTATCTATCTATCTATCTCAAATCCTGTATCTGGTGAAACTATCCTTCAGAAATGAAGGAGAAATAAAAACATTCTCAGATTAAGGAAAACAAATCTACCCTTAAAGAATGGCTAAAATAATTTCATCAAACAGAAATGAAATGATTAAAAAGGGAATCTTGCAACATCAAAATGAGGAACAATGAAAAAATATAGGTATGTATAGTAGAACATATTTATCCTCATGAGTTTTATAAGTCAAATTTCATGACTGAAACAAAAATAATAATAGCATCTAATATTCACGACAATGATATTAAAAAAAGAGAGTAAAGGAGACTAAATGGCAGTCAAATTTCCACACTTCACTTGAAGTAGTAAAAAGGTTGACACTAGTAGACTGTGATGAATCGTATATGTATTTTGTAATACTCAGAGAGATGGATAATAAAATAGAGAGAAACAAGATGAATTATTTCAGATGAAATCCTTTAAAATGTTCACACAATCCACAGGAGATAAAAGAGTAATAGAGGAATGAGAACAGGAAAAAAAAAACAGAATACCAATAGTAAAATGGCAAACTTTGTAGTAGCCACAATCTGAAGATAACCCAGATATCCTTCAATGGATGAATGATTGATTAAACAAACTATGGTATATCCATACTATTTAACACTAATCAGCAAGTTTAAAAAAACAAAAATTAATAAATGGAAGAACTTAGATGAATCTCAAGAGAAATGTATTAAATAAAGAAAAGTCTATCCCAAAGGATCACGTACCATATGACACCATTTATACAGTTATTGAAATGACAAAACAATAGAAAAAGAGAACTGATTAATGCTCACTATGGGCTACAACTGGAGAGGGTGGGGAGGGAGCTGGGTGTGGTTATAAAAGCAAGCACAAGGGATCCTTGTGGTAATAGAACTCTTCTGTATCTTGGCTGTGGTGATGAATACATGACTTTACACATATGGAAAAACGTCATGGAAGTAAATACGAAATACAAATGAATACAAGTAGAACTAAGGAAATCTGAATCAGATTGGTGAATTATACCAATCTCAGTATCCTGGCTGTGATATTGTTCCATAGTTTTGAAAGAAGTTATCATTAAGGGAAACTGACTAAAAGGTACACAGCATTCCTTTAAATTATTTTTTACAGGTGCATGTGAATATACAATTATCCCAAAATAAAAAGTTTTTAAAAATATGATAAAAAATGATCAGTAATTTATTTCTGTATTTTAAGAATGCTAACTATGTAAATGATTACTTTGCTCCATACTTAAATGGGCAATTATACCTTATATTACTTTTTCCTTTTGATCAGCAAAGAATAGTGCTGTTTTCAAACTCAATCATTTCAAGCAGGGATCAAATAAAGCAAACAGAAAAGTCAGATTTTCTACATAACAGATCCATGGCACTTTGATCTTATTTATTAGCATCAAAATGATTAAAAGCTGGGTTGGGGCTAAATTATTGGTTATAATGCCTTGTATTTTAAAATCCTTTGAAAATAATTCTAGAAAAGACTGTGGGAATAATAAAATCTAAACTTTTGGGTAGATCGTATTATTTCTCAAAATATTCACTGTCTCTTTTTTGGATCTATAATGGAAATGAAAGCAAAAATCAACAAATGTGACCTAATTAAACTTAAAAGCTTCTACCCTGCAAAGGAAACCATAAACAAAATGAAAAGACAACCTACAGAATGGGAGAAAATATTTCCAAATGATGCAACAGACAAGGGATTAATTTCTAAAATATACAAATAGTTCATACAGCTCAATATTTTTAAAAAAAATCAAAAAAAGGGCAGAAGACCTAAACTGACATTTTTCTAAAGAAGACATACAGACGAGCAATAGGCATATGAAAAGATGCTCAACATCATTAACTATTAGAGAAATGCAAATCAAAACTACAATAAAGTATCACCTCACACCAGTCAGAATGGCCATCATAAAAAATCTACAAATAAAAAATGCTGGAGAGGGTGTGGAGAAAAGGGAACCCTCCTACACTGTTGGTGGGAATGTAAATTGGTGCAGCCACTATGGAGAACAGTATGGAGGGTCCTTAAAAAACTAAAAATAGTTATCATATGATCTAGCAATCCCTCTCTTGGGTATATATCTGGAGAAAGCTCTAATCTGAAAAGATACATGCAACCTGATGTTCATAGAAGCACTATTTACAATAGCCAAGACATGGAAGCAACTTAAATGCCCATCAAAAGATGAATGGATAAAGAAGATGTGGTATATATATACAATGGAATACTACTCAGCCATAATAAAGAATGAAATAATGACATTTGCAGCAACATGGATGGACCTAGAGATTATCATACTAAGTGAAGTCAGACAAAGAAAAATATCATATGATATCACTTATGTGTGAAATCTAAAGTACGATACAAATGGACTTATTTACAGAACAGAAACAGACTCCCAGACATAGAAAACAAATTTACAGTTATCAAAGGGGAAAGGGAGGAGAGGAGGGATAAATTAGGAGTTTGGGATTAACAGATACACACTACTGTATATAAAATAGATAAATAACAAAGGCCTACTGTATAGCACAGGGAACTATATTCAGCATCTTGTAATAACCTAAAATGGAAAAGAATCTGAAAAATTATATATATATATACACACACATATTTACATACATACATATAACTGAATCACTTTGCTGTACACCTGAAACTAACGCAACATTGTAAATCAACTATACTTCAATTAAAAAATTACAAAAAACTTTAAAAAATGTTCACTGTCTCTCTTTCTGAATCCCCTTGCTGCAGAAATATTATACATTTTAAATCATGGTATTGAGACTTGGTCATCTGAATTGCTTTGCCAAATGGCATGTGAGTATAAAGAACATGTAATGTGTGCCACTTAGGAACATTAAGAACCATCTCATGGTCTGCTACATTTGTCATTTCCTAGTGTTGTCACTCTGAGTTCCAGACGGAGAAGACATGCAGCTGATCCATGATAGAACTGCCACAGCAGAAACAAATAAATCTTTGTTGTTTTAAATTACTGGATCTTACAATTTTTTTTTTTAACTAACATAACCTAAGCTGATTTATATTCCTCATCTTAATTGCTGAATTCATTGTAGAAACTAAGGATTGATTCAGGCTCATGAATTTAAGCACATGACTGGAGGATGTTTGCTTTGCATAAATACATTTTCCAATTATGTTGAACCTCCAGTTACAGTCACTGAAATGTTTTAATTTAAACTGTATTTGTTCTCAAAATAATTATAACCTATGTATTCATGGCCACCTCTTAATATTACACTTAGGTTCTCAGTTATGTTCCACAATTTTGAAATTACTCCAAAGATCTGCAACATTACTATATCTGTTAGGAGTTTACATGCAAACAATAACATTTTATATGAATATAATTATAAGAACTTTTCTGATCAATATCATTTATTTGAATACCTTCAGAAGTAGAAAATTCTGAATCTACATATACAATCAAGGAATGTATTAAAAATCTTAGAATTTGAGATCAATCCCTTGAAGACTGGGGTCCTTTTTAAATTTTTTTACGTAAAATGTCCATGCTTCAGTATAAATGATCAATATTTAACTTAAGAATCTAATTCAAGAAAGGAAATTATATTAAGTATCACATTAGTAGAGGAATGTGTGTTAGGCTAAGCAAACTTGGTTCTTTTGGTGTGAACTTTTAAACTAAAAGACAAAATCAACTACGGACAATTAATCATCAAATCTGTTTAGAGAAGTTAACTAAAAAGCCTGTTGACATCCTTTTTTGTTTCTTTATCTTAAATTCATTTATTTTCAATAAGCATTACATATATTTCTTTTTCAGTTACTTTCTGTCCAGTTCATATTTTTCTAACTGTGACACACTTTACACAACCCTATGTGCTTCCTGTCAATTCGCTAACAATACCTTCCTCCAAAGCTCTGATGTCCAGTCATTCCTTAGTAACAATATTTGCTTTGCTGTGTATTTATGTGCATATTATTTAGCAAAGCTAAAGAGTCAGTTTGAGAATTGACACTGTCTTGATGATATCAGTAAGAGAAGATGAGATACAGAAAATTTGTTTCAAACGGCTGCAAGCTTTGAAATGATGATGACTCCTTCAACCATTTGACAACACTTAACAGCATATTAATGTTTTTAAACCTAAGTTGAAAGATAAGACTAAAACATTTGGGTAAAATTTCAGGAGAAAAAAATGGCAAGCACATTGAGTCATGTATATGACAATATTCTGTAAAGTATAAATGTTACAAAAATGGAAGATATTATTTGAATCTGTATATAAATCTTTGGCCAAAAAACATCCTTTCTTGATGAAAAAAATAAAATACCATTGATGAAGGGAATAAAATACCATTTCAAACTGCTGAATTCTTTGAATTGTCTTCATTATAATAAATTCAGATTCACAACTTGAACTTTCTAATCCTTCCTCTGCAATTCTCCTGCTCAGAACTACTTTTGCAATAATCAACCAGAATTACCCAATTTTTTCCCCCCAGATCTCATCAGTGTTTATTCATCCTTAAGATACAGGATAATAAAGAATTTCTGAGCTGTTAGAAATAGACTGAATGTGTTGGGTTGTAAATAATAGAAAAATATACCTGTACTGGGGCTGGGCCCATGGAAGAGGGATTTGCAGAACTGTGAAAACATATTTTCTTTTCAATACATTGAATTTTAAACTTGACACACTGCCTTGTTTTGTCTCATTGTTTTATCTCTCTCTGCCACATTTTTAAGTAAATCATTTCCACTCTTCAATTTTTTGATTTCTCTTTTAAGAAAATGGTATATCGTTATTAGAACTATAATCAGTATGTGTGATGCTGGTGCCAAAATGTACATTTTTCCACAAGAGAAATAATGCAACTTGATTTCCCTTTCAGTATGGATTATATTGATCAGTTTCTCTTCTCTACTCTTAACTAGCTCTACTTGGAATTAGAAATGTACATTCTGTGCCTTTAGTTTCAATGATCATCAGAGAACTGACCTTTCAGACCTATTACATTAAAAACATTACTTTAGTGAGAAGAGGAAAAGATAGCTGGCCATGGTGAGATTATAAGAACATTAATACTTGGTAAAACATGAGTCTTTATAGTGTAAATTTCCTGGGTAAGAAAAACTGCTACCTAAGTACAGCCTAAAACTTTATTAGTGTTTTAGATTCTTCAAAATGTAAGAAATACAGCTAGAAAACATGAGTTCATATAGAGCGCTACATAGAGCTGGAAAAAGAATAATTCACCCTCTTGAGCAAAAATTGCAAATTCTTTATCCAAACTAATGAAAAATAATGAAAAAAATCAAAACTGTCAAAACCAGCTCAGCCATTTTGATAATTTATTACAAAAAGAGGATTTTGATTCTACTTTTACATATTTCACAGGTAATCAAATAAGTAGTGAAAAGCACTACATGAAAATCAGTGTAAAACAACTAAATGGTACGAGTGTACACGTGTCGTGTCTGTGCTCTGGTCTATGTCTCTTGCATGTGTACAGAGCCTGGATGGAAAGAATTGGACAAGGCTAATGTGAGCACGAAGAACAGGCATCTAGTTAAGGTAAACATAATATTATTACATTTCATCGAAATTCCAATTTTTCTTTTTTAATATATACTATTTTATATATCTATCTTTTAAATCACAGTTGAAAAAATTATGAGTTTTGAAGACTAATTCATTTTTAATTTTAGGATTTACATTTTTAAAAAGAAACCCAAGATACTGATTAATTAACAATAAGTTTTAAGCGAATATTTCATTTTATCTGCATATTTTGAAATATGTATGTTTTTATTCATTTATAATAATATTCTTTTATTTCTTTGATGTAAACTTGAAAATAATATATAAAATAACTAAGGAATATAGAATCATTTTTTCTATTTTATTTAATGCATACATACTATTAATCCCATTTAAGGAACATATTTAAGGGCAAACATAAAAGGCAATTTCTATGTACTTCCCTAAGATGCATAAAATTATACTTCTAATTATTTTATATATTCCTTGCATAATGTTTCATTATGACTTAACTGAAGCAATATTCTTTTTCAAAATGCTCTTTGAAAGTAATGGTTCTTGAAAACTCCATAGAAAAGTTCAAAGATTTTCTCAAAGGTCCGCTTTTAAACTGGTTACAATGCATGTCTCTAGGGAGGGAAATTGAATGTCCCAGAGATAGTGAGGGTAGGAAAACTTTCTTTTCATCGTGTATCCTTTGGTACCTTTCTAATTTTGTACCATGTGAATGCACTGCCTTTAAAAATTTTTTAAATAGTAATTAGGCTCACCAGTCCTGCAAAAATTCCATTTTAACAGTATAATAAACTATGTAAAATGTTTAGTTTTACTAATGAGTCAGGGAAGAAGGGAGAGAGGGATTCCTGGAGAGGAAGTAGAACGTGATGAATTGTGAAAGAAGAAGGAGGAAAAAGCAAGATGGTGAGAATCTAGAATGAAGGTTAAAAGATGATCTCTGAGACAGTCATAGTGGTGGCGAGATGACATTTTATAAACAAGGATATTTACTCTATGCTAATTTGTTCACAGTATTCCCCTCTCCCTCTGCCTACATTGTATAAGATAGTCTTTTTCTAATTGCAGATGCTATGACTTTCTCTAAGAAGTAATGTCCACTTCAGACATAGCCTGGTTCAGACTGAAATAGTGCCTCCAGTATCTAATTTTCTGCCCTGTTACCTTTGACTTGATTGGTCTGACCAGCATCAGGCACTCTGAGATGGAAAGTTAAGCTTGTTAGCTGAGGCCACATAATTATCCGTCAGATCTAGGCTGGAGTGACCTTTACTGAAGTATACTGCTTGAAAATTGAAGATGCTTTATCTAGCTACGATTCCCCCAAAATGGGAAATGAAATGCTGGGCAAGCAAAATAGTGAAAATCTACTTTTTTTTAATGAATTTGTATTACAAATAGCTGACTTGTTATAAAAAGTATTTGGGGAAACTATAGGGAATATGGGTTTGTGCCACTTGAGCTAATAGGCAGAAAAGAGAAGGGATACTTATATGTAAAACGAGAGAGGCTACCAATTTAGTAACAGTTAGAAATCTGAACCAAAAAAAATCCAGAGGAAGTCTTACTTCATAAGAAGAAACATGAGGATTTGGGCCACAAATTTATCCCATGTACACAAAGCTTTTCTAAAGTATGTGACATCACAGGACATCACATATCTTCAGCAATCCAGGAGACAGAATTAAAAGACTCATGAAACCCACAACTATAATAAAATTAAGCTTAAGGATTCCACATTACGTTTAATATTTTGGGGGAGGAATATTTGGATTTAACTCTGTTAGATGTAGTATGGTTTTTTTGGAAAATAGGGGGATATGTGCAAATAGCCTCAAGCAAACCCATCACAGGCCTGAAGGGGAAAAAGAAAAAACACAGATCAAAGTGTGTATAATCTTTTCCCAAAACACAGTCTACCTAGGTGAATATCGTGATGAGTAACTTTTCTATTCATATAAGGAGATCAGGTATATTAGGTCTAGAGTCTAAGAAATGAACTTTAAATTTAGGATGATCTTCATATCTTTCACTATTCTTCTCAAAATGCTCTTAAGTAGATTTGATTGCCCTTGTTTTTTTATAAAATGAATTAACTGTAGTGGAACTACTTCAAATAGAAAAAAATAATTTCTGATCAAGAAAGCAAGAGTAGTATAGAAAGTTACAATTGTTTTAATTAACCCTGAAAACTAGTAGTAAGGAAGGATGATTAAACCATATCGATAATTGGAATCATAGCATTTTGTATTTGCTGTCTGCAATGGGTGGTCAGACTGTCATTGCCCATATTCAGTTTCTACAAATTTGCAGAGTCAAGATGCACAATGAGAAGCAATCAGGCCTCAGAGTGACTTCTCTGTTTAAGATCACCAGCATATTCTAGCTGTGTGAACTTTGGTAAGTTCTTCCAATGTATTTTGAGTCTCTGTCTTTTTTCCTGTCAAATGGCAATTGCACTGATTTTAACCATCACAGAGGTTGTTGGGTGGTATTACAGAGTCCTTTACATTTTTCTTAAATTTTAGAACTATTTTAGATTTACAAGAGAACTGTGAAGATAATACAAAGTTCCCATATATAACATGGATGGCAAATTTTTCTTTCATATTGAATCCTCTGGCCCAGAAAGAGCTTAACAAGTATCTTTGCCTGAGTCTACATTTCCATGGTCAATCACCCTGTACTGAATGGTTTTGGAGACCCAATTTACAAGTGATTTATGCACATTGCGACTTCAACAGGGGAGACTCTAACTTCTAGCTTCTCTGTCATTAGGAGAATCATGCAGACTCTTTGTGGCAAATTGGCTTCAAAATGATTCATAGATCATTTTGATTCATGCAGATTCATGCAGATTCATTTTGATTCAAGTGCACACGTACAGGCTCAGCCTGAATCTGAAAGCTTTATTTTTTTATTGGACCTAAATCCCTTTCTTGTCACTTTTGTGCCAGGAGAAACACAGTGGAAATTCTAGGGGTCCAGAGAGAATGAGACTCTAATTAAAAATGATTTGAAAACCAAGCAAATCTATTAAGTTGCCATAGATCAGATGCAATTGAATATTTGAAAAAGATTTTTATATTTGCATACTGTTATTTGAGCTTTGGGGCAAACTGTGATCCCTAAAGATTTTAATGCAAGAATATTTCCTTAACACCTTAATATTATTCTATTTGTGGATTTAGTTATGTGAATAATATTTGTGGCATAGAATAATAATTTTGTGTATGTTAAGAATGTATTTCTAATGATTAAAAATTCTGGACAAACCCAATTTGGAAGAATAATTCATCTGTACCAAGTCCACATAATGTGCAAATCAAAGTAGAGATACAGATAACCAGAAGTAGAGTGTAGAATAACATAAATGCTATGTAGAGAAAAAAGGAAAACAGTTCAAAATGAGTAAAAGGTTTTCACTAACTGAAGCATTAAGATAAAGTCTCATGGCACAGATAAATTAAGGTGGGTTTTGGGCCAGATGGTGGAGAGTACTGAATGCCAGACTAAGGAATCTGGAGGCTAACTTTTGTAAATTTGAAGCAGAGTAGTGACATGATCAATATGATGCTTTAGGAAGCACACAAGATAGGTTAAGAGGCCAATGGTCTATTGTAGTAAAATCTCATGTAGACACTATAACTCAAAAAGGACATTATCCGAATTTGAGAGCCTTTTTTGTTTCAATGATAGAATGATGGTGCTAGCATTTGTGGGTAAGTGCAAAAGATACAAGACATTCAGCTGTGGATAGGACAACTTCAAACAAGAAATGATGGTTTCATATCCCACACAACTGTCAAATGCTTTAGTGGATAATGATGTACATTTAAAATCACCTTGTCTTTGATAAAGGAGGCAAGAATATACAGTGGAGAAAAGACAGCCTCTTCAATAAGTGGTGCTGGGAAAACTGGACAGCTACATGTAAAAGAATGAAATTAGAACACTCCTTAACACCATACACAAAAATAAACTCAAAATGGATTAAAGACCTCAATGTAAGGCCAGACACTATCAAACTCTTAGAGGAAAACATAGGCAGAACACTCTATGACATAAATCACAACAAGATCCTTTTTGACCCACCTCCTAGAGCAATGGAAATAAAAACAACAATAAACAAATGAGACCTAATGAAACTTCAAAGCTTTTGCACAGCCAAGGAAACCATAAACAAGACGAAAAGACAACCCTCAGAATGGGAGAAAATATTCGCAAATGAAGCAACTGACAAAGGATTAATCTCCAAAACATACAAGCAACTCATGCAGCTCAATATCAAAAAAACAAACAACCCAATCCAAAAATGGGCAGAAGACCTAAATAGACATTTCTCCAAAGAAGATATACAGATTGCCAGCAAGCACTTGAAAGAATGCTCAACATCATTAATCATTAGAGAAATGCAAATCAAAACTACAATGAGATATCATCTCACACAGGTCAGAATGGCCAACATCAAAAAATCTACAAACAATAAATGCTGGAGAGGGTGTGGAGGAAAGGGAAACCTTCTGCACTGTTGGTGGGAATGTAAATTGATGCAGCCACTGTGGAGAACAATATGGAGGGTCCTTAAAAAACTAAAAACAGAACTACCATATGACCCAGCAATCCCACTACTGGGCATATACCCTGAGAAAACCATAATTCAAAAAGAGTCATGTACCAAAATGTTCATTGCAGCTCCATTTACAATAACCAGGACATGGAAGCAACCTAAATGTCCATCAACAGATGAATGGATAAAGAAGATGTGGCACATATATACAATGGAATATTACTCAGCCATAAAAAGAAATGAAATTGAGTTATTTGTAGTGAGGTGGATGGACCTAGAGTCTGTCATACAGAGTGAAGTAAGTCAGAAAGAGAAAAACAAATACCGTATGCTAACACATATATATGGAATCTAAAAAAAAAAAAAAAAAAATGCCAATACAAAAGACAATGAAATGTGAAGGGATCACCCCAGATTAGAGTAAAGAGGTGTGACAATTAAATGTTTCATACATCATCATGGACTAGGGGAAAAAAAACAGCTATTGAGAACATTATTGGAACAACTGAGAAAATCTGAACACACACCATATATGGTACATGATAGTATTCTGTCAATATTAAATTTTCTGAAATTTTGCCATGGTTACATAAGCAAATGTCCAACTTCTTAGAATATATACGAAGAATTGAAGGATTAAATAGCATAACATCAGCCACTTGCACCTAATTCTCAAATGGTTCAGCAAGAATCATAATGTGTTTTTTGTGTCCTGTGTCTATATGCTTACTGATTCTCAATCCTACTTATACATTACAACAAACTGAAAGCTCTGAAACAACAACACCAACAAAAAAAATCATTTAAAACCTATCTTTTAAAATGTAAATCCACACAAAAATACTTTTGCCTGGCTTTAATGACATTCGATTTTCTACAAATAAATATAATAAGTAAATTGAGGAGTGATTAGTCACCTGACTTACATGACTCTAACATTTGAAAATATTTATTTCTTATAGATTTAGTACTTGGTGCAGCATATTAACTACAGATAATATATTTCAGCAATACTCAGTTGTATATTTCAGATTGGGTTTTAAATATATGCCAGAAATAAAAGTTATCAACCTACCTAATCTGCCAACATTATTTTTATTCTAATGAAACAATGAAATGTTAAATAGAATATTTTACAATGAAATATGCTGGTAAGGCTGGCAAAATATACTTCCAAGATTTAGAGAAAAGTTTTGAAAACTCTATACTATCATTTTAATGTTAAAAGAAAAATAACCTTAACATTAAAGAAGAAAAAAGAGTCTGTTGTTTCTTTAAGTATAGCACAAATGACCACAGAATATGCTAAGCTATATACTATTTAAAAAAAAAAAATTAAACTTGTCAGCTATGAAAGGTCATGAGAATGAAAGAAAGAAATCCAAATAATACATTTTCTTTTACTCCATTAAGAAATAGCTGTGTTTCAAGAAAGACTGATGCAATGGCAAAAGATGTGAAAAATCAGTTGTATGATGAACTGCAGTTAAGCACATTTTCATTACAATCGCACGAGAATATCATGTGTCGATATGATGCTTTACTGCTCACATATGTTGTTTCCACAAAATGAAAAGTATTAAAATGTTTTTTTTTTAAATATTGAGAAAGGTCACTAAATGCCAGCCAATAGTAATGACTTATTTTATGGACAACATATTTGACTTTCCAAATGTCACTGCTTGTACAAACCGGTAGAGCACCAGCTGTGGCTAAGAGCAGTCATAAAAAAGTCGCAACTGGTATTTTAACCATTTACTTACATATCTTAGAAACCAAGATTCTTACATCAAGACCACAAATCACAAACATTGGTACTGTTGTTATTAATAAAACTAAGAGTAATATATTAACAATAGATTAATTCATAAATGGTAAAAATAGCATGAAAAGAATGTGTATGAAGATCTTTTTTACATATAAGGCAGATGGCTATCCAAAGGAATTGTTTTAAAAAAAATCATTTTGCTATTTGAGATGATAGTAATATATTCTGATATAACTAACACAAAATTAAAGATCAAAATTAGTATATTTTGATCTGATGTGATATGCCTTTCAGATATATTTTAAAATATGATTCTACAACTGCAAAATAATGAAATCAATATTAGAAAAGGGAATTATTATGGAATTAACATCATAATATCTAAAATTAACATTGCTTGCTTAGAATTATCACTATTTATTATCTTTGCAGCAATTAAATAAGGATAGGCTTTAAAATATTGTTTTTCCATATTATTAAAATATATGATGACTGATTTTTAAGATGTGTATGAAATTTCAATACATGGTTACTACATTTGAAATATTGTATAACACACTAATGAAAATTTTTAGGAAGATATAATTAAGTTGTTAAAAAAACAAAATATTTTAAGGCCAAACCCAATTGGACTCATCAAACCACAAAATGTTTTAGGATCAATTAAGACAGAAACATTTCTTTGTAAATAAGGTAAATTACTTAATTTGAGCAAAAGCAGCAAAAATAATTGCAAACAGAAGACTCCCTTTTAGTTTAAAAATATTTGATTCTAAGTTTGCTAAAAGGGAGATTCATCATCTCCCTTTGCTGTGTATATCAGTTGCTCATTACTTTTTATTTCTGAGTAGTATTTCACAGTATGGCTGTACCACAGTTACCACAGTATTTTTTTTTTTTTTTTTAATTCATTCTCACAGTAGAGGACAGTCAAGTTATTTCCAGTTTTTGGTGATAATGAACAAAGCTACTATAAATATTCTGACAGGCTTCTCTGTGATCATGAGGTTTATTTTTCTTGGGTAAATAACTAAGAATGGTATTAATGGGTCTTACAGTAAGTATATGTTTAACTTCATAAGATATTGCCAAACTATTTTCCAAAGTGAGTGTACCATTTTTTGTTTTCACTAGCAGTGTATATAAATTCCACTTGGTCAGCATCCTCACCATATTTGAAATTGTTCAGGTTTTAATTTTTTAAATTTTAGCCATTCTAATGGTAATGCAGTGTTATTGCATTATGGTTTCCTTTGCATCTCCCTAATGATTAATGATGCTGAGCATCTTTTCATGTGCATATATACATCTTTGGTGAAGTATTTTTTTTTCCAAACTTTTTTTTTCATTTTTAAAATTGGGTTGTTTGTTTTCTTATTATTTGGAATTGATAGTTCTTTATACACTCTGGACCAATCTTTTGTTAGATACACACTTCGTCAACGTTTTTCCTAATCTGTGGCTTGTCTTTTCATTCTCTCAACAGTGTCTTTTGCTTAGCAAAAATATTATTTCAGTGAACTTCAATGTATCAAGTTCTTTGTGCTTTGGTATTATACTTAGTTTTTTTTTTTCCTAACCCAAAATCGTAAAAATGTTCTCTCAGGTTTTGTTCCAGAACTTTTATAATTTTAGGATTTATATTTAGACCTATGAACCATTTTTAAGTTAATATGTGTATACGGTGTGAGGTATAGGTTGAGATTAATTTGTTTAAATATAGATGTACAGTTGTTCCAGCACTATTTTTTGAAAAGACTTTCCATTCTCCAATTATTTGTCTTTACACTTTCCTCAAAAATCAAATGACCCTTAAATGTGGGTTTATTTCGGGACTCCATTCATTGATAGATGCATATTTTTGTCAGTATCTACTGTCTCAATTATTTTAGTTTTATGGTGAGTCCTGAAATCAATTAGGGTGGTCCCTCTAAGTTTTTCTTTTTTGTAATTTTTGACTATGCTAGTTCCTATGGTCTTTAATGTAATTTTTAGACTCAGCTTTTCAACATCTACAAAACATCCTGCTGAGATTTTGATTTGAATTGTGTTGACGGTATAAATCACTTTGAAAAACATTGGCATCTTAACTATACTGAGTGGTCTAATCCACGTACATAGTATATCTTTGAATTTATTTGGATGTTCTTTGATTTCCTTCATTACTATTTTCTAGTTTTAGCATACATATTTCACAAATATGTTTTTAGATTCACAACTAAATATATGTTTGTTTTTAAATTTTGATTTTCAGTTGCTCATCATTAGTAAATAGAAATACAGCTGAATTTTTAAATGTTGACCTTGCATAATACTAGCTTTAATTATAGTGTCCACTCACTCATATTTCTACCCATACATTTTTCTATTTTTCTTGTATAGGATGGGTTCTGAATTTTGTACTTCTCTTAAATATTTAATCATAAAAATAGAGAACAAATCATGCTCTTCCTTGGCACTGCCTATGGAGGTGATTTCTTAATTGTGTAGGGATTATGAGATACTGTATGTATTATAATATAAGGACATGAACTGGATCATTGGTGGCAATTAGAAAGGAAAAAATAGAGTGGATATGTTTGAAAAGGAAATAAATAGAGTAATAAAAATAGTAGGAAATATTTGAAAAGGAGAACAGAATTGTACATGGTAACTTACTGGATGTATAAAATGAAGGAGAGGTACAGTTTCAATTTCAGGATTACCATCTAAATGTTCTTTCCTAGAAATGCATTTTCTGTTCTTTTTTTTTAATTCAATTGCTCTTTACTACCAGGTTTGCTAGTGCTATTTTCTCCACTAAATCCTATTGATGATTAGCCATTGGTAAGAATTAAAAATTTTTACTGTGAAAATGCTGATGTTTTTTCTGCCCAATCATTTTTACATTGATGCACCAGGAGGACTTTCTTCTTGTTTTACTTCTGTAAATGGAATGGCTCCCCCTTTTAAAATAATTAGCCCATATTAAGACTATTGAGTGCTTATACCATATTTATAATTCTAGGTTGTTAATTACTTTTCTTTAGATAATTCCAAGCTTCATCTGAGGCTCTGAAAACCAATAATAGAAATTAGGTCTTTTTAAATATTAAGAAATGCAGGTTTTCATTATCTGATTTTTCAAACAGGAAGGAATTATTTAGATGAGATATAAGATTCAGCATCTGAACAAGCAGTTATGAATATTTGTGTGTACATTAGTAGGTATCTGCTAATACTAATTCTAAAACCAGATAAAGGAAACAATTATCAAAATAAAAAGAGGATGATAAATTGCAAAACCACCTCAGATACTCCTTTTGTTTTTTAATGTAGACATGGTAAGAATTAATTAATAACAATTAGTTCAGCGAGAATTTTGTGAGATCTAATGACTATTTCTCACATTATCAGTCCTATTTGAAACTGATAGGTGTCGTTTTGGGGGGGGCGGCCTCTGAAGAGCTCCAGTCCTTTATGTCTTAGTGCAGAAAGAATTCAGAGAGAGGCAAAGTGATAGATAAGAAGTGATTTATTAGAATAGGGCACTTATGAGGCTTACAAGTGGGCAGGCGAGAAGGTGCTGTGCCCCAAGAACTTAGTTGGCTACAGTTTTATAATCAAAGGAAAAGTGGGGAGGAGGAAAAGACCACTTCCTTCTTCATTCTTGAGTAGATGTCACACTTTCATCAGCTTCTCCTCCAGGTTGGACAGGGGAGTTTCCTTGTCCCTACAGGTCAAGCTAGGACTGTCATGGCACTATGGAAAAATTATTTTAAGTCTCCGTACAATGGGGGTCTTTCACTTTGAAATGTTACCTTTCCATAAATTATTGTTTTTTAAGTGTGTAGAGAGCATGTCCTAGGGGTCATTAACTTACTGAGCTCACTGGGCAGGATGTGGGTCTCATGCCACCATCATTTTATTGTTTTGGGGCATGTCTCATGCTTCTGCTGCATGGGTTTTGTTGCTAATCAGGCCTGCTTGGTTTTGTGGTTAAGCAAACCTGCTTTCTTGAATGATCATTAACTTACAGGGGTCTCCCATACTTTCTTCTTTACTTACAATCCCCTAGTGGGATTATTTAATTACCTAATTTGTCCCTTTACTCTGTCCCTATCATACTCATGGAAAGTATCTTCTTTTGTATTTATTTGCTTACAAAGTACATACTTCCAGCAGAATTGCCAGTATATATGCCAATCAAGAGATCTATAATATTGCTGTGAATTCTTGAAATTTGGTTTGATTTAAAAATTAGAATATACTTTTATGTCACAATCCCATTTTGATCAACTCTAAAAGCACCTAGCATCTCAAACAATTGCAAAGGAAGTGATGAAACTTGATGATTTCTGTTACTTAGAAAACAATTCCATGGCAAGAGAGTCTCTCCAAAGGCATATGACTTTAGGAGCACAGAAGGTAAGTGATGATTTTGCCTTCTCAGCATCTAAAAGGGAAATGGATGACCTTATAGGCTCATTTCCTCATCACCTTGAAAAGCTGAGCAGAAATCTACCTCAATAAAGGAAGAGGTCATGTCTAGTGAACAAACTCCAGAGTCTCCCCTTTTTGACAAGCCAGGCTACTAGCCTAAGAGCTTCCACTTTTACACAGTCATACACATTTTCTGTTCCTCCTCTTGGAATCTGTGCTAGAATTTGGTGGCAGACCATGAGGATGAACTAAGCTGTGGGATAATAAAAGCTCGAGTGACTGTTTGCAAAGTAGTCCTTTGAATATACTCACATATTCCCTGTGCAAAAGATTTTATTGTATCGCCCTAAATAAAGTAAAGCTGAGGCACAGTATTTGATAAAATTTTCATAAAGTTTTTATGTGGACAATAGAGTTTTGTGATTATTGTGGATTCAAGTGACTATATATAATGAAAGGAACCTAATAGTCATAATTTGGAGGGAATTTTGGAAGAAAAAAAAAGGGTGTTCCTATCATGGTTCACTCACTGTTAACACTGGAAATAAAAAGTTAAATCCTGAATTCCAAAGTCAGCTGAACCATGTTCACCAAGCTACTATTTTTATGGTTTTGTTTATCGCATCATTTTTCTCAAAGTGTTAGTGTTTTCCCATTCAATGGAAAAGTTATAGAAATGATTATTTGGTCTTATTCACACCATTTGCTTTAGGCATCTTGTTCTTTGGCTTAAAAGATTTCACGGTGATATTTTAAAGTTTCTCAATAGATCAAACGACAACAAGAACAGGGAAAAGAAATGATCCAACTGAATGCAACCAGGCCATAGAAAGAAAGAAAAGTAAATAAAAATGAGGGAAACTAGTAACTGTTCATATCGTAGGTAAAGAAAAGGTGTATCTGACATTTTTATCACAGTGCATGAATACTTCTTGCTAGGAAAAAATAAGTGTTGTGTGCTAATTCACATGTTAAAATATTCTAGCAGTACTCCTTTGAATTCCTCATAATAATAGACTGTAGTTTAGTGTGAAATGGGTACCCTTCAAAATAAATTCAATTATAAATGCATGTGCTTCAGTGAGCTCTGAACTCTTCTCATTCAGAGAAGTAGAAATACCACTTACAAATGGAAATCCAGTTGCTTTCATTCTTATAATAAGGCAGCTTGTATGGATGTCTCAGAGTGATTTACAAATCAAAACAAACCAAGAGCATAGCGCTTCAAATGAGGCTATCAACTTTTAAGATTATTTGAAATTCAGACAGTGGAGAAAGGAAGTAGTTCAAACTCCCAAAGACTTGGAAGTACCACATACAAATGTATTCAGTGTTTCCATTCTTAATCCCTAAAGATCCAAATAGACACTGTGGTTTTGGGAAAAGCATATGACAGAAATAGCACATTATTAAAAGGCACTGCAACAAACCATGAAAAGAAACTCTCACAGGGCCTGTTCTTCTCTTTGATTCTCTTAGTTACAAATATATAAACTGCTCCCTGTAGCTGGATTGCTTATGCATAGACATTAAAGATGATATGAAATATCTTGATTTTCACCCTTTCCACTAAAGTCAGGAGTCTTTAACATGCTTTTAAACAATCAACACTAACCATAGCTTCTTTTTTTTAATTGAATTATACAATTATAGTATTTAATTTAAACGTTGTATTAGATTCTGGTGTATAGCATTATTTCATTCGTTATTATGGCTGAGTAGTGATCGATTGTATATATATATATATATATATATATATATATATATATATATATATATATACACCACATCTTCTTTATCCATTCATCTGTTGATGGACATTTAGGTTGTTTTCATGTCTTGGCTATTGTAAATAGTGCTGCTATAAACATTGGGGTGCATGTATCTTTTTGAATTAGGGTTCTCTCCAGATATACGCCCAGGAGTGGGATTGCTAGATCATATGGTAACTCTATTTTTAGTTTTTTAAGGAACCTCCAGACTGTTTTCCATAGTGGCTGCACCGATTTACATTCCCACCAACAGGGTAGGAGGGTTCCCTTTTCTCCACACCGTCTCCAGCATTTATTGTTTGTGGACTTTTTAATGATGGCCATTCTGACCAGTGTGAGGTGATACCTCATTGTAGTTTTGATTTGCATTTCTCTGATAATTAGAAATGTTGAGCATCTTGTCATGTGCCTGTTTTCCATCTGTACATCTTCTTTAACACTAACCACAGCTTTTAATACCTTTGTCAATCTTATCAACCTTATTTTTTCTGTTGTTGTTGGCCTGAAAAAAGATACATAAACACATCTCAGTTTGGTGATCTTTTGAACATTTAAACCATTGATTGCTATAAAGAGGCTTGGTAGACATGTGTAGTTGCCTAAGATATAGGAAAATGTTCTGCTGTCCACATCCTCCTCTAGAACAAATGCACAGATCCACACAGAGAAGGAGCTCAGTAATCACCATATTGATGATCCTCTAGACACCAAGGTGAAAGCTGTCTTTAAAAAATACAGAATCCATGGCACCACGTTCTAAGATTTCAACTTAATAGGCTTAGAATGAGGACCCTGTTTTTCTGAAAGGCACACATACAGCCAAATGTGGGAAACAGTGCTTTACATTATTTTGAAGCTAAATATTTTTCTATTTTTAGTTAAATAGAATTTTAACAAATATTGTGCAATGGCTAAACACTTTTACTTTTTCTTCCAAATCCATTCCCAAACTATGGGCGTTTAATTATTTTCATTATAAATGGTTAACAAGATTGCCCTTTTAAATTTAACACTCAGAATATTTTTAGGCAAAAAAAAAACCATTATAAATTACAAAGTATATGTGCAATGAATTCATGTGACTAAATTTTCATGTAAATACATATGTATATTTTCAGCATATAATAATAAATATGATACTTGGGAAAGTTCTTTATACAACAAATGCCAGTATCTTATTTTATCTGTACAATGACATATATTTTTAAGGACCTCGAGTTCTGAGCTGGAAACAAGTAGTTAAGAATATCATTTTTTCGTGACATTAATAAAGGGCTTTCTTGGGGCTTACCTGGTGGCGCAGTGGTTGAGAATCTGCCTGCCAATGCAGGCGACACAGGTTCGAGCCCTGGTCTGGGAAGATCCCACATGCCGTGGAGTAACTGGGCCCGTGTGCCACAACTACTGAGCCTGCGCGTCTGGAGCCTGTGCTCCGCAACAAGAGAGGCCGCGATAGTGAGAGGCCCGTGCACGGTGCTGAAAAGTGGCCCCCGCTCGCTGCAACTAGAGAAAGCCCTCGCACAGAAACGAAGACCCAACACAGCCAAAATTTAAATAAATAAATAAATAAATTTATATCAAAAAAATAAAATAAAATAAAATAAAAAAATAAAGGGCTTTCTTTAACAATTCCGGCTCTAGCTAGTGATTCGCTGGATTTTTGCTACTCAAGGGGAGGAAAGATAATGAAGATGCTTAGTTTAAAAAGCTTTATTTTATAACGTGAAAAAGTTTTGTTCCTGTAAATTCATCAAATGATCTTATATAACCCTTTTAAGCAGCCGCCTCTGGTATGAGTCTATATTGCTTACAGTTCTTCACCAAACACTGGGGAAATAAATTTGAAAAATCCATTGAGTGTATGAAACTCTATGAATTCATTTGGGACCACTGCATTTGGACCACCTCATTCTTTAAGCAACGTACTGTACTAATTCTTGGATTAACAAACAAAAAGTGACTTGTCTAGTCCTAAAAGCCTTTCATTAGTAATAGCTCTCAGTATTTCATTATAAATTTTAAAATACTTGATATATGAACATAAGGGGATATGGTTACAAAATCACAGCAGGAATTAGGATAAGCATTTAGAGTCTGTTTAAATAGTCAAGGATTCATTATTATAATGATTGAATAGTAAGTGCTCATTCATAGTAAAGTATGCTAAAAATTTAGAGCATGCTCCCTGCTCTTTCAGATAATTTTTGATGTCCGAGAAGAATAAAGGTGGATTTTTCACCATCTTTTATTTATGTAATTTTTCTTATGATTTTCTAATCTAGAAATGTGATTTTGGCAACAAAATAAATTGCAGCTATCAGGAGATTCATGTTGTAGTATTTGTTCTGCTACTAACTCCCTGTAGGATTTATATGTGTGACTTTACTTCTCTCAGCTACAATTTTTTCATTGTAAAAAAGGAGCTGTTGGACTGGATTTTATCTACTATTCCTTCCATCTCTAAGATTTTATGCTTCTGTGACTGTATACTGTCTTGCTAGGCAAACCAGAGAATTATATAATATTCAGCAAGTGGGATGTGATAGCACATTGACATTTTCTTATTTTGCAGTTATTTTTACTGTTATGATTTTCATACTTCCTGGTCATAGTATTCATCTCCAGACCATTCTTAAAAACAGAACTCTTACTAAAACAGAAACCTCAGGGGAGTTATCTGGAAATCTGCATTTTAAGGAATACCAACTGATTCTTATAATTATGCAAGTGTGAAAAAAACACTGAGTTATAATATTGGACACCAGAAGGAATTATATCATATATTAGGAAATTTTTGATTGCAAATGACAGAAAATCCACCTTAAATTGGTTTAAGCATCCTGTAATAAGAAACATTTATTGGCTCATTTAACAGAAAAGCCCTGGAAGAAACTATTCTTTAGTCTCTAGAAAATCCAGAGCTTATATGATGTCATCAGGGTCTGATTTATCTTTCTCTCTATGTGTATATACATATCACATATGATTCTAATTTCCTCTATGTTTTATTCAATCTCGTACATACACTGCACTTGAGAGCCCTAGTTACAGTCTCACACATCTCCAGGCTTGCTTTCATACTGCTTTAGGAAACTGGAATAAACAAATATCTTTACTGGGTGCTCTGCAAAATCCCTAGATCAGTTCTGATTGTCTTTGATTGATTCACATCCTGTCTGGGCAAAGTCAAATGCAATTCTCTGTTGGCCAGCTGCATCACACACTCATCCCTGAAACATCTGCTCCACATAAATAAAACAGGATTAGATCGAAGAAGAGAATATTTCCTGAGGGAAAATCAGGTGTTAACAGAAGAACTGATCTTGGGCAAGAAGGCATTAATGATTCACTACATGTGGATAGATTGTTCAGAGAAGTCTCAACTCATCTGGGAAAGTCACGGATCAAAGCTTCTTCAACGAGGTAAACGGGAATATACCTTGTCCTATGTTAGATGCCATTCACCACTTCTCATCAATGCACTGTTATTCAGTTAGGTCCACGTTCAGTGAAAATTATTCCCAGTTTCCTGTTCCTCCACAGTGCTGCAGCTCTGATTTAAAAAAAAAAAAGAAGAAGATGTGAAAGGAAGCCCTTTTCTCAGTAAATCATTAGAAAAAATTTGTATTTTGCTCTTTGAAGATAAAAGGTAAAATGTAAAAACACATGCCATTGTCATTACATCCTAAAGAACAGGAGATTTAACTTCATTTTCAAGGTTTATTTCAAAGGAAAAAACAGTAAACATATATTTTTTTAATTTAAAACTTTAGTCTATGTGTTTAATAATGGGAATTGAAAAAGATTGTATTTTAAAATATTTATATTTCTGGACATCTTTCTGTACTGTGATGTCTTCCTAACATTGAAAATAGTCCTTTTTCTTTTGATTTCCAAATATAATACACTTCCTTAATAGAAACATTTAAAAGTATTAATACTTATAAGCACATAAAGACAACTTATTTATTATGCTCACATGACAAATAATCCATCTACATGTCTCTTATTTTAATTAATTTCATCATAATTTGATAGTATATTTCTGTTCATAAGAAATTCAATTTCTAGCTTGAAGAGGAACCTGTGCAAACAATTCCCTAAGGCACATGGTAACTGCATGTTTGGAGACTTCTGGATCTGGCTAAGATGGAGTAAGCAATGCTACCCTATCTCTCCACAGACTGCAACTTGAAATGCTGGGGACAACACAGGAAACAAATACCCGAGGGCCCTGAAAAGAAAATAAGAGCAAATGGATTAGGAAAGGAAATCAAAACTCAAGGAATGACCAAGGCAGCTATGTTTTCTCTGTTACTTTTCTCCCTCCCATACCCTACCTTAGACTCTATGGAAGCCTAAATTCCAGAACTGTGTGAACATAGAAAGTTCCAAGAAGAACCTTCTGTTTCTCGCCAAAAAATCGAGAAGTTAGGGCTTTGGGGAAGGAGACTATGTGAGGAAATCCTTGATTTCTCTTCTTCTTCTTTTTTTCTTTTTTCTTTTTTTACTTTTCTGATCTTGCTGCAAGCAACCTCTGTCAAAAGCTGCACTCTGGCAACTATAGTCATGGTAGTACCGGCAGCACCTGCCACGTAAGGCACCCAAAATACTAGAGATAATATGCCTCTCTGTTTGGAAGGACTGGGAAAAGGGACATCTCTTGTCCTAAAACTATGAAAAGAACCTCTGTTATTATTATTTTTTCTCTCTTTTCTTTCAGCACTCTGCCCCAAGGTGGACTCAGTCCCAGGGAATACATGACAATGTTAGGAGACCTGATGCTATTCAGAGCATTAGGGAAGGATGCTGTTAGTGAACTTGAAAGAGAAGACTGCAAATGGGTCACAGACAGGTTGGGAGGACCTTCTGAATGGCCATGGTTTACATGTGAACAGTAGGGCCACTACATTCAGTGGAGGAAGTGATGGTTCTGGAAATGTGCAATGCATGACCTCTGCAATCACCAGTGCAGCTCAAGAAGGACTGCTTTTATTTTTCACATGCCAAATAATTAAGGAAGATATAACACTGATTCTATATACTCTCCTCCAGAAAACTGAAGAGATGGGAAAACTTTCCTCACTTTATGAAGCCAGTATTACCCTGATTTGATTTTTTAAAAAGACAGAAACACACAGTATAAGAAAAAATGAAAATAAAAAATAAAAACACTACAAACCAATATCCTTCATGAAGATATATTTATAAATTTTTAACAAGATATTAACAAATCAAATCAAGGAATACAGAAAAAGGATAATACTTTATAACCAAGTGGGATTTATTTCAGGAATGCAAAGGTAGTTTAACATTCAAAAATTAATCAATATAATCCACGGTATTAACAATAAAGAAAAAAAACACACGATCATAACAATTGACAAAGAGAAAGAATTTGACAATATTCTATATACATTTATGATTAAACTTCTTAGCCATCTAGGAATAGAAGGAAACTACCTTAATCTAATAACATGCATCAACTAAAAAAACACAGCTAATTTTATACTTAATAGTGAAAAACTGAATTCTTTCCTCCTAAGATAGGGAACAAGGCAAGACTGCCCACACTCACTAGTGTAATAAGTTAATAAAAATAATTAAAAAGCATGTAAGGTTGGAAAGAAAGAAATACAACTGTCTATATTTAGAGATGAAATAATTTTCTACATGGAAAAATCCCCAAAATCATACCAAAAAAACTCTACCTAAAACTAATTAAAGTATTAAAAATTAATTATATTTCCATATTCTAAAAATAAATATTAGGAAACAAGTTTAAAAAAATAGAACCATCCAGAGAGAGGTTCCAAAAATGCAATTCTTATGTATATATCTTATATAATATATGTGGGAACTGTATGCTAAAATTGTTCATTGACAGGTGAATGAATAAAGAAAATGTGATATATATAATGATAAAATATAATATTTTATATATATAGATATATACATGATGGAATATTATTCAGCCTTAAAAAAGAAGGCAATTCTGTTATTTGAAACCACAGGGATGATCCTGGATGACATGATGCTAAGTGAAATAAGTCAGATACAGAAAGACAAATACTGCACAATATTATTTAAATGT
This sequence comes from Balaenoptera physalus, assembly GCF_965194825.1. Lineage (NCBI taxonomy): Eukaryota > Metazoa > Chordata > Mammalia > Artiodactyla > Balaenopteridae > Balaenoptera > Balaenoptera physalus. The sequence continues at coordinate 50,343,962 of NC_138885.1, forward strand.
GGAATCTAAAAATATTGAACTCATAAAAGCAGAGAGTAGGATGGTGTTTACCATGTGCTGGGGTAAAGGAAATAGGGAAATGTTAGTCAAAAGTTAGAAAGTTTCAGTTTTGCAAGATGAATAGGTTCTGAAGATTCAATGTACAGCATGGTGACAGTAGTTAATTGTACTGTATACTTGAAATTTGCTAAGAGAGTAGATCTTAAGTGGATTTTTTTCTACACACAGAAAAAGGATAACTATGTGAGATGCTGGATATGTTTAACTTGATTGTGACAAGCATTTCACAAAGTATACGTATATCAAAACATCTCATTTTACACCTTAATTATATATAATTCTTATTTGTCAATTATATCTCAATAGCTGGAAAAAAAGAAATGTTAAGAACTCTCGAAAGTCAACAGTTAGCAAGCAAACAACTTGGTCTTAAAAATAAGATTTGATGGGAAAAGAATCTAAAAAAAGAGTGGATATATGTATATGTATAACTGATTCACTTTGCTGTACAGCAGAAACTAACACAACATTGTAAATCAACTATACTCCAATAAAAATTTTAAAAATAAAATAAGATTTGAAGAAACACTTTACCAAAGATGGTTATAGATGGAAGAAAATCACATGAAAAGAACACATCTTTAGTCATTGAGAAAATGCAAATTAAAACCATATGAGATTCCTCCCACATCTTTTAGAGTGGCTGAAATGAATGTGTAAAAATGAATGAATGAATGAAAAGATCTTAATACTATGTGCTGACAAGGATGCAGACCAGCTGTACATCTTATACATTGTGTGTGAGAGTACAGCTACTTTGGAAAATAGTTTGGTACTTTCTTATAAAGTTAAATATACATTTATTATATGACCTCACAGTCCTGATTTTAGTATCTTATTAGAGAAAATAAAACTTTGTTCACTCAAAAATTTACATACAAATGTATATATCAGCATTATTCATAACCACTAAATATTGACAATAGCCCAATATCCTTAACAGGTGAATGGATAAACATACCAGTGCACTCATACTTTATAATAACTTTCAGAAATTAAATTATACTACTGAAAGAAGCCAGGCAAAAATTATATGACATTCTGGAAAACCTAACAATTATATGACATTCTGGAAAATTATATGACATTCTGAAAACTCTAACAAGGTCAGTACTTGCCAGGGTCTGGGGAAAAGGGGCATTTGACTAAAAAGGAACAGTAGTAGGGAATTTTTTGTGGTAAGGAAATGGTTCTGTATACTGATCATAATGGAGGTTACAAGACACTACATATTTGTCAAAATGTACAAAACTGTACACTACAAAATTTAATATTTCTGCATATAAATTAAGATAAATATATTTCTTGACAGGTTTTTCCTTGCTTGTTGCATCATAAACTCAGTAGATACATAGCACAGAGAAAAATAATATTATATATTTGATGACGGTTGCTCATTTGTTCAGGTAATATTACATGACATCAGTTACAGTTAAACTCATTCAAGAAACCATTCATCCCCTTCACTCCATCCCCACATGCAGAAAGCCTGGTTTTATTGATCTTTTACATAACACCCATTAGTAAACTCACAGTTTCAATGTTTAACACTATCAGTGACAACACAAGGATTTTAAGAAGTCAAATTTCATTTTATAGCAATTTATAACACTTAAAAAAAACTTGTTATCATCTAGAATATTCCAGTTCAGTTGCCCTTAAAATTGGGTATGTTCATGTGTTTTTGACTCATGCTAAAAACAGCTTGATTTCTTTTCCCAATTAGCTCAACTGGCAAAGATTTTGAGTCAACAGGGCACAGACTTATCTTTTATAGAGTTCAAAAATGAATGATGCACATCACAGTTTGGAAATGCTTTAGTTAAAACTTTATGCCTTAATTATGCAGACCATGTTGTCTAATATTGACTCATTACAATATAATTTATATACAGTATGTTCGTGAAGGGATTAAGACGATGCACTAAGCTTTAATTATTAAACAGACGATTAACTTCCAAGAAGAAAGATGAGCATCTATTAAGAAAACCACTTTACTGTACTCTTGTCTCAAACACCTTCTCCCAAAATCTCATTTATCTTTATCATTCAAGAATATGTTGCTACAATGAGCAGAGAATATGTCTCTCAATTATAATCACTGGCAGCTTATTAAATTGGGTTTTAGGAAAATCTTCACGATAAATTTGGGTCATAACTTTACATGTTTGTGAGCGAAGAATTCAAATATTCCTTTTCTTAAATGTCTTTATAAACTTTTATTTGTCAGCTTGGCCTAAGTAGTCATAAGGTAAATGCTCAGGGAATCACAGATTTCATCATGGAAAACTTGAGCAATGAGGCTTCAGAAATCGGTGAGGTACCTACACGGTCTCAAAAAGAGAAACTCCCGAGAGCACTGAACTGTGTCCTTTAAATTACATTTTATCTTATAATTAAAATACCATATATATTAATAAACAGATAATTTGGGGAGCAATTATGTAGAAATAAGTTAATAAGCAAGAAAAAATGAAGTTGCATTTGAAAAGTAACAGGGGTGAAATCTTGACACTGTCATCCACCCCAGCTCACTGATCTAGCATCGTACTGAGCACGAATGCAAATCTCAGAAAATCTCCTACTCTAAACAGGTAGTAAATTCTGATTACTTATTTACTTTTCCTTCAAACACACGGCTTCCATGTATGTTACTTTATTTGAATTAGTTTCTCTTCAGCTTGCATTAATACAATAAAAATTTTACTGTTGAGAAAGAAATATCAGCAACACATCAGATACAAAATTTCTCTATGGAATTAGAATTGTTTTATTTAAATAGAAAAAAATGTGTTTTGGAATTGTCAGTTTGGATTGCTATTGTTTATTGATTCCCTCTTCCCTTTCCTCTCTCTCTCTCTCTCACACACACACACACACTCACACACACAGAGAGATATAAAAACACACATATACTCTTAACTGCTAATTGTTAAGTAAATATTCTTCAAAGTCTCTTTAACCCACATAAGACTGAATTTTCTTAGAGCAAAAATAATTTCACTTAAACAGCCCAAATCTAGGCATCTCAGATATATGACATACACTTTTCTTTTGTCAGTTTTCTTTAATGTATTCTAAAATTGACATACATCTCTGCCTAGCTTTGCACTCATCTTTAAAGCACACATGCTCTGAATTATTATTTTCTTTTGTTTTTCAATTTCATTTATATTATATAAAAGAAAGAGTTAGATATATCTCTTGCCAAAGCGAGAGTTTTCCACTCCTTTCATCCTAGTCTTTCCTCAGGCCCTTCACATTCTCCAGTGAAATATTAGTCTCTGTCTGCCAGATATTTGCAATCATATTTTTCATCTGCCTTGAAATTTGGAATTTGAAAGGACTTCTAGAGAGTTGTGTTGGTTATTTAACACTCTCAGAACAATTTTCGTTTTTTTAATGCTCATGTTATCACTGTCAGTTATTAATTAGGTGTCTTTTTTTCTAAAAAGATAAATACACACGTTCACCACCGGCATTATCTATCTCTAGAATATTATAAACAACAGAATGCTTTCAGCCTGAAAATCTCACCTACGTTGGAAATCTAATATCTAACTTCCTATACAACATGGTAACTTATAATTCCAATAGGTATCTCATTCTAAACATGCCTAAACTCCATTCTTTAGCTTTCCGCATGAAACTGTTCCACAGGTAGCCCTCTGAATTCGGAAGCTGACAACTGTAATAGTGGTTAAGTCAAATCCTTGGAACTGCCTGGATTCTATTTTGTTTTCTCAGACCTCACAGTCATTCTTTCAGAACATTTTATTAGCTCTCTTTCCAAATATCTCAGGTTCAGCCACTTCTCATCATGTGCACTGCTACTTCGTGCCCTAAATCATCACCAAAAATGTGCCTGAATAACTGCAATAGCCACTTAGTTTCCCTTCTCCAACACATAAATACGAGTGATCCTTCAAAATATGAATCAAATTGTTTTGCTTATTGCTAAAGACCCTATCATGCTTTCTATTCCATGCACAGGAAAGTCAAAGTTCTTGCTGTGGACATGTTGCCTGCCATTCTGATAAGCAATGAATGTTGCCCACCGTCAAGCAATCAGCCACTGCAGCCACCAGGATGGTGAGTCCTGAGGGGAATTCAGGATGGAGAAAAACAGGATACTGGCCCTAGAGAGTTAGGATACCTATCAAAGGAATAACTTCAATGAGCCCAGACTCTTGCATCTTCCCATACATAGAGAAGTGTTAAATTCATTGTCTTGAGGTGTTTTGGTTTTTGTGATTAGCAGTAATCTTTTGATGTTCAACTATTTTTTTTTTTTTTTAAGCAAAATCTCCTATAGATCCTGGCTCCTCCCCTACCTCTTTGGAGCAGTTCCACAGAGCTACCTGAGAAGCTGCCTCACAGACTATAGTCCTCAGTAAAGTCACCCAATGTAACATAACTCTCAACTTTTAGGTTGTATTTTTTTTTTTTTTTTAAACACAGCTGGACACATCTACTTGATATGTGTTTCACATGCAACTTGGCTGTGGATTCTTTTTTTTTTTTAATTTTATTTATTTATTTATTTACTTATGCCTGTGTTGGGTCTTCGTTTCTGTGCGAGGGCTTTCTCCAGTTGCGGCAAGCGGGGGCCATTCTTCATCGCGGTGCGCGGGCCTCTCACTATCGCGGCCTCTCTTGTTGCGGAGCACAGGCTCCAGACGCGCAGGCTCAGCAATTGTGGCTCACGGGCCTAGTTGCTCCGTGGCATGTGGGATCTTCCCAGACCAGGGCTCGAACCCGTGTCCCCTGCATTGGCAGGCAGATTCTCAACCGCTGCGCCACCAGGGAAGCCCAAGGTTGTATTTTTTTTATTTCTGCTTCCCCTTCTCTTCCTGAGACTATAATTACATATATTTTGGATTCCTTGATCTTGTCAGCCTGTTGAAGTTCTGTTCATTTTTTTAAACTTTTTTGTTTTTGTTGTACTTCAATTTGGTTAGATTTTATTTTTCTGTATCCAAGTTCACTGATCAAGGCTTCTTTTGAACCCATTTTATGACTTTTCATTTCAGGTATATTTTTTCAAATCTAGAAATCCCATTGATTTTTACAGTTTCTCTCTTTTTTATATTTATGTTTTCATTAATTTTTGACTCAAAAATGATAGACAGAAAGAGAAAGAGGGCTGTGGGGAGAAAGAGAGTATGCTGTGTTTGTGAAAATGAAGAAAATCATTAAGGTGTATATGTAAATATCTTTTGAAGCAGAATCATTTTCCCTTGAAACTTTATTGTTTTATGTTTATTTATTGTTTTTAATAATTATTTTTCTCTGAATATGAGAGCAATATATGTAAATTATTGAAACTTTAGAAAATATATAACAGCCAAATAGAAAAATCAAAACTAAAGCTACCATTCAGATATCTAAACTGGAAATATATGTATGCATTTAGGCATGTGAATAAAACATACTGTTCAAGGCATAGAATATAATCAATATTTCTCTCTTTCTCTTTCCTTTTTCCCACACTTTAAAATATATAGAAATACTGTATGTTTAAATAAATTGGGGTCATACTGTGTATTATGGAATCTTATATCTGGTCATATAAATCTTGTGCCATCAGACAACTATGACAACTTTCCTATGGCAACTGAGAAATTAATTTTACTCAATTGAGATTTCGTTAGCCATTTTAGATAGATATATTATAGGAATAAAATATCTCAATAACTCACTTGTGATGTCATATCAATTCATTTAGCAAGTACACATGGACTAGTTTGTGACAAGTTATCTTTTGTTATTTTGTTTTTAATGTGAATGTGTTTTTAAAGTGAAAATGTTTTTCACTCACTTATAAATTTGAAAGGCTTGGGAGGTACAGTCTATATCATTATATTTTTTATAATGTCAAATCCATGTTTTTCACTCCTTAAGCATTTGATAAACATTTGCAAATTAGCAGGAAATAATTTATTTACACTTGGCATGGTCCTTCCAGTACATTTTACAAAATACTTTCATCTCATAAAACACTGATGTGATCACAGAAATGAATTGGGCATGATTATTGAATGTATTTCTAGTTCTTAAGACAGGCATTATTTTAGTAATCTATAAAGTTGACTCTAGTGTAGATGAAAAGATATAAGTCATTTTTAGATACAGATATTATTTTAAACGAAGTAACTCCTTTTCAATATTTCAATATGGGATAGACGAAGGCTTTTTTCTCTCTCTCTCTCTCTTTCACACATACACACAGACACTTACTATAGCTCTTTAAATTTACTGCCCACGCAACACCTGCCATTTCAATATGTACTCTGCAGTGCACAGAATTATTTAGTCATGGTTTCTTGAAAACGTTACACATTGCAACCATTTATTAGAAATTGTAATTTGCCTTTGCTGCTCCATAGGCCTGCATCAAAAATGAATAAATTAAACCTAAATATAGCTTCCTTCATTTTTCAATTTGCCTAATAATTCATTTTTCTATGGAAGTGTTATCCATCTACAATATGATTATTAAATGACTTCTTCAAATTACTAACCATAGACCTGTTAACTTATTAAAAATCTTTTGAGAAATTTAAAATGTTAAAACAAATACAGTCTTTATAAATTTTTTCTCCAGTATATAGTTCCATGACTACTTACCAAGATTTTTGCAGAAAGAAAAAAAAAAACAAACAAAAATGGACGCTAAAGAAGAATGTCAGGATAAATTTTGCAAGAAAATGTTTCTGGTGTCATTCGAGACTTGGAATATTTTTCATTCAAGACAGACATTTGTGTCATAAAATATGATATGTACCTTATCACAATGCATGTTTGTGACTTAAAACAATACAAATTTATTTACTGAAATGAGTCTCATTTGGTTAAAATAAAGGGGTTAACAGGGTTGTATTCCTTTCTACAAGTTTCTAGGTAAGAATGTTTTCTCACTTTTTCCAGTTTCTAGAGGCTGCCCACATTTCTTTGTTTGTGGTCCCCTTTCATCTTCAAACCAACAATGGCTGGTTGCATGTTTCTCACCTAGTATCATGCTGAGTCTATGGTAATATCCTTCAAATCTTTATTCTGATTGTTACTCATGATCAGATGCTGTAAATTCAGATGTTGATAAAAAGATGTTTGATTCTTTCTTTAATGTTGTACTTGACTTATACGTGGAGCATAAGTATAATCTAGAAGATACAGATCATATACTTTTTTAAACAACACCAGAAAAATAATACTTTGCGATGGTGATGTTATAGATGATTATGCTATTATTACCTTGAGTCCAAGTTACCTATCAGAAAGATTGGAGTTTAAAATCTATTACAGTTTATTGCCTCAAAGCATAATAATATTTTCATTAAACATTATGACAGCGAATACTTTTGAATACAAAAGACTTGAACACGCACATGTGCACCAATGCACAAAATGTTGCAAATAATTTAGTAGATCCATGAACCTCCTACAGTAAATCTGTGGATACTCTAGGAGTCTTGAAAACTCAATTAAGACCCTTTGAATTAGGGTACACAACCCAGCATCATGCTATACTTCCGGCTGGAAAGGAAGCTGGGATACATTTAGGTAAGGAGTTATTTGTTTGACAGGGCAATGACCTAAGAGTCATTTAATGACTATTTGAACAAGGTTGGCAGATTCTGTTCAGTTCTAGGCAAGACATAGAGGTCCAAAACCAGTACGATTCAGGGAAAGAGAGTTAGAGGACTCGGTTAAATAAATGAAAAAGAGAAATAAGTCAGGCAGAACCAAAGCCGATCTAGGATTCTGTTTGACTAAAGACAATAGGAAATGAGAAGGATTCCATTTTCAGGAAGTAGAATTGACAAGGATAATCTGGGAAGAAATTAATTCTCCTTCCCATGACATCATTACTAAAACAGTGCTACTCAGAACAAAGGCTGCAAACCAGTGTCTGTAAGTAAATTATCAGCAGCAAAGAGATGAATACATAATAAGTGTTTGGAAATTTTATACCATAATGTTATGTGTGTTGAGTCCAAAAATGGAAAAGTTTTGCTTGTGTTTGTGTGCATTTTTTAAATTTACTAGTTATATATTTTATTTTACAAAAGTCTTGATACACAAAACCAATACATTAGAAATTAATAATAAAAAGAATTTTTCCACCAGATAGCTTGAGTAGCACCCATCCAAAATGAACTGAGAAATCCTCAACACCTAAAAAGTCAAGGGAGTAGGGCATGTTTTCTCTGTTGAAATTGCTCATGGGAGATTATTGGAAAAGGGAGAAGTGCCTAGTAACTTCTACTTCAGGTGCAGAACAACAGAATGAATATATGTTTAAATCCTCTGCCATTCAGACCAAATGTTCCATTGACCCTTCCATTCGATTCAGTCTGAGAAACAGGTTGCTTGCCTGAAATACCTGCTCATTAGAAACAACTTGGAAAAACTATTATGGAGCATTAATTGATAGAAAATTATCTTCTCATCTTTTTGCTTGGTATTTTACCCTAAATATAAGAAGATTGAATTTCTCCTAGTATGGTTCACAAACATTTTCCAAACAGAAATCACCCAACAAAATGTAGATATTTTTTCCAGTCTCAATTCCTGTGAATTCACAAAACAAATGGAAAGAGTTGCCAATTCATAGAAAATTAGATATTACTTCAGTATGTTCAGCTTTGCATCCCTCATTTTTTAACACTACTAGATTTTCAGATAGAAATTTTTAGATATTTCTAGTAGTAAATAAGATCATCAAATTGTTTTCTCTCAAATAAACACATGGTTTTAATCAGGATCTTTAGCATCAGAATTATTTTAGGTGGCACATATTTTGTAAAGATATAATGAAAATGTATTTAGAAGTTCTTGAAAGGCTGAGATCATTTGCAATAGAGTAATTGGGTTAAACTATAATCATCTTTCAGTTTTGAGTTTCAAGTGGCATTGCTAACTTACTCCTAATTATAGCCCTTTAAACACATCATTATGGCATTACAATAATTTTGACAAGAAATGATCCTTGAGTAATTTTTTGAGCTAAAAATATATGGATGAACCTAATTTGCATATGAATGATAAACTGATAAAGTTGGCTGAAGCCACATATATTGAAGACAATTCCTTTAAATGAGCACTGTTAATTCAATGCTTGAAAATCACACACACACACACACACACACACACACACTTTAAAATAACAATATTGGTTAATCAGAATTTCAAAACATTTTATTAGGCATTAAAATTCTTCTGGCTCCTTGACCCCACCAAGCATCATTTATGAATGGAATCCAAAATAATGGATGAAACTGAACACAGGGCAGAATAAAACCGAGACTGAATGTCTAATCAAAAGAGAAATGGATGTTAACTCAAAGTTTTCTTTTCCAGGTTCTTGCCATTAACTTTCCACATGATCTTAAGAACTCTTGAGTCTTTATCCCTCCATCCTTTAATGGAGGGCTGTTGAATCAGTTAAATTTTATTCTCTACTTCAGCTCTAAGGCTAACAGTAAGAACATATTTGTGATTATAAAATTTTCAAATAGTGCCACATTTTCAATAATTTATTAGTATCTGATTAAGTTTATAGTATATTCTTTTTCTCTTCAGCCTGCCAGGCAATGTTGTTGTAAAGAGTGTGGGCTTAACAATTCATCTAGTAGCAATGAAAGACAAATATAAAAGCAAAAAAATGCACTCTGAAACCTTACATTTCTGTTTGGTGTCCAAAATAAATAAATTAACCAGTCATTACATTTAGAACTTTGAATAATTATTTGTTCAATTGTCCTCAACTATTTTTACTATAAATTAGTGTATTTACATGTTGTTATGCATTTGTAAAAATTTAATATTGGAAAAGATCTGCCAATTCCATTCATTTATGCTTTTACATCTCTCCTAATTTACTCTAGGTTCAGAACAGCTCTGTGAGCAATTTGCGCTCTGATTGAAGAATATTTTTTCGAAGTAGACCTTAGTAAAGTAAAGCTTTCTCTACTTATTTATACATATAATTCTCTATGTGAAGTATCCTTGAATTATTTCAATTGCACAATTAACTAAAAATTACTCTGTTTAATTTTTTTTTAAGGAATTCCTTTATTTTTATTATTTATTTATTTATTCATTTATTTTTGGCTGTGTTGGGTCCTCGTTTCTGTGCAAGGGCTTTCTCTAGTTGCGGCAAGCGGGGGCCACTCTTCATCGCGGTGCGTGGGCCTCTCACTATCGCGGCCTCTCTTGTTGCAGAGCACAAGCTCCAGACGCGCAGGCTCAGTAGTTGTGGCTCACGGGCCCAGTTGCTCTGCGGCATGTGGGATCTTCCCAGACCAGGGCTCGAACCCGTGTTCCCTGCATTGGCAGGCAGATTCTCAACCACTGCACCACCAGGGAAGCCCCCAACTCTGTTTAATTTTTAATAATTTTTTCCACTGAAAGCAACTGTATAGAAACGCATGCAGATTTCAGAATTATTTAATGCATCTCTATACTGTGCCTTTGTGGGTTGGTTATTCATTTTTCATTTGACCTTTAACCTAATTTCACTATTTGGGCTATCCTGCTGTAGTATCAAGAAGCTTGTATTACCTCTCTTTGAAAAATGAGGATGTATATAATGATATATAAAATGAGAATCATTTGTTAATTTAGTTTATATCTACATATATAAATGAATATTTACACACTTATTTATAACCATAATCATATCAGAATTTGGATTTTTCTTAATTTTCTATGAGCCAAGCTATTGATCTTGACATTTAAAGAATCTCTAAAGTAGGGAGAACTTGGAACCACTTTTGTGACTAATATCTCTTGTTCATTTAGGTGATTCATGCTGGCAAATATTTCATGCTAGGCTAGAAGAATGAATTTTTTTTAAATCCATAGCTTGAAAAATTTAAATACAGTAGTATATTTTCTAACACAAAATTTTAAAATTCTATTTAAAGGATAGTTAATGCCCAGTTTTTAAGAAACATATCTAGAAACTACACATAACACTTAACAGGACATTTATTTTTCTCCATTTTCTACACATGTATATAGAATTCTTTGTTCCACAAAAGGCTAGATTCAATCAATTTAGTACAAAGTAAAGTATTGAGAAGCAACTCAATGTTATTCCACATGGGTTTTTAGCCCAAGGAGCTATTTTCTTCAATGCTTGCCATTATTTGATTTTTTTCTTCAACTCCTTAGTTCATTTTAATATTTTAAACATCTTTCTCAACCTTTTAATCCTCTGCCTGTCCAATATTTGTGCATCTCCAGTTTCATGTACTGTGTGAATTTTTAAAGCAAGAAAGTTGACAATAAACCCTCTGAGCATGATTCTATGTTTTGATCAAATTTCTATCTTTCAAGAACTCTTAAATTTTTGTGGAATGCTTTCTCCTAAGCAACACTTACAACTGCATTTGAATATATTATGTCAAACAACATGAGCATAAATCTTCTTAGATGAATATAATACCTCCTTTTGCCATTGCTTTTTTTCCCCTTCAATTTATCTATTGAGTGTCACTCTTTGGAATAGCTAGGGGATGCTCAATAAAGCAAGAGACGTTTTGTTGTCACTGTAGGAAGGAGAAGCCAACAGAAAATATTCTGCAGCATGAAGACTTTAAATTCAATTCAGCCCATGGTCTAAAGTCACTGTCCTCTAGCAGCTGTTTTTAGATATCTCCAGAGACAGGGGGCAGAAAGTGGTATGACACAACTGGGGATCCGAACTATAAATAATTAGGATACAACAGAAGTGTGAGCAACAATCCTCAATGTAATTATTAACTGTTAAAACAGAAAACAGCACCTGATGCCTACCCTTCCCACGGCCCAATCTTCAATAAAGCTGTTACACATATATGTATATCTATAGACCTCTCTCTTTCTAACTATCCATCTATCTATCATGACTTTCAGAACCAATGTCATGGTCTAATAGGCCCAAGCATTTGACACCCATCTGTTTTCAGTTTCCTAACTGAAACAGGCAAAAGTCTTTATTACTAATGAGAATTGGAGAAATGTCCCACTCACTGGACACCCCAAAAAGAGAAGGTGAGAATGAAATGGTCTCTGAGGATTCAGAGCAGTCTAGGTATAGATCAATTTGGATGCTTTCTCTGGCCAGGGAACAAGAAGGACCTGCACTTAGGCTCCACTCCAATCAAATAGTCATTGCATAGCTGGAATGTGGATAAGAGAGTAACAGACAACAGCCTGATGGAAAAGAACTTAGGATGGTGGCCAGGCACAGAAAAGGAATGGAGTATGTCCCAGACTTCCAAATCAACCATGAGCCTGCAGTAAGCAGTTACACCTCAAAGAAAACAGGTGTGTAGGGGAAGACCGATGGAGAATGGAATCCTCCAGGTCAGCTGCCGAAGTGTAAAAACAAACAAGAACAACAAAAACCTAATTTTTCTACTTGATTTCTGGCTTTCAGGGTAAACATTACTCAAGTTCCTACCTATGTCTTTGTGGCTGTGGTTTTGACATTTTCTTGTATAAATTGTGACACTTTGATGCTACCAAAGGGAAAAAAGTCTAAATTTTCCATGTTTCAGTAGCCTAGGTTTGAAAGAAGTGAAAGAAGTCCAATCAAATAAACTACAAGTACTGATTAAGATATGCTCTACACACTTAGAGCAAACGGACTTCAATGAAAGAGAATCTCTGTAGGAAACAGGTTAAGGATTATTTTGCCTGAATTATATAAAGGCAGACTTTCATGATACAAGGGAAATGATTTAAAACATGATAATAATGACAGAGAAATAGAAAACAGGGTTGCCAGACTAGAGTGGCAACAGATACCATACTGAGTACTTTAGGGAAGCATGTTAGTTACTTAGAAAGACACTTGAATAAATTATTTCAGAACTAGGAGCAAAAGGGGAAGAAAAGGCATAAATTAGGAAATAAAACATAAATGACATGAGAAGTTTGATATATCCAATATAATTGTAATGGGCATTCTAGATAGCCAGATGACAGAATGAGTTAGATAGAGAAAAGGATATAACCAAAGGTATTTGGGGAGAAAAGTTTTCTGCTCTGAAGAAGGACTTGAGAAGTGTTGCAACATCAGCGTTGATGGTGCTTCATGGCTTCTCAGTCTTGGGCTCCCTCCTGGCACCACTTATGCTCCTCAAGGCCCCTTACTACCCAGCTACATTTTATTTCTGCTATTCTACTCAATACCAACACTGCCTGGTACAAAAACTGAGTGGTATTTGTGGGAATTAGGGAGGATACTTTTGTGAACCTTATGCTATTCTCTTTTAGCAATGTCTTTAATGTCTTAAATGAATAATGTTTGTGGTTCAATATTTTATATATTTCAGCTTTTCTTACAGTTCCTCACACCACTGGGCTGGGTAAGAAGAAAAATCTGACTAATAGGCACCAAGGTTTGTTCAGAATTAGTGTGTCTATCTGTAATTTTGTGGGTGTTATTGTTAAAGGGCTAAGTCTGTAGGATCCAGGTCTTAATCACTTTAGCATGGATCTTTTTTTTTTTTTCAGAAGAGAACTCAACACCTCCTTCTATATGCAAATAGACTATTGTTTGTCTAGCTAACTAATCCAATTGACAGCATATTTATATTCAGTCATCCCTTGGTATTCTCAGGTTCTGTCTCCTCAGATTCAACCGTGAATGGTAAATATTTGAAAAAAATTCCAGAAAGTTCCAAAAGAGAAATTTGAATTTGCTGTGCACCGGCAACTATTTACATAGCATTTATAAAGTATTAGATGTTGTGAGTAACCTAGAGATGATTTAGAATAGTTTATAAACTTCCAAAGAAATTCATAACACAGAGCATACTTAGGGATTATAATTAGAATTATCTTGGTTAATTAATCATTTTTCAGTTTGGAAATATGGCCAGATGTGTCTTTTTTAGAAACAGCATTGTGACATTTGCCGCTCAATTGAATGGATCTGTGGTATCTAATTGGATTTTCAGGCGTGACTTAAAAATTGTAATGTCTACTATTTAAAATAGTCGTTCTGACATTCCTTCAAGCATTTTTATTTAGTAGTTTAAATAATGATTAATTGCTCTTTGTATAAGGAAGGGGAAAACTTCTAGAAAGAAAATATAAAATTAAATCACACATTTGATTCATAGATTGTTTTGTTTTATAATACATCTCTACACATTCATTTACTCAGAAATGGCCACACACCACCCCCTTCATTTCTGTTTTTTCATTACTTCCTTTGATCTCACATTATGCTATTTTTTTCTCCTAAGGACATAGCTGCCTTCCTTCAAAGACACTACCCCCACCCCATACCAAATATCACCTTCTCCACAGAGCATTTCTGGTGCAGCTGAATCCATACAAGATTATACTAGCAAAACATCATCACCTAACAAAAACCTAAGGTGTATCGGGAGAGAATATGGTGTAATTGCTTGGGAATTTCAGTGTGGTTGCTGATTTCTTTATGTGGTAGCATGCTTCACTCCAGAACTTGTTACCAAATATTTATTTCTTCAACTTTGAAAAAAAAAATTATTTAAAAACCTACCACAAACTCTAAAATTCAGGGTATGTTTTATTAATCAATAGAAGGACAATTGACAAAATCCTAATGATTTCAAGTATTTACAAGCTTTGTAACGGTAGATCAGAACTGCATATTGAAAACTTGTTATCAACCCTTCAATTATCCCCTGAGGATGTAAAAATTCTTTCAATGTGGGGGAAATAGGGCAGGTGAAGTTTCACTCAGTCATGAGATAGTGTATGTTTATATCCACCCAAAGCCAGATTCAATAAGTCCGCAAATGGACAGTCATTTAAATAAGAACAATCAGTTACTGTGCCTTTGATTGTTATTCTTTATGGCAACAAATTTTACAAATCTAATTTCATAAATGTACAAACTGTTTGTCTTATAAGTTAGCAATGAAACTTTTTTGTTATCAACTTCCATATAAGAGCTTTTTGAGCTTCAACATGGCAGAGGAGTGAGACGTGGAGATTGCCTCCTCCATACAAATATATCAGAAATACATCTACATGTGAAACAACTCCTACAGAACACCTACTGAACGCTGGCAGAAGACCTCGGACTTCCCAAAAGGCAAGAAACTCCCCACGTACCTGGGTAGGGCAAAAGAAAAAAAAAAAAAAAAACAGAGACAAAAGAATAAGGACGGTACCTGCACCTTGGGGAGGGAGCTGTGAAGGAGGAAAAGTTTCCACACACTAGGAAGCCCCTTCACTGGAGGAGATGGGGGGTGGCGGAGGGGGGGAGCTTCAGAGCTACGGAGGAGAGTGCAGCCAAAGGGGTGCGGAGGGCAAAGCGGAGAGATTCCTGCACAGAGGCTCGGCTCCGACCAGCACTCACCAGCCCGAGAGGCTTGTCTGCTCACCCACTGGGGCGGGCAGGGCTGGGAGCTGAGGCTCGGGCTTCGGTCGGATCGCAGGGAGAGGACTGGGGTTGGCGGCGTGAACACAGCCTGAAGGGGCTAGTGCACCACAGCTAGCCGGGAGGGAGTCCGGGAAAAGGTCTGGACCTGCTGAAGAGACAAGAGACCATTGTTTCTTGGTGCGCGAGAGGAGGGGATTCAGAGCACCACCTAAACAAGCTCCAGAGATGGGCGCGAGCCGTGCCTATCACCACAGACATCAGAGATGGTCATAGACGCTAAGGCTGCTGCTGCAGCCACCAAGAAGCCTGTGTGCGAGCACAGGTCACTACCTACACCTCCCCTCCCGGGAACCTGTGCAACCTGCCACTACCAGCCTCCTGTGATCCAGGGACAACTTCCCCAGGAGAACACACGGTTTGCCTCAGGCTGTTGCAACGTCTCGCCAGCCTCTGCCACCACAGGCTCGCCTCGCATCCGTACCCCTCCCTCCCCCCACCTGAGTGAGCCAGAGCACCCAGATCAGCAGCTACTTTAACCCCGTCCAGTCTAGGTGAAG
The DNA here is from genome assembly GCF_965194825.1 of Balaenoptera physalus. Classification (NCBI taxonomy): domain Eukaryota; kingdom Metazoa; phylum Chordata; class Mammalia; order Artiodactyla; family Balaenopteridae; genus Balaenoptera; species Balaenoptera physalus. The sequence continues at coordinate 50,359,958 of NC_138885.1, forward strand.
AACAGATGCCCCCAGGCAACCTACACGCAGAGGCAGGGCCAAATCCAAAGCTGAACCCCAGGAGCTGTGAGAACAAAGAAGAGAAAGGGAAATCTCTCCCAGCAGCCTCAGGAGCAGTGGATTAAATCTCCACAAAAAACTTGATGTACCCAGCATCTGAGGAATACCTGAATAGACTAGGAACTATCCCAAAATTGAGGCGGTGGACTTTGGGAGCAACTATATATATAATTTTTTCTTTTTCTCTTTTTGTGAGTGTGTATGTGTATGCTTCCTTGTGTGATTTTGTCTGTATAGCTTTGCTTTTACCATTTGTCCTAGGGTTCTGTCTGTCCATTTTTTTTTTTTTAATGATAGTTTTTAGCATTTGTTATCATTGGTGGATTTGTTTTTTGGTCTGGTTTCTCTGTTCTTTCTTTCTTTCTTTTTACTTTTTTTTATTACATTTTAATTTTTTTAATAATTATTTCTTATTTTAATAACTTTATTTTATTTACTTATTTTTCTTTCTTTCTTTTTTTCTCCCTTTTCTTCTAAGCCATGTGGCTGACAGGGTCTTGGTGCTCCAGCCAGGTATCAGGCCTGTGCCTCTGAGGTGGGAGAGATCAGTTCAGGACATTGGTCCACCAGAGACATCCCGGCTCCATGTAATATCAAATGGTGAAAGCTCTCCCAGAGATCTCCATCTCACCGTGAAGACCCAGCTCCACTCAACGACCAGAAAGCTACAGTGCTGGGCACCCCATGCCAAACAACTAGCAAGACAGAATCACAACCCTACCCATTAGCAGAGAGGTTGCTTAGAATGATAATAAGGTCACAGACACCCCAAAACACACCACCAGACGTGGTACTGCCCACCAGAAAGACAAGATCCAGACTCATCAACCAGAACACAGGCACCAGTCCCCTTCACCAGGAAGCCTACACAACCCACTGAACCAACCTTAGCGACGGGGGACAGACACCAAAATCAACAGGAGCTACGAACCTGCAGCCTGTGAAAAGGAGACCCCCAAAAAAGTAAGTTAAGCAAAATGAGAAGACAGAGAAACACACAGCAGATGAAGGAGCAAGGTAAAAACCCACCAGACCAAACAAATGAAGAGGAAATAGGCAGTCTACCTGAAAAACAATTCAGAATAATGATAGTACAGATGATCCAAAATCTTGGAAATAGAATGGAGAAAATACAAGAAATGTGTAACAAGAACCTAGAAGAACTAAAGAGCAAACAAACAATGGTAACACAATAAATGAAATTAAAAATTCTCTAAAAGGAATCAATAGCAAAATAAGTGAGACAGAAAAACGGATAAGTGACCTGGAAGATAAAATAGTGAAAATAACTACAGCAGAGCAGAATAAAGAAAAATGAATGAAAAGAATTGAGGACAGTTTCAGAGACCTCTAGGACAACATTAAATGCACAAACATTCAAAGTATAGGGGTCTCAGAAGAAGAAGAAGAGACAAAAAGAAAGGGACTGACAAAATATTTGAACAGATTGTAGTGGAAAACTTCCCTAATATGGGAAAGGAAATAGTTAATCAAGTCCAGGAAGCACAGAGAGTCCCATACAAGATAAATCCAAGGAGAAACACGCTAAGACACATATTAATCAAACTATCAAAAATTAAACACAAAGAAAAAATATTAAAAACAGCAAGGGAAAAGCAACAAATAACATAAAAGGGAATCCCCATAAGGTTAACAGCTGATCTTTCAGCAGAAACTCTGCATGCCAGAAGGAAGTGTCAGGACATATTTAAAGTGATGAAAGGGAAAAACCTACGACCAAGATTACTCTACCCAGCAAGGATCTCATTCAGATTCATCAGAGAAATGAAAACCTTTACAGACAAACAAAAGCTAAGAGAATTCAGCACCACCAAACCAGCTTTACAACAAATGCTAGAGGAACTTCTTTAGGCAGGAAACACAAGAGAAGGAAAAGACCTACAATAACAAACCCAAAACAGTTAAGAAAAAGGTAATAGGAACATACATCTTGATAATTATCTTAAATGTAAATGGATTAAATGCTCGAACTAAAAGACATAGACTGGCTGAATGGATACAAAAAACAAGACCCATATATATGCTGTCTACAAGAGACCCACTTCAGACCTAGGGACACATACAGGCTAAAAATGAGGTGATGGAAAAAGATATTCCATGCATGGAAATCAAAAGAAAGCTGGAGGAGCAATTCTCATATCAGACAAAATAGAGTTTAAAATAAAGACTATTACAAGAGACAAAGAAGGACACTACATAATGATCAAGGGTTCAATCCAAAAAGAAGATATAACAATTGTAAATATTTATGCACCCAACATAGGAGCACCTCAAAACATAAGGCAACTGCTAACAGCCATAAAAGGGGAAATCAACAGTAACACAATCAGTGTAGGGGACTTTAACACCCCACTTGCACCAATGGACACATCATCCAAAATGAAAATAAACAAGAAAACACGAGCTTTAAATTATATATTAAACAAGATGGACTTAATTGATATTTATAGGACATTCCATGCAAAAACAACAGAATACACTTTCTTCTCAAGTGTTCATGGAACATTCTCTGGGACACATCATATCTTGGGTCACAAGTCAAGCCTTGGTAAATTTAAGAAAACTGAAATCATATCAAGTATGTTTTCTGACCACAACACTATGAGACTAGATATCAAATACGGGAAAAAATATATAAAAAATACAAACACATGGAGGGTAAACAATACACTACTTAATAAGCAAGAGATCACTGAAGAAATCAAAGAGGAAATAAAAAAATTCCTAGAAACAAATGACAATGAAAACACGATGACCCAAAACCTATAAGATGCAGCAAAAGGAGTTCTAAGAGGGAAGTTTATAGCAATACAATTCTACCTCAAGAAATATCTCTAATAAACAACCTAAACTTACATGTAAAGCAATTAGAGAATGAAGAACAGAAAAACCCCCAAAGTTAGCAGAAAGAAAGAATCATAAGGTTTAGATCACAAATAAATGAAAAAGAAATGAAGGAAACAATAGCAAATATCAATAAAACTGAAAGCTGGTTCTTTGAGAAGGTAAACAAAATTGATAAACAATTAGCCAGACTCATCAAGAAAAAAAGGAAGAATACACAAATCAATAGAATTAGAAATGAAAAGGAGAAGTAACAACTGACACTGCAGAAACACAAAGGATCATGAGAGATTACTACAAGCAGCTATATGCCAAAACAAATTGACAACCTGGAAGAAATGAACACATTCTTAGAAAAGTACAACCTTCTGAGACTGAACCAGGAGGAAATAGAAAATATAAACAGACCAATCACCAGCACTGAAATTGAAACTGTGATTAAAAATCTTCCAACAAACAGAGGCCCAGGAGCAGATGGCTTCGCAGGTGAATTCTATCAAACATTTAGAGAAGAGCTAACACCTATGCTTCTCAAACTCTTCCAAAATATAGCAGAGGGAGGAACACTCCCAAACACATTCTACGAGGCCACCATCACCCTGATACCAAAACCAGACAAAGATGTCACAAAGAAAGAAAACTACAGGCCAATATCAATGATGAACATAGATACAAAAATCCTCAACAAAATACTAGTAAACAGAATCCAACAGCACATTAAAAGGATCGTACACCATGATCAAGTGGGGCTTATCCCAAGAATGCAAGGATACTTCAATATATGCAAATCAATCAATGTGATGCATCATATTAACAAATTGAAGGGTAAAATCCATATGACCATCTCAATAGTTGGAGAAAAAGCTTTTGACAAAATTCAACACCAATTCATGATAAAAACCCTCCAGAAAGTAGGCATAGAGGGAACTTATCTCAACATAATAAAAGCCATATATGAGAAACCCACAGCCAACATGGTTGTCAATGGTGAAAAACTGAAACCATTTCCACTAAGATTAGGAAGAAGACAAGGTTGCCCACTCTCACCACTATTATTCAACAAAGTTTTGGAACTTTTAGCCAAGCAATCAGAGAACAAAAAGAAACAAATGGAATCCAAATCAGAAAACAAGAAGTAAAGCTGTCACTGCTTGCAGATGAAATGTTATTATACATAGAGAATCCTAAAGATGCCACCAGCAAACTACTAGAGGTAATCAATGAATTTGGTAAAGTAGCAGGATACAAAATTAATACACAGGAATCTCTTGCATTCCTATATACTAATGATGAAATATCTGAAAGAGAATTTAAGGAAACACTCCCATTTACCACTGCAAAAAAATGAATAAAATATCTAGGAATAAACCTACTTAAGGAGACAAAAGACCTGTATGCAGAAAATTATAAGACACTGATGAAAGAAATTAAAGATGATACAAACAGATGGAGAGATATACCATGTTCTTGGATTGGAAGAATCAACATTGTGAAAATAACTCTACTACCCAAAACAATCTACAGATTCAATGCAATCCCTATCCAAATACCAATGGCATTTTTCACAGTACTAGAACAAAAAATTTCACAATTTGTATGGAAACACAAAAGACCCCGAATAACCAAAGCAATCTTGAGAAAGAAAAACGGAGCTGGAGGAATCAGGCTCCTGGACTTCAGACTATACTACAAGGCTACAGTAATCAAGAGAATATGGTACTGGCACAAAAACAGACATATAGATCAATGGAACAAGATAGAAAGCCCAGAGATAAACTCACACACATATGGTCACCTTATTTTTGAAAAAGGAGGCAAAAATATACAATGGAGAAAAGACAGCCTCTTCAATAAGTAGTGCTGGGAAAACTGGACAGCTACATGTAAAAGAATGATATTAGAACACTCCCTAACACCATACACAAAAATAAACTCAAAATTGATTAAAGACTTAAATGTAAGGTCAGACACTATAAAACTCTTAGAGGAAAACAAAGGGAGAACACTCTATGACATAAATCACAGCAAGATCCTTTTTGACCCAGCTCCTAGAGCAATGGAAATAAGAACAAAAATAAACAAATGGGACCTAATGAAACTTCAAAGCTTTTGCACAGCAAAGGAAACCATAAGCAAGACGAAAAGACAACCCTCAGAATAGGAGAAAATGTTTGCAAATGAAGCAACTGACAAAGGATTAATCTCCAAAATATACAAGCAGCTCATGCAGCTCAACATGAAAAGAACAAACAACCCAATCCCAAAATGGGCAGAAGCCCTAAATAGACATTTGTCCAAAGAAGATATACAGATAGCCAACAAACACATGAAAGAATGCTCAACATCACTAATCATTAGAGAAATGCACAACAAAACTACAATGTGGTATCATGTCACACCAGTCAGAATGGCCATCATCAAAAAATCTACAAACACTAAGTGCTGGAGGGGGTGTGGAGAAAAGGGAACCCTCTTGCACTGTTGGTGGGAATATAAATTAGTACAGCCACTATGGAGAACAGTATGGCAGTTCCTTAAAAAACTAAAAATAGAACTACCGTATGACCCAGCAATCCCACTCCTGGGCATATACACTGGGAAAACCATAATTCAAAAAGAGTCATGTACCACAATATTCATTTCAGCACTGTTTACAATCGCCAGGACATGGAAGCAACCTAAGTGTCCATCAACAGATGAATGGATAAAGAATATGTGACGCATATATACAATGGAATATTACTCAGCCATAAAAAGAAACAAAATTGAGTTATTTGTAGTGAGGTGGATTGACCTAGAGTCTGTCATACAGAGTGAAGTTAGTGAGAAAGAGAAAAACAAATACCGTATGCTAACACCTATATATGGAATCTAAAAAAAAAAAAGAATTATTCTGAAGAACCTAGGTGCAGGACAGGAATAAAGATGCAGCGGTAGAGAATGGACTTTAGGGCAAGGGGAGGAGGAAGGGTAAGCTGGGATGAAGTGAGAGAGTGGCATGGACTTATATATACTACCAAATGTAAAATAGGTAGCAAATGGGAAGCAGTGGCATAGCACAGGGAGATCAGCTCGGTGCTTTGTGACCACCTAGAGGGGTGGGATAGGGAGGATGGGAGGGAGACGTAAGAGGGAGGAGATATGGGGATATATGTGTATGTATAGCTGATTCACTTTGTAATACAGCAGAAACTAACACACCATTGTAAAGCAATTATACTCCAATAAAGATGTTAAAAAAAATAAATTTCCATGTAAGAGATGTCTTCTTACAGTCTTAGATGTATCTACTGCCATAAAGAGAAAATAAAAACTCTTACTCTTGTTTTTGCCTCTGGTTAGATTCACCTTCTACTCACAGAAAAGACCACCCACACATGGCCCTAACTGCAGAAGAGATTACAGAAGCAAAAATTTTTACGTAGGCTTTCCTAGAGCCTGTGCTTATTGGCATTGTATAATGACCTACATAACCTAACACATTCATGACTCCATCTTGGCTGTTTTTATCTTATGCCAGCTGACTCTGGGTTCCCAGAGTTTGTTTTTGACTACTGATACCTCTCTCATCTTTCTCTAGATTTCTCTATATCTATCTATCTATCTATCTATCTATCTATCTATCTATCTATCTATCTATCTATCTATCTATCTATCTACCTATGTATCCATCTTTCAGCTCTCTATATCTAACATTTTTCCTCAATCTTGGTTTTCAGTCTCTGATTAATATTTCCATAGAGCAGCTTGAAACCAAATCTGTCAATCTCAATTTAAGATATTCTCTAGCTCATGCATACACTTGGCCAGTCCCTTAGTAGTTGCTCAGTGTGTCAGAGTTTTTATGAAGTCAGTGATTGACTTCTAGGCCTTTCCAGTATAATTTCATGTAAACTGCTACCATATATCATAGTACCTTGTTTATGGTGCTATAATCTTTATACATAGATTCCAATTTATTCATCCATTGTTAGTTGCTGTGCTAGTAAAAAAAAATTGCATAGGCAAAAATAAATAAATAAATTTGTGCCTTAGGGAGCCTAGATTTTAGAGTGGAGAAAAGATATATGCAAAAATATTACAAAGTGAAATGCTGCACAGTAGTACCTATGGGCTACCTAGGAAAAAATCCTGTATTATGCACTTACTAGTGAATGACTTTAAACATATTAAATTCTACACATATTTACTGACACATGATAAGAATTCAATGAATATTTATGGCTAGAGTTGTAGGAAGTCTTAACGCACAATGAACTCCCAAAACGTGGGGAAATAAGTGTATGTTAACATAATTTTTAGATTGATATATCTTTTTATTATCTTTGTCACTAACAGTTGTATTCTCAGTATGAACTATCTAGACTTTGATTTGTTGATTGCTCCTTTATTTGAAACTATCTCTCTACCTAGATTTATGGCATTTCCTCGTTCTTCTCTTATAGACTGACATTGTTTCCTTCATATTAACTCTTGACTTATCCTCTCTAGCAATTCTTATGAATAGGATCAGATATCATTTTCCAGAATAAAATTTTAATATACTAAGGTATAAAATATCTTTCTCATAGTACTTATAATCAAACCCATAATTAATAATTTGAAATACTATCTGGAAATTTCTCTAAAATGATTTTCAGTGAAAATGCAGTTTATAATTAATAGATTTTAGTTGACAATTTCATTGAAGACTTGTAACTTAAAATCAGAAAATAAAAGAGAGACAAATACCTTGTTGAATGATCTGACATATTAAAAATACTAAGTTTACTTCTGAGTTCTTGGGAAATGCGATTACATTTAGAATTGATGTAGCCATGGCTCCACATTTATGTAGGCATGGTACTATCAAATTAGAATAGCTCATGTGTAGTTTGTAGAATAATGGTTTAATCTTTTCTTATCCTTTTCTCTGATGAGAAAGGCAGGGTTTGGAAGGCAGTAGGGATAGAATCCACTATTAAAATCTTCTCCTCCAGCAAAAAAAAAAAAAAAAAAAAACAAGGATAAAATGAGATAAACAATGCAGTTCAACTGAAGCTAATTCTTCATTTTAATCATAAATTATTTTGAAAAATGTTCATGTAATACGGTTTAGATTCCTTCAGCTTTGAGTAAAATCACGGCCTTTTGTAGTTTTCCACCTGCAAATCTTGTGAAGATCAATAATACTCTTCTCACAGTCAAAAATCAAAGGTCGATTTTCAGTTTTGATTCTCTATGTCTTCCACATTTAGGACACTGTTGAGTAGCACGATTGTAAACACTCTCCTTTCTTGGTTTCTATAGTGATGTTCTATCTATCATCTCTCTCTCTCTCTAATCTACCTATCTATCATCATTTTACCAACATCATCGGTAAGACCCAACTCAATGGTAGTAAAAATTTCACTACCTATCGAACTTTATTTCCCGGAATTCACCAGCATTTAGAAATGTTTCTGTAATAGCAATTGCAATGTGGTTCTTAATACAATGCTGTATTGCATCTTTTTATCTAACATAATGCCTGTCACATAAAAACGTTTGTTGAAGGGATGAGTGGATAGATTGAGTCAACCAGCTTACCTTGCTCAGTGGCCCATATGACCTCATGGTTAGTCTTTTTTAATGTTTGACTTTTCGCTGAGTATTGGCAGGCAAACTGGGGAGACAGGAGAGCATGACCAGGATGTTTATCCTAGCGACCTCCGCCCTATCATAGTTTCCGTCTACCAGGGTTGCTTTGGTCTGAAGTTGTTTCTCTTAATGAAAACTAAGTCTCTCTCAGGGGTCATTTCCATAAGGTTGGGGTGAGAGATCCTAGGACATCTATATTTGTTAATCAGCCTTACCCAGAGAAAGAGTAAATTTTCTTGTACCTTTATAACAGGAGGTAATATTACAATTTAGAGCAAGGTTCCCACTGAAGTGAGGCTCCCACCTCCCACAGAGACTGGAAGATAGAGGTGCTATCTTCCTTGGTGATTACATTTCCAAGAGATGGCTCCCAGGTCCTTGAGAAAAACTGTCCTGTGATATAAAACTGGTAAAAGTCTTTTTAAAAGATTTATTCCTCAAAGGAGCAGAGAAAGAGTTTTCAATTACCAATTTTCTAAAGTAAATGCTTTAAGGAAAAGGAGGTAATGGACTTCTGTGGTTAGGCCATCTGGATTCTGTAAAGGACCATGTGGGAGGGAGATCAGGGGCTTAGAGGCAGGAGGAAGCCTGTTTAAAGTTTAGTCAAGCTGAACTAAGGAAACTTTAAGGTCATCTTGCTGAGTATAATTTAGAAGGAAAGTACTAAGAACCCCTTAGAGAGTATGGCTCACACAAGTGTGATGTACAGGCAAATGAAACAAGCTCAGTTAAGTCTGAAGCATATAATGTGAAAGCAAGTGTTTTCAGATATGAGTCCATAAAAATTACAAAGTGAAAAGTCTTACAAGTACGTTGAAATATAATCTGGTTCAGCTAATTAAAAGGTAATATAAAACCTATTGGAGGCACAAATGTATGACATAGAAGCAAAACAAAAAAAAAAGACAAAAATGATGCCAGAGTTGATGAGGGAACAGCATTTCATTAATAAAAGTACGAGTAAATAATGCCAAATGTGGTCACTTAGAAATAGCTTATGGAGGTAGCAATTAGAAGTCTGTCCATGGCCTTTAAGACAGAAATCTTCATAGAGTAGTGGAGAAAGAAATTAGATGTAAAGAGTTGAGAAACTAGTGAATAGAAGTAGAAAATATAAAGGAAGGCCATTTTATAGAACTTTCAAGTAATCTGGCAGTAAAGAGAAGGAAAGGTAAAACATTGTGATTCTTTACATTAAGCAAAGTTTTTAGAAATATTTCTGTATTGGTATGTATTAGGATAGTTTCTATGGCTTAGCTATTTGGGATTTTTCCTCTTTACTTGTTCAGTCTACGTGCCTGGTCCAAAATTTGCTTGGTGAAGAAAAGAAAATGTCTCATCAGGCATATGTCTGCCTCAGATGGATTTATCCCTACCTGATCCTCATTTGTCTGGATTAACCATCTCTAGACCCATTTGTTATATGTCTTGATCTTTGGCCTGCCTCACACCCCTGGCTTAATTGATTTACCACAGTTAGAAAATAGTTTTCTTAGTAAGACTTTATAAATGTAAATGATTTTATGTTGAGATCTATGGTTGATGTAAACAATGTTGAAGTTATTATTATCTCTACTACCCAGTGAAGAACTTAAAGTAAAATTAATTTAGCTACAATAATATTGCCAGTTAATGTAGACTTAACATTTAAATCCAGCAAGGCTCATGCTCTATTCTAAATCACTGTATTTAATGTTTGAAAAAAAATAGAGTGGAGACTAAAATGCAAATGTAAGTATTTTGGTCACCAAGAAAAGTTATATAATCTGTATAAATAGATAATTTATTATAATTTAAAATTATGTGGGATAGTCAGGTCCAATATAGATAAATATCTTATAATACAATAATAGAACAAAGAATTCAAATATTTTTAGTTTTCTTAAAGACAGAATTAATACACATTACTACCCAATTTGTCTTATTCTATTCGATCAACTTAGATTTATGTTAAACAGACTAGTAGAATATTAAATCATTGCTATCTTTAAAAAATACTTAAGAATAATGCATTCATTATTATTCAGTTGATCAATAATAGCTTTAATATTACTGTTCTCCCAAGATAAATTTCTCTCTGATCACTGCCCACTATATAATCATACTTTCAATATTAGCAATATGTTGGTCTAAATGTTTCATGTTGAGCTATTATTATACCTGTACTGTCTTTTCTTTTGCCCAGTAAGCCTGTCAAAATGCAAATTGCTTTCTCTGACCAAAACTACAGCAGGAGCTCAGCCTGGCTCCTTTTTGCACAAAACCAGCAACAGATTTGTCAACAGCTGCTCTTGGGGTCTGTACACATAATGGCAACTTCAGAACCTTGCAGGACCCACAGTTTTTCTGTCTGCAGCCCAGGAATCATTTAACAGTAGATGACACTTTTGGCAATGTATAATTAAAGAGCTTGTTTTAGCGACACTACACACTGTGAAACACATAATAAAAGAGAGGTGGGGGGAAGGTGACATGCATGAGTGTACAATTTAGATTGTGGCAGAGAATGTGAGTACAGCTGGGAGCTTGACAGTTTTGGCTGTGGTTGCTGAGATCAGATTTGGAAAAACAAATCACTATATGTTTCAACATTATCTAGGTGACGAATGAATCAATAAGCTAATTAAATATATCTTTCCTTCCTTATTCTGCTAATTGAGACTGGAGAAGATTATAAACAGGTCCACAACATGACAAACCAGAGGTCGTCATTTAATTTGGATACCAGCATCACCTTTCCAAGGTATTGATATTTGGTTTACAGGGGAATAAAATAAGGAGAATTTAAGTGACTCTGACTTGCATTATTCTGAACACATATGATGCTGCGATTCAGATTGATGGGATGTAATAGATCTTTAAAACAGGACAGCTTTGGATCAATGGGGCTAGCATATTGGGTTATATTTCTTTTACAATCAGCTTGTTAAGTGTTCTTCATCATTTGCTACTAAAAGCAAAGGCAATCCTGTAGTTTAGAAAGATGATTTAAAAAATAAATTAGAAACTGAAGAGAAGAAATGTATTCTATTCCATTCCTGACAGTTGTACATCCCATTACTCATTAATAACTTACCATGATTAAATGTGTTTTACAGTCATTGTTTTCACCATGGATGACATCCTTCTACATGTCTGTTACCATTGACTACTTTTGCTTACATCTGAAATGTATGTAAATGAAATCATACTGTATGGGCACATTTTGATCAAGCTTTTTAAGTTAACATTATATTAGTGAGATTTATCAAAGTTGTTACACATAAGTGTAGTTCATTCACTTTCATTGATGTAAGGCTTTCCATAATAATTCCTATTATTCTGTGCCATGCTATATGTGGTTAATATTGATGGACATTTTAGTTATTATAAATAATGCTCATGTAAAGATTGTTTTACATGTATTTTGATGACCATGTGTAAGCATATTGATAGACACATACGTAGAAATAGAATTTCTGCTTTACAAAATATATGTATATTTAGCCTCTCTAATATTGCCAACAATTTTCCAAAGGGGATGTACAAAGTTATACTCCCACTGTCAGTATGTAAGAGTTTCATATCCTCCCCAAAGCTTAGAAATATTAGTATTTTGTTATATTTTAGTAATTCTAGTGAGCATAGTGTGGTATTTCATTATTGTTTTCATTTTCATTTTCCTGATAATGAATGATGTTGAGCATCTTTTCATGTTATAAATCATTTGGATGACCTTTATTAAAAGTACCTGCCCAAGTCTTTAGGCTGTTTTTTATTGGGTTGTCTATCTTGATGTTACTGATCTGAAATATTTCCTTTTGTATTCTCAATATCTTTCATATATATGTGTGTATACAGACACATATATACATTTCTATACACTCTTCTCTCTATGGCTTTCCTTTTCTAAGTCTTAATAGTGTCTTTTGGGACTTCCCTGGTGATGCAGCGGTTATGAATCGGCCTGCCAATGCAGGGGACATGGGTTTGATCCCTGGTCCGGGAAGATCCCATATGCTGTGGAGCAACTAAGCCCATGCACGATAACTACTAAGCCTGCGCTAGAGGGCCCACGAGCCACAACTGCTGAGCCCACGTGCTGCAACTACTGAGCCCTCATGCTACAACTACTGAAGCCCATGTGCCTAGAGCCCATGCTCCGCAACAAGAGAAGCCATCACAATGAAAACGGCAACAAAGAGTAGCCCTTGCTCACCACAACTAGAGAAAGCCCATGCACAGCAATAAAGACCCAATGCAGCCAAAAAAATAAATAATAAGTAAATAAGTAAATAGTGTCTTTTGAGAGAAACAGAATGTCTTAATTTTAATGAAATCTAACTTTTCAGTTTTTCATTTTTTTTAACATCTTTATTGGAGTATAGTTGCTTTACTATGTTGTGTTAGTTTCTGCTGTATAACAAAGTGAATCAGCTATACGTATACATATATCCCCATATCCCCTCCCTCTTGTGCCTCCTTCCCACCCTCCTTATCCCACCCCTCTAGGTGGTCACAAAACACTGAGCTGATCTCCCTGTGCTATGCGGCTGCTTCCCACTAGCTATCTATTTTACATTTGGTAGTGTGTATATGTCCATGCCACTCTCTCACTTCATCCCAGCTTACCCTTCCTCCTCCTATTGTCCTCAAGTCCATTCTGTATGTCTGCGTCTTTATTCCTGTTCTGCCCCTAGGTTCATCAGAAACTTTTTGTTTAGATTCCATATATATGTGTTAGCATATGGTATTTGTTTTTCTGACTTACTTCACTCTGTATGACAGATTCTAGGTCCATCCACCTCACTACAAATAACTCAATTTCGTTTCCTTTAATGGGTGAGTAATATTCTATTGTATATATGTGTCACTTCTTCTATATCCATTCATCTGTCGATGGACACTTAGGTTGTTTCCATGTCCTGGCTACTGTAAATAGAGCTGCAATGAACATTGTGGTACACGACTCTTTTTGAATTATGGTTTTCTCAGGGTATATGCCCAGTAGTGGGATTGCTGGGTCGTATGGTACTTCTATTTTTACTATTTTAAAGAACCTCCATACTGTTCTCCATAGTGGCTGTATCAATTTACATTCCCACCAACAGTGCAAGAGGGTTCCCTTTTCTCCACACCCTCTCCAGCATTTATTGTTTGTAGATTTTTTGATGATGGCCATTCTGACCACAGAGAGGTGATACCTCATTGTAGCTTTGATTTGCATTTTTCTAATGATTAGTGATGTTGAGCATCCTTTCATGTGTTTGTTGGCCATCTATATACCTTCTTTGGAGAAATGTCTATTTAGGTCTTCTGACCATTTTTGGAATGGGTTGTTTGTTTTCTTGATATTGAGCTGCATGGGTTGCTTGTATATTTTGGAAATTAATCCTTTGTCAGTTACTTCATTTGCAAATATATTCTCTGATTATGAGGGTTGTCTTTTCATCTTGTTTATGGTTTCCTTTGCTGTACAAAGCTTTTAAGTTTCATTAAATCCTATTTGTTTATTTTTGTTTTTATTTCCATTTCTCTAGGAAGTGGGTCAAAAAGGATCTTGCTGTGATTTATGTCATAGAGTGTTCTGCCTATGTTTTCCTCTAAGAGTTTTATAGTTTCTGGCCTTACATTTAGGTCTTTAATCAAGTTTCAGTTTATTTTTGTGTATAGTCTTAGGAAGTGTTCTAATTTCATTCTTTTACATGTAGCTGTCCAGTTTTCCCAGCACCACTTATTGAAGAGGCTGTCTTTTCTCCATTGTATATTCTTGCCTCCTTTAGAAAAGATAAGGTGACCATATGTGCATGAGTTTATCTCTGGACTTTCTATCCTGTTCCATTGATCTATGTTTCTGTTTTTGTGCCAGTACCATACTGTCTTGATTACTGTAGCTTTGTAGTATCGTCTGAAGTCAGGCAGCCTGATTCCTCCAGCTCCATTTTTCTTTTTCAAGATTGCTTTGGTTATTTCGGGTCTTTTGTGTTTCCATACAAATTGTGAAATTTTTTGTTCTAGTTCTGTTAAAAATACCATTGGTAGTTTGATAGGTATTGCATACAATCTGTAGATTGCTTTGGGTAGTATAGTCATTTTCACAATGTTGATTCTTCCAATCCAAGAGCATGGTATATCTCTCCATCTGATTGTATCATCTTTAATTTCTTTCATCAGTGTCTTATAGTTTTCATACAGTTCTTTTGTGTCCTTATTCCTAGGTATTTTATTCTTTTTGTTGAAATGGTAAATGGAGGTATTTTCTTAACTTCTCTTTCAGTTTTTTCATTGCTAGTGTATGGGAATACAAGAGATTTCTGTACATTAATTTGGTATCCTGCTACTTTACCAAATTCACTGATTAGCTCTAGTAGTTTTCTGACAGCATCTTTAGGATTCTTTATGTATTGTATCATGCCATCTGCAAACAGTGACAGTTTTACTTCTTCTTTCCCAGTTTGGATTCCTTTTATTTCTTTTTCTTCTCTGATTCCGTGGCTAAAACTTCCAAAACTATGTTGAGTAATAGTGGTGAGAGTGGGCAACCTTGTCTTGTTCCTGAACTTAGAGGAAATGGTTTCACTTTTTTCACCATTGAGAACGATGTTGGCTGTGGGTTTGTCATATATGGCCTTTATTATGATGAGGTAGGTTCACTCTATGCCTACTTTCTGGAGAGTTTTTATCCTAAATGGGTGTTGAATTTTGTCAGAGGCTTTTTTTGCATCTATTGAGATGATCATATGGATTTTATCCTTCAGTTTGTTAATATGGTGTATAACATTGATTGATTTGTGTATATTGAGGAATCCTTGCATTCCTGGGATAATCCCCACTTGATCATGGTGTATGACCCTTTTAAGGTGCTGTTGGATTCTGTTCGCTAGTTTTTTGTTGAGGATTTTTGCATCTATGCTCATCAGTGATAGTGGCCTGTAGTTTTCTTCTTTTGTAGTATCTTTGTCTGGTTTTAGTATCAGGTGATTGTGGCCTCATAGAATGAGTTTGGGAGTGTTCCTCCCTCTGTTATATTTTGGAAGAGTTTGAGAACGATAGGTGTTAGCTCTTCTCTAAATGTTTGATAACATTCGCCTGTGATGCCATCTGGCCCAGGGCTTTTGTTTGTTGGAAGATTTGTAATCACTGTTTCAAATTCTGTGCTTGTGATTGGTCTGTTCATATTTTCTATTATTTCTTCCTAATTCAGTCTTGGAAGGTTATGCTTTTCTAAGAATTTGTCCATTTCTTCCAGGTTGTCCATTTTATTGGCATATAGTTACTTGTAGTAATCTCTCATGATCCTTTGTATTTCTGCAGTGACAGTTGCTATTTCTCTTTCTTCATTTCAAATTCTGTTGATTTGAGTCTTCTCCCTTTTTTTCTTGTTGAGTCTTGCTAATGGTTTATCAATTTTGTTTATCTTCTCAAAGAACTAGTTTTTAGTTTTATTGATCTTTGTTATTGTTTCCTTCATTTCTTTTTCATTTATTTGTGATCTGAACCTTATGATTCCTTCTGCTAACTTTGGGGGTTTTTCTGTTCTTCTTTCTTTTATTGCTTCATGTGTAAGTTTCAGTTGTTTATTTGAGATTTTTCTTGTTTCTTGAGGTAGGATTGTATTACTATAAACTTCCCTCTTAGAACTGCTTTTGTTGCACACCATAGGTTTTGGGTTGGAGTGTTTTCATCATTTGTTTCTAGCTATTTTTTTTATTTCCTCTTTAATTTCTCCAGTGATCACTTGGTTATTAAGTAGTTCATTGTTTAGCATCTATGTGCTTGTATTTTTTACAGACTTTTTCCTGTAATTGATATCTCGTCTCATAGTGTTGTGGTCGGAAGAGATACTTGATATGATTTCAATTTTCTTAAATTTACCAAGGCTTGATTTGTGACCCAAGATATGATCTATCCTGGAGAATGTTCCATGAGCAGTTGAGAAAAATGTGTATTCTGTTGTTTTTGGATGGAATGTCCAATAAGGTTCAATTAAGTCCATCTTGTCTAATGTGTCATTTAAAGCTTGTGTTTCCTTATTTATTTTCATTTTGGATGATCTGTCTATTGTTGAAAATGGGGTGTTAAAGTCCCCTACTATTATTGCATTACTGTCGATTTCCCCTTTTATGGCTGTTAGCATTTGCCTTATGTTTTGAGGTGCTCCTATGTTGGGTGCATAAATATTTACAATTGTAATCTTCTTCTTGGATTGATCCTTTTTTCATTATGTAATGTCCTTCTTTGTCTGTTGTAATAGTCTTTATTTTAAAGTCTATTTTGTCTGATATAACAATTGCTACTTCACCTTTCTTTTGATTTCCATTTGCATGGAATATCTTTTTCCATCCCCTCACTTTCAGTCTGTATGTGTCCCTAGGTCTGAATTGGGTCTCTTGTAGACAGCATATATACAGGTCTTGTTTCTGTATCCATTCAGCCAGTCTATGCCCTTTGATTGGAGCATTTAATCCATTTAAATTTAAGATAATTATCAATATGTACGTTCCTATACCATTTTCTTAATTGTTTGGGGTTTGTTATTGTAGGTCTTTTTCTTCTCTTGTGTTTCCTGCCTAGAGAAGTTCCTTTAGCATTTGTTGTAAAGCTGGTTTGGTGGTGCTGAATTCTCTTAGCTTTTGCTGTCTGTAAAGGTTTTAATTTCTCCATCGAATTTGAATGAGATCCTTGCTGGGTAGAATAATCTTGGTTGTAGATTTTTTCCCTTTCATCACTCTAAATATGCCCTGCCACTCCCTTCTGGCTTGCAGAGTTTCTGCTGAAAGATCAGCTGTTAACCTTTGGGGATTCCCTTACGTGTTACTTGTTGCTTTTTCCTTGCTGCTTTTAATAATTTTTCTTTGTATTTAATTTTTGATAGTTTGATTAATATGTGTCTTGGTGTGTTTCTCCTTGGATTTATCCTGTATGGATTCTCTGTGCTTCCTGGAATTGACTATTTCCTTTCCCATGTTAGGGAAGTTTTCAATTATAATCTCTTCAAATATTTTCTGTCCCTTTCTTTTTCTCTTCTTCTTCTGGGACCACTATAATTTGAATGTTGGGGTGTTTAATGTTGTCCCAGAGGTCTCTGAGACCGTTCTCAAGTCTTTTTATTCGTTTTTCTTTATTCTGCTCTGTGTCAGTTATTTCCATTATTTTATCTTCCAGGTCACTTATCCGTTCTTCTGCCTCACTTATTCTGCTATTGATTCCTTCTAGAGAATTTTTAATTTCATTTATTGTGTTGTTCATCATTGTTTGTTTGCTCTTCAGTTCTTCTAGTTCCTTGTTAAGCATTTCTTGTATTTTCATTTCTATTTCCAAGATTTTGGATCATCTTTACTATCATTATTCTGAATTATTTTTCAGGTAGACTGCCTATTCACTATTCATTTGTTTGGTCTGGTGGGTCTTTACCTTGCTCCTTTATCTGTTGCATACTTCTCTGTCTTCTCATTTTGCTTAACTTACTGTTTTGGGGGTCTCCTTTTCGCAGGCTGCATGTTCATATTTCCCATTGTTTTTGGTGTCTGCCCCCAGTGTGTGAGGTTGGTTCAGTGGCTTGTGTGGTCTTCCTGGTGGAGGGGACTGGTGCCTGTGTTCTGGTGGGTGGGAGTGGATCTTGTCTTTCTGGTGGGCACCTCCACATCTGGTGGTGTGTTTTGGGGTGTCTGTGAACTTAGTATGATCTTAGGCAGCCTCTCTGCTAATGGATGGGGTTGTGTTCCTTTCTTGCTGCTTGTTTGGCATAGGGTGTCCAGCACTGTAGCTTGCTGGTCATTGAGTGAAGCTGGGTCTTGATGTTGAGATGGAGATCTCTGAGAGATTTTCGCCATTTGGTATTTCGTGGAGCTGGGAGGTCTCTTGTGGACCAGTGTCCTGAAGTTGGCTCTCCCACCTCAGAGGCACAGCCCTGATGCCTGGCTGGAGCACCAAGAGCCTTTCATCCACACAGCTCAGAATAAAAGGGAGAAAAAAATAGAAAGAAAGAAAGAAAGAGGATAAAATAAAATAAAATAAAATAAAGCTATTATAATAAAAAATAAGAAAAAAATTATTAAGAGAAAATTTATTAAGAAAACATTTTTTAAATTTTTTAAAATAAATTTATTTATTTTTTATAATAAAAAATAAGAAAAAAATTATTAAGAAAATAATTATTAAGAAAAAAATTTTTAATTTTTTTAAAATAAAAAATAAAAGACTTATTAAGAAAAAAATTTTTTAATTCTTTAAAATAAGGAAAAAATTATTAAGAAAAAAAAATTTTTTAAGTAAAAAACATAAAAAACAAACAAAAAAATGGACAGACCGAACCCTAGGACAAATGGTGAAAGCAAAGCTATACAGACAAAATCTCACCCAGAAGCATACACATATACACTCACAAAAAAAGGAAAAGGGGAAAAATTAATATATCCTGCTCCCAAAGTCCACCTCCTGAATTTGGGATGATTTGTTGTCTATTCAGGTATTCAACAGGTGCAGGTACATCAAGTTGTTTGTGGAGCTTTAATCCGCTGCTCCTGAGGCTGCTGGGAAAGATTTCCCTTTCTCTTCTTTGTTCACACAGCTCCCAGGGTTCAGCTTTGGATTTGGACCCACCTCTGAGTGTAGGTCGCCTGAGGGCGTCTGTTCCCTGCCCAGACAGAACGGGGTTAAAGGAGCAGCTGCTTTGGGGGCTCTGGCTCACTCAGGCCAGGGGGAGGGAAGAGTACAGATGCGGGGCGAGCCTGCGGCGGGAGAGGCCGGCATGACGTTGCGCCGGCGTGACGTTGCCCCAGCGTGAGGCGCGCCGTGCGTTCTCCCGGGGAAGTTGTTGCTGGATCATGGGAGCCTGGCAGTGGCGGGCAGCACAGGCTCCCGGGAGGGGCGGTGTGGATAGTGACCTGTGCTCTCACACAGGCTTCTTGGTGGCGGCAGCAGCAGCCTTAGCGTCTCCTGCCCGTCTCTGGGGTCCGCGCTGATAGCCGCGGCTTGCACCTGTCTCTGGGGCTCGTTTAGGCGGCGCTCTGAATCCCCTCTCCTCGCGCACCAGGAAACAAAGAGGCAAGAAAAAGTCTCTTGCCTCTTTGGCAGCTCCAGCCTTTTTCCCAGACTCCCTCCAGGCTAGCCGTGGTGCGCTAACCCCTTCAGGCTGTGTTCATGCAGCCAACCCCAGTCCTCTCCCTGGGATCTGACCTCAGAAGCCCAAGCCTCAGCTCCCAGCCCCCGCCTGCCCTGGCGGGTGAGCAGACAAGCCTCTCGGGCTGGTGAGTGCTGGTCGGCACCAACCCTCTGTGCGGGAATCTCTCTACTTTTCCCTCTGCACCCCTGTTGCTGTGGGGTTCGCGCTGATAGCCGCGGCTCGCACCCGTCTCTGGGGCTCGTTTAGGCGGTGCTCTGAATCCCCTCTCCTCGCGCACCAGGAAACAAAGAGGTAAGACAAAGTCTCTTGCCTCTTCGGCAGCTGCAGACTTTTTCCGGGACTCCCTCCTGGCTAGCTGTGGTGCGCTAACCCCTTCAGGCTGTGTTCATGCAGCCAACCCCAGTCCTCTGCCTGGGATCTGACCTCCGAAGCCCGAGCCTCAGCTCCCAGCCCCCGCCCGCCCCGGCGGGGGAGGAGACAAGCCTCTCGGGCTGGTGAGTACTGCTCGGCGCCGATCCTCTGTGCGGGAATCTCTCCGCTTTGCCCTCCGCACCCCTGTGGCTGCGCTCTCCTCCGTGGCTCCGAAGCTTCCCCCCTCTGCCACCCGCAGTCTCCGCCCGCGAAGGGGCTTCCTAGTGCGTGGAAACCTTTCCTCCTTCACGGCTCCCTCCCACTGGTGCAGGTCCCGTCCCTATTCTTTTGTCTCTGTTATTTCTTTTTTCTTTTACCCTGCGCAAGTACAAGGGGAGTTTCTTGCCTTTTGGGAGGTCTGACGTCTTCTGCCAGCGTTCAGTGGGTGTTCTGTAGGAGCAGTTCCACGTGTAGATGTATTTCTACTGTATCTGTGGGAAGGAAGGTGATCTCCGCGTCTTACTCTTCCGCCATCTTGCCCAGACTCCATATTTGTACTTTATATGAGGCTCTAAAAAGATTTCAAGAGACCAAAATCATAATATGGCAGTTGAAAATCAGTTCTAGAATATATCTGAGTAATTAAATTCTAACTAGTGCTACACAATGCTCAGATTAGATGAGAAAGAACTGCAAAATTATATAATTTATCATCTTAATAATATTTACAGAGCCCTATGGAGAAAAATAAGGATTTAAAAAAATTTATTTGGAATATTTACATATGTTTAATTATGTATTGAAACCATAATTATACATTATACAAATATATTTAAAATATAATACTAATTTTCCAATGATTGATTTTGATTAAAATAAATCAGGATTATGGGAAAAGTATTAGACTTAAGTGTTAAGGTAAGATTAATAATAAATTTGAATTATTGGAAGAGCTCAAATAAATAATTAACATTTGGTGAACTGTTAATCTACCTTTCAAACTCTGTACTAAACACTTTGCATACCAAATCTTATTCAATTATTGTAAGTATTCTATGAGGTGGGTAATTTATCATCCTCATTTGAGAAAGTCACGTTTCTGATCTTCTAAGGGACTTCCAATATCACAGAGCAAATAGATGGAGAAACTAGGATTTAATGTGTTTCTGTCTGTCCTGGGAACACAGTATCTACCAACTGAGGTAAATTTTTCTTAAGAACAAGGGTACTGTTTATTTTTCTTATAGTATAAGCTCTTATTTACTATAATCTTCAGATTCTTCTTTTTAGAATTCTTAACAGTTTATAGACACTAGTAATATAGGTATCCAAATATAGAATCTGAAGTTGCTTTCAAATCATAGAGGAGTCTGAGCCTAAGAGGCTGTAAATAATTAGATCAAACCCCCAGGAAAAAAATTCATGTTAGATTTCATGAGGTTACACATGAATTAAGAGCTGGGTCTGAATCTTTTCTCCCAAGGTTTTGTTTCCATGTTAAACACTTGGCACTAAACTCATAATCCATAAGGGTTGTTCTTCTCTTTGTTTAAGTTATGGGCTTTTATTTTTTTCTTCAGGTAAACATGCAGGCTTAAACGTCTTTTAGGAATAGAATATATCTAGCTGATATACAGTGAAGTATCCCTTTATTGTCCTTGTCATTCTTTTCCCTTGTTATTCTTTCTTCCTCTGGTTGGTTGTCCAGGAACCAAATGCAATTCTTTCTCCACTACTAAAGTATATCCATACTTTTTACTATGCAGTGCATTGCTTTCAATGGAATCAGTACTTACCTGTCACTGGGGTTGCTATTTAGATAGAGTGTTAATCCAAATCACCTCCTGACAATAAACTAATGAAAACTATTGAACTACTGTGTTTACTATGTTTGAGAGCATATTACAAAGAGTGACTTTGTGTGTGTGATTTCCAGGAACGATGAAAGGGTAACAGGGAATGCGAGACCTTCGTATATCAGTTTCACCTGGATAAATATGGAAAGATGTAATTGACTTAACTGTCTGTACTTACTAACATTTAAAAATTGTTGGGAATAGTAGAGCTTTCAGAAATGTTTCCTATTAGAAATGCATTACTTTACATGATTACGCACAATTATTTCTGTCATGACTCTTCCATTTCCTATTGGTATACCTTTTTCTACCTCACTATTCACTTAAAAAACAAACAAACAAACGAAATAGAGGCTTGTGGATACAACGTGGTTGAAGAGATATAAGTGCTTTGAGTTGGGACTGAATCATTTGTCACAACTTCTTTTGGAATTCGTGTCGGTTGGTTTCCTTAGGGAAACAGACTGAAAATCAGGTTTGCAAGCAAGAGGTTTAATAGGAGGTGTTTCCTCATGCCCCTCATGTGAGGAAAGGGAAGCAAGACCTGACGGATAGTAGCAACAGAGGCCTCAATCACTCATTCAGGGGGCTCCGGAACTGTAGCACTCTTCAGATTTGTCATTTTTGACACCAGGGGGCCTGGGCATTTATTTTTTAAATTAAAGTATAGTCAATTTACAATGTTTCAGGGGTACAGCAAAGTGATTCAGTTATATATATATATATATATATTTTTTTCAGATTCTTTTCCATTATAGGTTATTACAAGATATTGAATATAGTTCCCTGTGCTATACAGTAGGTCCTTGTTTATTTTATATATAGTAGTGTGTATCTGTTAATCCCAAATTCCTAACTTATCCCACCCCAAGTCTTTCTCCTTTGGAAACCATAAATAGTTTTCTATGTCTGTGTCTATTTCCACTTTGTAAATAAGTTCATTTGTATCATTATTTTTAAGATATAAATGATACTGTATGATATTTGTCTTTCTCTGATTTACTTCACTTAGTATGAGAATGTCTAGGTCCACCAATGTTGCTGCAAACGGCATTATTTTGTTCTTTTTTATGGCTGAGTAATACTCCACTGTATATATGTACCACATCTTCTTTATCCATTCATCTATCGATGAACATTTAGGTTGCTTTCATATCTTGACTATTGTAAATAGTGCTGCTATGAACATTGGGGTGCATACATCTTTTCAAATTAGAATTTTTATCTTTTTCAGATATATGGGCCTGGGCCTTTTGAAACCCTCATAAGAACTATCTTGGGATGCTGGTTGCCCTGGAAAGAGCATGTCACTGTGGAAGAGGCAGCTTCCTTTGGCTGCAGGAAATTCCTGAAGAGGACTGGGCTGTGAGTTGTCAGGTAAGGTCTCAGTTCTGAAGGAGGATCTGAATATCAGGCCTCAGGATATATGAATCTTTAAAAACCATGTTTGAAATTAATATGCTACCTACCTCTATCTATTTATATATGTTATGTTTTGAATGGGGCTTTCCATTTTTTAAAACTCAATCTTTTCTTCACAGCTTTCTTTAAGTTTCAGTATTCATTATTTTCTCTCAAAACATGTGAAAAGTGTTCTCTTATTTTGAATATATTTATATACTTTTAATCAAATAAGAGGCTAGACATGTCTGAAGGAAACAGAGTACCATATAAAATGCAAGATTAAATATATTCAAATTTAATATTAGAATAATTTCAATTTTAAAGCTTAATGATCCCTCAAATATAATATGAAATAACAAAATCATAAAAATAAAATATTCTGAAAGTGTATGTAAGCTTTCTCCCAAGTGTTCCTTGATGTTTTGACTCAAAAGTAGATGAAAAGAAATGTTGATGTACCTTTATCAACAAGAATTATATTAAATAACATTATCTAATATAAGCATTCTCTCTTCTGAGTATTAAATTTAACTGAAATTTTAACTAAGTTTTTAGGTAAATCTATTATATCACAAAAGGACATTAAAAAACCATGTGTTCATTTCCTCACATATAGCACAAGTCTGAATTCATGATTTTCAATTCTATGATGTGCTCAGAAAGAATTTTAAATGAATACTATACAGAGCAATGACTTTCAGAAAGTATTCAGAAAGGGCTCTCAGCAACTGCTAGCATTTATTGAATGCTATGTTCTAGAAACTGGGTTGTGTACTTAATGTATCTTATCTCATTTAATTCTCTGCAGGACAAGAAGGTAAGTCCATTAAGGCTGTTTTCCAGATGAGAAATCTGAGACTCAGAGTTTAATGAAGTTACCTAAGGCTACAAAGATAGTAAACAGAGAAATCAAGAAATAGATCTATCTTTATTTGGATCCAACACACAGTCTCTTTCTACTATTACCAAGCTACAGGGGTTCAACAAAATTGGTAGTCACTGAGTTGGAAGTTGAGTACTAAGCAGAATGCATAAGATAAGCAGTCAAAGTTCTTGAAACATAGTACTCAGAGACCATTTCTACCCATTTCCACAATTAATGATAACATAGACAGGAAATCAACTTAGATTTAGGGATGGTTGTTCCAAAGTTTATTATGTAGAACAGTATAATAACTATTATACACTCCCACAAAAGAGGAGAATAGGGTGGTTCCCTTCCAAAGTTTCCCAAATAACTTTGAGACATAATGGTTTAAACAAATATATATATTTTTTAAACTGGAGGATCTTAATATAATAACGTGCATTGTAAACACCCCCAAAAGAGTGGGGTATATGAATCATAACTCCAAATGCTTTTCTCCAAATAATCTTTTTCTTTTTTTTAAATTGGCCATCTCTCAGCACTCATTTCTTCAGGATACAGTTCAGTTGATTCTGTGATATTATGTTAAGTATAAATATCCACTCCAGAAGAACAAGTACACTAAAATTATAGCTACAGGATGACTATATTGTCATTATTTAGAACTACATAAACTAAAAGAACAAAATCAGACAAAAACTGTACAACACAATTAGGAAGTTGGGCTGGACTTCATTTACAAAACCTGCTTAATATACAGTCAGTTCAGTGTTAACTGAATTACTCTTTCTTTTTTCTTTTATTTTTTTCTTGTCTTACAGTTTTATTAAATAAAAACTCCACTAATAAAGAATATAGTGTTACCTTTGGCTCCTATTCTGCAATTATTTTTTAAACATCTTTATTGGAGTATAATTGCTTTACATTGTTGTGTTAGTTTCTGCTGTATAACAAAGTGAATCAGTTATACATATACATATACCCCCATATCTCCTCCCTCTTGCATCTCCCTCCCATCCACCCTATCCCACCCCTCTAGGTGGTCACAAAGCACTGAGCTGATCTCCCTGTGCTATGCAGCTGCTTCCCACTAGCTATCTATTTTACATTTGGTAGTGTATATATGTCAATGCCACTCTCTCACTTCTTCCCAGCTTACCCTTCCCCCTCCCCAGATCCAAACATCCTCAATTCTTTTTCATGCCAACCCTCCCTACAACTTAAATTGTCTTCACTAAAGCAATCTACAGATTTTGTCAAGCTGGGACTTGGGAGGCATCAGGACAGGACTGATGGGGATTTGAGGGACAGAAGGGGGAACCAAGGCCTAAGTTCAGACACATAGAAATGGGCAGGAGTTTCTCAAGATAAGAGAAGCAAGCATGTGGGCAGCATAAAGGAGACAAAAGGGAAGTCACAGGCTACTTTTATAAAACTGGGCAATGAAGGGCAGGTCTAAGAAGTCAGCTGAAATAGTGGTCCATGGCACAAATTGTAGTGTGGATAAGCATGTTTCTGGTACTCAGACAAAAAAAATTGGTTAAGAAAAGAAGCAAAAAAAAAAGTGAAAGAACCCAGGCTAATTGCATGCTCTTTGAGGTCAGGACCTAGGCACAGGGCACTAGAAACAACTTGATACCAACTCAAGGACTTTTCTGAGAATGGTGGGTCTCCTAATTTCCTTCTGTCCAGAATCAGCTCCTCTGAAGTGCTACCCAAATGGAGAACATTAAGCACACGAAATTGAGGGAGTCAGATGAGGGGATAAAAGCAAATGGTTACAACAGTTGTCTCTGTACCTGGAAGGATATCTTAAAGTAGGGGGGCAGGAGATGTCTAAAATGAAGAACTAAGAGGAAGAGAGGAACTCACATTATTCAAAACAATGTAGTTGACCTGTGGCTGCATGTACAAAGTCAGATTCCTGGTTTTTTTTTCTATTAATTACTGAAAACTGTTCCCAAATTATTTCATATTTTGCCAGTGTAAGAAGAACCATTATCAGATTTACATGAAAGAAAATTTCATTGAAAGCATCTTCTCAATGATACAGAATTATAAACTGGGAGAGTTAATGTACTAGGTATTTCCCCATTATCCTATTTACTAAGATCACTGCAAAAAAATATGTTAACTAATAGACATAGACACTCTCTGAAAAAAATGTGAAGTTCTTATAAGCAAATATTACTTATTACTTTCAGAAGCATAGTTTTTCAATTTAAGTAGCCCCATTATGAGTCTTTTCTCTGGTCACAAATATTTCTGAGTTTCAGGATATGGCCAATGTCATGTTACATATGTTTTAAAAAGTGTATGATTTTTTTTAATAGGATAATAGTTTGGTTAAAACTTTTACTGACTACGTGCAGAGATTAAGGAAAATATCATTCATTAATTATCCTTGGGGAACAAAATTAATCTGGTGCAATAGTTTGGATATATAAGCTATATAAAGAAACAAAAAACCTTTGCCTAAATTAAAATAGAAGAGATTGTGTGCGATTGTGCACATATGCTTTATCTACTAAAAGATTAGCCAAAAGAATCTGATTTTCCTTGACGGTCTAATTTCAATGTCTTTGTTAAAAAGACTAAACCTAGTGACAAGGGGAGCAGTGATCATTTCAGTGACAATGGGAAATTTGTTTATGATGGATTTTATTAAATGAATGCAAGTTTTATGGCATACTTACCTTTGAAAACACTTTTAAAGTTTTATTTGCTGTAACGCACAATTAGTTAAGATTCAAGCCAAAGTACTGCCCTTGTGCATACAGCATATGTTGTAAATGCTTCTTGGCTGACTTTGCTGAAGAAGTTTATAAAGTCGTTGCAGTATATTTTCCTTGCCAAAAGAGAAAATAAATAATACTTCTGTGCTGTTATTTCAGGGACATCATTTTAAAGTTAGTACCATTCTTAATGGAAAACCTTTTGCAATTCAACAGTGGCAACATTGAGATAAGGCTAAAAATACCAAGTGGAAAGAATAAAGATGATTTGTGAAGCATTTCAAAACATAAAAAAATGTAGTTTTGGAAATAGCTTTAGAAAATTTACCCTGTGGGGAAATGACCAGATGGTAAGAAGATGAAGAGGTATAATTAGGGAATGTCATAAGTTATTATGTGATATAGAGGTTAGATACTGTTTGCATAAATCAAGGATATATCACCTTCTAACTCAAGTCAAGCTTCAAAATGATAAGTTAACACAAGTCAAAACTAGCTTATCATTATAAATGTAGTGAAAAGGGTAAAGAAGGCAAAGTCTTTTCCTCTTTTCCTCTTTTTTCTATTGGCTATCACAAAGAAACTTCTTTGAATTCTGTTCTCTATTAGTAAACATGAGTTATTGTATATTGCATTAGTAGGTACAATGACTTTGAGCTGAGAAAAGAAGCCAAGTCCAGGCAAGTCAATCATGTTTCAAAATATACAAAAGCATGCAAAATAGGGTAGTAATATCTGCCCTATTTAATATATAGGAGATGGGTGTAGTTATAAAATCAAATGAGAATATCCGTATGAAAATGCTTTCGGTAAAGAGCTATTAAAGATAAGAGTAGTAGGATAATAATTGAGTGACTCAGACCTTGAGAAGATATATTTCCTGGATCTTAAACCAACTTTATTGAGAAATAATTCACCTATGATAAAATTCACAGATTTAAGTGACTCCAACCCAATCAAAATGTAGCATTTCTATCTTTGCAGTTGATTTTCGCACCTTTACTTCCCCACTCCAGGCTATCATTAATCTGATTTATACCACCGTAACTTTATTTTGCCTGATCTAGAATTTCATGGAAATGGAACCATACATTGCATATTCTCTTGTGTCTAGCTTTTTTTTACTCAATATGATGCTGGAGAGATTCACCTATGTTAATGCAATTTCAAAAGTTCGTTTATTTTTATTTCTGAGTTGATTTCTACTGTATGAATGGACTACATTTTTTAAAATCCATTCTCTTGTCAAGAGATATTGTATTGTTTCCAGTTTTTTGATTTTTTTGTTTGTTTTTTACTGTGATAAATAAAACTTTCATGAACATTCATATAGAAGTTTGTCTACAAACATATGTTTTCATTTCTCTTGGGTAAACACCTAAGAATAAAATTACTGAGTTGCCTACCTAGTAATTACTCCTGAGAAATGAAAACATATGTCCACAAAAACAAAACAAAACAAAACAAAAAGTAAAAAAATCCTCATGCAAACGTTCATAGCAGCTACTTTATTTATATTTTAAGAGTCTCCTTTGGGCTAGAGGATGAGATTGAGTATTAATGGATGAGGCACATACTCTTTTTTCCTTGTTAAGGGGTTCAATGATTCCGTAGTCAAGCACTCTATGAACTAGTTAATTCTGGGGAGAACAATGAGACTGATATGATAGAGGGAGGGATTTCTACCTGTCTCTGGGGTTTTAATGTATTAACTTAGGCTCTGAGACTTGAAAAACCTGAAGTGTACCTGGAGTGGGGCTGGAAGAAGAAACAGTAAGCTACTATTATTATATCGATGTGGAGCTAGTCTAGGCATAATTATGTAATTATGTAATTATAGTGTGGCAGTGGCCGTGATAGCAGCAGCTCAGATATCAACTCTGAGTCCTGAGGCCAAAGTAAGAACACGGGTGGTGCTAGTCAGCTGAGGACAGATCTGTCCAGGACAGTGGTCATGGCATGAGGGTCGTCATTGGCACAAACAGCAAAGAGGGCCAGAATAAAGGAATCTATTCAGAGATCTATATCTTGAGAAAGTCCCAGAAATAACTTGAGAAATGACTCTTTTGTAGGATATTGATGTCTGGCAAGTAAGTAAGTATTCTAATAATGTGAATATAAAAATTACATATGTTTTATTTTGTCCTCACTGCTTCAGGACAACAGTGGAAATGGGTTTTGTTTTTGTTAAATCACGTATCTCATATGTTTAGGGCTTATAGTATGTGACCTTACTAACATTAGACATTAACCTAAATTAAACATTAACCTAAAACTAATTGATTTGGGGCATATTCTTATTGAATAATTCTAAGTCCATTCAGCTTTGGAAATGCTCAGAAAATTAGTGGTAAAACTGCTGGAATATTTCTACCATGCAGCTTGGATAACTATATGAGGTTGTACTTACCAGTTTCAAAGATTATTTCCTTGTCTCTGTGTACTCCATTACATTAATAAAAATATTGAGATTGTCCACTGATCACTGGAATTAATGTTTCTTCTGGAAAAGTCCAAAATTTTTCTCCTGTTTTTCTGGTTTTAGGGAACCTTCCCACATTTCTCAATTAAGAATTACAGCTATAATGATTACTTATCATTTCAGTAGAATTAAAGTTAAAGTATTGCAAGACAGATATTACAGTTATACATTTTGAGTTGGTTTTAACCATGCTTTTACACCCGCAAGGTAACTGAGAATAAGAAATCCATTGCCGGGTGTATCTGAACTCGCATGTTTAAATTATAGATGTAGAATGTAAAAAGAACATGGTTCCATCTCTTTTCTTTAAGTGGGTATAATTTAATTTTAATTTTGGCTTATCCCCTGTCATATAAAGCTTACCAGGCCTTAAAATGGTAGAGTCTCCTCTGTAATTACAATTGGTACATTTGAAATCACTAAACTGTAACAAAGAGCATCCTTCTAAAAGCCTCCATAGAGTATAGGTTATCACTGGCCGGGCAGGCTTACCTCCCACTCTCATCATGAAGCCATGAATAACTAAAAAGGGTACTCTAATATGTGGCTGCTGTAACTATGTGTAGAAACGGCTGTTTTTAACTCTTTGGTTTGAGAACTGGCCAGAAATCATTACTCAAAACAAAACACCTTCTTTCCAATTGCTGCTTGCCAGGTGCAGTTTTCTGTAGTTCTTATCAAGGTCCCTCTGTGTTACATTTAAAATATGCTTAAAACTTCCTCTTTTATCCATATGTGTTCCTCTTCCACTCATGTAAGTTCCTTGAATATCAATCTTTCACCTGGTAATAAGAAAATGAATTATTAGGCCATGATTTTTTTTAACTCTTCACTAGGCATCACAGATCTCCTATATTTAGTATATATTATTAGCTACTTAGCATCCTAAGTAAGGAAGTTTTCATTCTACCTCTCCGTTCCTATTGAAAGTAGATGCCCTGTCAACTCTATGTATCTGATTCATTACTTATATTTCTGAGATAATATTTGTTCCTTATTGTCCTAATTTCAGTTTTATGAGGGGATTTGAAATTTCTAATAGTACATTGAAGTTGAAGAAAAAGTCTTAGAGTTCCAGATGTTACATATGGATCATACAAAGGATTTCTTGAGCATCTGGTAACTAAGAGGAGTACTCAATATCGATGTCAGATAAAGATAAAGTCAGATTCCTGGAGAAGAGGACATGAAAAATATATGATACTCCCAGGATTTTCCTATAGAGAGCAGTTATGTATATGTATTTGTATAGCTTTCTTTTCTAAATAAAGAAAATAAGCTAAAATATATTAGATGACTTCAGATATGCTACCAATATCACCACCTTGACAAAAATTAAGAAGACCAGACATCTTACTTACAATAAATTATTTCACATTAGGAATAAATTGTTGTGTATGCTAATGAACTTGAAAAACTTGAGGAAAAAAAAAGAGTTCGTTAACCTTAGAGTGGTGTGGAAAACTCTCCATTGTTCCATCTCAGCTTCTCTCTTCTGTTCATCTCCAGCATCACTGAAATGAGCTCTTTGCCCAGCATGGCAAACAGTGTACAATATGTGGGTGCCTGGTCCTTCTCATGGCTCCATAGATTGACAGATGAAGTTACATTGCTCTGGAATGCTGTTTCCAGTCCCATCCACCTCACGTACTCTCACTCCTGACATCATTTCTCTGAAGATTCCTTTATACACTGCAGCGTAAGTGTGCTCCTTCCCTCCAATTTTTTTTTTTTTTTTCTCTTATGACTTCCTAGGCAGTAGTCTACCACATAGAACATCTCATAGAGTGTGCTAACTGTCCATTGGGCTGTCCCTCTTGGCAGGCTGAAAGAATTTTTCATGCAAAGCTAGATCTTATGTGCATAGTAATCTTCAATATCTCACATATTCCTGACACATAGTATATAATCAGTAATAATTTGTTGAATAAATAGAATTATACCACCAAGTTGTTGGGCAGAGAAATAGAATTTAGTTTTTAAAAATTGAGGTTGCCTTCAGGGCCAGCAGTTCAAATTTATATTACCACACCAATCTTGGTTCAGACTGAAGAACTTTATGGTAGTTTTTTTTTTTTTTTTTTTTTTTTTTTTTGGTGTTAGTGTGATTCAAATATTACTAAGCTTTGAGCCATTTGCTTAATACTACATAGCAAGGGAATGCTGTGATCTGATCTGTGATTAAGAAACATAGCAACATTGTGAGGGAAAGAGAGAAGTGGAAAGATCAGACCCTTTACATTGGTGTTAAACTATCACAAATCTTCATATCAAAGAATTTGTAACATTTGGTGCTCTTCCTTTTTCTAATAACACATGACAGAGGCTTGGTGATACTTTAAAAATATTTGTTCCTTTAGGAACCAGATGAAATGCACTGCTTTTTGACTTATCTCAATGGATCTTCATGGTGTAATATTTGAAAATCTATATTTTAAGAAAATAAATTCCAAATATAAGGTGTTAAAGAAAGCTAGAATTTTGTTACAAGTATTAGAGAATAAATAATATCAATGGACTCAATATCTTTAAACTTACTATCTTTTACCCCAGGAATCAGTAGACACATATAGCTGAAATTTCACTTGAATGTGTTTTGGCATAATTTGATCAACTATTATAAAGCCAAAAAAGTGTGATTTCCAGAATTAAACATAATAAAACATTCATAATTCAATGTTCACTCATTTTTAAAATATTTACAGAAAAATAAAGACATACCTTTGAGTGTGGCAGAGAAATTAACATCCAACTCATAATAAAGGTAGACTTTAATATGAAATTTAAAAGCACTCCTATTTTCCCCATAATTGATGTATTTGTTTTGTTTTTCAATAAGTACAAATTTGTTTGGCATATATAACAACTTAAAAATTAGAGAAAAATAGGATATTTAAGTAAACCAATAGGTTTTACCATTGTTGAACAACTTGGAAAAACACCTGGAGTATTTATGTAAGATACGATTAAAACCAATTACTCAATAATTAACCCCAAATAATTGTGCCCTATTTCAAACAGAAAGAAATTCCTTAAAAACAGAGACACTGATAATAAAAGAATTGCCTTGGGTCAAATTTAGAAGAACCAGCTGAATGAGATGTTGCAGCGTTCTGTGTGTTGAACAAGTTAGCCCTAATCTGAAATCTGAAAAATGATTAATCCCAATGTTATTAAAGCATACAGAGTATAGGCATGATATGTTATAAGGAATATCTTAGACCGAAGATCAAAGACAAAATACCAAAAAAAAGCAAAGCACAAGGGAAATTTGCATTACTAAAATAGGTATACCATGACTAAGCCTGGAGACATGAAGAAAAGAGAGAAGATGAAAGCAGTAGCAGAAGTCCTGGAGACTGGAATAGTTACGTACCACTGGGACTTGCCTTTTCAACTCTGCACACAACATAAAAAGAAATCTTGTCTGCAGTAGATTCCACAGAGAGACCAGGAATGCTGAAAAAGTTGAGGCTTTTACTCTTTCAAAGTATTGCCACAGCTAGAAGAGGAGTGAGAAACACACACATACATAGAGATAAATATAACAAACTCATGAAAATTGGGTGAGAATTGCACTATGTTATACTTTCGACATCAAGTATTTCTGACTCCTCATCAATACTGACAACAGACTGGAATTGTAATGAAGTAGTCATAGGACATACAAAAATGGAGTTGAGCAACCACTGAGGACCTGGTTTCAGACATGTCCCTGCACCACTGAGAACTTGAAGTTTCTGTGAACTATACCAAACCCAAGGATACCAGCTGTTTTTTAAAACAACACCTGCAGTCTCTTCAATAGATGATGCTGGGAAAACAGGACAGCTACAATGTAACAGGAGGAAATTAGAACGTTTTATAACACCATATACAAAATAAACTCAAAATGGATTAAAGACCTAAATGTAAGACTGGAAACCATAAAACTCCTAGAGGAAAACATGGCAGATCACCCTTGACATAAATCATAGCAAATTTTTTGGGGATCTGTCTCCTAAAGCAAAGGAAATAAAAGCAAAAATAAACAAAGGGAACTTAATTAAACTTAAAAGCTTTTGCACAGCAAAACCACTGACAAAACCAAAAAACGACCTACTGAATGGGAAAAAATATTTGCAAATGATATGACCAATAAGGGGTTAATATCCAAAATATATTAACAGCTCATACAACTCAACACCAAAAAAACAAACAAACCAATTAAAAAATAGGCAGAAGACTGAATAGACATTTTTTCAGAGAAGACATACAGATGGCCAACAGCCACATGAAAAGATGCTCAGTATCATTAATCATCAGAGAAACGTAAATCAAAACCACAATGAGATATTACCTCATACCTGTCGGAATGGCTATCATCAAAAAGACCACAAATAACAAATGGCGAGGATGTGGAGAAAAGGAAACCCTTCTACTCTGTTGGTGGGAATGTAAATTGATGCAGCCACTGTGGAAAACAGTACGGAGATTCCTCAAAAAACTAAGTAGAGCTACCATATGACCCAGCAATTCCACTCCTAAGTATATAGCCGAAAAAAACAAAAACACTAATTTGAAAAGATACATGCACCCCAATGTTCATAACAGCATTATTTACAATTGCCAAGATATGGAAGCAACCTAAGCGCCCATCAGTAGATGAATGGATAAAGAGGATGTGGTATATATGTATAAACAACTCAGGTAACTAATTGTGGCCTTGCAGTTTTTTGCCTTTATAAGCCTCCTTCATTTTGTAGTCAGGTGGAACACAATATAAGAACTTCTTGAATCTATGTCTCCCGAGCTGCCGTTCTAACATACCCCAAATAAACACCTTTTTATTTCAATCAGATCTCCGTTTCTGAAATCTTGGTTAATAATACAAAATGGCCTGACTTCAGAATGTGATTCAGATGTTCTACACTTCCCTTAGAGGTGGGTTTCATTTAAGTGTTTCAGCCAAATCAAAACTTTGGGAAAAAAAAGGGAAGGAACAGAAACTGTTAAAATACAGGAAATGCTAATAGACTATTCTTACTTTCCTAGTTCATAACTTTTCTTGTATAAAACTAAAACAACAATGAAATGAATGATTACATTTAAAGGCTGATCAATGATATTTTTTTTCACTAAGGTTTGAAATGCTCATTTGGGACTGCCAGGGATGACAGTCTAGGGAGAATGTCAAAGTTTCTGCCCTCCTGACTTCTTACCATAACTTGTGGGCTCATTTGCTGATCTAATCCTTAGATGTGCTGAGCTATCTCAACACTGCCATCCTGCCATTCTCTTCCTCAAAAACTCTCATTTCCTACAAAACCCCTCAAAAATACACTTTCGATTTCATTCTCTTGCTATTTCCCTAAATCTCACTAAACTGCAAACTCCTTGAGAGCATGAAATATGACTTGAGTTTGTATCCACAGGGTCTAATTTATGCCATTACATTTTAAATAATTTGATGCAAATTACATTTTAAATAAATAACTTGATGTGCCCTCCCTGAATGGATGATATATCAGTAGAGGCATAAGAATATTTCCATAGACCTAAGGTATTTTCTGGACACACCTTGTATTTTCAAGCTCCTTGAGTTTTTATTTTGATCTCTGATTACTTTACCACCTCTAACCATTACATCTTCCCTCCATCACTGTTATCCAATATGAAAATTCTATTCAGTTTTAAGGTCAAGCTTAATAATAAATAGCACTTATTGAGGCTGTGCGATATACCTGTCATTTGCATAATTATATGTAATTCTCAATGTAAGCATGTTATTAAAAATGGAGTTTTATTATTACAATCATAGTAATCTATCTTCTATAGCAGTACATCTCAATCTATCTGGATTATAGGCCCTTTGAGACGCTCCATAGGGGAAGAAAACAGTTATACATATTTTCGATGTAATTTCTTTAGGACTTATTCTTAAACAGAACGAGTCCCCTACTTAAACAAATTTTGAGGCTATACCTTTTGCCCCCAAAATCGAGAAAAAAATAATCTTACATTTGAGAAACAATTAAAGTGTAACCATTTGAAATCAGTACACTGTGAATATATTTCATGTGAATAGCTGTTTCTTTGTTTTTGTGATTTTACTTCATTCTATTTCATTTATTTGTGGGCAATTAACTGCAGTGCCATCCTAACATTAATTCTGTATACAAATTCTGTGAAAAAAATTCAGGTGCCCAGTTTCTAGATCTCAATGTTCTGCAATGTTTCAGAAGCAGCATTTCAAGTCTCAGAGTTTGGTCCATCACTTCTCTGAAACTACTCTGGCCAAAGTTACAATACCTTTGTTACTAAAGACAAAGGACACATATTTTTTTCTCATACGGTAACTTTTGAAAGTGTATTTTACTTCTGGTTTTTACTTCTGCTCTCCAGAGTGCACAGCTTTTAGCTTATGGGGAGCAGCTACCTTAGATTTTCTCCTACACTGCTCTCACCTGCTTTCTAATCTCTTAAATATCTTGCTCATTGGTATTCCATGATAGCTCTTTTCTCTCTTTACATCCTCACCATGGCTGGCTTCATCCAGATGAGGTTTTCTGATTATTTAAATGTTTATGACTCCATCTGGTACTTACTTCAGAATGGAAATTGGTTATGTCAACATCTAAGTTTATGGAATAAAATACTTTTCAGTACCTGTAGCACTTGTCATTAGAGTTCATATGTAATAAAAATGGTCATTTAAATGTGTGGAAAATAGATTGCTCAAAATATAGGACAATTAGCAATCTATTAAAATAAATATAGATTTCTATCTCAGCTCATACATAAAAATAAATCTTATATGGATTGAACATTAAAATATTAGAAATTATGACTGAGTCATATAAAAATAGATAAAGCTAAGGTTAGGTTTCTTTTATAAATGGTGAAAGAAAGAAGTTTAATTTTTAAAACCTCATTAACAACCTTATTTACTATTAGAGTAATTATTTTAAATTGGTAATTTTAAAGCACTGACACAAATAGAAAACTACTATTTAGTACTGAAACATATTTGTAAATTTGAAAATATTAAGAAGATTCATTTATTTGATGCTCTTTATTTTAACACAATCATGTCTGTCTTAATTTAATAAAATGTATTTCAATGGCAATTATATGTTACTTTTAAGAATTTGAAGAAATATGTGATCACAACACATATAGTAAACAAGCATAATAAATGCTTTACAATAAATATCAATGATAAAACCTTTTAAAACTATTGATCTATAAATAAGACGATTATTTAATAAATACCATGCTCAATAATCATGTGCAATGCATATCTTCCCATTAAACACATTAGTGGAAAGAAGTACTCTAATATTCTACAGCAGTAAAATATTTTCAAATAGTTTTGATCTTGAAAACTTTTGAGTGACAAATTTTAATAAGATCAATAAAGCAGACAGATAAAAGTAGAATTGCTTTTGTATCCATTCAGCCAGTTTATGTCTTTTGGTTGGAGCATTTAATCCATTTACATTTAAGGTAATTATCTATATGTATGTTCCTATTACCATTTTCTTAATTGTTTGGGGTTTATTATTGTAGGTCTTTTCCTTCTCTTGTGTTTCCTGCCTAGAGAAGTTCCTTTAGCATTTGTTGTAAAGCTGGTTTGGTGGTGCTGAACTCTCTCAGCTTTTGCTTCTCTGTAAAGCTTTTAATTACTCTGTCAAATCTGAATGAGATCCTTGCTGGGTAGAGTAATCTTGGTTGTAGGTTTTTCTCCTTCATCCCTTTAAATATGTCCTGCCACTCCCTTCTGGCTTGCAGAGTTTCTGCTGAAAGATCAGCTGTTAACCTTATGGGGATTCCCTTATGTGTTTTTTGTTGTTTTTCCCTTGTTGCTTTTAATATTTGTTCTTTGTATTTAATTTTTGATAGTTTGATTAATATGTGTCTTGTCATGTTTCTCCTTGGATTTATCCTGTATGGGACTCTCTGTGCTTCCTGGACTTGATTAACATTTCCTGTCCCATATTAGGGAATTTTCAACTATAATCTCTTCAAATATTTTCTTAGTCCCTTTCTTTTTCTCTTCTTATTCTGGGACCCCTATAATTCGAATTTTGGTGCATTTAATGTTGTCCCAGAGGTCTCTGAGACTGTCCTCAATTCTTTTCATTCTTTTTTCTTTATTCTGCTCTGCAGTAGTTATTTCCACTATTTTATCTTCCAGGTCACTTATCCATTCTTCTGCCTAAATGTAAGGCCAGACACCATCACACTCTTAGAGGAAAACATAGGCAGAACACTCTATGACATAAATCACAGCAAGATCCTTTTTGACCCACCTCCTAGAGAAATGGAAATAAAAACAAAAATAAAGAAATGGGACCTAATGAAACTTCAAAGCTTTTGCACAGCAAAGGAAACCATAAACAAGACGAAAAGGCAACCCTCAGAATGGGAGAAAATATTTGCAAATGAAGCAACTGACAAAGGATTAATCTCCAAAACATACAAGCAACTCATGCAGCTCAATATCAAACAAACAAACAACCCAATCCAAAAATGGGAAGAAGACCTAAATAGACATTTCTCCAAAGAAGATATACAGATTGCCAACAAACACATGAAAGAATGCTCAACATCATTAATCATTAGAGAAATGCAAATCAAAACTACAATGAGATATCATCTCACACCGGTCAGAATGGCCATCATCAAAAAATCTAGAAACAATAAATGCTGGAGAGGGTGTGGAGAAAAGGGAACCCTCTTGCATTGTTGGTGGGAATGTAAATTGATACAGCCCCTATGGAGAACAGTATGGAGGTTCCTTAAAAAACTAAAAATAGAACTACCATACGACCCAGCAATCCCACTACTGGGCATATACCCTGAGAAAACCATAATTCAAAAAGAGTCATGTACCAAGATGTTCATTGCAGCTCTATTTATAATAGCCAAGACATGGAATCAACCTAAGTACCCATCCACAGATGAATGAATAAAGAAGATGTGGCACATACATACAATGGAATATTATGGAATATTACTCAGCCATAAAAAGGAATGAAACTGAGTTATTTGTAGTGAGGTGGATGGACCTAGAGACCATCATACAGAGTGAAGTAAGTCAGAAAGAAAAAAATAAATGCCGTATGCCAACACATATGTATGGAATCTAAAAAAAAGAAAAGAAAAAAAAATGGTCAGAAGAACCTAGGGGCAAGATGGGAATAAAGATGCAGACCTACTAGAGAATGGACTTGAGGATACGGGGAGGGGGAAGGGTAAGCTAGGACAAAGTAAGAGAGTGACATGGACATATATACACTACCAAACGTAAAATAGATAGCTAGTGGGAAGCAGCCGCATAGCACAGGGAGATCAGCTCCGTGCTTTGTGACCACCTAGAGGGGTGGGATAGGGAGGGTAGGAGGGAGGGAGATGCAAGAGGGAAGAGATACGGGGACATATGTATATGTATAACTGATTCACTTTGTTATAAAGCAGAAACTACCACACCATGGCAAAGCAATTATATTCCAATAAAGATGTTAAAAAAAAAAAAAGAAAGAATTGCTTTGGTTTGGGTAGGTTTTGAGGGATAAAGCCCCAGATACTTGTAATATGCAATGCATGCTTGAGGAAACTTGAGCTCTGAGGAATGCAGTTCTGCTTTGAAAACAATCATTTATACCTCAAATTCATCATTTTCTAACGTTATTCTAGCTGACCATTAGTTGCTTTTACATATCACATCAAGAGCTTTAATGCCTGACCTCTTCTCTGTGTTTATATTTTCATTCATTAATATTAAATAAATTCTCTCTTCACTGAGAAGAATATTCCATTTTAATTAAGGAAACACTGATAATTTTATAATTGCATAATGTGTACATGTAATAATTATATTTTATGACACAAAATAGCAAACAATAATAAGGTACACTAAATACAGCATAATAGGACATATTTTAATGTTATAATTAGAAAAAAAATTAGCCTTCAAGCATAGACTTTCAATTTATGCATATCATTGTGTATGAAGCCAAGTGATGAGTATCCTTGGCATTCTCCAAAAGCCAAATGATCTTTTCAGAGATTTTTATGCTACCAACATCAACATTTTTAAAAAAGAATCTTCATTATCTTTTTTACTCTAAATTCTGTCTTTTTGTGTCACCATATATATTCTACTTAGATTTGATTTTTGTTTATGTGAGTAATTTGAATGAGTAAATTCATTAATATTAAAATTAGAGACACATATAATGTTATTTCTTACATTGTTTTCCTTATTAAATTACTTTATTTTCTAATTTTTATTGTACTTTTTTCCAGCTTTATTGAGATACAGTTGACAAAAGTTGTATACAATTAGGTTATACAATGTGATTTTTTAAAGGGGTTCAACATGGTTTAATATACATATACTGCATTGTGAAATGATTACCACAATCATGTTAATTAACACATCCATCATTTCACATGGCTACCATTTGTGTGTCTGCATATGTGTGTGTGTGTGTGTGTGTGTGGTGAGAACCCTTAAGATCTACTCTCTCAACAAATTTCAAGTGCACAATACAATATTATTAACTATAATCACCATGCTATACACTAGATCCCCAGAGTCGAGTCTCATCGCGAGCTGCTCTGTTCTACCTCCCTACGAGGGGCACCTCTCAGGAGTCTGAGAAATCCTTTTCCAGACTTCTAGAATGGAGACTGAAGGGTACCCAGAGATACAAAGAAACAGAAAAATCCAGGATGATGAAATATTAATTATTATTTATAACTAAATTTATATATATATAAATTATGTATTTATAACTGAAAGTTTGTAACATTTTACTAACATCTCCCCAGTTCCCCAGCCCCCAACCCCTGGAAACCACATTTTTACTCTTATTCAATGAGCTAGACTTTTTCAGATTTCACATATAAAGGAGATCACACAGCTTTGTCTTTCTAGAGACAAATGTAATTTTATATATACAGGCTTAGAAATCACCAAGACCAGTCCTACAGCTTTGTAGATGAGCTCACAGAGACTCAAATTACTTTGACATCTGCTCAAATCATACAGGTAAAAACTGAGAAAGGCTGTTAATAATCAGCTAGCTTCTTTTGCAATACTTAGAATTGGGACTTCCCTGGTGGTGCAGTGGATAAGAATCCACCTGCCAATGCAGGGGACACAGGTTCGAGCCCTGACCTGGGAAGATCCCACATGTGGCAGAGCAACCAAGCCCGTGTGCCACAACTACTGAGCCTACACTCTAGAGCCTGTGAGCCACAACTACTGAGCCTGTGTGCCACAAGTATTGAAGCCCTCATACCTAGAGAAAGCCCATGCACAGCAACAAAGACCCAATGCAGCCAAAAATAAATAAATAAATAAATCTATTTTAAAAAATACTTAGAATCCTTAAAATGGTATCATTTGGCTAAACGTCTAAAATATTGCTGGCACTATTTACAAAATATCATCTTTAGAATTAAAAAGTCATCATTGTCCTAAAATACTCTGTGTAACTTATAGCATTCAATCACCAAATATCCAGTTTAACAAATTAACTTTAAATATAATAGTGTAAACTGGCATTTGAGTCATGGGTTTACACTATGGAGACATAACAACTTGTTTCCATTCAATTGATTTTATTTCCTGCCTTAAAAATGGTTTCCTTTACTTTTTTTAAGACTGAAAGTAGAAACTTACACTCTCCATTGCTATTTGTAACCAAAACCAAAATTGTTTCTGCCTCATGGTTTAAACCCAGATTTGCCATGGATATGAAATGTATGTTTAAGTGATTTTTATGGTGTCTCTTTTTTCATGTAGTCTTTTCATCATATGATGATAAAGTCAAAAATTCAGAAATATGAAAATTAATGCCACAGATCAATAAAGTAGTATTTAGTAGGAGTCTATTGTGCATATAGGAATAGTCTGTGAACTGAGAGCTTTCAAATTCAAAACTGATATGGAGTTCACAGGCATGACATTACAAGATGGCTTATAGGATGAAAGTGGAGAAGTTGTTTAAGCTTTACAATGATTGGTCATTACAATAGGGGTTTCCAAATGGCAGGGGATTTGTTGAAAGGGATTATCTCATACTATTTTCGGAAGAGAACTTAAGTTTCTTTTATGATTATCAGAGGCATTTATGAGAAAGAACCTAAGTTAATTTTCATCTATGTTCATGAAATAAGCTAGATTTAGTTCGGTTCACATGGCTTAAATGGTTTTGTCTGCTCAGGGAATTTTGAAGTCTGG
Source organism: Balaenoptera physalus (assembly GCF_965194825.1). Lineage (NCBI taxonomy): Eukaryota > Metazoa > Chordata > Mammalia > Artiodactyla > Balaenopteridae > Balaenoptera > Balaenoptera physalus. The sequence goes on from NC_138885.1 coordinate 50,401,540, forward strand.
TCTCCATTTTGTATTTAATTTCAACAATACTGACACCTGAAGAATAATTATTCAATAGCCATGAAAAAATTACCATAGGCTGGGTCTATTATATTTCCTGATGTTAATCAGGCACTTTGATCAATTAAATTTTCCAGGAAATTGATAAATTAATTGCCAGGAATTTGATAAATATGTGAACAGGGAGTCTGTTAAGTAACTTGGTAATTATCCCTGGTATACAATGGCAGTAGTTATTAAGTTGGTTTGAAATAGCCTTAGACAACTTATAAATGTCCCAAGAAATTTTCCAAATATAATGTATTCATTTGATATATTTTAAATGGTTATAATTTGTAGCATTATGTAAATAATTAGGATCCAGTTATTTATGTGGTTTTAAATTCCATTTTCAAATATTTTATGATAGAAATTTCTCTATCACCTTGAAGGAAATTCATTAATGCAATGTTACTAGAGGACCAATAATGATTATTTATTTATAAAGGATGTAGAATATACTAAGTACTTATAAAACAATAAGACCCAGTGTCTCCTAACATGTGGCTAAATGGTAATAGCGAATGAAGTATAGTTACATGTTCTAAGTAAGAAAAAAGTTGTTATTTAATTGCCAAATAAATGATTTGAATTCTGCAAATCAAATTAATACTCCAAATAATATCTATAATCACAGAGCTAAGTATAAACTCTTCCTGCAAATAGCTTTCATGCCACCACAAAAATAGATCAAATTTAATGTAAAAGCAAACACAAAAAGAATAAAATTCAAATCAACACATTGTCATATGATAAGTGTTGTTTTGATAAAACTAATTTGCTATCCCCAACAATTATGGTATTCATTGCCGTGGCAGAAAAACTTTGGAGTCTGCCCTCACACCAACAAGTGTTGTGTAAAAATTTAATTTTCCTATTACTTTTCACTTATTTGAGCTGCTCAAGGGTCATAGACCCCTACAAAGTAGGAAGATTCACAATTTCAACATGCCTAAAGATGGAAATTTTGCTATTATAAGGAGAATAGAAGGAGGTGCTGTGATATCACAATGAGATTTAGTTTTATTTTGATTTTCAGCAATTGACTAGACTTGGGTATGCTGACATATGTCTTAAGTCTAACGAGTAATTTGGTAAATGCTTATCACTTATATATGTACAAATATAAAATATTAAAGCAATTAACAAACTGACAAATTATAATGTTATTTACTGTCTAATTCCTAAGGCTAATTTTAAAATAAACATTTTTTGTTATAAAAGCATTAAATCAGTGCCTTAAAGTAATAAACATTTAGATTGAAAATGAACATCATTGCTAGCATAAATGAATTAATAGGCAAATCAAAAATGGATATTTGTCAGGGCATATGGACATAAGTGAATGAATTTAGAAACTTATTTCAACCTTTAACCTGTATGGTATGTAAAAATTCTTGCTATGTTTTAGTTATCTAAGCAGTGATTTGTAAAGAAAATCAGGAAATTGCGTGAAAATCAAAAAACAGAGCAGAAATCCACTATAATTCAAACGTTTTTTAATATAAACTTTCCCAGTTAAAAAATGATTAGATTCTGAAAGATTGTTATGATTTCTTCATAAACACAAATTAAAACTATATAGCAACAGGTGACATACTGTGAATATTCAAATTGATTAAATTTGCCTCTTGTTTTTTATTTTTGCTTAGTTGAAAGTTAGTAAATAGAGAACTTTGATTATATAAAGAAAGATATAGAAATTCATTCCTTGCCACACCGGTCTCACTATTTTAAAATAGTATAAAATAGTTATACTGTATTCACTAAAAGTTTTATGCATATTTATATTTATATATTTTTACATATACAAATATATGTTTATATATATTTAAATATATATAACTATATTTCCAAATTTTATACTAGAAACATTTCATAATGTTTTATAATTTTGAAAAATAATTTATAATTATTTATAAATTATAAAATTTATAATGTTTGAATTTTATAATTCAAAACCTTTAAAAAGGAACTTAGTAATCAAGTAATATATATTAGCTTTGCTATTGTTCAACTACAAAAATTACTTTAATTTTTACCTTACTCTACTATCTCTAGCTCTTATCTGTAATGGGAAAGCATTTGCATATTACTTCTAAAGCAACATTTTTTCCAATGGTGTAAACAGCAGCTATTACCTTTAAAATCATAAAAATGAAGGTGAATCATAAAAATCACTGTCAATTAAATTTATGTAAATTAATTATTTTAAAGAAAATCAAATAAGACTTTCAGAAATTCCATAAGTTACAATAAGATTAGCCATGCTATTCCAAAGTCTCTAAGAAACCACTCCTCTGACCAAATCCTCTATTTTTTTTGGATCTTTAAAGACTCTACTTCAGACAGTCTGTTTCTCCTTTTCATCAACTCCTTGTGTTTAAGAGACTTTAGATGGTACTCCTTCTAGTATATTTTCACTTCTGAAACTAGAAGGTATTCAATTAGTCTTAATTGCTGGCTGTATGATTATCTGGTCAGCAGACTAGCTAATTAAGAATTGGACATTATTAAACATTCACATATCCTAATCTGTCCATAAGAGAAAAATAACATTTTACTTATTATGCATTAAAACTGTATCCAGATCAACCTTAGTACAAAATTTGTTTTTGTATTTAGAGGTATAGACCAGTGACTTACCTCTTTTAAACCTAAATTTTCAGAGCGAACAATATCTAGCTACCAGAATTATTGCAAAGTTTAAAGACATATGTGAAACTTCTTTGTCAATATCTGTGTGCCATACAAAAATATTTTTAAAATATAAATAAGATGAAATCAGACATCTGTGCCCTAATTTAAAGAAATTAAATACATGAAAATCCAAACACATAAAACAGAGACTAGCAACCAAAATTTTATAGGCATAGCATTTTTCATTTTTTAAAGACAGTTCATATTATGAGAAAGATGAGACAAATATTTTTGTTTTGCTTTCTAAATTTTTATTTTATAGCTGCAGAAGTGACAACTCAGAGATTGTTACTTATTAAAGGTCACAAGTGTACTAAGTACAGGGGTTAAGACTATGATTTAAGTGTTAGTAGCATTTCACAATTTCCTTTTACTTCACAAGGAGAATTTACATAAATGTTAGTGTATAGGGTAACATTTAAATGAGTAAAAATAAAGTTGGCGTCAATATAAAAGAATTGCTACTCTACTTTCTTCTTACAAACCCCACCCTATCTAAAAAAAAGTAAAGAAACGTCCATGTTCAAGGAAACAAATAAATCATAACTTCAAAATGCAAACAATGAAGGAGATCTTCATTACACTGTAAAATCTATACACACAGGAGGAAAGCAAATTAGAGGCAATTCATAGCCCCCTAGTCTCTGAAACTGGCCCAGAACTCAAAGTGACTTATTTGATATTGTCTTGAAAAATGACAGGATTTAGGAGCATAAGGAAAACCATGGGAGGATAGAGAATGTCCCCAATGGCTCCAGTTTCATAATGCAGAACAAAAAAGAAGATAGGATTGAAAAAGTGATGTCACCTATGTATTCTGGAATTTAACCTTCTAATCCAAAGTGTGGTGAAAGCTGAGAGAAGCTGAAGGAGAGTCGATACATACAGAACAGAAGGAAAGGAGAAGATACTGCAGAGAGTAGGTGTGCAGAATAGAGTAGCAAATAAAAGAGGAAACCTCAAGAAGCAAGTTTAAAAAAGTTAAAACAATAAGCTGAGCCTGGCTGAAAGTAGGGAAGCAACAAAAAAATAGATAAAATACCAGGGGCACCTCCAAATTACCAAGAATGATGTGGCAGAAGAAAATATTTCTACTGCCACTGAAGACACACAAATTATTCAAGGCCTAGAAATTCAAAATTTAGGCAAGGCACAGAGTTTTGTGAAGAGAGTGCTACAAAAGGGCTTTTCCTCACTAGTGTCCTAGGTACATGGACTTCACATGCTCCAAGAGCAGCTTCATACAAGCATCATGCTCAGAGTGATTATCTGGGTGAAACAAATGCAGGGACACAGCAGGAAAAAAAGAGACATAGTTCACACTCCATGAAACCCAGGAAGTTCAGAGCACAGATCTTAAAAGGAAAATGCGCATATTTATTGCATGACATGGAGATGAAATTCAGCCTCGAGTGATGCCTGGTAATGTTGCCGGATGCTATATCAAATTTTAAAACTTCCATATAGAAAGAGTGGTAAATTCCCTTCGCTGAGCAGGAATACTGTATGTATAGGTGGATTTATTTTTCTTCCAGATATGGAAATTTCAGTTGCTTCATTAACACTAAATATGCCAGATTTCTGAGAGAACTGAATCTAAGATTTCTCTTTTTCTCTCGTGCTATCTTTCTCTGTTTTCTGTTTTCAAGATGTCTCTGAGTCTCTGCTTTGTTCTTAGGAAACAATAACATGGGCCTGGATTGTACAAAAACCAGTCCTGAGTTCTGGGAACATACTTTTGCTTTTAATAACTGCTTTAGGTGCTGGGATATGTTTGCATTTTCTCAATTTTATGTGTTTAATGTTGTGTTGATGTTATGAGTGGGACACTTGAGAAATGTGGGGTTGGTTTGATTCAAACTCAAAGGACCTGAAGAAATTGACACTTGTTTTTGTGGAAGGCAGCTGATGTTGAACTTGCTAAAGGAACCCAGACTCTCCCTGGGCATTAGGGTAGAACTTCACTTGTTGGAGATGAAAAAGAATAACAAATTGGCTAGGAAAAATATTTGGTTTATTATTCCTTCAAACTAAACCTTAATGAATTTGAACTTCCCTTGTTTCAGGTATAAAATTCAAGGAAAATACAATTATATCAGCCTTGATTGCTCTTTGAGATTTGGATAGTCAGAGGGGTTCATATTATCCATACATGGAATGTGTTACATGACTGATTAATTGTGTGAAGTACATTTAGACTGTCCTTTGGGCTCACATAGATTCTAGCGAGTTATATCAGACGTGGCTTGTATATTTTGAATGGGAAATGGAATAGACAGTAAAGTTTTGACTTAGGGAGCAGCATGGTCTTGGAGTTATCTATTTGGACCCATTTCAGAGGCTTCTTTTGGTAAAAGCTAAATTGCCCACCTTGGATTCAGAAAACTCGGAAGAGTAATGGATGATTGGAACAAGCTTCATGAAGGTGATACAGTACTACCCCTTCTTTTTCCCTGAAGAGGTAGACCACTGGATGAATCATTGAAACACATAAGAAAAGAAAAATCTGGAAAACATTAGCCCCATCCATCACTTATATTCAGGTGTCCATGAAGAAATTTCCATTCCACTGTAATTATAAAAGATTAGTAATAAGAAAGTTATTTCTGTTTTCTCAAACTTTTTTCCATTTAAAACTACAGGGTGACTTCCTAAAGAATGAAGGAGAAAAGATAATTTTAGTTTCTAACATATTTTCATGAATGTGCTTGGTGCATAAAAACATATCCACTGCTTTAAAAAATAATAATATAGAAAAAAAAATAAAATTCACGCTCCAAGCAATTTCAGCAAAATCTAAATATTTATTTTTAGGTGTGTTATTTTCTTTGTATTGATCAATTTGATATTGGACATAGATATTTCTGTTTATATCATTCGACCTGTGAAGGATTTTTTTTAATTTTTTTTACTGAAAGGTTAAACCAAAATTAAGCAACCATAATTTCTCTTGTGTATTAGTGGGCTTCTTACGTAGCTCTTTATTATTTTAGGTCTTAAATTGTTTAAATTGCTTAACATGCTTAACTTAAAATTTTGTAGTATATTTGTGAGTGAATATCTATTGTGAATTTTGAATGTATATTTCATTTTTAACAACATTACAATATATATTTTCTAGATGATCCCTCTCAAAGAACAAGGCTCATCTCTATACAAATGGAAATCTCAGGAAAACATTTTACACAGCTCTTCACATTCTACAAGCTGTGAGAACTGAAAGCAGAGCCCTCATCTGAAAACTGGGGATTAAGAAGGATATTTAGAAGACAGCCAACAACCTTTCACTTCGTTTTCAACGGACAGATAATGGACTTAATGGCCCACAGTGTTACAGGTCAGTCATATTGCCTTCTTTCACTTTTCATTCATTATTCATCAACTCAGCAAACATTTTCTAAGTGCCTACCATGGGAAGACACTGTCCTAGGAGCTGGAAACACATTATTAAGCAAAAATAGAGTCTTTCCTTGCTCTCTTGGCATTTAAAGCCTTGGAGACACTGGTGAATATCACAGACTTAGTTTTTATATTCAAGGATCCTACAGTCTTGTGGTTGATAGAGGTGCAGACAAGTCATTAAAAACTGTGTGATTAGCAGCTGTGAAAAAGCATTGAAGAAGTATAGAGACACACAAACACGTTACAGTGATGTCTCTTCTAGAATGGGCTTCTTTGAGAAGGTAACATATGAATTGAGATCTGAAGAATGACTAGCAATTGTTAATTGGAATTGGGAGGTAGTCAGCCTTGAAGAAGAAAAAAAACCAGCTTATATAAACGCACATGGCAGAAAGAAAACACGATGTTTGCTTGAAATTGTAATCAGAAGGTGTTGAGAAGATAAGAGTTCGATCTTGCAGCTTCTTACAAAAGTTAACTTCATTAGGAACGCATTAAAGAGTTTTAAGGAGAGGAGTTATATGATGTATTTTTTAAAATAAAAGATCACTTCATCCACACTGTTGAAAATAAATTGGGCTGTCAGAAGTACAGTAGGAGTAATGGAGGGAAATTGAGTAAGGGACCTATGTAACAGATGGGTGAGAAATGATGGCATCTTAGAATCAGTGGTGGTAATGGAGAAAAATATCATGAATTCAAGATATTTAGGAAAAAAGACTAGCTAGAAGTTGCTGATTGGTATAGCATGGCAAGTCCTAAAGTCTGGAATCATTTGTACATTTTCCACATTCTGAACCAAGAATTAACCAATGTTCAACTTTCTCTAATATTTCAACTCTCACTTGCTGAATAACTTTTGTATTATCTGGAGAACTAGCTGAAACAGTTTCATAAAATATGGAGTATGTTAGACTTGTACAAGTCATAAATTTGGGTCACTACCGAATTCAGTCTTCTGAACATTAATTTAACTAAAATTTCTGTTTTCTGGCTAAGAACCATGTCACCTAATTAGTCTTTCTCCATTTCTGTCCACATAAATAGACAATGTCTAACCTAACAAAAAATAGGATTTATCACTTCAGGGAAGACTTTTCCTACACACAGATAGAGAACAATAGATACCCTTCTGGGTTGTTAGTTAATCTCTCTTACAAGCTCAGTGACTCAGTCCTGCAGATAAACCTCATAGCAATAAACAGTGTTCAGAATTGCACCACAGCAGAATGATAGATTGCCACACGTCATGGATACAGAGAGTTACTCCTGAATAATTGTCCTAACCTTGGCCTACAAAGCCCTACTTTTTCTGATTCCTACCTACTTCAGTGAGCTCTGTCTTTGCTTAGTTTGCTCTTTGTGCTGTTTCTTGTACATGTCAAGTTTCTGCCTGACTTAGGCTCCCCGTACAGGCTATTCTCTCTGCTGAAAGTGCTTCTGCCAGATTCTCTGTTGCCTCTCTCCCTGCTTTATTCGAGTTTCTGCGCAATATCTCTCCTTCCTGTCTCCGATCATACTATCTTTACTGGCTTCTATTACTCAATATCCTCTTACCTTGCTTATTTTTCCTTCATAGCCTTAATTAATAACTGAGATTACTTTGTATTTCACAACTTGTGCTTGCTTACTGTGGCAGACTGAATAATGGCAACCTCCCACTTCCTGAAGATGTTTATGTCCCAATCTCCAGAACCTATTACCTTACAGCAGAAAAGGGGCTTTGCAAAGGAGATGAAAAGATGATCCTGTATTATCCAGGTGGGCCTAAAGTAATCACAAGGGTCCTTGTTAACTGGAGGCAGGAGGCTCAGAGGAGTAGAAGAGATGGTAATGGAAGCAAGAAGCTGTAGTCATGTGAGGAAGAGGTCATGCACTAAGGAATGTAAGCAGGTTCTGGAAGTTGAAAAAGGAAAAGGAACATTCTCTTCTCGAGCCTCAAGAAGGAACACAGTTCAACTTGATTTTAGACTTCTGACCTCTAATATGAGAGTAAATTTTTGCTGTTTTAAGCCATTAAATTTGTGGTAACTTGTTATAGAAGCCATGAGGAACTAATACAGTTACTTTCTACCTTCTCCACCTGAATGTAACCTTGAAGAAATTAGGGACTTAATCTTTTTACCATTATATAATTATGTATGGAACACTGTGTGCTCAAGGTAGGTAATTAATAACGACTTCTAAAATAATCAAATTATATTAGGAAATAAAATTTATAAATACACAGAGTCTAATATACACACAAAAATGCATACATGTATACGTACACCACAAAAACCACAAGCATATACAGTCACATATCTGAAAAATACTATACTACTCTTGGTTAATTAAATAAATGCTTATGTGTATATTTTGAAACAGTTGATTAACCATTTTTAGTTCTCACAAATGTACAAAGAATGCAGGCAAGGTGAGAAATGTTAATTTAAGTATAATAACTATACCCTAGTGCATTGGGTGAACCATTGTAATCAAGGAGATGACCTTCTATATCAATGTCTGGTGCCTTCTGTTGCAATGCAGTTGGGATGAAGGTAACATGGCTGTTACAGTATAAAGTGTATATTCTTGTTTTTAATTTTTAAATTTTTAATTTTTAAATTTTTTTTACTGGGGTATAGTTGCTTTACAATGTTGTGCTAGTTTCTGTTGTACAACGAAGTGAACCAGCTATATGTATACATATATCCCCTCCCTCTTGGACCTCCCTCCCACCCCCCAACCCATCCATCTAGGTCACCACAGAGAACCGAGCTGAGCTCCCCCTGCTATACAGCAGGTTCCCACTATCTGTTTTACACATGGCAGTGCTCATACATCAGTCCCAATCTCCCAATTCATCCCACCTCATCCCCATGTCCACAGGTCCATTCCCTACATCTGCATCTCTATTCGTACCCAGCAAATATGTTCATCTGTACCATTTTTCTAGATTCCATATACATGTGTTAATATACAATATTTGTTTTTCTCTTTCTGACTTACTTCACTCTAGGTCCATCCACATCTCTACAAATGACCCAATTTCGTTTCTTTTTATAGCTGAGTAATATTCCATCGTATATATGTACCACATCTTCTTTATCCATTCATCTGTCAATGGACATTTAGACTGTGCCCATATCCTGCCTATTGTAAACAGTGCTACAATGAACATTGGGGTGCATGTGTCTTTTTGAATTATGGTTCTCTCAGGTTATATGCCCAGTAGTGGGATTGCTGGGTCATATGGTAGTTCTATTTTTAGTTTTTTAAGGAACCTCCATACTGTTCTCCATAGTGGCTGTATCAATTTACATTCCCACCAACAGTGCAGGCGGGTTCCGTTTTCTGCATACCCTCCCCATCATTTATTGTTTGTAGATTTTTTGATGATAGCCATTGTGACCAGTGTGAGGTGATACCTCACTGTAGTTTTGATTTTCATTTCTCTAATAATTAATGATGTTGAGCATTAAAGTGTATATTCTTTCCTGAAACAAAATTGAGATAAAGAAAAGCCATTTTATTGCAACTCAGCTAGGTCTTCAGCACCGTTTTTCAGCAATAGCAAGGGTTTGACTTTTAGGGAGAAACAGGGAATAAACATAATTCAGGACTGAGCAAAAAAACACATTATCTCACTATTCCTGAATTTAAAGGCTGATTTTTCAGCGCTTTGGGTGAGCAGGATTAACACTGAGCCAGCCAAGAGCTCAACAAACTACTGTAGCCTGCCCTGGCAGCCACCTACGGTGGTATCCTGGCAACCCTGGGTATTTCATTCAAGCCAGAAGCCTTATAATAGTTCTACTTTGGTCTTAAGAGTGAGATTGTGATGCACCATTTGTTACGAATTAAAATTAAGAGGCCATAATCAAATGTAATTCAGATGCTTATATCAATAAGTGGTTTTACCTGGCTAGTTACACACTGCAACTCCCTTTGTGCACTTGTTATATAATGAGGATAATCTTCAGGTTCTTCCTTTGTCAAATAAATTCCTTACCTACACTGATGATGCGATTTCCTAGTCCTCCAATGTATTCAGCTATCAAAATAGAATAGCGAATGTTGGAAATTTACATAGACGCTGATCAGCAGTGTTCATTTTTAGAATAGCTAGAATTCAAAATAGAGCTGCTGGGGAGCTGCAATCTGCCATTTTTATGTTTGAAAGAAAGGCCTATTCATTCAAAGAGTAGAAATGAGAAATCACAGAGTAATCATTTTCTTTAAAATTCCTGGTCAGTATAAAATTGTTATGTGTGCTTTATTTTATGGAAACAATGAACAATTAAAATCCCTTTGTATATGTAGTTATAATATTTTAAGCAAAGCTGATGCAGCTAGAACTCAGAACATTTATTTTAAACACCTAAGATATATCAAACTACAACTTATCCAGCCAATATTGCCAAGAAACTGAAATCATAGTATGGTTAATAGGCAGTTGGGGAAACATAACATAAAAATTGGATTTTGAGCCTGATTTAGCATTTGGCTTGATTTACGATATTTCCAACTTTATTCGGTTACTTCTAAAATTGAAACCAATCTCAATTTAGAAACTATCACATAACAACGAAATTACTTATCATTCTGTAACCATTTTTATATTTAGTTCTATTTATCTCTTTAGAATTAAATATTGGATTTAAATTCCCATGTAGTAAATGCTTTTCCAAATTCAATTTAAATATACACTTAAGATATGGACTCATTTTGATTTTGTGTTTTCCTATTTGATTTTTCATAAAGCACATAGACATAATTAATTAAACAGTAACCTTTTAATAGGCACATTTAAAGACATTTAACATAATTTGTTAATTTAAATATGCAGGTTGATAGCCATTTCATTTTATAGCTTAATAATCAGATAAAGAGTGCTGTCAGCAGGAAAGTTTCAGGAAGAAGCTTTGAAAACTCTCCTTTGAAAAAGCAGTGGGAACACTGCTAAAATTTTTCAAAACTCATTTTTTTTTCAGAACTTTGGGAATAAATCTAAAGCTTGCAACAATCTGGGGAGTACTTAATTAAGAAAAAACAGGTAAATCTCAGTAAGGACAGTGAGATTTATGGTGTTTTAACTTGCCTTATTCCCATCACCCTCTTCCCAGCTCCATAGTAGCACTGAAAACTAACAACTCTTTAATAACAGTGAAAACCCAGAAGTCAGTCACTTGAGGTGGCAGAACAGGGTTGGAGCTCCCTAATAGCCCCATTCCCAGATAACTATCCTGAATTTACCTGATAGTTCCTTAAAAAATTCCACTTGTAAGTCTTGTCTTTATTTGATCTGACTCAGAGCTTGCCCAGTGCAAACAGCCTCTCCCCTGAGGGTGTTTGCTGAAAACAGTCAACAATAGTTTAACATCACAATTCCACTAGGCAGCAGTATGAGTTGGGACAAATAACAAAATACTTAAAAGAAAAACCTGGAGAATAAGATGACCATACAGGGCTTTGAAAAATTCTGACATATTCTTGGAAATCTAGAACGCCACCCACATGCATAAAGCTATGTATAAACATGGCTATTCAGATGCTCACAAAAGACTGGAGAAGGCTCTAAGCTTTACCTCTAGCTGAACTCCATAAATGAAAAAGAAAGGCTCAGACATAGTTGTGAACTCCCTCTCTGTGCATTGAAGACATGCCCCAATGTGCACATAGAGTCTCTCAGCAAAGATTAGAATACTTATTGATTCCAGAAATTTAAGAAAATCATATCCAATCATTAGTTGACCACTAAGCTGACAGACCAGAGACTTCAGTAGCCACAGAATAACGAATCCACAAAAGTTGTTCAGGAAAGTCATTAAACAAACAGCAGCAGCAAAAACAAAAACAACAACAACAAATGGCAACAATAACAAAAATCTTTGGTTCCTAAAGTTGCCATTTTATACTATTAAAGATGTCCAATTTTCAGCCAAAAAGTTATGAGACATGTTAAAAACAAACAAAAAGCAAGAATGTAAGGCCCATTAAAAAAAGTCAACTAAAACTGTCTCTGAGGAAACTTTACTTTTTAGACAAAGACTTTAAATCTAGTATTTTAAATACCTTCAAAGAACTAAAGGAAACTATGTCTAAAGAACTAAAGGAAAGCATGACAACAGTGTTTCACCAAATAGAGAATATCAATAAAAAGAACTTAATAAAAAAGAATAAATGGCAATTCTGTAGGTAATAAGTACATAACTGAAATGAAAACTTCACTAGAGGGGTCATGAATGTGTTTGAAATTAAGTCAATTGAGACAATTCAGTCTGAGGAACAAAAAGGAAAAAAAAATAAAGAAAAAATGAATAGAACCTCAGAGACATGTGGGATAACATAAAGAAATCAACACAATGGGATTACCAGAAAGAGAGGAGTGAAAGAAAGGGTCAGAAAGAATATCTGAAGATTATAATGTTAAAAGAATCCAAAAATTGATGAAAATATTAATCTACACATCCAAGAAACTCAGTCAACTTAAATGGGATACACTCAAAGAAATCCACATCCAGACACATTAGAATCAAACAGTTGAAAGCTGAAGCTAAGAGAAAATCTTGGAAAACAGCAAGAGAGAAATGACTCATTATGTACATGGTATCTACACTAATACTGACAGCAAATTTTTCATCAGAAACTATGGAGTCTTGAAGACATGGGGATTATATATTCAATGTACCGACAGAAAAGTACTGTCTCAACTAAGAATTCTATATCTAGTAAAACCATCTTTCAAAAAATGAAAAGGGTACTAAGTTATTCTGAGATAAACAAAAACTGAGAAAATTTATGCCAGCAAACCTGCCCTAGAATAAATATTAAATAAGTACTTCAGTCTGAAATGAAAAGACATTAGAATTAACATGAAGAAATAAAGAGCACCAGTAAAGATAACTTAGGTAAATATAAAAAATAACACAAATAAATATAAGTATATTTCTTGTCTGTAACACTTTTTCCTCTTATCTGATTTAAAAGACTACTGTAACAACTGTATAGAGCAATAATTATAAATCTGTCTTGATGAGTATACAATGTATAATGATTGGCAATAATAGTATGAAGGAAGGGAAGAAAATAGAGCTATATAGGAGCAAAGATTTTGTAAACTATTGCAGTTAAATTTCTATTAATCTGAACTAGATTGTTACAAATTAGGATGTAATTTGTAAAACTTGGGGCAACCAGTAAGAAAATAATTAAATATTGTAGTAAAAGAAATGGCAATGAAGTTAAAATGGTATACTAGAGAATATCTATTTAACACAAAGGAAAGTAGCAGGGAATAACAGTTAAAAAAACAAAAAGAAGACAAGACAAACAGAAAACAAGTGGAAAAATGACAAATTCTTATTTTATCAGTAATTATATTAAGTGTAAATAGATGAAGCATTTCAATCAAAGAGCAGAGATTTGCTAAATGGATTACAAACATGATCCAACTATATGTTGGCTACAGAGGACACACCCAAGTTTCTAGAAAAGAGTTTGAAAGTAAAAGAATGAAAAAATGCATTCCACATCAGCAATAACTAAAATAACTAAAAGAGAGCAGGAGTAGACATGTTAATATTAGACAAAATATACCTAAATTCAAAGACTGATACTAGAGACAAAAACAACTTATAATAATAAAAGGGTCAGTCTATCGTGAAGCTATAATTATATACATATATTCTCATAACAATAGAATCCAAAATATAAGCAGCAAATATGGACAGATTTGAAGAGAGAAATAGACATTTCAACAATAATAGCTGTACACTTCCATAAGACATCTTCAATAATGTATTAAAAAACTAGGCAGAAGAGAAACAGAAAAACAAGACTTTAACAATACTATAAGACAAGACCTAACAGATATTTAAAGAGTACACCATTCAACACAGCACAATATATATTCTTCCGAAGTGCACCTGAAATTTTATCCAAGGATAGACCACATGTTAGGTCATAAAGGAAGTCTTCATAAATTTTTAAAAGATGGAAATCGCACAAAGCATCTTCTCCAACTACATTGGAATGAAAATAGAAATCAACAACAGAAGGAAATCTGGAAAATTCATGAGTATGTGGAAATTAAGCAACATGCTCCTAATTAATCAATAGGTCAAAGATGAGATCACGAGGGAAATTAGAACATATTTTGAGATGAATGGAATAAAGATACAACATATCAAAACCTATGGGATGCAGCTAAAGTAGTGCTTAGTAAGAAATCTATAACTGTAAATGTCTCCATTTAAAAAAAGGAAAGGTTGTTAATAACACAACTTTCCACCTTAAGACACTAGAATTAGAAGAGCAAACTAAATTCAAACCAGATAGAAGTAAGGAAATTAAATTGGAAATTAGCAAAACAGAGAAGAGAAAAACAATAGTGAAAATCAAGAAAAAAATAATAGAATTGACAGTTCAGAAATAAACAGAAACATTTGTGGTGAAATTATTTTTGAAAAGGGTGCCAAGACCACTGAATGATAATATAATAGTCTCTTTTTTTTTAAATTATTTATTTATTTATTTATGGCTGTGTTGGGTCTTCGTTTCTGTGCGAGGGCTTTCTCTAGTTGCAGCAAGTGGGGGCCACTCTTCATCACAGTGCGCGGGCCTCTCACTATCGCGGCCTCTCTTGTTGCGGAGCACAGGCTCCAGACGCGCAGGCTCAGTAATTGTGGCTCATGGGCCTAGTCGCTCCGCAGCATGTGGGATCTTCCCAGAGCAGGGCTCGAACCCACGTCCCCTGCATTGGCAGGCAGATTCTCAACCACTGTGCCACCAGGGAAGCCCAATAGTCTCTTAAATAAATGATGCTGAGACAACTGTATATCTACATGCAAAAGATTGAAGATTGACTGCTACTTCATACCATATACAAAAAAACAAAACAAAACAAAAACAAAAAACAAAAAATACAAAAGCAAAATCTTCAAAATGGATCCAAGAACTAAATGTAAAAGTAAAACTGTAAAACTCCTAGAAAGAAACGTAAATCTTCAAAACCTTGGATTCGGCAATATGACACCAAAAGAAAAAGGAAAACAAGAAAAGAACACAGTTTAGTCATTCCATAATAAATTAAAAATAGAATTGCCATATGATTCAGCCAAATCCATTCCTAAGTACATACCTAAAAGAAGTGAGAACATAGGTTCACCTAGAAAAAATACATATTTTAATGTTTATAGCAGCATTATTCACAGAAGACAAAAAGTAGGAAAAACCCAAATTTCCATCAACTGATGAATGGAAAAACAAATATGGTATATCTATGCAATGAAATATTATTCATAAAAGGAATGAACTACCAATACATACCAAAACATGGATGAACTTTGGAAATTTTATGCTTACTGAAGGATGCCAGACACAAAAGACTACATATTATATAATTCTATTTATAAAATGTCCAGAACAGGCAAATCAATAGAGAAAATAAGTAGATAAATGGTGGTCAAGGGATGGGGAAGGTGGAATTTGTACTGACTATTAATAGGTACAAGATTTATTTTTTGGATTAATGGAAATAATCTATAATTATATATGAAAATAGTTGCACAACTTTGTGAATATACTATAAATCACTGAATTTTACACTTTGAAGTTTGAATTTTATGATGTGTGAAATCTATCTAAATTTAAAATAAACAAAAAATGCTGTGATTAAATCTTAAAAGAATTCATTTATTATTTTACAATATTAAAATTTATTTTCAAAATTGAACAATGAGAAAAAATGAAATTTAAGCTCAAAATTACCCAAAGACGATAAACTCAAGGCAATGCAACACTGATCAAGTTTTTATTTGTCTTTAGAGAGCCACTGTGCCTATTACAAAGAGAAATTTTGAAACCAGATAATATTTGTTAGGAATTATGTTTTGATACCTGTTTTGACATCTGATATTACTATTTTTTCAATTTCCTCACCTTTAAAATTGGAATCTATATTACTTCGCAGAGTTATTTTTAGATAGGACAGTATATTTAATGAGCTTAACATAATGCACAGTATAGAGGAGGTTAAAATTGGTTTCTTTTATTATCACTATTATTATTATTACTTGTTGTTTTAGTTTTACTATTTCAATATTTTAATAAATGTGCTTGACTTATTAAGTCTTTGCTTGGTGGATTAGAAATAATATTATTTAACCTTAACCATTTGTGATGGATTAGTTACATAAACCAATTGTTTGATACTTAATAATCAAGGGGGAATATGCCATGTTTTCAATTTCACTCTCAGAAAATAAAAAGGAGTGAAATGAGAAGCAATAAAATTTTTCTACTTCATATTTTAATAGAGATACTTCATACTAATAAATGAAAGTGGTTTGGGGTTCAGGATATTTTTTTTGAAGTAGCCTATTAAAGTCTAATAACACTGTGTTGCATTTCTGTCCCAGAGTTTACAGAAGTGCAAAATCATAATACTTATTTGGTTCTCTATGTTAGAAGTAAGGATTTGGTACTCTGAAATAGCTGTTGGAATGTTTATCTAAATGGCAACATTTACACTGTAGCTTCAATTATTTATTACTAAGGATATGATTTTCTCAAATGTCAATAATATTTTCCCCAAATAGATTAGTCAATAAATAACGTAAAGACTGCAATAAATTCCTTCTGATTAAATAGCTTTCTTTGTACTAAGAGTATGTGTAAGCTGATTTAAGGTATCACTGGTATTCTATAGATTTTCACATGACAATATGAGATAATCTGTGCATGTATGCAGTATCTCAACTTGAAGATCATAGTACTTAAAAGGTCCATGTCAAGACTGTAGACAGTTGATGAATCTATAAAATTGTATGCAAAATGTGGGCTTGGGTATTTTTCAGAGAGATGGTTTGTACATTTAACCAGACTATTAAAAAACTTGGCAATCAGTTTAATCCTCACATTAGTGGTACATAGTTCCCAAGTCTACAATATATAGTCATAACTGTGTTTACCTATATATAAGAAGCTTACAGCAAACAACTGACAAATTTAAGTAAAATGGGAATTTTTCCTTTCTGCTTATGTAATCTGCATTTTAATTTTTAAAGACAATTAGATTCGATAATTGTTCAGATTTAATACAAATGTGTAAAAGATACTATTATTGATCCTTAATTTATCCATTTGGTAATTCACACAGTTTTAGTCTTAAATAATATTCATGCATTTGATAAGTATTTAAACTACTGTATTCATAATAAATACACTTATAACACTAAACAAAATATTTATAACTTTTTATAAAGTTATGACTTTTCAAATTTGCTATCTGCAGTCTAATGTACATTCCCAGAGGGATTGCATTAAGTAAAGCTGCGTTGCTAGAAAGCTAAGCTTATTAACATCATCCATTTTTATTTCAAATTAAGCTATGCTGACTGCATTTATTGGAGGATTAACTCATTGCAACTCTGGCAATACCCTGTGTCTGATAGGAAAACACCATGTAAAACAGAATGATCAAAGGTCTGAAGATCTGGAGCATCCCTTTCTAATAGGGACACTTCAGTCAAACTTTCCTCAAAGACACTGAACTGTTAATGAAGCTGTGGAGGGAAAGGAAATCCAAACTGTTACAAAAGTTGCAGATACCCCCACTTCGCTGCTAAATGCTGATTCAGGTGGCTCTGCACTGCAGAGAATACCCATCTCCAATAGACATCAAAGGCAAGTCAGAATAAAACTAAAAAACACACTCTGAGGCACTTTTGATACATAAAGCTGCATGAATGTTAACTTCTAAAACAGAACAACTGGAGTGACATCAACAAGATGGATAAATAAGATATTCTTTTGTATTCTCCCTCAAAAATAGCAATTTGGCATCCATCCACAGACAAAAGTACATTTGTGGGAACTGTGGGATCCAGGAAGGAGACTGTGAAACTCCAGGTTCATCCAAAAACAGGAAGACCCAGTTTGAGAAGACAGGCCTGCACCTAGGTAGCTAATTCACTCACTGAGGTCCCAACAATAGACCCAGAGACAACTACATAACCCTGAGGACTCTGCTGAAGCCCTGTTTGTCTTTGGTTCTGTCATCAGCACCATGCACAAAGGGACCCAGGAGGAGTCTTGCCCACTGATATGCTAGGTAATAGACATACATGCCTTGGTCATGACTCTGGACCCTGAAGTGCCCATGAACTGGCTCCAGTCTCTCTTGGCCACAGTCTGGGAGCTGCTGGAGAACAATTACCATAGATGAGAGAGGCTTTGTGGAAATCCAGGAGTTCAGCAAAGAAGTTTTAGCATACCACTGATTGCAAAAACCACAAGATTGGGTGCACTGGAGAAGGTAAGAGGGGCAGTTTGACTTTACCTGTATTACCCTCTCCTAAGGTGATACCTCAGTGCAAAAAGAGCCATTCTCAGCCTGTGATTTCTCCTGCAGGGAAAAGTGAGAGTGTGAGTGAACATGCAGCAGGAGGCCTACTCACAAGCCACTACTGGTTTCCCCAGCTGGCCCAGGGCACCCCCAGAAATCCATGCACCTCACCCACTCCTACCCCTCCCCCAGCCCCACTCCATGACTGATTCTTTGCACACACTCTTTTTTTTTTTTTAAACGTCTTATTGGAGTATAATTGCTTTACAATGGTGTGTTAGTTTCTGCTGTATTACAAAGTGAATCAGCTATATGTATACATATATCCCCATATCCCCTTCCTCTTGCGTCTCCTTCCCATCCTCCCTATCCCACCCCTCTAGGTGGTCACAAAGCACCGAGCTGATCTCCCTGTGTGCACACTCTTGACAGTGCAAGAGCAAGCTTTTGCAGATAGCTAATGAACGTGTGCAGAAATCTGGCCTGAATCTTCGGGCTTGGGAGAGAATGCCATTGGGAAAGTAAAAGAGAGGTTGTCAGCACATGGCCTGGCTATACAGGACTGAGCCAAAGCCTATAAGCTCAAGAGTTCTGCCACACAGAGAGCAAAATGTGTGGAGTAGGCATATCCATAGAAGGTCTGAGAAAGCCTCAGAATCCTTAGCAGGGCTGAAGGAAGGTATTTCTCTCCCAAAGGGAAATTTCTCCCAAAGAGGTATTTCTCTCAGTTAGTAAAGACTTAAGAAGGAACACGAAAAATCAAGAAAATACGACATCACAAAAGGATCACAGTAATCTTTCAATAACCAACCCAAAAGATATCAACAGCTGCCATTTACCCAATAAAGAATTCAAAATAGATGTAATTAAGAAACTCAATGAGCTACAAGAAAATATAGAAAGACAATTCAATGAAATCAGGAAAACAATTCATGAACAAAATGAAAAATTTAACAAAGAGATAGAAATAATAAAAAAGAATCGAAAGGGAATTCTGGAGCTGAAAAATACAATGAGTGAAAATTTTAAAATGACATACAAAGCATCAATAGCAGAATGGATCAAGCAGAAGAAAAAAATCTGCATTAAAAGACAGGAGCTTTGAAATTATCCAGTCAGAGGAGAACAAAGAAGAGAGAATGAAAAATGGTGAAGAGAGCCTAGGTGATCTAGGGGGTTACCATCAAAAGAAACAATCTGCAAATTATTAGAGTACTAGAAAGAAAAGAGAAGGAGAAGCATGCAGCTTCAATAATTTCTTAATGGATACACAATGTAAAAGAGGTAAATTATGACATCAAAAACATAAAACAGAAAAGTAAAAGAGTAGAGTTTTTTTTATGTGATTGAAATTAAGTTGTTATCAGCAAAAAATAGTTATAGCTATAAGATGTTTTGTGCAAGCCTCACAATAATCACAAAGCAAACCTCTATAGTAGATACACAAAGATAAAGAGAAGGAAATCAAAGCTTGTTCTTCAACCAGATTTTGTTTACCAGAGACTATTGCATGCACCTCCATGCTCTCAGGCATTCTTTATAAGTCAATTATTTCTGTTTTCCATTTCTCTGATTGATCTCTTAGCTTACACATAACTGGTTCTGGATCTCTATTATTGAATTCACTCTTAATCATTGCTGTTCTCTTTGGAACAAGTGAAATAGTTACTGTTAAAATTATGTTTGCAATTTAGCATATATAATTTTTGTCAAAACTGGTCTTTTATAAACAATTATATTAATATAAGCACAAAGTGACATATTTCTACATGTATTGCTTAAAACTACAAAATACTAGCAAAATGAACTCATGTGTTCCGAGAGTTCATCATAAATTAAGAAACAAAATATCAGCATATCTCAGAAATCATAGTGTACTTCTTATAGGTACACTATGAAACCCTTGGCTTTAGTTATTCACTAAACCTTCTAGATGTAATTTATTTCTCTGAGATTGTTACCCAGAATCTTTGGCAACACTATCGTTTTTTCTCAGTCCAAGGAGCTGATATTCCTCCTTCATTCACTAATTTATCCACTCACTGATCAATCATTTGCTGCAAACCAGGTACTATGCTTGGCCAAAGATAAACATTTGAGTAAGACCTGTGCTCTATACTTACAAAGTTCAAATTCTCTAGGGTGACAGAGAAGTGACTTATGACAGTTTGTTAAATGCTCTTATGGAAAGAAGTTCAGGATGAGTAGCTCACCAGGAAGCATATACATTTGAATATGCAGTGTTATATAGTACTGTCACAGACATCTATTGCCATGGAACCATGACTATGGCCTTTTGGTGAGTGGAAAAATACAGGTTGGGGAGTAGCCTGTAATGTGGAACAGAATGGAATGGGTAGTTATTGTTTTATGGCTACCAAGTTTCAGTTTGCAACTTTATGGTGAAAGTTTTCAGATGAAAACATTCTGGAGATGGATGGTGGTAATGGTTGTACAACAATGTGAATGTACTTAATGCCTTTAAAATTAAAATGGTAAATTTTATGTCTATTTTACCAAAAAAAATGACAATAATAACTTGTTTCTTAAAAAAAGAGGAAAAGGGATAGATAGACTTGTTCTATGTTGTTCTATCTATATTGTATGAAGAGTTTTCCTACAGTTTCGCATTACTGGTAAGCTAAGAATTGGAAGAGCCAGGTAAGGAACAAGATACTTATGTGATACCAGGTATCTAAAGGTAATATAATTAATTAATCATTCTCACAAAATTATAAACTCTGTAAATTAAATACTTTAATTACATATTTCAATTTACTGAATCCTCAAATGCAAAACTACCTTTCATATCAAGGAAGAGTTTTAAATAATAAATCAGTAGCCCCTGAGGAGATGGTTTCTTCAAGCTCAGGTAACTGACAGACACACATACAGTAGAGGATTCATTTAAACATTTTACACATTTTACAATTTTAAAATGTGTAAAATTTTTACAAATTTAATACTAGCAGTTTTAATCCAAATGTTAGAAAATATGAAGTTAGATATTGTGAAGAATATATGTGAAGAAAGATGTAAAGTAATAATATTGAAATAGTTTACTACTGTTGTTTATCACTAATACAATTTTGACCCTATTTTCTCCTTCTAAGAAGTGTAGCCTGCATCATTTTAATACTGAAAAGTTTGTAGCCGTAGACATAGCTATAGTCTATAAGTAATTGAAAAAAGAAAAAAAAAAAGAAATCATTGTAACGTGGTTTTATCATTTAACTTTGGCTAATTTTTATTCCAACTTATCAGTTTTAACATCTTGGAAGTTCTTTAGCACTCTTATTCTGGAGGCCTGTAACCTACATCATAGCAAAATACTAAAAATTCAACATCGTCTTTTAAATTTAAAAAAAATAAATGTAAAGGATCATGGCGATTTTGAAATTCATTGGACAGAAGTAATTCATTCCACGTCTGGCTGGCTGTGACTTCTTGGTAATTATTGTGCTTATTTGGGAAAACCCATTCCTAGGGCTGAAGGAGGACACCCAAGAAAGAACACATTTGAAAGAGGAATCGCTTCCCAGTGGTTGGAGTTCAGAACTCATTGGAGAGGGACGGTTGCAGCCGACTGTGTAGTTGCCATGGTCAAAGCTAGGAAAAGCAGAAAGCAACACTCCAGAGAATAGGCAAGCAGCAGCCAGAAGACAGTGTCTGGCCAGGGCTGCAGGCTTGCTGCGAAGGGCCCTGCACTGTAGGTGTGTGACTTGGGCAAAGCACAACCAGATGTCCTCACATATACATTACTGACCAGCCCTGCTGTGGCCAGAACCAAGAGAAGCCCTTCTTCCTGCAATGTCCTTCCACGCTCTCTCTTAAGAAAGTTTACCATCATGCTCACTCAAAAGGAGAAATGCTTTACAGAATTCTACCAGGATTACAGAGAAGGTATTAAAGAATGAGTTTGGAGCCAAGAGACAATACAATGATACTGTCACAGTTTTTTTCTTTAAGTATTTTGGGAGCAATCCTATTGTTTTTTCATCATGCTTCAAATATTTTTTGCAGGAAATGTAAAGTCTTTAAGTCCAGGATTAATAATTACTATTATTTAAAATGGCCCTGGCTCTGTATCTCTCCAAAGGGGAGTCTGAATCTCAAATGAAGACTTCGCAGCTGCTTTTTTTCCCCTTCAGTCCTTATTAATTTTTAGGTTTTTCATATTCTATTGCAAAAGTAAAAATGATGACGTGAAAAGCAAATGGTGATACTCTTCCCACAAAGCTGGGTCTCTTCCATATCAGTTGGTTTCTTTTTACCCTTTAATTCAAGAATATTCAATAGATGTTTATCACATGGCACTGTGCTGGGTAATGGGAGAAAATAAATATGACTTCTGCCCTCAAGGAGTTTACTACTGTAGCAGAAGCATTTCTCCTCAAGGAAGAATTCTTTCTTCAGTTTGCTTGGCTGATGTACATTTGCATTAGGTCACGGTAGTACCTGGAGATGAATATTTCAATAATGCTAAATTTTTCTATTTGTGAAAAGAGGAGGAAGATAAACATAAAGAAAAGTAGAAGGATCATGATTATAAAAAAGAGACAATTCCAATGTGATATTTTAAGACTGACCCAGACTGAGAGACAGATTTCATAATTGTCAGAGGGAAGAAATTGTAATTATCTTGAGAGGAATTGAGGAATTTTAGGATATTTTACTGCGTACATGTGTCTGTGTCTGTGTATTTTTTTTTCTTCTGAAAGTCTTTAAATTTTTTGATTTTGTTAATTGTTAACATTAGTCTAAAAGTAAATATAGGTAGCTCAAGGTCACTCAGGTGTATTCCAGTTGCCCAAAGTGGAGGAGGGCGTAGACAGTCTAAGTCACGTCAATAAAGATACAACAAGCAGAAGCGTGACTGTGATGATGAAGAAATATATGTGATGCTATGAGAGTAAATTGTAAGCCCTGACCTAGTTTGGACAATAAGAAAAATGTTTCCTGGATGTTTTCTTTAATTAAACTGCAATGAGATAAGGAGTAAATTAGGCAAAGCCATTGATAGGTCAGCTGATGGTATTGTCAGGGACAGAATTTGAGGTATAGGAAATGGCTAGATGGTGGTAAAAAAATTTTTTCTGGATAGAAATATTTATTTGTAAATTTCTTTCCTGCATTAATTTGTGCTCTTCCATCATAAAAGCCCAGTCTCCGCAGAGGATAATTATATAATCAGTATATGGTTAGTGTAATAAGGCAGGGTCTCTCAACTGTACAGCTTTACTATTTTTCACCTTAATCTTCCTTTACATATGCAATTTATTTTCCCTAAAGTAGACATGTGCGTTAAATCTGAAAAAGTTAAAACTGGATTTCCCCCATAGCAAATCAGGTTTAAAATGCAATAACAGTCAGCTTTCCTCACCCTATATAAATATTATTTCTAATTCTTTAACTATGCTTTGTTTTTCTATATTAAATGCCGAATATAGACTCAATTACAGGATTTAGAAAAAATGTTTTTTTAAATGACACATTATGTTTTCCACAAGTCACTCTCTGTTTAATTAACCTGCTTTATTTTCTTCAGACAATCATTATTAGACACATTTATTTAGCGAGCTAATTTTTGTTTGTTGCTTACCTGCTCAACACTAGTGGAGTAAACTCCACTAAACAGGGACCCTCCTGTCTTGTTCACCACTGTGCCCCATCACTGAAAATAGTCCTGACTCAATAAACGTCTGTTAAAAGAATGCTTCAATGAGTCATATGTTGGCAAGTATGGATACCGTGTAAAAGATTTATAGGTGTTATTATCACCCTGGCTATAAGGAGAGGTAAAAATTTCATATATATATATATATATATATATATATATACAGTATATTTTTTCTGCCCTTATGCAAACATACAAATAATTATATTTTTAAAACTTATCTTTGCATTTAAATAACTGCTCAGTTCTTTAAAGTATTATTTGCAAACATTTAAAAGGACAAAAGCTGAAAAGGATAAAAGTAGTAAAAAATGAACACTATGAGATGCAAATACTGGTTACAAGAGAAAAAGACAGAAAACATCTCTTTCCAGTTGAGGGGAAGAAAATAAAACTTGTATTAATGAAGTGACTGGTAAATGTATTTGTCCATTCCAGTGTGTTACTTCAGAGAAGTCAAGAATACTTTCATGTTTAATCTTATGGCTGAGGAAAATCATTATACTAAGAGATTCATATAAGATAAAAATGGACAATTTCAGCTTGTGCTAGAAAATGACTTTTATTGCATTGACATGTTCCATTTATTTTTATGATTTAAAAATGGCATGAACTCAAATTTAAAACAAATCCCATGAAACAATTAGGAAAGAGTTTTACTAGAAATAATGGGAAATGTAAAATTCTGTGAAGCTCTTAAAACAAACACCAATTACTACACAAAGTTGAATAACAACCTTGCAAACCCTTTGAATTAAAAACTTTTATATGCATTCTTTTGTATTTCTCTGAATAACTTTGAGGTCAAGAAATATGGCATAACATTTGAGCAATACCTTATTTTCCCCTCATCTAATCATGAATGTAAATATATGGAGTTCTTACCTTGGTAAAGAAAAATGGAAAATATGCTAAATTCGGAGGGATTCTGGATATTTTGTGTTTATTTTTCTGGAATTATCTTTCATATTTATTTTCTGTTTTTTATTTCTTCTTTTGAGACATTCCTAGAATATAAATTGGTAAGAGCAATTTGCGTCTTAGAAAATGCAACCTAAATACAGTTTTATTCAATCAAATGTCATTTGCAAAAAATGAATAAATTCAAGATATTGAACAAAAACTCTCAAATTCCAAACAAAAATAATGTATTAAAATTTTTCTCACTTTAGTTCATAATTAAACCCAAACAGAAATTTCCATTAATTTACCAAAGTGGCATGTCATTTTGCTATGTTTAATAAATAATCAACTTCACTTTCTAACTCGTATAATATTTAAGAAAAAAGATACAATTTCTAAACAAACTTCTTATCATAAAGAACAATTTATGGAAAATAACTTCTGTAACACTGAATATTAATAAGTTACAATAATTACTTCGCCTTAACAGCTTACCCTTCACAAGCTATGAATCAAGGCTAAAGTTTACAATATAATATCATCTAATAAATAAACTATTATATTTAGTAATATTTCAAAATATCCCTGGGATAAATAGATCTTGGAATTCCATCTCTGTTTCCAGGCCACCCTATTTTAATTTAATGAGTGAATATACAAGTATTTTAGACATATACATGACTTCTCTACAAATGCATATCTGACGCTTGTTTCACGTGTATCAATAGTTCCTTTCTCATTGTATCCCCTTTAGTGAGAGATCAGATTTATTAAAAATAAAAGTTATTTAAGTTGATTCTATTTATGAAGGTAGATATCTGTACTCTAGCTAGGCAAGTGATGATAAATATATGATTTTCTTTGTGAAGGAAAACTAATAGTCGTATTTTCTGCCCCCAAATAAAGTTAACAATCATGTATTATGCATTTTGTTAAGCAGTGAGGCCTTCTTCTAACACTCATTTATTTTCTTAAATTAGGACCAGGGTTAACAGTCTGAAGCAAAAGAAAAAAGGAACTAAGGATATCCAAACACACTTACGTATTTTTACCGTCACTGTCAATTCCCTTACACTATAATATTTTCACAAATAAAAATTTGATCCAAAGTTTCCATAAGATTGTTTAATCTTTAGTATTGTGTTAACTGTAAATCACTCTAGAACTTAGAACTTTGTAATAGTGATGTTTAGTCACCTAGTAATAACACTAAAAATAACATCTAATATAATGATTCTCATCAGGAGCAATTATGGTTCCCAGGGAGCATCTGGCAATGTCTGGAGACATTTTTGGTCCCTACTGAAAGTACTATTGGTATCTACTAGGTAGAAGCAAAGGATGCTGATAAACATCTCAATAGGATAGTCCCCATAACAAATAATTTTCTGACTCAAAATGTCAATAATACCAAGATTGAGGAAGCTTGACCCAAATGTCTTGATCTGATTTTAAAATATGTCATTTTAAAGGACTAAATGGCCTTTAGATCAAGACATTCAGGTCAGCTTCCAAATTAGAAACCTTGTAGAGACAAACTGTGTGATTATTTTTATACTTGGCAAAACTCACACTCACATACAGGAAAATTTTCAATGTCACCAAATTGGTAAATTAAAGTGATCATTTCTGGTAAAGTATATTGGTAACAATTTTCCTAAAATAGATTATAAGGAATAGCCTAGGAGATATCTGAAAAGAACAGGCTTTCTGTGCTCTCTGAGAAAATAAAAAGAATAGCTGAAGAGAAATACATTTCCATAATTTCATCATTGTACCAGGCAATTACATCTCAAAAACTTTGAGTGTCTGAGGCATACAGTACAAATTGAACTAAACTGAGGCAAGATATTAGGCGTTAACAGTAACTGCTTTTCCAGACACCAGAAGAGAGTTATTGGAAGTGTGCTGTAGAATATCTGGGAAACCATGGCTATATTTCTTATTGTAGATTAACACTGGAGAGCCGGAGCCAGAGGGTGTGACATATCCAATATTCGAGCTTATCCATCATACATCCCAATCTACTTCCTCTGTAACTTCCTGTACTGCAGAAATTAGAAAGCAAAGAAATGTATTCCCTGAGTTCACAGCAGCTAGGTTTCTATATGTGATTTAGATTTCTATCATCAGATGTATTCATATGAGTTCTGAATTGAAAACTGAATTAAAGTAAGGGAGAGAGAAGAAAGATCAGAGAGGGAGACAGAGAGAGAGAGAAGAGGATACAAGAGCAAGGCAACCACTTAGCAGGAGAGTAGAGTGTGTAGGTACTTTGGAGCCAACAGTTCTGGTGGTTTCTTCTTGATCTTCAGATTGCAGAGTGCAGGTAAGGTGGGTGCCAGTTTGTGCACCAGCTGCCTCAATCTCAATCTCTGGTGTTGACCAAGTAAAATGTGTAAAGATTAATGTCCTGTGTGTGATCACGGTGTTATTTAAAATAAGCAAAATATGGCAACAACCTAAATGTTCCTCAAGAGTGGGTCACTTAAATAAATAAATGTACATTAATAGAATTTATTTAAATTCACCTATAAAAATAATATAGATCTGTGTTAATTGTTAAGGAAAGATGTGATGATACAAATATTCAGACATGCATTTTTTAACAAATATTTATGGTATACCTACTGTATATTTGGTAATGTAATATATATTGACAATGACAAAATAGAAGTATTTCCACCAATTACATACATTAATATTTTGAAATTCATAAGGTATCTTTAAATGAAAAATGTTGTGAAACTGTATGAACAACAATAATCTATCATTAAAAACATACCTGGGTTTGCATATTCATAGAAAAATCATATGAGGTGATTTAGTAAACATTACCAGTGGATATTTCCAAACTATATAGGTAAAAGCTACTACCTTATTTCACATTTTGTTTTTTTGCATCACACTTTTGTTTGTATAGGCAGAGGAAATAAATTATTTCCATTTTAAAGTGGAATGATTTAAATATTTGTGATATACTTATAACTCTCCTTTATAATACACTATTTCCTCTCAAGTTCAACTTGTCTGATATGTGAATAGATAGTCTTTATACACATGTATGTATATACCTGTTTCCTTATATGTGTGTCATATTTTATATATCTCTTACTGATGAAATTAATATAATATGCCTTCTTAAGTTGCAACAGAAATAAAAAGAATCAGGTAAATACAATTCTAAGTATGTTGTAAAAATTCCAATATGCATTTCTTCCAAATGGCTATATGTTACTGAGCATTTATAATGTGCAAGACATGGTTCTAATTACTTTAGATGAATTCCCTTAATTAATCCTCACCACAACACAATACACTAGATCCAAAACCTAGCACCTCTTTATGTAATAGGAAACTATCACTCAGAGAACCTAAGTGCCTTACCCCGTGTTTATGGCCAGTACATGATAGAGTTTGTTGACCTGAAAAAATCCCACAACATAAGAGCTATGAGTTGAGTCTATTCAGTGACTTACTGAGGACTATAGCTCAAGAAACAGCTTCTCATCTAGCTCTGAGAAACTGTTCTGAAGAGGAATGGGAGGAGCCGGGTAAATAAGAACTGTTTTGCTGGGGAAAACATGTAGTCAAGCATAGAAAGAGTGCTTACCACTAATCACAAAGAGCAGACATCCCAAGTAAATCATTTTAGTGCTTTTCTATGTATGGAAAGATACACGAATCTAGGATTGTTTAAAATTTTCCTTAGAAATGTATTTTAACTATCTAGGGGTCAGTATATCTAAAGCACATGGTACTTTCTGTTCCTCTCCATCCTGAATTCCCCGCAGACACACTGTCGGTGGGTGGGCAGCTGCAGTGGCTAATGGCTTGATCCTTATAGAACTGGAAAGGTAGGCAACATTTTTTTTTATAGGGCATAGCATTGAAAAGAGTTTTCTAGAACCTCTGAGTCCATATTCTAAGATACTATATCTTTTTTATTTACCTATTATTTTATTTTGGGTACTTCAAAATTATCTTCCAAAACATTGTTCTTTCATCCTACAAGAAATATATTCTTATAAATTCCTTACACCATTGTCGATGCTGATTAACTCAACAAGATTTCAACTTCAGGCTATGTGCTAGTATAGTATAAGCCCTGACAGTTTTCTTTTCTTTTTGTAATGCAAGTGCCTGACTTAAGCTTTGATTGCCCAGGCATTCACTTCAAAGAAGCATCCACTTCAAAGATGGCTCTCTCCAATAAACATAACACCGGCCACAGGACTAGGTAAAGACCCAGGCCTCTTTGTTTTAAAGCTCTTGGTTGATTTTGATAACTGACCTTTGGGCCATTTGTTTTTTCCTCTTTCCGTGTTTTAAATTTCCAATCTTACGTTTTAAATTCACCAATAAAGAGTGAGCTCTTGAAACACTAGGTCCCCACCGTCAACCCCAATAAAAGTAGAACCTCAGACTCATGCATTCTGTCCCTCTTTCTCTCTCTTTCTCTGTACATGTGACCACCCTATGGGGCCCCAGATGTGCCATGTAATATTCAGGACTTGTAAGTAATAAACCTTTTCTTTTTTCAAGTTTCCTGATGGTTATTTCCAAGGACGTCTTGTAATCATAAGAACCACAAGGGTGGGTCCAGCCATGACATTAGTTATCGACAGGCTGAGACCAGCAAAAAACAAATATGAATATTTATATTTGTCTTCTCACAGAATGATGAAGAGGCATAAGCTTACTGTGCACATCTTCATATGTGTTGAGTTTAATGTGTTAATTCATGTTAACCTCATGATTGCAGTGAAATTCTGCTGCTTGTCATTCACAAAGCTATGTAAGCATATCTATTTTGTTCATCATCATTTCTTTCTGCCATACAAAAAATCTTTTCTTTGGAATCTCTATTTCTCCACTTCGGTGGTTAAATTTTAGAAACAAATAAAGGAGAGTATCACAATGCCCACAGAAGGTTATTGTATAACTTTGTAGCAATATCTCATTGTCCTTCAAAAGACTTCTTAAGACCAATAGATAACTATGTGACTCTGAGGGAAAAATTAACATACATCTTGAATTTGTGCAGTAAAGATTTGTCTGTCTTTTCTGTTCAACTTCTAATTAACCTTCTTGTTTCTAATTGTCTGTGCGATTCTTAGGAAGTCATATCCTTTCAAAGAAAAAGTTAATGATTGAAAGTTACCATCTTATTAGCCAAGTGACTGATGTTAGATAATTGTACTGCAAAAGATAACAGCTACAAATAAGAGCCTTCTTATTTTCACCAGCTTAGCACTCTTTCTTAATAAAACACCAAAATGTTACCTCCCAAATGTTATTATTCACACTTTGTTTTATAATTAAACACCATATAATAAAAGAACAGAGGTGACAGTAAGATATGAAGAATGCTAGTGTTAAACGTGAATGTGGTTGTATTTTTTTCCCTGAATTTGCAAAAACGCTAAATATATTAGTGCAGACCTAAGGCAAATGCAACCAGATGAACTTTAAGCATAATATATAGAAAAGTAAACTTTATGAATTCTAAAACCAACAAGAATATGTTTATTAATACAATTAATTAAATATGGTGTTCTCTGATTTCTAGACTGTGTAATTCAAATAATGTAAAAATCCATGTGCTAAACTATACATTGTAATAAGCACATGGGAATCAAAATTGAAAAGGTGAAATCTCTGCCCTCAATGTAGGAAATGTGCCCTCTAACAGATGAGAGAGAGTCAATGCCATGGGCTGCACTCCTATATGCAAATTCTTTACACAAACTGTGAGTAAAGGAATATCAGAGAAGGTGCTATAAGAGCTAAACATTATGGATCAATAGAATTTTGTCAAACCAAGAAGAAAAAAAAAAGAGATTAATTCCAGGCAGAAAAAATAGTGTAAAAGAAGCAGACATGGTGAAACTACATGGGGCATTCACATACTAATGTGCACACCAGTGTAACTAACATGGACAGTGCATGGCAACAAGTGCTGGAAGATCAAACTAAAGGTAGATTGGAGATACATTATGCAATGTAAATTACCAGCTCTGTTTTAGAAAGATAACTCCAGCAGCAATTGGGTGTTGTGGGAGCAGGGTAGGAACAAATTCCAAGGATCATTTTTGAGTCTATTGCAGGAATCTAAAAGAGAGATGATGAGAGAGCCTGAGCAAGTTCCAGTGGCGGCTGAATGGGGGCAGAGGAAGATCCAGAAAGGCCTGGAGGTAAGGTCAACATCAAGGTGTTCAGCTTCATGGGGACATTTTGGAAGGAGACAGGAAAACTTCAGCTTTAAAAAATATGTGATGCTTTGAAATCTTCCATTCATTTCATTTGATAACATCTGTATTAGACAATCAGCACCATGCCTGACTTGCAGATAAAACAACTGAAACCCTGATGTCAAGTAGTTTATCTAGTTCACAAAGAAGATGCAAATCTAAAAACAATAGCTTTCTTGACTATTATTCTGACACTCTTCGTACAATAGATTAAGTAATTTTTTATGTAACCAAGAAAAATTGTAGGAAATATTAGTTTTCCATTTGAAAATATATCTATATCTGTCTATCTTCATCTACATCTATATCTGTACCTATAACTATCATCCATCTATTTATCTTTAGCATAATCCTTAAGAATAGGAGAAATTATGATCTTAAATTCTGCAATAAATTTCTTCAAAGTAACAGTTTTATTATGTTTATATATTTTATTCTCATAGTGGGACTTCTGATTTCTTCTGTATGATTCCTTGCCCAGCCTAGACAACCATGTTCAGAAACTTCTGGAATGTCCTGACAAATATTCCTTATATTCTACTTCCAGCATTAACTCCTGCCACTCTAAACTAAAATTACCTGAAGTACACCTCTCCTTCCACTTCTCATAGAGTTGTTGTCAAGCAACAAAGGACAGTTTAGACCCAGCCCACTAAACATAACATTTTATTTCAATTATATCCTTGTTACGGCTTGGAAATTCTCATGGTCATCAATCAATATTCCTAAAATAATTTTAAACCTAGAATGTAAAATGAAGTTTTTAAGCTATTACATTACTATTGTAATAATAATAATAATAAACTAGAATTTGTTGAGTATTTTCAAGTTGTCAAACTGTCATAAATGCTTTGCATGCATTATCTCATTTAACCCTCACAATGGATATATTATTATTATTATTATTATTATTATTATTATTATTATTATTATTATTATTGTACAGCCAGAGCCGCAGAGGTTTAGAAATATTAAACAAATATGTCAAGGTCACAGAACTATGAGCTGTCAAAACTAGAACTCAAACCCACTTCTATTTGAACTTAAAGTTAATTGTTATATTATATTGTACTAATATTATTGTCTATCAAAGGTCCTCATTCAAAGTCCCTACCATAGTGCATAGTAAAATATAGGCACTAAAACTAGCTTTGATTTAATGTCACAGTTGCTTAAGTGAGACAATAGGTTTGTTGAAATAAATACAAAGATATTGAAACCAACAATACAAGAGATTTAATAAAAGTATTATTAATTGGGAGATGCATGTACAAAAATTAACTTTTTAAACTAAAATCCAATGGGCATAATTGCTTTCCTTACTCCTCTCTACCCAAGAAGTGCTTGAAATGATATATTAGATTTTACACCTTTTTAAAGAGTAAACTCATAATTGTGATGGAAAACCAGACAATAAGCAAACAGTAGATCCTCTATTTCAAGAAATTCTTGGAAAATAGAAGGTAGATGGGGTATTATCTACTAAGAAGTAGCAGAGGGAACTACAAGCAAAGCCACATCATAGAATATTCTAGAGAAAGTCTCAAATGAAGGTAAATCATCAAAAGCAAGAGGGGAGGTGCAAAGACATAGGATCTTCTTTAGTATTTTTGAGATCTTTATTCTGAGAATCTGCCCATGGACAGAATGGGCAATCCTCACTCTCAACCTCTCTTAAACATGTTCTAAATAGACTGAACTATCTGCTAAGAGAGAGCTCCTGTCGTAATCATCAAGGCTGGAGATTTGCAGGAGCACAACTCCAGACCACCAAAAGGACCACTGAGGTAGAAACAAAAGGAGAAGAAACAGGGCTGACTCCAGCTTCCATCCTGAAGCAGTGTCTCTGAAGCAAGACCTCTGACATTCCAGACTCTGGCTTAAGAAAGAAAATAGAGAAAGCCCAAAACTCTTGGGCCTAAGAAGGATGGGAAATTGCCAGAGCTGGAATGCAAACTAACTGCACACTCTCCCTTCTTAAAACCATGCACAGTTTTTAGCTACAATAAGAACACAGATTCACTGACAAGGAAATATCAATAATCAAAGGCAATTAGGAAAAAAACAACACTGAATCAACAGATATTTAAGAAAATCAAATGTTTTGTGTGAAGACAAGAATCCCTACAAAGCACCACACCATAGTGATTGAGTTTAAAGAAAATACATATTCAATATCTTCAATAAAAATGCACAGCTAACAAATAAAAAGCCCCTTTTAAAAAGAAATTTTAAAAAAGAAATTAAAACAACATATTTAAAAAGAAACAAAATAAATATGACTGAATATTGTCTTAGTAAATTGGAAAGTGTAATTGAGAGTTTCTACCTGAATGCTGAGCCAAGAACAAAGTGGTAGAATTTATGAGAAAACTTAGGAAAAATGAAAAGATGAATTCACATGTTCCAAGATGTATCTTAGAGAAGTAAGTAAAAAGAGAGTACCAAAAGAGGAAACAAAAGAAAATAATAACATGGCTGAATAAATTTCCCAGTCTTCTTTAGACTGAAAGAGGGCTCACAGGGCTTTAATTAAAAATAAAGGAAAATAGAGTGACTTGCCCAAGGTCACTCTATTTTCATTATGTTACATTAGGTTACAAAATCTACTTGTTATGAATGAAATGTACATAAAATGCTTAGCACAGTGCCAGATTCATAGAATGTGTTTAATACTTAGATTTTTTTTTCCTAAAGGACTTGAAACAATGTGTGTGTTTACGTGTGTGCACATGAGTACATGTAGTAGGTGCTGAATAAATAACACATTGATTGAACAAAAAAAAAGAAAAGAAAACCAACAACACAATGTATTTTAACAAGACAAATTTAGGCATATTCTTGTCCAGTTTCAGAACTCCAAAAGCAAATAGAAATAAAAATAACAGCAGAAAATTTTAGGCATAAGGTTTTTTTTATCACTGCTAAAAGACAATGACAACCTGAAAGGAAATTATTTTAAACCTATCATCTTATGCCAGGAAAAACTAGCATTCCAATATAAAGACTAATTAAAGATATTCTCTGAAAATTTCTGGTAAAATTCAAAGATGATAAATTTAAGAAAACAGAAAAGAAATCCAAAAAAATGTAGGATACATGACACATTGTTGAGGGAAATAAAGCAAATCATTGCTATATATAAATAATGGTCAAAATATACATTAATAAAAATTATGAAATGATATTGTAGATAACACTACCTCAGGGCTAGATATCGGTAGAGAATAACATATAATAAGAAATTTATTAAAGCATTCTGATCTACCAGTGAAAACAGAATTTAAGATGTGCAGGAGTTATTAGAATTTACATTTACCTGAAACTAATGAGTTAATGAGCTATTTTTCCATTTTGGCCTAAACAGTAAAGAGTTTGTCACTAGAGTTATTCAATTAAATGTTTGTTATATGCATAATAACATGCAAAGCTCACAGTTTTTTGCCAAAACTTATGATTGACTTTCCTTTGGTTGGCATTACAAACTGAAATAAATGCTTCCCTGATGTTAACATGCACTAATAAATCTCTTGATTGCTTTGCCTCATGATCTCTTAATAAGCTGTTAATGTAGCACTCAGATATTTTGACTGTCTTCTGAGACAAAAGAGAAAAACAAGTAAATGATGAAAATTTTTTGCTTAAACAGTGCTTTTATTACTCTTCATCCAGTTTGTTAAAAGACATTGACATTTTCTTGAGAATGAAATTCTACAGAAAACATATCTTCTTACATTATATATATTAGATAATTTTAAAAATATGTTTTAAAAGTGATAAAAAGAGTTACAATAATTATCAGCCTGTTTGATACAATCGTATTTTAAAGCTATATTCTACAGTCTTTAATATTTAGTTTTTTGTTCTGTTAGGGATTTTGAATAGAGATGGATAGCTCAGAGGAAAGAGTCAGGGAAATACATGAGCATTGGATTTGAAAAAATCTAGGAAAATTATTGATAACAGGATACAATAGCTCCTTTTCCTCTGGGTATTTCTGCAAGATATCAAGAAACTTTAAGCAAACAATTTTATGAAGAATGTGGTTATCTTGTACCCAGTCTGTCCTTATCAATCAGATCATATAGAAATGTTCAAGTGTTTGAATGAGTAAAGAAATAAATGTTTGCCTAAATGAATTAATAAATACATTGATTACCTGGAACACAAGAGAAAAAATAACTTACCTTTAAGTACACATATATACAATGAAATAATTATTTAGAAAAGATTCATTACATTTAATATACTAAATAGGGTACTAAATATTGGGGCAGAACATTGAATAAGGCAGAAATCACCCCTGCCTTCAAGATGTAAATATCAGAGAGAAAAATGAAACTAAAAAAAGAATTGAAAAATAAGCTAAATATTAGCATAAGTGAAGACTAGTTTAGATGCAAAGAGGGAGTACAGAACCTGGAGAAATCTGAAGGATAATTATGAATTACCAAGGATAAGAAAGATGGGGAAGGAATAGCATGTATACATAATAGGTTAGAGAAATACAATTGACCTATGAAAAACATGGGTTTAAACTTATGTGGGTCCACTCACACAAGGATTTTTTTCAATAGTAAATACTACAGTACTACACGATCCGAGGATGGTGGAATCAGTGGACGCAAAACCGCGGATACGGAAGTACTGCAGATATGGAGGGCCATATAAGTTATGCACAAATTGTGACTGTGCGGAGGGTCAACGCCCCAACCCCCCATGTTATTCAAGTGTCAACTGTACTTCCTTTAAAGTCATCTCGGTCTTCTCAGATGCACAGGGTAATTTTCTGGACTTGTTTTTTTCTTAATACAACAACTTCCTTTTTTCTTAATACAGCAACAAGTCAGGCAGGAAGTTGAATTTCTTTCTTTATGATGTGAATTTTATGTAACACAACTTTTAAAAATATTTATTCTAACATTACCCTAATTTTGACACTTCCCATTATGCCTTAGATTATTGCAATAGTTTCTAATCTCATCTTCACACTCTAACATAGAACTTTTTTAGAGCATCTTTTTCTTCAGTGATCGGTATTTTCCTACAAGAGCATGCTGATCATATAACACCTGTCTTTCAGATAGTGTTAGTGATCCACACATTAACATCATTACCATGGCAACCACAACTGCTATTAGGTGACATTAACTGACTTTTCTACTGTGTTTTTTAACCAACCTCTCCATGAAACCTCCATAACAATTACAGTAGAAAGATAAATTATTGATACTGGCATAAAAAACAGACACATAGATCAATGCAATAGAATAGACAGCATGGAAATAAACCTATGCTTAAATGGTCAATTCATCTACAGCAAAGAAGGCAATAATATACAAGGGGAAAATACAACCTCTTCAATAAATGGTACTGGGAAAACTGGACAGCTACATGCAAAAGAATCACCGTGGACTACCTTCTCACACCATATACAAAAATAAACTTAAAATGGATTAAAGACTTAAATGTAAGACCTGAAGTCATAAAACTCCTAGAAGAAAAAATAAGTTGTACCCTTTTTGACATAGGTCTTAGCAATATTTTTTTGGATATGTCTCCTCAGGCAATAGAAACAGAAGAAAAAATAAACAAATGGGACTACATGAAACTAAAAGGCTTTTGCACAAAGAAGGAAACGATCAACAAAACATAAAGACAACCTACTGAATGGGAGAAGATATTTGCAAATAATATATACAATAAGGGGATATACAATAATGTATATCTAAAATATACAAAGGACTCACAACTCAACAGCAAAAAAAAAAGACAACCTGATTTAAAAATCATCAGAGGATCTGAATAAATATTTTTCTAAATAAGATATACAAATGATCAACAGGCACATGAAAGATGCTCAACATCGCAGGGACATGTAAATCAAAACCACAATGTGACACCTCCTCACTCTTGTCTCAATGTCTATTATCAAAAAGACAACAAATAACAAGTGTTGGCAAGGCTATGGAAAATAAGGAACACTTGTGTACTGTTTATGGGGTTGTAAATTGGTGCAGTCACAATGGAAAACAATATGGATGTTCTCAAAAAATTAAAAATAGAACTGCCATATGATCCAGCAGTTTCACTTCAGGTATTTACCCGAAGAAAACAAAATTGCTAATTCGAAAAGATAAGTGCAGGGCTTCCCTGGTGGTGCAGTGGTTAAGAATCTGCCTGCCAATGCAGGGGACACGGGTTCAAGCCCTGGTCCGGTAAGATCCCACATGCCGCGGAGCAACTAAGCCCGTGCGCCACAACTCCTGAGACTGCGCTCTAGAGCCCACGAGCCACAACTACTGAGCCCACGTGCCACAACTACTGAAGCCCGTGTGCCTAGAGCCTGTGCTCCGCAACAAGAGAAGCCACCACAATGAGAAGCCCGCGCACCGCAACGAAGAGTAGCCCCCTCTCGCCACAACTAGAAAAAGCCCGCGCGCAGCAACGGAGACCCAATACAGCCAAAAATATATAAATAAAATAAATACATTTAAAAAAAAAAAAAAAGATAAGTGCACTACAGTGTCCTCTGCAACATTATTTGCAATAGTCAAGTGGTGGAAGCAACCTGTGTCTATCGATAAACAAATGGATAAAGAAGATGTGGTATACTTATATTATGGAATAATACTCAGCCACTGAATAACAAATGAAATCTTTCCATTTGTGTCAATATGGATGGATCTAGAGAGTGTTATGCTAAGGGAAATAAGTCAGAGAAAGACAAATACTGCATAATGTTACTTATATGTGGAATCTGAAAAAACAAAACACTCAAACAAAACAGAATAAAACAGACTCAGATACAGAGAATAAATGAATGGTTGCCAGAAAGGGGGGAGGGGTAAGAGGGTGGTCAAAACAGGTGAAGAGGATTAAATATAATTCTCCAGTTATATAAGAAATAAGTCATGGGGATGTAATATACAGCATAAGGAGTATGGTCAGTAATATTGTAATAACTTTGTATGGGGTTAGATGGTTACTAGAATTATCATGGTGTTCATTTCATCATGTATGCAGTGTCAAATCATTATGTAGTACACCTGAAATTAACATAATATTATAGGTCAACTATATTTCAATTTTAAAAAGCCTTTCCTTTTTATGCTATAACATTTTATTTATATCTTCATTAGGATATTTATTTAATTCTCCTTTACATTACAATTAGTTCATTCATTTATTCAGTGAATATTTCACTGTTTAGTGTGTGTGTGATGCTTCCTATGTGCCCTCTACTGGCTTATAAATTCTTTTAGAATAAGTTGTATGTTCTCTTATTATTTCATCAGTGTCTAGAAAGGTATTTTCTGAGGAATACACGTAACATTCTGTTTTGTAATTTAAAAATAAGAAAATCATGTAAGTACAGTTCTGGGAGATGATTTTTTGATTTAAGAAGATTAGGTAAGAAAGTTATGTGTCTCTTATAAGAGCAAATCCTAGGTTAAGTTGTCTTTTTAAAAATATGTTCAGAAAAACATATGTTCACGTATTTCTCTCTTAACCAGAGTCATCTAATGCATTATACTTAATTTTGTGTTTTGCAATTGAAGAGTCCTATTGGAAAAACAATGAAATGCATGCAAAGACACATTAACAGAATGATGAAGCTTTGGGATATTAGGTTATGGGAGAAGAGATGGAAAGTTAGAGAAATGGGATATATCTGTGGAAAATTAATCACATTGGGGAGAGGGGAGGGAGAGGACTATTATCATTAAATTTTGCATATCCATCCAGACAGTAGATCTAGAACTAATGCAAAATATATAATGGAGAGGTAGAGTCAGATTTTAATTTAAAAATGAGAAGATACTTGCTAAGAGATAGAGTTCTTTGGGAGTGTTCATGCAGAGACTGGATAAATGCTGAATTGGAACTCCTTAATTGGAAAGCTGTACTATAAGTAGGGCATTGAACTTGACAATTTCTAAGGCTCCTTTTCAAGTTGTGAATCAAGGATACTTCACATATCCAGTCATATTCCAATTTTCCATTTTTTCTCTATTTTAGGATTTCATTGTTTTCACTGTAGCTAGAAAGAATGGCATGTAAGTGAATATAAGTATCAAACATTGGTGCTAATGGTTTAGAAAGTAAAAATATTTCTGAAGCTTAGATTTCCAGAGATTTTAAAAGTTATTTTCAATGTTTATAAGTTAACAAGTCATCAAGTGCCTACACAGTGTTCATAAATTGTATAATCACTCATAAATGAAGGTCTACTTTGGTTTCACATACAACTTTCTCTTTTAAATTTATTTTTATTTTTTTTAATTGAAGTATAGTTGATTTACAATGTTGTGTTAGTTTCAGGTGTACAGCAAAGTTATTCAGCTCTATATGTGTGTGTGTATATATATATATATATATATATATATATTACATATATATATTCTTTTTCAGATTCTTTTCCCTTATACGTTATTACAAAATATTGAGTACAGATCCCTGTGCTATTCAGTAGGTCCTTGTTGGTTGTCTGTTTTATGTTTAGTAGTATGTATATAAGTTTGGGATTAACACGTACAACTTTCTTAATAGAAGTACAATTCTATTTGTGAAGATCGAGCATATTTAACATGATTAAATGATAAAGATATGCATGGGCTCACATAATTTATGTATTTGATGATTTTTTTGGTATATCCACTCTTAGCCAAAACATTTATAATGTTCATAAAATGCCAAGAGAAGCCTTATTTTAAAAACATGATAATAAAATGATAAAATTTATTTTAGTATGACATGTGACATTAATATGTTTAATAAAGAAAATTAATATAAGGAGTCAAAATGCAAGCAGTAAAAGTATAATAAAGACATCTGTAAAAAAAAAAGAGTTAGTGACACATGTTTCAAAAATCCAGAGAAGGAGCAATTCACCCAGTCACTCTGCTAATTACCTTAATCGTAGTAGGGCCATATAACCACCATGAGTCTCAATGTTCTCATCTCTTTAGTTAGGATATTGGTACAGATCATCTAAAAGGTCCCTCTGAACTCTAAACATATAATTTTATAAACTTCCTCATGTATTCATTATCAAATAAAGTGCATTTCAAATGCTTTGGGAAACAGGCATGCTTTCTTTTAATGAAAGGAAAGATATAGTTGTGGCTTTGGGAATATTTGTCAACTCTTAAATATCTAGTTTTGGAATTACCATTTTCTTATCTTTTGTCTTTCCATTGCACACTTTTCAGTCATTTCACTCGTTATTAATACCAGATAGCTTGTGAAGAATTGGGAAACTTAAATCAGCAAACACTGCTATTATATAATCCTTTTAAAAACAATAAGAGAGAAAATGGATTAAAATGAGACCTTTGAATTAACCATGGATTGAAGAATTCTTCTCATTACAGCAGATCATCAGGACTTTGCTATTAAGACCACAAAACATCTTGGTGAGAATTTCATTCTCAACACCTAAGGATAATGTCAACAAAAAACACTGCTATATAACAATAATTATATAATTATTGATAGATTAAGTGATTAGAACCCTATCTAAGAGAAATATTAGTATTGATCTCTAAAGATGGCCATGTATTTAAAGATTAATTGTAATTGAATCCCTGAGTCTGGAACAAAGTAATCAAATTATAAAAGAATTTATTTTAAGGAAACTTGATTTTATCTGAATGTAAGATAGTATAAAATATAGAGATATGTTATATAAATATACAAATTAATTAGTGATTAATGTATTCATGAATTCAATTAATATGTATAACACAATTATATTTGAGTATAGTAATAGAAAAACAAATAAAATATAATATTCTAACATATGCTTCTATGTAGAGGAAGCTGCAATACAAATTTTAAATATTTTTATAAAGTAAGATTTGCAATGGGAAAACATTTTATGTTCACATAAATTGAATGGCTGTTAGTTAATCACAATTAAAGAATTATAAAAATAACTGATTTTCCAAATGGACAGCCAGAGAAATGTTTACTAATCTTTGTGTGGCATATTAACATCTAAAATATGTGTAAAAATAGAAGACACTCCTAAGTTCTTCCTTTGTTGTACAATGACCTTATAAACCAATGTCTAAACAACATCTACATAGGTCTATTTGTTCTTTTATTACCGTTTAACTGAAAATTTTTTACCATGAATGGGTGCTGATTTTTGCCAGATGCTTTTTTGTATTGTGGTTTTGCAAAATGTGTTTTGCATTTTCTAAAAATGGTTGCAAAAGCATTTCCCATCCCACACGCTTTCTACACTGTGACCTTGCCAACTGGAGATTATTTCTCTAGTCCCTTGAATGTGAGCAGACTTTGGTGCTGCTTTGTTTAATAAAATGTGGTGGCAATGATTCTATGATGGCTGATTCTGGAGATAGCCATTTACTGGTCAGACAGTTTCTTCTGCTTGACACTTGGAAGACAACCATCATGTAAGAAGTACAACAACCCGAAAACTGCCATGCTGTGAGAAGTCAGGACACAAGGAGAGGCCCTGGAGAATCAAAGGGCAAGGGCATCTGGGTATCAGACATGTGAGTGATGATGCCATCATGGTAGTGGATTTTCTAGCCTCAGCCACCTCGGCTGAAGCCAAATGAATCAAAGAATCACCCAGCTAAGTCTTTCCTGAGTTCCTGACCCAAAGAACAGGGGCAAAAGGAAGTATTGCTTTAAGCAACTAAATACCAGAGCACCTGGTAATGTAGCAGTAAATAACCAAATGTATACCTCTTGAGAGGATAATATAGACTTTTCTCTTTTTATTTAGTTAATGTGGTCAAAAACTACATTGTTTGAATTTCAAATATTGAAATAACCTTATTCCTGAAATATACCAAAGGTGGTTTGTGGGGAGATGTTTACTAAGAGGAGAAATTAAGAGTAAGGGGATTCTTCTGGTAAACATAAGTTCGTTCTCTAAGTATGAACGTTCATTCTCTTATGGTTAGAGAGGGGAAGGGTGGGGCGTGGAGGGATAGTTAGGGAGTGTGGGGTTGACATGTACACACTACTATATTTAAAGTGGTTAACAAACAAGGACCTAGTCTATAGCACAGGAACTCTGCTCAATATTATGTAGCAACCTAAATGGGAAAAGAATTTGAAAAAGACTAGATACATGTATATGTATAACCGAATCACTTTGCTGCACAACTGAAACTAACACAACCTTGTTAATCAACTATACTCCAATATAAAATAAAAAGTAAAAAAAAAAAAAAAGGGGGGGATTCTCACTGAAGGTAGGCAGGTGATAAGATATCAAGGGTTGGTCGGGGGTGGGGGAATGAGGAATTTGATCAGATAACCGGGGTGATCAGATATCCAAGGTGGGGAATTCTCTTTAAACTGACTTAGCAAGATTTTTGCTACAACTGGACGATGCAAGCTCATCAAGGAAAGGGGCCAACGTCAAGGCCTAGTTGAGAAGAGGGTTCAGAAGAGTGTGACTAAAGTTTGGTTAAGGAAAGAGCTTTTTTAGGGTCTAGACTTTACAAATATGTTACAATCTTGATCATTACTCTATCTCTTTGATTTTATTATGTACAGTATTATGTTGCTTCTGTTGATATCTTTCACATTTTAACATTTTTCAAACAGAGTTGCAGCTAAACATTGAAGAGTATATTTAATGCTATAGTCTTTCTTTTCCTAAAAAAAATAACATCACAAAACATTATAAATGAATATATGTTTAGAATTAAGAAAATATGATACCTGTCCAGTTACATAACCTTCTCATTCTCCATTGAAATGTAAAATAACCCTAAGAAATTAGAAAGCTTATCACTTAATATAATAGATATTTTGCTATTCAACAATATGATATTTTAAATAAATCCAAGGTCAGATTCTTCCTTCAAGTGAGAATAGTAAACACAGTAAGTAGTTAAGAATACTGTCTTTAGAGTCATAAAGACCAAGTTTGAAATCCTTCATCTGACAAGATTCTCTAAAGACATGCAAATAACCATCTTAGAATGGTTCCTCAACCATTCTTAGTATCATATATAAAGTAAAGATAATAACATGTACTTTGTAAGATTATGGTGAAATTAAACATATTTTTCCCCCAAAAATCAGCATAGTAGGTAGTTGATACTAAAAATTCAATATATGTTAAATTATTAAGATCAAGCTTTGATGGCATTTTTTGACGATGTTAAAATATATGTCCTTAAACTTCTAAAGGATCATTGTAGTATAGAGGTTAAATGCTGCTTCATGTCTGTGTCTATGGGAAAAAATAGATAACATAATCTGAATCCAGAAAGAGTAGAATATACTGACAGAATGATTAAACATTGAAAGACTAACTGACTCATCAACTCTTCCTCCGGAAACCATTTACATTAAAAGATATTCCTCTGTCTAGAAAGATTTATGTCTATACATTTTTCGAAGGATGCCTGGACCAGCACTTTGCATTTTCTTTCTGTTCAGTGTGCAATATACCTGGTATCCTCTTCTAAGTGAGGATGAGTGGGAATGAAGTAGAGGATAGATCTAGGCTGTACTCTAGATGCAGACGTTGGCTGGGATATAAAGGAGCATACAAAAAATAAATCAGTCCAAAGGAGTAAAGTCACGTTCAGCAACTAGCAATTGGAAATAAGTTCTGAAGCAAGTAAGAGCTGGAAAAATCTCCTGAGGCAATGTTACAAGATCTGGATTTGGAGTAGAGAGTCTTTTATAAAATGCCAGTGGAGGAGCTCTTGGTCAGAAAGAGGGTTGTTAAGGGCCCTGAGTTAGTCAGACAAATTAAACACGTGTTAGTGTTAGCAAAAGGGTGTAAGAATTAGAACTACAAGGTATTGAGAAATGTTTCACTCATCATTTAACAAGAGAGACTTTAAAGAACAGGGAACAGTTGTAAAGTTAAACTTTGTGAGTCTAGTAAGAAACATCAAGGAGATGCATTTGTGTCGTAAGCAAAAAATTAAGAAAAAAAAACTTGCCTGTTATTAGCTGACAAGACTGAAATTAAGAAGAAAGCATTGACCTTGCTTAAGTGTATTTACAATTTATAATAATTTATAGAAAGCTTTCTTATAAAAGAAGAGAGATTAGTTTTGTTTTGATTTTAAAATTTCAATTGTGTACCTGAATCTCTCCATGCCTATACGTATTCTCAATTTCTAAATTAGATAAGTTAATGAAGGGGCTTCTCACTTTAACTCTACCTCTGCTGCTCATGTTAATGCAGATTCCTAACTTGCCACTTACACTGATTTAATTTAATTTAATTTTAGACAGCTTTATTAAAGTATAATTCATATACCAAAGATGGGCATGGTTAATGTATACAATGTGATGAGTTTGGAGATATGCAAACACACATGAAACCATCACCACAACATAGCCAACACCTCCAAAAGTATCCTTCTGTCTCTTTGGATGTTTTTGTTTGTTTTTTGTTGTTGATTTTGTGTGGTAAGAGCTCTTAACATGACATCTACCTCTCTAACAAATTTTCAAGTGTACAATACTGAGTTGTTCACTACAGGCCTACCTCAGAGATATCTCAGGTTTAGTTCCAGACCACCACAGAAAAGTGAATATCACAGTCAAGTGAGCCAGATGATTTTTTTGGTTTCCCAGTGCATATAA
Organism: Balaenoptera physalus; assembly: GCF_965194825.1. Taxonomy (NCBI): domain Eukaryota; kingdom Metazoa; phylum Chordata; class Mammalia; order Artiodactyla; family Balaenopteridae; genus Balaenoptera; species Balaenoptera physalus. The sequence goes on from NC_138885.1 coordinate 50,446,454, forward strand.
AAGTATGTTTACACTATTCTGTAGTCTGTTAAGTGTGCAGTAGCATTATGCCTAAAAAAACAATGTACATACCTTTATTGAAAAATACTTTATTGTTAAACAATGCTAGCCATCCTCTGAGCCTTCAGTAAGTCATACTCCTTTTGCAACATCAGACAAAGACCACTATCACAGATCCACCACAACAAATACAATAATAACAACATAGTTTAGAATGTTGCAAGAATTACCAAACTATGACACACAGACACAAATGCTGCTGGAAAAATAGCGCCAATAGACTTGCTTGAGGCAGGGTTGTCACAACCCTTCAGTTTGTAAAAAACACAATATCTGCAAAGGGCAATAAAGTGAAGTACAATAAAACAAGGTATGCCAGTATGACATTGTTGTACAACAGATCTCTGGAATTCATTCATCTTGCATAACTGAAATTTTCTACCCATTGAACAACTCTCCATTTCCCTGCACCCCCAGGCCCTGGCAACCATCATTCTATTCTTTGTTTCTAAAAGTTGAACAATTTTTAGATACCTCATATGCTGAATCATGCAGTATTTGTCCTTTTATGATTTATTTCACTTAGCATAATGTCCTTCAGTTTGACTCATGTTATTGCATATGGCAGGAATTACCTTTTTTTACGGCTGGATAATATTCCATTTTGTGTAAATACCATATTTTATTCATCAGTCAATGGAAATTTAGATTGTTTCCATATCTTGGCTATTGTAAATAATGCTGCAATGAACATGGGAATGCAAATATTGCTTCAAGATTCTGATATCAATTCTTTTGGATAAATATCCAGAAGTAGAATTGCTGGATTATGTGGTGGCTCTATTTAATTTTTTGAGAAACCTCCATCCTCTTTTCCATAGTGGCTGTACTACTTTACCTTCCACTAACAGTGTACAAGTGTTCCAGTTTCTCTATATCTTTACCATCACTTGTTATCCTTTGTTTTTTGTTTGTTTGTTTGTTTTTTATAACAACCATCCTAACAGGTGTAAGATTATATCCCACTGTGGTTTTGATTTGCATTTTCCTGATTAGTGATGTTGAACATCTCTTCACATACCTGTTGTTCATTTGTATATCTATTCAAATTCTTTGCTCATTTTTAAATCAAGTTGTTTGATTTTTTTTTTTGCTATTGAGTTGTAGGAGTTTCTTACACATTTTGGATATTAGCCACTTATCAGACTTATTAATTTTGGTAGCTACATGTATCATGGTGTAGCTACCATTACCCTCTAATGACTCCATTTTTCTATCCATCCCTCATGAGAACTTGCCTCTTTTCCTTCCTCCTATAGGATCCCTGAACATAATTTTTTCAATCAATTGTTTTTAAAAACCAAAGTAAGATTCATTTTTGTTTGCTTGTATGTTGTGTTTATTTTGTTTTGATTTTCCCCAGACAATTTCTGCTTTAGGCATGATTACACAGAACAGCCTGAGGCAAAGATAAATAATTTCTTATGATAAAGGAGAGGGAAAATGCATGAAAACAGAATATAAATTAATATCTCCATATTATATTGACCTTCATATTTGCTTTGGGTTCCTTTAAAGCAGAGACTACTTTAACTCAACTTAGCAAAGACTCTTCTTAGTACCTAGTAGACCCTTGTGATCTAAGAACCTAGATCTTTCTTTACTTTCCATTTGATTATTTATGTTTCTTCTCTAGGTCCATTTCCCTCCTGCATTTGTATTATGACAAGTATATTAGATATACTCATAATACAAATTAGATGGTGAATTACATCCACATTTTCTACTCTTTTGTTCATCATAAATCTTATTGGCTTTTTTCTTTCAGTTTTTAGTGGATTCCTCAAGCTGGACTTATACTTCACTGACACAATTTTGCTCTTTTCTGCTATTTACAATATTTTCCTAAGAGATTGTTTAAACAATTTGGCAACTATAATTTAAAAAAATTTCCTATCAGAGTTTTTAATGGATTCATTGACATCTTGAACCTTGTTAAGAGTGTAAAAATAGTATTTTCAAAGCCTTTCTCCTGTTTATCAAAGTGTTTCTTTTTTTTTTTTTTTTTTTTTAATGGCTGTGTTGGGTCTTCGTTTCTGTGCGAGGGCTTTCTCCAGTTGTGGCAAGCGGGGGCCACTCTTCATTGCGGTGCGCGGGCCTCTCATTATTGCGGCCTCTCTTGTTGCGGAGCACAGGCTCCAGACGCACAGGCTCAGTAATTGTGGCTCACGGGCCCAGTTGCTCCACGGCATGTGGGATCTTCCCAGACCAGGGCTTGAACCCGTGTCGCCTGCATTGGCAGGCAGATTCTCAACCACTGCGCCACCAGGGAAGCCCAAAGTGTTTTTTTAAGAGGTGAACTTTTATTTCTTCATGTAAATTTCCTTCTTCAGAATATTTATATATGCCTGACATTTTTCTCTTTCAGAAAAAAGTACTCATTTGTTCCTCATTATAATTAAGACTGTCCTATTAGATTTTTTTTATGAATCCAGTTAAAAAATTTAGTCTTAAGGAAAGAGGGAAGAGAAAGCATTATATTGTTTGCATTCTCATGTTGTTAACTGGGAACTGTGTTTTTCTGTGAAGCACAGAGAGAGAACTTCTGAGAGGAGAATGTGGCAATGGAAAGAAGAGTTACCACTATGGGGATTAATTGTGGTAGTTGGGAGTTAGCTTGGGGCAACACTCTTCCTTCCAACTGGAATACTTGGTCTTGTTGAGAGCCTGTCCCAGCAATAACAGCTTTCACAAGTCTCTCTGTGTCTCTACTGAGGTTCCTTCCTTTGCCACACAGTGAGAACGCAGTGCAGTTCCCCTCCTGGTGCTGACATTTACTCAGCATCCATCTGTCCTTGATGTTAATACATGCCTAACACTTCCCTCCTGACGCTGTCATGGCCACCCCTCAATATCAGCACCTGACACTAATTTGAAGTATTTTTGTGTTCTTATAGAAGATTCTATTCAACTCGTCCCAGAGACTTGGTAATATTTCCCTTTATCCAGTCCTTTTTACATTTTATTTTGCAGAACAATCTCATATGTTGTGGCATTTCAATGAGAATTTTAAAGGAAGGAAACCACTCAATTGTGTTGGTTCAAGTCATCAACTTGAAGTTGTGGACTTTTCTTCTATTCTGGCATAGAATGTAACATAGCATGTCACCCAAGAAAAGTAGGAAATTAGAATTTGACAGCACTTTTGAATTTCTTTAGTATGTTCTGTGAAATAAAATGTCTGCATAGGGCTTTGACCTTTTGTAGGAAAATCCTACGTAAGTGCAAAGACCAACTCTTCCTCAAATTGAAATATTCTTTTGCATAGTTCCATAATGATTTATAAGTACCCTTATGAAAACTGTAGTGTACACCTGGATAATATAGGATAATCTTCCCACCTCATGACCCTTAATTTAATCAAATCTGCAGAGTCTGTTTTACCATGAAAGATAACATAGTCATAAGTTTCATGGAGTTAGTAGGTGGATATCTTTGGGAGACCATTATTCTGCCTGTCACAGAGACATTTTACAAAATAACTGGTTGTATCTTAAATAAATGTCAGTTTCATAAAACAAATAAAATGTGATGAATCACTCCAATTAAAGGAGACTAAAGATAGATTAAAACTAAATACAGTGCCTAATCCTTGTTTGGATTTTGGATTAGAAAAAATTGCTCTCAGATACTATTGGGATAACTGACAGGATTTGAATAATTGAACTATAACTATGTAAGTGAAGGTCCTTGTTCTGAGGAAATACACATTGAAATATTTAGAAGTAAAGGAGCATGTTGCTACAACATATTCCCAAATGAATTAACAGTAATAATAATAACAATAATAATTATAATGAGAATTATAGAGCAGATGTGGCAAAATATAAGCAATTGGTTTATCTGTTTAAGAGATACAAGAGTTCTTTGTAAGAGTCTTGCTAATTTTTCTGTACATGTGAAATTATTTCTAAATAAAACAATACTAAAGTATGCTTATAGAAGATTTCTTCCAGTATGATCTTATCAGCTAAGCTCTTCATCATCAGCACTTACATTAACAGAGTTACCCAGAAATGGTCTTCATGCTATGTCAAATGAGGATAGTAGGAAGACATAATTGAGACTCAGGAGAGAAAATACTGGAGACAAATGTTCAGTGTTGATGCCTAAAAAGAGCCTGTATTCGAGTACAATAGGATGGTAATACATAGAACTTTAAAGTCAGTGGTAAACTAAAATTTCTTTTTGAACTACATAGTATTTCAGAAGATATTTTACTTATGGGGTAACATGATGCAAATAGTAATTAAGGCAAAAATGTGCACGATGAATTGGAAGCAAAACACTTTGGAATTTAACAGCAAAAGAAATTTACAACATGTTATAAGACTTTTCTAGCATTTTAATTTTGAGATGGTAGGGATTAAAACTGGGATATTAGCAGGTGGCCTGGGGAGGAAGAAATACAGAGTTATTGCAAAAAATAAATCAATAGGACTTAACAACAAGCAAGATAGAGCAAGATAAAGAGAAAGATGAAACTAAGGATAAGATGTATTTGATGTTTTTTAGTTTGGGTAACTAAACAAATAATGGAAACTTTTCAGGAAAATTGGCATGTGAAAATGACTAATTCAACACTTGGCATAATTAGTCTGATTACATACCAAGATAAACATTAAGAAATAACCAGTAAGAAATTGTAGTTTTAGGATTAGCTCTCAGTAGACACAAAAAGAAGTTCAGTTGTAAAATTTGGTTATGGGAAGATGTCTACTGATTCTAATATCCTACATTAACATTGGATCTAGAGTTATTTGATGTTATGGAAACATGGAAAATCTAATATAGTAAGAAGAGAAATCTATTTTAACTTAATCTATTTCCATACTCATACAGCAATAAGCTGTCAGTTTATGCACTTGTGAAGTTTCATTTCCTTTCAAGATAAAATGAATTTTGTATGTATAATTTGTCTCTAATTTTATCACATACTGTTATTTTAAAGCAATGCAACAGATCTATTTTTGTCAAGATAGCATTATAATTTTAGAACCTGTGTGAAAATTAACTTCAAAATCTATAAAATCACATTCAAATTTTGTCATGATTAATTCCACCTGGTACTTTTCAAAAAAAACTCATTCACTCCCTCTAAATATGCAATATAAATTCTATGTTAATTGATTCTGCAAAACTGATGACTATCACTCACTACTTAACTACTCTGCAGATTTTTTTTTTCCTTTTTACATGTCCAGGTGCTATAACCTTCTGAAGAATTCCCAATTGAAAAATCTTCCCTTTTTTTGATAGCCTCTTTTTCTATACTTCTATCTAATGCCAGTAAGCTGCATCCCATTGGATCCTATATTTGTGTACCCTTTAGAAAAATAACCCTCATTATCATAGATAATATTTATTGAGCACTTGCAATGCCCTAAATGTTGCCTGAAGTAGGTAATCATTTAAACAGATGAGGAAGCATGATATATTAGTTTCCTATTACTTCTGGAACAAACCACTTCAAACTTAGTGCTTTGAAAACTGCAAATTAATGTTCTTACAGTTCTGGAAGTCAGAAGTCTATTAAAAAATAAAAATAAAAAAGGTGTTGGCTAGGGCTGTGCTTCTTCCAGAGGCTTCATGAGAGAATATTCACTATATACTTCCTTGTCTGTTTCAGCTTCTAAAGACCAGCCAGATTCCTCACCCCTTCCTCCATCTTCAAAGGGCATTATTCCAACCATTGCTTCCCTTGCCCCAACTCCTTCTTCTGCCTTTGACCTTCTTACCTCCTCCTATAAGAGTTTTCTGATTATACTGGGCCCACTCAAATCCAGGATAATTTCCTCACCTCAAAATTCTTCCTTAATCACATCTTCAAAGATGCTTTTGCCATGCAAGGTGATAGACTCAGGTTCCGGGGATTAGGAGGTGGGCATTTTGGCGAGGCCATTATTCTGTCTACCACTCATGATTCAAAGAGGTAAATATCTTTCCAATGACACTCAGCTTGTTAGGTAGCAGAGGTCAAAATAAACCCAGAATTTTCTGACTCCAAAAGCAATCCCTACACTACTATACGACGTTGCCTTCCCAGATAGCCCTTACACCTTCCATCCTTCTTAAGCCTCCTACCTACTTTAAATTCTAACATGAATACCAGGAAATACACATACTTCACATATTAAAAACTGTGGAAATGAAATCACCGTAAGGATATCTGTGTTATTCTCTCAGAAATAACATGGGCACATATTACTTCTCTTTAAGCCTTGGTAAACTTTTTATATTTAAAATTTTTCAATGCTAGACAAAGTAAAGGTTATAGAATTGCTTTATTTGATTTTGATTCTGAAAAGTAATCTCTTTGCCACATGTTCTCCTCACCCGTATTTCTATTTAAAGCCAGTGTGCTGTATCCCTTTGTATACCATACTCATGTGACAACCTTGAAAATATATTGAAAGTATATTAGCTTTTTCAGAGTGATGGGTATCCACTTTAAAGTGACTCAATGAGAAGCCTTAAAGAATTGATTTAAATACCAAAGCAAACACAATAAACAACTCTAGAACTCCAGTCCACAGTAGAGTACATCTCATTATTATAGCTGACTTCTTTGTTTTAAGGAAATTTTTTATTTTGTGATAATTTTAGATTGGCAGACAAGTTGCAAAGATGGTACAAGAATCCCTGTTGAACAAAAGCAGTGATCTGTCTCTTGTATTCAAGAAAGCATTGTACCATGTTTGTTACAGAGTGTATGCTCAACAAATGGATGAATCGATGATGAATTTGAAATGTCAACCCTCAGTTGTTCAACCCTCAGTTTAAGACTGTTTTTCAACCAGGTATGATTTTGCCCCCTAGAAGACATTTGGCATTGTTTGGAACAATGGTTTTGTCACAACTGAGAGAGAGGAGTTGATACTGCCATCTAGTGGATAGCTACTGGCATCTAGCGGGTAAAAGCCAAGACTACCGCTAAACATCCCACAATGCATAGACTACTCGCTGTCTACAAAGAATTATCTAGCCCAAGGTGTCAAAACTACCAAGGTTGAGAAACTCTATTTTAGACCAATACAGTTGTAATAAATAACAATGGATTAATGAGAATCTGTACCTTTCCAATATGTAAATGAAACAAAATCAGTGTTCAAGATAACTCCATAAATTAATATAAACACATGCAAGTGTTAGCACAAAAAACATTTATATAACAACTAGAGAGCAATGGTAATTGCACTGATGTTGAATAAAGTGGAAAACAATTCCCTTTCTGTTGTTTCAGTGTTGTGGAGAAAATCACAGATATTAAGTCAGGTTTGCCCAACATTTGATCAGAGAACTATATGTTCTCTTTTGGGAAGTGAAAATATCTTTAAAAAACTCATCAAACACTCTAATTACTCTATTCTTTGTTCTGCACAAAAATTAGCCACAGCTTCCTGCAGAAGACAAGAATGCAGATGTTGCTTTTACACTCAGCCAGATGATTTCATTAAAACCAAATTGTAAACTCAAATATATGTTTCAATTTCTTCTCTCCCTTATGACTGCAGCATTTTAAGACTTAGATTATCAACTTTGTATAAAATATAGGCCAAGAAGAAATGTGCTTGAGATATCACATTAAAGTCAGTTCGAAGAAACCATTATAATTTTTATTTTTTTTAATCTACTTTTTTTTCACGTATTATACTATTAATTCTCAAGTGGAATTTCTAGAAGTTCTGAGGACTTTATTGAATTCAGAGAGCTCAACATGCCACTATTTTTTAAATCCCTTCCTATACCAAGAATGGTCAATTCTTTTCCTGGCAGAAATATTTACCTTTCACCATCTTACTGTGTTAGTCAGCCATGTGTATTGAGTGAATCAGTGAATTCTTTCCACTTCAGTTTTAGTATCTGTTATCACATGTCATCTAGTACATTTACAGTTTCCCTATCTAAGTGATATAAAAGTAACTTATTGCTACAATTCGCTTTTAAACATAAAATGTTTTCCAGAATTCTCAAGTAGCTTAGTCATAAGAGGGATAGTTTGAGACACATTCACCTAGGCAATGTGTATAATATGGGCTCAAATGAATTATTTACGTACTAATAAGTAAATATCCTGTGAGATAAGACAAATGACTTTCAAAAAATCAATATTCAAAGAAAGTTTTGCCTAAAATAATTCCTAAAAGTCTGCCCTGGATCAGTATACTTAAGCTAAGATTATACCTTATAGCATTTTAATTCTAAATAGGATTAAAAAGAAATATAGAAGAAAATGGTCATTTTAACATGAGGCTCCTGATCATAAGAACAGCAACAGAGCAATAGATTTACTTCTTTTTTAAGACCAATATTTCATTTTATATATATACTGCATTTTCTTTATCCATGTTTCCACCAATGAACATTTAAGTTGTTTCTATTTTATCTATTGTGAATACTGCTGTAATGAACATGGGAGTGGAAATATATCTTTGAGATCCTGATTTCAATCTTTTGGATATATACCCAGGAGTGAGGTTACTGGATTATATGGTAAATCTACTTTTAATTTTTTGAGAAACCTCCGTATTGTTTTCCAAAGTGGCCGTATCATTTTACATTCCCACCAAGAGTTCCAATTATTCCATGTCCTTGTCAACACTTAATATATTTTGTTTTTATGATAGTAACCAATCTAAGAGGTGTGAGTTTATATCTCATTGTGTGTTTGATTTGCATTTCCCTGATGGTAATTTTGAGCATCTTTTCATATATCTTCATATATCTTTTCATATATTGTTATCCATTTGTATGTCTTTTTTGAAGAAATGTCTATTCAAGTCCTTGCCCATTTTTAAATTGGATTATTCGGGTTTTTTGTTTGTTTGGTTTTTTTTGGCTATTGAGTTAAAGGTGTTTCTTGTATATTTTGGATATTAACCTTTTATATGGTTTCCAAATATTTACTCCCAACCCATGGATTGCCTTTTCACTTTGATAATTGTTTCCTTTGCTGTGCAGAAGATTTTTAGTTTGATGTGGTTCCACTTGCCTATTTTTGTTTCTGTTGTCTGTGCTTTTGGTGCCATATCCAAGAAATTACTGCCAAGACCAATGTCATCAACATTTTCCCCTATGTTTTCTTCTAGAAATTTTGCAGTTTCAGGTCTTACATTTACGTCTTAATCCACTTGTGTTTATTTTTTTGTATGTATAATTAAAGATCAGGGTCCACTTTCATTCTTTTGTGTGTGAATATCCCATTTACAGAGAATTATTCAACCTTAAAAAAGGAAAACCTGCTGTATGTGAAAACATGGATGAACCTTGAAGAAATGTTGCTAAGTGAAATAAGTCAGTCACATAAGGACAATTACTGCATGATGCCACTTGTATTAGGTATATATTATAGCTAAACACATAGAATCAGAGAATAGAATGGTGATTGCCAGGGGCTGTGAGGAGGGGCAAATGGGGAGTTGCTATTCACCAGGTATAAAGTTTCGGTTACACATGATTAAGTTCTAGACATCTGCTATATAACATTGTGCTTACAGTTAACAATACTGTATTTTACACTTTTAAGAGGGTAAATCACATTTTAAGTGTTCTTACCACAATTAAACAAATTAGAAGCTACTACTTACTAATCATCTGCTGTGGCACAGAGCTCAGAACTTTACAGATATCATTATTACTTCATTAATATTGACAGTAATTGAAGTAGGTTTGAGCTGTTCCATTTAACTATGAGAAAACTAAGGTTCAAGGATAATAAGGAATTTTCCCAAACTTATAAAGCAGATAAAAGGCAATGGTGAGATATGAATACAGTTCTGTAAAATTTTAAATCAATATTATTACCAACAGACTAGCCTCCCATTTTGCATTCTTTATCTTTAAGCTTTAAGTACAAGGCTTAAAGGAGAGGAGATACAGCCTGGAAGGTTGTACTTGTCAACAAGCTAAGCTAAGACAAATCAAGAGGCTGTATTGTTCCATTTCAAAGTAATTTCCTACCCAAAATATAATTGCTCTTTTATAATTGCATTTTCTATAGGCAGTGTATAAGATGCAGACTCTGAAATCATACTCCCTAGGTTCAAATCTCTTCTCTGCCACTTACAATCTTTGTGACAATCAGAAAGTTACTTAACTTCTTTGTTTCTCATATCTTTCCTTACCATGCTTGTAGTTACTGTAGCTATTAAATAAACAATGCATGTAAAATACCTAACATAACACCTTCCACTTACACAATGTTGTTCATCATATCTCAATGAAACTTGAAAAAAATAAAATTACAACCAACCTTTATCCCTTACTTTCTCCATCACATTATTCTATGAATGTGTAGTAATTTAACAATCTGTACTGTTTTCCCATGTAGCTGTTTGCTTGTTTATTGACTAGATCCAATATTAAATAAAAGGAATTCTCAAAGAAAAAAAATCTAACATAAGATGTATGCAGTTGATTGTTTTCTGTTGTTACTGTGGTTTTGTTGTTGATATTATCATTATAACTCTAGGATAGCATAGAAGGACATACACTTCCATTTAACATGGCTTGTATATGTCACTAAACATGATGCCAGAGTTACCTAGTTAATGACATTTTTCTCTGTAGTTCTCACATCTTGTCATTCTTCTCAGAAAAACATGTTTTCCATTTTCTAATATACTTCCTAGGTTATGAAGTCTAAAGCTACTAGAAGAGTTATACTTTTCTGAGAACTTGATATGCACTTTGTTTAAAAATGTGGGCAAGAAAAATATCAGAAAATGTTAACTGAAATAAATTTTCCAAGTAAACATTTGATTCCTCTTTAGTAAAATCACAGCTCTATAATACAGTTTTCAAAATTATTCCCAATGTCAGAATTGGGTGAACATGAACTCAATCACCTTTGTGCACCATTCACTTACTTACTCTTTTGGAGAGTAAGAAATATTTTTCTTAGCAGGAATTAATATATACCTTAAATTGTAAACAATAATTTTTGTTTTAAATTTATTGCTATTCTAAAACCGTTTCATCTTGCATATGGCCAGCATAAATTCTAATGTATATTTCCTAAATAGAGAAAATAAAATTGACTTTTTAACTCCACTGATTTTATAATTTTAAAAGAAGTAAAATTATTAATAACCTGTAGATTATAACTAATGTGTATCTTTTGTAGCTATTGATAATTATTGCTTAGAATTTATACACACAAAAACTTTAAATCAAAATGTTTTTTAAGTTTTATTATTAACTTGAGCAACTTATCCACTTTTAATATTATTTACCTTACCTCTTTTACAAATTTGTATAAATGTTAATCTTTAATCAAACAATAATAAAAATTTAATATTATAAAACATTTTAGAATGTCCAAAATTTATAACTATACTTACGTTTAAACTTAAACATGAATTAATAACATTTATGCAATAAGACAATATTAACTTTTTTTAATTGGCACACAGTTGATGTACAACATTATTTTAGTTTTGGGTGTACAACTTAGGGATTCAGCGCTTACATACATTATGAAATGATCACTATTATTTGTCTAGTAACGTCTGCCTCCATACAGATTTATTACAATACTGTTGACCATATTCCTTATGCTGTATATTACATCCCTGTGACTGACTTACTGTATAACTGGAAGTTTGTATCTCTTATCCCTTGACCTCTTTCACCCACACCACCACACCACCTACCTTTTGGCAACCACCAGTTTGTTCTCTATATGTGTCCATTTTCATTTTGTTTGTCTTGGTTTCTAGATTCCACATATTAGTACTAAGTAAATATTACCTTCTCTATCCTGACATGTGACCTCAATCTGAAGTCATCTTATGGTCCCCTACATTTACGAAGGTTACACCGGTAGAAATCTTCCCACACTACCTTTTATGCTTAGTTATGAACATGTCTTAACATTCTTGCAGATTAAGTTACAAGATAGCTGAGACTATGATATATACATTCATATTCATTCTCAGTTCTTAGCATAATAGTATAATCAAGTACTCTTTCAAGCACTTTTTCAGTGAATTAACAAATTATGAACAATACACACCACTGACTTCCAGGAAAATTAGATTGAAGGAAATAACAGACACAGTGGAATTATAAGAAGACGATACTATTAATTTTATACAATGAGTAACATACTTAGCTAGTAAACTGTACAAATGTAGACAGAAATAATACTAAAACTTTAAGTGAAACTTTCAGAGTTTTTCTTTTTTCATTTCTTAATAACATGGAATCCAGAACATATAATTCAGATATATGTGATTTCTTTCTATGGTACGCTACTATGGTAAATCTATCAAATAACTAAAACCTTTCAGGAAGAGTAGAGAAACTAGTACATTTCTTGGCTAATTAGCAATCTTTAACCAAGGTAGAATATAAACATTTTAAGTGCTTCATTTTTTTTTATGTGGTGATTCTTAGAATTTTCTCCAGACCTTAGCATTCAATGTAAAGACAATTATAATTAAAATGAAAGTACCTTACAGGGAATGTTGTACCAGTTTCTATTTTCCTTGATACTCTATAAACATATGTACCAGTATTTTATAGCCAACCAAGACTGCCTTGATCTCTCCCTTCTCTACTTATTTCTGCAATCATTGAAACTTGATTTCTATCATCATTTCGTGGAAATCACTCTCGCTCAAGTCATCCATAATCTTCTGATTATTAGTTTCAATGACAATTTTTAATGCCTCTTTAATTTGTGCCCTAATTTGATGCTGATGATTTCATGTCAAATTCTTCAGGGTTTTTTTCCCCACATTTCTGGCCACTGAATGTCACTCTCTTTTATGAGCCTTTCCTTCTTTGATCGCTTTTTAAATATGATACTCTCTAGATCCCTTAACCACTATAAACTGTGGTTTCAATTATATTCTAGAAACTGATGACTCCCCCCCCACCAATACACATCAGTGTACAAGAGTATTCTCTTATTTTCATTCCTGTGTTTCTGATTTTCTATTGCACATTTCCACTCAGGTGTATCCAAAACCCATAACACTTGACTATTTCAAAAATTATTCCGTGTGTTTTTACTAGGAGGCATGAGAAATCATCTAATGTTCACAGAAAGATAAGAAGGTCTACATGTCCTGAGACACATGATATGTAAATAAATGTTATCTCCACCTCCTCCAGGGCCAATGCATAATGCCTGAGAACTATCCTAAAACTAACTTTCCTAAATCCCTACAACTATACAGACACCAAAAGTGTAGAGCTGAAAACTCTACTTCTAAACTACTTCTAAACATCTCTCAAATCCATACCAACTGCTATAGTTCTGGACTATATCATTTCTTGCCTCAGTTATCTCACTATTTTTCTCCTTTCTTGCCCTATTCCTTTCTCCTTTTCCAGTTGTTTGCTCTGCACTAGAGTGATATTTCTAAATTGAAATCTAGTTAGTCATGCACATAAAATTTGTTAAATGATCCCAATCATAGTCAAGATAAAATCCTAAATGACATATAATATAAAGGACTTCATGATTTACATCCCCCGCTAATCTTTCTGCTTCTCCTTTCTGCTTTGGGCCTTATGTAACAGCCTGACTGAATTACTTTATAACAACACCTAATGAATCCTTATGTTTTTGTTCTATTGTTTCTTAGCTAATTAACTTCCTCTCAGATTCTGCTTTCATACTGTCTCCACCTGAAAAGTTCTACTCATCTGTCAAATATGAGTTTAAGAATAATCTATCTAAAATTTTCCTGAAATCCTGATATTTCCATTATCCTTAAATCCTATTTTTACCTTACTGAGATGGTAACTTATATCATATTGTGTTTTATTGCAGCTCACTGTTTTAACATCTCTCCCTTCACTCTCCTGTAAGCTTCTAGGATCAGTGACCATTTTAGGAAATTCAGTAAAGTTCAGTTTCTGTTGACTAATATGGACTGATACCAGTATAGGTTTGTTTAATTGAATTGTGGGCTGACTGGTGTAGAAAATTAGCGAATATACTTTGTCTTTGGGCAGAGACATACAATATTTTATCCAACCATTTTATTTTCCTTCCATTTCCCAGCTTCCTTGCATCTGAGTGATGCCTTTAAATTAATTATGTGCAGTGGAATGTGGACACCAGCAATGTGACGTAACTACTAAAATCTCCTGCTAGGTCTGCACCTTATTCTCTCTTTGCCCATTATCAGCTAAATTCAGATTATCAAGAATTCTGAAATCTTAGAAATGGCACTGGGTGCCTGCAAAACCATAAAGTGAACAAAAAGTATTGGTGCGTCTAGAACAGTCATTAATTTATACAGAATGTGTTGCTTGAGGACTATTGACTTTTAGGGAGTTTAATATTCCTTTTTACTTTCCCCACCTCCTGAGCAGGAATTAAGTAATTAAGTCAAATCTAGCTGTATTCATTCTACAACCATGTTGCTTTAGGTGGAGCTTTATGTTCAAAGAGGATGGATTTCACTCTACCTGATTCTGCAAGATTGGTTACTTTGTTTTGTGTGTTTGTTTTATTTCTTGTTCTTTGGACTCGGTGTCTGGTGATAGGTCTCCTTGGAATATAGATCTTATTCACGGCTGGTAGTGAAAGAAACTGGAAAACCTGCTTTCCAACCTCGCCCCTACCCCCTTAATAAATCAAGCAGAAGACAGAGGGAGACTTGGAAGAAAAAAAGTGTGGAGTGAATAGTTTAAATCATCAGTTACAGAGACATCTGCCTCCCACAAGGGGTTCACTTTTCCATGCCAATCGTGTGTTAAAGTATTCAGGATAAACTCCCTGCAGAATTTCTCCACTTGTAGCATAAACCCTGGGCCTTTGGTGGCCTTTGCAAAAGAAGTCAATTGTAAACCCAAGTGTGCTAGTCTGTCTTGTGATATGAGACAACAGTCTCATGGTAATAAATAGAGTTATTTGATATAGAGAATCTATTCTGTACATTTTCCCCATGAATCTGTGGAAGTGGTATGTAACTGGTCAGAGTCTGATTTCTGGCCAAATATCTTTTAACACGATTAATCAGAACCTCAAAATAAAATGGATGTATTCATTAACTTTTTATTTTCTCATACATGTAAATGTTAAGCTAAAGTTTTTGAACCAGTCTAATTAAAATAAGAAAGAAAAAAGAAAGCCTAGCAGCTGAAAACTGTATATGCATACTTACCTGAAATGATTGACAACACTGCAGTTTTTTTGTTTTTTTTATCATTCAAGTCACCACTGTTATAGAAGGACAGACTAGGAATTAAACAATGCTGTGATTTGAGAAAATATGAAAAAGAAGACTTAGGTGTTTATTGCATAACAGAGTAGAGAATATATGCTTCAGCTAACAAAAATTTTGTATGCTGAAACCTACAAATTCTGCTTACATTTATGAGAAAAAAAGCAGAGGTAGCAAAATGAAGGTTTAACATTCTTAAGGAAAATCCCTATTCTCTCCCACTGTCCAAAAAAAAGTCAGGTGATTCAAAAGCATCCTTTATAAAATGATGTCAATATAAGCATCCTTGTGCTGCATTGCTGGACCAATTGCATTCCACATTCTAGTTAACTCTTCGTAGTTTCTAATATTGACCTTTTGGAGACACCCTCCCCATCCTTCTTGTTGATTCTCTGTTTTCCTCACTTGTACCCCATTCAAAGGACAACTCTTCACTTGGCCTGGCTTTTCCTGTAATACAGCCACTGTAAACTGTCCCACACCTCCATTTCTCTAGCTCAGACTCTTGATGATCAAAATTCTGATGACCCAAAGAAATTCCTACACTCTTTATAGGCAACCAAGATATATACATTTAATTTCTAAAAATTGTTTTTCTATACAATGGCATTTCTTCCTATCTTTTCACTATAATATTTCTTGACTTATATTTAGGGTAGAGTAAAAAAAAAATTCTGAGTATGATGAAAAAATTAGTTACTAACTCAAGGTTAACAATAAAATTTGTCAAGCTTCTCATTTCTTGGATCACACTATTTCTGTTCAATAGGTATATATTTAATAAATACCATTTGCCCAGCATAGTCTTAAAGCTGAGGGGAAAAAAAAGAATAAGGCACAGCCACCTGAGCTGGATATATGCACAAATAAATACAATGTAATGTGATCTTTGCAGCAGTGAAAGTATATGTGTGTCACAGAAATAATACAGAATTTAAACTAATGCTCTCAGGAAGCTGTAACCATTAGGGAAGCATCACAAAGGAAGAGATTCCTAAGCAGAATTTTGAAAGATCAGTGGGAACGTCCAGATTTGCATTAATTAGGAATTCCATGAATAGAAATAGCATGTGTCAATATCAGCATGTGGGTGACTGTCTTTGTCTCGTTTAGTATCCACTGAGTAAAATGGACCCATGAAGTATGATATTCTTCATAACTCACATATTCTATTACCAAATCTATTTTACATTGGGACATAAGATCATTCTATTCCCAGTTATCATCAATATCATCTCCCTCACCCAAGTTCAGAAGGTTTATGTTTCTATGTGACTACATCTTTACACACAGTTTTATCCATATTGGAAGAAGGAATGATCTCTCATCTTTTTTCTCTTTTCTGTGGGCTCATTCTAGGACCCTACATAAAATATTAGAGCCATGTGGTAAGGGATGTTAAAACCCCCAAACTACAGATCAAAATTCCTCCCCCCAGTAGGGTAGGAAAATACCAGCTCTAATAGGAGATAAAATGAACAGATTCCTGGATACTGTATTTGCTTCTGACTCTATAGTAAAGAATGTGCTTGAAATAAATATTGCTGATGACCTTTATATGTTTCTCTTTATTAGCCATCCAGTTATTTAATAGTTATTTAATCAATCAATTAAGAATAGGTACCAAACAACAGGGAAACAATTGTTTTAGACATTTTTTAAATGCAAGGCAAAAGATTTTGAAATTATAATGCTATTTAAAGACCCCCAGAATACAAGCTGCATAACACAATTTCCCTAGCCTTCTATGTAATAGTCCATGTCCCAGAAAAGATTCATCTACAATATTGTATCAATATCAAAAAGTCAGTAGAAAGACCCAAAAGATTCACGATTCCTCTATAATATCTCAAATAGAAAACAATGAGCTGGACAATGTCTATAAAAGTGAGATTATAACTCAAATTTTCCAGGAACAAAAGACTGCTTGGGAGCCCCCTCTCTAAAATATATTACCTCTCTTACATTAAAAAAAGCAGAATAATAATTATCCAGTAGAGAACTACAAAGTTTGAATTGCTTAGCAGCAAATTCTATCCTTGGTAGAAACTTAGAACAGGATTTATGCAAGGTCCTCTTCATTTAAATTTTTGAGTATCATTTGATATTAAAAATGGATAAAAAATAAAATTATATAATTGTTCTTTATAGATATGAAATATCAGACTGTGTCCTTAGAAATCATATCTAGTGAATACTCTTTGAAAAATATAAAGAGAGAGTGAGAAGAGAAAAATATATATATGTATAGCATAAATTCTCAAAGTCACATTCAAGATTAATTTAGAGTAAGAGAGTTCTAAAATAAATATTGGTGAGCACACACACAAATCTTCAAAGCTGTCTCGATTCAGAGCATATTTTCATGAAACTGTAAATTGTCTTACATAAAAGTGATTCTTGAAATGAATGTAACTGATTCATTCACAATTGAAAGGAAATGGAAGAGCAAGAAAGTTGAAAAAGAAGTTTATTAAAGTGTGCTTATGTTAGATCCATAACATTGAATAGTTACCACATTATTTATAATCATAAAATACCTAGTTTATTGAAATCATACAATACAATAAAAATCACTTTGATTGAATAATGAGGCTTATGGAATAAAAGTCCTAAAGTATAACCATAATTTGCCATGTAAGGATAATGGTAAAGACAGGGAATACAAAATAAAAGTACACAAATGATTATTTGGATTATTTTTCAGAAAAAAACTCAACATTCTTTCCCTGTCACTATGAGTGAAGTATAATTCCTCCTTGCATTAATGTTGGGCTTGACCATGTAACTTTGGCTAGCAGGAGGCATTGATGCTGCAGCAAGCAAAGGTTTGGCTTGGATCTTATGATCTGATGGTCTATCATGGAAGGAATATACTCCAGATAGCCGGGGCCTCAGGATAGAACAAGTAAAACAGACCATAAGCCCTGTAGTTGCTGGTTCAAGCAAGATGAGATAATATGAAACTACCTGAATTTATATCTGCATCCTGGAGCCTGAGACCCAGAAACTGGAATCTAGAGTCTAGTCTAAACCAACTGATTTGCAGCCAACCCTCACACCAATGAGCATGAGAATAAATTATTGCTCGTTCAACTTCAAATAATTTGTCTCTTAAGAGCTACAAAGGAAAAGAAAAAGCTAGAAAGAAAATAATGTATTGGGATCTCATGCACAAAATCATTGTTATAATTTATTATTTTTGTACTTTTGCTCACCTTGATTGTTCCACACTTGGCAGGTGAAAAAGCATCTCTGAGGATGGTTGTTCATCCATGTGTTATTTCAACGAATCTTGAATTTATGTGAACATAAAGAGAATAGCCATAGGATGCAAAATGTTATGCATAATGACCTACTATTCTTCACTGATGGGCTTTAACTTTGTAGAAAGCATTCCATTTGGATATTTTAAAGATCTTTAGGTTTGGTACTAAAGTTTATGAATAACCGACTTACGAAAATACAATCTTTTAGGAATGAGTGACAAACAGAATAAAAGCATGTCAGAAATGAAAGTGTCAGTGGTTGATTTAGACATGTACAATTGACTATAAAAATCTACCATTGGTTTGTGGTTTTATTGCAATTCTGTTTTTTCAGGCTTAGTTCTGTCACATGAAATTGCTGAATGTGATGGTCAGTGAGGTACCATATGAAATTCACTTTATCGAGAAACAGCATACTTTCTTCCTAAATTAATGAAAGATTTCCAGGTTAAATATGAAGAGAGGAAATGTTGCATGGCTATCATGCAATCAAATCCAAAGAGATTTGCTTATCTTCCACACATGTTGCCTTATATTTGGAGTTACATTCTATAATTAAATCCAGAGGGAATGAATTGTAATTCTTTCTGATAACCCATCTTTCAATATTTTCACATAAATTTGGGGGATGTCTTGGTATAATAAAGCTAATTGGTCTCTGTGGGAAATACGGAAATGCATTTTGAAGCAATTTGCTTTCATTCGACTATGCGTTCTGTTTGGTATATTATTAATATGTGAAATAAAAAGTAAATATCTAAGCACATGTAAAGACATGCCTATAATTCATATAACGGATTGTGTTACATGAGGCCTGCTTAAGTTAGTTCTTTGGGACACAGATTGAACTTTTTCAGAAAAATAATGGTCTCTCCAAAGATTGGGATTCCAGGCAAGATCCAATTTATCAGAGACAGGGTTTGAACCTAAGGACACAGAAGTCAAAGTAAAAGAACTGAATTAGGTATACTTGAAGAATACTAACAAAAGGAAAGCCTGAGGTGGCATATTCATATTGGACTAAATAGACTTTAGGGGAAAAATACTGATGAAGATAAAAGTCTCTATACAATGATAAAAATATTAATTCACCAATATACTATATATATGTACATATATACTCTAAATATTTACGAGTAAATATCTAGACTTTACATATGTAAAACAAACAAAGGAACTACCAGCAACAGACATACTCACCATCACAATGAGATTTACCACACATTTATTATCTGTAGAAACAAAATTTTTTTAAATTTAAATTGGTGAGAAAATGACTTTATTAATACTTTAACCTAATAGGCATTACATTTGGCAACCACAGAATACAAATTCTTTTGAAACACATACAAATCAGTGGAAATATTAACCACATGCTGGGACAGAAAACAAATGTCAATAAATTCCAAATTTGATATTATACACAACACATTATCTAATCAAAATAAGTCAATTAAGATAAAAATTATTATACAAAATTAGAAAAGATACATGTTAGGAATTAAGAGATATACTTCAAAATGACTCATGAATCAAAGAAAAAAAAACAATAGAAATTAGAAAATATTTTGAACTAAACTATTTTTTAAAAACAAAATACATAAATGTGTGCACTACAGATAAAGCACCTCTTAGAGAGAATTTAAAACCTATAAATGTTTTTAAAAATTTTTTAAAGGCTGAAATGAATGTGTTAAGGAGAAAATTTAAGAACTTAGAAAAAATAAAATCTTAAATAAAAGAGAAGAAATGATATATTAAAATTAACAATATAATGTTTCAAAAAGCCATATTGGGTTACCATGGAAAAATAAAATAAAATAAAATAAAATGATAATCCTCAGGCAAGTTTGATCAAGACAGAAGGAAAGCACACATACAGACATAAAAACTAATAAGATTGGAAAATCTGACATAACTACATAGCTGAGACAAATAAGTTTAAAGGTTTTGTAAGTAACTCAAAAACTTGAAAAAATGTATAATCTATAAATTACTAAGATTGGTTCCATTTTGAAGAGAAAAGCTGAGAAAAAAATGGGCTTAGCTCGGTGCTTTGTGACCACCTAGAGGGGTGGGATGGGGAGGGTGGGAGGGAGGGAGATGCAAGAGGGAAGAGAAATGGGAACATATTGTATATGTATAACTGATTCACTTTGTTATAAAGCAGAAGCTAACACACCATTGTAAGGCAATTATACTTCAATAAAGATGTTTAAAAAAAAAAATGGGCTTAGAATAAAAAATAAACAAATTATAATTACTATCAGAAATTGGTTGTCTATGTGGAAAATTCAAAAAGAATATAGATAATTAGAATTAAAAAGATAATCTAACAAGGTCACTAGATTCAAGAAATCAATGTTTATAATTCAACGGCTAAAATTTCATTGAACTGATGTACACTTATTTGTGCACTTTTATGTAAGACAGTTGTAGCAAGAAAAAATTTGGTTTGTAAAAGTGTATTTCTAAACACCAACAAAAAATAGAATTATTAGAAATTTAAGCTATTTATAGTATCATTAAAAATATAGATTATCTAAGAAGAAACCTAACAAAGAAGTTCAAGATATTTTTGAAAATATTATACATTTTATTGAATTACGTTCAAGAAAACCCAAATAAAGAAGACCAAATGAATATGCTATGTTTATGGATTGAAAAAGTACATATGTAAATGCAATAGTTCTTTCTAGTTCATGCATAGATTCAATGCAATTAAAAAACAACTTTTTTTGTAGAAATTTACAAAATGAACTGATACATTTATCAATACGGGAAAAGCAAAAAACCAAGAATAGCTGAAATACTCCCAAAGAAAAGGAACAATATCTGTGAACCTGCCTTACCAGACATCAAGTATCATTAAAAAGTGAAATGATTAATATAGTATTGGACCAAAGCAAGAAAAATTAATTCATGGACACAGAATAGAGATCAGTAACAGATACTTGAAAACACTTAGGAACTTGATTAGAATTGAACTGATATTGCCGTTCACTGTGCAGTAGACAGGCTCTTTAATAACTACTGCTAGAACAATTGTTTGTCCACTTAGAAAAAGAAATCAGGCTGGACATTTCTCACATCAGAGACAAAAATAAATACCATTTTGACTACAAAATTAAATTACAGTTAAAATAAAATTATAAAGTTTTTAGAAGACAATAGATGAATGTTTTTTATTACCTCAAGTCCAAGAAGAATTTCTTTTTAAAAATATAAAACTAAAAATTATATAGTTAATTGTTTTATATTTAAGAAATTCTGCTTATCTAAAGACAACAAGAAGAAACTGAAAAACAAGCCACAAATCAAGAAAACAGTTTCAGACATATAAGGACAGTAACATATATATATATGTGTATGTGTGTATCATGTATCATATATCATCTACTATATATTATAAAAAAAGAACTTCTATAAATCAACAAGAAAAAAACAAGCAACCCTATTAAAAAATAGGCAAAATCTTGCAGACAGATTATATGGGGAGGAACAAGTAATAAATATATGAAGTTTTGCCTTATCTCATTTGAAATCAGAGGAATGCAAAATAAAATCACAATAAGATGTCATTTCACACATACACAGGATAGGTAAGAATTTTAACATCTGAAAATGTCAAGTACTAGAAGATATGTAGAACAGCCAGAGGCTAATAAACTGCTGTGATAATGTAATATGGCATAGCAAGCCTAGAAAACAATTTGGCATTATCTAATAAATTTGAAGATATGCAGAACATTTAGAAATTCTACTCCTGGGACTATATCCTAAAGAAGTTCTTGCTATTTATAAGCTCCAGGAGACCTCTTCAAGAATATTGATAGCCTTACATTAGCAGACACCTGGGAAGAGCATTATAATCCATTAAGAGAAGAATGGATTAGGAGTCCCTCTCATATTCATAGGCTAGAGTACGATACAGGGTTGAAAATGAGTACATTACAGCTAATGTAAACAGCACACACTGATCTTAAAAACTTAATTATGATTGAGAAATACAAGTCACATAGCATAATTTCATCATAAACATATAAAATGGAACTACGTATAGTTTAGAAATAAAAACATAAAATTATGATGAAAAAGAAGGAAATTATAAGCACAAAATTCAGGATAATGGTTTTTAATCTGACTGAAAAAAAAAAGGGATAGACAAGGCAAGGAGCAGAGGGGACTTCAAAATTATGGTAGGTGATATTTTATTTCTTAGTTTGGGTGATACTAACCAAATCATTACTTTTTATACTACTTACATTTGAGAGTCTTTCATGCCAAATGATTTTTTAAAAAAATAAAAGTTCTAATACTTTCATCTCACACCTCAAAGGATTGTCTGTCATAAACCCACTTGGAGGCCATCTACTACAGAATAAAGAGGAAGATAAGTACCCATCTTCACCAGAATTCCTTATGGCTCCCTAAAGACATATTTTTTTAATGTCTTATTGGGTTTTTATAGCATTATAGCCTTTCTTACTCTATTTCTTTGGATAATTAATTCATTCTGATTAATCCTCCTTCAAAGGTATTTTTTGATTTCTTTTCCTATTCTTTAACTCTCCTAAAGCACACAAGCTGGCATGACACACAAATGCTCTCTTGGCCCTGATCCATTTTCTTTTATTTCTCTCTGATAATTCCTTTACATTTTATTTTTCTTAGTTTCATGTACTTACTTATAATTACCACCCTCTTTAAATATGGTTTATAAAAAAATACATGCTCAAAGCAATTCACTATATTTTCAGTAGAGGATAGCCTTTTCAACACATCATACCAGAGAAATTGACATCTACAGGCAAAAAAAAAAAAAAAAAAAGGATTTATATATAAAGTATAACACTATAAAAAACTTGGGGAAAAAAAAGAGGAGAGGATCTTTAAGATTTGGGGCTAGGCAAAAGGTTCTTAGTCTCGACACTAAAAGCATGATTCATAAAAAAAAAATTGATAAATTAGGCTTCATCAAAATTAAAAACTTTTGCTTCATGAAAGACCCTGTTAAGAAAATAAAATGATAAGCTACAGAGTGAGAGAAAATATTTACAACCTCATATTAAACATAGGACTAGTGTGCAGAATATATAAAAAATTCTCAATACTCAACAGTAAAAAGCAGATAATCCAATTAAATCACGAGTAAAGATGTGTAGAGCTGTTTCACTAAAGTAGATATACAGTGTGCAAATCAACACATGAAAAAGTAAGCAACATCATCAGCCATTAGGAAAATGAAGCTAAAACCACAAGATACTACATAACTATGAGAATGGCTAAAATTTTTTAAAGGTATAATAAAAATGACAAGACCAAGTGCTGGGGCTTCCCTGGTGGCGCAGTGGTTGAGAATCCGCCTACCAATGCACGGGACACGGGTTCCAGCCCTGGTCCAGGAAGATCCCACATGTGGGGGAGCAACTAAGCCCGTGCACCACAACTACTGAGCCTGCGTGCTGCAACTACTGAAGCCCGTGCGCCTAGAGCCCGTGCTCCGCAGCAAGAGAACCCAACGCAAAGAGAAGCCGTTGCACTGCAACAAAGGGTAGCCCCCGCTCTCTACAGCTAGAGAAAGCCTGCGCGCAGCAATGAAGACCCAACACAGCCAAAAATAAATAAATAAAATAAATTTATTAAAAAAAAAAAAAAGAATGCATCTCTCATTTTTTCTAAAAAAAAAAAGACCAAATGCTGGCAAAATTTCAGAGAAACTCGATTCTTCATACATTGCCGGCGGGAATGTGAAATGGTATAGACACTTTGGAAAAGAGTTTGGTAGTTTCTTATAAAGAAACTAAACATGCAATTACCAAACAACCTAGCAATTGGACTCCTGGCCATTTATCCCTGAGAAATGAAGACCTTGGACTCCTGGCCATTTATCCCTGAGAAATGAAGACCTATGTTCACATAAAAACATGTACATGAGCATTTAGCAGCTTTATTCCTAATAGGCAAAAGTGGAAACAATTAAGATAGCTTTCAATGAGTGAATGATTTAAAAACCATTTAACCATGGATAAACACACTGTGGTACTTCCTTATCATGCAATACTTGTTGGCCATTAAAAGGAACACAGTATTGATACACACAACTCCCTGGATGAATTTCCAGAGAATTATGTTGAGTAAAGAAAGCTAATCCCCCAAATTATGTATTGGATGATTCCATTTACATTACAGTCTACAAATGACAAAATTACAGAAATGGAAAACAGATAGTGGTTGCCAGGATTTAAGGAAAGCATGGGGACAGGAGGGAAGTGGATGTGGCTGTAAAAGGGCAACAAGAGGGATCCTTGTGGTGCTAGAAATGTTCTGGGTTTCGACTCTATCAAAATCAATATCTTGGCTGTTTTGATATTGTACTAATTTTTTGTGAGATGTTACCATTGGGGGAAATGGGATAAAAAACACGAGATCACTCTGTACTGTTTCTTACAACTGTATGTGAATTTACATTTATCTAAGAAAGAAAAAAAAGCTTAATTTAAAAATTAAAACACATGCTTAATGAGGGTAACTAAATTAGCACTAACAATCAAAATACGTACATGTGATATTAGAACACCTTCCTATTGAATGAATAGTTTTGTCTCTTTATGCCTCTGAAGTATTAAAATATAACTCCATGGTAAAATTAAATTCATTTAATTTCATTTATTCATCATTTATCAATTACTCACTCATAATTAACAAGACATTTAACTTAACTGTAGTAAGGGACTTTGGTAAGTAATGTAGTCTAACCCCTCATTTCTAGTGGGAGATGTAAGGCAGAGCTTCTCAAATTTTAGCGGGCGTAAGAATTATCTGGAGAGATTGTTAACTCAGATTGCTGGGTCCCATCCACAGAAAGTCTAATTCATACGTTCTGGGCTTTGCCTGAGACTGCATTTCTGCTAAGTTTCCAAGGGTTGCTGTGATCCAGGTGTTGGACAATAGGCCATATTCGAGTAGTACTTTCCTTAAGGCCAAAGGAATTGTTTTCTTAAAGGCCACCCAATTCCCATAGCCAAGCACTATTTCCAGTCAAATTGCATTCCGTACCACCACTCTATTCTGGAATTTAGTTGTTGTTGTTTCATTGTTATTTTTAAAAGAAATATAATAAAAGAAGATTTTTCATCTCCACTGAGTGATATAACAAGGCATAAAGTAGAATTTCCACTTCTGTTGCACATGTCTCTCCATGAGCTCATCAGATTTTATGAAAAAATATCAAAAATTGAATTCACCATTTTAATTTTAGTTTAAAAAGTAGAAGCTTTTGAGGCACTGTGTAAGAAGTGTAAACTTGTCACAAGATGACTTTCAAACACAGCACGCACACAGCACCTACACAGGAGCAATCTCTTGAATACAATCACCTTTCAACGGCACAGTAGCATTGCATCAGAGACCTTATTTTTTTGAACTGTGAAAATAAAAAAGCAACATTATTTTTTGTAGCATTGCTTAGAAGTAGATTTTAAAACTCTAGATATATATACGATAACATTGCCATCTAATGTGTAATCCACAAAGAAATTTTACAGTTCATAATTAAATATGCTGTTGCTGTCCAGGTTCTGCTATGAATCCAGAGGAAAATCTTAGGTTACTACATCTGAATATTGCTAAGAAATAGGACACTAATTTTTTTCTGATGTGGAAAACAGTGACATAATATATCACAAATTACTGAGTTTGTTCAAACATTTTCCTTCTTTTCTGATAGAGCTAATTTTTCCTATTTCCCAGGAAACAAAGCAGGGCAACATGCATACTTTTTTGTATGAGTCTTAAAACTAAATGCTCATTCTCTGTCAAACTATTTAAACACTAATTGCATTTTGTGATAGAATAAAATTCATATTTTTTATAATTAATTAATTTATTTATTTATTTTTGGCTGCGTTGGATCTTTGTTGCTGCGCACAGGCTTTCTCTGGTTGCAGGGAGCAGGGGCTACTCTTTGTTGCGGTGCGCGGGCTTCTCATTGCGGTGGCTTCTCTTGTTGTGGACCCCGGGCTCTAGGCACGCCGGCTTCAGTAGTTGTGGCTCACGGGCTGTAGAGCGCAGGCTCAGTAGTTCTGGTGCACGGGCTTAGTTGTTCCACGGCATGTGGGATCTTCCCAGACCAGTGCTCGAACCTGTGTCCCCTGCATTGGCAGGCAGATTCTTAACCACTGCGCCACCAGGGAAGTCCCATATACGTTTTTTTTAAATAAATTCGAGCAATCATCAGAAATAGGGGAAGAAGGTTTACAAAGATTGCTATGGTGTAGAAGCTGCATTAAAATATGAAAGAAATGGAGATCGTGGTGAAGTACCCAGAGGCCTGGTGAAGAGCACAAGCCATCTGACAGTTGTGGTCTGACTTAATGAAAATTGATTACAATTTCATCGTTCACAAAGTACAAATTTGAGATCCAATGATCTTTTAGGTACCTTCTTGATTTAACATTCTTAAATGTCTTTCTGAGGTGCAGTTCCTTTCCTTACTGAGGATAAAAATTGGTTCCAGTTAGGAAAGTTCTTTTCAAGTAACGCTGAACCCATAATCACATCTCCTTTCTTTGGGATTTCCCAAATGCTTTACAAGACACCCAGTTTAAATCATTTTCATTTTTCACAATCCCAAGTTTTACTAATGCCTCAAGTATCATGAAAAGACATTTTCCCCACAATATTCTATCCTCAGAAAGATTCACCACAACCTTAGGAAATAAACTCTTCCAAGTATTCATCTTTCTTAGTATATATTTTCAGCAACAATATAAAGATAAAAGCAGAGTATCTAAAATTGCATTGTTTTTAGGCTTGCCTAGGGTAACCTAGTAACCATCTGTGGGGATGGAGATGCCCCCCACGACCACCGCTTTTGCGTTCTTGTGCCTGGACTAATACACAAGACAGATTCATAGGAGAAAAATCAATTTAATTTTGTGTGCATGAGAGGTCCTAAAATGATGCTCAAAGTGTGGCCAAAAGCAGGCAGCTTTTACATCTTTTTCTACAAAGAAACAATAAATTTGTGAAGATCTGAAAGGGCAAAGAAACAGGTTTGGATTTGTAAGGAATTTAAGCAAAGTTTGGGCTTGGGTAGAAAATTAGCAAGAAGTTACACAGTTTGTTTATATCAGCTTCTTTGCCCTGAATTCTGTCTCTGGTGATGAGTGTTTTTCTACCTCCCAGGACAAGGAGGACATATTTCACATGGGAGATTTATTTTCTACTTTCAGGGAGACAAGAGAGAAGGGTCAAAGCATCCCTCTGGCATCAGCCATTTAAGTAACTTTATTATTTTTTTAGTCTTTTAATAAAATTATTTTATTTTTTAATTGAAGTACAGTTGATATATAATATATAAGTTTCAGTACAGTATAGTGATTTACAATTTTTAAAGGTTGTATTCCATTTATAGTTATTACAAAATAATTGCTATACTCCCCGTGTTATACAATATATTCTTGTAGCTTATTTTATTTATACCTAATAGTTTGTACCTCTTAATCCCCTGCCCCTATATAGACCCTTGCCCCTTCCCCACTGGTAACCACTAGTTTGTTTTCTATATATGTGAGTCTGCTTCTTTTTTGATATATCTACTAGTTTATTATATTTTTAGATTCCACATGTAAGTGATGTCATATAATGTTTGTCTTTCATCTGTCTGAGATATTTCTCTTAGCATAATGCCCTCCAAGTTCATCCATGTTGCCATAAATGGCAAAATTTCATTCTTTTCTATGGCTGAGTAGTACTACATTGTATGTATATACCATATCTTTTTTTTTTTTAAATCACAAACACTTTCAATACTAGAGACTTTTCTGGAATATATGGCTTTACTGGCATGGCTGCTTGCACTGTGAGCTGGGTCTGCTACAGGATCCATTCTAAGCCTGCAGTGTATCTCTTCTAGGTGTGGGATGTGTTATCTCCAGGACCCAAAGAGCTCACCTGGTGCAGTGCTTCCTTCATTGTGGTAAGGCATGCAAGATGCAACCATTCATCTTTGACTTTGGAGAGGATATACTAACTAGAATGCTTCTGATTGCTGGACCCCCTAAAATTTGCTGATGCGGCTGGTGCCTGCATCTTCATAGGGTTTATTTTCCACCCTGTAAAACATATGTGTCTTAACACGGTCCACAGTGTACTAGTCACCTGTTTCTCATCTTGTCTAATCAGCATGATGTCACCAGCATAATAGATCTGTGAGATGGCAAGTAGTCTAGACTTCTTCAGACAATAAGAGAGTAGAAGAGTTAAAATAAACATGAGGAAAACCTATAAATGAATAATTGTGTCTATTCTGTATGAATGTGAATTGTTTCTGATACCTTTTTATAACTGGAAAGGAAAAGAGTTCATTTGTCAAATCAATGACCACATGTCACGTACCTGAGGCCTTATTAACCTCCTCGAGCAATGATACCACATTCTGACCCAGCCACTTGAATTGAATCTACTATTTTGTTAAGCCTGCAGTATGCTACAGTAATTCTCCAAGAAAGATCCACCCTGTTTCTTCAAGGGCCAAACAGGAGATTTAATCAGAGATATGATAATGACCATCATGCTTTCATCCTTATGGGTCCTTAATGGTGTCACTAGACCCTACCATCCCCATCCCCCAGAATATGATACTGCTTTTTGTTTCTATCTTGGCTAGCAGAGGGGAGGTTTCAGAGGTTTCCACTTGGCCTCCCCTATCATGTGTCTTAATAACTCTTACCCTATAGACAAGAGAACCTGAGAAGTTCCACAGTCTTACTAATATTGTCTACCATTCCTTAGAACCATAGCATATAAGACTTTTCTCATTTCCCATGACTCTTATAAAGAGTAGTAGGAAGAAGATTGAAGCAAGATCTACTTTCAGAATTCCTCTTGTGTAGTTAAGCTTCCAGATGTCATAATGAAGTTTAACCTTTCCTCCTCTTATAATCAAGTTATCTATTGGGGAAAAACAGGGAGCCAAAAGGGTAGTAGCTTATAGTTGTTATTGTTGTTGTTGGCTTTTCTTTTGTCACAAATACTAGTCATTAGAGTCTGTTCAGTCACCTGATCTTGGTCGTGTGTCCTGGTCCTCTCTAGAATATATTAGCCATGTCCTAAGCATCTTTTGGTAAATCATTCATTTTCTCCCATAGGACCTGTCTTTGTTATGCTGAGATCTGACTGTAGTTATCAGTTTGAGGATTTAAATGTTACCTTGTGAAGCATCTGCCTAAAATGAGATATTTGCTTAGTCTCCAGGAAATGGATGATCTTATCTCCTCTATAAAAGGGAAAGCTGCTGGCTTCTTCCATACCAAAGGGCACAGGGGAATCTAGGAATTCAAGGATTTTATATGCATCTCCCCAAACATTCCCATGACATTCTTCAGATTACACTTCTTTCCTGTCAAGGCCTTAACTAAATTTAGGTGCAGAAAAAAGCATAGGACAGGAATCAGCTAACATTTTTTGTAAAGAGCCAAATAATAAATATTTTCAATTTTGCAGGCCATATGATCTCTGTTGTAACTATTCAACTCTACTATTGTAGAGTGAAAATAACCAAAAAAATACTAAACAAATGCAAACAGATGCATTTCAATACAACTTTATTTAAGGAAAGAGGTCATGAGCTGTATTTGATACATGGCCATAATTTTGGATCCCTTGCATATGATTCTTGCTCAAATAATGAATACAAATTTCTTTGTATTTTTTAATGATTAAATTTTGGGCTTTATTACCAGTACAATCTCCTTCTAGAGAGAGGAAATGAGAGTCTCTATATAGACTCCCATAGAGGCTTTCTATCTCTTACAGCATGGCCTGAGTTGATAGTTCACTAATCTAAACCTCTCTTTCTCCTTCTTCAAGATGTCTTTGGTGTTTAACAAAATCCAACCCTATCTCTAATTATTATAATTATTATTGCCATCATATCTTTCAAATGCTAGAATAATTTCTTAAGATATATACCTTATTCCAGCACTCTGCAAGTGAAGAAAGCTTGAGCATTCATGATGCTTCATCAAGCTAGGATTCCACTAACAACAGGTTCCTTCTTGCCTTCGGAATGAAGAGTGATCCAATTCCAGATTTCCAACCAGAGTGCTTACTAAGTTCTCCCAGAAGCATTCAAGTTCATTCAATGACTCCCATCCCTTATTGTTGGTTTTGGGCATTAACACCTTCCCTCCCAAACCCTCCAGGCAGCTCCTGGCTCTGGCTGAACATTATTTTATGAACAGAGAACACTCTCAGGCAGGAAGATGCAGGAAGCTATTGGAGCGTCTGGGAACTGTCTGCTGATAACATCCAGGTGGACTGAGTTGATATCTGCAGGGACTGACAGGGTCTCTTACAGACTTTAAGTGGAGTGATTTGGGGAAACCACTGCATGGAGGTATCATCTGAGTTGTCACTGATCCATAGAAACATAAAGAAAGAACAATAAAATAATCTTAAAAGAATATTTTATCATCATTTAATTTTTAATTATACAAAATAAATAGCAAATAAATTAAAATGCCATGGTTTGGGGTGAGTAGTTACGGTATTAACTGCTTTCGTGTAGATATCTTGGAAATCTAGTCAGGGTCAATGCCCTCCATTCAATGACCACCAGGAACACATCTGTATTTGAACAAGTTGGACATATTACTTAATGCTGTGAGGGAGAAGGCACAGCAAGGAAAAGCATAGTTCATCTCAACAAGAGGGTGTTGGTAAGGACTTACGACAGGATCTGGCCCTGTGTTTGGTTAAGTTTGGGGAATATTTAAAGAAGCAGGCTTTGCTGTTGATGAGATGCTTTTGGGAAGCAGGGGTAATATATACTATGTCTGAATATCTTAATAAATCTTATCTAGGAGGACGGAAGACCAGACCAGGACGGAAACCGCAGTTGGCAGTTTTAAAGAAGTGGCAGTCACTCACTTAGCAGGGAGGGAGGAATACCTGGTACTTTGAAGCTAGGACAACGTTCATGTGTTATCTGTGTTCAGACATGACTATGGAGTGTTTTTGTCTTGATCCACCAGCCCCTAGAGAACGGCCTTGTCTGATGTTGATACTCTGTGATGTTGTTTATGTTTAATAGAAAACACCACACCTCTCAGTACCCAGCTAGGTCATATCAATCCCAAGGCCCAGCTGATAGCAAGAGATTCTGGATGTCAGTGGATGCTTTGCTCTCTCTCAAGGGCACAAACATCGTGGTACAGATCAAACACAGCTCTTTCAGAGTCCATTGCATTTCATGAAATCACATAAATTTTATGGAACAAAAATCATTTACAAGTGAGTATGTATTATAAATTTAAATTATTTGGATGAAAATTGGTAAATTATCCATGTATGCATTCCTAAGTGATTTCAGTTTATGATATTATTATTTTGCATTTTTAGAAAAATCCATGTATCTAGATTTATGTAAAATTATGATACTTACTTAACGCTTTCTTTAATTTTTTAGCATGATATATGTGCTTATATTCACTAGAATTTTTATGCTAGATAATTTTTAAAAGCTTTTACTTACTACTTCCCCTATAGCCCACTTATTTGTTTACAATATATATTGCTGAATTTCAGAAAAATTATTTATCCAAAATTTTTCAGAATTACCAATCTGGATACATTTTTCTGCTGCAGATTGAAGGAGCCTTCTAGAAAGTGTCTTTACTCTTGGTTCCAAAAGAGGAGAATCAATCTTATTATGAAAATTAAAATACTGCTGCATAGAAAGTAGTTTCTCACCATCTGATACTTACCTTTACTTTCAAAATAATAGATTATTTTAGCAAATTAACAGTTGCCTTTTTCTTATTCTATACCATCAAAATGTAAAGAAAAAGAAAACTTCTATTTATTTATGTATTTATTTATTTAAAAATATTCTAACCAGAAAATGAGGCCCTTAAGAACATAGAATAATTTTCTTCCTATACTTGAGTTTTAGAAGAAATTATTGACAAGTTATAATTTTTATTCTCCAAAGTTCAAATTTCTAAATGAGAGTTGATTAGAAACATAACAAATTATAAGTCCTGAATCATCAAATAAAGGATTAGTTTCTCTTTATTTTATTTACTAAATCTATTAAATACATAAGTACATTTTTGAAACATTTTAAATGTGAAATATATTTAGGAAAAAATCTGGAAAACATTCTTTTACAGACAGTTCAAACTAATAGGATTAACCAATTCCTCAATGATCCCAGTCACTTGAGATTTGACCCTACCATAGAAGAGCCAAGTCCAAGGTACAGGCTAACAAAATAGGAAGGTGAATAGAAATCATCTATCAATTTTCTATGCTAGGTCATACTAGAGTACCACTCAGGGGAAAACTGCCTCAATATTTGTTATCAACCAGTTGATATTCATAAGTATTTTATATAAATACTTTGCATCCCCTCTATTAATTTTCTAGACAAATGAGGAAGGTGTATATCTGTGTGTTTCTTTTGGGACAACTGTCTGGTGCTTTCCCTTTGCACTGGCTGCTAAACTCAGCCAGCCTTAGTAATTACCCAGGCAATGCCTCTTCTCC
Organism: Balaenoptera physalus; assembly: GCF_965194825.1. Taxonomy (NCBI): domain Eukaryota; kingdom Metazoa; phylum Chordata; class Mammalia; order Artiodactyla; family Balaenopteridae; genus Balaenoptera; species Balaenoptera physalus. The sequence goes on from NC_138885.1 coordinate 50,479,527, forward strand.
ATCTGTCACAATAATAAGATTCAGTGCACAATAGAGATTTATTGTGAATAAAAAATAATGGTAAACAACTAACAGGAAATGTATTATAGATTATATAGAAGTATAGTTTACTGTTTCACTTAAAAATGATCAATAACAACACACAGTTGAAATGACCCTGTAAATCGCATTCTTGAGTGACCAGATGAAAAATCTTGCTCTATAGAAACCTATGCTCTCTATAAATTACAAAAGAAGTTAAAGATCTTTGTTTTATGTAAAGTTCTGGGATTAGAGGATCCTTGAAAATCCATTCTAGGTCTATCATTCCATAATTCTAACATTAAAAAATATATACTTTCGAGGAGAGAGGTTTATAAGAAGAATTCACGTCTCAGAGATGCTGCCTCCTGACAATTTTGTATACACAAATCATCACCTACTGCACAGTGGGAAATCTTGAAGCCATGGGACAAACTTGAGAGCACAGACTTAATCCCAAATATTCTAGGAAGAATTTAGCAGGTGATTCTCCATTTTACACCCCTGAGGGATAGGGAAGACATATGTCACAACCTTCAAGCTCCTCTCAGTATAGGGAACATATTTTAGCAATTTTATTCTAGAAGTTGGTATAATTACAATTTTCAGCCTTTTTGTTGTGCTTTATAAATAGATCAGGGTAAGAGCATCATCACGTAGTTAAAAGTGATTAGCGAGATTTCTTATAATAAAATTTTGTTACCCTAACTTGACTCATTTCTCTTATTTGAGTTTCATTCTATGGTACATGGAATTTCTTTCTTTGAGAGTTTTTCTATAATCAAAAAATCTAAAAAACATGTTAAATTGGATGAAACATTCTATGTCACCAATAATATTAATTCCAAATTATTATTTTCACTTTATTCCATAATTTAAACATTTCCAAATAAATGTTTCTAATGGTAGCAATTAAAAGCAAAATACCTGATCTCAGGATATCCTTATTTACTTCTAAGAAAAGTTTTGTTTGAGCCAATATATGACATTCAGGAAGTTCATATTTGTTTAAAGAAAACTTTATCAATATAAAAATGGAAGATCATCGTATTATATTTTAACTTAATACTAATTTTACAATGTTTTAAGTAAAATTATTTATGTATATATATCTTCCACTCATTAATATATGGTACATTTTTATTTTAAGTTCTACATAATCCTTCATAAGGAGTCATTAGACAAACCCAAAATAAAGGACATTCAACAAAATAATCGTCCTGGACTCTTTAAGAATATCAAGGTTATAAAAGACCGAGAAATGCTCCAGATTAAAAGAGACCAAAGATTCATGAAAACTAAAAGCAATATGAGATCATGGATTAGATCCTAAACAGAGGGGAAAAAATGGCAGTAAGGGCATTATTGAGAAAACTGGCAAAATTTTATCACAAACTATATAGATTAGATAACAGTATTATATCAATATCAGTTCTATAACAGATTTCCTGATTTACATAATTAAGTTAGTGTAAAAGAATGTCTTTATTTTTAGGATACATGTGGAAGTATGTAGAAGTAAATTACCAGGATATCTACAACTTACCCTCAATGGTTAAAAAAATTTGATATAAAAATATAAGGCAAATGTTAACAATTGATGCACTTGAGTAAATGGCATATAGGAGTCCTTTTTAGTATTTTTTCATTTTTGGTAAGTTTGAATTTGTGATAAATTTACAAAAAAGGAATATCATTATATCCATAAAACAAATTATATTAATTTTAGATAAATATAGAGATTTAGTTTATTTACATATCAATGTATGTTTCAGGATCCTTGTAAATATTTTTCCTTTAAAGGACAGTCTTTAATCCATATCTCTATGCTGTAAGTAAACATAGATCCACTTCCATTTTAGAATGCTCAAACATCAGAAAATTTGTGACATAAGAGCAAAATAATGATGACAATCCTTATAAATTTAAGGCAGACCAAATTCTTTGGCTCTCCGAAGGATGAAACTCTAAGGTATAAAAATCAATTCTCATTAACTTCTTTATCAAACTAAAGGGGATATGGATCAAATCTTACAAGTTGTATCATCTTGATTAGAGCTCCTCTCAGTGGCTTTATTTAGAATTTCACATTATATATATATGGATAAAGACACACACACATATATATTTATGGTCCCACAAATATTTAACTTTACAAGTAGGAAGAAGATTTATTTCAATACTCTGAAAGATATCGAAGTGCAACTACTTAAGTTTCTTTTCCAAAAATGCTGAAAACAGGCTACTTAGTACGAAATATACAGATGCTTCCATTTAATCCAACATGACCACAGACTTTTCACATCAGAGATATAAAAATAAAACTTTTCATTGTTTTAAAGATAGAACTGTCATTGAAAGAGTAAAGTTGGACTGTAAAAGTTAATGAAGAAATATAGTTATACATTATTGCTTGTATTTTCTTCCTGTGTTTTCAAAGGAAGTGTGTATTTAAGGGGCTGAAGTGAAAGTATTGATACAACTCATAACAACATATGCTTGTTTTCTCTTATTTCGGTAATTGATGTGAAACTAAATTTCTTATGTGTTAGCCACTCAAAAACACACAAGATAGCAATGCCAATAAAAATGTATGGAAAGATGCTGAGTTTATATTTTGAATATACAAATCTTATGTTTGAGTCAGAGAGTTTTAGACTATTTGATTTGAAAGCCAGAGGAAGGTGAAGCCAAAAACGAAATGAAACAATGACACAGAATTAAATAGGATTTGAAATTTTCCCGTTTGGTAGTAGACGTGTGTGTGTGTGTGTGTGTGTTGGGGCTGGAGGTGTGCAGGCGGGGATTGGCCCAGCTTTCCTTTCTTCCCTTGGGAACAGTTTTCCCTTTCTTAGGGCGAATTATTTGAAAACCCAGCTTCTACATGTGTTTTAAATGAAAGATGGCATTGCCCTGCTTTCCTGGGCACAGTGAGTGGTAGCCGTCTGACTCAGTGTGACAGACAGCCTCCAAGTCGTCCCCCTTGATTCTCACCTCCTGGTTTCCACAGCCCAACATATTATACCAGAGTTGGTCTGCATTACCAATACAACATGCTGAAGTGATCGCACGCTACTTCCAAGATTAAATTAGGAGAGTCACTGTGAGTCTCATCTTGGTCCTCCCTTCACTCTCTCTCTCTCTTCCTCTCTCATTATTTGCTCAAGCAGAAGTCAGCTGCCATGTTTTGAGCAGCCCTATGATAATATTGCAAGGTAAGAAACAGAAGATTCATTTTGCAATGTCATTCCTGAATGCCACCTCCACCTCTGAAGCACACGTTCACTTTTTTTGCTTAACGAAATCACACCTATTGAAATACTACTCATTTGTTTCCAAGCTCAGATCAAATGTCATCTCCATATTGAAGCCTACTTGAAGCTGTGGACATATATGGCTTAGGAATGGTGCTAATCTCTTTGATGTTCTCATCACTATAGTGGACTTGTGGCAGGACTGGGATATTATGTGATCATCTTAACTTTCACATCATGTTCAGATACCAAACAGAACCTAAGAGAGGAAGGGAGGTAATAAAAGGGAGTATTATTAAATTGTTTGCACATTCCCTATTTTTATTTCACTTTTTCTATCCATTCATACAAATGAATATATTTAAGTCTATTTCAATGCATAAACCTACTAATATGGTTATTTTGACAAAAAGCAACTAGTTATTTGCTAGTTTATTTGCTATAAAATGAAGTCTTCCCCACAGTGACATTTCTGGGCACTGGGTGTATGCTACCAGTCTGAGTGGACATTCTTTTCCATTTTCACCTGCAGAAATCACATACGTTGAAACCTACCTCTCTTTCCAGCCTTAGCTTAAGTGCCACCTAGATTGTGAAGTCCCCTGAATCCATAATAACGAGACAGATCACTTTGCTTCAAGTTTGAAACTTTGTTTTGTGTTATAATGAGTTCTATACCTGCATGCCTTCCCTATTTATGTGCTCCTTGAAGTCAGGAACAATCATTGTCCTCTTCATGAGTCGTATTAACAGGTAGCTAAATAAAAGTGACTTTTTATAAGAATTTCTAATGTCGGTAAAGAATTGATAGAACTAAAATGTCACCATGTTATAACCCCATCCACACTGAATTAATAAGCATTAATTAAGCATTAACCATCAACATTAAAAATGGGGAAATGACCGTTTTATTTCTCCTGTAATCTTGCCCAACAGGACCTTTAGTCATGACAAAGGATAAAACCTGAGTCTCATTTAACCTCTGGATCCAGTTGCTAATTTTCAGAAAATACAAAAGATGGAGAATCATATTGAAATCCACTCTGAGTGTGTAGCCAGCAAAATCAAGACTGTGGAAAATTCTCTAGGTCAAGTAGCTGAATCCTTCAAAAATAAATTGTAAGACATGAAAGAAGTAGATGAGGGATACATTGAATAAGAATTTTTTAAATATTAATTTTTTAAATGAACATGATTGAGCTATATTTTCTAAGAATTCACATTTGTATAATAAAACAATTTTTTAAAACAAGAAAATAATTACTATAAAAATGATAATAGTTGTTTATGGGAAGAAGGAAGGACTCATGGATATTTAGAAATGCTTCTGGGGTGGTTGGTAATAATCTGTTTCATGAGCTCGTAGTTACTTGTCTTACAATAATTCTTTAAGCTATACATTTGTTTTGTGGATTTTTCTGTCTGGGATTCATTTTATAATAATACAATTTTTACAAAAAAGAAGAAAGAACATCCATATATAAGAGATTCATGCACACAGAACCCATCTCTTTCATCAAAAGTTAATTTAAAATTAAACTGTAATATTACAAATTAAATTATTGAACTGTCTACAAATGAAGGACTAAGATGAATTTTGAAATTACTTTACTTGCATCATTTTGGAGAAAAATGAAAACTAAACATTCTGAGGTTGATGGAATTAAAGCTGCTTCTTCCAGTTCTAACAGCATATTTCTGGGGGATTTGTTTCGCTAGTCTTTTGTTCCAAAATTCATAATGTAGTATTCAGTATATTAATCACTAGTACACAGCTTTTCAGGGAAAAATAGGTATAGTTTTATAATTCTCTTGTATTTGCTTATGTAATATGTGTTTTAATTATATTTATTGAAATGAAATTTTGTGTCTGTTGCATCTAATAACAAAATGTTATACTTGTATTTCATATCACATGATTTTTTTAATTTCACTTTCCTAGTAATCCATTTTTACTGTATTTTAAGAGACTATTGCTATGCAATGAATTGGAAATTAGAAAGCCTAGTCCATCATCATAGATACTTTGAGAAGTACTGCCTTTCAACACTTTTAACTTAATTCATAGTGAATATATTTTTAAATTCAACCCACCAGATCTCATTGCTCAGTATTGCCTCTAAAATCTCAAAGTGTCCATACAGTTACATTTTCATTTTTATTATGCAAATGTACTTCACTGTTAAGTATATTAGAGTATACTTATCTAATATAATTCAATGGAATTTAGTTTAGTTCTACTAAATTCCTGCCATGTGAAACATACTGAACTAGGCAATGAAGGACAAAATGAATTATTAATAATTTGTCCCAAGGTTTAAGTAGCTTAACACTCCAATATGAAGAATAAAAATAGTATACAAATTACTATTATATAAGTACAAATAGGATGTATTTTCCTACATTTTACCATGTAGGAAGAAATCGTATTTTGTTCAAGATATCAGGAAAAAAAATTTAACTGAAGAAGACTTTGAAAGACATTGATGGGGAGAAAATTGTTGAAAAGAACATGAGGAAAATACTTTAATATTTAATGGAGTACTTGCTTTAATAGAAACAGAAACTTAATATAAAATAACATTTGAAAGATACATTATGGAGGACTTTAAATCCTAGGGCTAAATAACTTATTTATTCTTTCAAAAATCAATTGTATTGTTAAGCAAGTTTATGTCACAGGCTATACGCTAGAAAACTGGGGGTGAGGAAGGGAGGGAGGAAAGGTGAGATTAAAATCACAGAGGTAAATTACCCAAAAAATAGTGTTGAAAGATAATTACAGTCATGGTGATAAATTCTATTATACAGGGAATCATAAGTGTATGAGTATAAAGATGAAAAAAATATTCTGCTGGAAGCTTTGATTTGGGTGTTGGAGAATGAATAAGGGAAAATTAGACAAAGAATTTTTGAAAAGTATTATAGGCCAAGGGGAGATCATTCATTTATTCAACCATATAGTTACCTTTTTGTTTTTTTAATTACTTTATTTATTTATTTTTATTTTTGGCTGTGTTGGGTCTTCGTTTCTGTGCGAGGGCTTCCTCTAGTGTGGCGAGTGGGGGCCACTCTTCATCACGGTGCGAGGGCCTCTCTCTGTCGCGGCCTCTCTTGTTGCGGAGCACAGGCTCCAGACGCGCAGGCTCAGTAGTTGTAGCTCACGGGCCTAGTTGCTCCACGGCATGTGAGATCTTCCCAGACCAGGGCTTGAACCCGTGTACCCTGCATTGGCAGGTAGATTCTCAACCACTGTGCCACCAGGGAAGCCCCAGTTACCATTTTTTGAACTCCTACTGTTAGATGTTTGACACTTATCTCTTTACATATAAATGGGAATATACAGGATAAAATTTGTTGTGCCTGACTTCCTTTACTTAATATGATGTTTATGAAACTCATCTATGTTATGGCATATAGAGCTGCAGTTTATTTGTTTCCACTGATGGATGGTATTCTTTCATACGAATATACCACAATGTATTTATATATTCTACCACTGTTGGTCCTTTGGAGGTATGACTGATGCTGCAATGATAAACATTCTTGTAATGCCTTTTGTTACACATTTGCATGAGTTTCTGTTGGGTATAAACATGGGAGTGTAATTCCTGGATCAAAATTTGTGCATGGTGAAAGTTGACATTATAAGACTGTTTCCCAAACTCATATCAACTGATGCTCCTACCAGCATCAGTTGAGAGTTCTCACTGTTCCAATACCTTGCTGATATTTAGTACTGCCATTCTGCTTAATTTAAGCCACTTTGACATGTGAATACTAAAATGTCATGGTGGTTTTATTTGCATTTCTCTGATTACTAATATGTCTAGGCATTGTTTGTATGATTATTAACTATTTGGATTTCTTCATGGATTTGCAAAGTGGCTTTTCAAGTAATGCCATTCTTGGAAAGGGAAAAGTCTAGTGAGGAACAGATTTGACATTATGAGAAATATAATGAGATTTCTTTGAAAGACCCTAGTTTGAGTTACTAGATGTCCAGCAGAGTGTTGAATCAAAACTTGAGAGAAAAGGCAGAAATGACACCTAAATCTTTGCGAAGATGGGGAAGAAAAAGTCAACAACACAAGTGGAGAGAAGTTAGAACAGAAATATTATTTTGCATAGAGATAAGAACAAGGAACATACCATAGACAGATTCTGTGATAGAAAAATTATTAATGAGAGGTGGGATCAAGATGGCAGAGTAGGAAGATCCTGAGCTCACCTTCTCCCACGGACACATGAAAACTACATCCAGAACAACTCTCTGAGAATGACCTGAACACTAACAGAACGGCTCTTCTACAATTCAAGACATATAGAAAAAAACACATTGAGATGGGTAGGAGGGGCAGAGACATAATCTAGTCTAGACCCACACCCCCAGCAGGTGATCCACAAGTAGAAGGGATATCACAAACTCAGAGGTCCTCCCTAAGGAGTAAGGATTGGGCCCTACATTGGGCACTCCAGTCCTGGGGACCAGCAATGGTAAGATAAGTCTCCCCCCTCAAATGGTTTTGAAAACCAGTGGGGATTATGAATGAGAGGATAGGAGGTCTGTAAGAAATCAAGACTGCACTCTTAAAGTGCTTGTGAACAAACTCTAAGTCCTAGCAGAGAGGCAGCAGATTGAATAGTTCCTGGCACTCTAGATGGCCTGCTAAGACAATTGCAGCATGACCCCCTTCCCCCACACACATACAATTCTGCTCCAGCCCCCTGCACCAAGGTGGTGTCCCTGGTGCACCTCAGGAGAAGTCCCTGCCCATGATGGGCTCCAGCCCTCTCTTCAAGGCAGCAGTTCCCAGTGCACCTCAGGAAACTCCTGGCCCACACCTGCTTTAGCTCCAGCACCCCAGCCAAAGCAACTGGGCAGTTGCAGTCTGTATAGGGAAACTCCTAACAAGGACATGCCTTTAAGACCAGGAGAGGTAACTGTTTTGACTAATTCATGGACACAAACACAGAAAGTCAAACTAAATGAGAAGGTAGAGGAATATATATTCCAAATGAAAAAAAAAATTAAAAAAAGATAAAAGCGCAGAAAAATATCTAATGAAATAAAGGTAAGTTACCTGAAAGAATTCAAGGCAATGATCAAAAAAATGCTAACTGAACTCAGAAGAATGGAGAAACACAGTGGGAGTTTCAACAAAGAATTAGAAAATATTAAAAAAAAAATCAAAGCTGAAGAATATAATAACTGAAATGAAAAATACACTAGATGGAATCAACAGCAGATTAGACAATACAAAAGAACATATAAATAACCTGGACTTAAAGAGGATGAAATTCTTCTAAACTTATTCTACAAGGCCAGCATTACCCTCATACCAAAACCAGACAAAAGCACTACAAAAAAGAAAATTACAGGCTAATATCCATGATGAACATAGATATAAAAACCTTAACAAATTATTACTAAACCAAATTTTAAAATACATTAAAAGGATCATACACCATGATCAAGTGGGATTAATTTCAGGGATGCAAGGATGTTTCAGTAATTAGAAATCAATCCATGTGATACATCATATTAACAAAACAAAGGATATAAATCACATGATTAGCTCAATAGATGCAGAAAAAGCATTTGACAAAATTCAGTGTCCATTCATGATAAAAGATTGTCAACAGAGTAGGCATAGAGGTAACATACCTCAGCATAATAAAGGCCATATATGATAAACCCACAGATAGCATCATAGTCAATAGTGAAAAGCTGAAAGCTTTTCCTCCAAGATCAGGAAAAGATAAGGATGTCCACACTCATGACTTTTATTCAAATAGTATTGGAAGTTCTAGCCACAGCAATCAGACAAAAAAAGGAAACAAAAGGTATCCAAATTAAAATGGAAGACATTAAATTCTCAATTTTTGCAGTGGACATGATACTATATATATATACACAACCCTAAAGACTCCACCAAAAAAGGTTAGAACTAATAAATTAATTTAGTAAAGTTACAAAATACAAAATTAATGTGCAGAAATCTGTTGCATTTCTATACACTAATAATGAACTATTAGAAAGAGAAATCAGGAAAATAATCTCACTTAAAATTGCATCAAAATGAGTAAAATACCTAGTGATAAATTCAACCAAGAGATGAAAGACCTGTACCCTGAAAGCTACAAAACATTGATAAAAGAAATTGAACATGACACAAACAAATGGAAAGATATACTATGTTTATGGATCAGAAGAAATAATATTGTTAAAATGTCAATACTACCCAAAGCAATCTATAGATTCAATGCACTCCCTATCAAAATACCCATGGCATTTTTTACAGAACTAGAACAAATCTAAAGTTTGTATGGAATCACAAAAGACTCTGAATAGCCAAAGCAATCTTGAGGAAGGAGAACAGAGCTAGAAGTATCATGCTCTCTGACTTCAAACTCTACTACAAAGCAAACAAAAACACTATGGTACTGGCACCAAAGCAGTCACATAGATCAATGGAACCAGAGAGCCCAAAAATAAACCCATGCATATATGAGTTCAATTAATCTATAACAAAGAAAGCAAGAATATACAGTGGGGAAAATGCAGCTTCTTCAATAAATCTTATTGGAAAAACTGGACAGCCACATATAAAAGAAAAAACTAGACCATTTTCTCACGCCTTGTAAAAAATAAATTCAAAATGGATTAAAGACTTAAATGTAAGATCTGACACCATAAAATTTCTAGAAAAAAACAGGCAGTATGTTCTTTGACATTGGTCTTAGCAATATATTTTTAGATGTGTCTCCTTATGCAATACAAACAAAAACAAAAATAAATGGGACTACATCAAACTAAAAAGTCTCTGTATAGTGAAGGGAACCATCAACAAAACATAAAAGTAACCTACTGAATGGGAGAAGTTATTTGCAAATAATATGTTTAATAGGGGGTTAATATCCAAAATATATAAAGAACTCATACAAATCAATAGCACAAAAAATAAACAATTTGATTTAAAAAGGAACAGGGGACCTGAACTGGGATTTCCAAGAAGACATACAGATGACCAATAGATGCATGAAAAGATGCTCAACATTGCTAATCATCAGGGAAATGCGAATCAAAATCACAGTGAGATATCACCTCAGAGCCATGAATGGTTATGATTAAAAAGACAAGAACTATTAAGTGTTGGAGAGTATGTAGAGAAAAGGGAACCTTCATGCACTGTTGGGAATTTAAATTGATACAACCACTGTGAAAAACAATAGGGAAGTTCCTCAAAAAACTAAAAGTAGAACTACCATATAATCCAGCAATTCCACTTCCTATTTATCTCAAGAAAATGAAAACACTAATTTGAAAAGATACAGGCACCTCATTGTTTATTGCAGCATTATTTACGATAGCCAAGATATGGAAGCAAACTTAGTGTCCATTGATGGATGAATGGATAAAGAAGATGTGATATATATGCATATGTATAAAAATTTCCAGTCATTATGCACACCTAAAACTAATATAATATTGTAAGAATTGTATATTCTTGCTTTGTTTGTTATAGATTAATTGAACCCATACATGCATGGGTTTATTTCTGAGCTCTCTATTCTGTTCCATTCATCTATGTGTCTGTTTTTGTGCCAGTACCATACTGTTTCTATACTTCAATTTTTTAAAAAAAGAAAACTTATTGATAGAGTTAACATCAAATGACCTCTGTCTTATCAGAGAGGAAATTGTTGTGGCCTCAGCTAGTGCTGAAGTGTTTCTAGTGTTCTACAAAACCTGCATAAACAAAATCTCTTCTCTGTTACTATATCTGTCAGAGGAAACTCAATTTCTTCTAGGTTTCTTTTTCTGAAATCTTGTAGTTCTGAGTCTCTTTCGATTACTATAAATCTAATCCTTCTCAAGGCAGAGTCTCTCTACTCAGCTGCTTGTATCTGCCAGTTCCTAGATCTCTGTCAACAGCTCTATGACCTGTAAGGTTCCTGGAGCATCAAACTATTAAAGAATTTCCTCCAGTGAAATAATTCTTTCCAACACAGACTGTGGAATTGCCCTATATTCAATTGCTTTTTTCATAGATTCTATGTAGTCAAACTCTTGCAAAGTCTCTCAAGCTTTAACCAGTATCCTGCAAAAGTCATTGTAAAAATGAACAATGCTAATCTTAAATTAATGAATATCTCACTTTTAGTGATATAGCCTTAATCTGTTCCCCAATTACAATAAAACAGTTGATTGTAGTCCAGACAACCTCTCAAGGAAAAATGTATAACTTGGAACACTCAATTTTCTCTAAATTCTGAGTGACTCCTCGAATTTAGACTTATTATAAACTTTTATGTATATCTGAAATAGCTGTAGGGATTTCTCTTCTCTCTGCTTTTTTCCCTCCCTCCAAACAATGTTAGGATGCAAAATTGAATTTTAAAAAAAGAGTAAGATGAAAAAATATGTATAAAACATAGAAAAGTATGTAAGCTTATGGACAAAGACCAAAAAAATATATAAAACATTTCAATTTATTTCAAGGGTAGAGTTATAAGTGAATGTTTTCTTTTGTGTACTTAGACCCCATATTAATATACCAAAAAGTGTATAATAAAAATATATTACCTGATTTAGACCCAAGCTGGGATTTAGCTTCAATATTTTAGGGTTAGAAATATAAGATTAGGGTCACTTTTTAAAGTGGGAGACATCAAGGTGAAAATTTATTTTTGGGAACTATGTTCAGTCATCATCATAACCCCATATACCAATATAGAACTCTGGAGGAAAAGAATCTAACATCATTATCTAATTTGATAAAACCATGTTTAATTTCTGCCACCTAGGTCTTCTTGCTTTAATAATTCTACTATAGTGGATTTTTTTGTATATATAGTGGATTTTAGTTTGCCAATATAGGGAAAATAAGGAAGCACATGTTTATCCTAAATCAAATATTCCATTGGTGTATAAAACTGACTTGTGGCCTAGTGTGTGTTTCAGTGTTAATGTGGACATTTACTATAAATACAGCTTAATCCTTTCTTATTTTTTGATTTCAAAATTAATACAAATTGAAGCTGTAATATTTTTTCCTACCTCACCAATGCATTATCTTTTCACACACTGGGGTTCATCAAATACTTTGTAGTTTTCTGTTTTGAAATATAAATGCCATAACTGGGAATATACTATATCTTGTGGATGAGGCTTACATGCAAACACCGGAATAATCTCTTTTAGAATTAGTTAATAGATAAGATGAACTCGTGACTATTATTTTTAAGGAAACTAATTCTTTTTTAATAGACCAATGTTTAAAATCATTTTACAAAGTCTTTGGATGAGAATTCTGTCATTCAAAATCTAAACTGTCACAGCCAACTCTTCTCATGTTTGTACCTTTCCTTTCCTTTTTCTTCTTTACATTCCATTTATTTTACTGTTTTAAAAAAAGGTAACATTTGCTTCTGATATTGTTTTGGTACAAAACAATTTGGAAATACACACACCTAGTAGAATGGCCAAAATTTGGAACACTGACAACACCAAATGCTGACAGAGATGTAGAGCAACAGAAGCTCATTTATTGCCAGTGACAATGCAAAATAGTACAGCCATTTTTGAAGACAGTTTGGTGGTTTCTTAGAAAACTAAACATACTCTTACCACATGATCCAGCAATTGCACTCCTTGGTATTTATCAATAGGAATTGAAATTTTATGTTGACCCAAACACCTTCACAGAGATGCTTATAGCTGCTTCTTTGTAACTGTCAAAACTTGGAAGCAACAAAAATATCCTTCTAGTAGGTGTTGGATAAATATACTCTACTATATCCAGACAATGGAATATTAGTCAGCACCAAAAAGATTTCTTTATTAACTAATCAACTAAAGGTTGCTTTATCAACTAATGAAATGTATGGAGGAAGCTTAAATATATATTACTAAGTGAAAGAAGTCAATCAGCAAACTCTACACATTGTATGATTCTAACTATGTGACATTCTGGAAAAGGCAAAATTATAGTGATGCTGAAAAGAGGAGCAGTTGCCAGAGTTCAGAGTTGGGAGATGAAGATGAATTGGCAAAGCATGGAGGACTTTTTAGTGTCAAAAAAATACTCTTTATAATGTCTGTCATAATGATGGATATATGTCATTATACATGTGTCCAAATCTGTAGAATGTACAACACCAAGAGTAAATTCTCATGTAAACTATGGACTTTGGGTGATAATGATGTATCAGTGTGGGCTCATCAATTGTAACAAGTGTACCATAATCATGGGGGGCGTGGATAATGGGGGAGGCTAGGCATGTGTGGGGCAAAGGGGAATATGAGAAATTTCTATACCTTCCCTTCAATTTGGCTGTGAACCTAAAACTTCTCTAACGAAGTCAATAAAAAATGAACTATGAACAGTTTATTTCCCTCAGGTATTTTGTGTACAATTTGAACAGTTATTTATGTTCTAATTGTTGTATACTATAAGAATTTTTACAGAATAATACAAAATATTCACATTACTAGTCTTTTATAAAGAGTATTTTCTCCTGCTGTTCCATGATTCTATGATTAATTTATTCTGCACTTTTAAGGAACTGTTCCAAATGGCTTGCTGTGTTTTTCTGGAATAGAGGAAGGAAAGAAAGCTAAAGACAACAAAAGATTAGATGACTACCTCCCAAGGGATGAAGTCAGACTTCTTTTTTCATGTGATACTTGATCCTTTAATAACTCTGTCACGATGGATTCTTAATTGGGTGTCCCTGAGTGAGAGGTTCTGACAGATTTCTGCTAAAAATACTGGGTATATTTTGTACATATCCACTGATGACTTTTCTCAGTGCTATCATCAGAGTTCATGCACACATTCTTGGAAGTGAAAAATCAAATTTCTTCTGTGCATATAAATGATAATTCAGCTGGTTGATTGTAGCAGAATGAGGGAACTTGTAAAAATCCATATGACAGCACAGGCAAGGAGTGAGTGCTGACATCTGAGAATAAAATATAAAGAAAGAGCTCAACTTCAAATCTGAAAAAACTGATGAAAGCACATTAAACCTTAAAATCCATGGTTCAAAAACTACAAGAAACTGCATAGTATATTAGAATGAATTGTTTTCAGTAGTTGAAGAAAAACGAATTAAAGTATTGATAAATAAATTTATTAAGAATACAGTGGTTAAACCCAAGGTCCAAGTAGAAATTTTCCAAAATAACATTGTTCTTCAAGGTATAGATATTCAACCCAAGTATTCTTCATTCTGTAAATAGTATCACAATCCAAACAATTGTTCTAGCCCAAACACTAGACATCGTCCTGGATTTCTCTTTCAGTATATAATCCAAAAGCTTATTTTATCTGTATTATTTCCAAAATATGTGTCAGATATTTCCTTTTAATTTTACCTGGTATTACATTTTTCCAAACCAGCATCTTCCGTCATCTCAACTACTGCACTAGCATCTATGAGAAAGACTGTTAGATCCACCACCTCCAAGACCTATTCTCAGTTTAGAGGAGTTGCCTTACCACAACCTGTTTTTTATGACACCTATCAGATAATTCTCACTAAATTGAGGATGAGGTGAATGGACCATGCACAGGGACCAGTAAATAGAAAAGCCTAAACCTAAGAATTAAGAACTATGTTGAAATAAGCCCTTTTCTTCTTGATGCTAGTACATGAAAAGAAGTGGAAGCATATAGATCAAAAGCCCAGTAAGATTTTGGAAAAATTCTATTGCTAAAGAAATCACATGTCTGACCTGTGAAAGTCTATGTCTGTGTAACGTTAAACCCTCTCCTGTTTATCCAAACCGGCACTAGCAGGAAGAGTCAGCAAAGTGTTGTAGACACCAAGAGCATACTCCATGATGTGCTACAGATATTGTCACAGAAAATAATGTACAAGGAAGTTTCTTCCTGAGAGCAAACTGGGAACTATGAGACATAATTTTAAAAGTTCCTTTTCCATGCATCTAAGGAACTTACTCTAATCTCAGGGATGAGAGTTCAGCCTGAGTTTCTGCACAGCAGGTTTTTTACTTTTTTTAATATACTTATGTATTTAATTATTTATCTTCATGATTTCTGGGATAATGCAGTAGCATTATTCAGTTTTTTTTAACATGTTTATTGGAGTATAATTGCTTTACAATGGTGTGTTAGTTTCTGCTTTAAAACAAAGTGAATCAGTTATACACATACATATATCCCCATATCTCTTCCCTCTTACGTCTTCCTCCCTCCCACCCTCCCTATCCCACCCTTCTAGCAGGTCACAAAGCACTGAGCTGATCTCCCTGTGCTATGCGACTGCTTCCCACTAGCTATCTATTTTACATTTAGTAGTGTATATATGTCCATATATACACTACCACTCTCTCACTTTGTCCCAGCTTACCCTCCCCCTCCCCGTATCCTCAAGTCCATTCTCTAGTAGGTCTGCGTCTTTACTCCCATCTTGCCCCTAGGTTCTTCATGACCATTGTTTTTTTTTTTTTTTTTTAGATTCTATATATATGTGTTAGCATACGGTATTTGTTTTTCTCTTTCTGACTTACGTCACTCTGTATGACAGACTCTAGGATCATCCACCTCACTACAAATGACTCAATTTCATTTCTTTTTATGGCTGAGTAATATTCCATTTTATATATGTGCCACATCTTCTTTATCCATTCATCTGTCAATGGACATTTAGGGTGCTTCCATGTCCTGGCTATTGTAAATAGAGCTGCAATGAATATTGTGGTACATGACTCTTTTTGAGTTATGGTTTTCTCAGGGTATACGCCCAGTAGTGGGATTGCTGGGTCGTATGGTAGTTCTATTTTTAGTTTTTAAGGAACCTCCATACTGTTTTCCATAATGGCTGCATCAATTTACATTCCCACCAACAGTGCAAGAGGGTTCCCTTTTATCCACACCCTCTCCAGCATTTATTGTTTATAGATTTTTTGATGATGGCCATTCTGACCGGTGTGAGATGATATTGCACTGTAGTTTTGATTTGCATTTCTCTAATGATTAGTGATGTGGAGCATCTTTTCATGTGTTTGTTGGCAATCTGTACGTATTCTTTGGAGAAAGCTTTATTCAGGTCTTCCACCCATTTTTGGATTGGGTTGTTTGTTTTTTTGATATTGAGCTGTATGAGCTGCTTGTATATTTTGGAGATTAATCCTTTGTCAGTTGCTTCATTTGCAAATATTTTCTCCTATTCTGAGGGTTGTCTTTTCTTCTTGTTTGTGGTTTCCTTGGCTGTGCAAGAGCTTTTAAGTTTCATTAGGTCCCATTTGTTTATTTTTGTTTTTATTTCCATTTCTCTAGGAGGTGGGTCAAAAAGGATCTTGCTGTGATTTATGTCATAGAGTGTTCTGCCTAAGTTTTCCTCTAAGAGTTTGATAGTGTCTGGCCTTAAATTTAGGTCTTTAATCCATTTTGAGTTTATTTTTGTGTATGGTGTTAGGGAGTGTTCTATTTTCATTCTTTTACATGTAGCTGTCCAGTTTTCCCAGCACCACTTATTGAAGAGGCTGTCTTTTCTCCATTGTATATTCTTGCCTCCTTTATCAACGATAAGGTGACCATATGTGAGTGGGTTAATCTCTGAGATTTCTATCCTGTTCCATTGATCTATATTTCTTTTTTTGTGCCAGTACCATACTGTCTTGATTACTATAGCTTTGTAGTATAGTCTGAAGTCAGGGAGCCTGATTCCTCCAGCTCTGTTTTTCTTTCTCAAGATTGCTTTGGCTATTCGGGGTCTTCTGTGTTTTCATACACATTGTGAAATTTTTTGTTCTAGTTCTGTGAAAAATGCCAGTGCTAGTTTGATAGGGATTGCATTTAATCTGTAGACTTCTTTGGGTAGTAGAGTCATTTTCACAATGTTGATTCTTCCAATCCAAGAACATGGTATATCTCTCCATCTATTTGTATCATCTTTAATTTCTTTCATCAGTGTCTTATAATTTTCTGCATACTGGTCTTTTGTCTCCTTAGGTAGGTTTATTCCTAGGTATTTTATTCTTTTTGTTGCAATGGTAAATGGGAGTGTTTTCTTAATTTCACTTTCAGCCTTTTCATAATTAGTGTATAGGAATGCAAGAGGTTTCTGTGCATTAATTTTGTATCCTGCTACTTTCCCAGATTCATTGATTAGCTCTAGTAGTTTCCTGGTAACATCTTTAGGATTCTCTATGTATAGTATCATGTCATCTGCAAACAGTGACAGCTTTACTTCTTCTTTTCCGATTTAGATTCCTTTTATTTCTTTTTCTTCTCTGATTGCTGTGGCTAAAACTTCCAAAACTATGTTGAATAATAGTGGTAAGAGTGGGCAACCTTGTCTTGTTCCTGATGTTAGTGGAAATGGTTTCAGTTATTCACCATTGAGGATGATGTTGGCTGTTGGTTTGTCATATATGGCCTTTATTATGTGGAGGTAAGTTCCCTCTATGCCTACTTTCTGGAGGGTTTTTATCATAAATGGGTGTTGAATTTTGTTGAAAACTTTCTCTGCATCTATTGAGATGATCATATGGTTTTTCTCCTTTGATTTGTTAATATGGTGTATCACATTGATTGATTTGCATATATTGAAGAATCCTTGCATTCCTGGGATAAACCCCACTTGATCATGGTGTATGATCCTTCTAATGTGCTGTTGGATTCTGTTTGCTAGTACTTTGTTGAGGATTTTTGCACCTGCATTCATCAGTGATATTGGTCTGTAATTTTCTTTTTTTGTGACATCTTTGTTTGGTTTTGGTATCAGGGTGATGATGGCCTCGTAGAATGAGTTTGGGAGTGTTCCTCCCCCTGTTATATTTTAGAAGAGTTTGAGAAGGATACGTGTTAACTCTTCTCTAAATTTTTGATAGAATTTGCCTGGGAAACTATCTGGTCCTGAGCTTTTGTTTGTTGGAAGATTTTTAATCACAGTTTCAATTTCAGTGCTTGTGATTGGTCTGTTCATATTTTCTATTTCTTCCTGGTTCAGTCTCAGAAGGTTGTGCATTGCTAAAAATTTGTCCATTTCTTCCAGGTTGTCCATTTTATTTACATATAGTTGCTTGTAGTAATCTCTTATGATATTTTGTATTTCTGCAGTGTCAGTTGTTACTTATCCTTTTTCATTTCTAATTCTATTGATTTGAGTCTTCTCCTATTTTTCTTGATGAGTCAAGTCCTACTGACCACCCCCACGGCCGCCAAAATACAACGTTTCACTCCTTGGATTCATGTGCCACGACTAAAGACTGCCCCTCCCCCAAAAGACTAAAATTCTCAACTAGCTGAAGGATCACAGGACGGCCCCTACAGTTGCGAGGCTCTGGACGGTCTCTTCAAAAGACAATCAGGTGATGCCTCTCCAACCCCTGAGTCTCGATAGCCTGATTTTCAGTCTTATCACCCTCATTTTCATTTTATGGGCTCTCTCTCTCCCATAGGTAATTTTAGCCTACTCCTGTGGAAATACCTCCTGGTATTCTTGCTTGACTCAGGCATATCTAAGGTGGTACAGTCATAATTTCTCACACCCTGCCACCTCTTAATTTAGGTGTATACTATTAATCAGCTCCTTGGTCTACTTTTTTCGTCGTCTCCATCATCTCTCTCTGGTAGACCACCCCCGATTACGGTCTCAACACTCTGCTTTTATTACTCTTTATTACAAGATATAAACCTTCAAAACCCCCACCTATCCACCCTAACCCCTTCCCAACAACTGCAATAAGTACGTCAGTTAACATGGGACAAAACCCTCCAGGGAGACTTTCAAGATTATACCTCAAATCAACTCTATCAATATTTAAATATAACTTCCTGAGAACCATTCTGATTCTTCTTTCTTTTTCCATCTTTGCTCATACATATAACCCACATCTATATTTACCAACAGTTCAGGAAGCCCTTAAACTTCTTAATCGGCTGTCGCCAGGTTTATATAGAAACTGCTGGATTTGTGCCACTGTTGCCCCCCTATATGGCCTCACGGCACTCCCCATTCCACCAGGTGAATGGAGCCAACTTGAATCCTATCTAGCCCCCTTATATTTCAATAGACCAGGATGGGCCATCCATCCCAGAATAAAACCGACTGTAGATCATATACTCCTCAACCACATACATCAAAAACCTCACTATAACCTTCGATGACCCATATTCTCTTCAGTTTCTATGGTACGATCAGCCCCTCTATGTGTGTCCTCCCCCTCTCGTCCGGGACCCTCAGTAGGTAGATTCCTCAATATCTCCCAGGACTGTAATCATACATTCACTCTTTCCTCTACCCTAATGTGGGTTCCCCTCATAACTGAAGACAGAACTAACTACCTCGATTCTTATTATTATGATTCCCCTTTTTACAATACTTACCTCCCAAAACCCCCCAATATAACCGCTGATTGGACTCAAACTAGCTATTTTGGAACTTCCATCTGCCCTACCCCGTCTACAAGTTGTCCCTATAAAAACCACAATTTTTGGTTCCAAACCTTCAATATTAAGCAAGAAGACTGTAAGAAACTTAGGACAGCTGAAGAGTATGATATAGGCTGGAACCCCACTATTCCCTCTTTTAACTGGGCCTATAATTTTTCTACTCACCCCTCAGAAGTGGCTTGCCTTCCCCCTTTAGCTGGAATGACTTTAGCTACTACTTATGAGGGAATAGAACATTCCCGCACTCATTTAGGGAAACCATACTTTAACATCACTATGGATGTCTGCTTAGACCCTACAGATCACACCTATTTCCTCTGTGGGTCTAATGCTTATTTATGTATTCCAGCTAACTGGATGGGGACCTGTACTCTTGCATACATTATTCCTAACCTTATTCTTGTAAATGACACTATACCACTTCCCTTATACTCTCAACCTCATAAACAGAGACGGGCAGCTCTCACTATAATATCAGTTCTAGGTAGTCTCATTGGGATAGGAACAGGCTCAGCTGGACTTTTAAACTCCATTTTTACGGCCCAAGAACTCTCTCTCGAACTCACACAACAGATCACCAACCTAGCAGCTCAAATTAACACACTACAAGAACAAATAAATTCACTGGCAGGAGTGGTTTTACAAAATAGAAGAGCTCTGGACCTCCTAACAGCTAATCAAGGAGGGACTTGTGCAGTGGTAAAGGAAGATTGCTGTTTTTTTGTCAACCAATTGGGCAAGGTCCAGACTAATCGCCAAGCCATTATTGAAAGAGCTAATGGATTCTACAAGGAAGGAGTCTCAGGGGGATTCGACTGGTGGGACTTCAAGACTAGTATCTGGTCCTGGTTCTCTTGGCTAACCCCTTTCGTAGGCCCTATAGTAGCTTTTCCACTTCTACTAATCTTTGGGCCATGTATTTTTAACCTCTTTGTTAAGCTCATCTCTTCCAGAATGCAACGAATAAGCCTCCAAATGGTGATGCAACAAGAATACCAACCAGACAGCACTCGTACAACCCTTGAACAAGCCACCATCACTTTCCATGGGGCCCACACTCTTCCCTAGATACACCCTGACAGAGAGCAGGCAATAGGAACCCAGGGCCCCACGACAACCCCGCTCAGCAGGAAGCAGCCAGAGAGAGTTCATCGCCCCTTCTCCTCACAAAAGGGTTCCCGAACGCCTGAGAAGGAATTAGGTAGTTAGGTAGATATGAGCAGGGTATTCAACAGGGCCAAGGAATTGGCCCTATAAATAAAGAGAGGGGGGAATGTGGTGCTCCAAGGACAATGGTGCTTCAAGGACAAAGGACAACCCTGCCTGAAAAATTTTCAGTGTTACACGCTCTACCGAACCGTCATCACCCTCCCCGCCATGTTGCGATGGGTAAGAAGTTCCTGAGCCCACCTGGGCGATGGAACCTGTTCCTCTCTTGTCCCAAGTAAGGAAATGCATCTGCCCTGTCCCACTGCCACGCTATAGAAGGAAGGTATATGTGCCTCGACCAATCAGAAAACAAAATTTTCACCTCGGCCCATTCCTTTGTTCTCTGGCTATAAAAACTGACTAATAGCACATGTTCAGGGTCGGCTCTCCCAGACTACTAGGAAGTTGGCCCGCTGTTCTGGCAGTGACAATTCCCTTTAATAAACTCTATCTTCTTTACATTCTGCCTTGTGTCTGGAAATTCTTTTCCAACCCGCATTCAGACCATGACAATACTGACACTAGACACTAAGTATCATCATATTCCCCATGAGACTGAGTACATTTGGGGACCTTGGCTTAGTCTGGCTCACTGGGTGCTCATGTGGTACATGGATCCACATAATGGTCATTTTCCTTGTTGATAAACATATAAAAATTAGACATACTCAACAACTAGAAGAATACCCATATTGGTCTTTTTGCCTGTGGGTTTAGATCTACTGTGGTGAGGAGAAGATCAAGGTGGTAGACTAGGAGGATGTGAAGTTCACCTCTCCCCATGGACACACCAAAAATACATCTACATGTGGAGCAATGCTCACTGAAAGCAATCTGGAGAAAGACTCTTATACATCCAAGACTGTAAGGAAGGTCCACACGGAGTCAGTAGGAAGGGAAGGGAAGGGATCACTTTGGGACCTGTGTTCCTAGAGGGGACACAGAAAAGGAGGGGTATTACATGGACTTGGAGATCTTCCCTGGGGATTGAGCAGTTGGAACTACATACAGGGCATCCCAGCCCTGGGATCCGAAACTGGGAAGGAGAGTCTCCTTTGCTGGTTTGAAAATCAGTGGGACTGTTACCGAGACCAAGTTTGCTCTGCTCACCGCACAGCAGGCCAATAAATCAGAGACGAGGTGCTGAGGCAAGGAAGACGACTTTATTCAGAAAGCCAGCAGACTGAGAAGATGGTGGGCTAGGGTCCCCCAAAACCGTCTTATCAGAGTCTGGATGCCAGTTTCTTTTATAGAATCAGAGAGAGAGAGCCGGTGGGGAAGTAAAGTAAAAAGGCAGAATAGAGAGGGAGAGGTGGTGGGAAAGTAAAGTAAAAAGGGTCATCAGTCTTGCAAAGTATCTCCGGAATGACCAGCCTAGGTGAGGGGATGTGTTAATTTCTTCTTTCTTGCAGCCATTTACAGGTGGGCAGGGTCAGGTTGTCTCCCTGTGAGCTGAACCGAGGCACTTGTTTAACATTCAAGCAGAGGGGAAGGGTTCCCTGAGGTAGGCCATTATGTATGATTACAATTAAAAAAGCAACGAAAAGCAAAGGTTAAAGTCAAAGAAACAGATCCAATATGGAGCCGATTTAGCTCTTCCCTGTTACAGGATTAACAGCAGGGCTGTAAGAAACCTAGACTCTGCTTTTGAAGAGTTCACTTGCCTACTTCGGAAACAAGGCAGAGGAAGCAGATTGACACTGCCCGGGACTTTGGCTGGTTTCCTGTGAGGGTCGCTGGTTTCCTGTCAGCTCCAACCCCTCATGCTACAAGGCGCAGACCCACGCTAGTGTGAAGGCTGCACTTGCTGAGGAGAGTGCACAGTTGGGGATGGAGTAGGTTCAGACCCAACACAGCATGCAAACTGTGTGAGGGCAGTCCAATCAATATATTTATGAAGGTATAAAGCACTGTTTTAATTATCGAGTACTTATAGTATGTTGACAATTTTGAGGGGAGGGTTGCTACTCTGCATTTTCTTTACAGTTTTATTGGTTATACTTGACTTGTTTTTGTTTTGTTTTTAATACAAACTTTGGTGTGAGTTTGATCAGTTCCAGAAAAACAGGGCTACAGGTGTTACTGTGGCATCAAATTATTTTACAAATTGAATGTATACAATTCATTATATATATTACATATATATATAATATTACATATATAGAGAACTACAAAAAGAAATTGACAAACCAGAATTCCCTTGCAGTCCAGTGGTTAGGACTCCACACTTCCACTGCAGGGGGCTGGGGTTCGATCCCTGGTTGGAGAACTAAGATCCTGCAAGCCTAGAGGTACAGCCAAAAAAAAAGAAAGAAATTGACAAGCTCACATGAATAGTAGAAGTTTTCTTAAAAATACATCTCTCAGTGATTGACAAATAATGTAAAGTAAAAATAAAAAACCCAAGTGTAAGCATATAGAAATTTCTATACGCAATTAATACTTGACCAAAAGGACATGTATACACCATTCCACCCAACAACTATAAACATGCATTCCTTTCAAATTCATTTAGAATATTTAGATAAATAAGCTTATAGGTGTTTAAAAAGCCACCAAAATTAAAGGAAAAAAAATTTCTATCTTATAGAACACATTGTCTGACTAAAATAAAATTAAGCAACATTCTTACAGAAGTTACACTCGAGGAAAAGATATGCACTAAGTACACAGAAAATAAAAGAGTCATATCAAGTACATATAAAAAGAAGTCCTAAAATTAGTAAGGAAAAAAAACTAACCAATACTAAAATGGGAAAAAGACATGAATAAACATTTCAAAGAAAAAGAAACACATATGGTTTCCAAAATAGAAAAAATGTTCAACTTTATTATCAATCATTAAAATGAAAACAAAACCACAGTAAGATATGATTTTACTCTCATAAATTTAAAGAAAAAAAAGCTTGATATTAACAAGTATGGTGGCAATATAAAACAATAAAGATTTCTACAAATCTCTGGTAGTACAGTCACTTTTGAAAACAGCTACTAAAGATACACACATCGTATGACTGAATATTTACTCATAGATGTATCACATAGAGGCTCTTACACATGTGTGATAGGGGATGGATACAAGAATGCTCATAACAGCTTTGTTCATAACAGAAAAAAAATATATTAACCAAAATTCCTTAACAGGGAAGGAATAAATACTTGTACATATATGCAACAGAACGTTCGTTTGATATACACAAATATATTTATTTTATAATATAGATATATATATATATAGTTTAAAACAAGGCAAAACCAAATAACATATTAATTAAATGTGTGTATGTGTGTTTTAAAACTACAGGAAAACAAGGAAATGAATAACGCAAAATTCAGAACTGTGGTTACCTCACGGAAGAAGGGCAGGCAATGTGATCAGTTAATGCACACAGGTGGATTCAACTGTATTTGTAGTGCTCTAATTCGTAAGCTTAATAGTGATACTTTTATTTTGTTTTGTCTTATTATGTAACATATACATACATATAAACTATATATTACTTTGCATGTCTGATATCATTCAAATAAGAAAGTTGGTAAAATAAATAAAACCAAAACAAGAACTCCCTTAAATTTTTACATCATTCCATTAATTTTGACATTCTTCTTTTATATAAAATTCTAACTATAAATATGCAATTTTACATCTTGAAAATGTTAAAAAGCCACTTGAAAATACGTACTTGTTCCTTTGTTGAAAATAAAATGACTGCCAGATCAAATAAATTTGATTTTCAGCTATATTGGTATTAAACATTTCCCTTTCATACCAATATGTAAAGTTGTTCTAAATCTGCTTTCATGAACATGTGATTTGAGCTAATTACTTTATAGTAAATGCAGCTCTTAAATAATTGCTAAACCTTGAGAAATGCTTTCAATAATTGACTTGGTTTTCATAAGCAAAACTTGTGTTATTAAATTTAAATTAAATGCACATTTGAGACACAGCTTAAAGTGTTAACATATCAGCATTTTAATAGCATAAGTGAAATAACTTGTAGAATACCAAAAATAATTCAAACATTGTATTCAGAATTCTTTACATATTTTCTTTCATCTGAAAAATTTGCATAAACTTTCTACGTATATTATGTCATCTGTAATGAATGTGTTTTCCTACTTTCTGATATAACATAATTTTAAAATATTATGTTTCTTAAGATACAAATTTCCAATATCTGTGACCTATAGAAAATGAGGTAGAAAGGCTTATTTTATGGTGATATAAGTATATATCAGTGAAGAAGTAACAAAATATTGCAGACAAATTGATATATCTAAGTGTTAAATTATTCATAATTAGAATTCATTGGTAATTTTTCATAAACTTTTTATTCAAATTTTTATAAATTTTATACAGTTAGGATGAAGAATGTACAGTTCTAATCTCCTTTAAAAAATTCTCTATTGTTTTCCCTCTTGTTTGTGCATACATGTGAATTTTTAGCATTTATTTATTTTTTATCTGCTTCCAAAAAGAATTTAAAAGATAGATGGTTGGATAGATAGAGATAATTTCTTAAGCTTAATACTTTCCCCTTGGTCAATCTTTGTTCTTGTTAAAGATGAAAATCTTTCTGAGTCCCATACTCAGAAAATGGATTAAACTCTCTGGTGTATTTTCAAGAAAATGTGTATTTTACAAAGAAATGAGAAAGAAGTGGTTACATTACACGTTGCATATGTGTAAATGCATAAACATATATTTTAAATGTTTCTTTTCTTCCACTGGCATCCTTTTTCCCTGCCCAGTCGACTCACCTGTCTTCTTATCTCCAGTATGCCTGTAAGAAACCCTTTCTACTCTTCTCAAAAATTACTCTAAAAGTTACAGTTAAATAAGTAGTTATGCGAAGAGAAATTTCCTTAGAGTATTCAGCCAACACAAGAATCTATGGGAGATATTTTAACGCTTAAAAAATAAGATTTTTCTCTAAATTATGAGATTTGTGTGTGTATGTATAGACACAAACACACACGTATATATTTGCATGCACATATACTACATAGAACAATGGAGAAGTACTATAGGTTTCTGACTGTCAGAGAAGACAGATGTTAAGATTTTGGTATTATTTAAGGGACTTGAGTTATAAAATCAAGACACTCAATTCATATCCCATCTTGACCACTAGTTAATAAATCTTTGTTATCTATAACTGTGAAGCTGAATCCGGCCTCTGTACCCTGACACTGAATTAAATCTTGGAGACAGAGTTTTGGGTGAAGTAGAAAAGAATAGCTTTGTTGTTTTGCCAGGCAAAGGGTGCCACAGTGGGCTAATGCCTTCAAAACTGTGTGTCCCAAGCAGGGGGGCTTTGTGAGGAGTTTTATAGTCAAGGGGCAAGGTTTCTGATAAGGATCAGGGTACTTGCAGGGCCTGCTTTCCTTCAGTAGAGAGATCATCTGGCATCAGGTGGTGAAGGTCGAACTGTGACCTTCTCTGGAATAAAGATTCTTTATCAAGTAGTTAACATCTTCCATTTGTTGGGGGTTTTAGTTCTGCAAAAGAGCTCAAAGATATTGTTATGTGTACACTTGAGGTGGAACCAGGACCCTGCCCCAAGGCTGCACTGTTGTTTCCTGACTGCTCCTCCCTTGTCTCTGCACCCCCTCCCTTCCCTGATGAGCAACTGTTTGAACCTGCCCTTTGGAACTCAGAGAAGGGGACACAGAAAAGCTTTTGTGCCCAGGAGCCCCACAGGGTCCTATTGGTTTCAACTGTCCTCCTTACACATGGGAAATATACGTCTCATATATTAAGTCAACTCCAATAAATTGGGCTTTGCAATATATGGATGTGTGGAATAAATATGAGAAAGACAAAAATGAATCTCCAGCTGGGATTCCTTCTCAATAGTGTGACAAAAAAGGAATATGAATGATGTTTGACCTGCCTGTGTGATTAAGCGCCCTCAAATAGAACCAAGTCTCCTCCAGGTTTGGAACAGGGCAAACTTAAGAGATGGTTTCTTATTTTGACTCAACCACTCTATGATATTTTTATACCCTCCCTCATACTCAATTATTTCTCCTTTCTCCCTATGCTGAGTCATAATCACATTGTTTCTCCCCCATGAGCTACAATCCGTCTCTCTTTTCTCATCAAAATTTCCCTCTCCTGTTTCTGTAAGGCTGTAGCTTTCACTTTTTAAAATTTGAAAGAGGAACCTCAGTTCAGAAGTGTACACTAGAAGGATTCCTTACTTCCTTTAACAAAGAGATGGCAATTCTGCCTAGATGGTTACATTCCAGGACAATGTAAATATAACCATCATCCATTGATGAAGTGGCACATATATTAATGTGCTATATTATTAATGTAATGCCAATATATTAACGTGCAGGGTTATTTCTATTTACGTGATCAAATGTAAGTTTAAATCTGCTTTGGAATCTTTCAACTTTCTGTTATCTCTGTTGTCTGTGCATTCATTCAAATTAAAATAGTTGTGTCATACAGTCCTTGTTCTACAAAAAAGTGCTATTGTATGAATATTTGTGCATATTTCAGAGATTAGTTTATGATCATATGTTCACAATTTTTCCATAGCAAATATAAGCTCCAAATATACTGGATAAGTAAAGATAATCCAAAGAATAAAGAGGTTTGCCATAGATTTCAAACTTTTGGGAGGGAGCTAATTGAGTGCCTCAGGATTATCAGAGTTTCCACGTGAAATGGAAAATGGAAAGAGTAGACAAGGCTTTGCTCTTCTACTTTTTCTTTATCCAAAAACCTTTCTATCTGAATTGGGTTCTCATGGAAAATTTTATTTGAGGAAAGTTTTTCAACACTTTACAAATTTGAAAACACTGAGTTAATGGGTAAAAAACCCCCAACAAAACAGCCTTACAAACCTTAAAGTTACGGTGCCTTGACCATCCTTTATGGTCTCAGCTGCATGCCTGGTGCCTACCCCTACTTTTGGCTACAGGCAGAGCGCATTTGTGGACGGCTAGCTCAGCAGTAGGGCTCTGTTCCCCACCGCTTAATCTGGTACAGACTATATTCCACAAATCCCATTTCGTTTTCATTGTTTTTAACATTTTCTCTTTTGTTTTTACTTAACACTCCCCCTTCAGACAGGGTTGGACCCTACAATCACATTCTTGCAGTACAACTCTAGTCCTTGGCTATAACTGAATGCACCATGAGTAAACACCTAAATCAAATAGCATCAATGAGAGGCTCTTGCTTGGATTAGAATTAAATCTGAAAGTGGGATTACATGACCCTGGTTGTGGGAAATGGAGGAATAAATTTACTAGGAAACGGTACCTCATTTTACGCCTGCATCCCTGTCAAGACTGAGGCTTTATAGTTGGGTGAGTTCAGCTTGGAACAGCTCCAGGATGTTATTACCACTTTTCTCCAGAAGATGGCAGTAAAATATTTTATTTTTAAAGAGGCACCATGGTCTAACACGAGTTGTACAGGATGGATCTCTACTGCCAAGCAGAGTCTGGACGAATTTTTTTTTTTTTTTTCTTAATGTTAATAGTTGTTTATTAAATGAATGGATGCACTGTATGTCAATTAAAAACAGGTGGAAAATTTTTATAGATGAAATAAAGTGAGTGATTCTAGATTTAATATTAAGATAAGACTGTGGTGGCCTAAATTTTTAAAATCCTTGTTTCAGTCCGTTTTCCACTGCCTGTGAAAATCTGAAATCATTCTACATCTATACCTTGGCAAAATATTCTGAGAAGTGAGAAGCTGGCACATGTTGGCATGGGTACCTAACATCCACACCGTTTCCCTTTGACAAGCTATTAACAGAAGTGTTTCGCTGAATCTGATGGGCTTTGCTTTACTGAAGAAGCATTTCCTGCCAAAATATTCCTTTTCTGTCACAGGGCCAGCTGCAGTGGTCCATTGGTGCTATTGCTTCAGTCTCTCTTACCTCCTCTATTCAATTAGATGGAAATTTCACACACTGCACTTTTCAAAAGTTATTAAACATTTACTAAGTGCTTATTGTGTTCTTTTCCTTCCCCGTTTCCCCTAACACTGTCCTAATCCAACTCTCCTTGTTTTAATCTTCTCTCTCAAAAGATTCTGAACTGGCTTTTCTTTCTCTAGCTCTTCTACTTTCTATCCATTTAGTCAACTGCAAGTAAATTACGTTTTCTGATGTATGGTCCTGTGACTGTGATTTGTCTCACCTGTTTATTTGGTGGCAGGGGTTGTGTGGGTAGAGGGTAGTTCTGGGCAATATCGTGACACCTAGTTTGTTGTAAATGTCCAAAGGTTTTCGCTTCTCTTTCTATATGGTCCTTTTTCCCTCTGTGCGTATGAGCATGTGTTTATGTATGTCTGTGTGTGAGTGTGTATGTGTGAATTCAGAACCATTCAAGAACTATGCTGCCACTGCCTCCATCCTCCCAGAAGCTTCTCGATTATATAGTGGAATGTTTTATATCTACTGACATTTCACACCCATCTATTGATATTTCTATATCAATATCTACTCTTCACTATCAGCTTATGCAATCAGAATATATGGAAATATGTATACAAATAGTAACATTAGTTATGACTGATAGTAATTTATAATTGATAACTTTGTAGGTGATTTTTACCTTCTCTCTTTATGAATTAAGTTTTTTAATAAATAGAGAGGTATATAAATAAATATATATATATATATATATATGGTTTCAATTAGAATCAAAATTTAGGTAGACCCATCCAGAAAAAAACTTTGAGAATTGGTTATCATTTCTGTGCTTAAGAAAATGACTTGCTACGCCTACTCAGTCACACACCAAAAAACCAAAAAATAGAAAGGGAATAAAGAACTCAAGGCAAATTGAAAACTTTACAATAAAAACATGATAGTATTACAAAATAAGTAAAAACATAGTGTCATTTTATTGTTATTAGAGATTAAAGATTCATTTGAATATAAGACTTAGCACTTTCTCTTTTGAATGGCACACATTTGATGACAAAGATTATGTTTCATTTTTTTACAGGTCAAACAGTGTTTGGTATTGCTGTAAATAATGATCAAATGATCTTTATATTATCTATGCTTTATTCATTTTTGCTTAGTATAGTCAACCTATAAGCACAGGTGATTGAAGGTTGGCCTATACTTTCAGGCAAATAATAAATGCTATAACCTTAAAGCCTAAAGTAATTGCAAGAATGAAAACGGTCAAGAGGTGGAGGGAGTGGAACAGGTGTGAAGCATAGAAGGGTTAAATCCTTGGCTAACAGAGTGGCTCACACACATAGACTAAAGATGCTGGTTCAGAAATGCATGTTTAAGTATTTTACTCATTGAGAAAAAGTAACAAATAAGGAAACTAAATGTCTGCATGAGCAAAAGGGAGGAGGTGGTATACATATGCTTAATTCTATGATCTTTTTCATGCGAAGCAATAAATCCTGTCTACCTTAGGTATATCCAGAAGTAGAGTTAAAATCTAGTATTTAGAATTTGATGAAAATCTACAGAAGAATCTACTTCAACATATGCATGTTATTTTTATACTGAAAAAGGTGTTTATGGAAGATTATCAATTTTGACCTCTATGGCACTATATAAAAGAGTTTTATTATGAAGTATTTCATTTAAAATGTGCTTCCTTTTCCAGTCTGATTATAGTTCAAAGGTATTTTTTACTTAGGTTTTGTTAACTATTTAAGGCAGTCTGCTATAAATGTAAATGACTCATATGCTTTTATATCTTGTGAAAATAAGTGACTTCATAAATTACATCTCATAGAAGATTGGATGGTATCAAAACGTAAAAAGAATATGTAAAGTTTGAAAAATAACACAGATAACACTTTTTGATAAAAATGCAATTTGATGATTCAATAATATGATAATAATAATATCATATTCAATAATATGATATTAATATTATCATATTCAATAATATAATAATTAACATATTCAATATTCAATGCAATTATCATATTCAATTATCATATTCAATAATATGATAATAATATTCAATTTGATGATTTTTAATAATGGTTGAGCAAATTAGACAAAATTTTATCAATCTATGTATTATTTTATAAATTCTCTTTATTATTCAAGAAGATATGCAAAATTATAGAAATCTGATGTAATTTTACATTTCTGTAACAATCACCTATCTTGCAAAGGGTTCATCAGGTTCACAATTAGTAAGTAATTACTCCTTACAGTTAAACAACCTAAAGTTCAAATTGAAGAAAATAGTTATCCATTAGCCCATATTAATATAAATAAATGTTCTGATAAATAAATTAACGGGGGAGAATAGGCAACTGTCCCATGAAGAATTCCAAATTATTTATATAGATACCCTAGCCTCAAGAAGGTGGAGCTTTCCTCCTCACTCCTTAAGTGTGAGCTGTGCTTAAGGACTCCCTTCCAAAGGGTCCAGTATGGGAAGCTGGGGGGCTGAGGGAGAGCAACTCTAGAGCCGAGAAACCTGACAAATACTTCCTCAGCAAGGTGATAAGGTCAAAGTCAACAGTGGTAAGTCATGTTGATAGTATGTAGCCTGGATATGATGTGATTAAAAATAGCACTTTACCTCTCTGGTATTACTCACAATACATAATCCAAGTCTACTCATGAGAAAAACATCAGACAAACCCCCGTTGAGAGCAATTCCACAAAACACTTCACCATTACTCCTGAAAACTATCAAGGTCACCAAAAACAAGGGATGTCTCTGAAACTGGCATAGTCAGAATGAACCTAAGGAGGCACGATGACTCAACAGAATCCTGGAACAGAAAAAATGAAAACCAAGAAAATCTGAAAAAGTACAGACTTTAGTTAATAATGTTATGTCAATATTGGTTCATTAACTGTTAACAAGAGCACCACGCTAATGTAATAGGGGAAATTGGGCATGCAATATGTGGGAGCTCTGTACTTTCTTCACAAGTTTAATGTAAATCTAAAACTGTTCTAAAATAAAAAGTTTATTTTTGAACAGTCACTCAGAAAATCAAATTGAGGATGGCATAACTTTATGTAGTCATTAGATTTTTCAAAAAATTTTCCTTTCAAAAGAAATGACCTTCTCTGTATACAGGAGACTGCATTGCAATTTTAAATAGTCAAACCAGTTCACTGGGGGCTTCCCTGGTGGCACAGTGGTTGAGCATCTGCCTGCCAATGCAGCGGACACGGGTTCGAGCCCTGGTCTGGGAAGATCCCACATGCCGCGGAGCAACTAGGCCTGTGAGCCACAATTACTGAGCCTGCGCGTCTGGAGCCTGTGCTCCGCAACAAGAGAGGCCGCGATAGTGAGAGGCCTGCACACCGCGATGAAGAGTGGCCCCCGCTCACCGCAACTAGAGAAAGCCCTCGCACAGAAACGAAGACCCAACACAGCCATAAATAAATAAATAAATAAATAAAAATTAAAAAAAAAAAAAACAAAAAACCAGTTCACTGACCACATCTCTGAAATTCACTAAGCTTCCTACTGGTAAGCAAAAAATGGCCGTATGTATAGGCACTAACCAGTTGGACCATTTCATGGTGATCCAATCAGTTTAGCCATCTTGAAATCACTGGCTACTCATGACACAACTGGTTGGGCGGCAATGATCAGCATTGGTGGTGAAAGTGTGAGCAATGATTGAATTCGCTGTGTTGCAGTTTAGTTTAGCTGCCCGTGTGGAAAGTTTATTTCAGGTAGTAAAATCTACAAAGGATTTCTTATTGGCAATTAGATTTGAAAAACTACAACTAACATTGTCATTCCTATTAGCTACTTTAAATTATCCATTCCTTTACAACCTTAAGGATGTTGTTTGTTAAACGCTACATGTTCTCCTGGAAAAAAAATAATTTTCTGTTTAGATTGAATGGTCATTTTGATTAGAACACTGGTGTTTACCTGTTTAAAGCTATTATAGAAAACATACATCCTGTTGCAGATATTGTAGTCTTACCAGTCAAGGAACTAGCGTGACCTTCAAGAAGGAAAAATGAAATAAAAAGGAAGAAAAACTATTTTTATGAGAATCCAAGGATTTTTAAGGTACTGGAAATTTTAAAATAATGTCAAAAACTCTGTCAGTTTCCTATGCTTACCCATCACTAAAATTTAGCCAACACTTCCTCCTCACTCAAAGTGAATTTTTACAAGCTTACATGCCTCACATCTGCACATCTTAGCTAGTTCACACATGAGTTGGAAATGCAGTAAAAGTACCCTTTCCCTTCTGCCTTGTCATGTTGATACTACCCTGTTATAAAACCAGAACCTGGGAGGAGTAAGTAATGGTACAAGAATTAAAAACTTTTTTATCTCCCTAAAATTTAAGATGTCAAAATCCTGAATTTTACTAATGTCATAAACGATTGACTAACCCTAGGAAAAGAACATAGACAAAATAATGTAGTAGTACATATCATCCAATAGTAACACACTGTAAAATATTAAAATTGACTTTATTTGCCATCTTTTAAAAAAATTTTCCACTACCATGAAATGCAGCTCTAAGCCCTATGATAATGAAAGTCATACCTTCAAGTAATTTCTTCAGTCTCTACTAGATGGAGCCAAAGTATAAAAAATATGTCCATGTTAGGCTCTGTGGTCTAAGGATTCTTAAGCTAAAACAGTTTTACTAGCACAATAAAGCAATGAAAAATTATAGGAAGCTGAGTGTTTAGTTTTAAAGCTATTCACTTAGGATCATTTGGATTTGAATCATGGTTCATTCACATTTTTTTTTCTGAAAAATTCTGTGTATATAAACCTCGTGTAACAGATATTTTTCTAGAATCTTTCATTGGCTAAATTTCAGATATTTTCTACCTATAATATATTTGAAAATTTATACAAAAAATCCAGTTGACTCAATATTTTAAAATATATATATTTTTTATTTTTTGTAAAAAAAATAAAAGAAGGAAGAGAAAATGACAGTGAAAGAAATGGTGAGGTGTGTTATAAAATCAGACTAGTTTATAATAGCATAAAAAGAAACAAAGAATATAATTAGTTTTAACTATTCCTTTACATGTTTTTCTTTAAAAAAATATCTGTTTCCTATATCATGCCATTGAATTGTCCATGCCATGATTAGTTAACAATGTAGGTCTCCTTTTGCTTTTCAAACAACTATTTTTGGCTTTCTGAACGGTCAGTTAAGAGAATCCAAAAAACAAAACCCAAAATATTAAACAAGTGCTTTCTATTGTAATTTTTTATTCTAGGAATAATCTTATTTCAAAATCATAGAAAGTCACACAATTTTAATGTACCAATAAAACTGAAACTAAAATATCTTTTTAAAAAACTTTTCCCCAAAGGTACAAGCCTAAAAGGTCAATCACAAAAAATTTAATGTGTTGGCAAACTCATAACACTCTTTGTTAAATAAATGTATTTACTTCACATAAATGAAGAAAGTGCTCTTGAGATATTTGGCGGATGACTGAGTCTCAGAATGATGATGGCAAAGTACTTGCTTGACTAAGTATTTCACATTTATGAAGTGAATTTTGTCAGTTCTTTTAGCAAATATTTTTTTCTGGTTATATATTACCAACCTTTACAGATAATGTAAATAACAGCTGGTTGCATAATGAAAATTTTGTCCAATAAACACATTCCTCTTCCATCCTTGAAACCAAATATATTAGATGCATAGTTCTTTTCTTTGCTGATTCTACCAAATCAATTGAGTAGTTTAGTAATGTGTAAGCACAGCCTTTACAGATAAGTTGGACCTATTACTTGAAGCACAGAATGAGGGGTCTGTAACATATAGGCTGCCTCACAAAAATGCAAATAATCAGTATTAATAATTCAATCAAATAACAGTGGTCAGGTTTTTTAAAAAAGAAAAAACAGAAAGACAAACATGTTTTGTGGAACCATGTTGAAAAAAATCTAGTAGTTTTATTGCTTTTTCTACATTTTAATTGTTTTAATCAAGGTTGTGTTGTTGTAACCACAGAAAAGTTTACGTGAAATAAATTGTAAATGGAACAGTGATTGATTAGCCACTACTTTAATAAACAGGTAAAAGAGAGGCTGTGATTCTTCAAAATATCTCAATATATAATTTACATTGGGATTTTAGAAGGTGAATTTGATTGTAGTAAATATTTATAAAATATGCTTGTAGATTATCAGCCAGTTTTTCATTCTTGTGAAATATTCCTAGATATAAATTGACAAGTATCAAAGCAAAAAGAAAAAAAAGAAAGAAAATTAAGATTTTCAAGTGCTTGTAGGTCTGTCGGAATGATAATATCTAAGAATACCTTGAATGAATAACGTTTCTTCCAAGGAAATTAAAAATTATTTGTATATATTTTTTGTTATGTAAAAGTTGTAGGGATTTAAAGCTATGATTGTAGCTCACAAAAAAATAAAGCCAGTAAATTCATAAGATTAGATAATTTACTAGTAAAATTATACATTTTTCATAGAATTATTCAAGTATTACCAGTAAAGAAAAAGAAGAGAGGAGGACTGGAGACAGCAGAAGGAAAGAAAAGTAGAGAAAGTAGTGGGCAGTACCTAAAATATAGAAGTCTCTTGATTTTAATTGATAATTTAATACAGATATTTTTTTTAACATCTTTATTGGAGTATAATTGCTTTACAATGGTGTGTTAGTTTCTGCTTTATAACAAAGTGAGTCAGTTATACATATACATATCTCCCCATATCTCTTCCCTCTTGCATCTCCCTCCCTCCCACCCTCCCTATCCCACCCCTCTAGGTGGTCACAAAGCACGAGCTGATCTCCCTGTGCTATGCGGCTTCTTCCCAC